>NC_080064.1:145778140-146978140 GCF_949987535.1 Balaenoptera acutorostrata
CGCCTGCCAATGCAGGGGACACGGGTTTGAGCCCTGGTCCGGGAAGATCCCACATGCCGAGGAGCAACTAAGCCCGTGCGCCACAACTACTGACCCTGCGCTCTAGAGCCCGTGCTCTGCAACAAGGGCAGCCACTGCAATGAGAAGCCTGCGCACCGCAATGAAGAGCAGCCCCCGCCCACCGCAGCTAGAGAAAGCCCGCGTGCAGCAGCGAAGACCCAATGCAGCCATAAATAAATAAATACATTTATTTATTTATTAAATATATCAAGACAGTAGAAATAGTCCAAAACATCAATTATTAAAAAAAAAAAAGACAGTTAAGAGTGGTAAGTAGATTATGTAGGTACATATGATTAGGGATACAATTTTAAGAAATTATTCATGTATGGTTATATGTAAGTGTAGAGGTTCAAATGGAAAACCATTAAGAACAGATTAAATATGATTTAAAGTATTCTGAATTATGGTTACAGAAGAGACAATTTTTTTTTTTATAATGTGGGATCCCTGTATAAACCATAAAAGACACAGGAAATATGATGCCAACGGGTCAATAAGCTCTTCAAACTGTTAACAGCTTTCCATTTTCCTAATCACTGCTTAATATAATTTAGCTACAGATGTGGCTTCGGTGGCTGACAGAAAACCCCAGTTAGTGATTTCACAGCCTTACCTTTAAGCTCTGTGCTCTTTCTTTGCTAAGAGGAGTGAATAGAACATTCAGGTTGTTGTCATCTGCTAAGGAGCGAAGGTCAAAGTAGTGTTTGACATACACACTGAAAGGAACAATAATGTCCAAATGAAGTAGCTCCAGGATGTGCCTTTCCATCTCATTCCTGGGGGAGGAGGAGAAGACAAAACCAACACAGGACAATTTTAGTCAACTGGGCTATCTTCAAAAATACCATTCTGAGCTACTAGGATGGCTCTAAATACTGTTTTGAAACAAATAATGGCTACCCAGCTGGATTAATACCCTAATGTTCAAACAAGGTACAGCTATTTGTGGTCCTTTCTGCGTCCCAGCACTTTGAGTCTGGGACAAGGGGGAAGAGGTTATGGCCCTCTTATGCACTCATGCTGCTGACTCAGGGGCTCATTCTTCAGAGTTCCATTAGTGCAGCTGTACGATTCATGCTCCACACTCACTCACAAGGCCCCGCTATAGTGATCAGATGAAAGGAATGATGGATGCTGTTTATTAGCTCTGAAGAACTTGCAGACATTTGCACCGGGCTGAGGACAGGAAGGGGCTCACTGAGGTGGAGACGAGCCAACAACACAAGGCGTGGGCACATCACCACGGGAACAAATGGATCCCTCGAGAGCCACTGCTATTATCTCTGAGGGGGGAAAACTCTTGAGGCAACAAGGATTCATCTCAAGTAAATAAATAAATAAGCTACATTCGATGGGAAAGGGAATCCCCCCACCCCCACCCCGTGCATGGGGCTGTGTCAAAGGGCATAATCCAAGTTTCTGTTCACCTTAAAACCTTACTAGGGTGAGTTGTCGTCACCATGACAGGACAGGATGCACTTTTTAAGCTTAGGAAGGCAGTAAGATTATGTCTCAGCTAGACTAAACCCACTTTACGATACGACCTCTGATAGAGCAGTTGTTTCCCCCGGTGTTAGGAGAGCAGCCCAGAATGTTCAGACCTACCGCCCCTTGCCAGGACAGACTGCACACGCCCACAGAGGGCGAATTCAATGAAGTGGGAAAGTAGAGTGCTGGGAGCAGGCTTCTGCTATATGACCATATCCAGCCATTTGCTTGCCAAATGTTTAAGTAAATAAATATAAAATTAGAGTAAATCTTACCACTTTCCACAGCAATCACTTTAGAGAGTTGATTATATAAAAATGATAAATACCCAAACAAACATGCAAGTGGCTTATTTTACAATACATTTGGTTTCTTGGTTTTAAAGTGTTAATATTTTATCCATTGGATAAATCAACAAATGCTCCTTGTTCTCCTGTATGGAGAGCAGAGTATGAGCAGAAATGAGGTTTCTCATTTGTTGAACTTTAAACCTAACTGAACCTACTTCCAAAATTAATTTCCTGTTCATACGGCCAGAAGTCTATAGAAATGTAAATCAGATAATGTTTTGATAATCAGCTAATCAGGACTTAATTTACTACAGGAATAAATGCACTTCACTATCCCTTTTATATTTTCTCCACTAATACATTTTAATTGTGTGGAAATACAGTACTTCATAGGATTAACATGTCTATTAATAGAGCTTTAATCACTGAAGAAAAGCATTATGCCTACAGAATATGCATCTTCTGTGTTTTTTGCTGTTTTTAAATGGCTAGGTGGCTGAAGAGCCTACCACTTCCAGGCGCAGCAAACTGTCTGAACAGCAGCTGCTCAGTTTAACTTACTCTTTTGAAGGGAAATATATATTTAACAAGACACAGAGATGTTAGAAAGTTTTAAGGAAAAGCTGATAGACAGCAATTTTTCAATTCAGACTCAAAATGAGACCATTACAAATAGTAGTCAACAGCAGAGGGATGAAACAAATGTGTATTAAACACTTTGTTGTAATGCTTTCCAACTCCCAAAGATCATAAACAAAAGCAGCCTATTATAAACATAACTCCTGGTGATTCTCCGTTCTACACAGAAAAGCGTTGTTTAGAATTAGTTTCTTCATAGCCGGACAGTGCCGCCAATGCTCCTGGGCTCAATGTCTGTGAACACCCACACGTTTCCCTGCATGTTCTCGGATGTTGTACCTGGAACCAGAGCCCCAGTCAGCTCAGTTGCAGATTCTGGGAAAATTTCAGCTGCCATCATGGCAGGGATGGTGTTCACGATTACAAATTTTCCTTCCTTCAAGGGACCAGTTTAAAGACTGATGATAGTGTTGGTCAACGTCACTTTAGTTTCTGCAACTTCCAAAAGTACTTCTATTCATTTCAAATTCATTATCTGCTGTTACACTGTTCGCTAAGATTGCTACCAGCAATATCACCATGACCACCTGGTTTACATGATCACCAAAGTGGGCATTTTCACCAAAAGCCACTTTGACAGCTACTGACAGTCACTGGTCCCTTCTCTTAGTCACAACTTTCCTCGCTTCAGCTGTAAATATGCACTTTGGTAATTGTGAATTATCTCGAGTAAGGGGCAAAGGTAACAAAAACAAACTCTTGCCCCTGCCTGCCATCTTGATCGGCCTCTGCTGTCCAATATAATCAAGAGGTGTCCTTTCCCATTTTCCTGAAGGCCACCCACAAAGACAGGTTCACTGTCAAGCGGGCACTTCGAGAGTCTGCTGGAATTACCTCTCTGGCTCATCCTGCTTCCCACCCTTGGGGCCCTTCACCAGAGCCAGATTGGAAGCCTGGCGTTTCATGCCAATGTGAGCGTGCCATCTGTGAGGAGAACCTGCCTAGTTAACTCAAGGCCCCACAAAGTGCCGCTGTGTTTGCTGAGTGCCCTGGGTGAGGCCCCAGGGATGCTTCCCGGACTACCTGAGAGGTAGGTGTTTCCTAACTCAGCAGACTTTAGGGGAGGAGACAGGAACACAGGGATCTGAAACCTTTATATGTGGCTACCTGTACATCCTAGTTTCTGTAACAACAGAACCTCAGATCAAAAGGAGAAAAAGACCAGCAAAAGCAAATACACAATGTGTGACTCAGGTTGAAATTATAACCTGTCAGTAGTCTAGAGGCCCTAAGACCTTAACAGTGGCCACTTGCTTCAAAGACCAGGCATGTGCCCCTTAAAAATGGACTGGACCTGGTAGACAGCTTTAAGAAAGCTGTCAAGTTACTGACTGTACCATGTTGTTCTGGTAGTGAGCTTGTAAAATGTTTGGCAAAAACCACCAGAAAAATAATTTCAATTTATCGAGCAGAATATTACAACAATAACACATCAAGACCTACCAATTAATGAGGGGAAATACAAATTGTTATACTACAGCTAGATGGAAAGAAGTCTGTAATTTTATGTCTATTTCAGCTCTCTGCACAAGGTAACCTTTCTTAAAATGTAACATTTCTTAAAAATGTAAACTTTATGAGAGCAAATGAGGTATTGGAAAATGGTTAGAAAGTTCACGGTAACCTTACAAACTCACATGTCCTCAGCTGTAATGTCCTTGAGGATCTGGCAGTAGACCACATCCCATACAGCCTGATCGTCCCAAAGCTCGGAGACAAGAAGAATGGTTCCCAAAACAATTCTTTTCCAGTTAGTGGGGCAAATGTCGATCTCAGCATAAGTTAAAAGCCTTTCTAAGTAAACCTGCAAAAGTAGAGCACTGATCTTTGATTTTAGTTCAGTTTAAGTGCTGTGATAAGAATTGTTAGGAATGACAGATTTCATCTCTTTTTGACACCCCTTTTATTCCTAGGTTCTACAAAGACTTTGCTCAGCCAAGCCAAGGCCAGAGGCCAGGTCACAGTTGTAAGTCAGATATTTCTGTTAGTCTGATATTTCTACTCTGCCCGTGTGAATTTCCAACCCAATTTTGGTCACAGGAATGAAAGGACATCTGAGCAAAGGGCATTCTAAAGACACGCATGGTATTATTACCTTCCCACTTGTCAAGGGCAGCACATACAGCCCAGTGTCGACTTCAACTGTTCAGTAAATGCTTGAGTGCCTATCACGTGCAATGTTAACTACAAGACTGGTGGTGGTTGCATGGCGATTTTACATAACGCTTGAGTGTGTAAAATTCTGGTAAGACTGAGCACATCTTTACCTTCTCTTCAGAGTCCCCAGTCCTTCTGTGGCATGAACTTGAAGATAAAAACTGGTGGTCAAGAGAGCCTCCCAGTGGCTGCTGCGTGGCACAGCAGGACAGGCAGTCCAAAGGGGCTTGACAGCTAGCTGTCAAGTATTCCCATATTTTAGTGCCTTTTTAAGGAACACACATGCATACAAAGGGTAGTCCTTTTCATATCCCCAATTTTTCACATCTCCATTATCATTTCATTATTCATTTCTGTCTTACATAATCTGCAGCTTAGTCAATTCTTTTGGTTTTAAGGTGGGAAGACCTGCCTGTGTCTGTATCCCTGGGGCTCCTCTAAACCTGCCGGTTTGTGAGATGATTTCATGGTTTCTTTTACATGTATCAAATGTCTACCCTACAAAGAACTGGATGGAGTTAACAGCTGAGCAAAGATTAGAGAGGTAAGCTGTGATTTGTTGTTACCTCTGTAGAAGAGTGTATATGCCATTTGACAAAAAGAAAAATGTCCAGTTTTAAAGAGTCTGTTTACTCTCTGATGGGTTATCAGATTGACAGCTCAGATTCGCCCATGCCCTCCAAACTCTACTGTGTTTTCAAACACGGGTATTGAGATTATATGTTCTTAGTGAAATTCGGCTCCCATTCCCCAGAGAACTCAGCACTCTCTAGTACCCTAAGAACGACTCTCCCCGCAAGGTTCAACTCTCTACTTTATGGGACTAATCAGAGGCACTGAAACGACACTGGCAATCTCTCAACTTCCTCTCACCTTTGTACTGGCAAACTTGGTACACGTGCCGATATTCATTTATCCCACTTGCCCTCCTGTCTCGGAGGAAGCGAGATTTCTTTCTTTTCACTGAAGCTAACTCTCCTATGAATGCAGTTGATCCCACCTCACTTCTGCAGAGCACTGTGCCCACAGTTAGTCTCTTTTTGAACAACTTCTCCCTCTCTGTCAGAGGCTTCCTCCAGTGTGAATGCTTCCATGTCCCCAGCCTGTCCCCCACTGCCCCTCGACGGCGTCCTCAGGGCTGAGGCCAGCTCCTCATCTCCCATCCTCTCCTTAACCCACTTCAGTCAGCCTCCTGCTGCTACCACTCTACAGAGACTACTCTTGCCGTGGTCACCGGTGCCTTCACACAAACCACCCAGAGCTCTTCGTCCCAGAGCTCCACTCCCCAGGCCTTCCCCTCAGAAATGAAAGAGCACTGCCACACGCCCAGTCGCTGAGACCAAACACCTGCACTTGAGTGTATCCTGCTCCAATCTGTTAGAACTTCTTGTTATCTCTACCTTCACTGGTACCCTGACCGCTTTTCTGTCTGTCACTTCTGACTTGTATCGCTGCCACTGCCTAACTTCTCTGCCTCCCAACAGACTACAGTCTGTTCTCCCCAAAGCAGCCAGGAGAGCCTCTTAAATTAAGAGTACTTTATGCGCCTGCTCCAGATCTGCCAGAGGTTTCCCATCAAACAAATACCTTCTTCCCGTGGCCTGCAAGTTACGAGGCCCTGTGCGGTACGGCCTTGTCCTTCCGTGACCTCATCACCTATGCTCTTTCCCTCATTCCCCGCTCGGATCACAATGGCCACCTTGCTTTTCCTTGAACACACAGAACAAGTTCCTGTCTCAGAGCCTTGCACTTGTCCCCTCTGCCCGTAATGCCAGCGTACCTGATCTTCCTCAGTTCAGCCACGTCCTGGGTTCAAACATTACCTCTTTAAAGAGGCTCTTCCTGAGCTTTCTAGTAAGCCCCTCTAATCACTTTATCCCTTTACCTTGCTTTCTCTTCATGGTTTTTACCACTACTTGAAATAGTCATCTTTTAAAAAACACTCATTAAAAAAAAACACTTATACTTTGCTATACACCTGAAACTAGCACAACACTATAAATCAACTGTACTCCGATAAAAAAAAAAAAAAAAAAAAAAAATTACGTCTTCCACACTTGCTCCATAAAGGCAAGAACTTTATTTATCCAACTTGTTCTCTCCTCCACCCCCCACATGTAGAAAAGTGACACAGAGTAGGTATTCAGTGACATGGTATTTATGACATGAGCAACTTCTTGGTAGCATTTAGCGTTTGGACCATACTCTCCTTCTTGAACCTCTCCTGGTGTCTCTTAGGGTTCTCTGCTGGGTTTCCTACCACTGTAGCCACTCCTCTGGGGATCTGTCCCTTAAGTGCTGACAGTCCCTACAGATCTATCTTCTACCCACTTTTTATTTTACATACTTTCTCTGCATTTGAACAGCTACACTTAATTCCCTCCCTCTAGCTCAGATTCATGCTCCAATCCCATATATTCAAATGATTACTAGACACTGCCATTCTGCTGTCTCGCAGGTACATCAAGCTTAACTTGTCTACAAAGAAATGCCCCTCTTCCAACCCAAACACTCTCCTTCCTGCATTTCCTAGCTCTCCATATGCAAGCACCATTCCTGCCTCTCTCAAGCATGTGCTAAGCACTCCAAGTGGCCTGTAGCTCCAAGAAAAGGCCTGTGTCTGATCCAGTACCCACTGAGGGGTCTCTTTTCAAAAGGACAAGCCTCCTGTCCTAAATTCTGCCTTGATAGGAGCAGGCAGTGAGTGGCCTAAGTATTCCTTCCCTGCAGACCACGCAGCTGACTTTCCCCCCTACAGGTTTGCTATAGGGAGGAGTAAAACAATCCCAACTACCTCTCACTTGAATATGATTTATTATTCAAATGATAAAATCTTACCACAGGAATTAGGAATGGATGACAAAAAGGTCCTTACACAGCTGTAGCTTAGCAGGCTAACTAGAGTAAAGCCTTCTGAAGTCCTACTGGCACCCTAGTCCTGGGCAACTTCACATGCAGGCAATAAGAGGACAGCAGGGATGGTTAACACCATTATCCATTATCCAAGGAACAGAGAACTGAGGGCAGTAGTTCTCAATCAGGACACACATCAGAACTGCCTAGGCAGTACAGTCTGGGACTCAGCTTCAAACTACCCGGAACCTGTTTCTGCCTGTGGACCAGAGCGTTCAGTTATTGCCCCGCCCTACCACCACAACATGCGTCGTCTGTGTGTGCGTGTGTGCACTGTGCGTGCATGTGTCCCCTCAGGTGTGGAAGAAGAAACCAGAAATCTCTCCTGCTGCCTTTAATAGCAATTGTTTTGTGATGAGAAAAGCAATGGCAACATTTTAAATCATAATGATTATTAAAGCTCAAATGTGTATACTTTACTTTCTTTTGATAGGTTTCTCTTAATAAAGTTCTAATGATCATTTCAGGAACCTACTTTCATTTGGGAAAAACAGGACCATACCATGTGTACAAGACAGAAATTTCTACAGATGCTTTACGAAAGAAAAAATATCTTACCAAAGTTATTACTGCAGTTTCAGCAGTTAGATGTGTGGCACTACAAAGAGTATAAACAAATCTGTAAATGACTTTGTGTTCAGGATCATGCTCGAAGTATTCCTCTGGAACCTTTTCTCGCTGAAAGGAGAAAAAATGCAATTTATGTATCCATGGAAGAAAAATACTTAAAAGTACCCTTAAGATAGCAGTCTTCACACTTGGGCCCACGTGCCCCTTAAAATAATTTTGGTTGGGTGACATGTCTTGTAGTCTTTTAAATATAAACAATGGGATCCTAAAATACCACAGTGATCCAGTACTCACCACCATTCATTAAAGAAAAATACAGGCACAACCGCAGAAAATTTATGTATTTCCACGTTCCTCCCCACAGAATTCTAACCAAATGTAAACTATTGGGTTGGCCAAAAAGTTCATTTGGTTTTAAGTAAAAATAAAAGACACAGTTTTCATTTTCACCAAGCATTTTATTGAACAATATATTCACTAACCAAACAAACTTTTTGGCCAACCCAATATTTTTAGGCTCAAAAGTCTTGCTGATCCACCATATGTCATACTTTTCTGTCATCAACTTTGAAAACACATTCCCAGTGTCCTGTAACCATAAGGCTCGAAGGATGTGCTGTCCTGTACAGCAGTCGCCAGCCACGTGTGGCTACAGAGCACCCGAAGAAGTGAATTTTAAAACTTTGTCATTTTAATTCGTTTAAAATTTAAACAGTTTTCTAATTTTCTTCTTAGAGGCCTTATCATATTAGGTTTATTTACAAATATTTATATTGTTTGATGCTATGGAAAATCATCCTTTAAAAAGATACATTTTCTGTTACTTGGGTATGTTTACTTACCTGCTCACTATTCATACAAAGTGCAACTCGGTTCATATCCATCAACCCCTTATACAACACGCCTTCGGGAAAATGACTAGACACAACATGGCGTGGGGAAGAAGACTTAAAGGAAGATGAATTTGACTTCGAGCTGGAGGAAGTAATTTTCTTCTAGTACTTAATTTCAAAGCAAATCAGCATGAAATAAACACAACTGTATAAGAGAAAAATACCACTTCAATAAAACTGACACTTACTGTGAGTGGATGTAATCTCTCATCAAAAATATCCAAGGATCTATCTGCATCTCTATAAAATAAGAATGTGCATTTAAAAAATTAATTCAGGAATTACTATCTTAGTAAAATATCTGCTAGGAGTAGAGAGAGGGGTAGGGGAAGCTTAACCTTCAACAAAGCAAACAGTTTTATAAATTCTTCTCCTGGATTCCACCCTTAGAAAGGTTTCCTGACCTATTTTTTTTTTTTTTCCTGACCTATTTTTACTCAGCACATCAAGTTCCGTGAAATCTTTTCTACAACAACCAGCCAGAGTTGCCTCTATAAGCACTGACCCTCCCTAACAGGCAATGCTAGTAAACCAATATATTTTCACTCCTCTAACCTCACACTGGAATATGCAAGAACATTTTATAAAGCAGTGGTGGTGGGCAATAAATTCTTCTAACTTCAATCAATGTGAATATGAGATTCATGGTTTTTTCCCGTTTTTTTCTCTTTAGTTCTTTATATTCTTATTGTGTATTTCTTCTTGTCTCTTTTAAATAGTTTGAGTTAAAAATGTAATTGTCTTTTTATTTTAAAAGAAACCAGGCTTTTTAATTTAAAATTTCACCACACTAATACACTGCGCTCATTTGAACAGCGGTTCTCTAAATGTGGTCTGCAGGCCTCTGGGATTCTCCCCTATCCCCTCCTTCAGGAGGCCCAAGAGGTCAAAACTGCTTTTATAAGAATACTAAGACACTACCTGCCCTTCACATTGTGTGACATTTGCTATGGATGTATAAAAGCAAAAGTGGGTAAAACTGCTGGTTTCTGAGCATGAATCAAGGCAGTGGTACCAAACTGAATTAGAAGTCATTCAATTATTCACTGCCACTTGCAGTTAAAAATCTGCTTTAAGAACATCCTTGATAAAAGAGTAAAAATTAATAGTGTTCTTAAACCTTGGTCCTTCTTTTTAATATTCTGAATAAGTGGAAAGTATGCATTAAGCACTTTTACATACTGAAATATGGCTGTGTTAAGGAAAAGCACTTGTGACTTGGCGGTAAGTCATTTTTTTCATAGAACACCATCTTTATTTGAAACACTTTTTTCATCGAACACCATCGTTATTTGAATGTACAACTGACACAGTCATTCTTTCAAAAATGAACAAAGTGAGCCTGTCACTTCAAGGAAAATCACTCTAAAGTTATTTGTTGCCAATGATAAAATTCAAGCCATCAAGCTAAAAATATCAGGATTTTTGGAAAACTTCTACCTTCTATTGTGAACTTGACAACTTCTCAACACTTAAAAGACTTTTCTGGTAAGACTGGTGGTGATACTAACAAAAGTGAGTTTTTGACACTGTCTAAAGAAATGTGAACCAATACTTTCCAAATGACCAATGTATAATATTATAAAGTCAGGTACAGGTAAAAAGATCTACTCAGTATGCATGACAGATCAATGGGTATTAATTTAACATAGTATTTATTACAAGTTCATTGATATGATTTAGAATTCCATTTTAACTAATTTAAGAAACTAGCACATGCAGACTTTTGGTACAGTATCAAAGAATATACCAAATTATCTGAAGGCTTTAAAAATACATCTTTTTCCAACTATATATCTGCAAGCGGCTGGATCTTCTTCATATTGTTTCTTCAAAACAAATGACTGAAGACAGAATAGATATGAGAATCAGCTGTCTTCTATTAAGGAGATACTTTTCTCTCAATATTTTTTGTTGTGGAAAATAGTTATTTTTCATTAAAAAAAAAAATGACTTATGTTAAACACTGGGGTTCCCAATCAGGGGTGATTTCGTCCCCCAGGGGACTTCTGGCCATGGCTGGAGACAGTTTTGGTTGTCGTAATGTGGAGGGAAGAAGGTGCTACTGGCATCTAGTGAGTAGAGGCCAAGGGTGCTGCTATATATCCTATAACACACAGGACGACACCCCACAACAAAGCATTATCTAGCTCAAAATTTCAATAGTGCTAAGGCAAACCCTGTTTTAACATACAATGGATTTAATTTTTTAAATTCTCAATTTCAATGTCTAATACAGTAAATTATCAATATAACCCATATAAACAAATACTCTTTGGGATGCTCAGTAACCTAAGAATTAAGGGTCCTAAGATAAAAATAAGTGATTCACTTCTATACTGTAATAAAAGCACTCGAATAATAAAAGCTTATGCCAGTAACATCTATAGTTATTACCTAACACTAAACTTGATACCTTGTAAATTAATTAGCTGGAATAACAAGATAGGTTTTAAAAGAGCTCACCTGTTCTTTATGTGGTAATATATTGCTAAGGTCAAACTGTGGAGGAAAAAAAATACATTGTAATAACTGATTTTTATCATATCAGGCCTGAAGACATTTTTAAAAAGGGGTTAGCAAGGAGAGAAGACCTTCCAGAGGCCCAGTGGCCCCGAAATCCTCGAATTCAGAACAGTACCACATGGGTGCTTTCCCCCTTGTTTTAGGTTCTTCAGCTTTTAGCAAAATTAGGAGACCCAAAATGCTAGATATGCTGCTAGAAGGCATGTTTTGGTTGATTATTATAATATATAAATTATTACATATTTCCCCTGTCATTTGTCCTTCTACCCACAAAACCTTCTGTCCTGTACAAGTTATATCTATCTATACACATGCTTAAATTTAAGCCATATAGTAGTTTGTGTGTGGGGGTGTGTGTGTGTGTGTGGTTTTTTTGTTAGCCCCTGCATTTCAGTTGATTTAGTTCGCTATCCACCTACCCATCCGTTTTCCATTATTTCCCTAAAAGTAAATAATAAAAGTGCTCTATACCAAAATGATTTAAAATCACTTTTACATAATTATTAGAAAATTTAATAGCAAAATTTTATAGCCACAAAACTGATGATAGGTCTAGCTATCCTGAAATAAGCAGTGCTAATAATACAGCATAATACTACACAGTGGGCTTCCCTGGTGGCGCAGTGGTTGAGAATCTGCCTGCTAATGCAGGGGACACGGGTTCGAGCCCTGGTCTGGGAAGATCCCACATGCCGCGGAGCAGCTGGGCCCATGAGCCACAGCTGCTGAGCCTGCGCGTCTGGAGCCTGTGCCCCGCAACGGGAGGGGCCGCGATAGTGAAAGGCCCGCGCACCGCGATGAAGAGCGGTCCCCGCACCGCAATGAAGAGTGGCCCCCGCTTGCCGCAACTGGAGAAAGCCCTCGCACGAACCGAAGACCCAACACAGCCAAAATAAATAAATAAATAAATAAATAAAGTAGGGGAAAAAAAAAAAATTAAAAAAAAAAAATACTACACAGTATACCATTAATGACAGGTATTTCCAAATTATTTTAAATAAAGTATTAACGAACAGAT
The DNA here is from genome assembly GCF_949987535.1 of Balaenoptera acutorostrata. Classification (NCBI taxonomy): domain Eukaryota; kingdom Metazoa; phylum Chordata; class Mammalia; order Artiodactyla; family Balaenopteridae; genus Balaenoptera; species Balaenoptera acutorostrata. The sequence continues at coordinate 145,790,698 of NC_080064.1, forward strand.
AGATACAAGTCCTTAGGTAGTCTTTTTTAAGTTACTATAGTCCTAAGTTATTCACAGCTGTTGTATATTAGGCAACAAAGGGGTTCTCTGGTTAAGTTATATGCTCCCCTTTGTTCTCAGTGTCTAAAATGAAACTCAAAATAATTGAGGGAAGGCAAATCTGAATTTTATAATAGGTCTATAGAATCTTAGCACTTGTATAAAGGCCTGTAACACCGTTAGCATCAAAGATGGATACTTCTATAGTGCTTCAAAGTTTCATCTTCAAATTGATTTTAAAATCACAGCATTAGAAGTTTTATGATGGAAAGGACCACTGAACCGTAGATGACATTTAATTAAACAACCCATTTTACAGATAAGGGAACCAAGGTTTAAAACTGACTTACCTAAGGTCCCACTAATTATCAGAAGCAGTTCTCTTTCTCCTGCCCTCTAACCAAATAGTGGCTCCCAAGCTCAGCTGCACACTGGGATCATCTGAGAAGCTTTAAAAACTGCCTGGCTTCTGCTTCAAGATGTTCTGATTTAACCGGCACTGGGTATGACTTGGGCATCAGGACTGTTTTTAAAGATCCCCAGATGACTGCAGCGTGCAGCAAAGGTTAGGGATGAATGAGTTAGGGTTAAGATCGGAGAATCACTCGGGATGCTTTTGTCCATATAATCATGCTTCACATCATTCCCCATCTTGTCAAAAGGTGTGTGTGCGTGGGTGAGAGAGAGACAGACAGACAGACAGACAGACACACAGACACTGTGTCTTGGAGGCGGGGGCAGGCGGGTGGACTTTGTGCATCCAGAAACATATATCTTGAAAAGTTGCATAAGTGATTCTAATAAGGCTCACCTACCCCACTGAAAACTAACCCCATGATAAACATTTTCAAAATCATTCCTAAAAGCCAATTGGCCCTATTAATTTTCTCAGTAAACCTTTATTTCACCAATAATGAATGTGATGAATGATCATTTTTAAAACTGAATGAGAGCAAATTAAAATTTACTGTACTTCCAAAAATTAGACTAGGTCGGGAAAAAAAAGGATGAAACCTACTTGTCTGAGCAAGGTTAATCTTTTTTTTTTTTTTCTTTAATTTTATTTAATTTTACTTATTTTTGGCTGCATGGGGTCTTTGTTACTGCGCGCGGGCTTTCTCTAGTTGCCAAGAGCGGGGGCTGCTCTTTGTCGTGGTGCGCGGCCTTCTCACTGTGGTGGCTTCTCTGGTTGCACAGCACGGGCTCTAGGTGCGTGGGCTTCAGTAGTTGTGGCACACGGGCTCAGCAGCTGTGGCTCGCGGGCTCTACGGCACAGGCTCAGTAGTTGTGGCGCACGGGTTTAACTGCTCTGCGGCATGTGGGATCTTCCCAGACCAGGGCTCGAACCTGTGTCCCCTGCGTTGGCAGGCAGATTCTTAACCACTACACCACCAGGGAAGTCCCTGAGCAAGGTTAACCTTCAAAGTACTTTTGAATTATATACTGGACATCAGACTCTTTTGAATTCAAAAGAAGCTGCGACTCTAGCCAAAGTAGAGTGGTTTTTGTACCCACAGATTCAGTGTCTTGGCTGAATAAAAACATTCAGTGATGATGTGATAAGTGCCCAAACTCAGGACTTTAGAGATGGGGCTCAGTTTTTGCTGAAACATGATTTGACTGCAACTATTATTGTAAGCAAGAGAGGAAAGTTACCTTATTATGACTGTGAACTTGCTGTCTTTAATTAAAGTAGAAGTTACTGATAATTTAAATAGCTAAAAAAAAAGCTGGCACATTAAAAACCAATTAAAAATATAATTAGCTTATAAAATTAAGACAACAAATAAAATTAAGGATAAGGACATTAATATTTTCAAATAGCATTTCCCAAACTGTGTTCTGGAAAATCAACATTCATATCCTAAGGAGATGTTAATGTTTCGTGGACAACCGCGAGGGAGGAGGCAAGAAGCTCTGCATCCCGTTTGGTTTTTTTCTCTTAAATAAGCTTGAAAGGTTCATCATTAGGGTGTTTTGAAAGTGCATCTCCAATTGTGGACTATGAGGTGCTCCCAGAAATTAAAGAATAGTTTCCATCATCATGACACTGTTCGTGTCTCCTTAAGTATAAGCCTGACCACAGCCATGTTTCCGAAACCTCACCTCTTTTATTGTTCTCTGCTGTGATTGATACAGTGTGTTGGAGATATATTTATATATATAAACAAAAATTAAATGTGTCTATTAAGTTAAAACCTCAGTTGAACAAATTTCATCTACAAAGAAATTAAGCTTGAGTGTGTATTTCTTAAGACTGGTTTGATATATTCTCCCCCTCTTTGGGGGACAGGAAGGAGAAGTAAAATTTCATACAGAAATAGTGCAGGAAAAAAAAAATGCACAGTGGGATAAATCTGACAAAATCCAATTAAATTTAAATGCAGAGTCGCTTTGGTGCCAGTAGGGGACAAGCTGTTCCTTCTTCTAAGAGTAGCTTCCAAAGTAGTATACATTGTTTGAGGACTACAACTCATAAAGAAATAATTTTTTCTAGAAATAGCCAATAAAAAGTACCTCTCTTTCTCATTATGTTCAACAATGGCTTAACAACAGAAATGCATCAAATAAAGATTTATACTTTTTCTGGGATTTCTTATTTGCTAACTGGCTTTCCCTTCTATCATGCGCTCTCAGATTAAAATGGAAACTGAAAATTCATATTTAGGTCCTTGAAATCAATCTATAGTTGACACCAGTTTTTTAACCTGATCACTGAAAAGGACAATTCAAATGAATGAAATTATGTATGGCTAGGATGCTTTTAGCGATAAGGGGGTCTGTCACTCAGCCCTTGGCAACCTACTTGTACTCACCATTTTACTGTGGTTCTAAGATTAGGCTGGCTGACTGTGCTGTCATCTAGAAATATTGTTGAGCATGAGCTATACTTTTTAGTAAGCTGCCCTGGAGATACCTGAAGGGGAAGGGAAATAGAAGAAAATGTCACAGTAAGTTAAACCTATAAAGTGTGTTTTTTTCCTTGGTTAAAATGTCAAACGATAAAGCATTAAGATTTTTCTTACACTCCATGAACTGCCTGAGTGTGATATCATGTGCAGCTCTATGGGAAACCTCTATACTCTGACTTCCACAGACGAGCTTTGAGAAATGGGTTATAAAATGCTGCCTTGATATAGTACCTATAATCAAACCTGGCAAGCGCCTATTATAAATTACCTTTATAATAATGTAAAAAGTTTAGAATAAGATTTCAGGGTTTTTTCCTTAAGCAATGAAATGCAGCTGAGATTTCCTATTTCTATTCATTTACTACAGTAAAACGTAATGCTTTATGTAATACCGATGTAGGAGCATTTCACTGCAGTAAACGAACACCAATAATAAATGTATTAGTTCAGGAGACAGTGTGACGAAACAAACGTTTTCGAATCAGAGGCTGGGCATGCCAGGGCTGCTCTATCACTAAAAAGCTGGGGGCCATAAGTCTCTCTGGGCCTCAACTTCTTTATCTGGAGGACAAAAAGGTACTGCTTAAAGATTCTCTCGCATCCAAAAAAAAAACGGATAAAACAACTCTGAGAATTTAACTTCTCACTTCATGTTTAAGTAAGACTGCCATGACATTACTCAAGTGAGAACCTCAGAGAATACTTGCCATTCATTTCAAAATTGTACTAATTCTGTTCTACGTGTTATCTGACACTCCTGCCTCACCCATGCTGCTCTCTGCCTGCAGTGCCTTTTTCTTCCTCCTGTCCCAGCAAGCTTGACCCCATCTTCCTCTAGGATCCCTCTGCCGGCAGGCACACCACAACACTTCTCGCTTTCTGCACACTCACACGTCTAATTTACCAACTGTTCCATGGTCTCAGCTGCTTGCATAGTACCACCCTCTTAAGTAAACAAGCTTCTCCAGGTTAGGAAGATTCTTCTCCTACCTCCAGCTACTGAGCACAGAATCTGGGACAAATTAGGATTCAACAAGTGTTTGAGAAATTATTTAAGATCAGTTACAACTGGAGGTAAATCTTACTAAAGATACAAATTCGTGAGAATTTGTCTACAGTGGTGTTGGATAGGTGACAAAGAACTTTTTGAGACCCTCTAGAGAATGAACTATCTTTAAAACACTTTAGAAGTATCCATTTATTTGTGAAGAGCCCATGAACACGGCAATAGTCAAATACTAAAATGGCCTAAACTATGTTAGGACAACTCTCTTCCTTAAAGTAAGGCCAATAACCAAATCCCAATCACTGAAAGCCACTGGAAGGAAGAGTAGCATTCTTTAATACCACAGAATACAAACAATTTTAAAGCTGGGTTTTGTTTTTGGTTTTTGTTTGTTTACTAATTCAGATGAGCCTTCCTTCCTCCTATTAATATAAAACAGTTTTCACCATGCTGTCACACTCTCCCATCAATGTCCTCCACAAATACATGAAAGGTGAGGCAGGGAGAAAATCTAGTTGATGCTTTTTAAAATACAGAGCATTTAAGTAAAAATTGCCAGTATCCAATAATCAGAAATATCCAAATGGCATATATAAAACACCATTTTGCTTGTTTCAGATGCTTTATGCAAAGCCACTTATTCCTTATTAACAAAAAGTTCTAGATGTAACATATTTGAAAAGTATCACTATTTGGAAGACTAATTTCTCCTTCAAGCTAGAAATGTTTTAAACTAAAACTCTGATATGGTCCTTAAGCTATTTGGTTAATGTGTAATTTTAGAATCTCAAAAAACAGATACAGCATGAAAAATGAAAATTCACTCATTCAAATACTTTGATTCTAAACGAAGCAGGTTATCTTTTAAGGTCACTACTATTAGGGTATAATATGACATACACTACACGTAATAAAAGTCAATTCTGACCAAAAGTCTATATATATGAGGGGAATAAAAATAGTAAGGAAATGTACCAAAATATAGACTAGTTGGTAGAGCTTTGGGTGCTATTTATCCTGTTTTCCTCTATTAAAAACTTTTTTTTCTATTATGAATGTATATTGATTTGTCTTTGGAAATATTACTGCTAAAACATTTAAAAATTTTAATTAGATGTGGTCTATAGTCCTATGGGGGCTCATTTAATGTATCAGCAACTTACAGTCTACTGGCTCGATCCTACAAAAGAAACACTTCCACAGGCCTACTCCTGAAACTATTCAAACTTTCCAGCATCTAGTGTTCACTAAAGGATGGCAGAATTGAAGCCTCTGAGCAAAGCCTAGATATGTTAGCTGCCAGCAGATTACTTTCCTCTCATCTTGCTTGAAAATTTAAGATAACTGTCCTTTATGATTAAAGCCTTACCATTGCTGGCTCACAACCTCAATAAACTGCACTGACACACATAAGGGTATAAAATGCAAATACAAAAAAAAAAAAAAAAACAAGTAGCAAAAAACACTACTGACAGTTTAATGTTCATAGGTATTATTTCAATTGGTCACTGAAGAAGAGTATTTATCTTCATTCAGCACTAAGGACAAAATACATGGACTTTTACAATCTTTATAAGGGGAAAGGTTGCTTAGTAGACTTCAGGTTTAATGGTGAAGACTAGAAAATAATCATACCTAGGAGGTTAGTAAGTAACAACCCTCAAAGCTTATCATTAAAGGTCAAGTACCTGTTGAAATCCTGTCCCCACCCAATGACTCTTCCCACTGTGCCTACTGCCTCTGATTTTAACCCATTAAAAGAATAAAGCTGGAGAGAGCGAGAGTACGAAGTGCGGCAACCCGAGTCATGGCAGGACAGGCATTTAGAAAGTTTCTTCCCCTCTTTGACCGAGTATTAGTTGAAAGAAGTGCACCCGAAGTTGTAACCAAAGGAGGCATTATGCTTCCAGAAAAATCGCAAGGAAAAGTATTGCAAGCAATGGTAGTAGCTGTTGGATCAGGCTCTAAAGGAAAGGGTGGAGAGATTCAACCAGTTAGTGTGAAAGTTGGAGATAAAGTTCTTCTCCCAGAATATGGAGGCACCAAAGTAGTTCTAGATGACAAGGATTCTTTCTTATTTAGAGATGGTGACATTCTTGGAAAATATATCGACGAAAATAAGTCACTATTGAAATGGCATCACGTGAAGCTGCCCGTTCCCCCAATGGCATCACGTGAAGCTGCCACTGAAGTTCTGAAATCTTTCATCCTGTAAATAATTTCCGTGTTTCTTTTATAAGAAAGTAATGATATCCAAACTAATGATATTCAGTGTCTCTGAAATTTAGTTTTCTCTGTATTGATTTAAACATTCCCAAATAAAAGTATATAAATGAAAAAAAAAAAAGAGAATAAAGCTGAAGTTCACTTTTTTCTTCCCCCTTTTCACAAGTTTTGGATACGTTTATTAAGAATCAATGACTTTAACTGAAAAGTCTGTAATACTCCATCTATGTTGCACATTAATGGACAATATGGTAGGGTGAGTGGTTTGAATAGAATTCATACTCCAGGCCTTAGTAGAAAAGTATAATATTCTAATTATAGGTATAATCCAAAATATTGTCTGAATTAATATCGTTAATTATATTGAATTAAACTTCAAACTCAGAACCTATATTCAAAGAATAAATCTAAGTTTGAGTAGACTGACCACAAATCTATTTCCTCTCCCCCTTCTTTCAGATATCATCTCAGTAGAATTAAAGGCATTTTTTAAAAAAGCTATACATAAGACAGGATAAACAGCAGATGATTTTTAATGTTTGAAAGGTGAAAAGACTAGATAAAGGAGTGGTAACTGACATGGCAGAACAGAGGAAGCACAACCTTGGTACCTACAGAGAGTGACTAGGACAGGAACAAGAAAACCAGTTTGTCTTACGGAACCCAAGGCAGGCTCAGAGTTCAGAGGCGTGGTCCCCAAATCCTTGCAGTGAGGCCCATCAGTTAACGAGTTGTCCAAGTGATGCTTCCAATTAGATCTTAACAGACAGCCAAGGACCATCACTCGTTTGAGGGAAGCCCCCAACAAGTAAGAGATCAAAACAGGAAGAAGGAATGGGACTTCCCTGGTGGCGCAGTGGTTAAGAATCCGCCTGCCAATGCAGGGGACACGGGTTCAAGCCCTGGCCCAGAAAGATCCCACATACCACAGAGCAACTGAGCCCATGCGCCACAACTACTGAGCCTGCGCTCTAGAGCCCATGAGCCACAACTACTGAAGCCCACACGCCCTAGAGCCTGTGCTCCGCACCAAGAGAAGCCACTGCAATGAGAAGCCCACGCACCCAACAAAGAGTAGGCCCAGCTCACCGCAACCAGAGAAAGCCCACGTGCAGAAACCAAGACCCAATGCAGCCAAAAAATAAATAAATAAAATAAAATATAAGGATGCTTTAAAAAAAAAAAAAAAAACAAAACAGGAAGAAGGAATTGATGGGAGTGATAAAAACTCAGGAGCAAATGAAAACTTGAAATTGCATCAGTGAAAAAAAGAATGACAGGATATAAGAGAACTCTATAAATTGAAAATAAGGTAGACAAAACAATATATTCAATAGAAGGATTAGAGCACAGTCAAGGAAATCTCCAGGAAGCAGGACAAAAAGACAAAATGCAAAGCAGGAGGGGAAAAAAGTTACCGATCTGGTAAGTCTAAGACTTCCAACATCCGAATAATAGGAACCTGGAAGAAAAAAAACAGAATATCAAAGAAACACACAAAAAAGGTCTATACCAAACCAAATTATGAAATTTCAAAATCCCAGGGAGAGGGAAGGTACTAAAAGGTTCCCGAGAAGGAAGGGATGGGGGGAAATGACTAAAATCGGTAATGTACAATGTACCATACAATGTCAACAGGTTTAAGAGCAACAGTGTAAATGAGAAGATGAGAGGGAAATGTCTTTAGAACTGCAAAAATTAGTTTCAACTGAGAATTCTATACTTTATCAAATAGAAGGAGTTTCAGAGAGGCTAGCTCTCTATAAACTTTCTGCCCATGTGCCCTTTTCCCACGAAAATGTGCTCCAGTAAAACAAGGAAGTATAACAAGACAAGAGGGAAACAGAATCTAGGACATAGGGGATCCAACATAAGAGAGCAGAGTTATGTGAGATCCCAGATGACTTCACACAGATATCCCAGGAAAAGAGGCATAGAGCAGGCCTAGGGGAACACTAGTCTATATGGGAGTAGGAAGACAAAAGATCGGGGAAAAGTGTCTCCAAGAAAAAAATGGAACAGATGTGGCTTAGTAGACGGAAAATATTTTTGATAGGCATGTGACAAATGTTAAAACATTTGGGGAAAAAAATAGCTGTTAGAAAACAGGCAAGTGAATATAGTCAGGAAATTAATTCCACAGAAAAAAATGAAGAATGTGAAAGCAGGGAGACCGGGCAGGGAGCTACTTACTGCATGTGGCTGTGTGAGATCACGTTGGCTAGGAAAAGGGGGTTGGGTTATCCTAGAGAAGTGCAGAAGGGCTCCAATTTCATTAATATTGAAGAAGAAGAATGAAGGGTGTGCAAGGAGGAGGCACAGTCAGAGAACTATATGGCTCAGCAGTGCACAATATTTGCAGAGTCGTAGTAATGTAAACATTGATTCTGATGTAATAAAAACTGATACATGTTGAGGGAACACAGGGAGGGAAATAACGTCATGGTGGACCGAAGAAGCTAAGCTTTCACCTGCTATGACAAGAAGTCAATGGACAGTGCTAAAAATTAACTTACCTGTTATACTTTTATTACTTTGGTTAAAAAATAAGATCAAAAAAATAAGGCAAAAGAATTTAAGGCAGATCTTTATACTACAACCATATTAGTGAAATTTAACTTAAATGTCAGAACCCTTAAAAAATGGGCACTACTAAGTCAAAGACTTTCCTGAATACATTTGATAATTAGGAAAATAGAGATTTAGAAAATCTACCAAAAAGAGGTCCATGCTAACAGTATGGGATCCATCATATTTTTAGGAATCATGGCAGACATATTTTTAATTCAAACTATTAATTTCTTAACTTTTCAACTGTTTACTTACATGGTTTAAAGGGTTGCTCTTCGTCTTTTCCCGCACTAAGAATAAAAAAAATTAACTGATGAATTCTGATACAAATGCCATAGAAAAATAAAAGTAGTCACTAATTATTTGATGGATTACCAATAACACAATGAGATAAAATTCCATTCTATTTTTTAAAATAATTTCCAACAAAATATATAATTTAAATCACCCAGCAAGATGAGTCCTATAAATAAAATCTAAAAACTTAGTTTCACTTTTTTGACCTAATAGATATTCTGTATTAGGTACAAATGAAAGACTCCCCATTTACAAAAGAAAAGGACAAAGCAAATTAGGCCAGGTGAGAAACTTAGCTAATAAAAAAATTTACCTGCTGCATAGCTGAACTACTAGCCAGGAGTATTTTCTAATTCTTCATTTACACACAGCTTACTTTAATTACCACCATCTACAGATGACAACTCTAAGAACCAGTTTCTGGCCAGGCACTCATCTCCGAACGCACCAGTATCTCTGGAAGCATCCTGAACCACTTAATGGTAACCTACTCAAATACCTTACTGAAAAACTACACAACTGGAAAGTAACCTATGTTAAACGTAAATTTTAAAATGAGTGTGCTGACCTAAATGAACATATCTACAGCACACAAAACTGTTTTGCTCCAACAAAGGCCAGAAGAATAAAAGCCTGAAGAGGGTCTTAGGCCACACTCTTGCTCACATTGCCTCCTTTAACTCCAGACAGGCATCACAGGCACGGATTCCTTAAGGCTGAAGAGAGAGACAGGCATGGGACAGCTTTTCTTTTACTGTCTCCAGAGCCCCTCTACATGTGAGCAGCTCATGGCTCTGGAAGAAACTGAGAAATAGAGCAATCCTAACCAGAAATGAGTGGCTCAAGTACACACACTAGAAAAACGCAAGTTAGAAACCCCAGGAGCTTCCAGGTTGGTGAACACGTAGTACCCTTGCAGGGGGCATCAAAGCTCTGTGCCCTGTCCCCATGCCTGGCCCTATGCATCTCTTCCATCTGGCTGTTCCTGAGTTATATCCTTTTATAAAAACCAGTGATCTAACGGAAAAAAACAAAAAGCAAAACAACAACAACAAAAAACCAAACCTCCGTTTTTTATTGTGCTGCTTCACTTTAAATATTATGGAATGTTCACTTCTTGTATTCCTGCTCTCGTAATCAACTGAAAAACTTGGTCACGTATGGCTCTTTAGCAAATAAACTAGGATTTAACATAACATTAAGGAAGACAGGCAGGCAAGCAGGAGTGCAAAAAATTCTACGGTTCTGATTCTCATCTTAAAACAAGGAGGACACAGGAAATTTATATGAGTTTCACATGCTGAGGATAATCTTCTGGAAAACCCCATATGGCATGTTGCTCTTATTACCCTGGCACAGCACTACATTAGGATGAGAAAGTTTTGAATAGCTTAAAAGTTCTGAGTAGCAGAAATCTGGATGTGAGATAGGCTCGTCTGGTTGAACACTGTGTAAAACAGGGCCAAAATCACAAGGCTCAATTCCCATATATAACAACTGATTTTTCTGATTTGATCAAATGAAAACCTAACTGTGACCTAAACCCTATCATTTGTCTTTAACATATGTGCTCTTCGGAGCAAGGGGAAAAGGACAAAGTAGCATGCAGAAATAGACCACATCTAAATCATGTGGCCAGTTGACTATGTTGATAAAGAGGTGGCAAAATGTATAAACAGATAGTCTAAGTGTTCTCCTCCCTAAAACACTGACAACTAAAGGAAACTGTATCATCAACATATTAAAATAAGACAAGTGAATACATAAAAAAAGTGAAACATTTAAACCACTGTAAGAGTTTTTCTAAATACCTCCTATAATACACAAAACAAAAACAGTTTTCACTCTTTTTCTCAGGGAAAAAAAAGCATTGCCTTACCCTCTGTTTGAGATTTGCTCAGACAAACTGTGCTTGGCCTTGGGTGGTCAGAAGGGTTTGGTTCCAAAGCTAAGTCTGTATAGGAAGAAGAGAAAAAGGTGTGGTGATTTAGTTGAGTAGAAAAATACATGATTTTAAAGATAGCTACACATTGATTGAAACCACTTTTAATAGTCTTGAGAAGAGCTTTTAGTAATGACAAAAAGGCAATTTTAGTAAAGGCACAATATAAAAATTCTATTGGGAAACAGCAAAATTGTAGAAACTCTCCATACATGTGGAATAAAACCATGGCTATGTCTTAGACTTCTTTAACTTGCACCTAAATAATCTATGCCATTTTTAGATGAATCATATATGTGACCCCCCTCCTATTTATCAATTAAAAATTCAGTCACCCTCTTTTAAAGCTGATATTACTAGCACATTCCAGGAACAGTCTCAAGAAGCAAGTTATGCTGTGGCCAACTACTGTCAGATACCAGCTCAATATATCAAATATGCCAAAACGAAGTGAGTTGCTTTTGGCAAATGTTCTTCAGACAATCAAATGGCTAATTCTAACTCCATTCAACAAATGAACTCATCTAATTGGCTGTGGTTTATCTGGGGGCTATTCATCATGGCAGATTTAAGAGGACTACATAAAAGTTCAATGTTCTAATCTATAGGAACACTTCCATGATAGTGATTTTTAACTTTGCCCTCTATTTCCAAAGCTAAACTCACTTCTTCATTCCACGCTGCGTGATTAATTTGGGGCTTCAATAAGAGTACTTTCTGGAGCAGATCATAGGGCTACTAGAAAAAAATTTTGGCCACACCTACACGAAAAGGTGGGTCTGCCTGTAGCCCACCTTGCACCAAGGTGGGATAGCGTCTTCTATTTAGGCAGAAATACAAAACAAGCACAAGCTACCACACAGGATAGTAAGGTTGTTGTTTAAAACAAACAAACAAACATAAAAGCCCTATGACACTTCCTCAGCAAAGTCCATCTCAAACCATTTAACCAATCTTTTAAGAAACTGGACCAAGATTCAGATAAAGAGTAATGGTTAAGGCAATTATTTCCCAAACCACATAATAACTGATCTGTTTTTGAAAGATGGCTTTGATGGTCAAAGTGAAATACAAATATATCCCTGCCTCTGAGAGAATCCAAAGAATACACACATTGATATATTAAAAACTAATTAGTCTAGTAGTGAATTCTGTCTAACCCAGCATTCCACAACTGTATCTACCTAGAATCCCCTTTTCCCACCCAGAAAGAATTTTGCACGAACAGTAATTTTGGACTTCCCGTTTTAACAGGAATCTGAGCCATCCATTTTAATGTCATTGCCAGCACTAGTAATTTACAGAGCTAAACCAACTGCTTTGTTCTTCATGAAAATTCCTTCACTGAATTTGAAGTTTATCAAGCTGCTTTTGGAGAAAATATTCTATTCAACATTTTTATGTAAAAGACCCATAGAATTATTTTAAAGTTTTTTTCTCCTACATATTTGAAAAACTAAGACAATGGGAAAATAAATTATTTCAGCTGTACACAAAATGGCAGGCAGAGACTTTCACAGCTGCCTCTAACCTATAGCTTCCGAAAGAATTCATGACTACTTACCTATACCAAAAAGAAAGTAAATAGACTACATTTGAATCTAAAAAATAAGCAGAAATGTTTGCAAAGTAGCTGTATTATTTATCAGTGTCTATGGCATGGTAAAACTTAACAATTTTCAATGGAAGTCCAGGAAAATTAAGTGCCAGAATCAAAGAGAAGCAAGCTTTAACACACACACACACACACACACACACCCGCCAAACCAAGATGTGCTACTACAGATCTAAATACAAAAATCAAGAAGGCTGGGATAAAAGAAATGACAACATGCAAAAAAAAAAGTAAACTTAGCCCAAGTGACCAGAAAAAAGCTGGCACTCTCCCTACTCTATCCTAGGGGGTTCAAAGGTAGGCACAGGACCCAGGACCGGCCAATCAATCACAGCTGTCCTGGGACTTCCCAAGAAAAGAGAAAGGCAGAACTGTACTCTAGGATCCTTAGCTAGTCTTGAGCTGCTGGACACTCCCCTTGCTATCATGAGGGGAAAGGCTTTTCAGGAGACATCAACAGAGGAGAGCAGAACTGAGGAGATCATTTAACTCCTGGGTCAAGTAGTGCTTAACTCTGTGATGTTCTTTTAACTTGCAACTGAAGGAGACCTGGTTAATCAGCAGTACTGATGATCACACTAAAGGTGGGGAAAGGTAAAAGTCACTTGCTCATTCCTTTAACAAATATCATGAACAAAAATCTGCATGAGACAAAACGATGCTCGGTTTAAAAATTACACACAACCATTCACAATCATTAACACACAATGATTCACAACCGTTACTTTTAGTTGCTTTTCTTATACGTTAAAAAAAGCTCTAATTAGTGTACAATTTATGTCTTCTTGTTACTAACAAGCGCTCTCCACCCCACTGTTGCATATTTATTGTCTAATGAATACACACTGGCCCATCAAGTGTTATTCCTATACTGGACTTAGCCAATCCCCTATTGCTGGGGATTGGTGCTTACAAAGTTCTATTCTTAAAATATTAGGAGGAAAATCTTCATGTACATAGTTTTTTAAAATAATGGTTTTATCTCCTTAGCAAAGATCTTCGGAAGTGGAATGACTAAGCCAAAAGGTTAGATCACTTTCACGGCTCCATGTACAATGCTAAATTGCTTCCTAAAGAAGGTGGGGGGCACATTAGGGTATAATGCTACCAATCATGACATTTTGAGTTCCTACCCTTGCTTTGGATACTTGAAAAAAAAAAAAAAATTCCTACTGATATGAATGAGGACCCTCACTGTAGATCTAATTTGTATTTCTTTTGATTACACAGTTTGACCATTTTCCCACAGTTATCAGTGTCATTTCCACTTTGGTGAGTTGGCCTATCATTTGAATGTACTGTAAACACCAGGGCCCTACTGCTGTCAGTTTGCATGAGGTTTTCAGAAAATATTAATCTTTTGTTTATAGCCTATATAACTAACAATTTTCTATATAACTTGCACTTTTTGCTAATGAAAAATACCACATCACTATCTTATAGAATGGACATGTGAGCCATTAGACAGTAAACTCATACATACACACAATATTTCTGCACTTCCCATTAACTATCTTCCCAAGAGCCTAAGGAGACTATGATAAAACCTACCACACTCTTCACTGTCACAAAGGTAAGACTGCCGACTATTAAGCAAAGCTTTACCACCCACCATCCCTCTCATCCCTCTCCCCACCACATGCACACACAGTAATTTAGAGACTTCAGGAAATTACTGTGCATTCAGGAAATTACATGGATTCTTCCGAAAGTTATTTCTTTAGAAACCTCTAAGAATGTTTTACCCAGGAGAAATATTCTTGAGCTCATGATTAGGGCTTATGATTAAAACTGTATTTTAAGACCCATCATTTTTGTATTATCAATTTAAATTGCAACTTATTTGACAGCATGATAGGTCGATGTAGAAAAAGTATGATTAAAAAAAAATTAAACTCGGTCTTAATGTAAACATTCCTCAGAGGAAACCTGTAAAACACCACCAACACTGAATACTGTTTTTCCTCCAATCTAAGATTCTACCAGTTCTTAAGATCCACCTCAATTGCAGTTGTTAAAAGTGTGAAAACATAGGCAACTTAGAACAAATGAAATGCATTACTGAAGGCTAAAAGTGTTAAAACTATGCTATCAAACTGTCGATAAATGATTTTTCCTTGTTAAAATATTAGAGGGAGAGGGAAGTGACCAAGAAAGCATCTGACAGAAGCAGCATATTTCAGAAAGCGATTAATATCAACATATTGGTTCCAATATCTTCCAAAGAAACAGGCGACGTCAGCAGTTTCTGGGCAGCTGCTGAGCACCAGTTTACTTAACGGTAAGCACTGCGTTTACTGACCTGCCCGAGCACCCCTGTACTGGACAGTGTAGTAGCTTTATGGCTCATGATACAAACATTACAATCTTTACAATTACCATGTAAACTGATGATTTCATCTCTTTGAGTCCACACTTGCCACCGCAGTCAGGGAGTTCCTGCCAGCCAGCCCTGAGCTGGGCTGCCTCACCAGCGGGTACACAGCAGGCTCCTGCACCTGCCAGGCTACTGCTCACCCAAGCCTTGATCCTGCTTTCCTAGCTTCTGACAATCCTGGCTTCCAAACTTCCCAGCTCTGGTTTCCAACTGCTTCTGTACCTGCCTCTACCCTGGTTCTCAGTTTTGCCTTATTTTAATCCTCAATCAGTGTTACAGTGATCATGACTGAGAGGTGACACATAGGTAAGTACACCTGGCTTTATATATTTCTAAAGAGTACTTTACTCAGTTTCTTGGACTTTTAAGAACCTTTCTGGGTTGCAAGTTACCTTCATTTCATTTCACATTACGCAGTGTTACTGTTTTAACTCTTAAGTTTTATTACTTTCATACACTAAACCAACAACAACAAAAAAGGGTGAGAAAAAAGGTAGTATTCCAAAGAAGCTCACATAATGTCAACAATAAATTCTGTTCCTATATGCCATGCATTTGGAATTTACAGTCCTACTCTCTATCAATACTCATTTTTAAAACCTTGGACAACTCAATTTATACTTAAGAGAAGAATTCCTACACTACCTAACTCAGAACATGGTGAGAATCAAATGAAATGCAAGAGCAATCTATATACTACAGCCTATTTTAGACCCTTATTAATATCGCTTTTTTGTTCAAGCCACTGTTGGCTCTCACCTGAGCTACCGCACCAGCCTCCTAACTGGTCTCCCTCTCTGCTTCCTTCCACCCTTACAGTCTATTCTCACACAGTAGCTGGTCTGATCTCCCTCCACCCTCTCTACCCCCCTTCCCTTTTTCTAAGAATTAACATCATTCCCCTACATAGAATCCTTCAATGGTTTCCCATGACAATTAGACTAAAATTCATATTTTTTTGTCAAGGCCCACTAGGCATACAAGGTCTTAATCCCCCATATTCCTCCTGGCATTCATTCACTCAGCTGCAGCCACCCATCTTTCTGTCCTTGGCACGCATCAAGCATATTCCCTTCTTAGGAACTGCACAGAAGCCTCTTCTCCCACAGCCTCACATGGCTCTCTTAGGACTGCTCATGGGTCGCTTAAGGAGAGAAGCTGTCTTTAACCACCCCTTGTAAAACTGTCCTCCTCCCCAGCCCATTACACCTTCATTTTCTTTCTTAGTGTTCTCACTACCTGATGTTATTCTTGTGTCGTCAGCCCCCAGGCACCTCTAGAAAGTAAGGACCTGAGTTAGGATACGGGTTTTGTCTTGTCTAACCACTGTTTGTCCTGCCTCTGGAATGGTGCCTAATAATCATGTTTCAGTGTACCCAAAACCAGTTAAGTTTCTCCCAATTTTCCCACATCATCTAAGATTTCTTCTAATGCTGTCTTTTGATGTGTCTGTCACCTAAGACCAGAGTTAATTTCAGATCTCTTAGAGTAGTAGTTTAGTTACTCAGAATCAAAGACACAAGACAGGTTACCAAGAACCACGAAAACCTAAAAGAGGAAATCTAATGTTCAGTGAAAAATCAATGGTAACTTTAATTTGGGAAAAGAACATCTAATGTTAAAATACCTTTACTACAAAATGACTCACCCTATGAATTTAATGAAGTCGTAAGACAAAGTGTACAATCAGAATGCTATAGGGAAGTATCAACACAATGCATCAGTTTTTATCTGTGTCCCCTGAATAAAGCATTATAATGGGATTATAAAAGATGCTCAACCATAAAGGCTGGGTAAATGAATTATGCTCCAACCATTCGATGGCACAGTAAACAGTTGGTAAAAGGCAGGCTGTAGAGCTATGCGCAGTTGCATGGAAATACATCACCCTGGAGCACTCTCTAGGTGTCAGCACAGTTCCAGGAGCTTCATGTCGTTACTTTTCTTTATAACAAAAAGTTACAAAGTGGCACAGAAAGAACAATCCCATCTTTGTAAAATAAACACAATGTTATGTTTATATGCATACAAAAGGTTCAGGAAGAATCAACACCAAAATATTAATAAAAATTCTGGATATTCTGAGTGTGAGTGAAGGACTTTTCTGTGTTTTCTAAATCTTTTACATCAAATGTTTATTAATACTGTCACCAAAAAAAGGAAAGATCTGTCGCTCAGAG
This sequence comes from Balaenoptera acutorostrata, assembly GCF_949987535.1. Taxonomy (NCBI): domain Eukaryota; kingdom Metazoa; phylum Chordata; class Mammalia; order Artiodactyla; family Balaenopteridae; genus Balaenoptera; species Balaenoptera acutorostrata. Next base: position 145,807,863 of record NC_080064.1, read on the forward strand.
GTTTTTCCACATCATATTGCCAATTCCTTCCCTACCCACTCTTCAGGGGGATGGGAGGTAGGGGTCACTTGAGAGAGCACCTTTCACCAGAAAATTAGCAAAGCTCCTAAGGTCAGAACATAAAGGCTGTATGAAAAGTTGATGAATAAAAATCAAATCAGATAATAGGACCGTAGCATCTTATTTTCTATTATGACACTACCATCAGTTATATTAGATATACTGTTAAAGACAAAGTAGTAAACAATTCTTTTGAGTCTATCTGAAATCTATACTACGTTCTTAGGAGTTACTTTTTTGAGATGGCTTGAAGAAATCATGTTCTTCTCCAATGTTTCTGAAGAACAAGACAGAGCATCATTTATGTACGATTTTCTCTAAGTAACCAAATAATTCTTCACTGTAGAAAAGCCAAAATGTTTTATATCTGAGTAGGTATTTCTCAGTTTCCAGGGAAACTGATACAAAATTTCTGAAATAAAGACATTAAGAGCAAACTTCCAATGTGCCTGTGCTTTATATTTGGTGTTCTGACCTTGTTTCTATGGAAACTTAATTAATAGGCAAATGCTGAAATTGAGGTTTCTCTTATCACTTTATTGAATGCCCCCCCAAAAAAGACAAATTGAAATGAAATTTTAACAATCGTGTTAAACATAAAAAGGTAAATTCTGTACTCATGAACTCTATTTTTCCAGTTCCTGATTTAGCACTCCTTCCTTATCATACATAGTCATATGCTAAATGCTTAGTACCTTACCTGCCCGCTTACCAGCTTCCCCTAATGTCCCTCTGTCCAGGGCATTCTCGGCTTCAATTGGATTTCACCAGAACAAACTCTTTAAATTATATCAACGTGTTTACCTGACTGATAAATTTAGGCTATTTCATGACTTCTACTTTTATTCATATCCATTGCAATGTATGTACAGACAGAGAATGGAGAGGTAAATGTTGCTTCTGAGTTGTGTACAATAAACTGGAATGGCAATAATCAAAACTGGAGTATGCTGAGATAGGCCTAACTTATGGATAAATTATAAAATATAAGGTGCACTCTAAACAGTTTCTTAAGCATCCCAAGAACTGAATTTGGCATATCTACCACCTCCCAAGTCTGTCTCTTTTGTTCAGTAGCTGTGTTACACAGTCATTTCAGATCTCTAAGTCTTGGCTTCTTCATCGGCAACAGAGGGAGAATATATACGGGCCTTATTTGTAGATGGAAGGGCCAAGTGAAATACACAAGAAAATGCATTGTAAATCTTAAAAGAATTCTATAAAGGTCCAATTTTCGTCTCTCATCCTACATTAGCCAACTACTAACTGTTTTTGAAAATCATTTAGAGGCTTACCTTATAGCAATAAGCAGAGCAGTTTTCACAAGTACTTACATGCTTTGTGTTTAAAGCTACAATTAATTCACATAATTTGTTCATTCTTTCACAATATCTAACTATTCTGAAAAGGGAGTACTTTCCACTTACAAAGCCACGTCCATCATAAGGGTGAATCCACAGGCTTAATTATTCTAACTTTTAAAGAAATTAAATAAACCCAACTAAAATTTAAATAGAAGAGCTGTAAGACATTTCGTCTATGAAATAATGAAATAATCTCTGGCATTTAAATGAAACAAATGGGCCAGGGGGGCTTTAACATCTTTATGATACAATGTTTTATACTTCAAAGAACAGTCTTTATTAAAGTGCCACTATGCTACCCAGAAATTTTTTTTTTTTATCCTAGAGCCATCCCTTTCCAAAATTCTAGAGGCAAAAATCAAACATTTCCTCTCTTCTCTCTCTCCTCTCCTCCCCGACAACACCCACCCCCAGCCACTTAGCCTTCAGAACTTTTACCTGAACATTCTTAAAGTTAAATAGTATTCTACTGGGGGGGGGGGGCGGAGGAGGGAGCCATGGAGACATTTTTCTGCAGGATGGATGTGGTATGTTAACTCCCAAACCTTTATATCACAAATGACAATCCGAAGTTGTTTTTTCTCCTTTGAAACTTCTGTCCAGCAGTCTCAGGAACCACCTCACCGCTCCCTTAGAACAGGCAACGTGCAAAAGAAGTCGGTTAAGGCTGTGCAGCTGAAGACATACTTGTGTCAAAGTGGGAATTTAAAAGTAATCAGAACTCCATGGGGTCTCCTTTGGTAAAGAAAAAAAACCCAACTATTCTCTGCAGCCGTGGCAGTAACGTTTCACACCGTTCACAGTTATTTTAAGCCCCTCTCCCACCATTTTCTTTCCTATCGTGTTCAAATTATAGTTAGAAGGGATAAAGTAGCTTCTATCAGGGCGACTGAAAACATTAAAATCCAAAGAATTTTAGTTAAGAACACCACACTGACTCTGTCCATCTCTATTTTGAATTTAAATGACAAATCCTCTAATGTTTGTCTTAATTGTCTCGAGTATCAACTACCTTAACGAATAGAAGTCTATCATCAGGCCCTTACCTAGTTCCTTCGCTTAGGTACCATCTGGATAGGGAGACGGGATGGATACGCCGAAGTTAGAGTATTTAAGTTTTCATTAAGAAAAGAGAGAATACACCAGAAAGTCTCTGCTAAGTCCCACGAGATGTTAAATAGAACCACGAACAGGAAGGGCCGCGGATTGGAGGGTCTCAGGCCGGGCTGGGAAATGGGAACGGGGGAAAGAATTGGGCATTCGGGTAGGGAAGAGGGAAGGAGACTGGCCGGACGCGACTGGTAAAGAATAAGGGGTGGGGACGCCAAGCAGAGCCAGCCTTCGTCCCCGGTGCCCAGCCCTGGGAGAGCCAACTCCGGGCAAGAAGGAGCCCTAGGCGGCGTCTCCCTCCCGGGGGACCCTGGGGGCGGCGGAGGCCAGAGGTAAGCCCGAGAGCAGACGGCGCCGGCCCCGCGAGGGGCGAGGCGCGCCCGCCGCTTCTTACCTTCGGGCATCTCCCGGTCGCTGATCTGCTGCAGGTGGTGGCCTTCGCCACCTGCGAAATCCAACTCGGCGGGTTCCACGGTAGCTGCCGCCGGAGCTACTGCCACCGCGTTCCCGGCCGCCGCCTTGTAGACCTCAGCCTCACAGTCCGGCTCCGCTGACCCCCTGCGCCGGCCCACCTTGGGGCTGGCATTGGGGCACAGGCAACAAGACAGCGAGTTCCCCATGGGGCGCCTTCACTCCTCGCCGCCGCCGCCTCCGCTCGTCCCCTGACTCCGCCGAGCTCAGAAGCCGCCCCCTCCCCCAACAATGGCGCGGCGGGCACTGGCAGCCCCGGGCTATGCCGGGGCTGTGCCGCAGATGCAGACGCGACTTCGCCCGCCGCTCTCCTGTCCGCCCAGCCGCCGGGCCCCGGGCAGGGGCCCGGCCCCGGCTGCACCCCCGCCGGCCGCCGCCGCCTCCCCGGAGCCAACTAGTCTGTGAGGGCTGTGACCAGACCGGCTTATTTAAAAGGGGTGGGAACCAGACAAGCGCTGAGACGCGCAGCCGCTGCAGGGAGAGAGCACAGCCGGAGCTCCTCCTCCTTCCCCCGCCGCCTCCTGCCTGAAAGTAGCTAGCCCGGCCGGCCCTTGCCTTCCGGAATGTGTCCTTCGGTTACCTGGTTACGACGGACCAATCACGACCAGAGTTCCCTCAGAGCGCAGGCATGTGACTCACAATGCCCCGCCCCCGCCCGCGGCTGCCCCGCCCCCCGAGCGGCGCGCCCCGGACTCTGGTTTCCATTCATCTCTCGCGCTCCGAGCTTTCCGGTCCTGAGGGAAGCGCCGCGTTTGTTAATCGAAGCCGTCCTGAGTCAGTGGGCTCTGTAGAAAGCCCCTGTTCGTAAAATGCCAGTTCAGTTAGCAACTCGGTTTCACCGGGTCGACAGTTGACTCATTTGATGTATCGCTCAACGAACTTAGTTTCACCCCAATTTTTGACCGTTTTTTATAACTGAATGCTCCTCCTGTCTTGCCTTCCAAAGAGTGTTAGTTTCCGCCTACAGTTTAACCATAGCAACCCCCGGGGCCCTGGTCCTCTGCATGGAAAATAAACCATCACTAGATCAAAAGCTTGGATAAACACTGTAGCATTTGTTATTCAGAAAGCACTCTAATTTCTAGCTAAATTCTGCAAGCCTCTGTTCCTCATTTGTTAAGGAAGAAAATCTCCTGCTCCTCATTGCTGAAAACAGCAGGTGGCAAAAGATGCCCAAAGATGTATCAAGTCCTGTTGCATTTTCACAACCGTAGGCATAAGTGATACCCCATGTCAGTGTTCCCCTGCCTGTGGACATGCTAAGGTAAGGGCGGTGGACCTGTGTGGTCCTGCTGAGCCTGGGAGAGACAGGCTGACTCAGAGGCTCAGAGCAGAGTACCCCCCTACCCAGGGGGCCACAGGATCCAGCTAGCAGAAGGTGGAGGGGTCTCCCTGTATTCCTTTACCCACAGCCACCTCAGGGCCTTGGGACAATGTCATTCCTTGTCTGTTCCTGGGACATCCCTCCTGGGCAAGGACCATCAAGCACCTTCAAACACCTTTACATTCCTCCCAGCGGTAACAGTGATCTGAGGATAGATAAGCCAACGTGCTGATTTGCATGCATTTTGAAATCCCTTAAAAATAAAGACGTAGTCACCTTCAGGATGGGAATCTTTTTTTCTTTTTTTTTTCCTTTGGCGGTGCCTCCCGGCTTGCGGGATCTTAGTTCCCCAACTGGGGATCGAACCCGTGCCCCCTGAAGTGAAAGTGCCGAGTCCTAACCACTGGACCACCAGGGGAGTCCCCAGGATAGGATTTTTTTTTACTCGAAATACCTGATCCAGCCTGACGGCCAAGAGTGATATTGGCAAAGAAGGAAGAAAAAACACAAGTAGCCTCTGATTTAAGATACCCCTGTTTTCATGATTTAATAATGATACAAGGCAAAGGGTTTAGGTAACAGATCAGAAGTCCAGTGAACGTTCTCGGAGCCCTGCTACACCCCAGGCACGGTGGATTATAGAGACGCGGAAGAGAGTCAGACCCACGGAGCACACAGGCAGGGCTCCCAGGGTTATTACAACCACTTCTGCCCATCGCAGTGCCCACTTCCGGGAGGACAAGGAGCCGTGTCGATTCTCTACTCATCACAACCACCCGGCAGGCTGGGTTTGATTACATGCCCACTGTACAGCTGTGCAAACTGAGGTGGCGAGGCCACAGGCAGACCATGAAGACCCAGGTCTCCCTGGGGGGCTCTTTGCACGCGGGGTGCTGAATTAGGCACTGCTGTAGCACAGATCCAGAGAAAGAGAAGAGCAGCTTTCAGGGAGGGACATGTCCTGGAGCACTGCAGGGTGATGGATTCAGGGGCAGGGAGAAGATGGCAGGACCAATGAGTCCAAATAGCAGAGGGGACCTGGGGCGGGGAGAGCACAGTCTGGCCAGACCTGGTCCCCGCCACCCCACTGGCGTATTGAGGTACACTTTCTCCATTCTGTTGGCCCACTGCACACTGCCCCCTTCTTTTGGAGAACCCCCCTGTGGTTTGGGGGGAGGTTGGCAGTCAGAAGAGCAAGCCCATGACCCAAGCTGAGCCAACCAAATAGGACCTCACCCCTCTGGCTGAAATAACTGAACCCAAGGAGTGGGCAAAGATCCCAACCACCAGATCAGAGACTTTTTCTGAGGTTTGTAAAATCAAAGGTGGTTTGCGATACTACCAAGTTGAAGTCTGGAACCCTAGTGGTCATCTCTCCTTCTGTGTGAAGCCTGCCTGGCATGGAAGAGGGCGGAGTGGAGACAGAACAGGCAGAGAGAGCTCTAGGAACACCTAGATCCCTAGATCCAGGCTTCCCGAGGCCAACACTGCCCTTCCCTTTCCACGGTCTAGTGGGATGAGCCAATAATTTCTCCTTTTTCTTTAAGCTGGTTGGGTTGAACTTCTGAAGCCAATGACTAAAGGAGTTCTGGCCAGCGCACAGTCATGACTTACCGCGTCGGGTGAAAGGAGCCAGAAACGTGTACTTCGTGGTGGGACAGAATCTATTTCTGTGGACCCAGAGGCCTCAGAGGGACACGTATGGGCCAACGTGCAAAGGAGAGACAGACGGTGCTGGGACAGGCAGCAGAGAGACCAGCGAGGTGCCTGCAGCTGCCCGTGTGATGCGCCCACCATGAGCCTTCGCTGGAAATGGGCACCGCAGACGTGCCCGACAGGGAATCATCCCGCTCTTAACAACTTATTCCCTCTCACTATGGTGTGGCCCTGAGACCTCCTCACACTGGAGGGGTGCTGTGTGTGCGGCCCTTGCTAGATCTGGTGAGCGTGGGCTCTGCCGGGAAGACCAAGCGTGGTAAGTCTGCGGCTGCAGGGAACCCCTCCTCAGTGTGTCAGGGTGAAGAGCTCCAGGCCTGGGGATCCAGGGAGGGATTTTGTCTGGGGGCTGTTTCATCAACAGACACCCATTTGATTACTTGTGTGGAGGCAAACCGCACTGCCCTCAGGCAGAGACTGAGTCACCCAACAGAAAGTCATATTACACAGTAAGAATTATCTGGAGCAATTGAATTCTTAGCATTGCAGGCTTCCCAGTCTTTCTTCCTATAATAACGTCTCCAAAGAAAGTTAGCTCCTGGACTCTACATGAGCACAGACTCTGGTGGGAGCCAAGGGGCTCACATGGCAAGGATGAAGGCTGGCTTGGCGAGAAATACATCGTATATACATAATATAATTACATTGAAATAGTTATCAAAATATGCTTTTAAAATTAGAATATGGTAAGGTTCGTGCTTCTTTATTAACATTCTATATAAAAGTTTTGGAGTGGTGACTAATAAGCAGCATAATTATGAGGTAATGATGACTATGTGGTATTTTGAATTATTTGCAACAATTGTAATGTAATATGAATATAATCCATGATTTCTATTACTGTGCTTCATTGTCTGCATTCATACCAAAAGGAAATAAGTTAGTGAGAGTTGGTGTAACTAAAGATGTAACAGTACATTTCTTTCATGCTCTGGAGATAATGTTCAATATACAAATCCTCTGGTAGCCCACTGACTCAAATTCACACTAAAGTGTAAATGATTGTCCTGGGCCCTTTCCTCAGAGTAGATAAGACAGTGGTGATAGTGGGACCGAATATGAGGCCACTAAGCACTGGGAATCAAATAGAAGGGAAAGATATTCCGTGTGACTGAAGCAGCCACACTTCAAACCTGCTGACAAAAACCCTCACACACACACTACCGCGGAGAAGGACATTCACTGCACCATTTTGTATAATAGCTGTAAAGAGAAAATAACTCATGCCCATCAGTAGGAGACAGGCTAAATCAACTGGTACTTCGCACAATGGACTGCAATATTCTGAGTGGTTACAAAGGAATGAAGCCCTTCATACGCTGACATGGAAAGAGCTCCAAGACATTTTGTTTAGTAAAATAATAACAAATAATGGAAAGGTGCTAAACAATGTTTACAGTATGCTGCCTTCAAGGCAAGAAAGGGATACAAATTAGAATATGTATTTAGACTTGTTTGAATTTGCATAAAGAAACATTGAAAGGATAAGAACAAAAAAAAGCTTCCAGGACAGCAAGCAGTGGAATAGGTGGAGACAGACAGGAAGCTGAATCTTCACAGTGGACCTTTCAGTTGTTTTCATTTTTGAACAGTGTGTATTCAAAGTAATAATAAAATCACGGTAACACAAAACTGTGTAAAGGACATCATTTTCATTGTATAGATCGACTGTTAAAAAATAATAACAGGACTTCCCTGGTGGCACAGTGGTTAAGAATCCATCTGCCAATGCAGGGGACGCGGGTTCTAGCCCTGGTCTGGAAGATCCCACATGCCGTGGAGCAACTAAGCCCGTGCGCCACAACTACTGAGCCTGTGCTCTAGAGCCTGTGCTCCGCAACAAGAGAAGTCACTGCAATAAGAAGTCCGCACACCACAACGAAGAGTAGCCCCCGCTCACCGCAACTAGAGAAAGCCCACGCACAGCAACGAAGACCCAAAACAGCCAAAAATAAATAAATAAAATAAATAAATTTTTAAAAAAATAATAAAAAAGATGTTTTAAACCTGGAATAGACCCCACTGCGCTGTGCTGGACTGTGTCAAGCCTGAAAGGCACTGAACAAATATGAATCCCTGTCACACCCTGATACAACAGGTGCAGCATGACAGTCCCTGGTTCTCTGATCAGGAAGTTTTCTTCTTAATCTCGCCACGATCCGCCCATCGTTAACGCCACCGAGCTCAAGTCTCACAGGCCACACAGGTTGCTGTCACTCAGCTCCTGGCAACCACCCTGGTGCCGAGTTGCAGGCCTGGCATGCAGGCACCCACTTCGATACGTGTTGAGGCTCCGTCTAGTCCACAGGCCCTCCGGCCCCGTACCAAGCATCCTTCAGGAAATTGGACTCAACAACCCCTTTCCGCTCTGCTCATTAAAAACCACCACTGCAGCAGGGCTAACCCGGAGCGGCCTCCACGGCGTGGCCCGCTCACTTTGATGTGAGCTGGATTCGGAGAATCGGGTTCATTTACTGCTCCTCTAGCTGCGGGCTCCATCAGCAGCGCACACTCACCATGGTAACGCTCAGGCCTCTTTGGGGAACCCTTCTTTTCTCTGAGCTTAAAACTATTCAAAGGAAGATCTATCCAAGTTGATCAATTAAAAGACACTTATTAAATACCTTTTCCAAAGTCAAAACATCTACAACAAGAAGCTGTTAAAAGCATAGATTAGAAGTTGTGTTTCCCTGAGACACGTGCTAAATTAGGTTAAATATTTAGCTGGAAGTAAAAAGGCACAGCACACTCATCCAGAGCAAGAAAAGGTCAGAACGCTACCCCTGGGGGAGCCCTCACACAAAGGCTCAGGACACGGAGACTGTGGCTTTCAGGGAACAGGGCACACGTCTGTGTGGTACCCGAATCGTTCTCACTGCTTTGTGCTCACGCCCCATGAGCTCTGGCTAAGGGGATATCAGCTCTACTCATTAAAGGAGAGAACACTGGAAGCATTTAAAATAAACACCGGGGCTTCCCTGGTGGCGCAGTGGTTGAGAATCCGCCTGCCAGTGCAGGGGACACGGGTTCGAGCCCTGGTCCGGGAAGATCCCACATGCCGCGGAGCAGCTAAGCCCGTGCGCCACTACTACAGAAGCCGACACGCCTGGAGCCCATGCTCCGCAACAAGAGAAGCCACAGCAATGAGAAGCCCGCACACTGCAACGAAGAGTAGCCCCCGCTTGCAAAAGCCCGCCCGCAGCAACGAAGATCCAGCGCAGCCAAGAATAAATAAATAAATAAATTAAATTTAAAAATAAATAAATAAATAAACACCGGTGATTTTCAAAATCATAAAAGTTTCCAACAGGCTCAAGAGAACAGGAGGAACAAGGAGAAAAAAGATGGAGGGGAAATCTCCTGAAGGATAAAGGGTGATCGGGGCCGCGTGGATGCTGAGATTTTGTTTGTTTGGCTAATTTTCAGCAAATAAGATTTGTCTCCTCTTGCCTTCGTTTCCAGGTCTATTTCCTGCAGCTGTCACTGGCTGGCTGTTTGGAAGCCCAGCGAATTCAATTCAGAGCTATGTTGTCCCTGAAATGTCAGTGTTGTCCCACTCAATGAAGAAACTGTGATGCCCTGGGATCAGGAGGGCTTATGAGATCAACAGTGCTAATCTGCTATCAAGGAGAACCTCGGTTTCCAACACTTAAGGCTAGAACTTACAAAATAAATTATTTCCTCAATTTAACTGAGCCTGATTTGGAGGGAATATGAAAGGTTGGGAAGTGAAGGTTCTTAATCCCAGGATTCTGGGCTGGAACGAAGCTTGGCTGGAAAGCTGGGATTCTTCTTTTCTTACTCATGCTAAGAGCATCTATTATGACAGCCCATAATTATATAGACATGGCCATTCCACAGGGCAAATTACGTCCATTTAAAGGTCACTACTATCAAAACACAGCACAGCGTGGTTATCTACTGCATGCCTATAATTCTGGCTCGTGACTCTAGCACTAAAAGGGGTTAAATGAGCATATGGAAGATCTCTTGTTAGGAGGAACCAAATGTAGTTCCAGCATTACAGAATGGAGAGTATGGTCTCAAAACACAAACCCATACGGATAAGTCACAGACATAATGTAGTCGGTCAACTCTAACAGCGTAATCTGATGTTACTCATTACACATACACACCTGCCCTCTCCCAAATCAAACAGGACTCTCCCCAGTTACTCACCTACCATACCCTGACAAATGTCTGTACACGTGGCTCCACCAACGATAAACTGAGGGCTGGGACACAATTCCTGAAAGCAACTGGGGACAAAACACAAGTCCCAAGATGCCCAGTGATGGTGGCAGCAAGAACTTGATAGTCCCAAAAATCCGTGGAAGAGACCTAGGAGAACATTTACTGCACACACCGCATTTTATTGCTGAGGATGCTGAAGCCCAGAGAAGGCAGGAGAGCTGCCCACGGTCACACAGCCAGGGGTGGCAGAGCAGGAGCTGGAGCCCACGGCCAGCTCTTTATCGCGATACATACTGTGTGGGTGTGTGGGTGTGAAAGCGGGTATGGGGGAGGGTAGGAGAAAGGCAAGGGCTGAGATAATGACATGAGGAGCTATGATCTCACCCATTCAGACAACACACCTATTTACAGGGAGAGGATGAAACTAATGTTTAGCACTCTAACAAAATGCCCTGCACCCTGTGGACACTCATTAAATACTTGACTCAGTGATGACCCCATGTGCTAATGGAAACACTGAGGCGTCAGGAAGTGTCCTATACAGAGAGGAGAATTCGGCTCCATTCCCACATCTGACCTACGCTTCCCCTGCTCACCTGCCTCAAAGTGGCAGCCCTACAGCCTTGTATAAAGCTGCTAGCTCCTACCTAAATGGGCCAAGACAGTGCCTTTGGACTGGTTTTTTTTTTTTTTTCTTCCAAATATTAAAAAAACTCATTAACTTGTTTTCTATTAAAAAAAGTATGTGCATATGGGTAAAAAAATCTGACAGTAAATAATGCTGTAAAACAAAAAAACTCCTTCTACTTCACATTCTTTGCTGTTAACATTTCTTATGTATCCTTCCAGAAACCGTCTTTTGATTTAAAAGCGCACTTACATATATATCCATTTTTTATCTTGGACATCTTTCCTTAGCACATATAGAGCTTTATCATTTCATTATAAGTACCATGAGTTATTTAGTCAGCCCTCCAATGATGGGACTTAGTTCTGTTTGTTTGTATGTTTGTTTGTTTGTTTGTTTCAATCTCTTGCCATCTCTAGTGGCAATTTAAAGAGAGAAGTGGCATGAGTCAGACTAGGGGTTCTAAAAGTGGACAGCTGCAAATTCTAATCCCAGGTGCTTGACAGCTCCCAGTCTCCAGACATCCTCTCTTGGCAGACAAAAGGTGGAGAGATTTAAAAATTGAATAAATAAAAATAGAGAGACAAAAAATGTTGAATGTAGCTTGTTTTTTAAAAAAAGAAGGAAAAAGTTGCTTCATGGAGAAGGAAGGGCAGAGAGCACATTGAACAGAGGTTTAGCAGAATCTCTCTTGTTAAAACCTTCTTAAAAGAGTCTCCTGTTGGAATTCCCTAGCAGTCTAGTGACTGAAAAAAAAAAAAAAAAAAAAAGTATCCTGTTCCTCATCTCCCATGCATCCATCAGTCTACTGAAATCTGGCTCCGATCTCCAACGGCTTCATGAAACTCTTCTCACCTGAGTCACCAGCAATCACGGAAGGAGCTTTGTTCCCCTGAATCTCACTGTTCTTTACACTCGATACTGTGGCCTATTCCCTCCTTCTGAAACCCTTCTCTCTTGGCCTCTATGTCCTTACTTGCTCTTGACTTTCTCACCTTTCTACTCCTTGTCAGTCTCCTTTAAAGGTTCCTCTGCTCTCCTCATCCCCAGGACCAGGGAACCCCCGGGCTGGGTCCTCAGTCCTCGGCATGACCCCATTTCATAGAGCAATAACATACCCGAAACCTTCTCCCTGGGTGACATCATCCAGACCCGTGGTTTCAGCTACTAACTATAGAATTTGCTGATGCTCCCCAAATCACTCCCCTGAGCTGTACATTCAATTACCCACGTCACACTGTCCATACGGTAGAAGCTCACTAGACTCATATCTAATAATCTACCTAGCTCGGCTAACATGTTAAGTTTGGTTTGGAAGACAGAGTGGTTTGCAAAGGCTGGAGACAACTGAAAGCGTTATAACCAGAATGGCGCTAAGGGGTTCATAGGCAGGTGGAATGTTCATTTGGCTACGGTTAGTCATTAGCATATTTCAAAACACACACCAGCCTCCACCAGGAGAAAACAATCAAGAAATGCCATGACTCAGAGGTTGTGTGGATCTCTCAGGGGCCACAGAAAGTCCTCATCCTTGCAAGGAGATCACAGCTCAGCATTATGCCTGAAGAACATTTCCAGAGTCTTCTCACCATTGTTAACTTTCTACTGGAACTCCTATCAGATCAGAGATACAAAGTAACATGGCAGCCAAAGATGTTTATAAGAGGCAAGCCTCAGTAAAGAGGCAGGCTCCCACCTCCCCCACTCTTGGGACATTATTTTTTTCTTCCTTAAAAACAAACTTGTCGGACTTTCCTGGTGATACTGTGGTTAGGAATCCGCCTGCCAATGCAGGGGACACAGGTTCCAGCCCTGGTCCGGGAAGATCCCACATGCCACGGAGCAACTAAGCCCGTGCGCCACAACTACTGAGCCTGCGCTCTAGAGCCCACGAGCCACAACTACTGAAGCCCACGTGCTGCAGCTACTGAAGCCCGCGTGCCTAGAGCCTGTGCTCCGCAACAAGAGAAGCCGCCGCAATGAGAAGCCCGCTCACCGCAAAGAAGAGTGGCCCCAGCTCGCCGCAACTCGAGAAAGCCCACACATAGCAACGAAGACCCAACGCAGCCAAAAACAAATAAATAAATAAATAAATTCATTAAAAAACCCCAAACAAACATGTCTTTTTAGTACTTCTTTTACTTTTAGAAATGTTTACTATTTCTCAGTAAAGATCTCAAAACATTCCATAAACTCAAATTATTCAAGCCTTATATCAGCCTCTGATGAAAGGGCACAAGAGTAACACCGGTATCAGTAAGGAATTCAAGGTAGGAAGTGATTTAAACCACACATTCTCAGTGACTTGGTGACTTGGAAGCATTGCTCCCCAGGGCATTAGTCCATGTCTGATAGTCTATGTTTGGTAGTACAGGAGCCCTGGCTGTGCACTTCCGGGAAACCCAGCGATGTCGCCACGTTTTATCATCATCACCATTGATTATGGCCACATTACTCAGCTCAGCACTCCTGTCGCTCTTGGATCTGGCCCCATTTGACGTTTCCCACAACACTCTCTGTTTCCCAAGGTGCTCTCTCTCCCCTAATTACAATGCACCACTGCCTTCCTCTGAACATGCTGGCTCTGAATGCATATCCACAGCCCTGTGCCTTTGCTCACACCTGTGCTGTCTTGGTCTCTATCATGACCCTCTTCTTTTACCAACCCCCCCATCCCCCGCTCAGATGTCTGCCCCAATCCCACAGTCAGTTTAACTGCTTCTGCCCCTGAACTCCCATACATATTTATATTTCACTCTCTGGACATTCTGTCTTATAATAATTGCTAGAGATAGATCATAGCATTGAGCATCTATTATGTGCCAGGTACTGTGTTAAACCCATTCTCTCATTTAAGCCTCCCAATAACCTGGAAAGTCATATTATGATTCCCATTTTATAGATGAGGAAACTGAGTCCCGGGGAGGTTAGTAACTTAGCCACAGTCACAGAGCTAGTAAATGGCAGAAAGGGAACCAGAATCCTGATCTACCTGATGCCCAAACCCAAGCTCTTGGCCATTCTGCTGCCTGTCAGCTGTCAATTGTCTCTCTTCCCAACTAGCAGAAGCTCCACAAAGGCTCCACATTATGATCTGCACATGACCAGCACTCAAAACATCAAGGCTGAATTAAAAATTCCAAATTCATTCATTCAAGAGGCAGCAACTGAAAACAAAGAGTGGAAGACCCACACTGAGGCCTCTCCCCTTCATCCTTATCCTAGCCTCCCAAAGTTCAACCCCCCGTGTCTCTCTGAACTTGGGACGGCCATTTCACGGGCCCTTACCATGCAGCTGGCATTGCCTCACTTCTCTCTGTGTATTTCTCCTTAAGATCAATGAACCGCTTAATTACAAAAAAATGGACAGAGAAGAATAGCATTGACTGGGCCCATGCACTAGGGCCCACACACACTGGGCGTCCCTCAAACCACAGGGGCCCAGGTTGGGTGTCGACCCAGAGTGACGGGCAAGTTGGGAAATGGGAAGTAGCTTCTAGGAGCACTTCCTGCTCTCACACAGCCGTCATGCTCTTTGTGATAGGATCATTGTCCTTGCCCAACACTAGTGGGGGGAAAATCGCCTTAGGATCATGAATAGCCAAAAGTTTCTCCTGAGAACCCATGCTTGACCATGAGATCTTCAGTCTGGGCAAACGTGTCTTCCAACCCTTGGAATAAGAACCCAACCAAACCTTACAGTCAGGACTTAAAATAGGCAGAAACACACAGCAGGGGCAGGAAGTCAAATTTTATGATTTCAGAAAACATCTAAGTATCAAGCTTTATTAATTATTGAGAGGGCAGAAACAAATATACATATATATTTAGCCCATCTCAGCTCCTTTCCCCCAAAGGCAAGTAAAAATTACCATCTTTATGGGAACCAGGGTTATAAGAGCCACATCTGGGCAGCGGGCTGAAAGTTCCTAAGACTGAAGTGGTAAGGGGTTACCCTCAAAAGCAGCAAGTGAAGCAAAAAAGCAAACAACCCAATTCTAAAATGGGCAAAGCACATTTTTGTGCTTTGGAGAAGTAGGCATTTCTCCAAAGATGATGTACAAATGATCAACAAGTACACGAAAAGATGGTTAACATCACTAATCATTAGGGAAATGCAAATCAAAACCATGATGAGATACCACTTCACACCCACCAGGATGGCCCCCACCACAAAACAGAAAATAACCAGTGAGGGTGAAGATGTAGAAAAATTGGAAGCCTGTGCACTTTTGGTGGGAATGTAAAATGGTGCAGTGGCTATGGAAAACAATATGGTGGGTCCTCAAAAACTCAAAAGTAAATTACCATATGATCTAGCAATTCTGCTTCTGGATGTAAACCCAAAACAATCGAAAGCAGGGTCTCAAAGAGCTATTTGCCCACCCATATTCACAGAAGCATGATCCACGATAGCCAAGAGATGCAAGCAAACTAAGTGTCTATTGATGGATGAATGGATAAATAAAATGTGAAATATGCATACAATGGAATACTATCCAGCCTTAAAATGGAAGGAAGTGCTGTCACATGCTACAACATGCATGCATCTCAAGGACATAATGCTAAGTGAAATCAGCCAGTCATAAAAGGACAAATACTGCATGATTTCACTTATATATGAGGTACCTAGAGTAGTCAAACTCATAGAGACAGAAGTAAAATGGAAGGAAGGATGTGGAGTTAATGAGTGCGCAGTTTCAGTTTTGCAAGATGAAAAAGTTCTGGAGATGGCTAGTGACAATAGTTACACAACAAATTACTGTTACTCAACTATACACTTAAAAATGGTTAAGATGGTAAATTATATGTTGTGTGTATTTTACCACAATGTAAGAAAAAAAGAAGAAGAGAGGGAGGAAAGAAGGAAGGGAGGGAGGGAGGAAGGAAGGAAGGAAGGGTGGAAGGAAGGAAGGATGGAAGGAAGGGAGGGAGGGAGGGAGGGAAGAAGGAAGGAAGGATGGAAGGAAGGAAGGATGGAAAAGGAAGGATGGAAGGGAGGAAGGAAGGGAGGGAGGGAGGAAGGATGGAAGGAAGGAAGGAAGGAAGGGGGGAAGGGGGAGGGAGGGAGGAAGTGGGAAGGGAGGGGGAAAGGGGAGGGGAGGGAAGGGGAGGAAAGAAGAGCAAATGAATTCATTGGTGCACCTCATTTCTGGACACCCCAACCTTCTTGCCGGCCCCTGAGAGACTTCAAGGGAAGAAAGAAATGAAGCATTTAGGAACAGACTGAGTTTTCCCAGATTCCAAGGCACGTCCCCAATAGAGATAGAATCAGGGTCATTACAAACTCAGGAGTCTATTCAATAATCTGTAAGATCTTAGAGGATAAAACTGGGTCCTATCGTGTGATGTGTGAGCACAGCCTGGTCAAAAGCAGCTGAGTGAGAATCCTTCACTGATGACTGGGGATGGAGAGGGTACTTTCTGACAAGCTTTTATTTATGCATCTGAAAACTCCCAATAATGGGAGTTCTTCAGCTCCACATTAATCAGGTTCTACTACCTCATGGTCCGGCTTTTATAGCATTTTGTTGACAGGCACAAATCAGCATCCCAGTCTGAAATTACCATATTTACGTGGACAGTGAGACCAGGTGAAGACACATTTTAGGGGAGAGGGTGAAATGTGTTTGAGGAGGTGAGGGCTTTAAGAATTTCAAATGAAAGAGAAAAACTAGGCAAAAGCTAAAGACACCTGACTTTGGTCACAGAGTGAAACCTTCTCCCCTCCCCCCATATCCATCTCCCCTCCCCCAAGCTCCTTGGGGTCCTTCAATTCCGCTCGAATGTATTCTCCTCCCCTAAGTCTTTCCATCATTCAGTCCTAACATCCCACATTGCCATGCCCGTGGTTTATGTCTCTGTTAGCACTTCCTTCATTCTGCCCAGGATGTCAGTCCCTTATTCATGTGTCTGCCTCCCCGCAATCTCCCTCAGAGCCGAGACCCCGGCTCATCCCTCAGTTTCTCCCCGACCACCTTTCCAAACAGGGCAGAGCCAATGCCTGGCCCAAAACAGAGGCCTAAAAAAACTGTCTGTTGAAATGAAATGTGGCTGTCAACTCTTGACATTAGAATATAAAACCATGGTTCTGGGGCTTCCCTGGTGGCGCAGTGGTTGGGAATCTGCCTGCCAATGCAGGGGACACGGGTTCGAGCCCTGGTCTGGGAAGATCCCACATGCAGCGGAGCAACTGGGCCCGTGAGCCACAATTACTGAGCCTGCGCGTCTGGAGCCTGTGCTCCGCAACAAGAGAGGCCACGACAGTGAGAGGCCCGCGGACCGCGATGAAGAGTGGCCCCCGCTCGCCGCAACTAGAGAAAGCCCTCGCACAGAAACGAAGACCCAACACAGCCATAAATAAATAAATAAACCCAAAGTTTAAAAACCATGGTTCCCAACCTTGATTTTGCCAATATCCCAGAGGGCCCACATAGGTTCTAGAGGGGCACGGAAGATGGCCATGGGGGGCTGGAGGGAAGTAGGGCAAAGAAGTTATCCTCAGAGGTGGCAACTGTTGTGTAAAATTGATAGGATGAAAACAGGAGGGGTAGAGAGAGCTGGAGTTAAAGGGTGATTTTGACCACGTCCAAGGAGTTATTCTCTCCTTACCCTCCCTCTTCATCCATTGCCAAGAAAATAAGGACCATGGCTTGATTTTCCCATCACGGTCTAGAAGACAAACGGACCCTGGCCAAGGGTCACAAAGCATGTTCTCTTATGAGACTTGTGGGCCAGACACTGAGCAGAGCACTTCAATGGATTATCTCAATTCTCACAACCACTCTGTGTGGGGGGCTCCTATCCTTGAGGTTAAATCACTGACAAGGGTCACAGAGCAGTAGGTCATGGGCCCAGGTTTTGGGGGGTTGGTTCTACATGCCTTGCCCTTGAGATTTGGGGGGGGGGTATCAATGACAGCATCCCAGAGCCCTTGACTCCCATCTGTATCCACAGACCCCCAGCCCCACCTCTCCACTCCCTAGCCCCAATAGAACAATGGCAATTCATAACCCTAAGCAACCCTGCACACTTCAGCAACGACGTCACAGTGTACCCCAGGACTGATTACTTCTAGCATTGTTTTTTTCCATCTTGCACTGGCCCAGGGGTCCTATGCAATAGCTACCATGCCTTCTGTGCCTGTTATGTGCCAAGCACTGTGCTCTGACCTTTATCTCCAGTCCTTGTACCAACACTGAAAAATAAGATGCCAGTAGCACCATTTTACAGATGAAAAACCTGAGGATCACAGCGATTATCTGTCCAAGACCGCACAGGCAGAGGCAGGATTCAAATCTAACTTGTCTGGTTCCAAAGCCAGTGCATGCTCTTCCCTCTATACCTTATCACCTCTGCAAAGATGTTTTTTAAAGTGGAGGGGTGGGGGTAGGCTGAAATATGGGATACAGGAACATAGGGTCAAGAACCATAACTTCTCCCTCAGCTACTTCTGACCAGAAGCGAGGGCCCTCCATCCTGACACTCAACAGCA
The DNA here is from genome assembly GCF_949987535.1 of Balaenoptera acutorostrata. Taxonomy (NCBI): domain Eukaryota; kingdom Metazoa; phylum Chordata; class Mammalia; order Artiodactyla; family Balaenopteridae; genus Balaenoptera; species Balaenoptera acutorostrata. The sequence goes on from NC_080064.1 coordinate 145,826,225, forward strand.
AACCCATCTCCTTTCCGTGGGCCGCTTCCAAACAGTGCCTTGAGTTTGGGGGGGGAGCATGGTCCAAGATCCTTGTAGCCCAAGCCTGATGGGCACGCTGGGAACTCTGGATCCTTAAATAGGACCCCTGAGTCCAAGCACTTCTGCCTCAGGGTCTCAAAGTCCTGGCCCAAGTACTTCACGGCATTCTGGCTGGAGCCAAGACCTTCAGCTGCCGCCTGCTGCTGGCATACTCTAGCCGCCAGCGCTGCCATGGTCGAGGGCTCCGTGGGGTAGACAGAAGGGCAGAGCTGCTCTGTGCTGTCAGATCTGCCCCACTGGGAGGGGAGCTATAAGGCAGTGTGAAGGGGAGGTGGAGCAGGTAATCATTTCACCTGAGGCCCTGCTCCAGAGGGAAATGAGTCACAACCAGGAGCAAATGTGTACCCAAGGTGCAAATGAATCGGCCCCACCCTCCCCTTCTGCCTTTCAGCAGACAATTTGGAGGCTGGGAAACTTCCAGGGCCCCTCCCAGGCCATTAGCCTAAGAAATCCGTTAGGATCACAGCCATCCATCCCCATCTCTTTGCAAGACCTGCTTACTTCCCATTGGCCCCATCAGCTGAGATGAGAAGGCCTGTTGGGCAGCTTGAGGCCAGTATTTTCCAAGGAATTGGTTCTCAGCAGGAGGGCAAGGGGTTAGAGGGGTCTCCTTTCCTTCCAGAAAAGTTTAGTTCCATATTTGCTAGAAGGACAAAAATATCAGAGACGGGTGATTCATGGAGTGGACCAGAGTAACCCCAAGCAAAGGTGTCCCTCCTACAAGTGAAGGGTTTGGCCTTTGCCTGGGTATCTATCCCAGCAGCACCAGTAATTAGCTCTGTCACCTTGGGCAAGTTATTTAACCTCTCATCCCCTTAATTTTCTCACCTGTAGAATGAAAGGTAATAGTAGGCCCTACCTTATAGGGTTGTTTGGAAGGGTGATGAGATAGTACATGGAATTTGCTTAGAATAGTACATAAGGAGCACTCAGGAAATGCCAGTCATCGTTATTCCTAGGAACCAGGACCAGATAGAGAAGGCCTGGGGAATAAGAGTTGTGGGTTCTAACCTCAGAAGGGAAATGGGCTCTGGGAGGTTGCATTAATCGCTTTTCTCAGGTTCCAATTTCCTAGGCCTGGTCTACCCTAAGGATGTGGAACATCAGTGAGTTTTGAAACTGGAAGGGGGAGTGGCTGGAAAATGGTCCTCCAAAGATACTGAGTCCCAAACTCTGGAACCTGTGAATAGTACATACCTTATTTGGAAAAACGATCTTTGCAGTGGTGATTAAGTTAAGGATCTTGAAATGGAGAGATTATTGTAGCCCTAAATGCAATCACAAGTGTCCTCATGAGATGGAGGCAGAGGGAGATTTGACAACAGACAAAAAAGGAGAAGGCAATGTATCCACAGAGGCAGAGACTGGAGTGATGCTGTCACAGGCCAAGGAATGCCAGCAGCCACCAGAAGCTGGCAGAGGCAAGGAACGAATCCTCCCCTAGAGCCTTTGGAGGGAGTATGGCCTTGCCGACATCTTGGTTTCAGCCCAGTGAAACTGATTTTAGACTTCTGCCCTCCAAAACTGTGAGAGAACATATTTCTGTTGTTTTAAGCCACCAAGTTCCTGGTAATTGGTTACAGCAGCCTCAGGAAAGGAATCCAGTATGTGTGAGAATCCGTGAAGCACTTGCTTAAAATGCTGATTGCTACCACTACTCCCCCTCCCCCAAAAGGTTCTGATTCAGTGCGTGTGGGGTAGGACCCAGGAGTCTGCAGTGTTTAAACTGCTATCCCAGAGATGATGCCAAACGCAGGGGTCCTCGGTCCACGCTCTGAGAAGCGCTGAACAAGCTGACCTCTCAGGCCCCTGGTTCCAACCTTCTAAGCCAGCAACAGTCTGTGAGTAAAGGACTTCACCAGATGGGCAGGTCTTGGCAAGCAGAAAGAAGGGTCTGTTCCCCACATGTCCAGGATAAAACATGGTTTCTCAGGTTTCACCAGAAATTCAAGGCCAAAATGACCTTCAGAGGCTCAAGGTGACATCAGAAAGACTTGACTGTGGCCCTGGTCCCTCTGGGAGCCCCACCTGTGTTTCCTCGGCTCCATTTTCCCCTGGATTCAATGTCTCCTTCCACTAGTAAGCTCATCCAAAGTCCATGGTTACATTTTCACCAGCTCCCAAAGTTGACCCTGGTCTCACCTGGGGGGCCCCATCCTCCTTGAAAACCAGAACTATAATTCCTCCATTCAGTCAACACAGAATCCTCTCAAACACACTGGATTCCAGGAGCAATCTAGCAACTCTGTGTGGGAAAGGAAAGGAAATATTTATTTTTACTTTTGAATCTACTGCCTAATTATCTGGAGCTTGTGATTGACATCCTTGACCAATCTTTGTCTACTCAGAGCAGTCATTTCAAGCACAAATCCAACCATGTCCTTTCCAAGCCTAAAGCCCCCCAGTGGCTGTCCATTGCTCTTAGGAGAGCAAGGGGGAGGGAGGGCCTGCATGCCTACAAGACCCTCAGCAGACTGGCCCTTTGCTCACTCCCCGCCCCTCTCCCATGCCCCTCCTCCCTCTCTGCTCTCCACCTCCTGGCCTCTTTCAGGTCCTGGAATGTCGTACTCTGTCCCACTTGAGGACTTTGCACCTGCTGTGCCCTCCCCCGGAAATGCCCTCCCCCCACCCCCGCTCTGCCTTCAGACCCCAAATGCCCCAGGGAAGGCTTCCTAGACCACCCCCCCCCCATGCAAAGCCATCCCCCTCCCATATGCTCTCACAGCGGCCTGCGATGCCCTGCCCAGCATCATTTAATGAATGCCCCTCCACCCCACCAGGCTCTGATCTCCACGAGGACAATTGTGTTTGTTTTGCTCATCACCGTATTGTTGGAGCCTGCAAAGCTCCTGGAGCATAGTAGGGACTGAATAAGTATTTGCTGAATGAATAAACACCCACAGGTATAAGATGCCCAGTGGTTGGATAGATACATACCAGGTATAGTGGACCCAGCATCTTCAGGCAGGGATCCCATGGGATTGTTTTCCGTGCTTCCGTTTCTCCCCGAGCCTCCTGGAAACACTCCCTTTAGACTGACTGAAATGAACAAGCCCTTCTCCATCTAATCACAGAGTATGCACAGCTGGTAATTTTCCTTCTCCATAAGGGTCTCCTTTGGGGTTAGAAATCTCTTTCCCACCCCACCTGCCTAAATCACCTCCCTCGTCACATCCAGATGCTGCATGAATAAATTCATCCTCATCTAGGCAGACAGATCTGAGCTGCTGGGAACAGAACCCTCATTTCCCGAGCCAGGAGCCGTCCCTGCTCACCAGCCCCACCTGAGCTGACAGCCAACGTCTCCCCGTTACCCAGCCGGGCTCCCGCTGGCCCTGTCAACCTGGACAGACATCTCCCCAGCCTCACACCTCAGACACCCTACAAGAGCCACTGCCAGCTCCACCCAGGAAGCCCAGGACCCACGACAGAGGCCAATGAGGCCGGGCAGAAACACACCTGTCAGCAGCGACTAGTAAGAACTCTTCTTGGCAAACAGCGTTGGTGAATGCAGCTCAGACAGAGCGCTCAGCTTATCCACAGCGGCTCCTCTCGGCCAGAAGGACAAGGCTGCATTGTGCCCTCAGCAAGGAAGACAAATCACCCCAAAGTCCAAGTGTGCTTTTCAGACAAAGTCTGCAAATCTCGTTATCATGCAGAACCTTAACTTCAGTCTCTCTCCTGGGCCTTCCCATTTCAGAATTCTAAGGCAAGCATGGAGTGAATCCAGTGTCAAGAGGATTACAGAGTTCTCATACATTGCTGGTGGGAATGGAAAATATACAGGCACTTTGGAAAATAGTCTGGCAGTTCCTCAAAATGCTAAACACAGAGTGACAGAGTAACTTCTAGTAACATTCCACTCCAGGGAATTGAAACAGACTTGAAAACTTAAGTCCACACAAAAACTTCTACTCCAATGCTCATAAGACATTATTCACAGTAGCCAAAAAGTGGAAACAGCCCAATGTCCGTCAACGCATGAATAGACCAACAAAATGTAGTATAGCCATGCAACTGAATATTATTCAGCCATAAAAAGGAATGAAATACTGACATGTGCTACAACATGGATGACCCTGGAAAATATTATGCTAAGTGAAAGAAGCCAGTCACAAAAGACCACAAGTTGCATGCGTCTAGTTATATGAAATATCCAGAATAAGCAAGTCCACAGAAACAGAGTAGATTATTCGTTGCCAGAAACTGAGCAGAGAGGGGAACTGGGACTGACTACAAATAGGTATGAGGTTTCTTATCGGGGTGATGGAAATTTTCTGGAATTAGGTAAGAGTGATGGTTGCACAACATAGTGAATATAATGAAAAAAATCACAGAATTGTATACTTTAAAATGGTGAGTTTTTATTATGTGAATTATATCTCAATTAAAAATTTTAAATAAAAGAAAATAGTATTACAGAGAAGGTGGCCTGCTGTGATCCACACGTTCATTAGTCGTCTCTAAGTAAAAGATGGGTTCCCCGTCTGCCCAGGACAGGAAGTATCCCATCACTCCAAAGAGTGCCAGAGCTGTAAGACTGAACCCTATCTAACCAGCCCTGAGAAAACAGAAGGCTGGGAAGGCCAGATGTGTGGGCTCATCCCTCACCAGGTCTGTGGGATCGCACACCACCCCAGTCTCTCATCCCTGGCAGGAAAGGGTGGATCCGCTCGAGCCCAGCTAGGATACCAGCTGAGACTGCCCCCTAGTGGCCAACCCAGATCCTGCGGACCCACTGTGACTAATCTTGTAAAACCTTACGTTTGAATAGAGGTAGCACTTTCAAGTCCATGACCCATTAGAGAGTCACAGCAAGTCTGTGGGTAGATTGTATTGTCAGGTTAACCCAAAGTTACTCACATGGCAAACTTGACCCTAAGTCTTCTGATTTTATTTATTTATTTTGTTGTTGTTGTTTTTCAGTATTGTTTTAAATTAATTCATTTATTTATTTTTATTTTTGGCTGCTTTGTGTCTTCGTTGCTGCACGCAGGCTTTTCTCTGGTTGCGGCGAGCGGGGGCTATTCTTCATCGCAGTGTGCGGGCTTCTCATTGTGGTGGCTTCTCTTGTTGCGGAGCACGGGCTCTAGGCGCGCAGGCTTCAGTAGTTGTGGTGCACGGGCTTAGCTGCTCCGTGGCATGTGGGATCTTCCCGGACCAGGGCTGGAACCCGTATCCCCTGCATTGGCAGGCAGATTCTCAACCACTGTGCCACCAGGGAAGCCCAGTCCAGCCCACTTCTAAAAGGAGGGAATTAGCCTCCACCTCTTAAAGGGAGGAGTATCAAAGAATTTGTGAGCATATTTTTAAACCACGACAGCTTGACTGTATTCTTTATTCCAGTCGTGTTCAGCTGTGCAGGTACAGGTGCAGGTGCAGGCAGAGACTAGGTGGAAAGTTGGATTAAACAGGGTTATGAACACCTGAGAACAGGAAATCTAAGAACCAGAGTCTTGATGGTACCAGGCTTTCTGAGGTCAGAAGTTGAATTCTGCTGAATGTTGGATACTCATAGCTCCCCCAGCCTCAGTATCAGGACTTGTGGCTCCTTCCACCACTGCCCTCCTGTTAGCACGCCTCTGTTCTGGTCAACCATCTATTTCTGTCTGGCTATCAGCTGGCCTCCTTGGACTGCTCATCATTTTTGCTCCAGTACAACTCTGAGTTTCCCACGGCCCATCATGTCCTCTCCAGCTCCAACTCTCTCTCTTGACTTGTCAAGTAAGTGAAACTCCCACCACTAACTAGCAAATCATTCCTTCTGTGTTTCTCAGTCCAGTTTCCCAAGAGAGAGAAAATCTAACTGGCCCCGCTCCCCTTTTGGAGCCAGGCCACATGAGTCCTATGTCACTGACCAGGTTAAGGGATTAGCTGCTGTAACCATAAAGTCCATGCTCTGTCCATACCGCTTGGAGCCCGTCACCATTCTATGCACCTGGGCTCTGATGAGCGTCACCTGCCGGCAGCCCCTCCCTGTGTCTCTCTGTTGGAAGGATGCACTGCTCTCAGGCTGTCAGAGCCCACTTTGCCAGCAGTCACGGAAGCCAGAAGTGCCTCTCTAACTGGGGCCGTCTGCCCTCCAGGGTGCTTGGTGACATACTGGAGCACAAACATATCTTTTTTTTTGGACTCTCAATTTCACTCAAAGATGTTTTTTGTAAGGCAAATTAGGTTTTTAATAAGAAACATATTTAAGGGCTTTCCTGGTGGTGCAGTGGTTAAGAATCCATCTGCCAATGCAGGGGATGCGGGTTTGAGCCCTGGTCCGGGAAGATCCCACATGCCACGGAGCAACTAAGCCCATGCGCCACAACTACTGAGCCTGAGCTCTAGAGCTCACGAGCCACAACTACTGAGCCCATGTGCCGCAACTACTGAAGCCCGCACGCCTAGAGAATGTGTTCCACAACAAGAGAAGCCACCGCAATGAGAAGCCTGCACACCGCAACGAAGAGTAGCCTCCTCTCGCCACAGCTAGAGAAAGCCCGCGCGCAGCAACAAAGACCCAACGCAGCCAAAAATAAAAATAAATTTATTTATTTATTTATTTAAAAAAAAGAAATATATTTACGAAAATGCCAGATTCTTCCAAAGGATTTTGTATTTGCTCTTCTCCAAGTTCAAATGTCCTCATTTTAGTGGGTCAAGTTTTGAATGTGCGGGGGGGAAAATCCCATACATAAAAATATACGAAATAAAACACACCAAAAAAGGAAAGATAAACACAAAGATCAGAAGGGTTTTTCCTTCCATCTTGAAGAGGAGGGAGATGGGGTGGGAAAGGAGTAGAAGAGAGGTATACAATTTAGGTAATGTTTTCATTCTCAGGTGGGTGGTGGATACATAGGAATTCATTATACTATGAACAAGAAATGAAAGAAAGCCATGCATGGACTAATGATGAGTTTGTGTCCTAAATCAAGGATTATAATTAATCTAATTTTGAACATTAAAAGAAAAAATATTCCCACAGCAGGCGGAAGGGGAGATATTTATGGGCTGGGAATTTTGTGCAAAGAGCCTCAAATCTGATAAACCTGTGCCACAGCAGAGCTTGGCATGAAATTGGATGGAAGGAAGGTACTCACAGCCCGTCAATCATTTTTCCCTTGCAGGCCATAGGCTGCACTGGAAACTAGCCACGTTTCTCATCTCCCCCCATCCCCATCACTAGGACAAAGAAAACACTGAATTTTCCACTGGGTTTTTCAAAGGGGAGGCAAAGGAAGAAAAAAAAATCTTCATAGCTGTGTATCAGACTTCCAAATTCCAGCAGACTTTAGAGGAGCGCCCCAAGCTGAACCTGGGAGAAACCAGGTGGTAACCTGGGCACATCATAGCACTTTCTCAAGGTGGATTCCAAAACGTCGAGGTAGATCCTTCCCACGGTTACTGTTTGAACATATGTCCTATCCAGTCTTTCTCCTAAATTTCCCTTGAGTTACTTCCTTCTTCTCCATGCCCACAGCCACAACTTGAGTACAATTCTTTTTTTAAAATTAATTAATTAATTTGTTTATTTTGGCTGCGCTGGGTCTTCGCTGCAGCTCGCGGGCTCTTAGTTGCAGCACGCGGGCTCTAGGGTCTGCGGGCTCAGTGGTTGCGGTCTGCGGGCTTAGTTGCAGTATGTGGGATCTTAGTTCCCCAACCAGGGATCGAACCCGGGGGGCCCCCTACATTGGGAGCACAGAGTCTTAACCACTGGACCACCAGGGAAGCCCCTTAAGTACAATCCTTTATCCCTTCTAGCCTGGATCACGGCGATAGTCTTCCAAATTTCTCAAATCTCTCGAATCTCCAGTCTGATTGTTACTTTAAGTATTTCAATGCCCCTCATCTTGCCTTAAAGTTGACATGCCAACTCCTTGCCATGGCATCGTGGGTCTCACCACCTGGCTTCTACCACAGCCCCATTACCACAACAACCCCATCTGCCCATGCTTCCTCCATACAGAACTATGGGAAACTCCCCCAAACCTACCATGCCTTTTTACAACCCCCCATGCTCCCTCTAGCTGAAATGACACTCACCCTGTTCTCTCCCTGCTTTGCCATGACCCATCTTTCTAGATTACATTCAAATATCAATTTTCCAGAAAGGCTTCCAAGGTAAAGGCCATCCTGTGCTTTACACCGAAGTGTAATCATCGGTTTGCTTCTTGGTTCTGAATTTCCTCCACTCCTCCCATTAGAGTTAAAATTCCTTGCATGCAGGGACTGCATTTTTCATCCCTATGTCTCCACTCACCCTTCCCCCACCCCATTATCTCAAACCCCTTTCCTGTGGCCCAGTACCCAGCACATATCAGATATTCAATACATGTTTGATGAATGAATAGCTAAACATACAAGTTATATTCAGGCTTTGTATCTTGCATCCTTGGATTAGCAAAAGACAGAGTATAATTAAGCCCAGGTTGGGTAAAATTATAGGAATTTCAGTACACATGTATGCTGAGGGCTCTTATTTTATGCATAATTCTCTGAAAACGTTTGCAAGTATGACTTAAACCAAGACAATGTAAGAAGGGGTTAGGGAAGGGCTAGGGGGATCTAGACAAAATAGTAATATAAATGCAGCCAATAAGAGCCCTAGACCAAGAGTCTGTAGTGGATTCCATCCTCCGCCCTGTCCCATCCTCATGGTGACCTGGAGAAGTCATTTTTCTCCCAGGTCTTCCTTTGCTCACCAGACACAGAGGACACGGGGGGCACAGAGCACAGCTCCACTATGCGCTCAACCAAGCTATATGTGTCCGGAGGTGAGCGGCTCCCGGGCAAGCTGAACGCAGCCATCAGCCCTGGAGCTGGGACAAGCCGTGCCAGGGGAAGGTGAGGGGCGCTCCTTTGCGGTTACTGCGCACTCACGCACGCACACTGCACAGCACTGCCCTGCACGTCAGGGCCCTGACTGAGCCCTTTACTTGCATCATCCTCTGTTTCAGCAACAACAACGTTGTGCAGTAGCAACTCTCATCCACCACGTTTTACAGATGTGGAAACTGAGTTTCATCACACAGTTCATAAATAGCAGAACCAGGACTTGGCAGCAGGTTTGTCTTACCTAAAAGCCCATGCTCTTCTCCGGGATACCATATTGACACTGTTTAAAGGGACAAATGATCACTTGGAAACATGCAGAATGAACGCTGGAGTTGAACTTGGCAGAGGATGCTTTCTTGTCCCAGACAGACCCCACCCACAGGGACTGCCAGGTTCCCGTCGCTAGTGGGAGGTGAGACTCTTTACACAGCAGGTAACAAGGGCCAGGAGGTCCAGAGCGAGCCCAGCTCCTCCCTGCAGCCATGGCGGGGACGTGGTTTCTCAGATCAGCTGAGATTCTATCTAGCTGAAATTAGAGCTGCAAGCAGCAACCGTCAGTGGAAAGGCATTTTTAAAGGTATCAAAGCCAAGGTGTTCTGACTCCAGCAGCTGGTGGTCTCTGCTGCCCCCTAGATCCCTGTCTCATCCCAACCCGCCCTGTGGATTCATTTAAAACCAAGTGCCTGGTGTAACAGTGTCTGCGTAGTAACACTCTTTTCCTGTTTCGCTCCTCAGAGGGTGGTAGCTAGCTGGTTTTTCCAAAAACACTTATAAAGACTATTTTAAACATATTTATAAGCAACTATGGCATTCTGAGAATTGAGAAAGGGAAAGAATCATGCATTCATCCTGCCTTTCCAGTATGGACTGTATTTCAGGGTAAGTAGTTGATAAGGCAATGCCTTTCCGTATAGAAGAATTGCAACTAGTAATAGAACAAATAACAGAATTAGAAGAGTCACCATTTTGCAACCTTTGAAGAAATAATGGGCTTAAGCAGCCACCAATGCATGATAAAACTATTAGATGAAAAGTTAATTAGAAACTTTATAATGGATGGATCAGGCTGACAATACCTAAACGCATTTATCCATCTGCACATCACTAAAAATGTGAGATTATTGATTTCTTACATGATATCCTGGGATATACAACACAAGTCCACCCGTGAAGAATTCTATCCTCTCCCTAAAACTGAACTTAAATCTGATAAAACCTCTAGATCTAATTGCCATTTTAGAGAAAATCAAAGATTAGGGGGGGCTTCCCTGGTGGCACAGTGGTTGAGAGTCTGCCTGCCAATGCAGGGGACCCGGGTTCGAGCCCTGGTCTGGGAAGATCCCACATGCCACGGAGCGACTGGGCCCGTGAGCCACAACTGCTGAGCCTGTGCGTCTGGAGCCTGTGCTCCGCAACAAGAGAGGCCGCGACGGTGAGAGGCCCGTGCACCGCGATGAAGAGTGGCCCCCGCTCACCACAACTAGAGAAAGCCCTCGCACAGAAACTAAGACCCAACACAGCCAGCAATCAATCAATCAATTAAAAAAAAAAATTAGGCACTTTCTCAATGTCCGTACTATTGACATTTTGGACCACATAATCCTTTGTTGGGTAGAGCTATTCTGTGCATTATAGGATATTTAGTAACATCCCTGGCCTCAACTTACTAGATATCAGTAGCATCCCTGCAGTCATGACAACCAAAAATGTCCAGACATTGCCAAATATTCCCTAGGTGGCAAAATCACCCCCAGGTAAGCACCACTGAGTTAGAGATACATGTTAAATGACACCGTGAGGATACAATCAGCCTGCTTCCAAATGTGAGAAAGTCTACAGGACAAATGATCCACTTTCTTCAAAAAATAAATGCCATGGGGGAAAAAAAAGGAGTGAAGGCATGTTATAGATCTAAATGTAGTTAAATTCACCAATCAAATGCAATGTTTGAGCCTTCTTTAGACCCCAATTTGAACAATATGTAAAAAAACATTTTGGAGACAACTGAGGAAAACTGAACATAAGATTGGTACTATATGATAGTAAGAAATTATCATTAATTTTGTTGGGTATGATAAGATACTGTAGATATATTTTTATTGTACATATATACTTTAAAATATATATATTTAACTCCTTAACAGATAAACACTCACACAAAAGTATTTTCAATTAAAATTATATTTTTCTGTTTTTTGACTTAAAATATTCAACAAAGAAAGAAAGAACCAGCAGAGATGAGTAAATAAAACAAGAAATTAGGAAAGTTGATCGGGCTTCCCTGGTGGCACAGTGGTTGAGAATCTGCCTGCCAATGCAGGGGACACGGGTTCGAGCCCTGGTCCGGGAGGATTCCACGTGCCGCGGAGCAACTAGGCCCGTGAGCCACAACTGCTGAGCCTGCGCGTCTGGAGCCAGTGCTCCACAACAAGAGAGGCCGCGATAGTGAGAGGCCCGTGCACCGCGATGAAGAGTGGCCCCCACTTGCCGCAACTAGAGAAAGCCCTCGCACAGAAACGAAGACCCAACACAGCCATAAATAAATAAATAAATTTATAAAAAGAAAAAAGGTGATCATTGTTGAAGCTGATGATGAGTACAAGAGAGCTCATTCTGCTTCTCTCTTTTTTTTTTAAACATCTTTATTGAAGTATAATTGCTTTACAATGGTGTCTTAGTTTCTGCTGTATAACAAAGTGAATCAGCTACACATATACACACGTTCCCATATCTCCTCCCTCCCGCATGCTTCTCTTTTTACTTTTGTGTAGGTTTTACATGTTCCATAACAAAATGGTAAAAATAGAATAAAATAAAAGCAAAAGGTCTTTTGCTTCTAGTAATAGTAGGTCAGGTTATTCAAAACGATCCTCCCACTAAGGACAAAAAAAAAAAAAAAAACCGGATGAAGGTGTTTAAATTTAAGAGCATTAAAAGCTAATGAGGGGGGACTTCCCTGGTGGCGCAATGATTAAGAATCCGCCTGCCAATGCAGGGGACACGGGTTTGAGCCCTGGTCCAGGAAGATCCCACATGCCGCAGAGCAACTAAGCCCATGCGCCACAACTACTGAAGCCCACGCACCTAGAGCCTGTGCTCCACAACAAGAGAAGCCACTGCAATGAGAAGCCTGCGCACCGCAATGAAGAGTAGCCCCCGCTCGCCACAACTAGAGAAATGCCACGTGCAGCAACGAGGACACAACGCAGCCAAAAATAAATAAATAAATTTTTTTAAAAAGAAATACTGCTCTAAACAATGCATAGCTTTCCACTGAAACATGAATTCTTCCATATTAGCACAGAGATGGAGAGGAAGGGACGACCGCACTCCTTGGCACACACCCATTCCTGTGTATGAGCCAAGAATCTCACGCTACCTCTTCAACGAGCAGAATGGTCACAGTGGCCCCGAACACAGGCAGTGTTCTAAAGGCTTTAGCAATATGGACTCCGTCCTCCCAGTTAAAAGTGAGTTTCAGATAAATAGCAAATAGAGAAGAAGAAATTTTCCTCCACCCTTCTATGTTCTTCCGGCTGGTCTAAAAATTAAATTGACATGAGGCAGGTTAACAAAAGAAAATCAAATAAAAGTTGAATACCATGTATACATGGGAGAGATCCAGGAAAACTGAGTAACTTGCCAAATTGGCTGAAGCCCTCTCCTTAAACACCATCTTCAGCTAAAGACAAATGAGGATGTTGGTGGTAGGGGTTTGGGACTTCAAAGGGGAAGAAGACAATTGACTTGGAGATGGAAAAGCAAATATTTGGTAAATAGATGTTTGCTGGGCCAGGTGGAGGCAATGGGACACAGAGAGGAATCTGGTCTCTAGGCCCTGCAGTTTTCCCCACCACACTGAGCCCATATTCTTTGCACATATCTCTGGTGATGGCTCTCTTCTGGAAACAGGCCCTTTATCTAAATTCTTTAGGCAGTTACCGGTAAGGTCAAAGCTTCTTCCTGAGTCTTTTGGGCCTTGACTGTTTTCAGCTCAAAATAATCCGCATGCCAGAGAGATATGTTGGGGTGGCAAATTTTGCTCCCCTACGTAGGAAACAATTTTTTAGTTTAAGTATGCCCCCGTGCAATATTTGGGATATACTTATACTAAAAATCATTAGTGTTTACCTGAAAATCAAATTTAACTGGGTGTGTTACCAAACACAAGTTCATGTGCCCGACACACAGTGAGCCCAAACAAACCGAAACATCAGAGTTTGGAGCAGAGAAAGGTTTATTGCAGGGCTATGCAAGAAGGCTGTCTCGTGCTTAAAATACCCCGAACTTCTCCAAGTTCAGCAAAGCACTTTTAAAGGCAAGATGAGGGAGGGGCGTGGTTAGTTGTTGCAAACTTCTTGGTGTTGGAATCCTTCCTTCTTGTAGCTGTTCATGTTGGTCAGGTCAAGATGTTCCTGTAAACCTCCAATGAAACAAAAGTTATTCTCTGTTCTGCAACTTTGTATCTCTATATGAATGTACTCTTAAAGGTCAGAGCCCTGAGAATAGGCTATCCTGTATATTTCAGGCTGTAGATAACATTCTTTTACAAAAGGTTCAGAGCCAGCATGACTAAACACAGGCAACAAAACAGATCTAATATGGAGTCAGATTTGTTCTTCCCTATTACAGGTGGATGTATTTTTATTTGCCAAATCTGGCCACCCTATCTGTGATCATATAGCTAACCAGTAGCAGTGTGTAGCATCACGATTGTAACACGCCTCTGGTGACTTAGAATCCCTGTTCTGCCTCTAATTAGTTGGGCGACATTGGATGATGTCATTGAACCTCTCTGATGCTCAGTTTTCCCATCTGTCAAATGGGGACTATAGCGGAGGGACACCTTCCCACAGAGTTAATTTAGTCCCCTGGAGCTCTCTCCCCGACCTTCTGACTCACAGGGTGTGTTCTGGAGAGTCAGGACAGCCCCAGCCTCGGGTTTCACCCAGCCTTCCTCCCCAACAAGTGGGAAGTCGTCTATCGGGGTTGAGTTTGAGCCCCCACTTTTCCACCAGGACGCCCAGGTGCGCGGCGCGGGCCGGCTCGGCCATCCCAGGCGCCGGCCGCAGGTGGCAGCACCGGCCCCGTGGGCCGCCGCCGCCGTCCTCCCGCCGGCGCTGTGCAGGCCGGCGGCCGGCAGGGTCCAGGGCCCGGCGCCGAGCTGGCCGGGAGCGGCCAGGCCACGCCCCGAGGCGCGGAGGGCGCTGCCCTGCCGGGTGAATCATCGCCCGCGGCGGCCGCTCGCAGTCCCGCTGCCGCGCGCCGAACCCTGACCGCGCCCCTGCGGAGCGCCGCGCCGAGCAGCCGCTGAGACCCACGCTCGCTCGCTGGGCGGCAGCGCGGGCACCGGGCCGACCATGGCGGGCATCGCATTCAAGCTGGCGAAGGACCGGGAGGCGGCCGAGGGGCTGGGCTCGCACGAGAGGGCCTTCAAGTACCTCAGCCAGGACTACGCGGCGCTGCGGGACGAGTGGCTGGAGGCCGGGGCGCTCTTCCAGGACCCGTCCTTCCCGGCCCTCCCATCTTCCCTGGGCTTCAAGGAGTTGGGACCCTACTCCAGCAAGACCCGGGGCATCGAGTGGAAGCGGCCCACGGTAGGCAGCGCGCCCGCGGCGGGATGCGGGGCGGGCGGGGCGCGGAAACCGGAGGCGCAGCGACCGGGCCTCGCGGCAGCCGAGAACCAGGCCCAGCGCGCGGGGAGCCCGGGGAGCGCGCAGAGCCGAGCCCCGCAGCCGGGAGCCCCGTCCCCGCGCTGCCCAGCCGGGGACTCTGCAGGCGCGGGGTCGGGGGAAGCTCCGCGGTCGCCCGTGTCCCCTCTGCCACCCACGGCGCCCGCAGGACGGGCCGAAGTGCACGCTGCCCGTAAATCCCACTAGCAGGCCCGCCAGCAAAAACTCACAAAAACTCGGTTGATATAGGGGGACCTGGACAAAACTTCTTGGACTCCGGTGGGGAGAGAGTCTGCGGAGAAGGGAGGCGGGGTGCCGAGGTGGGGTGTGGGGTGAGTGGGACACTATCTAACCGGGAAAAGTCAGTCTCTAACTCGGTTAGGCTGCTTCAGGAAGGGAGAAAGTCCACGCCTGGCCTGGTCCTTTGTGACTAAGGATTGTCTCGTGCAGCGATGGTTAGATTTATCCAGTCGGGGTTTCCTGTTTGTTTTTCCAAAGGGGGCCGACCTCCCCGTAACATTTACCCTGGTGATTATCAAAAGCACAGGGGAGATGCATTCAGGAGCCAGTTCCTCCTCCTCACCCACCCTCCCAGAATCCTCACCCCGGCGTCTCAGGGGCCCCTCGGTGTTCCCTTATCCTGCCCCCCTGGGTCTCTCCCCTCCTTGCCCTGGCAGGCCTTGGAACAGTTTCCTTCCTGATCCATTTGTCCATCCTGTTTCCCCTGGAACCCCTCCTGGCCCCATGTCCTGTGGGACACCTCACCGATCTTCCCCCGCCAAACCTCAAGGAGGCTTCCTGGGAAATATAGCCTCTAGATTCCTGTTAGGGAAATAAACATTCCTGCCCTGCTCCCACTCCTCTGAGCCCCTCACCCCCACCCGCTAGTCACCTTCTGTTACCCCAAACCCAGCCCGTAAGCAGCAAGTTCAGTAGGAAGTGTCCTTGGCCTGGAGCACTTGAGTTCACTTCTTGCTAACCTGCATGAGCCGTTTAACCTCCCTGCCTCCACTTCTTCATCTAAAAGAAGAGGTGATGCCTAAATAGTTTCCTCTCCCCACTGGCTCACCAGGCCCAGCACCTTTTAGTTTCTCAAGGGCACCCAGCTCTTTCCTGCCTCACCTGCCAGGGATGCTCTTTCCTGGTTTTCTGGAGTCTGGCTCACTTACTCTTTGGGACTTAGTTAGATGTCACCTCCCCAAAGAGATCTTTCCTGACCATTCTTAGCAGCCCCCTTCTCATCTTGGTATTCTTTATCACTGAACCCTGCTAATTTCCTTCATAGCATTTTCACAACTTATAAATATAATTACAGATATTTGTTTGTCCTTCCTAGTGAACTGCAGGGACCATGTGTGTATTGTGCACCAGTCTATGCCCAGTGCATTCAGAGTATGCATTCATTCGTTCATTCATTCATTTAACAATACTTATTGAGTGCCTGTAATATGTCAGGCAGTGTCTTAAATGCTTGGGATACATCTGTGAACAAAGACTGTGACCATTTGTGGAATGAGTGAATGAATGAATGCAGGACTGTAATGAGCCTCAAAGAGAATTACAGCTGTGAAAGTGGTAAACGAGAAGGTATTCGCCTTACATTTGTATAGCACTTTACAGTTTAGAAAGTGAATTTACATACTTCTTTGCTTATTCTTTCATTCACTCAATAAGCGTATATTGAACACCTGCTGTATGCCAGGCACAGTGCATATGGTTTCTGCCTCTGAAGGCTTTAGGGGCTAGTGAGGGGACACGGACAGGTCACCCAACAGTTGGAAATGCCTGTAGGACTTCCAGATGGGAAAATAGAGATCCGAGGCCATTTTAGGGCCCCAGATTAGGGCGGGACAGGGTGTGCACTGCACAACCAAGGGGGAGGGTAGCTGTTATTGTCCCATTCAGCAGTTGAAGAAATTGAGGCTGGGGAAGGTTAACTATTCGCTCATACAGGTGTCTGGGGTGGAGCCAGGACTGTGTCCAGCCTGTGGGTGTCAATAGCCACAGCTCACAGCCGCCCTCTCTGCCTTCTCAAACACAGCTGTGGTTCGGGTCAGGCAAGGCAAACAGACACGTGTCCACTGGATCTACACAGAAGCAAGTCATTGGTAACTGTAACAGAGCAATTGCAATGGCATAGAATTGCAATGGGGTAGAAGCCGGATGGCTGTAGACCCCGAAGTAAGGAACCAGAAATGAAGAGCGTGCCCAGCTAATTCCAGAAGGGTGCCTGTGAAAGGAGAGGAGGAAAAGTGTCAGGGAGAGTGGGACCTGGGGCTTGACAGGCTGGTTTTCAGATGAGAGCAATTGGAATGTGTTACATGTCAAGTCCCAGAGAGAAAAGCAGGGGGGAGACGGTGAAACAGAGCCACAAGGAAGTGAGAGTAAGGTTGCAGGAGCGAGGCAGGGGAGCAGGCCAGCCCTGGAGCGGGGGCTGCTCCTCAGAGGGGGCTTCCCGGCACTGGCCACAGAGGGCTTGGGGCTGGGAAGGAGGCTGAAGAGCACGTGGCTGAAGTCACTGTGGGCTGGCGCAGAGGCACAGCGAGGAAAAAGCCGACACCATCCGAGGGTGACCCCAGTCAGGTGGGAGCGAGGGCAGGTGTGTGAGTCCCCACCTTACCCTGAAACATCTAAGGCCTCTGAGTGGTTTCTGATTTGTTTACACTCAGCTGGCTGAACTCAGCCTCAAACCTGCATCTCCTGCCTCAAGTTCAGTGATTATGATCAACTCCTCCAGTAATAATTAATAGTAGGTGACTTTTATAGAGCGCTTATCAAGGCACGTGTACGTAGTCATCTCATTTACCCCTCAGAACAACCTGATGTGGTAGGTTCACTTGTCAGCACCATCCCCATTATTACAGATGAGGAAACTGAGGCTTAAGGAGGTGAAGTAACTTGCCAGGGTCATAGAACCCATTTAAGAAGTGACAGAGCCAGAATTCAAACCCAGGTTGTCTGACTCCAAAGCCCAAGCCCTCAACCCCTTTCCTGGGACTGTTAAGTTCCGTATTTAATTCCGTGCCCTGTATGTTGTGTACAAGTTTCAATTTCCTGAAGCATCTCTAAGGGCCACTCTAAACTTTGCCTTCTTTGGAGAGGGTGCCAAAGGTGTGAGGAAGCTTCTCAAACATAATGGAAAAATCCTTCTGGGGTAAGTGCCTGGCACACTGAGGATTATCAGTATGACTTTTGGGCTCCCAGCACCAAACCCAGTCTCTTCCATCAGCAGGATAAGTGTTTGGCTGGCAGGCCTTGGGCAAAGCTGGCTTCATGTGCCTCAGCAGAAAAGCATTCTCACTGTCCCTGTCATTCCCCCAAACAGACCGACCTGAACAGGGAAGGGACAGTGCAGAGGCATAAAAGGAGCGTGTTCTGCGGCGGATTCCAAAAGAGCCTCTACAGCCTAAGCTGGGGTGGCCAGGGGCTAGATCCAGGCCTCGCCCGAGAAGAGCTTCTGCTTGGCAGGGAGGGGGGTGGAGGGATGCGTGCAGGGGGCTGGGCGCTATGGGGTGGAGCTCTTACGAACCAAGGGGTCCAGGCCGAGGGAAGCCCAGATTTATGCCCTGACTTCCTCTGTGGTTTTGGGGTGGGGCTCTTCAGAATCAGGAAGCACACTCAGAGAGGGCTGCAGAAGGGCCAGCACTGTTCAAGGCTGGCTTCCAGCAGGCGACTGGTGGGACAGCCCTTGAAGACTTGTTAGTAATCCATTAGGGGCAGGGCAGGAGGGAAAGACTATATGGTTTACACTGGTGAGTTCAAATCCCAGTGCCATCTACAGCTTACGAGCAGTGTATCTTGGGACATGTGGCTTTATCTCTTAGCCTGTTTCCCCACCTGTGAAATGGGGTCGGTGTCCATCTGTGTTCCCGAGAGGGCTGCCTGAGATAAAGTACCACACACAGTATTGACACACAGCAGGCTCATGGTATGTGGACCCCCAAGTATCATGGCCTATGGACGAATCCAGAAGGCTAGATACCGTCCCCTGCCCTCAAGAAGCGTGTGAGTGTTAGGAAGACAGACTGGTACCCAGCACCACCACACAGCACACAACTAGCTGCTAAATTGCAGAGTGCACATAACTCTGGGATTCGGGATCAAAAGGATGGGTGAGGGCCGGACTGTGAAGGAGGGCTTCGTGGAGTTGGTGGCAGTGGGTCTTGAGATACAGTAAGATGTGGAAAAGGAGAGAAGCGGGTGGGAGAGGGAGGAATTCGATGCAGGAACAGAGAAGAGGGACCGGCATAGTGGGCAGGGCAGCTCCAGAGCGTGGACCGTCTCAAGGCCCCCAGAGGAGGCTGGACTTGGCGCTGCCCCGGCCCTAGGAAGTAGCGTGATGAAGTGGGCTCTAGGCAGTGTGGAGCGTTGGGGTCCAGTGGAGCAGTCGGGGTCCCACGGCAGTCTAACTGTAACTGCATAGCTTTCCCTAGAGGGGAGGGGAAGGGGCGGAGGGGGTCCGATGCACCTTCTGGGAACCGAGGTGTCCTGACTACAGAAGCACACGTCAGGTGGGTTGACAGCACTTTGTGGGTCTCGTTTCCAGGAGATCTGCGATGATCCCCAATTTATTACTGGAGGAGCCACTCGCACAGACATCTGCCAAGGAGCCCTGGGTAAGTGATGGCATCTCAAACAGGCTACGGGGGCTTGTCAGAAAGGCTGTGGATAGAAGGGGTGAGGGCTGACCTATGGCTCCGCTCCCTTGCCAGAGAGTTTGGCAATTTCCAGTTCTAGAAGCTTCCTGGAATGTCTTGTCCCCTGAGGACCCCGTGCTGCGGCAGACAAATGCACAGATGTGCAGTGAGGCCTCCTGTGTCCCCTGCACTGGGCTAGTTGTTGAAGTTACAAAGACACTCCCACTAGAAGACGGAGGAGCTCCTGGATCTCAGGCACCCTTGGTGTCTGTATGTCCCGGGGCCAGTGTTGCTAGTGGCCCACGGAACAGTCAGGCTCTGGGCTGAGGGCCAGCTGGGAGGACTAGCCCAGGCCCGGTTGCAGCACTGAGACGTCAGCTCTCTGGGGTTCAGGGATGGGATGGTGACTCAGTGTGTGGAGGAGGAGGAAACCCTAACACTCACTGCTGGGAGGAAGTTAACGCACCAGGGCATTCTCAGTGTTTGCAGGCCGAGCTCACCATGGTATCACAACAGTGAACGTGGTGCTTATTGTCACAGAGGCAATTGAAATGTTCATTTAAGTAAGTTTAACTGGAGTAGCTGAATCGTGAGGGTCTGAAACTTTGCTCTGTGTCGCTGAGCTCTGATTTTCTGGACATAGTGCCTGCTGAGATTGAAACCTGCTCCAGCTTTGGCATGAAAGCCCCCAAGTTTTCTTTAATTTATTTTATTGAAGTAAAGTTGATTTACAATGTTGTGTTAATTTCTGCTGTACAGCAAAGTGATTCAGTTATACATATATCCTTTTTCATATTCTTTTCCATTATGGTTTATCATAAGATATTGAATATAGTTCCCTGTGCTATACAGTAGGACCCTGTTGTTTATTGCTATACAGAACCCGAGGTTTCTGCAAAGAAGTCTTAACGATGGGGCCTGGGACCACTATTTAAGATTCTCATAGAATCCACGCTCATTTTTTTTACTCATAATAGATATGGGCCTATGATCGCTGGAGCAGATTATTTGCTGCAAATAACCAAAAACTTGTTTCAAGCCGTCAGCTTCAACTTGCTTTCCAGACTAGTCTATCAGTAACAAAATTAATCATCTTGAATTGGACCTTCTTTCCTGGCCCACCCAGCAGAGGTTCTGTCCTGGGAGTGACTTGTTTGAGGTCATCCAACAGCTGAAGTGAGGGCCTGGAATGCAAATGCAGACAGTCTGTGTGTTTAACCCCTGAGCTAGGCTCCCCAGAAGGGGTATGGAAAGTTTTCAGTCTCTGAGGGATGTCAGGGCGTTTGTGTGAATCGTTAGGACAGGCACACTGGGAGCCCCTTGTGAAATGGGTCTCAGAGAGCATGTCCCAGGGCTGGGCGTGCAAACACCGCTCTCTGAGCTCAGCCTCTGTGGGCAAATTCCTGAGATGCCAGAGCACATTCTTGCCCACAGAAAACATACCTCCCATTTCCCACCTTCTCTCCCCCACAAAAGAGAGATGCCCAGGGGGCCTAGGGCACCTAGGTGGGTGCTCCAGGAAAATCCATTGGTGAGAGAAAATGGAAGTTAACAGGGCTAGAAGTTGATGGAGACTTTGACCAACCATGGGGGCTTTAGGAAACCTGGAAACAAAAATGCCAACTGTCATACCTGGGCTAAATTCCACATCTAGACTAAACATCTACTTTAAAGTTTAATGACATCTTAAGGGCCAAATTGCAAGATTTAAGTCCTGGTTAAATACTGTCAGGCCATTTGGAGAGGAGACCCGCAAAGCTTACATTCCTGGGGTAAAAATCCCCATGATATGCACCAAATCAAATAGAAACAAGATTAAGTGTAAGTCCTTTAAAACATTTCTCAGTAATCATGTCTGTAATTTCTAAGGTTTTTTTTTTTACACCACATTGGCCATTTTGTTCCCTTGGCCTTTTATTTTGGAGGATCTGGGTTTGACTGCGATCTGTGAAATGTGGTGGACTGAATTCTCGCTCTGATTCTGGCATCCGGACACAGGGTGGGCATGGGGTGGTGACTGTCACCAGGTCCCAGCAGGTTCAGAAGCATCAGGAACAGGGGGGCCGCGGCAGTGACACCTGGCCACACGACCAGAGATACGAGTCAAGGCTCAGCTCTTAGTTGGCAGACCGTGGACACGTCATCATTTGGAACCTCAGTCTCTTCTAAAAATGGGAGTGGGGGGGGGAGAGTCAACGGGGTGACTTCAGAGATCCCCTGCGATGGGGCAGTCAGCTATTCTAGAGTTGTTCCTCATGCCTGACACTGAGTGTAAATCTTGTGCTAGAGAATCAAAGCACCGCGGCCAGATTTCTTATCTCAGAGGAGGAATGATAACAGCCCCTATCACTGTATAACAGTATGCAACTCATGGAGCATTTTCATTGCATTGTCTCGTGTAATCATCCAAGTAAATATTTTCAGCCTCACTCTGCAGATAAGAAAACTGAGGCAGGTGGTGGGGAGCCCATGCAAGGCCACAAAGCTAAAAATTGCCAACGGAAAGAACCCTGATCTGATTTTCAAGCTTTCCACACTCTTCTCATTCCCATCACAAGTGGCCATGAGGCTATGTTGAGGGATTATGGAGGTAAAATTCTCAAAGCAAAATTTATTTTCCTCCCTGTACTTTCTACCCTGAGACTCACTCAGTTCACCAATGAACCTGGGCGGGGCCCATCCTGGGACTTGTACATTTCTCAGCCTCCTGCCTCACTTCACAGGGCTGCCCAGCAATGGTTAATCCACCAGCTCCCACCCACTTTCCCAGAGGGTCAGCTGGAAGCCTCACCAAAGTAATTCCAACCATGTTTGCAGAACTGCTCTGACGTGAGCCATCTGCTTTGCAGACCTTGGTTGTGCTCAGCATTGAGTCAGTGAAGAAAAATCTGCCCATCTGGAGGAAGGGCTGGAGACCAAGGCTGAGCCTCGGCCAGGCTGGCCCTACAGCTAAATATGGCTCTGGAGTTGCTGCTCTCAGCCTCTTCTTACAGGTGATGGCCATGGAGTGGCCCCAGGAGCCCAGGAGATCCCAGAGCTGAGCTCCTCCTACCTTTGGTTTTCACTGGGCCACTGCTGGGCTTTAACCACTGCCCCCTCATAGCCCCCTATGGGCCCCACAGCCTTCAGAGCTCTCAGAGGAAGGTAGCTGCCCTGGCCAGGTGCCCCCATTGGCCCTCGGCTTCCTGGGGGAAGTCTCGAGGCTGCCAACGCTGTCAGAGCTGTTGAAACCGCACAGCCCCGTGTCTTTGTAACCTGGCCTCTCAGAGGTGGATCACCCTGCCTCTACCCCTAAAGGTCACGTGGGCCCCCAAACACTGGGAGATGTTTGGCTACAGGGTGCCCCTCCCCACAGCCCTGCTCAGCAGAGAGTGGGGAAGGGCAGGGCCAGTGGGAAAAGCGTGCAGGAAGGAGGTTTCCAGTTCCTGCTTCCTCCCCTGCTTACTAGCCTGGGTGACTTTGGGCAGGTGACCCAAGCTCTCTGAGCCTCAGTTTCCTCTTCTATAAAATGGGAATAATGATAATACTCCTTCCCCAGGGCTGTGATGAAAAATGCGATTAATATAGGCAAACACGTTGGCAAATTGTAGAATCCTGAACAAATTCAACCTCTCCCTATTTTCCCATTTTTAAATACTGTAAATAACTTTTTAAATGATTCTTAAATTATAATTTTTTTCAGTGTCTACAACCAATTTTATTTTAATATAATCTAAACACATACCCTTTAGAAAATACCAAGAAAAATTTATGTACAAGAGTTGATGCTATTGCATTTGGATAAAGCTGGCAAGTTCTTGCTACTAGCATAGCCCAGGAAACACCACCGAGGAAACCTAATATATTGGAATAGGTGTTGTGGTGTTTGGCCCACAGTTTGATAGCTCTCAGGGTTAACCTGAGAAGTTGTCAATGTTTGGTACTAGATGTACAGTTTCATCGGTTACCCTGCAACCATTAAGACTTCTTACGCATCTTATATATAAATTTTTAAGCAGACTGTCATCTCTTAAGCCCAAGTCTCCTGGAATAGTCTGCAGTGCTAATCCTGCAAACAAAATATCAATCTCTATCCCATCAAAACACAGTTTGATAACTGGTACAAATGCTTCTTCAACAGCTCTTAAATCTTTTACTTCTTCCTGTAATTTCAACTTATGATAGAATGAGGTGAAAAAATCACTTCGATCAACATGTCTTGATGTGCAGCACACAACGCATCAATATCGGCACCTTTTGTATGTACTCCTAATCTCTAAGATCCAAATGTAAAAATTTTTCCACCACCATTTTCAATTACAGATTGTGGAAGATTCTCGCTTTCACTGATTTCTGGTATCCACTCTTTTACCAGGTTATTTAATTTTCCCCAAATTAAAATCCTGCGCTGCAGTTCCTCTTCCTCTTCAAAAACGCCAAAGGGCTTCAGAGTCTCAATTAGTTTCTGTGTACGTAGGCAGTCAGTCTTCTTGGGGGCTGCTAAGCTAATGGGAGAGGTAATGCCATAGTGCTTCTGTGGCGGCTGTGTTTGCTGTGATCCCTGCGTTGTAACTGGAAACCGCATGGTCCTGCGCGGGCACTGCCCAGTAACCCGCCCCCCGCTGCCGCCCTGGGCATGACCCACTGAGACGGGGGTGAGGGGTGCCTGCCTCAGCCGTGGGTCCAACCCCCTTAAATTATAATTTTTAAAAGCCATTTTAATAGGTGCCTTTTAAACATTTTAATAGACTTTGTTAGCACAGTTTTAGGTTTACAGAAAAATTGAGATGATAGTACAGAGAATTCCATACACACCAGCCCAGTTCCCCCTACTGGTAACTTCTTACATTATTAAGTGTGGGACATTTGCTACAGTTAATGAACCAGTATTGATACATTATCATTAACTAAAGTCCATACTTTAGCTTTCTTTAGTTTTTACTTAAGGTCCTTTTTCTGTCCCAGGATCCCATCCAGGACACCACATTACATTTAGTTGTCATGTCTCCTAAGGCTCTTCTTGGCTGTGACAGTTTCTCAGCCTGTTTTGGATGACCTTGTCACTTTTCAGGAGTACTGGTCCGGGATTTTGTAGGATGCCCCTCTATTGGAATTTGTAGGTGCCTTTTTAAAAAAGAGTGCTTGTAGTTAAAAAAAAAAAAAAAAAAAAAAAAAAGAACTAGAAAATAGGTGTTGACTGGTTTGGTGGGGAAAATAAATATATTTTTTCCTTTTTCTTAAAACAATGTCTTCACCGCCAGCCCCAGCACCGCCCTCACCGCCCTCGACCCCATTGGCTTCTCCCAGCTCCTGGGGCAGATGTGTGCGGTCCGTGAGTCCTCCTGTCCTCTCCCCGGTGGCTCTTCTGGTTATAAATGCTTTTTCTTTTTTTTCTTTTTTTTTAAACAGATGATTCCTTTTTTTTTTTAATTTATTTTATTTATTTATGGCTGTGTTGGGTCATATCCTCCTAGCTCTATCCAGGGGGTCTTTCCCTTCTGGTTCTGGGATCACCTGGAGGCCCCACGGGGCTATGGGTGCCTGTGGAGCTGTGCCTGGGATCTGGGAAGGCCAGCCAAGGCGCTCCTCCCCCTCTAACCTCCGTGGTGGGTCAGCACATCAGCCCAGCCGCAGCCTTACTTGGGACCCGTCAGCACCCAGGCTGACAGCACCCAGTTCTCACCCAACGGGCCAGCGCTCCCGGTGGGCAGGCACCCTGCAGCGGGCTTGTGCACCTCCTCCTAGCTCAGTGCTGGCAGAGAGAGCCCCAGGACAACGTGGAGTGGACTTGTAGAGGGGGTTGTGCAGGAAGGGTGATCCCTAGGGCCTGGGCTGGAGGAACGAACCCGGCCAAAGGGGACTGACAGGGCAGCCGAGAGCCAGCATCTGAGGAACCCCGAGAGGGTGGAGTTGGTGCAGGGGCCTCCTGGTGCCAGGAGGCAGAAAGGTGCACGGGAAGGTGAGAGAACGCGGTGTGAAGCAAGATGAGGAACCAGTGAGGGCAGTTCTTTAAGGGAACGGGCGGGAACACAGCCTCCAGCGAGACACGCCTTTTATAGGGATCCAGAGGTCTCCACTGGGGAGGGCAGGGAAACTCTGCGCCCACCTAAGTCCAAGTTCTAGGGGCAGGTCTGGCGTGAGGTCCTGGACCGCCCCCGCCCCGGCCTCGGCTGGTTTCCTTTCTCTCGTGCTTTTTATTTGCTCCACCCCTAGCCCCGCTCCAGACTCCCAGAAGCCTACCTCTCCCTTTTCCCCACTAACCTGCTTTCAGTCATTTTCACGTTAGGGCATGTAAATGCACGGGTCCCTTTCCCTCAGTACTTGGCGTTCGAGGTCCCACCTCAGTGCAGGGTGAGGACTGTTCTGTCCCGGGAGTTTCGTCTGCACGTGGTGCAGATGTGCAGAGGAAGGGGGCAGCGGGCTCCTGTAGGGAGGGGCGCCCAGGTGGGCTTCTAGGATAGGCAGCAGGGCAGAAGATCCCCCAGCCTCCCTCCCCAGCCTCACAGGCCTGTACTGGCTGAGTGTCTCCCAGGACAGAAAGGAGGGGCAGAAGCTTAGCTGGGTGTGGGGGGAGCCCGGATGTGGGAGCGGTCAGCCTGTCGAGCCTGCGGGCAGGCCTTCGGGGTGGTTCAGGAACCTCTGGGCAGGGCCCTGTCTGCTGCCTCAGTGATGGACGGGGCCAGCAGCCACCTGCTGAAAGGAAATGTCGCAGGGAGCCAGGGTGGTCAAGGACCGCTAGTGACCCAGCTCTGATACTTGTCCCTGCTTGTGTGCAGGGCTCTGGACAGACCGAGGCAGGTATCAGGCTCCCAGAATGAGAAAGGCAGATGAGAGGTGGTGAGTCAGAAGGTGTTAAGTGTTTAGATACGCCTTGCCTCATTCCTCAGAAATTTTTTTGGCCTAAACCCCCCCCCCCAAAAAAGGCATACAATGAAACCATATATTGTAAAGAAAAATAATCAATTCTATAGACAGGACTTCCCTGGTGGCGCAGTGGTTAAGAATCCGCCTGCCAATGCAGGGGACACGGGTTCGAGCCCTGGTCCGGGAAGATCCCACATGCCGCAGAGCAACTAAGCCCCTGCGCCACAACTGCTGAGCCTGCGCTCTAGAGCCCGCGAGCCGCAACTACTGAGCCCGCGTGCCACAACTACTGAAGCCAGCGCGCCTAGAGCCTGCGGTCCGCAACAAGAGAAGCCACCGCAATGAGAAGCCCGCGAGCGGGGGCTCGCCACAACTAGAGAAAGCCCGCGCGCAGCAACGAAAACCCAAAGCAGCCAAAAATAAATTAAATTAAATTAAATTAATAAATAAAGTATAGACAATCCAGAAAGAAGAGGATGTCAAAACCTGGAGAGAGGAAAAAGAACATGGGTGCTGTCAGAAGGACCTCAGCCACTAGAGGTGGGCCCTGCAGCTAGTGTTGATGCCTGACAGCCGCTCACTGGGCCCCCGGGGGAGATCTGGTTCTGAGCAGCCCAGCTCCTGGAGAACCTCCCAGGGTGAGCCAGCGGCTCCTGTGCCCTCACGAGGTAAGCCAGCATCTCCAGTGAGCTCCATGGTCCCTGCCTGTGTGAGATGTCAACAGGAAGGGTTCCAGGGTCAAATAAGTTTGGGTAACATTCATATTATACCCCACTCCCCTTACCCTTGGGAAGGTCACAGTGTGTAATTATTGAAAGGCTCTGAGATGTCTCCACACTTGACCTGGTTAGCTTTGCATTTCCCAAACTTACTTGACCACAGAACCCATTTCTCAGGAACATCTGTTAACCCCAAGGAACTAGTTTCTACAGAACACACTTTAGGGGACACAGGAATAAGTGACTTGATTGGTTGTTTGTTCTTACTGACTAGAGACCAATTATTATGGAAGACTTTACCAAAAAATAATCATTTTCATTTAGAAGACCTGATATGGAGCTACTTTTTTTTTTACTGCAAATACTGACATAACCAATTATCTATTGGTTAGATAACAAACTAGGCAATAAAGGCAATAAACTAGAGTTTCTGGTAATAAAACTACAATTTAAGCACATAGAAGGCACATGTTCTATATAATAAATCATCCAAAAATAACTTCAGATTGTGAAGATATGAATTACAAAAGGGGAGCCAATACTATGTTCGCCCATTTTTTCTTTTTTTCTATTTCCCCCTTTTTGTTGTTGCTGTTCTGTACCTTGCTTTGTTTCACTTAACACATCTTGGAGATTATTCCGTATCAACAGAAAGCATCTTCGTTTTTTTTTAGGGCTGCACAGAATATTGTCGTAGAGGGAACATAGTTTGTTTCACCTGTTCTCTATGGATGAACATTTACCTTTAGTCTTTTCTGTTGCAACCAATGCTGCAATAAATAACCTTACCCATACATTATTTTCACACATGAGTATGTCTGTAGGAAGATTACTACATGTGGAATTGCTGGAGCATACTGACGATATCCTCAAATTGCCTTTGTCGGAATTGAGCATGTACATTCCCCCACGCCTCTCCAAATGATCATGCTTTGACCTTTGCAATCCGAAAGGTTAAAAATGGTGTCTTAGTATAGTTTTACTTTATGTTTCTTTTATGATGAGTGAGGATAAATGCCTTTTAATATGTGTAAGAGACATTAATTTTTCCTTTTTCCATTAACTGTTTATATCTTTGCCCATTTTTCTATTGAGCTTTCATTTTTTTCCTTTTAAATACTAGGAAGATTTATATATCACTTGTGGTCTGGGATCTGAATAACATATTTTTCCCTATTAATTTTTAGTTTGACCTTGCTTATTGTGATTTTTTTTTACCATGCAAATTTTTTTTACTTTAATGTAAAGTTTATCATTTAAATTTTTTATGGCTTCTAGGTTACAATTTGATAGCCTATCACTACTCTAAGATTATAATAGAATTCTCCCATTGTCTCTTCTAGGATATATAGATTTATAAATATATTTATAATGTAAACATATTAAAATATATCATATAAATACATAAACAATAAATATGTAAATAATACAAATGGCTAGATTTATCATATTTATATATAACATATAAATAATATAAAGTACATTGTTAAGATATATAATGTTATGTTTATGTAAATATTATTCCATTTAGAATTTATCCCCATGACAAGATGAGCTATAACTTGATTTTTTTCTAGATGGCTACTCAGTTGTTCCAATTCCAGTTGTGAATAATTTATCTTTACTAAATTCCTATGTTTGGAACTATTTCTGGACTTTCTACTTTGTGCCATTTATGAATCTCTGTATACTCTTGCACAAGTTCTGTACTATTTTAAATATTGTAGCTCTATATGTGTTTTAACAGCTAATAGAGCTAGACTCCACTCCCTTTAGATTTTTTTCTGGCTAGGCTTTATGTTTACTTTTTCCTTGTAAACTTTAGGATCAGCTAAGTTCCAATTTTTAAAAAATCCTCTTGCTATTTTTATTGGGATTGCATTAAATTTATAGACTGACTTAAGAGGAAGTGCCAATTTTATGATGATGAATCGTTTTAGCCAAGAATGCAGGCCACCTTTTAAATGGAGTACATGATTGTCTACGCCTCTCCAGGCAGGGTGGTGTCCTTGGAGTTAGCTATAAGGGTGAACCACACTAGTCAAAGAAGTCTTGAACACTGTTGGACATAAACAGCGTGGCTGGAAGCCTCTGTAATCAAATGAGGAAGCATAACCATCCCTCCCAGAAGAGAGCCCTGATGTGAGTTGGAGGCAGTTGTCAGGATTCTAGAACCGGGTCGTGTACAGATGCCACCTTAAAAGAACAGTGCCTGCAGCCAAGGGACATAGCTCGAGCCAAGCTCACAAAGAAGGAGCCAGGGAAGAAATACACTAATCTCACTTTCCTCCCTCCCTCTGGTCTTTAGGGCTCCCCGCTGGCCAAACCCTCCCAGCAGCCAGAGGCCCCGGGAGCCCACAGTTTCATCCACTGAGGTCAGCTCTGGGGCAGAGGGCAGGATGGAAAAGGGTGTAGGCTGGATGTGGGGAGGCAACCAGAAGGTACCCATCCTCACCTCCAGCTCACACAGTCCAGCACTCAGGCCCCCAAGACAGTTGTTTCTGCTCTGAGATAAATGGAGTAAATAAAGATCAGAAGGTTATCACCTCCTTCTGCCCCTTCTAAAAGGACTTTGTACCTAGGCAGGAAGGCTAAAATCATGTAACAACTGGAAAACCCACCAGGAAGGGAAGGCAGGAGTTTCGTGGTGCACTGTTCAGTGACACATCCCCTGAGCGGTCTGGGCGGCCACCCTCACCTCTGCCAAAATATCTTCTTGTGTGACTGGAGAGCAGAGCCAAACAGACAAACAAATGAGCACGAGGCAGAAATATTTGCTCAAGTCCAGAGTCCCTTATGGATACATAATTTAAACACCCGTAGAAAACTGCACACCGGATCTTTCTTTTTCAAGCCCCATCCACGTGGCAGCATTCCAGGAGAGGCCTTGGTCACTGGCAGGCGCCCTCTCACACCAGTTTGCACCACAAGTGGTCTGGAGCCCCAGAGGTCAGCGGGTTGTCCTGCCTGGCCCGTACCAGCTGGCCTGGTTTTGTTGTTGTTGTTGTTGTTTTAATAAATTTATTTATTTATATTTTTGGCTGCATTGGATCTTCGTTGCTGCGTGCAGGGTTTCTCTAGCTGCGGCGAGCAGGGGCTACCCTTCGTTGTGGTGCGCAGGCTTCTCATTGTGGTGGCTTCTCTTGATGCGGAGCACAGGCTCTAGGCACGCGGGCTTCAGTAGTCGTGGTGCACGGGCTCAGTAGCTGTGGCGCATGGGCTTAGTTGCTCCGCGGCATGTGGGATCTTCCCAGACCGGGGCTTGAACCCATGTCCCCTGCATTGGCAGGTGGATTCTTAACCACTGCGCCACCAGGGAAGTCCCTGGCCTGGTTTTATCCAGACCAGGATGTCACTGACCCAAACAGGCTGTGCCAGGAGGAATCTCCAGTGACTTCTCCAACCAGGTCACTTCTACAGAAGCAGATCACCGTGGGATTACCCAGAGGAGACAGGTTTTCATAAATCATTTTAGGGAGAGTAGATTGTGACCTTGGTAGGGAGAACCCTCAGCCCGAAGGAGTGGCACTGTGTGAAGCTACAGCTAATGAGGGTGCAGAACAGGTTTCCACGTGGGGAGAAAACCCTCAGGCGGACGTGGCCATCCAGGCGGAGCGAGCAGGAAGCTAGAGAGAAAACACTGTGCAGCCCAAACACTGAAACATAATGGAGTCACCTCTCAAGGACAGAAGCCCCCAAGACCATGTTTCGTGAACTGGGTGAATTAGAAATTGACACCTACTTGTAAAGGAGACTGTTCAGATTATACATTAAAAGCGTGTGCTTTGCTCAGACAGATCTGACAGCCACTCATCAGCTGAGACCTTGGGGTGAGCCACCCAATCTCCTCACAGAGGGTGGTAATAGTACCCACCTACCCCAGATTGTTTTGTGGCGAGGAAATGAGATAACGTCATGATACTTTCGACTGAAAAAAACGCACAACCTAAAAGTCGCGAGTTATGTTTTATTCGGGGACCTAACTGAGGACTATAGCCTGGGAGACAGCCTCTCAGGTAGCTCTGAGGGACTGTTCCAAAGAGGTAAGGGAGGAGCAGGATATGTAGGAGTTTTTACTGAAAAAAATAATGTAGTGGACATCAAAAGATCACTGCTAATCACAAAAAAACAGACATCTCAAGTTAATGATTTTAGTGTTTTTCTATGTATGGGAAGATCCAAGAGTCTGGGCTCATTGAAATTATTCCCTAGATATGCATCTTAACTATCTAGGACCAGTTTTTCTCCATCCTGAATCCCCTCAGGGTGCCCTGTTTGGGTGGCTACCGTGGCTGATGGCTTGATGGCAGCAACATTGTTGCTTCCTGGAATGACAGGCAACATTTTGTTGTTGTTGTTTGCAATGCATGTAAAGCATTTTAGCACAGGGCCTGGCACACAGTAAGTCTCCGTGAATGTATACTACGATAACCATTGTCTTCAGATCTTGTTACTGAGAAAGCTTATATGAACAGATATTAAATAAACTTTAAAAATGGGCTCTACATAAGGGAGCTTCCCAACTTAGTTAAAAATATTTTGCTGCATGGGGTGAGGGAGAAAGTTAAGAAATCAGAATAATAAAATAGGATTTCAAATGCTTCCACCTTATTAGAAATCAAGATGTTCTTCTAAGTGGCTCTAAGTCTCCCTCAACTCCAGAATTTGGAGACCCGATAAAAAAACTTTGAACCTTTGACTGTAAAATGCATCTAACTCTTGTTGCTTCTTGCTTGTGCTGTGATCTTAGTGCCAGGGTCTTGGCTGTGCAATGACAGGCCATCCTCCTGTTGCTGTAAGGAATTGCATTGCAGTGAATGGGTGATATGTTTTAATATTTCTGAGCCAAGGATATTGGGGTATTAAGATACAATGTAGGATTTCAGGAAGCTGCCAGCTTGTTACCCCTTAGTTTTAAATTTGAATTGCAGTTGGATTTTCCTAGTTAGAAGTGGGGTCTTTCCCTAGTTAGAAGAATCAGATACTCTTAACCAAAGGAAATCTTCAGCAAGGTATGGTTTTTAAACAAAACCCAGGATTTGGATTCAGAGGATTTACATGTAAGACCTGCTAACTGTGTAGAACATAGATTTCCTGAGCTTCATCCAAAAAAGGTGATAATAATTAGGATAATCATCTCATAAGATTTCTGTAAGTATCAAATAAAATGTGGACCATGTTCTTTGTAAATTGCAGAGTATTATATACAATGTTAACTACTTGTTATTTCTGTTTATTTATTTATTTATTTTTTGGCTGTGTTGGGTCTTTGTTTCTGTGCGAGGGCTTTCTCTAGTTGCGGCGAGCGGGGGCCACTCTTCATCGCGGTGCGCGGGCCTCTCACTGTCGTGGCCTCTCTTGTTGCGGAGCACAGGCTCCAGACGTACAGCCTCAGTAGCTGTGGCTCACGGGCACAGTTGCTCCGCGGCATGTGGGATCCTCCCAGACCAGGGCTCGAACCCGTGTCCCCTGCATTGGCAGGCAGACTCTCAACCACTGTGCCACCAGGGAAGCCCCTACTTGTTATTTCTTTCATTCCTTCTGGTGGAAGGAGCACAGACCAGAAGTCAAGAGTCTAGATTCCTGTCCCTGTCTGCCCTTTCCAGGACCTGTGACCTCAAGAAACTTAATCTCTCTTTTTTTTTTTTTTGGCCACACTGTGCGGCTCGCGGGATCGTAATTCTCTGACCAGGGATTGAACCTGGGCCCCAGCAGTGAAAGCGCAGAGTCCTAACCACTGGACCACCAGGGAATTCCCTTTTTTTTTTTTTGTAACTTACTCTAAAAGGTACAGTTTTGTCGTCGAGGAGACATTCTAGGATTATGAATCCTTTCAGAGGAAACATGTTAGATTGGAATAGGAAGGGATGAAGAAAGCAATCCTCTCTGAAGGGCAGGGGGAGATGAGGCCTTGCTCCTCCCGGGGTGACCAGGAAAAATACTTCTGGGACATGAAAACAGGGAGCCATGAAACGTGGCCACTGATTTCTGGGATGTCGCAAGAACGTCCAGGTCTGGTGGTGAGCGGTAATCTGAGACACATGTACAGTCAGCACTGACCTAGATGTATGACCCACAAAAAGAAAAAAAAAAAAGGAAAAGGCATCACTATGAATTCAGTCACTGTCCCACGAATAGCCGCACAGTCAGCTGTGACCTCCAACACTAAAAAACAATCGACAGGTCCTGCAGACACACACTCGTGTGATGCCTACACACACGCACAAGGGAAAGGCATCGACTATTGGTACCAAGGGAAACAGAACCAGGAGGGCGTTAAGATGGGCCCCCCAGAGTCAGACAGACTGGGCAGCTCTTCTGAGGATCTGACAGAAGAGCTACAGGAACCATGGGAATAACTGGTTTCAGGACAAATGTCGCTGAAGTTCCTACACTTGGGCCCACTTTATCCACAAGCCTGTCTGCCTCCATGTATTGACAGACCCAAGTCATTTTCCAAGATACCTAGAAAATCTCAAATAACCTCAAGAAAAATAAGAATCACAGGCATCTGCAGGTTCTCAAAGAAGGACTAAAGTCAGGAGAAAATCTGAAGTTGGAGGAAGGGGAATAGATTGAAAAGGAGGATCTCGTGACTCGAAGAGTGGCTGTCACTTGGTGTAGCCATCCTCCAGGACAGACAGTATGACGAGGTCTAAGTGAGAGAGGGGCGGGTGCTCAGAAAAGGCCTGAATGTCATCTGTTTCAATGACGGTCTGGTTCCTACGAGGCGGCGTATGGAATCAAGCCGGGAAAAGCTCCTCTACCTAGATTTCCATCCTCACCAACCAGGGGCTCCTTCCCCAGGGCCAGCGCTTAAAACTCTCATTGCCAAGTTTCTCTGTAAGCTCCTATTCTCAGTGTGTCAAAGAGTCTCTAGTTTGGTTTATATAAATACCTAGTTGACCCAAAAGGTTGTCTCTGAGATCTGACAAACACCACACCTTTTAAACTCTTCCTTGTCGTGTTTTACTGTTGGCAGTGCACTTAACCTCCCAAGCCTTGCCATCCTCAGCTCTAACATGGAGATGGTCATAGCACCATCCTCATAGAGCTGTTGTGAGAAATAAATGAAATGATGAAACTGCAGCTCCTAGAACAGTGGCTGGCACATAGGAAGGCCTCATCAGTAATGGCTATTGCCCAAGTTCCCCTAGCAGTCAAGAGGCAGGAACTGGTAGCCCTGGCTAATGGGTCAGGAAATAGGGACATGATCCGTTCTTGTAACTGAGAAGTCCAAGGCAGGTGTGGCTTCAGGTACAGCTTGATACAGGGACTCAAGTGATGACACCAGGACATGGTTTCTCTCTCTCCAGCTCTCAGCCCCTCTTCCTCTGAGTTGGCTGCAAGATGGCTTCAGCAGTCGACTGTACCTCATTGTAGAGCCAATGCAGTAGAAGAGGGCACCTGTCCACTCTCTCTGAAGCCCCAGGAGTGGTCTCCTCATACCTCCCTGGCTCTGGCTGGATAACAGAACCTTCCCCAAGCGAACCATTGAAGCCAGAGAATGTGCAGCCTAGCTTGCTGCAGATCCACCTCTGGAACTGGGGGCAGGGCCAGCGCTACCCAAACCTCTCAGGCAGGGAGGAGGCAAGGAGACTTGCTTCCCAGAGGGTCACTGGTGGCGCCAGGAGGGAAGAGATGGCCGCTGAGTGGAAAACTGCGGTGAACCCACAGCGGCCGCCCAACCTAAGGAGCAAAGGCATTTAACTTCCTCTGGCTGCCGACTGGCTGCTTAGGGAGGGGTGTGCCTCCACTTCCCACAGGGCCGCGTGAGCACCTAGAGGCCGCGGAGCCGCTCCCCCGTCATTGCTAAGTGTTAGCAGGTCAGCCGGTTCAGCAGCTCTCAGGACACCAGCTAGTCCACAGAATTCAAAGATTGCGCTGAATTTCAGTAACACTTTTTAAAAAGAGTTGACATTTTTTAAAAATTTTATTTATTTATTTTTATGTATTTATTTTTGTCTGCATTGGGTCTTCGTTGCTGTGCACAGGCTTTCTCTAGTTGCGGTGAGCGGGGGCTACTCTTCGTTGCGGTGTGCGGGCTTCTCATTGCAGTGGCTTCTCTCGTTGCGGAGCACGGGCTCTAGGCACGTGAGCTTCAGTAGTTGTGGCACGCGGGCTCAGTGTTGTGGCTCACAGGCTCCAGAGCACAGGCTCAGTAGTTGTGGCGCACGGGCTTAGTTGCTCCGCAGCATGTGGTATCTTCCCAGACCGGGGCTCAAACCCATGCCCCTGCGTTGGCAGGCAGATTCTTAACCACTGCGCCACCAGGGAAGTCCTTCAGTAACACTTTTAATAGACCTGCCAATTAATAAAAATAAACCCAGCCACGGAAATCAAACTCATCTGAGGCTGTTTCCTATTCTTGTCATGGGAAATTGTAGGAAAGTGCACATTCCTTAAGAACGGAGTAAACTTCCTCATCCTCGTCCCAGAACGCCCCCATCAGTCGGGCCTTTTATCTTGTGGCAAACATGACCCCTCCCCGCTACCAGCTTGCTTCTGACCACCTGAAACGGGTGTGTGCTTTACACACATGCTCTCGTCACGCCTCCCAGTTACTCACGTGTCACAGAGGAGGGCACCGAGGCTAAGGGGAGGCCAGACTGCCAGACAGCCGACCATCTGACTGTCCCCATCCTTGACTCCCACGTGTGGTACCCACACACCCACCCAGAGGTGTTCCTCGCCCGTCCTCAGGGAGATAGCCCAGGGTGCCTTCTCAGACTCGGGCTCTTGCATTTGTGTCCGTGGGGCTGACTGCCGGTGTCTCCTCCCTCACCTCTGCATCCTTCTCCCAGGAGAAGATGCATGACATTCAACCCCTTCCCATCCATCACTACGGAGAAGATGCATGACATTCAACCCCTTCCCATCCATCACTACATTTTCTTCCTCTCCCTCAGACTCGCCCACCTTTACGCCCTGCGTTGTCAGAAGCCTCTGCTGCTGAACTGGAGTCCTCACTCCACACGTGCTCGCTGCCATGCACCTTCGGTGGACCAGGCACGGAGCCGGCTGTGAGGACACAGTCCAGCCATCACAGGGTTCTGGGTCCTTCAGGGAATGAATTCTCCCATCTCAACTATCACAGCGAAAACATTTCTCCCTCAGCATTCCCTCAACGCATCCCCCCAGCCCTCCTCCATACCCCTCATGTGAGGACCGGGGGGAACACCTGTGCCGGGCTCGCCTTAGGCCTCAAGTGCCGGAGGTGGGGAACAAGAGGTTTAACGTCCTCCCGGCACTGCGACCTCTCTGATGAGAGCTCCTTACACCGTGTTCACAGGTGACTGCTGGCTGCTGGCAGCCATTGCCTCCCTCACCTTGAATGAAGAAATCCTGGCTCGAGTCGTCCCCTTGGACCAGAGCTTCCAGGAGAACTACGCGGGGATCTTCCGCTTCCAGGTAACTTAAGGGTTGGCTCGAGCTTCTCCTGAACGGGTCCTGAGGGCTAGGAGCAGGTGCTGGGGGCCAGGCACAGTACTCTTCTACGAAGGACACTGAGAGACAGCAGGAAGCTGCCTGGCCGGTCGCCGCCCTGGGACCCTGTAAGGGCAGCGATGGGGAGGAGGGCGGTAGGGCAGGGTACTCAGGAAGTAATTCCCACATTTTGTTAAGGAAGTTGATTATTTGGGGTCTGATGTGAAGGCACTGCTCACTGTCCTCCTTTTATGCCGGTAAAGGAGAAATAGTATTTTCAAGGGCATAAGGCACAGGGCAGAGTGCCGGAGGGGCAGGTGTGGCCTGGGAGGGAAGGGCAGGTGCCTCTGCGCTCGCTCCTCGGCGAGGCTGTACCTGCAGGAGGAGGACCAGAGGGAGCGTCTCCTCCGGGATGCGATGGGCTTGGGGAAGCGGCGCCGAGGGGCCGGGCAGGGAGGAGGCAGCCGTGGCTGAGGCTCGCGACCCGCACGCTGCCACCACCTCCTCGTCCCGCAGTTCTGGCAGTACGGCGAGTGGGTGGAGGTGGTGGTGGACGACAGGCTGCCCACCAAGGACGGGGAGCTGCTCTTCGTGCACTCGGCAGAGGGCAGCGAGTTCTGGAGCGCGCTGCTGGAGAAGGCCTACGCCAAGTAAGTGCCCGCCGTGCCCGTCCCCCGGCAGCCTGCCCCCAGCTGCCCTGCGTTCTGGGAAGCAACACGGGAGTTAGTCAAGGGCTGTCCTGAAGAGAAGTCCTATTGTACAGAAGGACTACTCTGGACAAAATTGGGCTCTCAATTCTAGGAGATAACGCACCCAGCTATTGCCGTTTTTAACCAAATGCACAGGAACAAGTCATGGTACTGATCGTGCTGGCCTTGAGAAGGACCTCTGCGTCCTTGGCAGGTCATGTTACATTTTTGTCAGCTAAATACAGCAAAGAGTTGCTGCCCGTGGGCAAAACTATCCATTGCAGAGGTAGGAAAATGATGCAGACTTGCCCACGATACATAATAACGC
Source organism: Balaenoptera acutorostrata (assembly GCF_949987535.1). Lineage (NCBI taxonomy): Eukaryota > Metazoa > Chordata > Mammalia > Artiodactyla > Balaenopteridae > Balaenoptera > Balaenoptera acutorostrata. The sequence continues at coordinate 145,863,446 of NC_080064.1, forward strand.
TGAGTGAAACTAGTTTCCCCTAGCCCTCCCAGCCGGGCCCCCGCCCCCCCCCCCCGAGGCTGCCCAGAGTCGAGCTTGTCCAGCGCTCAGCACTGCCCATTCTCAGCGGGACGCCCACGTCGGCCCCCCGCTCCAGAGTGGCCTGGTCCTGGCCCTGCTGCCTGGGCTCCCCTCGGGAAAATGACTGGCTCTCAGGCATCAGGAGGATTTCTGTCCCTTCCAGCCCCTGCCAGGGAGGAGGGCCAGGAGTCACACACCCAGCTGTGAGAATCTGGGGCCTGAGGTGCTACTAAGTCTTATGCTCTAATAGTAGAGGTAGGGAAGCCACAGGGCGCCAACATCGCCATGGGGAGAGACCAGCCCCTCCTAACACAGCCCAGGGAAGCTGCTTTCATTACTAAATTGTTTTCTCTTAAGCTATAAATGCCAAACAGCCAATTTAGCAGACCTCCCCTTTCCTGCCAGGATGTAGAAAGAATCAATACGGGAGGTTGGGCCAGATAAACACCGAGGTCCTTCCAACTCTAAGGTTCTGTGAGATTTTTCCGAAAACGTCACAAAGTACCAGGCAGTGGTAGCTGTGGGGACAGTCACTTGCGCTCGTGGGCACCCCGAGGTGGAGACAAACCAAGGAAAGACTGAGCAGAGGGTCCCTGGAGCACCCAACAAAAGAGGCATGGGGGGAGGGGCACTTGGAGCAGCAGAAGTGTCAGCACCAGGTGGCAGCGGCGTCTGTCCCCTTCCTGCAGGATCAATGGGTGTTACGAAGCACGCTCGGAGGGTGCCACCACTGAGGGCTTCGAGGACTTCACCGGAGGCATCGCCGAGTGGTACGAGTTAAGGAAGGCCCCTCCCAGCCTGTTCAAGATCATCCAGAAGGCTCTGCAGAAAGGCTCTCTCCTTGGCTGCTCCATCGATGTAAGTCCAGGCGTCCCTCCCTGGCCGCGCCCCCATCCCCTCTAGCTGAAGTGAGCCTCCTCCAACAGTGACCAAAGAAACCCACTGCTCTCGTTCCCCACGTGGTTAGCGCAGCCTTTGTCCACCATATTGCCCATCACCTGGAGCCCAGGGGTGGCTAGGCGACAACCAGGCTGGCTGGGGTACAACCGCTGGGGCGATGGTGACTCCAGCCTTTCCTTCTCCAGCCTACTTACAACCCTCAGCCTCCTTTGACTCACCACCCCGGACCACAGCTTCCCTGAGAGTCCCCTGCCCTCTGCTGGGCCCAAGGCAGGACCATTCCAGACACCTTCTGCCCCACCTGCAGGGCCTGTGACCGGAGGGAGCCCAGCAGCCTTCCCTCCACGGCTGCAGGGTTAAGGGGCCCGTGGGAAGACTTCAGAAGGCACAGGAAGGAACCATTCCCACGTGCCAGCCTTGCTGGCAAACGTCGCCAGAGGAAGGGAGGTGGGCACAACCCCTGTCCCCAAGGAGCCTCCAGGCTTTGCCTGTGCCCGGCACCAGAGCCCTGTCCTAGCTCTGGTCCCTGTGGGGACAGGGGTAAGAAGTCTGGCTCTGGGGGCCCAAGTCTGTGTCTGACTCTAGGCAGGGATTCTCAAACTTTCTCTGCAAACCATGTTGAGGCAGAGACCCTTTCTACTCCCACGCAGCCCTTCTCATTGACCCAGACAAAAATAACAACCCCCATCAGAACAGATGGGGGAAGGAATGACTGGGGAATTTCTAGTAGAACAAGAGCCAATTCTGAAGTCAGGCAGAAACGAAGGACTGTCCTAGTGTCAACCCCGCAGCGGGCGGGGCAGCCCTTGCAGTTTCAGGGGACCCAGCACACCTGGGCCACCGATGCCGTCCAGGTGTGTGTCCTGAGTCCCCTCCACGGTGTGCCCTTTCCTGCGGGAATTTGTGACTGCGCCTGGCACACACGTGAGTGCAAGTGCCGCTCTCCCAGAGGGCTGCCCTCAGCCTCTTCTCTGGTTGTGAATAACCCGTCAGCACCTCAAAGAAGTAGTAGGAGGGCCTCCAGGCGGGAGCGGGGGCCCTCCACCCGGGCCAAGGCCCTGCTGAGCCCTGAGCAACGGAGGGAGGGAGGGAGGAGGCGGGATGCGGCGGCCGGGCTGGGACTGATTCTCCCGCGTTTCCAGATCACCAGTGCTGCAGACTCGGAGGCCATCACCTTCCAGAAGCTGGTGAAGGGGCACGCGTACTCGGTCACTGGCGCCGAGGAGGTAACGCCTGGCAGGCATTCTCAGGGGTCTTTCTCTTGCTCACATGATGGCGAAAGCCATTTTTGCTGCTTGCTGAGGGTGGGGCCCGCGTTCCCCAGTCCTCGCTGAAATTCAGGGCCAAGGGGATGGGCCGGCCCTCCCCAGCCCCTGCCGGCCGTGCGCTGCCCTCTGCTGGCCGCGGGTCGGTCCAGGCGCTCTGTGCCACTGAGTTCCAGAATTGTCTCGCTCTTCTGGACCAGCTAAGGGAATACAACAACACTGCATCTGTGTAGTGTTCCATCCTCTTCAAAGTGCTTTCACATTTGATCTCACAGAAGCATTGGTGCCCCAATTACTGTAGTGGTCAAATCTGACTCTGCCTCTTGCCAGCTGTGTGGCCTTAGGCAGTTATTTAAACTCTCTTCTGCCCCCTAGTTTCCTCAAATTTAAATTAGAAACAGTAATAACAATATCCATGGTAGGGACTTCCCTGGTGGCGCAGTGGCTGGGAATCCGCCTGCCAATGCAGGGGACACGGGTTCGAGCCCCGGTCTGGGAAGATCCCACATGCCGCGGAGCAACTAAGCCCGTGCACCACAACTACTGAGCCTGCTCTCTAGAGCCTGTGAGCCACAACTACTGAGCCCGTGTGCCACAACTACTGAAGCCTGCGTGCCTAGAGCCCGTGCTCCGCAACAAGAGAAGCCACCGCAGTGAGAAGCCCGCGCGCAGCAACGAAGACCCAATGCAGTCAAAAATTAATTAATTAATTAATTATTTAAAAAATCCATTGCAGATTGTTGAGGTGATTCAAACAAGTTAATATATGTAAAGCGCTCAGACTGTACCTGACACATTGTGTCTAAGCAGGTCGCTGTCCTGGACTTTGCTGTGTTTTTGGTTTGTTTTTTTTATACTATAAATACTGTAAGGTAGCCACCATCCACTGTTAACTACAAAACCCGGACTGGATCCCAGGTCTTCTGACATGTGCAGTGCTCTCTCTCTCTCTCTTTTTTTTTAACCATGAATCTTTGTTTTATTTAACACCCCCGCATATATCTTTTTATTTTGAAAAATTTCAATTCTACAGAAAAGTTGACAGAATAGTATAATAAACATCCATATGCTATTTTTCCAGATTCAAGGATGGTTGAAATTTTCCACATCTGTTTTGTCTCTATGTATGTGTACTTTCTTTCTGAGCCATTTGGAAGTAAATTGCAGATGTCACAATGGACACTTCGCTCCTAAATACTTCAGCATTTATCTCCTACCCATAAGGACACTCTCTTACGTAATCCCAGTAATATTTTCATGCTGAAGAAATAAACATTAATTCAATAGCATGATCTAATATATAGTCCATGTAAACATTTTCCCAGTTGCTCCAAAATGTCCTTTATAGTACCCTCAGTGCCCCCAGTCCAGGGTTTAAATCAAGATTCATGCACTGCATTTGCTTGTCATCACCAGTGTTCATTTGAAGGAGCTCCTGTGACAAAAGTACACCCTATTATAGTTAGTTAAACTGAGGTTCAGAGGCGACGTGCCAACGCAGAGTCTAGAACAAGCACATTTGTGCCTCAGACTCGGGATAGAGGTTAAAGAGCCCTGGTCCTCCAAGGGCCAGACCCTGGGAGCTGCCAAAGCTGAGCAGCAGCAAGGGTCTGGGAGTCAAGGCCCTCTCTCTCCCTTTCGTGATCCCCCTTATTACATGGACTTGACGCCTCCCGCCCCTGGCTCATGGAGAAAAAGGGGCTTTGGGCCGGAGAACCTCCAGGCCTGGCTTGAACTCAACATCTCTCCCCTCTCCTTCACCCACCCCTCCTGCAGGTGGAAAGCAGAGGAAGCCTGCAGAAGCTGATCCGCATCCGGAATCCCTGGGGAGAGGTGGAGTGGACCGGGCAGTGGAACGACGAGTGAGGAGGGAAGGGTCGGGAGCTGGGGTAGGGGCACTCTTTCCAGGGGGTTCTGGGGAGCTGAGGAGAGGGGGGGCGTGGTAGCCATGGTGAGAATAAAGCCCCAAGAGCACAGGCCACCCCGAGTGGGACCCCTGGGGCTGGTGGCCCTCTAGGCTCTTAACCAGTGCACTCCAGCCATCTGGGTGCCTTTACAAGGCCCAGGGCTCCTGGGATGCTCATCCTTTCATCACCTCATGGTTCCTCCCTTCCCTAGCTTGGCGTCACCTTGCTATTGGATCTTCAGGGAAAAAATACACCCTTCCTCCCCCAAGCACTCGTTCTATCCCAAGGATGTAAACTTTGTGTCTATGACCAGAGAGAAGTCCTTCCGTTGATGTCCAGGGTTCCTGGTAGGCCCGTTAGACCTTCGACTCTCTGGGGTGAACTCTGTGAGCCCCTCTCATGGTCTTGCTCTGCTCCTGTCTCCCCGTCCTCCTCCACAGCCCAGCACCCACAGTTCTTCACCTTTTCCCTGGCAGCCTCTGCCATGGCATAGAGACGCCTGCCAGGGCCTGCGGGTCAGCTGCAGAGGCCAAGATGAGCGCCCCCTCCCCTACATCGAATTTCCAGCCACCCCTTAAAAGAGCTGACAGGCCCATCTCAGTTTGGGCCACTGATGCTACTTCATGTCTCTCTGATGGGCTGTGTTCATTTTCTGGAATCTTCCTTGCCACCATCTTCCAGGATAATGTATCCTCTCACCTTGCTGCCCTGCACCTCTCAGCCACCTGTGTGTTACTCCTCTCCCGTACTGGGTTCTGGGCCCTCAGGTGGGAGAGCACGTCCCCGGTCCTCAACTTTGGGGCATCTTGGGGAGAAGTCATCGTCCCGCACTAGTTTCTAATGCCTCTCCCATTGCTTGATTTTCCAGCTGCCCAAACTGGACAACTATTGACCCTGAGGTGAGGGAAAGCCTGACCAGACAGCATGAAGATGGGGAATTCTGGTAAGATCCTTAGGCTTTAGGGAAAGAGGTGTCTGATCTTTACTAGAAAAGGAGTGAGATGATCGTGTTGAGGGAGCAGGGGCGTGGGATCCTGGTTTTGTTGTTGTTTTAAATTCACTATAAGACCCTGAACAAAAAAATTCTTGAACCTCTTCAACTTGTCCATCTCAGCAGTAGGGTTTCAAAGCTGAGCAACTCAGCAGACAAGGCTAAGAATTCCTGCAGGCATGTTCAGGTCCCAGGAGAAAAGAGGGGAAAGATGGGCCTTTCTCCCAACCAGTTCCTAGAGATTCATCCCCAGGCCTCAAGAAATGGGTCCCTTGGAGAGTAGCAGTGGGCCCACGCGGCTGTGTCTGTGCTACTCTGGGACCACCTACGTCTGTACAGTACTAGCATTTTACCAAATGAGCAGCCGTATTTCGTCTCATTTGATATACGTGGCCCCCATTTTTACAGATGAGAGTTCTGAGTTTCACAGAGGCTTAAGTAACTTGCTCAAGGTCACCTGGCTAGAAGGTGGTAGCACCAGGACTAGAATTGGCACCTTCCAGTGGCGGACCTGGTGGCCATGTGGCCCCGAGGTGCTGTCTCCTAGCAGCTCTGCCTGGCCCTGACTGGGTCCTAGTCTGGCCTTGGGCAGAAGGTCCAGGCTTATCCGTGTGTCCTCCGGTAACCTGGGTGCTGCGTCCTTTTGCAGGATGTCTTTCAGTGACTTCCTGAGGCACTATTCCCGCCTGGAGATCTGCAACCTGACCCCTGACACGCTGACCAGTGACGCCTACAAGAAGTGGAAACTCACCAAGATGGATGGGAACTGGAGGCGGGGCTCCACCGCGGGCGGCTGCAGGAACTACCCGAGTGAGCACCCTGCCACCGCCCCACCCTGGAGTGCTGCACCCCATCCTGGCCGCTCCTACCCACCAGGACCCTCTGCCTCTTCTCCCTGCGTCTCCACCTCAACACGCTTCTTGTCTCCTCAGCCCCTTGCCTTCTGCACTCACTTGCCTCCCTGCCCACACAGAACCCAAGACGTGCTGTTTCTGTGATTCCTCTCCAGGCCCTAGATTCCCCGACGCCCACTGAGGCAGCGTTAATCCCGCTTCATACCCATGGGCTACTTTATCCACACGAAGCCCACGCAGCCTAGCCCAGCAGGGGGACCTCACCCACTGGGCCTCTGCACATCCAGGCCCTGCTTGTTGCCCAGCAATCCTCTTGTGCCCAATTCACTCAGCAGATGTTGATGGGGTCCTGCTCAGATGGGGGCAAGGATTCCTCCTCTGGTTTATCTTTTGTTTATTCCCCTGACTCTTCTGCCTTGATGGCCCAGTCCTCCTCTGCCCTCTCCCACTCAGAAATTGTCCCATCATGATGACATTTGCCAATTATGGAACATACATTGGGTGCTAGGAACTGTGCTAAGTGATTTATTAATATATTACTCCATTTAATCCTCACAACAGCCTTCTGAGGCAGGCACTTTATTATCATCTCCATCTTTAAGATGAGGGGACTGAGGCTTGGAGAGGTTAAGTGACTTGCCCAAGGCCACACAGCCTTGACTGTGCCTGGGATTTGAACCCAGGCAGTCTGACTGTGGAGTCAGTCTTTAAGTACTGCAGTGGCAAGTCATGGTCATATATTGATTCTCTTCTTACAGATGAGGAAACCGAGGCTCTCAGTGGCATACCTGGGCCACAGAGCAAGTAGTCAGCCTGGGACTAGCAGATTGGTGCCTCTAGCTCTGGTGCTTTTTTTTTTTTTTTTTTTTAAATTTATTTATTTTTGGCTGCATTGGGTCTTCGTTGCTGTGTGCAGGCTTTCTCTAGTTGTGGCAAGCGGGGGCTACTCTTCATTGCGGTGCGCGGGCTTCTCATTGCGGTGGCTTCTCTTGTTGCCGAGCATGGGCTCTAGGCACGCGGGCTTCAGTAGTTGTGGCACGTGGCCTTCAGTAGTTGTGGCTCTAGAGCACAGGCTCAGTGGTTGTGGCGCACGGGCTTAGTTGCTCTGTGGCATCTGGGATCTTCCTGGACCAGGGATCGAACCTGTGTCCCCTGCATTGGCAGGTGGATTCTTATCCATTGCGCCACCAGGGAAGCCCAGCTCTGGTGCTTTTAGTCCTTCACCTCATGGCTGAGGCCATGTATGCAGCCACCAAGCAAGTTCCGGAGGTGCTGGGATGGTCCTCTGCCTCAGATAAGACTGTGTCTCCTACCCACTAGATCAGGGGTTGGCAAACTCTCTTAAGGGCCAGATAGTTGACACTTTTGGCTCTGTGGGCCATCTAGTCTCTATGGCAACTATTCAACTGTTGCTGTAGCCCGAAGGCAGCCATACTTAAATGAATAGATATGCCTGTGTTCTAATAAAACTTTATTGGTAAAAACAGGCAGCCAGCAGCCCATAGAGCCGTAGTTTGCCAAACCCTACACTAGATACCTTTATTTCCACAAGTAGAATGTTGTTAGGGAAAGGAAGGAGATCACATTAATTATCCTTAACCTGAATGAATCTCAGTTCCTTCCTGCAAATAGGTTTTGAAAGTGGGGAGGGCAGAGACACCATGGGAGTGGGCAAGGGGACAGGCCCAGGGGGACGGGGACACAGAACAAGAGGCTGAGAATGTGCACAGGATGTTCCTGGCCTCTGGGTTCATTGAGGGGGATGCAGACCTAGTCCCCAAGTCTCCCCAGCCAGGCCAGCTGGGCCATCTCTGACCCCCGAGTTAGAGCCTGGTGAGGGGAAGATACCACGGGGAGATATCACAGCTGAGCCAAAGGAGATCTGGGCCTCAGCTCTGACCACCCTGTTCCAGGATGAGGAATGCCTCCCAAGCCCGGCCAGCCTGAGGGCGAGCGAGAGAGAACTGCAAAGGGGAGTTTCTAATTTAGGTTCCCATAAGGTTCAGACAAACCCCCAGCCCTCCGCTGTTCATGGCCTGTTCCCACCCGGACGGGCTGCCACCCAGCCCTGGTCTGTGGTTCCTCTGCCCTGCCATCCCCCCCTGCCCATCTTCATCCCCCTCCGGGCAGCCTCCAACCCCTGAGACCAGCGCGGCCTCGGCGCCTCATCCCCCCATGCACACCTGTTCACGCTGGGCTCCTGTGTTCTGAGTGACTGACCCCGGCCCCTTCTGGCTACAGATACCTTCTGGATGAACCCTCAGTACCTGATCAAGTTGGAGGAGGAGGACGAGGACCAGGAGGACGGGGAGAATGGCTGCACCTTCCTGGTGGGTCTCATCCAGAAGCACCGGCGGCGGCAGAGAAAGATGGGCGAGGACATGCACACCATTGGCTTCGGCATCTATGAGGTATGGGAGGGGCGTCCACAGGGCTGGGGCTCCTCCTTCCCTTCCTCCTTGGCTCGTGTCAGCCCCTGCGACAAAGGCCAACCCCAGAGGCAGACCTGGAGATGGGACCCCAGGCCGGGAGCTTGGCCAAGGAAAAGCAAAGCCATGGGCCGGGCCAGTCTTAAGAGACTCATGCAGGGAGGTCCCTGCAATTGGTCTGGGTCACCAGGAGACCCCCTTCCCCTGCAGCCAGCTTCCGGCGAGTCCCGCTCTTTCAAATGGCCTCCGTGTCCCTTCTCACTTCCCCCAGACCTGGCACTCTGGTTGGCCACCAATCTCCGAAGAACAGAACAGATGTAAGATGAGGGCAGAGTATACTGGACCATGTCAGGAACCACTGTGAGGGCAGGAACTGAGCCAGCAGGTCCCGTCCCGCTGGGCAGAGCCCGTCCTCGGGGCAAGGGAGCGGTTGGTCCTCTGCTCCCACCAGGGCTCGGCCGGGTAGAGCCCCGCACCCAACACAGGCGCTCTCACTGCCCCCATGTCCTTTCATTCCAAACCAACTGACCCAACACGCTGGGCCCGGTCCCCTTCCCTCTCCCTTCTCCCGCACAGAGAAGAGCTGCTCCTGGCCTGGGGTGAGCAGTGGGAGAAGAGGGGTGCAAGGAAGACTTCAGAGCAGCTGAAGTGGGGTGCACTTTGGTGTGATGGGCGGGCCGCAGTGATATGCTGGAGCTGGCCCACTCTTCCCAGCCCAACATTCAGTGAGGTCACGTGGGCAGCCTGAAAACAACCATGGCAGGGAGGGGGCGGTATGTACAGCATGGAAATACTACACATCAGGTCTCCCACCGAACCCTGAGAGCCGGGCTCCCAGCACGGCATGTAGGAGTCAGACACAGTGTCGGGGAGAAGGCTGTCTGCTCACTTCACTCAGCAGGGAAACGCGGCTGCCGCCCATGGGGCAACGATCTGCCTGCTCACTCACCAGCAGGTGGAGCTGGGCAAGCACCATCATTTCTAAAAGTGCACATAATTCCAAGCTTCTCAGTCTCTGAAGTAGGAGCTGAGGACTTCAGATCTGGGACAGAATAGCTGCAAGAAAAATGCAGACTGAATTGTGACACACAGCCCAGACTTGGAAATCCAGCCATGGGCTTTCAGAGCCGAGAAGGACCTGCATGATAGTTTGGTCCTGTTTTAGAGATAAGGAAACTGAGGCCAGAGAAGGGAAATGACTTGCTTGAGGAAATATGGATGGATGTGGCTGGCAGAAGCTTAGAACCAGCACCTGCTGGCTCCCAGCCCCTGTGCTGCTTCCTGCAGCCCTGCTTTCCCTGGCGACAAGGGTGGGGTGTGGGCTTTGCTACAGGCAGCTGGGTGACCTCAGACAGGTCAGCCAGGTCACTTCACAGCTCCAGGCCTCGGTTTCTTGCTCTATAAGTTAAGAACGGTGCTAAGGGCTCATGCACATTATTGCCGGCTCATAAGATTTTTTTTTTAATGTGGGAATACGTTGAATTCCTTGGGAAATAATTACCGGGTTGACTTAGTTCCTATTGCTAAAGCTACAGAGAAAGGTGGGTAGCAAAGGAGACCATCTCAGTGGTGACATTTCTTTCTGGAGCTTTTCCAGAGTCTGAATTCAGCGTGTTCTCCTTTATTTGCAGATTCCAGAGGAGGTACGTCTGGGTCGCGTCAGCCGCCGTCCCTGGGGGCTCAGGTTCACCAACAAGGAAGAGGCTTAGACTGCTGGCTCCGGGGTCTTGTGAAGCCTGGGCAGGGGCTGGTGGCAGTGAAGGACCAGTCCCCAGCCCCTCTGGGCCCCGGTGAGGTTGCTCAGGTCCCAGATCCCAGGGTCTAAGCACAGGGTAAGGCAGCTGGGGCAGTCACCACGGGGCGTGCTGTCTCCCCAGACCTGGCAAAGCCACTGCACACATTTAGTCCCGGGTGGAGGGTCCGTGGTCCTGGGGCTGCAGGAGACTCTTCCCGGAGTCCTATAGTGCTCTTAAAACAGGCCTAAAGGGAAATGATGAGCCCTGCGGTGGTATTAGGAGAAGATGGGGGAGCACAGAAAGAGGCCTGGACCCCATTCCCAGCTCTGCCATTTGCAGGCTGTGTGACCTTGGACAAGTAACCTGTCCTCTCTGGACTTCAGTTTCTTCGTCAGTAAAACTGGTCAACCCTCCACCTCGCCAGACTATTGGGATGCACTGTGATATGTGAGAGCACTTAGTAGGCCCACAGTTCAGCTTAACTGAGCAGGTGAGACACACAGTCGCAGTGTGTGTTTTTAAAGGCCACAGTTATTCAAGTCGACACACAGGACAGGGCAGTTGGTGGCGTGCTGGGCCTTTGTGGATGCCGTGGTCGGACTGACACCCCACGTTTGAGAGCTGGGCCCCCTCCTCGCCACGGTCCTGGCTGCTTGTGTCAGTGTGTCTATACCACACAGAACTGAGTGGATCCCGGCCGAGGGCACTTTAATGTCCCTGAGTCGTGAGGGGAAGGCTGAGGTCCTCTGTCCGAGTGGAGCGATGGGGCATCTGAAGACGGGGGGTGAATGTGGGTCCCCTGCCGTGTGTGCCTCTGAGTTCCTGTTTGGGGTAGAAAGTTAGCTTTTTATCTCAGATGATGCAGAGCTGTCGCTGTGAGCCTCTTGTCTGGATGAGTGGAGAGGACGGTGCTTGGAGCCCTTTCCACCCTCCACTCCCACTTGCTCCCGTTTCTTCACCAGTTCACAGGACAGACCAACATCCACCTGAGCAAGAACTTCTTCCTGACGCACCGAGCGAGGGAGCGGTCGGACACCTTCATCAACCTGCGGGAGGTGCTCAACCGCTTCAAGCTGCCCCCGGGGGAGTACATCCTGGTGCCGTCCACCTTCGAGCCCAACAAGGACGGGGACTTCTGCATCCGGGTCTTTTCCGAGAAGAAAGCCGACTACCAGTAAGTCGTTCAGCCCTCCTCGTCCCCACCCCTTGTTCCTGACCCGCCTGGGCCCCCTCACTCCTCTGCTCGTCAGCTTTTTTTCCTATAGTACCCGCCCGCTTCGAAGGCTTAGTGTGAGGACTTGAGGTGTCGAAGAACGTTAGTGCTGTCCTCGGGTCAGCAAAGAAAATAGACACTCGGGATCTTTCTGATGAGAAAGGGATGGCTGTAGAGCAGATTGCAAATGCCTGTCATTTGGGGCAGTGCTGGTTGAATCCCTGCATTCCCAGCCCACCAGCCTGGCAGAGCCGAGGGTCTAAGTGCCAATCCCAGCGGTCCCTCAGATGTCCCCAGAGGCTCTCCCCGCTACAGTCACGAGGTCTGCAGGGGCTCCCGCTTCCTCACTGGAGCCCCGATGTTCAGGGACCATTTTTGGCTGACACCGCTGTCAGCGTGGCCTCAATTCACGACGGCTGCTGCCTCAGCCGTGTCTGTTCAGCTGGGCCCTTGACACCGCTGTCAGCGTGGCCTCAATTCACGACGGCTGCTGCCTCAGCCGTGTCTGTTCAGCTGGGCCCTTGACTGCGTGAGATGTAATCAGCCTTGGGCAACTTAAGCACAAGATTTACTGGAAGGCCCTAGAACCCTCTAGAACTGATAGGAGGCTGGGCCCCAGAGGGCCAGGGTGTGGGAAGCAGGGGGCGTGGCAGCTGCCGTGTCCCCCTCTGACCTTGTGCCACATGCTCAGATCCATGTGGGATGGAGGTGGGGGGCAGTGGGAGGGAGGAGCAGGGATCGCCCGGGCTCCAAGACAGTGCACGGCAGAGAAGGAATTTCCCTCACTGTGGAGAAGGACCCAGCCCTGCACACAGGACTGTGTGTGGGATAAACTAACCAGGGCCCGAGCTTCAGCCGAAATCTCACCCAGGCCTCCCTGCCTTCTCCCACCCTCGGCAGAGCAGGTAGGCAGCAGGGTACACTGCATGATCCTCCGTGTGAAGATTTATGACGGCACAGAGCGTTTCAGAGGGAACCTACGAGCTGTGCCTCCAGGCCAGAGCGCCAGCACCGTAGTTAACCGGGGAAGCCTGTCCTCTTCGATGGAGGTTGAAAACTAGCAAACAAAACAGTTCTGACTCTCCAAGTTGTTTTAGCCAGGACACTTCCTTGGATCATTTCTAACTGTAATTTCTGCAGTAGGGGATGTGTTGTCACAGAAACTTGGGGTGCAGAAAACCCCCCTGTGCCCACCCCATGCTGGGTTTAACGGCGCAGTTCCATTTTAAGCCGGGATTTCTGCAACACTCCCTTTTCAGTAACACACAGTTTCCTTCTGTTTCCAGAGTCGTCGACGATGAAATCGAGGCCAACCTTGAAGAGGTACCGTACTGCTTGAGCCCCACCCGCTCTGTCCTGAACAACCCAGGAGCAGTGGAGCAGAAAATAACCCCAAGGGTTTAGGAGGCCCCCAGGATTTCACGAGCACAGCTTGAAACTAGGGTGCGGCCCTGGCCTGGGGGTGCGAGAGCGCCTCCTGCCCCGGCTGTGGCCGGTGCGTGGGGCTGGACGGTCCCCTGCATGTAGCCCGCACGCACGGGGTGCCTGGGGGACGGGACACCAGGCTGCTCTGAGCAGTGGGCGGTCTTGTCGCTCCCTTTTCTGGACCTCAGTTTTCTCATCAACAAAATGGAAACGTTGCACGACAAGATCTTTCAGGTTCCCTAGAGTTCTGGGAGTTGTGATTCAGTGGTAAATCCTGAGGGCTTTGAGGACTATGGCTCAGGAATTTCAGACCCAACCTAAGAGTCCAGAGTTGAGGAAGGAAAGCACGCAAATGGGAAGGAGCGCTCCTCCCTCCCTCCTGGTGCCCGCAGTGGCTTGATGATCGTTATTCCTCAGCTGCTGGAGCTCCGTGTACTCAGTGAGACGTGGAACAATTTCCAAGGGCCTCACGGCTGTGCTCTCACCACGTTCAGAGTCGTTCCAGACCACGCCAGCTAGTCTCTACGCTTCTGAGTCCCCATTAGTGAGATCATAAAAGGCCATTTTGGTGGAATGTTGGAGAAGATGCCTATGTGAGAAATTAGAGTGTAACTCCTTCCCACATAGTTTATAGTCCCTCTTATGTGTTTTAATTGGAAAAAAAACTCCTTAATTCCTCACACTGTCCTTTGTCTCAATCCCGGTAACCTTAGAATTCAGGCCTGAGAGAGGGAGAGAGGGTAACTGAGCGGGGAGGGGAGGCCGCCCCAGAAGGGAGACCAGGCACCTGCTGGTCACTGCGTCACTGCGTGTCACTGCGTCTCACTTCCGTGCCTCGCCTTCCAGATTGATGTCAGCGAGGACGACATCGATGATGGATTCAGGAGGCTGTTTGCCCAGTTGGCAGGGGAGGTAAGTGTTCCCCAAACCCCTGTGCTGTGCGCCCTGCTTGACACAAAGGAAGAGACCATCTTTGTCCTCAAGGAGACTTCAGTCTAAGGGGGGAGAGGAAACAAACTGAACAAAAAGCAAAGAGGAATGACAAACGTAACTGGGATTTCCGCTCAGATTCCTTGCCCGAGGCCTCGCCAGGGGCTTCTGCTGTCGGTGGGGGGGTGGGGGGGGGGTGGGGTCGGCTCTGGCTGTGATCCTCCTGCCTGAGGACTCTGGGCCTCTCCTTGTGGCTGTTTTGTTTGCTCTGTGCCACTGCAACTGAGACGTGGAACTCAGCCGCCTCTCTTTGATTGCCACAAAAATATTTGGGGACGTGGAGGGTTTTCAATCTCAAGGATGCAAGCAACAGAGTGTCAGCCTTCCCTGTTCTTAAAAAAGAAATCCCTGGGGCATCTAGGCTTCCATCCACTACGAAGTTAGCAGGCCTCTTCTTCCAACGACTCCAAAGTCATTCTCCTCCACATGTGGGGGACACTAGCTCCCTCAGGTGTCCACCGTCGGCTTACCTGGGCCTCCTCATCAGAGCTAAAGCAGGCGCCACCGGCTCCATGCCTCCGCCTGCCTGTCTGCCTCCCTCCCTCCTGGTTTCTAAGGGAAGGGGCATCATAGAGACATATTTCCCCACTGATTGAAACACACACACACCCCCCAAGAACGCACAATGTCAGTCTTGGTCTTAAATAATGGGGCTTGTCCCCCAGTTACACAATATGGGTACGTGAACAGAGGTACCTGCACCACATCTGAGGAGCCCTGGCATCAAGGGCCACAGAAAAAGCGCTGGGCCAGTTCTTGGAGACAGCCGGTCCCAACCAGCTTTGCAGGAAGCCAGATCTGGGTTTTAAAGGGAGAGGAAGGCAAGCTGGGTGCGAGGAAGGGTATAGAGAACTGAGTCAAAAGACCACAGACATGGGTAGAATGGAGAATGTATTCTTTATATTCTCTACAGCAGAGCAATGGCGAATGAACTCTGCCTGCAGCACATTGTGCATGAAAACACTATCAAAAACTTGGGCTGTGGCTGTGCTCCTTGTAGTGCGGTCTGGGGGCGGCAGCAGCGTTTCCTGGGGGCTTGTTAGAAATGCACATCCACAGACCCCTCCCCACCCCAGCTCTAACGCGCCTCGCGGGCCCAGCCAGAGCAGACACCCGTTACACGTCTGCTGCTCCGTGCTTCACCAGCCCCAAGGGAGCCAATAACGACGCTCTGGTTGCATGTCCACAGGATGCAGAGATCTCTGCCTTTGAGTTGCAGACAATCCTGAGGAGAGTTCTGGCAAAGCGTAAGTACCCACTCCTCGCACATCCCTCACCCCGCTCCGTCTCCTGCAACGTGAGGGGACGCGGGGATCCTTCCCCGGCTCAGCGGCGGTGGCTGAACCGTCACTCCCACTCCTGCTTAAATACCACCGTCACCACCAAAGAACCGGATGAAGGAGGTTCTCCCCGATGTGATCAAAAAGGGCGAAGGTTTCTGGAGTCTAGAGGTCAAAGATCACATCCAGGTTTCCATGACTTACTAGCTCTGTGATCTAAACCGAGTTAGATAGATAATCTCCCTGACTCTTGTTTCCTTATCTGCAAAATAGGCATATTATTACTTAACCTCTTCAGAGTGGTTGAATGTCTTAAATGAGATGACGTGTAGGAATTGCCTAGCACAAAGCCTGGGCTACGTATACGGTGACTCTTATGATGATTAATTGCTAAGAAAAAGCGTGATGGGAGCCAGAAAGCATCCCCATCCCTGGATTCCGGGCTGTATTTAGTGGGGAACCACTGACAGAGTGACGACAGCTCACTGATGAGCCGGAATGGAAAAATAAGTGGTCCATCTTCCACTCCAGCTAAGGGGATGGCATTAAAAAGGCTCATCTCCCAAATGTGTGTTTAAGGGAGGCTGGTCGAGCCAGTTCTTGATGGGAGAAATGTCACTTCAGTTGAGCCAGTAGGCCAGGCAAGTGGCTTCAAAGCTCCAGAAATGACTGCTCTCAGCCCAGGCTGATGGGCATCTAAAAAGAATGGACAGAACTGGGTGGAGACTTGAGAAGGAGCTGGAGAGCCATGGTCCTCACGCACCTTTTCAGGTTAAACTGTTTCTTAAGCCAAAAATATCAAAGGATGGATTGTCCACCTCCCCAGTGTTGATCACCGCTGCAGGGGGTGGGGAGAACACACCCACGCACACACCCACACACACTGCTATTCTCCCCCTCAAGTTATCACCAGAACTGTGCTGCTTTGATAAGACAGCAGTCCACTGAGCAGGGGTCTGTACGGTATCAGGAGTTCTCAGCCCGGACCCTAAATGAGAGCGTATGCCGTCAGGTCTGAACGTCAGCCTGGGGATGGTCTCCAGAAGTCCCGTGGACTTCACTCTGGCCCAACCCCAAGAGATAAAAATCCTCCTCTTGAAGCCAAAGAAGGATCCAGGCCAGTGGGGTCTTCCATCACAGTGCACGTGAACGACACGCATGTGGTCCCTCACAGGAACCACGTGTGACCGATCCATGCCCTGTGGCCTCCAAACGAACGGCTGCATTTGAGCTTCTTCGCAGAGCTGCAGCCACGGGGTCCAGCGGCCAGGGTAGGACTTCCCCACGGCAGACCCTGGTCCTCGGCCCCCCTCCTCCGATCTGGGGGTGACGAGACGTGGTGTTTACCCTCGAGGCCACCAGGCACGAGTGAGGTCACAGGCTGTTAAGCTGTGTGGTTGTCATGAACCCAGGGACACTGAGCCCCATTGTCAGATAACTGTGCTAGGCATTTTTATAATTGTCTTGTCACAGTAATCCTGGGAAGTGAACCTATTACCCCCATGTTCTAAGTGGTGTATCTTAAGTGTAGAATTCCTATATCCAACATAAATGGCCGTGTTGAAAGAAGGAAAGATGTCATTCAAGTGTTTTCCTATTCTTTTTTATTATTACTATGCCCTTTGCAATGCGACACTGTGAAAACAGCCCTTTGGGGGCATCTCCCTTTTCCAGAATCTCTCCTTGGCTCACCACCAGCTTGGTTTCCTCATGGGGAGTGTTTTACTTGGCCTTCCTATATCTGATAAAGCTACAAACAAACCAGGAGAGGCCAGCAGGGTGTTAGTGCCCAGAAGGGAACGGCTTTGGGATTTCAGGCGCATATCTCTTTCCTTGGAATCCTTTCAGCATGTGGAGAAGGAGGCTGGTATCTGCAGTTAGGTATCAGATGTGACCAGAACAGGCTTTTGAGTATTCTGATTTCTTTCCTGGGTCCCAAGGCTTGTTTCATCCCAGGATGCATCTTTTTAAGGTGAAAAGCCTTAACCTCCGGAGAAGTTTAGGAGAGTCTGATCTCCAAAGGTGGAGGAAAGGCAATACCTGGACCATTAACTTGAAATCCTTTCTTGTGAGCTAGGGTTTGACATCTCTTTTTGATCTTTGGACTGGGGCCTCTATATTTTCCAGGCTAGTTTAAGCATTGAAACTAGATGTGAATCTCTTTCAGGACCTTAAATGTTTTAGATAATCATGTAGTGACTTGGATAGGCATTTAACTAATTTGTTCCAAGGTCAGAAGAGCCCAAGAATTCCCCAGAGTTCCTCTCTTTGCTTCTAAAGGCACAACCTCTAAAGAAGATGACTCATGTCTCCATGGCAACTGTTAAAG
The DNA here is from genome assembly GCF_949987535.1 of Balaenoptera acutorostrata. Classification (NCBI taxonomy): domain Eukaryota; kingdom Metazoa; phylum Chordata; class Mammalia; order Artiodactyla; family Balaenopteridae; genus Balaenoptera; species Balaenoptera acutorostrata. Next base: position 145,880,825 of record NC_080064.1, read on the forward strand.
GTGCTGCCTAGAGGGGCCCTGCCTCCACCCTCACTTACTTAGCTTGAAAGAATCAAAAGAATTTCCTTGTGTCAAGGGGGTGCTATGTCCAGTTTTCTTATGAAAACTGTTGTCAAGATTCCTGCGTCTTTCTGACATGGTAGCTGTCAAATTCCTTCAAGATGATGTAGGAAATGGCTCTTATCTCTTGGAAGCCAGAGAAATTGCTTTAATTCACCAAGACTCACCCCTAAACCAAAGGCCTTATTCTAATACTGTCTTCCCTCTCTACTCTGAATTCTCCCTTCTTTCCTTTCCAGGGGTTGTTTTTAGCCCAAGGCTTTGCATCTGATTGAGTAAGACTTAGAGGCAGTAAAAAGAACACCGTGAACTCAGCCAGAACCGCCTTAGGGTCCCTAGGGTTGAGAATAGCTCTAGAACCTCGGGGACCCCTGGGCTTAGACCCAGAAGTGATAGAACAGCCCCTGATTTCTGGCATTTCAGTCCAGATCTTCAAGGACTGTTCTCCCTTGACAGTCAAGTGAGCAAGGAAAGTTTCGCAGTAGATTGCAAGCCAGCTTTTCCGTATCTATTTTCCTGGAGCAGAACAAGGCAGCTGCCTTATAGGACTCTAAATTTGGATCAATTTCCTAACACACACACACACCCCCCACAGAAAGATACATGGAGAAAAAATATATAACTACTTTATCAGTGAAGTACTTCAAGGAAGAGCTGCATTTTGCCGTACTGTAATCTCTAAGATAATGTCTAGGAAAGCATTCGTGTAATTATAATAATACCAAACTAGGAAAAGCTAGTGATCACTCTCACGAAAGTCTGAGTTAGACTCGAATAGGAGGATGAAGGTCTGCTGGTCGTCAGGTCTTGTGCCCTCTCCGTGCCAGGATGCCTGCCACTAGCATCTTTCACTCACCTGGGCTTTAACCTGGACTCTGGCAGCCTTTCCCAGCTCCAGGCACATACAGGACCCATCCCTCAGGACACGTGCCAGGTCTAGCCGTATACCCCAGCGTTTCTCACACGCTCTCCCACTCAGCCAGTATGTCCCTGACTGTGGCACTTCAGCAGCTCCACTGGGCACTGGGACGCCAGCGACTGGGGTTGGGGCCCCTTCGTCTAGGTTGGCCCAGATGTAACATCTTTAGCATTGCCTCTTCCAGTGTCGGGGACTCATTTATTCGACAGATTATTTGGAGCCCCTAGTATACTCCAGGCACTGAGCTAATCCCCAGCAATACACGGTTGACCCAAGCCCAGCTCCCGCCCTCGAGGAGCCCACCATTAGTGGGGAAGACAGTGTGGGAAGTGCCGCTGCAGGGAATTACTGGGTGCCGTGGCAGGCGCTCAGAGGCACAGCCGCCCAGCTTTGGAAATCGGGGGCTTCCTAAAAGAGGGGACATCAAAGCTCCCGTTTGTCAGAGGCCTGAGGGAGAGCATTGCAAAGGGCCTTCCTGGCCGAGGGGACAGCATGGCGCTCAGCCAAAGGAGGGACAGCGTGGGTTGTCAGGGCCTGTGTGCAGAGAAGCAGCTGGAGCTAGGAGTTGAGGAGGGAGAAGAGAGGGACGTGGCCAGGGCAATCAGTGACCCAGCCCAGGGGGCATAAAGAGAGCTGTAGGTGACGCTCTGCCCCCTCTGAAGCCCACTGCCGAGGCCACCCAGCGAGGTAAGTGTGATCCCCATCAGGACCAGATTTTCCCTCCTCGCCGTGGAGGTACACGGTTGCTCGCTGAGATGATTTATTCCTGTGTATCCTCCACCCCTCCCCCAGCTCCTTGTCCTCTCCCCCAGAGGTGTTTGATTTCAAGAGCTTTAACCTGGGCTGGATTTAGAGACATACAGGGGACAGCTCTGGGTCATCCTGACCTGGCTGTAGAACCACCAAGGCTAAAAATACCTCTTGGGAACAAGGCGGCCAAGACCCCGGGATGAGGGTGTACCCTAAGATAAATACACGGGAAGCCACCTAGGGCTTCCCAACTTGGGGGTGTGAGGTCTCCATTCATTCTACCGAAGGGCAGCCTCCCTTGGACAGCCTTTCCCCGGGTTGGGTCATACCTGGCGGCCGAGCCTCTGCCGTGTCTGCAGTGTGCACCTGTGTCCTGCCAAAGAAAGGGGAGTTAACAAACAGAAACAAAAAAGCACAGATGGATCGCGTGCACATGGAAAATACCCGCAAGCCTAGGCAGCTGCCGTGAGCCTCGTGGGGACGGGGAGGCCCCTGGAGCCCTGCGCTCTTTGGGAGTGACGCAGGGAAGGCTCAGAGACAGCAGACAGAGTCTCTCTGTGCAGACAGCTCGCGGTGCCTTTTAGGTTTTCCAAAGAACCTATTCAGAGCTCAGAGCGTTGGGTTTCTCTTCCCTTTGCCCCCAGACAAATAATTAGAGACTTTATAAGAAGAAAAAGAATTAGATGAATCAAAATACCAGCTGTGAGGCAGCATGGTTGCAAGAAACTCAAGAAAAGGCCACAATAGGTAACAATTTCCGTGAGGAGTTGGAGGCACTGGGGGCTGAAGGCAGTTTTCCTAGCTGAGGGGCTCAGGTCTCCTGACCCCAGAGGGCCCTGAGGACGGCTTGGGGCTCACCTCTTTTGCAAGACCTCCACACCTGCCCTCCTGGGTGCAGCCTGGCATATTCACCAGCCTTCTGGACCCTTGGAAAGATTGTCGCTCAAACACCTACTCTTTTCCCAGATACTCCTCTGGCTCCTTACTGAGGAATTTCTAATTCTGTGTCTTGTGGTTCCCACGCGACTATCCCACCAGCCTAGACGTTTTAATTAGAACTCGGCCTGTAGTAATCACGATGCTGGAAACTGACAGAATATTTGGCCTCAAATACACCTACTTTAAAATGAAGGTCCTGGAAGGTCCCCTTGGTCGGGGCGTGGTCATGGAATACGGCCAGGTTTGCCTTAGGACACCCTCTCCCCATTGTCTGCCCTGGTCCAATTCCCTCTCCATCACCAGGAAGAGATCAAAATGCTTCCCTGCCAGGTGTCAGTGGCTGTGTATTTGCTCTTCCCAAGGGCATTTGTGTTTTATTTAGGATGAGGCGTTACATTCAAGGAAAATCTAGTGGCAGGATCAGGAGACATCAGCTCTCCTTCAGGTCTGGGAGATCATCTTGAGGCATTGCTCTCCTGAGCACCTGCAGAGGCTTCCTCAGGTGGGCGTGGGAGCCCCGCAGGGAAGCCTGCCCAGCCCTCCACGTGCACGTGAATTCTGTAAAGCGGTGGGTGCCCATCTGTTTGGACCACACGTGGCTGTCAGCAAAAACCTTGTGAGATGCATCCCCCCCCGTATGTTTATTAATTTAAAGTATATATTCATATACTTCTGTACTAAAACATTAGGCACATTTTTTAAAGTGCACAACATAGAAATTTTTAAAGAATAAGATACAAAATATTATAGACAGAGGTTCTGGTATTTTCACTCTGAAGCCCTGAGGGTTTGGGTGCCCCCTAGTATTAATATGTGCACAGCCACTTTGGACACCAACCACCATTTCAAGAGCAAATCCTCACACCTTGACGGCATCCATCCCAAACTACTGTGCTGGCACTTGGCCTGAAGCATAGGAAGGTCTTAAAGCAAAATCCCCAGGAGATTCTAATCTGGGAGACAGGGCAAGCAAACTCTCAAATAGAATAAACTTAAACAATTCAAAACCCCATCCGACAGGAGAGTGGACTCCCTAGGCAGCAGTGGCTATAGGTGCTAAGAAAAGATCAGGTACACTGTACAGAGCCATGGGGTTGCTCATATTCCCTCTCTGGGTCTCCAGAAAAGGACATTTGGCAATATCCCCAGCTCTCTCATGATTGGAATTCTTTGAACCCTCAAAGTTCTTCAGTAGTACTATTATTCCCCACAGCGCAAGTGGGTCCACGTCGCTTGAATATTATTTCTGATTTGACCACCAAGATACGATGATGATTCTGTTTCATTTGAAAAGGGTCTGAGAAGGTATACAGGTCTAATTATATATACATATTTATACATGTGTATTTTTGTTTATTGTTACATTTTGACATTGGACTTTCTATTAAATAATTTTTAACAGTTGACCTGGCTTTGTGCTTTTTTGTGCCTTTCTTTCTCCCTGGATCTCAGGGAAGGGGCTGTTATAAACGTCTGCAAAAGATCTTGGGGCCTTCCTGTCCGTCCTCTCTTCTGTCTTCTTCCCTACTGTGTGTACATAAGTTCAAGTTCTGTTTTTACAGGAGATGTACTACATCAAGCACCCACTTGGAAAGCCCCCAACCTTGTTTTCATTGCCTCCAACTTTCAGGGACAGCCCCACTCAGTCCCTTCAGCTTCTGCAAATTCATAAATTCAGATTTGATGAAGTTGCAAAAAAGAGCAATGACAAAAAATGATGCCATGAGACTCTCAAATCTCTTGTACACCCCTTTCCCTCCACCACACACACACACACACACACACACACACACACACACACACATAGTCCTAGATGTGAGACCTTGGACAAGTTACTTAACCTTCCTGAACCTACTTGAAAACAATACTTTTCTCATTGGTTTGATTTGAGGAGATCCCATAGTAAATGCTCAGTAAACAACCACCCACTTCCCAAAGGCACTCATTCAGCCAGCTGACATTTGTTAATTACACAGTGTATGCCGGGCACTGGGGTCTCCCAGGTAGGGGGTCAGGGATGTGAGGAATTAAGGAATTCCCCTCTCCAAAGTTAGATGCAGGGGGAGCAGTATGAAAAATGAGGTATGTGCCTTAGAGTTTCTCTCGTCCCCCACCCTCAAACACCATGACTATCTGACACATTCTGGATGCTGAAAACAATTGATTCTCCCACTACGCTCGCCTTCCAGGATCTACCAGAGAGAAGTACACACACACATAGTCTCAAAGCATGAAGCCAAAAGCAGTTTCTCTTGGTTCTGTCTTCCCTGTAGCACCAGCCTTTTCGCCTCTGACAGGCATTGATCTGATCAGCCAGCCCAGCCAGCCTCTGTGCTTCACCGTGGCTCTTGGGAACAGATTTTCTTTGTGATTTCCTAATGGTTTGGTAGTGAGAATAAGGGTGGGAATGATGAAGGGAGTGGAAGGGAGGGTCTGCCAGCCAAGGGGAAAGAGTTGATAACTATTCCCAGGGTTTTTCCTGCCAGCAGTGGAGCTGGAAGTTCAGATTTACTGCTGAGTTTTACAGGTTGTCAAACAAGGCAAAAGCCCAAGCTTCTGCCCAGAGGAAACCTGGGACCCAAGCTTGTTCTTTCCGAAATAGTAAGCCTGTTTCTCCCTGCAGAAGCTCGCTTGAAATCACAAGGCCAGCCAAGCTTGAAGGGTTTCCTAACCCCACCTCACTCCCGACTGCACCTCACACACATACACACATGCTGGTCCCCTGTAGCCCTGACTGGGAACTTTGGGAGCTTCCTTTAACCTCAAGCCACAGAGAAGTCAAGCTGCAGAGAAGACCGCAGGACTGCCCCTCGTGTCCGCTCCCCAAGCTCTTGCAAGCAATGTCAGTGTCCAGTCCACTGGTCGTAGCTGGACTGAAGCCTGCACGTGGTGGCCTGGAGTTCTCTTACTTGGAAGCGGGAGTGGCGGGAAGGGACACGTGAGTGATGGAGGGAAGAGGAAGACCGATTGGATAAAGCCTCATCAACAAATAGGAGGGAAATGAGTGAAACGAGACCACAAGTGCTCACACTCGGCCTGGCCCAGCGGATGGCTGTAGAGGACGGGCGCTTCTCCTCAGGGGTCTCCCGGCCACCAGCACCCCTGCCACTGGCACTGCCCACCCACCATTTCCATCCCGAAAGCTCAAAGTCATCTGGTGGGGAGCATGAAGTTTTAACTTACTAGATTCACATCATGTTACCCACTCTCTGACAGAACCCAGCTTCCATTGGCCACTGCTCTTAGCCGGGTCCTTACCCTGTACTACCCTGCCATGTTTATTTTCCTACTCTGGTTCCTGCTCTCCCCTCAGGAAGACTCTCCCATTTCTCCTTATTACAGAAAATTGAACTTCCTTTGAGGTCCAGTTAAAACTGACCACTTGTATGAGACCTCGTCTTATGACCCAAGACATGCCAATCTTTCCTGCCACAGAACTTCCCTTTCAGCAGAGGCCAGGTGTTGGTGGGGGGTAGAAGCCCTGAGAGGCTTGAGCCACAGAGAGTTGTGGTGTAAGACTAGGTCTCCAAGTGTAAGGTGAGGCCTAGAAACCAGGTCAAGTTCAAATACTTACTAAGAGCCGAGTTGCCGGTACTGAGGAAGGGTGAGCCCATGGCAGAGCCCGGAGGAGGCAGGTAGCAGGTCTGAAAGCTGTGATGGTCATGGAGGGAGTATTCAGGGAGAGAGTGGAGCTTCTGTGTGCAAGGAGATGCGTAAAATAAATAAGCAACAAGGAGATAATGTACAGCACAGGGAATTATACCCATTATCTTGTAATAACTTATAATGGAGTACAATCTGCAAAAACACTGAATCACTATGCTGTACACCTGACACCAATACAATATTGTAAATCAACTATACTTCAAAAGGAAGAGAAAGAAAGGAAGGAGAGAAAGGTAGAGAAAGGAAGGAAGGGAGGGAGGGAGGAAGGAAGGAAGGAGGAAAGAAAAGGAAGGAAGGAAGAAGGAAGGAAAGAAGGAGGGAGGGAGGAAGGAAGGAAGGAGGAAAGAAAAGGAAGGAAGAAGGAAGGAAAGAAGGAAGGAAGGGAGGGAAGTAGAGAGGGAGGAAGGAAGGAAGATGTGCGCCAAACTATACATTACAGACAATGTTGTAGCATTATTTCTAACGGAAAAACAGAATGCACTCTTAATGCCCATCAAAAAGAGAATGGATAAACAGTAGTTTAGTTAATTTTGTATCAACATGAATAAACCTCAAAAACAGAGCAGTGAGTGGAAAACATGCAGAGGATACAGTATGATGCCACTCATATAAAGTTTGAAAGCTTTCAAAATCATATATATATTGTGTGTGAATGCCCTACGTGTATTATAACGTGCATAGAAAAACATACATGGGAAAGATAAATACCAATTTCAAGAAAGGGAGGGGGGAGGGAGGGCAGGAAGTGGCACAGGGGAGGGTTAACAATGTTTCAGTCTTTTAAAAAATTAACTGAAGCAGATATGGGGAAATAGGGTGTGTGTTTGGAAAATATTCCCTATACTCTTTTGTGTGTTCAAAAAAAGACCTCATGCCAGTGACCAGCTGCAGCTGGTTTAGACTCAGAGGCTGCCGTCAGCCACGGATGAGACACCAAAGCTTTACCGGGAATGGACATCACTCCTCTCAGAGCTCTGGTAGCTTTGGAAATCTGTGCTTCATCTCATATATTTAGGTCCTCTTCTGTGGTTTTCCCACACAGAGAGCAAATCCCCTGAAGTCCCACAGCCCCTAGCAGTGAGCTGCGCATAGAACTGGACTGGACAAACTTTTTTTTTTTTATTGAAGTATAGTTGATTTACAATGTCTTAATTTCTGCTGTACAGCAACATGATTCAGTTATACATATATACATTCTTTATCATATTCTTTTCCATTATGGTTTATCACAGCATATTGAATATGGTTCCCTGTACCATGTAGTAGGACCTTGTTGTTTATCCATTCTGTATAAAATAGTTTGCATCTGCTAATCCCAAACTCCCAATCCATCCCTCCCCCATCTCCCTCCCCTTTGGTAACCACAAGTCTGTTCTCTAGAGCTGTGACTCTGTTTCTGTTTCGTAGATAGGTTCATGTCGTATTTTAGATTCCACATATAAGTGATATCGTATGGTATTTCGACAAACGTTTTGTGGGCTGATTTCTCTCATCATTTTCTCCCTGAATGATACTCTATCAATCACTTCATGTAATTCCCATTTGCATAACACATGCTGTCCACATGCATCTCCGTCCAGGCTGCCCGGCCCACCTGGGGCCTCACACACGGCCCCTCAGACTTGCCCACGACCACTTCCCACAAGGCTCAGAAACCATGGTCTGCAGTCTAGAAAACGTTGAGGAAGAGGTTTAGCAGGTATGGAGTGACGCTGAAGGACGAGAGAGAATCCCACGTGCTGGAGGCGGGAACTTCCTAAGACGTAGTGAGTTGTTCAGCACAGTTCCAAACATCAGAGGAGAAAGGCCTGCCAGTAGCTCTCCTTCCAGAACTTGGTTCCTCCAAGAGTTTTATGGCTCAAACAAATGGCATTAACAGGGGATAAATGCTAGGAGTGAGTAGGACTTGAGGATCACACACACACACACACACACACGCACAAATAAAAGAGAAGGCATCACTTGGACAAACGTCATTGGTTCATTCGAAGACAAGCTTTCATTAACGGTCGACTCTGGGGGGGGGGGTCTCAACAGGGGCTGCACATTAGGTCACATGGGGAGCTTTTCAGACCACCAGTGTCCAGACCTCAGGTCACTTAAGTCAGGATTTCTGGGAGGAGGGCTGGGCATTTTTAAGCATCTCCCCAGGCCACTGTGAGACACAGGGAGGGTCCCCGGGCTATTTGTCTACCTAGCATGCCACTGAGATGGGCACCAGCAAACAAAGCTGGACAGAATAAACCCTGCTCCCAGGGAGCTACAGAATAGTAGGGCGTGGGTCTGTACACACACTCCAAGGGGCTGTGAGAGCCCAGCAAAGGAAGCACTGAACTCTGCTACCAAGCTCGATGGTGAGAATGAGCCAGGAAAGGCGGGGAGTGAGGAGGACCCCCGGTGACACATGAAGGTGAGTCTCTCGTGTTGATGGGACAAGAGAATGAATCAAGCCCTAGAAGACGAAGAGCTCAGGCTAGGGAAAGGCCTCAAGGGTTCATCTGGTGTCCAGACACGATTTTGCTCAAGCCATTCCAAGGAAAGAGAATTTCGTGAACCCACCCATCCTGGGCAGGAGGTTTAGCCCTCATCGCTGACCTCAGGCAGAAGCCTAAACCTGCTCCTACCTTGTGGTGTTCCTCACCCAGCTGCCCTCAGCCCTCAGTACACCCCTGGCTCTGGGAGATGCCTTCAGGATAAAACACAGCATCTAGGGAATGAGTTCCTTTGCCCCAAATTGACAAACCTCAGGGAAGGCAGATTCCACCCCCAGAAAAGCAGGGTCCCTGGTTGCAAGGGACTGAGGGCAGTGGCTTCTCATCCTCTCTGCAGCATCTCTCAGCTGAATAAAAAGAACAGGATTTACACACCCAGGACGTTCCATGGGGCGGAGCTAGAGTGGGGTGATGGGTGGTGGTATAATGATTAAAATTGAGGCTGCAGTGGTTGAATGCCTGGTGAGTTTGGGAATTGCCAGCTGGGATGTTACCCAAGATATATGCATCCCCCCATGTGGGTCAGACGGGCTCGCGGCTGGAATTTCAAGCACTTGCTCCAATTGTTCCCGGAGTTCTGGTCATTGATATGCTCGGCGCTTGGTCACTGACCTGACGCAGGGTTCTTGTGGTTTGCTCTCATATCTGGGACTGAGAGCCTTGAATACAAGCAACGCAGACAGGATCCAATAAAAAGCAGTTGTAAAGACTGACCTGCCACCACCCTGCTTCCCAGGGCCCCAGCTGTGGGGTGAGGCTGCCGGGAGGGAGGGATGCTGGCTGGTTTCCCCACAGTCCTTTTGTGTCAGCTGAAGGCTCCCCTGAACACTTCCCGTCTGCTACAAACCAAGGCTGGGGCCCACAGGGATACGAGTCTCCCATGATCAGACTGGAATACAAATGGAGTCGCCAATTTAAAGATCAGGTTAGATGGCGTGGAACGGGAGGGGCACACAAGGAGAAACTCCTTTCCAAAGCTCCGTCATTCTACATGTGAAAATTCAAGTCACTAACAAGGCTCTGTCTGTTTTCGCTTCCCACCCCCTCTTCCCAGGCCCTTGCCCAAAAAAGGAGAAAAGGAAGCTTTAAATCGTCACCCTAAATCCTCTTTTATCCTTGACATAATCTGCCAGGATTTGTGCCCCTGCCAATGCAGTGGGATTCTGGTGCCCCAGGGGCCCCTTTGACTCCTGACAGGGCCCACAAACATCTCCCCATTCCCACCCCTCCTCCCCCCAGCACACAATTGGAAGGAAAAAGCTTGAAGATTTTCCAAAATATAAGTAAATAGTGTCATCGGGGTAAGTAGGAGGACCTGGGTAAGCAAATCTCTTCACATACTGAAACCTGGTCATAGTCAGAGCTGAGTTCCCTCCCTCAAGTCCCAGGTGAGATGAGCTTCTTAGCAGAAGCTGAGTCTACCAAACACTGGCAGAGTCCACGTCATTGGGGGGAAGTGTGACATCAAAGCCATCAACTGGTCCCCAACTGATCCATCGTCCTAATGGTCACTGCCACATGTGGAACAGAGACTAAATGTTCTCTCACATATTCCTCCAGATAACCCCTCTAAAGTAAGCCCTGTTCTCTCATTTTACAGTTGGGGAAACTGAGCCTCAGAGAGATTGAGTAACTTGCCCAAGGTCACACAGCAGTATGTGGTAGAACCAGGATCAGGTCATCTGACCCAGAGGCCTGGCTTATAACCATTCGGCCATAGTGCCACCGACATGTGTGCCTTGGGTCAGCATGCCATGTCATCTCAGTCTGGTCATATTCTTTGCCTGGGCCACCATTGAGCCAACTTCTCGAACTTCTTTCCAGTATGCTCTCACCTGGCCTTCCTTCAGCTGAAACAGGCACCCTAAATGTGTCTCTCCTGGACCGAATCCACAAAGTACTCCTCACTAGTGGACATATGCTGCTGTGAGCACATGAACGGGACCCCAGGCAGCCCTTCCCTCGCAGCACCTACCACAGGGGGTTCCTTGCTTTTCTTCCCTCCTTCCTGCCTTCCTCTCTCTCTCTCCCTCTCTGCCTTCCCAAGCTTTTGGCTAGGGTTTCCTGCGTTTCTACATGCCAGCTAGATGAGCCACCAGAGTCGGCACTGGTCATTCAAAGGAGGTCTTATAAATTCCATCCTCTTCCCCCAAGACCATTCCTGACAGACCTGTCCCCATGACAGGGTCACTGTAGCATTCTCAGGGCCCTACCAGCTGAGAGGGTCCCACAGCTCTCAGCAGACGACCGCCTTTTGTCAAAGGCATTTTGTGAAGGACTTAATGCGTTGTCACTGAATTTGTTTACCATTGCTACATGACTTACTGGGCTAAGGGGCAATGAAGGCAGGCATCTCGTATAGCCCATATAGCCACCTCTGCACAGCACCTCCAGAGTACTCAATTCTTGCTGCTGACTGGCTGAGCCAGGTGGCCACTGAGTGCACGTGACAACCAGCAGCCAATCAGCGCTCCCCACACCTTTTTAAAAAGATTCACATGTGTTTAATGTGTATAAAGCCAAGAAAAAGACAGTCCCAAATTCGATAGCAGTATTCTGTACAATTCATACGGTGGGGTTGAGAGGGAAGGTGAAGAGGCTGTAGAACCTACACCCCAACATGTACAAAAATAACTTAATAGCAATTCCCACCTGCAAGGAAGACATAGCTCTTTTTCCAGCCACCCGGTCTGAGTGAGGGGACATATCACAGTAAACCCAGCACGGTGGGAGCTAACCCATAGGGGCCCAAGGGGCTGGTGGGGGTGAGGAGGGGCAGTAGTCCTAGGGGAGGGGCTCTGAGGAGGTCCTGAGGCGGTTGTTGGCTTAGGGAAAGCTCAGCAGCTTGTCCACCATGGGCGGGCATAGAAGAGCTGACTTGCCAGACTCTTGGGGCAGCTGTGCTTCTCCAGGAGATTCAGGCAGTACTCGTGGAAATCCGGCTTCTAGTCGATGTAGGTCACAGCTGCCATGCTGGGCACAGGATGAGTTTGCTGTGGTCCTGGAAGACGTCGCAGGATGCAGGATGATGGTGCTGTGCTTGCAGAATCAGGTAGGCAGGTAGGGTTGTTGGACTAGTTCATCACCTTCCCGTGGGTACCCACCTTCAGCAAGTGTTCACTCATGTAGTTTTGGAAGTACTTGGAGAGTGATCTTCACGGAGGAGTTGGGATGGGAACTCACGGCGAGGGAGAACTCTGCACCACCGTGCTCTATGAACCACAGACTGTCACCAAGGCACCAGAGGATGAGGTGAGTCCAACCATCGGAGAACACCCCCGACACTTTGCTACACGGCTGATGCCCGAGGCTGCACTTGTCCCAATCGTCCCCCGCTTGCTGACTCAGAAGATGGGGGTGCCGCAGGGATCCTCAGCCTCCTCTTGCCTCACCAGCCCGTCTCAGAGGGCCTGGAGGCATTCACGCTGTGCAGCCGCTATAGCATGTCACCAAGGTGGCACTCTCTGGTCTCCTGGACCACTGGTCCCTCTTTTCCCCAGGGAGTCTTGGGCATAGAGTTCTCTAGGCCTTTATTTAGGACTATGAGAGTCTTCCTGTTGCTGGGATCCAGGCTTCTGGGAGCGATTGAATACCTTGATGGAATGGTGGGGCAGGTAATGGGAGATGGGCTGGGATGTAGCCAGAAGTAAAGGACTCGTCTTGAGCTGCTCATGAATGATCAGGTGAGCAGTGGGACCTGTCTGCGGCATCTTCTGGAAGAGGGAGGTGGCCACGGGGTTGATGTGCTTGGGGATCCTGCATTCCTTCTTCTTGATCCAGAAGTCGGTCAGTTTTAGGCAAGAGATCTCAAAAGGTGATCTACCCACCGACAAGGTATATATCAACATGATGCACCCAATAGGCCCCCCGTCCACCAGGAAACGGTGCCCTTTCTTGCTCAGAGCCTCAAGAGCTACGTATTTAGACAGGGTTTTCTTCTTCTGTTCCCCATCATATTCACCTTTGGTTGCCGGGCCAGATCCCCTATTTTCACCTCCAGATCGTCATTCAGGAAGAGTTTGCCCAGCTTGAGGTCCCGGTGAATAACCTGGTTTGGGTGCAGGTACCGGCAGCCGAGGACCACGTGCTGCAGGTAGCGGCGGACCTCGGGCTGGGTCGTCGCCTTCCTCCGCCGGTGCGGCTCCAGGGGAGATCTTCGGCGGCAGCAGCGCCCCAGCACCACCAACATGAAGTTCGTGTCCACGTGCACCTACGACTCCGTGCTGGTGGGCGAGAGGGCAATGAACAGACATCTCCAAGGACATCTTCTCCTTCCGGTGCGGCCTGAGCAGCCGCGACTCAGGCAGGATCTTGCGGCCAAGCGCCTCCTCTTGGCGTCCTCATCCTGTCAGAGATCTCAAGGCACTTGGCGAAGCCGCCCCTCCCGCAGGAAGCGGCCCGGCAGGCAGCACCGCCGACCGCGCGGCTCCACTAGGACCTCCGGGATCTCTTTTGCCTGCTGGATGGCGGTCGGGGGCCCTGGGAGCCACAACTCCAGAGATCCCGGCTTTCCCCGGTGGGCTGGTGCCCGCGCCAGCGTCTCTGCAGCGCCGCCGCGCTCGTGTTCCTGGAGTTGCTGGGCAGACGCCGCAGGGTCCTGGCAGAGGTTTGACACCGCTCCGCTGCTCCCCGAATCAAATGCTGCACCGGGCCTGTTGCAAAAGCCTCTTTTTTTTTTTTTTTTTTTTTTTATCACAACCGGGGAGGAAGAAGCGGGGCAGGAGTGGCTCAGGTCCTCCAGGTACCCTGGGCGGCCCCGCCCCACGCGAAGCCTCCAGCCCCAGGACTGGGTTTATTTCCTCGGGCAGAGGGGAAGTGTAGGGAAGGTGGCTTTATCAGATTAAGTCTCACTAGTGAAAATGCTCAGTCTCCCAGCCTCTGTGAGTAAGGCGAGCAGCCTCCTGTGTACACAGTGGTTTCCAGGCTGGTAGGTGGTTGTTTTTCCTCCAACCCTTGGCTAGCTCGGCCTCTCACCCGAGGGCTGTGGTTTGGGGAATGTTTTGACTTGAAACATTCAGGCCCCTGGTGGTATTTGGAGTTGTGAGACCCTTCTGTGCTAAAAGGAAAAATGAATGGTCTATTTAGAAACTGCTAACAATTCACAGTATAAAGAACAGGCAACAATTCTGCTGCTGACAGGCTGGTTTTCTAAGGGTAGTCCCTGGGGAGCTGGCTGGGTGGCAATCATGGCCCCTACTCTGGATACTTCATCTGGAAGACCCCCTGCTAGTGGTGGCAATGCTTCCAGAAAGCCTCTGCCCTGGAATCCCTCAATCCCTTCCCAGAACACGCTCTCCTGGGGCCTGTGGTGTGCTTGGGCTGTGAATGAGACCACTTTTCCTAAATCCGATGAACTTTGCTCTTGACAAAGGAGGGAAGGGTGGTTATTTGGGAATGCCTGAAACAGCTTCTCTTGGGTTTGAGTTGTGAGATTTTACCTATCACAGACGTAGACAGAGTTCCCCTGAAAGAGGAAACTGCCTTTCCTCTCAAGGACAAAACACATATCCCGGGTGTTTCTGTCACCAGAGTGATGCTTCTTTCCATTGCATCCTAGACTCAGAAGAGAAGGTGAGAATCACAGGCTTCGAAATAAACACTCAACCTAATTAAAAACTGAACAGTTTTCTAAAATACCAAAGCTTGCTTCAAAGCTTGACCAAATTAGGGATGGTGTTCATCTAATTTATCAAAATGAATTCCTTTATAGGTACAAGTAATCCCAATCAAACCCCTGATAGGCTTTTGTGTAAAAATTCACAAACTGATTCTGAAGTTTATATAGAAATGCGGAGGATCTAGAATAGCAGAAACAATTTTGAAAAAGAAGAATGAAATTGGAAAACTAACACTACCTGATTTGAAGACGATTTTTAAGCTACAAAAATAAAGACAATATGGATTTGGACACACACACACATAGCATAGGCATACAAGTATAGAAAGATAGATTAATGGAACAATATAAGAGTCCAGATGTGGGCCCACATGTGTAGTGTCAACTGATTTTAGACAAAGGTGTCAAGGTAGTTTGATGGGGGTAATTTGATGCCTTTTTAATGCATTGTGTTGGTATATGATTGGACATTCATATGCCTAAAACTAACCTTGACCCTTACTTCAAACCACATACAAAAATTGACTTGAAACGGATCATAGTAGTAATGCAAGAACTAAAATTATAAAGCTTCTGGAAGAAAAATAGAAGATAAAACCTTGTGACCTTGAACTAAATAAAGATTTTTAGCTAAGCACAAACACAAATCATACATCATAAAAATAAAAATTGATAAATTAGGTTTCATCAAAATTTTAAACTCCTGCTTTTCAAAAGATAGTGTTAAGAAAAATGGAAAGACAAGGCACAGACTGTGATAAAATATGTGTAAAACACTCAGCCCATGGGGGTGCAAAATGGTACCCAGTTTGCAGTTTTTTAAAAAGTTAAGCATCCCCGTATCACAGCACCCAGCAATCCCATTCTAAGGTACTTATCCAAGAGAAAGGAAAGCATACGTCCACAAAAAGACGTGTACTCTTAATGTTCATAGAAGCTCTATTCATAATCACCGAAAAGTAGAAACCATTCAAATGCCCATCAATTGGCGAATGGTTTAACAAATTGTGGTATCTTTGGTATAAATTGGTAAAAAAAAAAGGTGATAAACGGACAACTACTGAAACTGATACATGTAGCTGTATGGATGAATCTCAAAAGTATTATGCTAAGTGAAAGAAGTCAATCACAAATGACCACATATCAAATGACCATTTATATGACATAATGGAAAAGTCAAAATTGTAGAGACAGAAAGATCAGTGGTTACAAAGGGCTCGGAGAGGGGGGAAATGGCAAAGGGACATGAGGGTACTTTTTGGAGCAAGAAATGTTCTGTATGTTGCTTGTAATGGTGGTTACACGACTATATACCTTGTAAGAACTCCTTGAACATATATTGAACACTTTGAAAGGGTGAATTTTATGATATAGAATTATACCTCAATAAATCTAATTTTTAAAACATGAAATCCCCAAACCAGTTTTGATTAATAGAAGCTCATTAATTTGGATCCCCCTTATCCCTATTTAGGAACAATTTATACCCACAGGAGCCAGAGTTGATACTTGCTCCATCTAAAATGGTTGTTTTAAACCTTTAGTATCCTACTAGCAGGAAAGAGGGGGGAACTCAAATTTGTAGGATGTTACCATGTGCCAGGCAGACATCATGCTAGGCATTTTGCACGTGATTTTATTTGGTTCTTGTTATGGGCTGAATTGTGTCCCCCAAAATTGATATGTGGAAGCGCTAATCCCCAGTACCTCAGAATGTGACTATACTAGGAGATGGGGCCTTTAAAGAGGGGATTGAGTTAAAATGAGGCCATTAGGGTGGACCCTAATGCAACCTGAATGGTATCCTTATAACAAGAGGAAGTTTGGACAGACAGGGAGACAGCAGGGTTGCGTGGGCACAGAGGGACGACCATGTGAAGAGGCAGCAAGGGGGTAGCCATTTGCAAGGCAAGGCCTCAGGAGAAACCCAACCTGCCAACACCCTGATCTCGGACTTCTCGCTTCCAGAATTGTAGGAAAATTAATTTCTGTTGTTTAAGCTACCCCGGCTGTGTGTTTTGTCTTGGCAGCCCTCGTGGACTAATAAAATCCTGCCAACACTCTGAGGTGAGGAAGGCAGGAGGAAAAACACAAGGCTCTGTGAGTGATGGTAGCTTGCTCAACTCCAGGGGCTGGTAGGGCAACCTGGGGAGAAACACAGAACTGACACCCAAAGCTCCCCACCACCTAGATTGCAATCGTTAGGAAATCAGAGCTGGTTTCTTCTCATCCTTGAACAATCTGTACTCCTTTTTCTCAGTAAATGTTGAATTGATGTAAACAATTAGAGTAACAAGATTTCAGGATGCAGGAGAGACCTACTTTATTTATTTTTATAAATTTATTGATTTATTTTGGGCTACGTTGGGTCTTCGTTGCTGCGCGTGGGCTTTCTCTAGTTGTGGCGAGCGGGGGCTACTCTTCATTGCAGTGCGTGGGCTTCTCATTGCAGTGGCTTCTATTGTTGCGGAGCATGGGCTCTAGGCACGCGGGCTTCAGTAGTTGTGGCATGCGGGCTCAGTAGTTGTGGCTCGCAGGCTGTAGAGCGCAGGCTCAGTAGTTGTGGTGCATGGGCTTGGTTGCTCCGTGGCATGTGGGATCTTCCCGGACCAGGGCTCGAACCAGTGTCTCCTGCACTCTCAGGCAGTTTCCTAACCACTGCGCCACCAGGGAAGTCCCGAGACCTACTTTAAATATTCAGCTATTTTCCAGGACAAAGTAATATCACTGATTTTTATAAACAGTGACTATGATCATAATAATTGATACCTTTGCCCATCCATTGTGCCCTAGGGGTGGCACCCAGACTTGCTCTCAAGCAGGTCTTATGGGACCTGCGCAATGAATGCTTTCTTAGCCTAGATGTTCATTCATTCCACAAATAGTTATTGAGCACCTATGATAAAAGCAAAAGTCAAATTAAAAAAAATTTTTTTCTCTGTAACAGGTTTATCACCAGATCCTAGATCATGCTGACCTTTCGCCCATTAGAACAAATAATTAAGGGAATTTTGCTGTTGTTCATTTGTTTTTTTAAGTCAGATTCTTTTTTTTTCATTCTGGGCATCAAAGCAAAGTGGAGAAAAGAACCCAGAGGTAAGGACTTGCAGTTCAGAAACGGAGGATCCCTTTATACTCTGGGGACCTCAGGGGGCAGAGACTGACCTCTTGCCATGATTCAGTTGAGCATCCTGGGAGCTCAGCAAATAGTGATTTTTGGGTAAATGTTTGTTGAACTGAAGTAAATTTTGAATGATTCAACTGGTCAGCGTGGGGAGCAGCCACTCCCAGGGAAGTGACTAGATGTGCCTTGTGTGTGTGTGTGTGTGTGTGTGTGTGTGTGTGTGTGCCTTTTAAATTCGGCCTCACAAAAATTCAGGTGAGTTGGGCCGGACTGAGAGAAACCATCAGCTTGGCCAAGGAAGGGAACCACTGAGTGGAACCAGAAAATGAAGCAGAGGAAACAATTCTGTGAAGAATCAAGTAGTGCTTCTGGGTTTGAGAGGCCAGTGCTTATCCGCACAGAGATATCCAGTGAGCAGCCAGGAGCCTGGAGGAAGCGACGTCAGACCACGACGACAAGGTGACCCTGGGGGCTCAGCCTGCTCCTCCATTGCCTCCTTGTCGCCTCCCCACCAATCGACAGGCGTGCTGATGTTACCTTCTAAATAGTTCTTGACTCTTTTCCTGCCTGCCTGCCTGCCGTGCACAACTCCAGGCCCTCGGCCCCTCCTCCTTAGATCACTGCCTTCCGTCAGCTCGCCCCTATCTCTGCCCCTTTAAATCCCCCCATCACACTGTCACCAGCGTCTTATCCGAAATGAAATTCCTAGGATCTCCCTTTCCTGTTTAAAGCCTGTCGCACGCCTGTCTCCCTCTCATTCTTCACCCCTGGGCACAAGTGTCCCCTCCTCCAGGATGTGGTCCCTGATGCCCCCGGATCAGCCGGGGGACCCCTGTGCGCTTAGATCTCACGTGCATCCTGCCTGACCACACGGAGGCTTCGTTACCTAGGGGTAAGTGTTCCTCCCCCAGAGCCCAGGAGCCCCTCGGCCTGCAACCAGACCTGGCATCTCCACCCTCAGCACCTCTCCCAGTGCCCGGGACACACGGGTGTGGCACTCGCCTTGGGAGGGAAGGAAGGAGGCGGAGAAAAAGCAAAGAGGGCTGGATACCAATCTTGAAAACTGTCTGCGTGTGGTGGAGGAATTGTCACAGTTCCCACGTCCTACCTGAGGGGGCTCAGCTTGCTGCAGAGGCAGGAGAACTTGGGGCTAACTCCTGGCTTGGCCTCCTCCAAGCTCTTTGGCCTTTGTCAGGCTGCCTAACCTCTGTGGGTCTCAGTGTTCTCTTCTAAATAAAGGGGTAGGACCAGATGAACGCCACAGTCCCTTTAGCTCTGGAGCAAAGGACACCACGGGTCACCAGCCACAGGAGCCTTGGCCCCATCTCAGCACTCAGCAACTGACCACCCAGAACCTCCTGCATCTGCCCTGCACCCTCCTGCCTGGTCTTCTGACCTCCCTCTCCCCAAGCTGCAGGGAGCCCACGGCGGAGTCATTAGAAAGCAGTGACAGTCACAGCCTTGCCCACGGACCCCACCAACAGCTTCCATGGGGGATTAAAGTCATGTGGCTTCTCTTCCGAGTTTAACCAGCTGTTGTCTGGGGCTGGGCTTCCCTTCTCATAAACTGCTGAAGCCCCGATGGCCATGTCTTTGGATCTTCTTTATTGTCTCCTTTTAAACCTCATTAAATTCCTCTTTCCACCTACTGCTGGAGAGGATTCTGCCAGGCCTTGGGGAAGCACTGCCCTCCTCCCACAGGTAGCCCCTCCTCCCCGCCTAGCTGGGCAACAGCCTCTGTGAATAAGGAAGCGCTGGTGGGCTCAGGCTGGGCATCGTGTGGCACTTGTGGTGTCCTTGGGCCCTGCGCCACTGCGGAGAGATGGGGTGAAGGACACAGCCTCTCTCCTCACATTCTAGTAGGAAACACAGGTAAGAAATAGCTACTGAGAAGGATGGAGATAAATGACAGGAGAACACATCCCACTCCTTCATGAATTCTATTTTTTTATCTCCCAATAGAATATAAGCTCCACAAGGGCAGGGACCTTGTCTTACTCACCACTGGATTTCCTGCACCTAACACTGCAACTGCCACATAGCAGACCTTCAGGAAATATCTGCTGGTTGAATGAATGAACATCACGTTCCTTGCCATATCCCCAGCTCCCAGCACAGCACTTAGTTCAGTAAATTCTTGATAAAAGAACAAATCAATGAGGGAGTGTCAGAGCAGGGCTTTATAGGATGAATAAGAGTTAACCAAAACAAAGGACATCAAAAGAAAGGGGCAGGAGATTCCAAGGGCAGAAAGGATAACATTTACAAAGGCAAGTGCAAATGTGCAGTTTTCACGGAACAGCAGCTTGTTGGAAGTAATCCAACATTTGACCTGAAAAGAAATTTAACTAAAATTTTGCATAAGAGTAGCAGAAGACCACCTAGGTGTTCTTTTTTTAAAATGTTGAACATTTGGGGAACAGTTGAATAAACTGCCATATGACACAGGGGAGTGTTGTACAGCGGTTACCACGATTCAGATGGCCATTTTTTGTGTGTTTCTGAATAATACATAAAGTGAGCAGCAGAATTCAATAAAGCCTGTACATCACGACTGCCTTGTAGCCAAATCAACAGTTGCATTTGGCTGCTGGACATTGTAACTTTTCAAAATGTTTGTATATTTCAACATATTGTCAATGTTTTGAAATAGACAAAAGGGGGGGTGCAATAAACAGTAAAGGCCCACAGTCTCCTCCTAGTGCCAAGTCCCAGGGAACACATTCCAGGTGAGGAGAGGGATTCTATTTACATTTCTTTCCCTTCTACCACCAACTTATCAGCTTTAGATCATTAAAAAGTCACAGAGCCATGGTGTTTCTATTATATTGATCACAACTTTTTTTGTTTGCAAGTAACAGAAACTGAATTCAAACTAGCTCAAGCAAAAGAAGTAGCAAGTGCAGAAGCGGGTTCTTTCTATGTTTCTGTGTGTATGTGTATCTATCTATCTATCTATCTTTATCTATCATCATTTATCTAGAGTCTGTCTATCTAGGGTTTTCTTCCTTCAAGAATAGCCTCATTTTCTCCTACTATAAATAGCTTCCTCTTTGCAGTCAAGGAAGCATGCTTCTTTGGATCCATCCACATAAAAATCCCAGGAAAAGCCTTTGATGAGTTCTGCTTGGATCACATGCCCACTCCAGACCAGTCCCTGTGACTAGTGACCAACCCGGGTCAAGTGTCCTCCCATGATGAACAGCACCTTGACTGACAGATCCAGGAAAATAAGAGAAGCGTTCTCCCAAAGGAAGAGATGCTGAGGAAAATCAAACCACACGTCACCCCACGGCAGCCTTGCAGGTGTCCCCGGCAGCCAGGTGTCATGTGTGGGTGGACACGCTGACATCATATCCTCATTCAGCGTAGGAGAAGGTAAACTTTGCATATGCGTTTTTCATTTCTTACTGTAACCTCTTTTCTGGGTCTCAGTTTCTTCACCCGTAAAGTGTGTATGTTGGGCTAAATTCACCTTTAAAAGTCCGTTGCAAATATGACCTTTAGTACTTCTGAGATATTTACACTTAGAGTCTTGCTAACATCTGAATAATGGAAATGTCTGTTTCCTTGGTTGATTGATTCATGAGGTAGTTTTGGATATTTTAACTTTGTTGTTGTCAGTCATTTAAAAAAAAAAAAACTTAATCTGTTATTCTGCAAAGAAATCTAATCTTCTTCCCAAAGAGCATTTTTCAGTCTCATTCAGAACCTCGATTATTCGGATCATCATCTTTGAAAGAATGAGATATTTGGGGGTGAAGTACTTTAGATCCATCCCGATTTTTAATTCTTAGGCCCAAACATTTTATTATTTCTAATCTATCCTGGAAGCTGCAGGAAGGGAAATCATTGCTCCCTTAGATTATCTGGAGCCCCCTTGACCTTGGTAGAGAATAGTATTCCAGGAGGGGAGGTCTCTGAGCCTGAAACAGTGGCTGTGTTATGTTTACTGAGTATCTATCATGTGCTTATGAAGTGCAAGGAAATCGAAATCGCTGATGCATCAGCCCTTCACAGTGGTGTGGGACTCTGTGCCTCTTCCAAGCCTATCCATCTGCCCTACTCCCACCCCCACCAAACCTGGGCCAGAGCAGGACAGGTGTAGAAAAGAGGGCCCAAAGAAGGAAAATGACTTCCGGTCAAGCGCTAGATGGTAAAACTTGAAATTAAAACCCAAGCCTTCTGACTTCCTCTCTAGTTCTCCTTCAACATGATCCTCCTCTGTCTCACCTTCACCTCCAGCCACATTCAGAGCCTCCTTCTCCAAGGCTTAAAACCAAGCCCGACCCTTCCTCACCCTCAGCTCCCAAGACCTGCTTAGTAGCGCCGCGACCCTGACCACCTGCCATGCTGGGCCTTTCAGCCTTGCCTCCCACGAACATCTTGAGTGGGCAGCGTCACTTCCAGGCATCTGCTGTGTTTGCAGAGAAAGCCCTTTCCTTAACCCAAGCCTAATAATCCAAAGTCTCACTCCCCGAGGGATCTTCCAACAGCCAAGCCTTTGTTTAATTGTGGAGACTGCCCCCACCCCGAGGTGTGTCTCAGTTCTGTCTGAGGCTCCCCACATACAGTCCCACTGCCCTGCACACAATGGAAGACCTGTGGCTTTCTTTCACAACCCTGAGGATGTGACAGCGGATGCTGGGGCCGCCTGCCAGCCCCTGGGGCTGTGGAAGCTTCCGCTGGCTGGCTGGGGTGACTGGCAAGGTCAGCATCCGGGCCGATCCTGGACCACAGGGGCTGCCACCTGTTTGGTGTTTCCTAGATCACTGGCTCAGGGAAGGGGTGACCTGACTTCTCCCAGAACCTCCCCCTCACATCCAGCAGAACCTTATTCCTCAAAGATCACAGCTTTCTTCAATGGGCTTGAGTGGCCACAACCTGATAGAGCAACAGAAACTTTCCAACTTGAGAAGAACCCCCAATTGTCCTCCCATTCATTCTTCGGAAGAGACTAGTACAAACCATAGCTAACTGTCCATTTCATAATTTTTTTTTTCTTTCATAAAAATATTTATTGGACTCACTAGATTCTTGGCAAATTAATGAAGCTGACATGCTTTTTCAGAACCTTCATTTTCCTCACGTCTCAAAGCCCATCATAAATGGTCCCTCATCCAGGAAGCCTCTCCTAGAGTTTCTATTTTAATTCAATTTCATAGGACATAGAACCCTCAAGGGTTTGCTGCTCACCTCTGTCTTCTCCAGTCAGGCCTTGCCTTGGTGACTGGTACTGCAGCTAACTCTGTTATCACTAGACTAGACTTGGACGGAAACATCCAGAAGCAGAGTTTCGAATTCTCCACTCCTCATGCAGACGCCCCCAACCCATCAGCCTTTTGAAGCCCATTCCTTCCCACAGGACATCTCTACCCTCAGTCACAGAGTACTTCGCCAAGAAACCCAGTCTCTCTTTGTCCTGCTGACTCTGGCCTTCTGAACGTGATAACCAGATTAGTCTTAACGAAACACCGTGATGGTGCCTTGCACTGACTCAGAAGCATGCATTAGTTTTCTACTGTTCATAGAATTTTGTCAGTCGTTCATCAAGGATTTGTTGAGCACCTACTATACTAATTACTCTGCAAGACCCTGGGGATATAAAAGTGAGCAAAATATAATTGCAGTCTAGATGGGAAGACAAAAATAGGTAAGGAAAACAATAAGTACATTTGGTGCTCTGCCAGGCACACAGAATAGGAGCATCTAGGCTGGCCTAGGAGGGCTTTGTCAGGCAAGGTGGAGGTAAGACAGATAACCTGAATAAAACCTCCCTTACCTGCGTTCTGTGTCCTTCCATCCTCCAAGCTGTCCCCACTAAGAGTGTCTGCTCTGAGCATGCCACCCTGCCACCAACTTAAACACGTTGGCCCCCCTGCCTTCCTCCTTCTTCCTCTAGTCTAAATGGTTTCTCCTGGTGTGGAACTTAAATCTACAACTAAATGGTGAATTCCAGCAGAGCAGGACAGGCAGTCTTTGAGCCAAGTTCAGCTCCATGGTCTGCAGAGGACTGGTTTCAGTGCTTGGAGTAAGTACTCTGGCAGAGACAGTCAGTGCTACAGCCAGGCGATGGTTGCCCAGCTAAAGATGGCATTTCCTCACCAATCAGAGGGCATGTAAAAGTGGAACGGAGGTGCACCGCTTCCGGGTCTGGACCTTAATGATGCTCATGCTCTCCTCCACGCCCTCATCCCTCTTCTCCTGGCTGACATCCACATGTGGCTGTGGCCCTGCCTTGATCAAGACCTTCAAAAGAAATCAATATCCTGGTCCTTAAGCCGTTGTATTGTTGGCTCTCTTCGTTGGAGGCTTACCACACCTAATACAATTGCCAGCACACCGACTTTCAGGTTCCACTGCAAGCATGGAAAATCTAGCAATGCTATGCCTGCAATCTTGCAGGGCTACAGTCAGCAGGCCATGAGCCCCAGCCAGGCGCAGACCCCACAGTGCCCAGTGAGGCTGAGAGCTGGTGCCCCTACCATGGCCCTTGAACTCTTGCTTTTCTGCCCCTTTACTCTTCCCCGTGAACTGCCTGATTCTCGCAGGCACATTTGCAGAAGCATTTGAGCCTCAGAGCAGAACATGATTCAGAGAGTCCTGTGGCTGATGATCCATTTGCCTGGCTCTTCTCTCAGGAGTTTGTCCTGTTTTAAAATCTAAACCAGTTATCTCACCCCTGTTTTAGGACCTGGATCAGACCCAATGCCTCCCCCACAACAAATATTCTATAATATCCCCTTTATGTTCCTTAAATTAAATTAATATTATCCACCTACATACGATTCTAAAAATCAGTATAATGCCCTAATGGAATGTAAAGGCAAAATAAAACCAAAGTCGCTTAGGATAACATCAGATGTGTTTCAATATGTAAAGGTTTGGTGCGACTGCGTCAGGAGCCAGCAGGAAGTAGTCAGATCCTCCCGTGCGGAAATCTGACAGCTGCAGACGCAGACCGGCACAGGCATGTGGTTTTGGTAACAAATACCACAAGTGTCATTGCCATCAGGGATCTGATTCTTCCGAAAGATGAACAACTCTTGGTAAAGCCCCAAACAAAACAAAAGTCTGTCTTTCCTTGATTTTCCACAGCCGTTAAAACATGAAACAAATACTCTTTATGTTGATGAGTGAAATGGAGTTCAGGTTTACTCTCAGACCATTCCAAACACATCCTCCGCTGAGAATACACAGAGGGGCCCCAAGTCGTCATGCAGGGCAGGGGCAGTTCTTGGCTGGGGACACCAGCCAGAGCGTTTCAGCCTGTCCAGCATCTCTGCCCTTTCCCACTAAATGGTAAGATCATCCCAGGCCGCTGTTAATTAAGATAGCCAAATACACTCGGGCATTTCCAAAGGTCCCCTTCCAGCAGTTCTTTCCCCATGAGAACCGCTGCTTCAAACCCAGAAGATGCACAGAGAGGCAACGGCGATGTCGAAGCAAATATGAATAGGAATAGAGGCATCGCCTCATCTTGATTTTCTGTGACTCTCTGGACTTGGTAGGCTTGTGTTCAGCAAAGCCACGGCGATGGTCAGAAAGGACTGTGCTGGGACCCGCGGTGAGTGCGCTGCTTTTCCCTCTTTGACTCGGGAGAAGAGGGGGAGGTGGCCGCTTTCTCCCTGATCCCCTGGAAACGAGGCAAGACAAGCTCTCCCTCCTCCTTTCTGTGTTGAAAAAGGAGGTATAAATAAAGCGAGAGTCCGAAACTGAATGAAATCCAGTTCTCCCATCCCTCTCATCTCCTGCCTATTAATAGCCTCTTGGAACGAGTCACATTTGAGACGTTTATTCACCGCCTCTGAGAGCGCGTTCACCTAAAATAGTTCCCGGGCCATTTTTCTCGGCTGCTGTGATGGTGTACAGCCCAGAGGGACACCGTTTCTCAAAGAAATGTGCGTTCAAGCCGGTTCCACCCGGCCTGAGGTGGAGCCCAGAGTCAAAACACCAATCTCTCCTCACAAACTTAGAAAACATGGCATATGAACGCTTCATCCTCTGGACCCTTCCCCAGGCACCAGCCTCTTGGCTTCTCATTGAAGAAACCCCCTACTTTCTCCTCAGGCCTTGGTGTTGTCTAAGCTCTTATATGGCTCCCAATGGCCTTCTGGACAAGTGCTGCGGTGGTTACAGATGTGTGCAATGGAGGAACAGTGACAGAGAGAAAGTGAGCAAGGTGTACCTCTTCTCAGGACCCTCCTTGGTCCTCAGATCCGATCCCCTCTGAGCAAATGCCTCACTTTCCTCATTTCATGCCATTCCACCCCCTCATTTCCTCGTCTGTCCAAAACCATCTTTAACTGTCTGATGGGGAAGGATCTGACCTGACAGGACAATTAAATATTAATACCGTGATTGAAGAGCCTGTGTGCAAATCAATTAAAAATAGGACATGTGGAGCTGAGACGTTTTCAATCTATTTTTTTCTTTCTGTCAGGAAAGCTGTGGAGCTCAGACGCCGGTGCCCTGGGGCTGGGATGGATCCCAGAGAGCACCTACACCTTCTGCCGGTTGGGTACCCAGCCACCACCCTCCTCGCCTGGGGCAGGTGAAGGGGCTGATGTGGCCTTTCTCCTGCCAGGAGGACGAGCAGGGACTTGAGCGCAGATCACCCCCTCCGTCCGTCTCCTCCAGGACCAGATGCCGCTCTCTCTGGCTCCCATCCCGTGCCAGCTTTCATCAGATGTTTGGCATTATTTGCTAGTTTTGTTTACACCTTGTTCTAGAAGGTGAGGGAATACATTAAGGGCAGGAACTGTCCTCTTCATCTTTCCATGCAGATCCCCCACCCCCCAGTCCCTGGAATCTGGTGCACAACTAATAATTGTTTGTGAAAAGAATCAGGAGGGCAGAAATCTGCCACTTTGTTACTACTTCCCGTTTCCAGCGGTAAATCTGTTGCATAACAATTAAAAGCTCAATTCTTCTACTTTCTTCCAAGTCGACTTGAGGTGGCATATGAGTGACAATATAGCGTACTCTGAGAAAGTCCAGAACAAATGAGGATTTATTTCTGTAAAAAAGAAGAGAGGACAGCTCCTTCCAGACCCCTGACACAATGTGGTTCTTAGGTAGATGGACCCCAAAATAAATTCATCGCCAAATAAGATCAGAAAAGGCATCAAGATCCATTGCAAAATAAAGGCTCTGGGACATTCTGTGGTCAAGAAATCCACTTAACATCCTTTAATTTGGCATTTCCCAAATTTTGTTTTGTGGACATGTGTTAACATCCTGTAGAACCAGGCAAAGGCTGGCCCAGCAGATCTCTAAGTTCCCTTTCAGCTCAAGTATCCCATAGTTTTAGGTCTTTAAAAGGCAACAGTAGGAACAAGGAATTTGAAGTCAGAACACTTAAGCTTGATTTCAAGCACTGCCTCTCATTAACTGAAAAACCTGGATAAAGTCAGTCTCTCAGAACCTCAGTCTTCTTATCTGTGAAATGGGGATAATGATGGTATCTGTACCATTATGCTGCTTTGAGGATCACATTAGGTAACTAATGTATGCTAAAGCAATTTATAAACTGGACATGGCAGATATATATCAGCTATTACTATTATAAATTAAGAACGAAACAGAACTAGAAGTTGAACCTGAACAATTTCTTATCACCTAGTCACCTGCTGGAAACTGGTTTCCGACAGCCCTGACTGCTCTTAATACTTCGGAGTAAAGACACATATTTTTTTAAATGGAGCAAATCCCTTGAATTCTTTCTTTTTCTTTTTCAGATCAATACTTTCAACATCATTTCAATTTAGTATCTGTGCCAGGAAAGGAAAGAAATTAAAAACAAACAGTGATTTGTTCTTCTATGCAGTGACCCTCCAGTTGAGTGAGTTTGGGGCTTTTCATTCAATGCCAAATGCTGGTGGTCAAATTAAAAACAGAGTACAAGACAAAGAAGACACTGATAGAGAAGAAATTCATTGCAGAGAACCAAATTCCACTACAGCAAATTCAATACAGACAGTCCTAAGACACAGTTCTTCAGCGGGGAAAAAAGTGTCCTGCTGCTTTCAGAACAGCTCTCTTCCCGGGTAGAAGGAATGTTGCTTTTTCACACCTCGTGCTGGTACCTGGTGAGAGTCATCCTGGCCCAGACAACACTTTCCTGTCTTCTGCACATAATAAATCGTATAAATTTATGCCATGAAAAAAAAAAATCACATCCCAAATTCTTCCACCTTGTTTGTTTATTTTCCTTCTTGGTCTTTACTCAAAACATGACTCTTGGCCAATTCAAACCTATTTGTGCAATGTGTTTAGTTTTTTAAAGAATTGTTTCTTTAATGATACAATGAAGTTGAAGGTCCAGTATTGAGTCTGCATGATGCAACTTTCTAACTGATTTTTTTCTGTGAGACTATTTCAGATTCTGATTGAATCACTGACTTAACATTGAAGGATATTCTCAGACGGGCTGGTTCTCAGCAGCAACTGGAATTCCTCAGAGAAAACGTTACAATTGTTAAGAAATGAAATAGCTCTCCTCCCAGGGCAAGATGTGGCCCTGCAGGTACAAAATGATGGCATCAGGATTGGGAAAAAATGGTTTCCTGCATTTTATTTGATTTATGGTGTAAAATCAAAAGCCCAGGTTCTGCATTTCTAAAATGTTCTGGTTGATGAAATTCTGCTCATAACTTTTTTTCCTTTCAATTTTATGAAAAATGTGATGCATTAGCACAGGGGAGAAAATGTAACCTCTCAATATTGCTGAAACCCAGGAAGGTTTCATTCAGCAGTGCCTGTTTTTGTGAACTTGGACAAATCTCTCCAAAATAGATAAGTTCCACTGGTAAACTGTTTAGAGATGAATTCTCTGAAAAAAAATGCAAGGATATTCTGCTGTTTCATCACTTGCTGATTTTCCCCCACTGAATTTCATATCCTATTTTTAAACTGTTTCACCTTAAGATGACAAAGCAGAGCTTTGAAAATAATATGGAGTCCATTATTTTAATTTGCTTATTAAAGTAACTTGTCTCTTAATTCGCATTAGATTCAAAAAAGAATGCTGGTATGTATGCTTAGTCCTTTATGTTTATTTTCCAGTCAATTCTTATGATTTTATAATATAATTTTTATTTTCCCATTTTTCAAACGAGGAACCTCAGTTTTTGAGAGTTTAACTCTTTAGCCCAAAGATGTGCGGTAACAACAGCCTTGGTATTGAACCCAGTGCTGTCTGATTCTACAGCCTATGTCCCCCCTCTGTACCTCATACTGACTTTCTCACAGCTAACAATACATCGAATTCTGGAACAGAAAGGAACCTCAGAGATCATTTGCAGAAAACTCCATTTTATGTGAGGAATTGGAGCCCAGAGACATGAAATGATTTGCTCAAATTCACGTAGTTATTTACGGGATAAGAGCCATTACTTCTCAGCACCTTCTGACTTTTCTTTCAGAATTTTTCTTGCACAGTAAGCACTCAGTGTGAGCTTTTGTTGGGATTTCCCTTCCCAAATGAAACTAGCTTTATTGTATTATATTATATACATATATATAATACATGTATATATATACACACAAATGATAAAAACAGCATTCATGCTTGAGGATCTGTTTCTACACATAACATTTCTGATGCCAAATGTGTGGGTTTTCCACACCAAGCAATGCTCCAGTTCTCTGTGGAGACCAACAAGGTATCCTCCAATTTAATTCAATTCTGACACTAACTTCCTGGAGTGAGTGCAGACCCCAGAGGTCAAGGGCTCAGTCCCACCAGACTCCCCCCCATACCACTGCTTCAAATGCTAGTCACAACTAGTAGGTCCCCAGGTTACCCGCACTTCTATCTGACTTGGCTACAAATCACGGGTTCCCATGACCCCTTCCTCCTCAGGTTTGAAAAATTTGCCGGTAATAAATGGCTCTCAGAACTCAGCGGAACAGTTTACTTACTATTACCAGTTTATTACAAGGCTATTACAAAGGATACAAATGAACATCCAGATGAAGAGATACATAGGGCAAGGTCTGGAAGGGTCCAGAACACAGGAGCTTCTTCTGACCCTACAGAGTTTGGGGTGTATCACCCTCCTGGCATATGGATGCTTCTGCAACCCAGAAGCTCTCTGAACCCCATTTTCTTTGGCCGTGTCGCACGGCTTGTGGGATCTTAGTTCCCCGACCACGGATTGAACCCGGGCCCCAGCAGTGAAAGCCAAGGCTTAACCACTGGACCGCCAGGGAATTCCCCTGGATCCCATTGTTTAGGATTTTTATGGAGGTTGTATTACTTATGCACAATTGATTAAATCATTGGCAATTGGTGATTAACTCAATTCCCAGCCCCTGTCTCCTCCTAGGAGGTTAGAGGTGAGCCAGTGATCTGTGAATCCTTCCAGCACACAGACCCTACACCTCTGATCCTTGTGACATGTTGGAAGAGAGCTTGCTGTGTGCATCCATTCTTCATCTCCTTCCCACAGCCTTCTCCTTGGGCAAGGATTTCTCTCCAGCTGTGAGCTTCTTATTCACTTACACTAATAGGTCCTTGTCACTCTGGTTGACAACTGTCCCCATCTCCTGCACTTTAATCCTCTAATCCAGTTATTTCTGTTTTAGGAGCATAAACAAAACTCTTCTGCTTTGCCCTTTTGGTTCCCCATTGCTTATGCTTCCCTATTCCTCCTTCCAGTTAAAGCAAGAGAAATCAGACCAGGATCTCAGCTCATGTTAATCCCTTTCCATTTTTGCAAAATCGACTAATGCTACACGAGCCCTCAGAAGCATTTTCTTCAGGGCTCCACCACTTTGAGAAGCAGCAAAGCTTGTCTTTGTGTTGTCCCTACCAGTGGTGTGCTGCTAAAATACATACATAGGGAAAGAAACAAACAAATAACCCTGATTTGTAGCTTTTGCTGATTTCCAGTTTCTGTGGTGTAAATACTCCCCTCGTGACAGATTTCGAGCAACCAGTGGTTTTATAACCTTTACCACCAGCCTGAAAATTTCCTGAGTATTTAACAATTAGCTTTTGAGAGCATATAAGGGCTGGCTCCAGCACATCACTGGCAGGGCTGCCCTCCAATTCTCCAGGGCACCCCAGTGAATGCTCACCTTGTTCTCCTTGCATTGTCATTGACTGACACAATTCTATCATTACTGAGCACTCACCATGGCCCACACTCTCCTGGGGACATTGTGTACCTGATCTCATTTAATCCTCACAAAATCAACTATCCCTAGCTCCACTTCGTATGTCATGGTTACTGCTGGGAGAATATCACCCTCCACTTGGCCTGAGTGAGAAGTGAACATAGGACACTACACCTGTTAGGTAAAGCAGCACACCCCTCACAGAAATATATTTTTTAACAAATGAGTTCTTTTAAACATAATGTTTTTCCATTACAAAAGTAATGAGCCACTTTGTAAAGAAAATTGGAAAGCAACTATTCATTCTCATATATTTTAAGAATTATTTGGTGTCATGATAGTGTTCATGATACATTGCATTTTAAATGTGGGATATAGTACAGTAGCATGCAATATGATACCAATTCTGTAAAAAAAAAAAATATATATATATATATATATATATATATATATAAACGAAATACCAGAAATAAAGAAAAAAGAAAAAATGTCTTAACAGTAGTCATCTCTGAACAGTGGGAAGTAAAGATTTTTCTTATTTTCTTTTTTACAGTTTCTGTATTTTCCATAATTAATGCATCAACATGTATCACAATTTTAATGAGAAAAATATAATACGTATGATTTTAATTTGGACAATATAAAAATGAAATGAATTGAGACAATTGTTCTCTTCTGACTTGAAAATCTTTCCATTTTGATTTAAGGTAATGTTTTTGCAAGAGACTTAATTTAAAAGAAATAGCACCAATGAGCATGGGCTCTGTAGTTCTCTGCCCAGGGAGGTATCGGGGACTCTCTCTAGGCCTTAACCTCAAGGAACTCTCCCATGTGCCTTTTTATATTATCTCTAATTTTCACAAAAACCCTGAAAGATGAATATGGTTAATCCCATGTTAGAAATGATGAAACTAAGAAACTCATTCTCCATGAGGACAGGTGTTGTCTCAAATATCATGTCGCCACAGAAAGCATCTTTGTATGGGAGGCCTAATGGTCAAGAGCATGGCCTTCCACCAGGCAGCGTCAAGTTCTAGGCCCGGCACTGGTACTCTCGGGTATGTCTCCATGGGCAAGATGTTGAACTAAGCTTCCGTTTCTCATAAAATAAAGATTAAAAGATAATTTCCCTTAAAGGGTTGTTGTGAGAATTAAATGACATATTGTTCAAAGCCCTTAGCACGATGGTTAGCTAGGTTAGCTACAGGCTGTCGCAGCACTGAGGTTGGAACATGGATATATCTGGCTACAAAGTCCACAGTCTCCACTCTGCAAAACTTCTTTTCTCCAGCAGGACTCCTCTTCTTTGTGAGGGTTTTGTTTTTTTTCATCCAGGTCAGGGAACTTTGCCTTGATTCCAGCATAGCAGCCCCAACCTTCACCAGGCCCTGTTTTTGTCTATGTGAGGTAAGGTGTTTGCCGGGGACCTGGGGCGGGGGGCTGGGGGCTGGGAACCTGGGGAGCTGGGAAGCTGGGGAGCTGGGGAGCTGGGGAGCTGGGGAGCTGGGGACTGGGGAGCTGGGGAGCTGGGGACTGGGGAGCTGGGGAGCTGGGGACTGGGGAGTTGGGGACTGGGGGCTGGGGAGCTGGGGAGCTGGGGATTGGGGGCTGGGGAGCTGGGGATTGGGGAGCTGGGGAGCTGGGGACTGGGGACCTGGGGAGCTGGGGACTGGGGAGCTGGGGAGCTGGGGGCTGGGGAGCTGGGGACTGGGGGCTGGGGAGCTGGGGAGCTGGGGTCTGGGGAGCTGGGGACTGGGGAGCTGGGGAGCTGGGGACTGGGGAGCTGGGGAGCTGGGGGCTGGGGAGCTGGGGAGCTGGGGAGCTGGGGAGCTGGGGGCTGGGGAGCTGGGGAGCTGGGGGCTGGGGAGCTGGGGAGCTGGGGAGCTGGGGGCTGGGGAGCTGGGGAGCTGGGGGGCTGGGGAGCTGGGGAGCTGGGGGGCTGGGGAGCTGGGGAGCTGGGGGGCTGGGGAGCTGGGGAGCTGGGGGGCTGGGGAGCTGGGGAGCTGGGGGCTGGGGAGCTTGGGCCTGGGGAGCTGGGGAGCTGGGGGGCTGGGGAGCTGGGGAGCTGGGGAGCTGGGGGCTGGGGAGCTGGAGAGCTGGGGGGCTGGGGAGCTGGGGAGCTGGGGAGCTGGGGGCTGGGGAGCTTGGGGCTGGGGAGCTGGGGAGCTGGGGGGCTGGGGAGCTGGGGAGCTGGGGAGCTTGGGGCTGGGGAGCTGGAGAGCTGGGGAGCTGGGGAGCTGGGGACTGGGGAGCTGGGGAGCTGGGGGGCTGGGGAGCTAGGGAGCTGGGGGCTGGGGAGCTTGGGGCTGGGGAGCTGGGGAGCTGGGGGGCTTGGGAGCTGGGGGCTGGGGAGCTGGAGAGCTGGAGGGCTGGGGAGCTGGGGAGCTGGGGAGCCGGGGGCTGGGGAGCTTGGGGCTGGGGAGCTGGAGAGCTGGGGGGCTGGGGAGCTGGCGAGCTGGGGAGCCAGGGGCTGGGGAGCTTGGGGCTGGGGAGCTGGGGAGCTGGGGGGCTGGGGAGCTGGGGAGCTGGGGAGCTTGGGGCTGGGGAGCTGGAGAGCTGGGGGGCTGGGGAGCTGGGGAGCTTGGGGCTGGGGAGCTGGAGAGCTGGGGGGCTGGGGAGCTGGGGGCTGGGAGCTGAGGAGCTGGGGGCTGGGGGGCTGGGGAGCTGGGGAGCTGGGGGCTGGGGAGCTGGGGGCTGGGAGCTGAGGAGCTGGGGGCTGGGGGGCTGGGGAGCTGGGGGCTGGGGATCTGGGAGCTGGGGGCCTGGGGAGCTGGAGAGCTGGGGAGCTGGGGAGCTGGGGACTGGGGAGCTGTGGACTGGGGAGCTGGGGAGCTGGGGACTGGGGGCTGGGGAGCTGGGGAGCTGGGGAACTGGGGGCTGGGGACTGGGGAGCTGGGGAGCTGGGGAGCTGGGGAGCTGGGGAGCTGGGGGGCTGGGGCGCTGGGGAGCTGGGGGGCTGGGGAGCTGGGGAGCTGGGAGCTGGGGATGGGGGAGCTGGGGGGCTGGGGAGCTGGGGAGCTGGGGAGCTGGGGAGCTGGGGGGCTGGGGAGATGGGGGGCTGGGGAGCTGGGGAGCTGGGAGCTGGGGAGAAGGGGAGCTGGGGAGCTGGGGAGCTGGGAGCTGGGGACTGGGGAGCTGGGGAGCTGGGAGCTGGGGACTGGGGAGCTGGGGACTGGGGAGCTGGGGAGCTGGGAGCTGGGGACTGGGGAGCTGGGGAGCTGGGGAGCTGGGGAGCTGGGGGGCTGGGGAGCTGGGGGGCTGGGGAGCTGGGGAGCTGGGAGCTGGGGACCGGGGAGCTGGGGGGCTGGGGAGCTGGGAGGTGGGGAGCTGGGAGCTGGGGAGCTGGGGAGCTGGGGAGCTGGGAGCTGGGGACCGGGGAGCTGGGGACCGGGGAGCTAGGGAGCTGGGAGCTGGGGAGAAGGGGAGCTGGGGAGCTGGGGAGCTGGGAGCTGGGGACTGGGGAGCTGGGGACTGGGGAGCTGGGGAGCTGGGAGCTGGGGACTGGGGAGCTGGGGAGCTGGGGGGCTGGGGAGCTGGGGAGCTGGGGGGCTGGGGGGCTGGGGAGCTGGGGAGCTGGGGAGCTGGGGAGCTGGGGGCTGGGGAGCTTGGGGCTGGGGAGCTGGGGGGCTGGGGGGCTGGGGAGCTGGGGAGCTGGGGAGCTGGGGGGCTGGGGAGCTGGAGAGCTGGGGGGCTGGGGAGCTGGGGAGCTGGGGAGCTGGGGAGCTGGGAGCTGGGGAGCTCGGGAGCTGGGGACCGGGGAGCTGGGGACCGGGGAGCTGGGGACTGGGGAGCTGGGGACTGGGGAGCTGGGGAGCTGGGACCTGGGGAATGGGGAGCTGGGGAGCTGGAGGGCTGGGGAGCTGGGGAGCTGGGAGCTGGGGAGCTTGGGGCTGGGGACTGGGGAGCTGGGGACTGGGGAGCTGGGGAGCTGGGGAGCTGGGGGCTGGGGAGCTGGAGAGCTGCGGGGCTGGGGAGCTGGGGAGCTGGGGAGCTGGGGGCTGGGGAGCTGGGGAGGTGGGAGCTGGGGATGGGGGAGCTGGGGAACTGGGGGCTGGGGACTGGGGAGCTGGGGAGCTGGGGAGCTGGGGAGCTGGGGAGCTGGGGGGCTGGGGGGCTGGGGAGCTGGGGGGCTGGGGAGCTGGGGGGCTGGGGGGCTGGGGAGCTGGGGGGCTGGGGAGCTGGGGAGCTGGGAGCTGGGGATGGGGGAGCTGGGGAGCTGGGGAGCTGGGGAGCTGGGGAGCTGGGGGGCTGGGGAGCTGGGGAGCTGGGAGCTGGGGAGAAGGGGAGCTGGGGAGCTGGGGAGCTGGGAGCTGGGGACTGGGGAGCTGGGGACTGGGGAGCTGGGGAGCTGGGGACTGGGGACTGGGGAGCTGGGGACTGGGGAGCTGGGGAGCTGCGAGCTGGGGACTGGGGAGCTGGGGAGCTGGGGAGCTGGGGAGCTGGGGGTCTGGGGAGCTGGGGAGCTGGGAGCTGGGGAGCTGGGAGCTGGGGACCGGGGAGCTGGGGGGCTGGGAGCTGGGGAGCTGGGAGCTGGGGAGCTGGGGAGCTGGGGGGCTGGGGAGCTGGGGGGCTGGGGAGCTGGGGAGCTGGGAGCTGGGGACCGGGGAGCTGGGGGGCTGGGAGCTGAGGAGCTGGGGGCTGGGGGGCTGGGGAGCTGGGGGCTGGGGATCTGGGAGCTGGGGGCCTGGGGGGCTGGAGAGCTGGGGAGCTGGGGAGCTGGGGACTGGGGAGCTGTGGACTGGGGACCTGGGGAGCTGGGGACTGGGGGCTGGGGAGCTGGGGAGCTGGGTAACTGGGGGCTGGGGACTGGGGAGCTGGGGAGCTGGGGAGCTGGGGAGCTGGGGAGCTGGGGAGCTGGGGAGCTGGGGCGCTGGGGAGCTGGGGGGCTGGGGAGCTGGGGAGCTGGGAGCTGGGGATGGGGGAGCTGGGGGGCTGGGGAGCTGGGGAGCTGGGGAGCTGGGGAGCTGGGGAGCTGGGGGGCTGGGGAGCTGGGGAGCTGGGGAGCTGGGGAGCTGGGGAGCTGGGGACTGGGGAGCTGGGGGGCTGGGGAGCTGGGGAGCTGGGAGCTGGGGAATGGGGAGCTGGGGAGCTGGGGAGCTGGGAGCTGGGGAGCTTGGGGCTGGGGAGCTGGGGAGCTGGGGACTGGGGAGCTGGGGAGCTGGGGAGCTGGGGGCTGGGGAGCTGGAGAGCTGGGGGGCTGGGGAGCTGGGGAGCTGGGGAGCTGGGGGCTGGGGAGCTGGGGAGCTGGGAGCTGGGGATGGGGGAGCTGGGGAACTGGGGGCTGGGGACTGGGGAGCTGGGGAGCTGGGGAGCTGGGGAGCTGGGGGGCTGGGGGCCTGGGGGGCTGGGGAGCTGGGGGGCTGGGGAGCTGGGGAGCTGGGAGCTGGGGATGGGGGAGCTGGGAGCTGGGGATGGGGGAGCTGGGGGGCTGGGGAGCTGGGGAGCTGGGGAGCTGGGGAGCTGGGGAGATGGGGGGCTGGGGAGCTGGGGAGCTGGGAGCTGGGGAGAAGGGGAGCTGGGGAGCTGGGGAGCTGGGGAGCTGGGGACTGGGGAGCTGGGGACTGGGGAGCTGGGGAGCTGGGAGCTGGGGACTGGGGAGCTGGGGACTGGGGAGCTGGGGAGCTGGGAGCTGGGGACTGGGGAGCTGCGGAGCTGGGGAGCTGGGGAGCTGGGGGTCTGGGGAGCTGGGGGGCTGGGGAGCTGGGGAGCTGGGAGCTGGGGACCGGGGAGCTGGGGGCCGGGGAGCTTGGGGCTGGGGAGCTGGGGAGCTGGGGTGCTGGGGAGCTGGGGAGCTGGGGAGCTTGGGGCTGGGG
This sequence comes from Balaenoptera acutorostrata, assembly GCF_949987535.1. Lineage (NCBI taxonomy): Eukaryota > Metazoa > Chordata > Mammalia > Artiodactyla > Balaenopteridae > Balaenoptera > Balaenoptera acutorostrata. The sequence goes on from NC_080064.1 coordinate 145,917,330, forward strand.
AGCTGGGGAGCTTGGGGCTGGGGAGCTGGGGAGCTGGGGAGCTGGGGAGCTGGGGGGCTGGGGAGCTGGGGAGCTGGGGAGCTGGGGGCTGGGGGGCGGGGGAGCTGGGGAGCTTGGGGCTGGGGAGCTGGAGAGCTGGGGGGCTGGGGAGCTGGAGAGCTGGGGGGCTGGGGAGCTGGGGAGCTGGGGGCTGGGGAGCTGGGGGCTGGGAGCTGAGGAGCTGGGGGCTGGGGGGCTGGGGAGCTGGGGGCTGGGGATCTGGGAGCTGGGGGCCTGGGGAGCTGGAGAGCTGGGGAGCTGGGGAGCTGGGGACTGGGGAGCTGGGGAGCTGGGGAGCTGGGGAGCTGGGGACTGGGGGCTGGGGAGCTGGGGACTGGGGGCTGGGGAGCTGGGGACTGGGTACTGGGGAGCTGGGTAACTGGGGGCTGGGGACTGGGGAGCTGGGGAGCTGGGGAGCTGGGGAGCTGGGGAGCTGGGGGGCTGGGGAGCTGGGGAGCTGGGGGGCTGGGGAGCTGGGGAGCTGGGGAGCTGGGAGCTGGGGGGCTGGGGAGCTGGGGAGCTGGGAGCTGGGGAGAAGGGGAGCTGGGGAGCTGGGGAGCTGGGAGCTGGGGACTGGGGAGCTGGGGAGCTGGGGGCTGGGGAGCTGGGGGCTGGGGAGCTGGGGATCTGGGGATCTGGGGAGCTGGGGAGCTGGGAGCTGGGGAGCTGGGGAGCTGGGAGCTGGGGACTGGGGAGCTGGGGACTGGGGAGCTGGGGACTAGGGAGCTGGGGAGCTGGGGACTAGGGAGCTGGGGATCTGGAGGCTGGGGAACTGGGGATCTGGGGACTGGGGAGCTGGGGAGCTGGGGACTGGGGAGCTGGGGAGCTGGGGAGCTGGGGAGCTGGGGAGCTGGGGATCTGGGGACTGGGGAGCTGGGGAGCTGGGGAGCTGGGGAGCTGGGGGGCTGGGGAGCCGGGGGGCTGGGGAGCCGGGGAGCTGGGAGCTGGGGGGCTGGGGAGCTGGGGGGCTGGGGAGCTGGGGAGCTGGGGGGCTGGGGAGCTGGAGAGCTGGGGAGCTGGGGGGCTGGGGAGCTGGGGGGCTGGGGAGCTGGGGAGCTGGGAGCTGGGGACTTGGGAGCTGGGGAGCTGGGGGCTGGGGAGCTGGGGGCTGGGGAGCTGGGGATCTGGGGATCTGGGGAGCTGGGGAGCTGGGAGCTGGGGAGCTGGGGAGCTGGGAGCTGGGGACTGGGGAGCTAGGGACTGGGGAGCTGGGGACTAGGGAGCTGGGGAGCTGGGGACTAGGGAGCTGGGGATCTGGAGGCTGGGGAACTGGGGATCTGGGGACTGGGGAGCTGGGGATCTGGGGACTGGGGAGCTGGGGAGCTGGGGAGCTGGGGAGCTGGGGAGCTGGGGATCTGGGGACTGGGGAGCTGGGAGCTGGGGACTGGGGAGCTGGGGAGCTGGGGAGCTGGGGGGCTGGGGAGCTGGGGGGCTGGGGAGCTGGGGAGCTGGGAGCTGGGGACCGGGGAGCTGGGGGGCTGGGGAGCTGGGGAGCTGGGGGGCTGGGGAGCTGGGGAGCTGGGGAGCTGGGGAGCTGGGGAGCTGGGGGGCTGGGGAGCTGGGGAGCTGGGAGCTGGGGACTGGGGAGCTGGGGAGCTGGGGGCTGGGGAGCTGTGGATCTGGGGAGCTGGGGAGCTGGGGAGCTGGGAGCTGGGGAGCTGGGGAGCTGGGGAGCTGGGAGCTGGGGACTGGGGAGCTGGGGACTGGGGAGCTGGGGACTGGGGAGCTGGGGATCTGGGGGCTGGGGAGCTGGGGACTGGGGAGCTGGGGACTGGGGAGCTGGGGATCTGGGGAGCTGGGGATCTGGGGAGCTGGGGAGCTGGGGATCTGGGGACTGGGGAGCTGGGGAGCTGGGGAGCTGGGGATCTGGGGACTGGGGATCTGGGGACTGGGGAGCTGGGGATCTGGGGACTGGGGATCTGGGGAGCTGGGGAGCTGGGGAGCTGGGGACTGGGGAGCTGGGGAGCTGGGGAGCTGGGGATCTGGGGAGCTGGGGAGCTGGGGAGCTGGGGATTGGGGATCTGGGGATCTGGGAGCTGGGGAGCTGGGGAGCTGGGGATCTGGGGGCTGGGGATCTGGGGATCTGGGGAGCTGGGGAGCTGGGGATTGGGGATCTGGGGATCTGGGAGCTGGGGAGCTGGGGAGCTGGGGGCTGGGGGCTGGGGGCTGGGGGCAGGAGGCTGGGGGCTGGTGGCTGGGGTCAGCCTTCTCTTCAGCCTTGTGGTCTCCCAGGAAACTGGGGGCTCAAGATCCTTCTGCCTGCCAGGTGGATGGAGGACAGGACCAGCTCTCTCTGTCCCTATAGGAACTCCTTTCTGTCTCCAGGTCGAGTCTCCTCCTTGCTGACCAAGCATCTTGAGCAGCTGGATTTCAGCTGAGTCCTTTCCTCTGGGGGAATCTCTGCCAAGCTGTCAGGACCTGAACTTCCGTGTTTACCCTTTCCCTGTTACACCTTCCTCAGGCAGGTGGCCTCGCACCAGAGAATGTCAGAGCGCTGGCTGGGAACACGCCCTCCCGCTAGCGAGCAGGCAGCTCCCATGCTCTTTAGTCTTCGGAGCAGCCCTGCCAATTAGCTTGTACTCTGCCCACTTGCCCAGGGCTAGAAGGGAAGCAGGCCACGCTAAGCAAAACCAGACAATGGGCTCCCAGGACACCGAGGGCGCGGGAGCACCTGCTGTCCTCTTCTCTGGGCTGAGGTCGGGGTGGGGTTGGAGGGGGGCTTGCAGGGAGGGGGTCCAGCTGTGCACTCGCCCCAGGAAGTTCTTCCTCCACATTCCAGATGGGGCTCCAAGGGGGCCGCCCAGAGGAACGGGGTGGGAAGGGGATCTCTCCGGGCCCGGGGGTGTTGGCACTCACACCTGGGGGCAGTCACATTTCTGTTCAGCCGGGAAGAATGCCTTTAGAGCAGGGCTATGGCTTCTCCATCTCTGTGTCCTGTGGGGTCCCCAAGACTGCGCTGGCCACTGAGACGGTGCAGGTGGAGGGCAGTGTGTGCGATGGTTGAGGTCGAGGACTGTGTGAGGGAAGCAGGTGTGGGCTCTCGTCCCACCTCCCTTGCTCGCCCACCCTGTAACCTCAGCTACTTGGCTTCTCAGCCAAGGTTCCTTTCTCGAAAAAGCAGGGAGGATAAAAATGTCTACCTCACAGTGTTACTGTGAGGATGAAAAGCAATCCAATGTGGGAACACTTGGCACATAGAAAGCACTCAATAAATTGTGGCCATTTCATTTACAGAATCCATGTAGTCTCTGTTTATAGATTTACTGGACTCGCTCCCGGGATGAAGAAAAACGTAAGCCTTACCAAGGTAATATTTTATCTCCGAGGGTAACTAAAGCACCAGAAGTCAGAAGACAAAGATAAACAGGAAGATGTAGTGAACATTCTCAGAGAACCCTCAGGTGTCACACACTGGGCTAGGTGTCTTACATGTGATATCTCATTTTACATGGCAGGTAATATTTCTGAAAGATCAGGCAGCTAAAAGTCAGACAGCTTGCTGCCACATTAAAGAAACAAAAGAAATGTTCGTACTGGAATGCCTGCTGTGTCAAGACACCTAATTAGAAAACAACGTCATAGTGAATAGTAGAGTGGGACGTCCCTGGTGGCGCAGTGGATAAGAGTCCACCTGCCAATGCAGGGGAAATGGGTTCGAGCCCTGGTCCGGGAAGATTCCACATGCCACGGACCAACTAAGCCCATGCGCCACAACTACTGAGCCTGCGCTCTAGAGCCCGAGAGCCACAACTACTGAGCCCGTGTGCCACAACTACTGAAGCCCACGCGCCTAGAGCCCGTGCTCCACAACAAGAGAAGCCACTACAGTGAGAAGCCCGTGCACCACAATGAAGAGTAGCCCCCACTCGCCTCAACTAGAGAAAGCTCACATGCAGCAACAAAGACCCAATGCAGCCAAAAATAAATGAATAAATTTTTTAAAAAATTTGTTAAAAAAAAAAATAGTAGAGCAAGTCTCCAGCTCTGCCAGAGGAGCTAAAATAAATGTGCCAACAGGGGAGTCACAGAGTAAAGTCAATTATCATCCTGGTGATTCCGCTGATTCCACATGCACGACTCGGAGGTTTGACAGAACTGGGCATGTGTTGGGTCTTGGTGTCATGCTAAACGGTAGTGCTTCCAAACACACTTATATCGCCGAGAGAATCCTATTCCAATCGGAGATCTTCACGTCCATTGAACTTGTCTAGTTATAAAGAAACATCATGGTAACTCAGACCACCAAAATAAAACGCTTTGACAATGACGAAGCAACAACGGGATGTTGGATTTATAGAGAGATTTTTATTTCCAGCTCATCGAGACATTTTACAAAAGCAAGGTAATCATTTCACAAAGATTATCTTCACCTTCCATATTGGGACTCAGAGACATATTCTTTCAAAGACAGTGCTGGTATCATTCATTCATTCATTCATTCCATCTCTCACTTATTTTTCCATTCATTCAACCACGTGAGTTGAGTGCCGTTTCATAATGGGTAGAGGTAGGGTGACATAAAATGCCAAATAAGAAATGGTACAGTCCTTTAGGCACAAAGCCTGTGAGGGAATAACCCAGTGGCAAAGACTGGCAGTTTTGCAAACAACTGTAAGCCGGGTTCATGCCAGGATGGGATGTCTGTGCTAAGAATTCTGACATTTAGCGTGCAGGTGATAATGGCACTGTTGAAGGATTGTGGGCCTGAGTGTGAGCGCTCTAGGAGCAAATGGTGTGCAGGATGGAGGAGAGGCAAGGAAGCCAGTTAGGAGGTGAGTGCCGTCATGCTTCATGGCTCTACTCCCACTGATGACTGCCTCATTGTCAGTTCCCTCCTCCACCCATGGCATCCAGGCCTTTCCTCCACCTCTTGGCTGGAACTATGTTTCCTGTGTCATGAATGAACCTCTCCTGGCCAAAGCCCAAAAAATACTTTCCCAGTTTTAGCTTATCAGATCTCTCTACCCTACTTGCATGGTTAGCCACTAACTCTAGCTGGAAACGTTTCTCCGAGCACAGCCTCTTGCTGCTTTATCTCCTGCTTCTCCCGGGGGCTGCTGCTCTGGTTCAGGTTTTTCATGACTTGCCCGTCCACAAGGCCTGGTGTTTGTGAGTCGCATCTAACACTCTCCCTGGGGAATGTCTTGCTCATATTTGCAACTTCTGCAGCTAAAATCCCTCCTCTGTGGATAATCTGTTAATAAAGAGAATCTGAAAATGAGGACTCTCTGAGGGAAATTTTTATCACACAGGTGCTCTCAGCATTATATTATCATGAATCCATCTCTACTTATCTATCTTAAGATGAAGATTTGGGGTCAGATAGACAACGTCCTCCTCCACTTTGCCCTTGTCAAGCTGTACTGGGGCCTATTGGTGCCTACCATTGAACTAGTAGATTGAGTAGTTAAGAAGGGCAGGATGCAGAAGGAGACTTTCTTTCTGAAAGTCTTTAGAGAAAGATCTAATCTTCTGGGTGACTTTTTGCTGAATGAAGGTCATTTAAACATCATCTCTGGTGTTTTAAATCTATTTCTGGTCCCTCAAGAGATGTTCTGCTTCTCTCTGGTCTCCATAGTGAATTGTTGACTGAAATACGAAGGGAAGCTCCATGGGGGTTGGAACCTCACTTTGTTCATTGCTGTTTGCCTGGGACCTAGAAAAGCACCTGGTACAGACTAGGGACTCATAATTAGGTGCAGAGTGTTTCGTGTTTGGGGAGATGCAAGTGGTCCCCACGTGTTCATGGTTTGTCAACACAAAGGAAATAACAATAACACAAACTTTGGGTAAACTGTTGAGATCATGGATTAAGAGAATTTACAAGAGGTCACTTTAGGATTTATCAGCTTCAAATCTTATGTAAACTTATTATGGCCTCCAAGAAACTTGAATCTTTGTGGGAGGCCCAGGATTTGGCAGTTACAACCACGAATGGGGTAAGACCTTGGGACCTAATCAACCAGGCATGAACTGGCCAAGTGTAAACACGGAAGCTCAAATCGAGACAGACACCTTTCTTCTTTCAGCCCTTTGACCTCAGTGCAAATGTGTTAAAATTCGTAGATCACAGGCTTCTCTCTGGTTGGATTTTGGTCATGTCTTCTCATAGAGTTTAGTTTATTTTAAAGCCTCAAAAAAAAAAAAAAGTAATCTTCGAATAAAGGCTTTCCACCTGAGACTGTTTGTGGTCTGCTCTGACAGGTAGGGTCCCAGGCAACCTGCTTACCAATCTGAACCTACTGGACAGTACAATGAATGGAGTTTATTCCCTTTGAATTAGTGCCCTATCAGTTTGCTAAACATGTTACCCAAATGCTGTGCTTGTTTCCTTCCTGGTGAGGGTCAGCTTGAAATTCCCAGGGCTGCTTGGCCTGATTCCAGGCCCATGGAGAACTGATATCTTCTTGATCCACTTGTTCAGGAATCTCTCATGAACAGTAGGTAAGATGGTCTGTTGTCCCCAGGTTGAACTTTTCTCAACCTTTCATTCTGTAGCTTGAAATCAGTTTTTGGATTTGGCTGCTTATATTCAAAATAGAAACCTGATAACTGATTCTTTTTTTTTTTTTTTTGCTTGTGGCTTTTTTTCAAGTTTATTTATTTATTTATTTATTTTTGGCTGTGTCGGGTCTTAGTGTCTGTGCGAGGGCTTTCTCCAGTTGCGGCAAGCGGGGACCACTCTTCATTGCGGTGCGCGGGCCTCTCACTATCGCGGCCTCTCTTGTTGTGGAGCACAGGCTCCAGACGCGCAGGCTCAGTACTTGTGGCTCACGGGCCTAGTTGCTCCGCGGCATGTGGGATCTTCCCAGACCAGGGCTCGAACCCGTGTCCCCCGCACTGGCAGGCAGATTCTCAACCCCTGCGCCACCAGGGAAGCCCCTGATAACTGATTCTTATAATGAACCAGCATTTTACACCACCTTCAGAGTTGGAGTCAGTTAAGTATTGTTTCTGGAAAACACACACAGTTTTCTTTTTTCAGTCAAGGAGTGGTGCCGGATCGAGCGATGTTATGTTTCATGCCCTTTGCTAAAAATATGTGCTGATTTATGGCCCCTTTTTGATCCTGGCAGAGAATGCCTGCATTCCCACCTGCTGTTGAGAACAGAAAAGAGAGCTCTCTCTTTTGCACTGGTGATCAGGAACCAATTGTGCAGCTTCTACCTCTCTACCTTCTGGTAGAAAGGCTTAGCAACAATTGCTGCTAAGCCCAAATCATTTTTGGCATATGTTCTTTAAAAACATAATGTATCTATTTACAACTCCAGATAGCAGGTGAGCTCATTCAATTTCCTAGAGTTTCATTTTGTAGTAGGAAAGAATCTTTGTATTCTATTACAAGTTAATCACTAAAGGGGTGTTGCCTGTAAGCTTAAATTATACATAATGGCCTATCTCTGGGAGCCCTGCCTCCCAGGTAATGAGCATTAAGCTAAAATACCATCATTTAGCTCACCTGAAACATCCTGACCAGGCCCACCTGTGAATGACTGCAGGCAGGAAGAAATGAACACATCCCCTCTGGAGGCTGACCGGAACCAGGAAATGTTTGGCTTTACTCCCTCCCCTTTTAGTATAAAAGAAGCCTGAATTCTAACTCAGGTAAGGTGGTTCTATGGGGTACAAGCCCACCATCTTCTCGGTCTGCTGGCTTTCCAAATAAAGTCGCAATTCCTTGCCCTAACAACTTGTCTCTCGAGTTTTTGGCATGTTGTGTGGTGAGCAGTACAAGCTTGGGCTCAGTAACAGTTTTTGGTGGGCAGCTGGCCCCAGTTGGGGAATTTTGGGGTAAGGTTCTAGCAGCTGCCAGGACCACTTGTCCTGAGGACCTGCCCTTCCAAGTTCCCCGAAGCAGCACCCGCTGCCCCAGAGCTTGGCAGTTGGATCAAGGAATCAACGTGTAAGAACCAACAGGCTCCATGCAGTAGGGTAAGTCGCTCCGGTGTGTGCAGCTGGAAACTGTATTTTCTCTCTGTTTGGGGCTTTTGCTCCAGAATAAGCAAGTTTGTTTTGTATTTGAGTGGGGTACCCTGTTGGAAAGAGGGAGGGGTTGTTGGACTTTTACCTGATTTGTGAACCAGTTCATTTCTTTGGATGCTAGCATTTGTGTGTGCTGTTTGCGTTTTGTCTTGTATTCCTGTCTCTTAAAAAATGGGGACTATTTCAACTATCCCTAAAAAGTCCTCTGAGGCCCATTTTGCATAAGTGATCTGATTACAGCCATGAATCCACGAGTGAGAAGATACTATTTTATTGTAGGTGCTATTTTATTGTAACAATGTGTTGCCACAGTACCTGTCAGGACCTCCAAAGGGGTTTAGGCAGGATTATCTTGGGACCCTGTGCACCATGTACTGCTACCCTTGCTGTGTTAATTACATCGTTTGCAGTCTCCTGTGTCGGTGGTATACGTAAAACCCCAAGACCAAACTTGAGGGTTTATTTAGGATTTTCTGTTTTGTTCTTTGGGTTGTTCATTTCAGTTTGTTTGGTACTGTTTCTCCATTTACAGCCAAATCAGTTTTGTGATATTTAAAACTTTTACTGATGCCAAATGGGGGAAAGGAACAAAAAAGAAAAAACCTGTCTATGGGGCATTCCCTGGGAGAAGAGAAAAGTTCTACTTGGTTCCTAAAATCACCAAAAGCCCTAGCCCAGAATTCAGCCTGGTTGGTTGATGCCAAGGCAAAAGGGCATCCTTTTTAATGGTTAGAGATGATCAATTGCTATTTATGGTTTTACAGTGGCTTTTGAATGACTCTATAGCTGTTTTCTGAAGAAGTGGGGAAGAATGACGAAGTCCTTTATATGCAAGCATTTGTGCTACTACCTCAGGGAAAATAAGAAAAGGAAGGGAATGAAGGTGAGGATATGTTGCTTCAAACCTTAATTCCTCTACCTGGGCTAGCTGTCTTAGTCGCTCTGATATATCCACTCCTTCCCCCACCTTCCATTCATATCTAGCCCCAGTTCCTGACACTGGGGCTCAGGCCTGCCCCTCCTTATAGGGACCAATTAGAAAATCCTGTGTTCGTTCCTGGGTCACAGGGATTTGGTCTGGTATCGCCATCTAAGTCCTGACAAGGCACCCAATTTGGGCCAGGAGCCACTCTGGGGCAGAGCAATTTCCTTTATGTCTTTATCTCATGGGAGGCTAAATGCAAATGACCAGCCGTCTGGGTTTCTCAGACTTGTTTAATTGGGAAGATCGCAACCCTCCTTACAGGAGGATCTTCTAGACTTGAAGCTTATTTGGCAGTACCCATAGCTGAACCAAACTGGGACCCCAATAAGGGAGGAACACCATTATTAGGGCACTGCTTATTTGTGCATCTTGGCAGGGCTTGGAAAAGGGGAACCAAAGCAAAAGAGTTTGAACAAAATTCAAGAAATTCAGCAAAAAAACAAATGAAGACCCTTCTGAATTTTTGGAAAAGATTTATTAGGCCTACAGACAGTATACTAATGCAGATCCTGAGACCCCTGAAAATATTAGAATGGTAAACTTGACCTTTATGGGCAAAGTGCCTCAGATATCAGGAGAAAGTGGCAAAGATTAGATGATGCATTTGGAATGAATCCTTCTCAATGGGTAGATGTTGCTTTTAAAGTGTTCAACAGGGAACAGCGACAGAAGGAAGATGCAAAGCGAAATGCCACTTTTTGGGCAGCGGCACTGGATTCCCGGAAGGTGAGTAACCCCGAGAGAGAAGTCACCATTGGGGAAGGAACAATGTGCTGCCATAAGGAGGACGAACATTGGAAAATAGATTGCCTAGACTAAAACATAAGAAGAAAAACAATAAAAGTTGAGAGCCTCTCATATGGTAGAAAGAGAGGATCACTCTGATGAATGAAGAGGCCCAGGGGCTCCCTTGGACTTGAGGCACCTAATTCCCCACAGGAGCCCCAGGTGAAAACTGACAGTGAGGAATGAGCTGATGAACAGTCTGATGGACCTCACCCTGAAGTTGTTCACCAGAACAGCTTGACATCAGAGTCCCACCAGAACATGAATTAAGCCTACAGATGGCGCTCGTATTTAGGTTACTCTGTGGCTTCAATTTCTACTGGAAAGAGTGTCCACTTTCTTACTGGTGCTCCTCGGGTGAATTATGCTAGCCAGATAGTACTACACAGTGTTCATGAGAATGACAGTGTCAGTTACTCAGTCTCACAGAGGTGACCAGATCGGCTATATTGGTAGTGTGCTGTGTTCAGTCGATGTGGATAGAGACACCATTACAGATGTGCTCTTGATAGGTGTGCCTATGCACATGAATGACCTAAAGAAAGAGAAAGGAAGAATCTACCTGTTTACTATCACAATGGGTGTTTTGAATTGGCACCAATTTGTGGAAGACCTCGAGGGTGTTGAAAATGCTCAGTTTGGTTCAGCCATTGCAGCTCTTTCAGACATCAACATGGATGGCTTTAATGATGTGATCGTTGATTCACCTTTGGAAAATCAGCACTCTGGAGCTGTGTACATCTACAGTGGTCATAAGGGCACCATTCACATGAGGTATTCCCAGAAAATCCTGGGATCCAATGGAGCCTTTAGAAGCCATATTCAGTACTTTTGGAGATCCCTGGATGGCTATGGAGATTTAAATGGGGATTCCATCACTGATGTGTCCATTGGTGCCCTTGGACAGGTTGTTCAGCTCTGGTCACAAGTATTGCTGATGTATCTGCGGATGTTTCATTCGCACCAGAAAAAAATCACTTGGCTCAACAAGAATTCTGAGATGAACCTCAAACTCCGCTTCAGTGTGAGTTTAGACCTACTAAGCAAGACCTACTAAGCAAAACAATCAAGTGGCCATTGTACATAACATCACAATTGATGCAGACCAATAATCATCCAGAGTAACCTCCAGGGGTTTATTTAAAGAAAATAATGAAAGGTGCTTGCAGAAGACCATGACTTGTGCTAAAAATAACACAATGACTACTGTCAGACCTCCCCAGATGGGGATTCAACACAGGAGCACCTGTCCTACCAGGGACTGGAAAATAGACTTTACTCAAATGCCTCGAGTTGCAGGAAATTTTAGATAATCTGCTAGTGTTTATCTTTTTCAGGATGAGTGGAAACATATTCCACCTGGACAGAAAGTCTTGAAGTGGTTAAAGCCCTCCTTAAGGAAATTATCCCCTGATTTGGATTAAGGCATTGAAACTGCATTCAGCCTGGAGACCACAATCAACAGGAAAAACCAAGAAAAAGAATCGTACATTAAAAAGGAACATTGTTAAAAAGGAACACTATTAAAATTATCTCAAGAAACTAATTTTCTTGGGATAGGGCCTTGCCAGTTACCCTGCTATGGATCAGTGGCTCCCAGAAGCAGGCTTAAATTAAGCCCCTTTGAAATATCGTATGGTAGGCCATTCCAGGTGTCTGCCCTGGTGAGAGAATCTATAAATGCTCTAAAAGGCATAGCAGTTGCCCATTACGTTAAAAGTTTGGGCACTATGTTAACCTCTGTTCATGAAGTTGCCTCCAACAGGTCTGCCTATCCAACTAAAGTAGATGGTAATTTCATTATAACTGGAGAAGGGTCAACCTATTTGTTTAATTTTGTCCAAATAAATAGCACAGGAATTTAGTATATGTATTGGGAGCTGGAACCAAAATTCCAAGTTCAATTACAAAATAGAAAACAACATGCTAAGGGGTTTCATCAGGTTTAAATAGTTGTAGATAAAAAAGGAAAGAGGATTTTACTACTGACTTAAAGATTCTAAAGAATATTTATCACCCCCATTCAGCAGGAAGTAGTCAGAGCAGTCTTGTCCCTTTCCCCACAAGACTGTAGAATGGACATTGACAGTAGGGAATTGTAATAGAGAAGAATCTTTGTGTTCTATTACAAGTTAATCACTAAATGGATGTTGCCTATAAGCTTAAATTATACATAATGGCTCATCTCTGGGAACCCTGCCTCCCCAGTAATGAGCATTAAGCTAAAATACCATCATTTAGCTCCCAGGAAGCATCCTGACAAGGCCCTCCTGTGAATGACTGCAGGAAGAGAGAAATTAAACTTCCCCTCCAGAGGCTGACTGGAACCAGGAAATGTTTGGCTTTACTTCCTCCCCTTTTAGTACAAAAGAAGCCTGAATTCCAGCTCAGGCAAGATGGTTCTTTGGAACACAAGTCCACCATCTTCTCGGTCTGCTGGCTTTCTGAATAAAGTCACTATTCCTTGCCCCAACAATGTATCTTGCGATTTATTGGCCTGTCATGTGGTGAGCAGTATGAGCTTGGACTCAGTAACAATTTCACAACCAATTTCTACTGGAAGGAACCATTGCTGTTTAAAATGAAATGTGTGACAGGTATGTTAGAATTTTTCCGTAGATGAGGTAAATGTTTGCTAATTAGTATTCTGAATTTTTCTTCGTTGTACTCCCTGGTGAAAAACTTGAGATTCTCCTGTGTGTGTGTGTGTGTGTGTATTTTTTGGAAATATCTTAATTATTTTATAAAAAGACTCTTGGTCCTGCCCACGTGATATGCCTCCCTCCATCCTTTTTCTTTCTTCCTTTCTCAAGTCTTTCAACACCCATTATGTACCAGGCACTGTGCTAGGCACACAAGACAATGGTGACCAAAAGTGGCACAGATTCCTTCCCCCTAATAGTTTTACTCATGTTGAATTAAGAGTCTTATGTTCAGCTCCTTAATTTTTATCAGAAGAGTCAAGCCTTATTTCCCACTTGGCTGGTTTTGAAATCACATGGCCCTGCCTTCTGCAACATAGAATCCACATCTAACTTCATCTCATATAACTCTGCTGTTCCAAAGTGTGTTTCAGATCTATACCTCTGTTACTCTTAGACCTTAAGATCTAAACATTGTCAATGATCTCTAAACTTTCTTTAAAATAGAGGACTATTGGGAATTCCCTGGCAATCCAGTGGTTAGGACTCTGTGCTTCTACTGAAGGGGGCACAGGTTTGATCTCAGTCAGGGAACTAAGATCCTGTAAGCTGCATGGCCAAAAAGAAAATTTTTTTTTCATAAGAAAATTGATTTTGACCAAATATGTTAAAGACTTTTTGAAGCTACTCTATTTCTATCTCAAAGTGGGTTTCTAACTGCCTCCCTGACTCTCCTCCTTTCTCCAGAGCTCTGAGAGGACCCTGCTAAACCTAGTTGGAAAACCACTGTCCTGAGGCAGGCTGATTTACCTTGTGAAATTGCTGGGGAGCTCTGCCTCTGCGGTCTGCCCTCTAGGCTGAATGATAATTCCAGGTTGAGAATCAGTTTGGCCCTCAAGCTTATCCTGGTTGTTCTTCTGTATATTTAAAAGTGGGCTGCCTGCCTTTCTCAGAATCAATGGGCAAAATCACAGATTCTCATGTCCATCTGCTGTTCTGTATCATGTCACAGGCTACTGCAAAGTGATAGAAACTAGGACTCAATTTTGAAAGGAGAGGCAAGCAGAGTGCTGCTGTTGAAATAGGTTTTCCAATTCTTATGGTTCTGAATTTCTCATTCTCTGCAATGCTTGTTCAGGGAAACCCTCACCCCACTTAGTGTAACTGGCAGGTTCTTACTCTGTAGCCAAGAAAAAAGAAAACACTAGATAGCAGGTCATTTCTCTGATATTTGCAGAGGATTGCAAGGTGAGTATTTTAGGAACATACTGCAGAGAATAAAAATGATATATCTGGTCGAGTGTTTGTATTTCAGGAGAGAAAGAGGAAAAGGTGGAAAGACAGAGACAAAAAGAAAGACAGAGAGAGAATAAGAGGTTTCTAATTTTAATTAGAATTCTAATTCTAATTATTCAGAATAATTTCACCATCTGCTGGAAAGAGTCCTCATGACACAAAATTCTGCAGTTTTCCTACTTCTCACACCCCCACACTGTTTCCAACTCACTGCTAGAAGAGGGTTTCTAGAGCTAGAAAAAGGTGAAAAGCTGTTGGTGGAGGAATAGTTTTATATACCACCTCCTGTGCCCCGAATCTTTCCTGGAGTTTGGGGGAAGGGAGGGCAAGGCAGTTTTGTTTTTGTTCTTAGTTTGTTTTAGAAACCTTGTTTTCCTGAATATAAAAGCAATACATCTGGCAACACCAAATGCTGGTAAGGATACAGATTCATAGGATCTCATACACTGCTGGTGGGAATATGTATTGACTGATGCGACCACTTGGGAAAAACAGTTTGAAGTTTCACATACCCTATGACGAGCATTTCCACTCCCAGGTTTATATCCAAATTGGTATACAGGGACACTGGGAAGACATGTACAAGGATATCCATAGTACTGTTCATAACAGGAAAAGTCTGGAAATAACCTAAAATACAGAAAAAAAAACAGTAATATAGTTGCACAATAGAATATTACATAGTAATCAAAATAAATGATCTCCAGTGATATACGCATCAATACAGATGAATTTCAGCAATATTAAGTGAATAAAGTCCTAGAAGATAATATATAACATACTATGCTCTTAAAAAAGTTGAAACAACCAAGATAAAAAAATATATAGTTTATATAGCTTTACAAAAGCATGTATCCATATACAACTTTATTAAAAGGAAAAGAAGGGAATTATGAGATTTGGGAAAGTGGTTATTTTGAGTACAGAAAAGTAGTGAGTGGGATAGGAGAAGATTCATGCCTAGATGCAAATTTTTATTTTAGTCCTAGCTTTTATATTTAGCATTGGGTGTATGAGTACTTACTACACTGTAATAAACAAATGAATAAACAATGGCTATGCATGGACCAATGAGGAGACTGTTTACTGAATTGATTAAGATTAACCCAATTCAGAGTGTCTCTGCATCCAAAAGAGAAACTGAAAGCTAAAATCATACATTCCTATGAATAATTTAGAACCTCAGCAAAGAATGTGAAGAAAGACTCATCCCTAATTGTATCACTCCAGAGATAATCATTATTAATATTTTGGTATATTTCCTTTTTGTTTGTTTGTTTGTTTTTTTATACTGCAGGTTCTTATTAGTCAATTTCATACACATCAGTGTATACATGTCAATCCCAATCACCCAATTCAGCACACCACCATCCCCACCCCAACGTGGTATTCCCCCCTTGGTGTCCATATGTTTGTTCTCTACATCTGTGTCTCAACTTCTGGCCTGCAAATCGGCTCATCTGTACCATTTTTCTAGGTTCCACATAAATGCGTTAATATACGATACTTGTTTTTCTCTTTCTGACTTACTTCACTCTGTAGGACAGTCTCTAGATCCATCCACGTCTCAACAAATGACTCAATTTCATTCCTTTTTATGGCTGAGTAATATTCCATTGTATATATGTACCACTTCTTCTTTATCCATTTGTCTGTTGATGGGCATTTAGGTTGCTTCCATGACCTGGCTATTGTAAATAGTGCTGCAATGAACATTGGGGTGCATATGTCTTTTTGAATTATGGTTTTCTCTGGGTATATGCCCAGTAGTGGGATTGCTGGATCATATGGTAATTCTATTTCTAGTTTTTTAAGGAACCTCCATACTGTTCTCCATAGTGGCTGTATCAATTTACATTCCCACCAACAGTACAAGAGGGTTCCCTTTTCTCCACACCCTCTCCAGCATTTGTTGTTTGTAGATTTTCTGATGATGCCCATTCTAACCGGTGTGAGGTGCTACCTCATTGTAGTTTTACTTTGCATTTCTCTAATAATTACTGATGTTCAGCATCTTTTCATGTGCTTCTTGGGCCATCTGTATGTCTTCTTTGGAGAAATGTCTATTTAGGTCTTCTGCCCATTTTTGGATTGGGTTGTTTGTTTCTTTAATATTGAGCTGCATAAGCTGTTTATATATTTTGGAGAGTAATCCTTTGTCCGTTGATTCGTTTGCAAATATTTTCTCCCATTCTGAGGGTTGTCTTTTCCTCTTGTTTATGGTTTCCTTTGCTGTGCAAAAGCTTTGAAGTTTCATTAGGTCCCATTTGTTTATTTGTGTTTTTATTTCCATTACTCTAGGAGGTGGATCAAAAAATATCTTGCTGTGATTTATGTCAAAGAGTGTTCTTCCTATGTTTTCCTCTAAGAGTTTTATAGTGTCAGGTCTTACATTTAGGTCTTGAATCCATTTTGAGTTTATTTTTTTGTATGGTGTTAGGGAGTGTTCTAATTTCATTCTTTTACATGTAGCTGTCCAGTTTTCCCAGCACCACTTATTGAAGAGGCTGTCTTTTCCCCATTGTCTATCTTTGCCTCCGTTGTCATAAATTAGTTGACCATAGGTGTGTGGGTTTAGCTCTGAGCTTTCTATCTTCTTCCACTGGATCTATGTTTCTGTTTTTATGCCAGTAGCATATTGGCTTGATTACTGTAGCTTTGTAGCATACTCTGAAGTCAGGGAGTCTGATTCCTCCAGCTCCGTTTTTTTCCCTCAAGACTGCTTTGGCTATTCGGGGTCTTTTGTGTCTCCATACAAATTTTAAGATGATTTGTTCTAGTTCCGTAAAAAATGCCATTGGTAATTTGATAGGGATTGCATTGAATCTGTAGATTGCTTTGGGTAGTATAGTCATTTTCACAATGTTGATTCTTCCAATCCAAGAACATGGTATATCTCTCCATCTGTTGGTATCATCTTTAATTTCTTTCATCAGTGTCTTATAGTTTTCTGCATACAGGTCTTTTGTCTCCCTAGGTAGGTTTATTCCTAGGTATTTTATTCATTTTGTTGCAGTGGTAAATGGGAGTGTTTCCATAATTTCTCTTTCAGATTTTTCATCATTAGTGTATAGGAATGCAAAAGATTTCTGTGCATTAATTTTGTATCCTGCAACTTTACCAAATTCATTTGTTAGCTCTAGTAGTTTTCTGGTGGCATCTTTAGGATTCTCTATGTGTAGTATCATGTCATCTGCAAACAGTGACAGTTTTACTTCTTCTTTTCCAATTTGTATTCCTTTTATTTCTTTTTCTTCTCTGATTGCCATGGCTAGGACTTCCAAAACTATGTTGAATAATAGTGGTGACAGTGGACATCCTTGTCTCATTCCTGATCTTCGAGGAAATGCTTTCAGTTTTTCACCATTGAGAATGATGTTTGCTGTGGGTTTGTCGTATATGGCCTTTATTATGTTGAGGTAGGTTCCCTCTATGCCCACTTTCTGGAGAGTTTTTATCATAAATGGGTGTTGAATTTTGTCAAAAGCTTCTTCTGCATCTATTGAGATGATCATATGGTTTTTATTCTTCAATTTGTTAATATGGTATATCACATTGATTGATTTGCATATATTGAAAAATCCTTGCATCCCTGGGATAAATCCCACTTGATTGTGGTGTATGATCCTTTTAATGTGTTATTGGATTCTGTTTGCTAGTATTTTGTTGAGGATTTTTGCATCGATATTCATCAGTGATATTGGTCTGTAATTTTCGTCTTTTGTAGTATCTTTGTCTGGTTTTGGTATCAGGGTGATGGTGGCCTCATAGAATGAGTTTGGGAGTGTTCCTTCCTCTGCAATTTTTTGGAAGAGTTTGAGAAGGATGTGTGTTAGCTCTTCTCTAAATGTTTGATGGAATTCACCTGTGAAGCCATCTGGTCCTGGACTTTTGTTTGTTGGAAGATTTTAAATCACAGTTTCAATTTCATTACCTGTGATTGGTCTGTTCATATTTTCTGTTTCTTCCTGGTTCAGTCTTGGAAGGTTATACCTTTCTAAGAATTTGTCCATTTCTTCCAGGCTGTCCATTTTATTGGCATAGAGTTGCTTGTAGTAGTCTCTTAGGATGGTTTGTATTTCTGCAGTGTCTGTTGTAACTTCTCCGTTTTCATTTTTAATTTTATTGATTTGAGTCCTCTCCCTCTTTTTCTTGATGAGTCTGGCAATGGTTTATGAATTTTGTTTATCTTCTCAAAGAAGCATCTTTTAGTTTTACTGATCTTTGCTATTGTTTTCTTTGTTTCTATTTCATTTATTTCTGCTCTGATCTTTATGATTTCTTTCCTTCTGCTAACTTTGGGTTTTGTTTGTTCTTCTTTCTCTAGTTCCTTTAGGTGTAAGGTTAGATTGTTGAGTTTTTTTTTTTTTTCTTGAGGTAGGCTTGTATTGCTATAAACTTCCCTCTTAGAACTGCTTTTGCTGCATCCCATAGGATTTGGATCGTCGTGTTTTCATTGTCATTTGTGTCTAGGTAATTTTTGATTTCCTCTTTGATATCTTCAGTGATATCTTCGTTATTTAGTAACGTATTCTTTAGCCTCCATGTGTTTGTGGTTTTTATGGTTTTTTTCCCTGTAATTGATTTCTAATCTCATAGCATTGTGGTCAGAAAAGATGCTTGATATGATTTCAATTTTCTTAAATTTACTGAGGCTTGATTTGTGACCCAAGATGTGATCTATCCTGGAAAATATTCTGTGAGAACTTGAGAAGAAAGTGTAATCTGCTGTTTTTGGATGGAATGTCCCATATATATCAATTAAATCTATCTAGTCTATTGTGTCATTTAAAGCTTGTGTTTCCTTATTTATTTTCATTTTGGACGATCTGTCCATTGGTGTAAGTGAGGTGTTAAAGTCCCCCACTATTATTGTGTTACTGTCGATTTCCTATTTTATAGCTGTTAGCAGTTGCCTTACATATTGAGGTGCTCCTATGTTGGGTGCATATATATTTATAATTGTTATATCTTCTTCTCGGATTGATCCCTTGATCATTATGTAGTGTCCTTCCTTGTCTCTTGTAACATTCTTTATTTTAAAGTCTATTTTATCTGATATGAGTATAGCTACTCCAGCTTTCTTTTGATTTCCATTTGCATGGAATATCTTTTTCCATCCCCTCACTTTCAGTCTGTATGTGTCCCTAGGTCTGAAGTGGGTCTCTTGTAGACAGCATATATATGGGTCTTGTTTTTGTATCCATTCAGCAATCCTGTGTCTTTTGGTTGGAGCATTTAATCCAATCAGGTTTAAGGTTATTATTGATATGTATGCTCCTATGACCATTTTCTTAATTGTTATGGGTTTGTGTTTGTTGGTCCTTTTCTTCTCTTGTGTCTCCCCCTTAGAGAATTTCCTTTGGCATTTGTTGTAGAGCTGGTTTGGTGGTGCTGAATTCTCTTAGCTTTTGCTTGTCTGTAAAGCATTTGACTTCTCCATCAAATCTAAATGAGATCCTTGCCGGGTAGAGTAATCTTGGTTGTGTGTTCTTCCCTTTCATCACTTGAAGTATATCATGCCACTCCCTTCTGGCTTGTAGAGGTTCTGTTGAGGAATCAGCTGTTAACCTTATGGGAGTTCCCTTCCATGTTATTTGTCGTTTTTCCCTTGCTGCTTTCAATAATTTTTCTTTGTCTTTAATTTTTGCCAATTTGATTACTATGTGTCTCAGCATGTTTCTCCTTGGGTTTATCCTGTATGGGACTCACTGTGCTTCCTGGACTTGGGTGGCTATTTCCTTTCCCATGTTAGGGAAGTTTTCGACTATAGTCTCTTCGAATATTTTCTCTGGTCCTTCCTCTCTCTCTTCTCCTTCTGGGTCCCCTATAATGCGAATGTTGTTGCATTTAATGTTGTCCCAGTGGTCTCTTAGGCTGTCTTCATTTCTTTTCATTCTTTTTTCTTTATTCTGTTCTGCAGCAGTGAATTCCACAATTCTGTCTTCCAGGTCACTTATCAGTTCTTCTGCCTCTGTCATTCTGCTGTTGCTTCCTTCTAGTGTAGTTTTCATTTCAGTTATTGTACTGTTCATCTCTGTTTGTTTGTTCTTTAATTCTTCTAGATCTTTGTTAAACATTTCTTTCATCTTCTCGATCTTTGCCTCCATTATTTTTCCGAGTTCCTGGATCATCTTCACTATCATTATTCTGAATTCTTTTTCTGGAAGGTTGCCTATCTCCACTTCATTTAGTTGTTTTTCTGGGGTTTAATCTTGTTCCTTCATCTGGTATATAGCCCTCTGCCTTTTCAACTTGACTATGTTTCTGTGAATGTGGTTTTTGTTCCACAGGCTGCAGGATTGTAGTTCTTCTTGCTTCTGCTGGTATATTTCCTTTTGGCTACTTTTTTCTAATTCCTATTTTTAAACAAAATTGTAATCATGTTTAAACAGTAATCTTATACTTTACACTTAATATTATATACTTTTCCCATGTGATAAAATAATCTGAATGTTTTTAACAGCTGAATAATATTACATTACATGTATGCATCATAATTTAACAAATCCTTTATACACATTTATTTTGGTTTCCCTTTTTTTTGTTATGTGTAAAGCTGCAATAAGCAATTTGCACATAAATCTAGGTGACTTCTCTGATTTCATTAAGATTCTTAAGAGGAGAATCAAGGTGTGAAAATTTTTTAGTTATTGTCACATGTTGATAAATTGGAGGGTGCTATTTTTGTGAGAAATTGAATAAGATAGTGCACATAAATGTGCCTAATATATACATGATAGACCTTCAATATCGGTTGGATATGAAGTTGCATATAATTACAAGGTTAGTTAGAATATACTGGAAAAAGATAAAGGAATATCTTCCTCATCTACCAGGCTATGAAAATTAGATGACTTAGTATTGTGTCTTACCTTTTAGTGGAAATACAAGTGCATGCCATGGGAGTTTATTTTTATTAACTTTATGTTGCATTAATGATAATATAATTTATATATCATGTGTATTCTTTTTTTTTAATTTTTAAAAAAATCTGATAAGGTTTTTTAAAAAATTTATTTATTTTATTTATTTATTTTTGGCTGTGTTGGGTCTTCGTTTCTGTGCAAGGGCTTTCTCTAGTTGCGGCGAGCGGGGGCCACTCTTCATCATGGTGCGCGGGCCTCTCACTGTCGCGGCCTCTCTTGTTGTGGAGCACAAGCTCCAGACGCACAGGCTCAGTAGTTGTGGCTCACGGGCCTAGTTGCTCCGCGGCATGTGGGATCTTCCCAGACCAGGGCTCGAACCCGTGTCCCCTGCATTGGCAGGCAGATTCTCAACCACTGCGCCACCAGGGAAGCCCTCATGTTTATTGTTTCAAAAATGTTTTCATATGCATCATCTCATTTGCTTTCCATGACAATCTTCTAAGGTATGTTAAATCACCCCCACTTTACAGGTGAGGAAGTTGACAGATGGGTTAGAATACTTACCCAAGATTTTGAAGCTTAAAACTGAGTTCCAGGGACTTCCCTGGTGGCACAGTGGTTAAGAATCCGCCTGCCAATGCAGGGGACACAGGTTCGATCTCTGGTCTGGAAAGATCCCACATGTCATGGAGCAACTAAGCCCATGCACCACAACTACTGAGCCTGCCCTCTAGAGCCCGCGAGCCATGACTAGTGAAGCCCACGCACCTAGAGCCCATGCTCTGCAATGAGAGATGCCACCGCAATGAGAAGCCCGTGCACCGCAACGAAGAGTAGCCCCTCCTCGCCGCAACTAGAAGAAGCCCGCGTGCAGCCAAAAATTAAAAAACAAAACAAAACTGAGTTCCAGTTTCAGCAATGGCAGAAGGGCTTATACTGAATGACTATTCTGCAGATAACACTTATACACTGTGGACAAAATATTTTACCTAGTTGTTTTAAAGGCACCAGAGAAAAACCAAAAGCAGGCAGAAACTGAAAGGGAAATGTTTAAAACCAATAACCTAAGTTTCCACCTTAAGAAACTAAAAAAATAACTAAACTAAACTCAAAAGATGTGGAAGAGATGAGACCAAGATAAGAACAGAAATCAAACAGAAAAAAAGCTGTGAAAATTTAACGAAACCCAAAATTTGTTTATTTAAAAAATTATTAAAATTGCTAAGCCCCTAGCTAGACTGATACAAAAAAAAGGAAACAATTTATCAATACTGAAAATGAAAGAGGGAGTATCGTTACGGATCTTACAGACAATACAGACAATAAAGTGGTGCACTGTCAATAAACTCAACAACTTAAATAAAATGCACAAATCCCTTGAAAAACAACTCACCAAAACTGACAAAAGAAGAAATGGAAACTCTGAATATCCATATATCTGTTATTTTAATTGAATTTGTTATTAAATCCTTTCCACGAAAAGGATTCCAGGTCTAAACGGTTTCACTAGTAAATTCTATCAAACAGTTAAGGAAGACATAACACCAATCTTAAATTCTTTCCAAGATTAGAAGAGGGAATATTCCTAACTTGTTTTGAGGCCAAAATAATCCCAACACAAAAGCTTGTTAAAGACAATACAAGAAAAGAGAGTAAAGCATATCTCTCATGAATAGTGACACAAAAAGTCTTACCAAAATATTAATAAGTCAAATTCAAAAAGAAAAATACATCATTATCACATGAGGTTTATTCCTGGAATACAAGGTTGGTTTAATATTCAAAAATCAATCAATGTAATTCACCATTAATAATATAAGAGAAAAACCACATTATCATTTAAATAGCATTAAAAGCATTTGACAAAATTCAGCAGCTATTCACAATACAATTCTCAGCAAATTAGAAATAGAGAGAAGTTACTCAACCTGAGAAAGGGCCTCTCTTAAAAATACTAACATCACATATAATAATGAAATATTGAGTACTTTCTCCCTAATTTCATGAACAAGACAATAATGTCAACTCTCATGGCCTCTATTCAACATTTTACTGGAGATACTAGCCAGTTTTATATGGCCAAACAGTGAAATACAGTCATCAAGATTGAAAAGGGAAAAGTTGTCATTTTTTCACAGACAGCATGAATGTTTACATAAAAAATCCTATGGAATGTACAAAAAGTTACTAAAACTAATAGGTGAATCTAACAAGGCTCTAGGATATAATAACAATATACAAAAATCAATCATATGTCTACATATTAGCACCAGTATATAACATTAATTTTTAAAATGTAAATAAAACTTTAAGAAAATTTTATATCATAAACACAAAACAGGAATAAATTTAATCAAAGAAATGCAAAAACTTTACACTAAAAACTATAAAATATTGCTGAGAGAAATTAAAGACCTAATTAAATGGGCAGATATGCCATGTTCATAGAAAAGATGACCCAATGTTATTTAAAATGCCCATTTTCCCAAAATTTCATCTCTAAATTCAGTACAGTCCCAATCAAAACCTCATCAGACTTGTTTTTTGAAGTAAGGGACAAGTTATTCGAAAATTTATGTGGAAATGCAAAGGACCTAGTATAACCAAAACAGTCTTGAAAATAAGCTGGAAGATTCACACTACCTAATTCCAACACTAACTAGAAAGCTACATTATTAAAGAGAAAGTGAAATTTGCATAATTGCCATGAGAACCTATTAATTTGGTGTGACTGTATAAATATTGTTTAAGTCTCATTTCTGTGCAGTCTATCATTTCTTACCTCAGGACAAAAGTGGCCTATCTCTATTTAAAAAACAAAACAAAAAAAAAAAAGAGGCAGTATAGCATAATGGAGAGTTTTCCAAAATAAAACTCACATACCACTGATCTGAAGATGATTTTAAGTGGTAGACAAGTATATTTATTTTTAACAGTCATGTATTTAAAGTTTATGCATGCCTAATGTTAAGAAGAATCTTTTTCCATTAGTGATCATATAAAGTTTCCTTCCGAAATAAATTGAAGTTTTTAAAAAAGCAGATGGATTTTAGGACTAATACGGGAATGCTAACACCTCATTTCAGAATTAGGCAGAATTACCTGCCCCAGGACTGGCACAGCAGGAAAACCCAGACTTCCCTCCATCCACACACCTCTCCCCTCACAGGCTTAGACTCCTTTTACTACATAGTAGAAAGTAGACTGGGAATCACGTTTTCCATAGATAAGCTGGCTCGCAATTCAGTGATCTGGTGACAGATGGAGAGACAAGACCCGTGTTACCTTAGGGAGGCTCCTCCCCATGGAAACACATGGAGCAGAAAATGTGTGTTCCGCCCCCCCACACACACATACTGGGCATAGACCTCCCAGTATCACCACTTTCCCCAGCATCCCTGGGCCCAGTTGTTATCACTGTGTCTCCAGAGACTGAATTTAATGGCTGACACCACTCTCATGTGAACAGATTCCAGGTAGATCCTGCCTTGAATTCAAAGCTCCAACTCACAGAATTTAAACTATAAGTTCACCCGTGGCTGCAAGAGAGGCTGCGGAAGCAAGACTGTATCAGAGAGCTTTTATTTCTACAGCGGCAACGCCATGGTTTGTGAGATAGAGCCCACCTAACAGAGAAAATGGAGGAAGGCATGTTGGGCAGACAAAGCCAGGACTCTAGAGAGGAGAAACCAAGTCTCAGCGAAGTTCGGTGACTTGCCAGGGTCATGAAGCAAGCAAGTGGTTCTGCATTTATAACATCAAATTCTTCCTAAGCAAGTTCTGGGAACCAGAGGCTTCAGGAAGGAATTTTGGTTCTTTTATGTAAGAGGAAATTTAGGAACAAAAACAAGAGATGCAGCTCTCATGAACCAAGGAAAAATGATGTCCCAATCTGAATCTATAAGGCCCAAGGCTATGCCAGGCAGATGCTTTCCCCTACCTTTTCCGGGGAGATGAGTTGTGCAAAGTCCTTTTTTGATGGTGAGATTAGAATTCCTAGGAAAGTACCTTTGTTTTCTTTTCCTTGTAAATTTAGTGTTTTATTAGAATAATTATCTTTTTTTTAAAGTCTCTTCTTCCTCTGTTCCCATATAGCTCTTTGGCAAATTTGGGCTCTTTCTCTGGTTTTAGAGCTTGTGCAAAGAGGCCAGCACGCTGCAGCTCAGACACTCTGGCAGTGGTCACACCACCCTCTCTACATGGTGGAGGTTCTCCCTTATAATGCAGTTGCCTGGGCGGTCACCCTGTTTATCTCTGCCAGACTTATTAGGAGGCAGCCTTAGGGACTGCATTGGAGAGCTAGTGAGCGTCCCTGCTTGGCAGGCCTGCTCCTGGGGATTCGTGGTGTAGCAACTACACTGGAGAACAAAAGCTGATGTCCCCAGTTCAAGCCTTCCCTCGTGTGTACTTTGTTTCATGCCAAGATTCAACTTATTGACTCCAGTCTCCAGTCACAGGAGATCTGTATAAACAATCCAGGCCATTCCTTACTGTTTATCCTCCAAATACTTGTCTTTTGAAAACTCCCTATGATTTCAAGGAATCTTTTCTGCTGTTTTTTGAGAGATTGAGATGATTAGGTCTGTTTCCATTGGTGGGATGCTCTCCTTACATCTCTGCCTGGACCAATCAGAGGTTGAAGGACATATCACTAGGCCACAGCTGCCACTAGTGATGACCAGACTGATTAATACAGTTAGAGTTTATAGGTGGAATTCAAGGGCAGCAATCTGCTGGGAGAGAGGCTGACCCAAAGAGGGGACTTGAAAGCACATTTATTGGGGTGGCCAAAAACTTTATTCGGGTTTTTCTGTAAGATGTTATGAAAAACCCAAACAAACTTTTTGGCCAACCTAATACATAGCACTTTATACATTAGCTGATGATAACTATCATGCTGAGATCC
This sequence comes from Balaenoptera acutorostrata, assembly GCF_949987535.1. Lineage (NCBI taxonomy): Eukaryota > Metazoa > Chordata > Mammalia > Artiodactyla > Balaenopteridae > Balaenoptera > Balaenoptera acutorostrata. Next base: position 145,942,836 of record NC_080064.1, read on the forward strand.
TGCAGTGAGTGTGGCACTGAGCTAACTGCTTTTAAAAACAGCTGTTCTTTGAGATAGGTTCTATTATTATACCCACTTTACAGATGGGGAAACTGAGAGACCCAGTTCAAGGTCACATAGAGTAAGGGGTGGAGCCAGGATTCTAATCTCAGCAGTCTGGCTCCAGAGTCTCTACTCAACTTCCACATCCTACATAATAAAGATTGAGAAAATCTTCCCTCCCCCAGCTCCCCTTGGTGTCACCACTAAAACCCTTCAAGATATCTCTCCTCTCCAATATCTCTCCACCCCAACTCTGCTTTGTTTAGCCAGAGTGTGTTTCTTTGAGTTAAGAACTCCAACTGCTAAGCCTCAGTTTTGTCATTGGTAAAATGAGAATTATAATGGTACTTGTCTCATATGGTTGTGTAAGCATGGGGTAAACATCCAATAAATGATTCTTGTTATTACAAGCCATTAGGAAGTTTTACAGAAAATACTGGCTTAAAATGAGATGTCTCTGGCTTCATTAGTCTAGAATTCTCCATCACTGCTTTACCAATGTAGAGATAATCAGGTTGTTTATCATTCTTTCCTGCAGCTCTCTATCTTACTCAGAATTTCAAACTTAGAAATTTCAGACTCAGCGATTCAGGTCTAAAGAGCACCATTTCTGCCATCACCGCAAAGCAAGCTTGGGCGCCCTTGGGTTTGAGACCCACAAGAGGGTCCGCCCAGCAGAGGATCTTGGTCTCACCACTTGGGCTCTGCCCACACACATGTTAATTCAGATGGATAACAGCACAAAAGAAAGTACACAGCGCATTCTTTCATTAATGGGTTTATTCATCAGGAAAGGAAGAGAAGAATAAATGCTGCCAATGAGAATAGCCAGTTTTCAGGGAATTAAAAGACATTTTTGCTTGAATGCGCTAAAAGTTTAAATAACCAGCGATAAATTATCTAAGTTGGTAGTTTTCAAACTGTGTTCAGTGGAGCCCTGGAGTTTTACAAAGGCACCTCAGGGGCAGAGCTGAAGTTAGTAATTATCTTACCGGCTGAATGTTAACTTGCAAAGGAATGAATATACTGAGGCTATAAAGCATGTGGAATGTCATTGAAACAGAAGAACCAGAACCTTCCTGCATCCTAAAGGCAACATCAGTCCTAGATATGTGTGACCTTGGTCAAGTCACTTCCCACCTCTGGCTTCTCTTTCTTTTCTGTCCAAGGAGGAGAATCAGCGCAAAGATCTTTTGGCTCCAAAGCTCTGAGACCACTACCTGTTCTCTTCAACGTCTACTTCCAACAAAAAATATTTTTAGGATTATCTTTATACAACTCTCTTCAAAGCTGGTACATCATTTCTTTGACATTTCTCAGTGATTGCAAATCCTAGCTCTTTCAGGATAAATGTGATTTTTGGAACTGCCCAAAACCAAACAAACAACACCACCAAAAAAACCCAAAACAAAAAACCCACATTCACTAGTTCAGAACCAGACTGTGAAATAAAATTCATATTTTATGACAAGACAGGAAAAATTTAAACATAAAAAAATTTCTCTGCCCTTTGGCCTCCTCTTTCCCCTCTACTGTGCATCGTGTATCTGCATTATGCATCGACCAAACCTCCCCATTGGCAGAAATACTTGCTCAACCATAAAGAGCAACATTCTCCTAGCGTCGACAAGACAACTCCTTAGAAGATAGCATTCCATTCTAATCTTGTAAGGGGCCACAATGACCCAGAACCCACTACCCGCTAGATGGTGTAACCTGTCAATAATATATCATTTAATGGATAACCCTCTGTCTCAAAAAACTTATATAACAGTGTTTTGACTTCTAATGGGCAGAACTGTTCTCTGAGTTTTCTGAGCTGTTCCTGGGTTATAATCTTCAATTTGGTTCGAACAAAATTTTACATTTCTTTCTCTTAGATTGACTGATTAATTTTTTCATCGACAAAGTATTTCATTTAGTTCTCCACAAGTGTTTAGTGAGTACCTTTCAAGAGCCAGGTACTGGTGTTAAGTGAGACAAAGGTGAATAGGCCAAGCTTTTCTGTTTTCTCAAGGGGGTCCCAATCCAGTGATAAGCTGGTGAAACACACTTGTGTTAATTTCTTTTGTGGTTTATAGATGTCTCCTAGTTCTGGCCATTCTGACTAGAGAAGGCAAAATGTTTAAGCCAATGATTAGAGAAACTAGTAGTTGCCTTGGAAAGAGGGAGAACTATCTCTCCTGTCTACCATTTTGAAGGGTTTCTTATAAATATCCTCTAGCTCAGAGACCATAAGGCCTGAATCTGTAAGCAGTGCCTTCTCCTATTCCCACCCCTTCAGTAAGTGCAAAATACCTTCAGTTCCCAGATCCTTTTGGTGGCTGGCCGGTTGGCAGTAAAACATTGTTTACAAGGATCTCTAAATCAGCCTCGTTTGGCAGCCATATGACACTTGGTTCAAATGGATCATTGTACAGAGATAGGAAAGGCAACCTGTGTAATAGAAATCTGATTAATCTAGGCTCAAGTCCCAGATCCATCTAACTGGCTTTGGGGCTTTGGGCAAACCAGTTAACTTTGCTGAATTTTATTTTTCCTTATCTATGAAATGAAATTACAGACATTTCACAATGTTGCCAAATGGATAAGGAATCACCTCTATTGAGTGCCCAGTATATGTTAATACCTAGTGAGGATTCAAAAAGCGGAGGTGGCATGGACATACATACACTACCGAATGTAAAATAGGTAGCTAGTGGGAAGCAGCTGCACAGCACAGGGAGATCAGCTCGGTGCTTTGTGACCACCTAGAGGGGTGGGATAGGGAGGGTGGGAGGGAGATACAAGAGGGAGGGGATATGGGGATATATGTGTATGTATAGCTGATTCACTTTGTTATACAGCAGAAACTAACACACCATTGTAAAGCAATTATACTCCAATAAAGATGTTTAAAAAAAAAGTGGCGGTTCTTTTTATTATCAGGTCTGCAAGGAGGGCATTAGTCATCACACTGCCTGTGAGAGGAAAGCTGACCTGGATCAGTCCTCTTAGTGTTGCTGGAACTTCAGGGAATCACCATTGAGCTGAGCAGAGGCGTATAAAGGTATCCTGGGTGGGTATGTGGCTCTGATGGGGCTCTTGGAGATGGGGGACTCCCAGGAACCACAGAAGGAAGAAGTTGAGGTGAAGCTGAGTCAGCATTCTGGCCAGAGCAGTTGATGGAGGCAAAGTCTGAACTGGTGCTTCCATGGTTGACATTAGAACTGTGTAGGAAGGTGAATGGATGAGGCACATTTTTCCATTGACTTACTTGATTAAGCCAATCGTCTATAGTATTTGGAAAGCCACATAATCACCCTCGGAGACGTTAAGCCATCAGAAAAATCTCAACAGTTGGAGGAGGCCTTCAGTGCCCCTAATCGATCTAGAACTGGATATTGGCAAATGGTCCCTTGAAAATGAAGTCTTCTCTCCACCTAGACAGGTGGCGGTAAGGGCCTGCCAGCTCAGAGGTTGCAAACTGGAGGCTTTTGTTGTCGCATCTATTTTGACTTGAACAGTGTTTAAAGTAAGATTTCACTGGGATTTCTGGCTTTTCTCAGCTGTTAGAAGACAGAACCACACCGAACCTACATTCTGGCACACCGAAGGTTCACTGGCACCAGCTCTTTTGGGGTTTCAGGTTATGCACAGCTTCTTCCTTGAAATGATTATTTCTTGTGGTTTTTATAACACTGCTCTGTCCTCATCTTCCTCCGCCCTCTCCAACTGCTTTCCCATTCTGTTTTATACAAGCCCTTCCTCCTCCGCTAATCCTTAAATGCCAGCGATCTCAGGGATCTGTTTCAGGTCCTCGTTTCTTTTCCGCAGTCCACACGCTTTTCTTGATAAACCTCATCTCCTCCCAGTGTTTTGAATCCCAGCTATATGATGCTACAGGCAAGGAAAACTTTTCCCTTCTTCCCTTCTAGGTTCTTTGGCTGGTCTAATAATTAAATTGACATAAGACAGATTAACAGTAGAGAAAACAAATTTAATTCCTATGTACGGGAACTCATAAAAATATGAGACTCAAAGAAGTGACCAAAGTAGGCAGCTTTTATGCCTTTTAGACACGGAAACAAATTTGCGAAGAGTTGACAAGACAAAGTAGTTTGGGCTTGGGGTTAGCAAATTAGTGACGAAATAAAAGGTTTGCTTATATAGCCTTTCTTGTCCCTAAATTGCCTGTCTTTGGTGATAAGGATGTCTTGTACCCTCCTGGTAGAGGGAGGGTAGCTTTGACATGGGAGATTTATTTCCTGCTTTCAGGAGAACAGAGGAGGGTCAGAGTGTCCTTGCACTGACTGTTTCTTAAGTGACTTTAATTCAAAATAATCAATATGCCAAAGCAGTATATTATGGGGTGGCATATTCTGCTCCCCTTCACTGCTGATGTCCATGGTAGCATGTGGTACAGAGGGGACTTGAATTGTGCAGAAGCACGAGATAGGAGGGTTCTGGTGTGATGTTTTTCTTTTTCCCTTTCATCCTTTAACTGACCTAGCCTGTTTTTTAAAAAATTTATTTTATTGAAGTATAGTTGATTTACAATGTTGTGTTTAATTTCTGCTGTACAGCAAGGTGATTCAGTTACAGATATATGTATTTTCTTTTTCATATTCCTTTCCATTATGGTTTATCACAGGATACTGAATATAGTTCCCTGTGCCGTACAATAGGAGGACCTTGTTGTTTATCCATTCTATATATCAATTGTTTGCATCTGATAATCCCAAACTCCCAATCCATCCCTTCCCCAACCCCCGCCTTTCTTGGCAACCACAAGTCTGTTCTCTATGTCTGTGAGTCTGTTTCTAAGATAAGTTCATTTGTGTCGTATTTTAGATTCTACATATAAGTGATATCCTGTGGTATTTGTCTTTCTCTTTCTGACTTACTTCACTTAGTATGATAATCTCTAGATCCATCCATGTTGCTGCAAATAGCATAATTTCATTCTTTTCTATGGCTGAGTAGTATTCCATTGTGTGTGTGTATATCATTTAGGTTGTGTCCATGTCTTGGCTATTGTGAATAGTGCTGCTCTGAACATAGAGGTGCATGTGTATTTTTGAATTATAGTTTTGTCTGGATATATGCCCAGAAGTGGGATTGCTGGATCATATAGCACTTTTTTTTTTCTTAACAGTTGTCCACATAGATTAATTTATTATCATTAATGGACTTCATTCATTTATCATTTCCATGCTGGGGTCTGTGCTGTGCACACAAAGATAAATCAGGCATCATCACTACCTTCGGGAATTCACACTCTCTTGCCAGGAGTTGAGGTAGGTTGGTAGGACGTAGGGAACCCAACACATACATAGTTATAGCCCAAGGTAATGGGACAGCAGCCAAAGCAGGTACGAGGCTCTCCGTTGGCCCTGGCTGGAGTGATCACAGAATCCTTCCATAAGGACAGGTGTTACACATCTGTGCATCCATTTGATTATACAGATATTCACTGAGCACGTCTCTGTGTCAGACACTGCCAAGTGCTGGGAGGGGATCTAAAGATGAATAAGAGTTGGTCCCTGCCTTCAGGATCTCACACCTGAGCAGATGTGAGTGGGAGCTGGGGAAGGGTGGGTGCATATAACTCATCAATGTCTTTACATGAGGCGGAGTGTGAGGGGTGGTGAGAGCAGTATGGCCGGGTGCTGTAGGGGTGCCCGCAAGGAATAGGGATTCTGTTCGGGCAATGGATATGATGGCCTCTAAGTCGATGTTTGGAGGCTTGAGTAGAATTTTCATGTGGGAGATGGGGAAGGGCTTTCTGGGTTGAGGGAACAGCCTGGGCAAAGACATGGAGGCCAGAAACTTCACAGCACATTGAGGACTACTGGTGAGGACCAGCCTTGGTCATGAGCCCATTGGTCACCTGCCCATTTATGACAGCCAGTGCATGCCTGCAGCATGGACATGGGGTGGGGTCGGGACAGCCATAGAGTGAGAGAAGAGGCTAAGGAACTTGGCAGGAACTAAACCGTGGGGGCCTTGAATGCCATGCCAATCTCTTGGGCTCTGTTCTGTAAACACTGTTTTTTTTTTGTTTTTTTGTTTTTCACACACACACACTGTATTTTATTTTTACAAGAGATAAATAAACTGTCACCAAGCATTGTACATGGATGACCACAGCAAAAGCAACAATGATTGCAGTTACCAAACATGAAACACACTCATATTATGTCATAATATTGACATTTAGTCCAGTAATCCTCCACTGTAACAGCTCCTTTACTTTGCAGTGAAAATTGATTTGTATATGTTTTGCCTCTGAGTCCTTGTGGGGTTTTTTTTTTTTTTATTCAAACGGAAAGTCACAAAAATTATAATCATCCTCATCAGTTCACTCAGTCCCATGTAATTAACTTTTTTTTCATTTTGATCCTTTGTTAGCACTTTTATGAATTCATCAGTTTTCCATTAGAGTTCTGAAAATGCTTATTCATTCAGTTCAGCAGTACAGTCAGTTACCAGAAACCTATACTTCTCAGAGTCGTTTCCATGAATTACTTGAAGATGAAACCCTTTTATAGGAACATTTTTGCAAAAGCATCAGAGTACACCCAGAACTATCTGTAAATGACAAAAGACTTAAAAATGACCATGGTTAAAGATTTGATGAAAGTTCATAATAATGCAATTGACAAGGAAATTTAGTTATTTCTGAGATATACATTTTAAAGTAATAACTAGAATTATGACTTATAACATTATACCAGAACATATAAGATTTTTAGAAATTTCATGTAATGTGTGAAACATTTATATTAACATATTTCCATACAAATAACCCAAAGAAAGTTTAGTATTAGTTGTTTTTTTTGTTTGTTTGTTTTTTTATACTGCAGGTTCTTATTAGTCATCAATTTTATACACATCAGTGTATACATGTCAATCCCAATCACCCAATTCAGCACACCACCATCCCCACCCCACCATGGTTTTCCCCCCTTGGTGTCCATATGTTTGTTCTCTACATCTGTGTCTCAACTTCTGCCCTGCAAACAGGTTCATCTGTACCATTTTTCTAGGTTCCACATACATGCGTTAATATACGATATTTGTTTTTCTCTTTCTGACTTACTTCACTCTGTATGACAGTCTCTAGATACCTCCACGTCTCCACAAATGACTCAATTTCGTTCCTTTTTATGGCTGAGTAATATTCCATTGTATATATGTACCACTTCTTCTTTATCCATTCATCTGTCGATGGGCATTTAGGTTTCTTCCATGACCTGGCTCTTGTAAATAGTGCTGCAATGAACATTGTGGTGCATGTGTCTTTTTGAATTATGGTTTTCTCTGGGTATATGCCCAGGAGTGGGATTGCTGGATCATATGGTAATTCTATTTTTAGATTTTAAAGGAACCTCCATACTGTTCTCCATAGTGGCTATATGAATTTACATTCCCACCGACAGTGCAAGAGGGTTCCCTTTTCTCCACACCCTCTCCAGCATTTCTTGTTTGTAGATTTTCTGATGATGCCCATTCTAACTGGTGTGAGGTGATACCTCATTGTAGTTTTGATTTGCATTTCTCTAATAATTAGCAATGTTGAGCAGCTTTTCATGTGCTTCTTGACCATCTGTATGTCTTCTTTGGAGAAATGTCTATTTAGGTCTTCTGCTCATTTTTGGATTGGGTTGTTTGTTTCTTTAATATTGAGCTGCATAAGCTGTTTATATATTTTGGAGATTAATCCTTTGTCCATTGATTTGTTTGCGAACATTTTCTCCCATTCTGAGGGTTGTCTTTTCGTCTTGTTTATGGTTTCCTTTGTTGTGAAAAAGCTTTGAAGTGTCATTAGGTCCCATTTGTTTATTTGTGTTTTTATTTCCATTACTCTAGGAGGTGGATCAAAAAAGATCTTGCTGTGATTTATGTCAAAGAGTGTTCTTCCTATGTTTTCCTCTAAGAGTTTTAGAGTGTCTGGTCTTACATTTAGGTCTCAAATCCATTTTGAGTTTATTTTTGTGTATGGTGTTAGGGAGTGTTCTAATTTCATTCTTTTACATGTAGCTGTCCAGTTTTCCCAGCACCACTTATTGAAGAGACTGTCTTTTCTGCATTGTATATCTTTGCCTCCTTTGTCATAGATTAGTTGACCATAGGTGCATGGGTTTATCTCTGGGCTTTCTATCTTCTTCCATTGGATCTATGTTTCTGTTTTTATGCCAGGAGCATATTGTCTTCATTACTGTAGCTTTGTCGTATAGTCTGAAGTCAGGGAGTCTGATTCCTCCAGCTCCGTTTTTTTCCCTCAAGACTGCTTTGGCTATTCGGGGTCTTTTGTGTCTCCATACAAATGTTAAGATGATTTGTTCTAGTTCCGTAAAATTTGCCATTGGTAATTTGATAGGGATTGCATTAAATCTGTAGATTGCTTTGGGTAGTATAGTCATTTTCACAATATTGATTCTTCCAATCCAAGAACATGGTATATCTCTCCATCTATTGGTATCGTCTTTAATTTCTTTCATCAGTGTCTTATAGTTTTCTGCATACAGGTCTTTTGTCTCCCTAGGTAGGTTTATTCCTAGGTATTTTATTCTTTTTGTTGCAGTGGTAAAGGGGAGTGTTTCCATAATTTCTCTTTCAGATTTTTCATCATTAGTGTATAGGAATGCAAGAGATTTCTGTGCATTAATTTTGTATCCTGCAACTTTATCAAATTCATTGATTAGCACTAGTAGTTTTCTGGTGGCATTTTTAGGATTCTCTAAGTATAGTATCATGTCATCTGCAAACAGTGACAGTTTTACTTCTTCTTTTCCAATTTGTATTCCTTTTATTTCTTTTTCTTCTCTGATTGCCGTGGCTAGGACTTCCAAAACTATGTTGAATAATAGTGGTGACAGTGATCATCCTTGTCTCATTCCTGATCTTAGATGAAATGCTTTCAGTTTTCACTGTTGAAAATGATGTTTGCTGTGGGTTTGTCGTATATGGCCTGTATTATGTTGAGGTAGGTTCCCTCTATGACCACTTTCTGGAGAGTTTTTATCATAAATGGGTATTGAATTTTGTCAAAAGCTTTTTCTGCATCTATTGAGATGATCATATGGTTTTTATTCTTCAATTTGTTAATATGGTGTATCACATTGATTGATTTGTGTGTATTGAAGAATCCTTGCATCCCTGGGATAAATCCCACTTGATCGTCGTGTATGATCCTTTTAATGTGTTGTTGGATTCTGTTTGCTAGTATTTTGTTGAGGATTTTTGCATCGATATTCATCAGTGATATTGGTCTGTAATTTTCTTTTTTTGTAGTATCTTTGTCTGGTTTTGGTATCAGGGTGATGGTAGCCTCATAGAATGAGTTTGGGAGTGTTCCTTCCTCTGCAATTTTTTGGAAGAGTTTGAGAAGATGGGTGTTAACTCTTCTCTAAATGTTTGATAGAATTCACCTGTGAAGCCATCTGGTCCTGGACTTTTATTTGTTGGAAGATTTTTAATCACAGTTTCAATTTCATTACTTGTGATTGGTCTGTTCATATTTTCTATTTCTTCCTGGTTCAGTCTTGGAAGGTTATACCTTTCTAAGAATTTGTCCATTTCTTCCAGGTTGTCCATTTTATTGGCATAGAGTTGCTTGTAGTAGTCTCTTAGGATGCTTTGTATTTCTGTGGTGTCTGTTGTAACTTCTCCTTTTTCATTTCTAATTTTATTGATTTGAGTCTTCTCCTTTTTCTTCATGAGTCTGGCTAATGGTTTATCAATTTTGTTTATCTTCTCAAAGAACCAGCTTTTAGTTTTACTGATCTTTGCTACTGTTTTCTTTGTTTCTATTTCATTTATTTCTGCTCTGATCTTTATGATTTCTTTCCTTCTGCTAACTTTGGGTTTTGTTTGTTCTTCTTTCTCTAGTTCCTTTAGGTGTATGGTTAGATTGTTTACTTGAGATTTTTCTTGTTTCTTGAGGTAGGCTTGTATAGCTATAAACTTCCCTCTTAGAACTGCTTTTGCTGCATCCCATAGGTTTTGGATCATTGTGTTTTCATCGTCATTTGTCTCTAGGTATTTTTTGATTTCCTCTTTGATTTCTTCAGTGATCTCTTGGTTATTTAGTAACGTATTGTTTAGCCTCCATGTGTTTGTGTTTTTTACGGTTTTTTCCCTGTAATTGATTTTCAATCTCATAGCGTTGTGGTTCGAAAAGATGCTTGATATGATTTCAATTTTCTTAAATTTACTGAGTCTTTTTTTGTGATCCAAGATGTGATCTATCCTGGAGAATGTTCCGTGCGCACTTGACAAGAAAGTGTAATCTGCTGTTTTTGGATGGAATGTCCTATAAATACCAATTAAATCTATCTGGTCTATTGTGTCATTTAAAGCTTCTGTTTCCTTATTTATTTTCATTTTGGGTGATCTGTCCATTGGTGTAAGTGAGGTGTTAAAGTCCCCCACTATTACTGTGTTACTGTCGATTATCTCTTTTAGAGCTGTTAGCATTTGCCTTATGTATTGAGGTGCTCCTATGTCGGGCGCATATATATTTATAATTGTTATATCTTCTTCTTGGATTGATCCCTTGATCATTATGTAGTGTCCTTCCTTGTCTCTTGTAACATTCTTTATTTTAATGTCTCTTTTATCTGATATGAGTATAGCTACTCCAGCTTTCTTCTGATTTCCATTTTCATGGAATATTTTTTTCCATCCCCTCACTTTCAGTCTATGTGTCCCTAAGTCTGAAGTGGGTCTGTTGTGGACAGCGTATATATGGGTCTTGTTTTTGTATCCATTCAGCAAGCCTGTGTCTTTTGGTTGGAGCATTTAATCCATTCACGTTTAAGGTAATTATCGATATGTATGTTCCTATGACCATTTTCTTAATTGTTTTGGATTTGTTTTTGTAGGTCCTTTTCTTCTCTTGTGTTTCCCACTTAGAGAAGTTCCTTCAGCATTTGTTGTAGAGCTGGTTTGGTGGTGCTGAATTCTCTTAGCTTTTCTTGTTTGTAAAAGTTTTAATTTCTCCATCGAATCTGAATGAGATCCTTGTCGGGTAGAGTAATCTTGGTTGTAGGTTTTTCCCCTTCATCACTTTAAATATATCATGCCACTCCCTTCTGGCTTGTAGAGTTTCTGCTGAGAAGTCAGCTGTTAACTTTATGGGAGTTCCCTTGTATGTTATTTGTCATTTTTCCCTTGCTGCTTTCAATAATTTTTCTTTCTCTTTAATTTTTGCCAATTTGATTACTATGTGTCTCGGCATGTTTCTCCTTGGGTGTATCCTGTATGGGACTCGCTGAGCTTCCTGGACTTGGGTGGCTATTTCCTTTCCCATGTTAGGGAAGTTTTCGACTATAATCTCTTCAAATATTTTCTCTGGTCCTTCCTCTCTCTCTTCTCCGTCTGGGACCTCTATAATGCGAATGTTGTTGCATTTAATGTTGTCCCAGAGGTCTCTTAGGCTGTCTTCATTTCTTTTCATTCTTTTTCTTTAGTCTGTTCCGCAGCAGTGAATTCCACCATTCCGTCTTCCAGGTCACTTATCCGTTCTTCTGCCTCAGTTATTCTGCTATTGATTCCTTCTAGTGTAGTTTTCATTTCAGTTATTGTATTGTTCATCTCTGTTTGTTTGTTCTTTAATTCTTCTAGATCTTTGTTAAACATTTCTTGCATGTTCTCAGCCTTTGCCTCCATTCTTTTTCTGAGGTCCTGGATCATCTTCACTATCATTATTCTGAATTCTTTTTCTGGAGGGTTGCCTATCTCCACTTCATTTAGTTGTTTTTCTGGGGTTTAATCTTGTTCCTTCATCTGGTATATAGCCCTCTGCCTTTTCATCTTGACTATCTTTCTGTGAATGTGTTTTTTGTTCCACAGGCTGCAAGATTGTAGTTCTTCTTGCTTCTGCTGTCTGCCCTCTGGTGGATGAGGCTATCTAAAAGGCTTGATGGGAGGCACTGGTGGTGGGTAGAGCTGACTGTTGCTCTGGTGGGCGGAGCTCAGTAAAACTTTAATCCACTTGACTGTTGATGGGTAGGACTGGGTTCCCTCCCTGTTGGTTGTTTGGCCTGAGGCAACCCAACACTGGAGCCTACCTGGGCTCTTTGGTAGGGCTAATGGCAGACTCTGGGATGGCTCATGCCAAGGAGTACTTCCCAGAACTTCTGCCGCCAGTGTCCCTGTCCCCACAGTGAGCCACAGAACCCCCCCCCCCTCCACCTCTGCAGGAGACTGTCCAACACTAGCAGGTAGGTCTGGTAGAGTCTCCCCCGGGGTCACTGCTCCTTCCCCTGGGTCCCGATACACACACTACTTTGTGTGTGCCCTCCAAGAGTGGAGTCTCTGTTTCCCCCAGTCCTGTTGAAGTCCTGCAATCAATTCCCACTAAGCTTCACAGCCTGATTCTCTAGGAATTCCTCCTCCCGTTGCCGGACCCCCAGGTTGGGAAGCCTGACGTGAGGCTCAGAACCTTCACTCCAGTGGGTGGACTTCTATGGTATAAATGTTATCCAGTCTGTGAGTCCCCCACCCACCAGTTATGGGATTTGATTTTACTGTGATTGTGCCCCTCCTACCATCTCATTGTGGCTTCTCCTTTGTCTTTGGATGTGGGGTATCTTTTTGGTGAGTTCCAGTGTCTTCCTGTCAATCATTGTCCAGCAGCTAGTTGTGATTCAGGGGTTCTCGCAAGAGGGAGTGAGAGCATGTCCTTCTATTCCGCCATCTTGCTTCCTCTCCTCCATATAGCACTTCTATTTTTAATTTTTTGAGGAACCTCCACACTGTTTTCCATAGTGGCTGCACCAATTTGTATTCCCACCAACAGTGTAGGAAGATTCTCTTCTCTGCACACCCTCTCCAGCATTTGTTATTTGTAGACTTTTAATGATGACCATTCTGATAGGTGTGAAGTGGTACCTCATTGTAGTTTTCATTTACATTTCGCTAATAATTAGCAATGATGAGCATCTTTTCATGTGCCTATTGGCTATCTGTATGTCTTCTTTTGAGAAATGTCAATTTAGGTCTTCTGCCCATTTTTTGATTGAGTTGGGTTTTTTGTTGTTGTTGTTGTTGTTGTTTTCTCAGTTGTATATTTTATTTTTTTTATAACATCTTTATTGGAGTATAATTGCTTTACAATGGTGTGTTAGTTTCTGCTTTATAACAAAGTGAATCAGTTATACATATACATGTGTTCCCATGTCTCTTCCCTCTTGTGTCTCTCTCCCTCCCACCCTCCATATCCCACCTCTCTAGGTGGTCACAAACCACCGAGCTGATCTCCCTGTGTTATGCGGCTGCTTCCCACTAGCTATCTATTTTACGTTTGGTAGTGTATATATGTCCATGCCACTCTCTCACTTTGTCACAGCTTACCCTTCCCCCTCCCCATATCCTCAAGTCCATTCTCTAGTAGGTCTGTGTCTTTATTCCTGTCTTACCCTTAGGTTCTTCATGACCTTTTTTTTTTTTCTTAGATTCCATATATATGTGTTAGCATACAGTATTTGTTTTTCTCTTTCTGACTTACTTCCCTCTGTATGACAGACTGTAGGTCCATCCACCTCACTACAAATAACTCAATTTTGTTTCTTTTTATGGCTGAGTAATATTCCACTGTATATATGTGCCACATCTTCTTTATCCATTCATCCAATGATGGACACTTAGGTTGCTTCCATGTTCTGGTTATTGTAAATAGAGCTGCAATGAACATTGTGATACATGACTCTTTTTGAATTATGGTTTTCTCTGGGTATATGCCCAGTAGTGGGATTGCTGGGTCGTATGGTAATTCTACTTTTAGTTTTTTAAGGAACCTCCATAATGTTCTCCATAGTGGCTGTATCAATTTGCATTCCCACCAACAGTGCAAGAGTGTTCCCTTTTCTCTACACCCTCTCCAGCATTTATTGTTTCTAGATTTTTTGATGATGGCCATTCTGACTGGTGTGAGATGATATCTCATTGTAGTTTTGATTTGCATTTCTCTAATGATTAATGATGTGGAGCATTCTTTCATGTGTTTGTTGGCAATCTGTATATCTTCTTTGGAGAAATGTCTATTTAGGTCTTCTGCCCATTATTGGATTGGGTTTTTTGGTTTTTTGCTATTGAGCTCCATGAGCTGCTTGTAAATTTTGGAGATTAATCCTTTTGTAGTTGCTTCATTTGCAAATATTTTCTCGCATTCTGAGGTTTGTCTTTTGGTCTTGTTTATGGTCTCCTTTGCTGTGCAAAAGCTTTTAAGTTTCATTAGGTCCCATTTGTTTATTTGTGTTTTTATTTCCATTTCTCTAGGAGGTGGGTCAAAAAGGATCTTGCTGTGATTTATGTCATAGAGTGTTCTGCCTATGTTTTCCTCTAAGAGTTTGACAGTGTCTGGCCTTACACTTAGGTCTTTAATCATTTTGAGCTTATTTTTGTGCATGGTGTCAGGGAGTGTTCTAACTTCATACTTTTACATGTACCTGTCCAGTTTTCCCAGCACCACTTATTGAAGAGGCTGTCTTTTTTCCACTGTATATTCTTGCCTCCTTTATCAAAGATAAGGTGTCCATATGTGCGTGGGTTTATCTCTGGGCTTTCTATCCTGTTCCATTGATATATATTTCTGTTTTTGTGCCAGTACCATACTGTCTTGATTACTGTAGCTTTGTAGTATAGTCTGAAGTCAGGGAGCCTGATTCCTCCAGCTCCGTTTTTCTTTCTCAAGATTGCTTTGGTTATTTGGGGTCTTTTGTGTTTCCATACAAATTGTGAAAGTTTTTGTTCTAGTTCTGTGATAAATGCCAGTGGTAGTTTGATAGGGATTGCACTGAATCTGTAGATTGCTTTGGGTAGTATAGTCATTTTCACAATGTTGATTCTTCCAATCCAAGAACGTGGTATATCTCTCCATCTATTTGTATCATCTTTCTTTCATCAGTGTCTTATAATTTTCTGCATATAGGTCTTTTGTCTCCTTAGGTAGGTTTATTCCTAGATATTTTATTCTTTTTGTTGCAGTGCTAAATGGGAGTGTTTTCTTAATTTCACTTACATATTTTTCATCATTAGTGTATAGGAATGCAAGAGATTTCTGTGCATTAATTTTGTATCCCGCTACTTTACCAAATTCATTGTTTAGCTCTAGTAGTTTTCTGATAACATCTTTAGGAATCTCTATGTATAGTATCATGTCATCTGCAAACAGTGACAGCTTTACTTCTTCCTTTCCGATTTGGATTCCTTTTATTTCTTTTTCTTCTCTGATTGCTGTGGCTAAAACTTCCAAAACTATGTTGAATAATAGTGGTGAGAGTGGGCAACCTTGTCTTGTTCCTGATCTTAGTGGAAATGGTTTCAGTTTTTCACCATTGAGGACGATGTTTGCTGTGGGTTTGTTGTATATGGCCTTTATTATGTTGAGGAAAGTTCACTCTATGCCTACTTTCTGGAGAGTTTTTATCATAAATGGGTGTTGAATTTTGTCGAAAGCTTTCTCTGCATCTATTGAGATGATCATATGGTTCTTCTCCTTCAATTTGTTAATATGGTGTATCACGTTGATTGATTTGCATATATTGAAGAATCCTTGCATTCCTAAAATAAACCCCACTTGATCGTGGTGTATGATCCTTTTAATGTGCTGTTGGATTCTCTTTGCTAGTATTTTGTTGAGGATTTTTGCATCTATGTTCATCAGTGATATTGGCCTGTAGTTTTCTTTCTTTGTGATGTCTTTGTCTGGTTTTGGTATCAGGGTGATGGTGGCCTCGTAGAATGAGTTTGGGAGTGTTCCTCCCTCTGTTATATTTTGGAAGAGTTTGAGAAGGATAGGTGTTAGTTCTTCTCTAAATGTTTGATAGAATTCGCCTGTGAAGCCATCTGGTCCTGGGCTTTTGTTTGTTGGAAGATTTTTAATCACAGTTGCAATTTCAGTGCTTGTGATTGGTCTGTTCATATTTTCTGTTTCTTCATGGTTCAGTCTCAGCAGGTTGTGCATTTCTAAGAATTTGTCCATTTCTTCCTGGTTGTCCATTTTATTGGCATAGAGTTGCTTGTAGTAATCTCTCATGATCCTTTGTATTTCTACAGTGTCAGTTGTTACTTCTCCTTTTCCATTTCTAATTCTATTGATTTGAGTCTTCTCCCTTTTTTTTTTTGATGAGTCTGGCTAATGGCTTATCAATTTTGTTTATCTTCTCAAAGAACCAGCTTTTAGTTTTATTGATCTTTGCTCTCGTTTCCTTCATTTCTTTTTCATTTATTTCTGCTCTGATCTTTATGATTTCTTTCCTTCTGCTAACTTTGGGGTTTTTTTGTTCTTCTCTCGCTAATTGCTTTAGGTGCAAGGTTAGGTTGTTTATTTGAGATGTTTCCTGTTTCTTGAGGTAGGCTTGTATTGCTATAAACTTCCCTCTTAGAACTGCTTTTGCTGCATCCCACAGGTTTTGGGTCATCTTGTCTCCACTGTCATTTGTTTCTAGGTATTTTTTGATTTCTTCTTTGATTTCTTCAGTGATCACTTCGTTATTAAGTAGTGTATTGTTTAGCCTCCATGTGTTTGTATGTTTTACAGATCTTTTCCTGTAATTGATATCTAGTCTCATAGCGTTGTGGTCGGCAAAGATACTTGATACGATTTCAATTTTCTTAAATTTACGAAAGCTTGATTTGTGACCCAGGATATGATCTATCCTGGAGAATGTTCCATGAGCACTTGAGAAAAATGTGTATTCTGTTGTTTTTGGGTGGAATGTCCTATAAATATCAATAAAGTCCATCTTGTTTAATGTATCATTTAAAGCTTGTGTTTCCTTATTTATTTTCATTTTGGATGATCTGTCCATTGGTGAAAGTGGGGTGTTGAAGTCCCCTACTATGATTGTGTTACTGTCGATTTCCCCGTTTATGGCTGTTAGTATTTACCTTATCTATTGAGGTGCTCCTATGTTGGGTGCATAAATATTTACAATTGTTATATCTTCTTCTTGGATCGATCCCTTGATCATTATGTAGTGTCCTTCTTTGTCTCTTGTAATAGTCTTTATTTTAAAGTCTATTTTGTCTGATATGAGAATTGCTACTCCACCTTTCTTTTGACTTCCATTTGCATGGAATATCTTTTTCCAACCCCTCACTTTCAGTCTGTATGTGTCCCTAGGTCTGAAGTGGGTCTCTTGTAGACAGCGTATATACGGGTCTTGTTTTTGTATCCATTCAGCCAGTCTGTGTCTTCTGGTGGGAGCATTTAATCCATTTACATTTAAGGTAATTATCGATATGTATGTTCCTATTCCCATTTTCTTAATTGTTTTGGGTTTGTTATTGTAGGTGTTTTCCTTCTCTTGTGTTTCTTGCCTAGAGAAGTTCCTTTAGCATTTGTTGTAAAGCTGGTTTGGCGGTGCTGAACTCTCTCAGGTTTGCTTGTCTGTAAAGGTTTTAATTTCTCCATCAAATCTAAATGAGATCCTTGCTGGATAGAGTAATCTTGGTTGTAGGCTTTTCCCTTTCATCACTTTAAATATGTCTTGCCACTCCCTTCTGGCTTGCAGAGTTTCTGCTGAAAGATCAGCTGTTAACCTTATGGGGATTCCTGTGTGTTTTTTGTTGTTTTTCCCTTGTCGCTTTTAATATGTTTTCTTTGTATTTAATTTTTGATAGTTTGATTAATATGTGTCTGGCGTGTTTCTCCTCGGATTTATCCTGTATGGGACTCTCTGCACTTCCTGGACTTGATTCACTATTTTCTTTCCCATATTAAGGAAGTTTTCAACTATAATCTCTTCAAATATTTTCTCAGTCCCTTTCTTTTTCTCTTCTTCTTCTGGTACCCCTATAATTCGAATGTTGGTGCATTTAATGTTGTCCCAGAGGTCTCTGAGACTGTCCTCAGTTCTTTTCATTCTTTTTTCTTTATTCTGCTCTGCAGTAGTTATTTCCACTATTTTATCTTCCAGATCACTTATCTGTTCTTCTGCCGCAGTTATTCTGCTATTGATCCCTTCTAGGGTATTTTTAATTTCATTTATTATGTGTTCATCATTGCTTGTTTCCTCTTTAGTTCTTCTAGGTCCTTGTTAAATGTTTCTTGCATTTTCTCTATTCTATTTCCAAGATTTTGGATCATCTTTACTATCATTATTCTGAATTCTTTTTCAGGTAGACTGCTTATTTCCTCTTCATTTTTTAGGTCTGGTGGGTTTTTACCTTGCTCCTTCATCTGCTGTGTGTTTTTCTGTCTTCTCATTTTGCTTATCTTACTGTTTTTGGGTCTCCTTTTCGCAGGGTGCAGGTTCGTAGTTCCCATTGTTTTTGGTGTCTTTCCCCAGTGGCTAAGGTTGGTTCAGTGGGTTGTGTAGGCTTCCTGGTGGAGAGGACTAGTGCTTGTGTTCTGGTGGATGAGGCTGGATCTTGTCTTTCTGCTGGGCAGGTCCACGTCTGGTGGTGTGTTTTGGGGTGTCTGTGGCCTTATTATGATTTTAGGCTGCCCCTCTGCTAATGAATGGGGCTGTGTTCCTGTCTTGCTAGTTGTTTGGCATAGGGTGTCCAGCACTGTAGCTTGCTGGTCGTTGAGTGAAGCTGGGTCTTCGTGTTGAGATGGAGATCTCTGGGAGCCTTTCGCTGCTTGATATTACATGGAGCTGGGAGGTCCCTTATGGACCAGTGTCCTCAAGTTGGCTCTCCCACCTCAGAGGCACAGCACTGACTCCTGGCTGGAGCACCAAGAGCCTTTCATCCACACGGCTCAGAATAAAAGTGAGGATAAAAAAAGGACGGACAGAACCCTAGGACAAATGGTGAAAGCAAAGCTATACAGACAAAATCTCACAGAGAAGCATACACATACACACTCACAAAAACAGGAAAAGGGGAAAACATAATATATCTTGCTCCCAAAGTCCACCTCCTCAATTTGGGATGATTTGTTGTCTATTCAGGTATTCCACAGATTCAGGGTACATCAAGTTGATTGTGGAGATTTAATCCTCTGCTCCTGAGGCTGCTGGGAGTAATTTCCATTTCTCTTCTTTGTTCCCACGCCTCCTGGGGTTCAGCTTTGGATTGGCCACCTCTACGTGTAGGTCGCCTGAGGGCGTCTGTTCTTTGCTCAGACAGGACGGGGTTAAAGGAACAGCTGATTCAGGGTCTCTGGCTCACTCAGGCCGGGGGGAGGGAGGGGTACGGAAGAGGGGCGAGCCTGCAGTGGCAGAGGCCGGCATGACATTGCACCAGGCTGACGCGTGCCGTGCATTCTCCCGGGGAAGTTGTCCCTCGGTCGCAGGACCCTGGCAGTGGTGAGCTGCACAGGCTCCTGGCAGGGGAGCTGTGGATAGTGACCTGTGTTTGCTCACAGGGTTCTTGGTGGCTGCAGCAGCAGCCTTAGCATCTCATGCCCATTTCTGGGGTCCGTGCTGATAGCCGCGGCTCACGCCCGTCTCTGGAGTTCGTTTAGGTGGTGCTCTGAATCCCCTCTCCTCGCGCACCAGGAAACAAAGAGGGAAGAAAAAGTCTCTTGCCTCTTCGGCAGGTCCAGACTTTTTCCTGGACTCCCTCCCAGCTAGCTGTGGCACACTAGCCCCCTTCAGGTTGTGTTCACGCCACCAACCCCAGTCCTCTCCCTGCAATCCGAGCGAAGCCCGAGGCTCAGCTCCCAGCCCCCGCCCGCCCCGGCGGGTGAGCAGACAAGCCTCTTGGGCTGGTGAGTGCTGTTCGGCACCGATCCTACGTGCAGGAATCTCTGCTTTGCCCTCCGCACCCCTGTTGCTGCACTCTCCTCCGAGGTCCGAAGCTCCCCCCTCCACCACCCACAGTCTTCGCCCGCGAAGGGGCTTCCTAGTGTGTGGAAACCTTTCCTCCTTCACAGCTCCCTCCTGCTGGTGCAGGTCCCGTACCTATTCTTTTGTCTCTTTTTTCTTTTTTCTTTTGCCCTACCCAGGCACATGGGGAGTTTCTTGCCTTTTGGGAGGTCTGAGGTCTTCTGCCAGCGTTCAGTAGGTGTTCTATAGGAGCAGTTCCACGTGTAGATGTATTTCTGATGTATCTGTGGGGAGGAAGGTGATCTCCACGTCTTACTCTTCCGCCATCTTCTCTTCCACCTCTTGTTGTTGTTATTGAGCTGTATGAGCTGTTTGTACATTTTGGAAATTAATCCCTTTTTGGTTGCATCATTTGAAAAATTTTTCCCATTCTGTAGGTTGTCTTTTCATTTTGTTTGTGGTTTCCTTTGCTGTACAAAAGCTTGTAATTTTGATTAGATCCCATTTGTTTACTTTTGCTTTTATTGCCTTGGGAGGCTGACTTAAGAATTAATTGGTACAATTTATGTCAGTTTATGTTTTGCCTATGTTCTCTTCTAGTTTTATGGTGTCATGTCTTTAAGTCTTTAAGCCATTTTGAGTTTATTTTGTGTATGGTGTGAGGGTGTATTCTAACTTCATTGATTTACATGCAGCTGTCCAACTTTTCTAACACCACTTGCTAGTGATGGACTGTCTTTTCTCAACTGTATACTCTTGCCTTCTTTGTTGAATATTAATTGACCATAGGTGAGTGGCTTATTTCTGGGCTGTCTATTCTATTCCATTGATCCTTGTCTGTTTTTGTGCTAATACCATGCTGTTTTGATTACTGTAGCTTTGTAGTATTGTCTGAAGTCTGGGAAGGTTATGCCTCCAGCTTTGTTCTTTTTCCTCAGGATTTCTTTGCCAATTCTGGGTCTTTTATGATTTCATATAAATTTTAGGACTATTTGTTCTAGTTCTGTGAAAAATGTCAAGGGTAATTTTATAGGGATTGCATTAAATGTGTAGATTGCTTTGGGTAGTATAGCCATTTTAACAATATTAATACTTCCAATCCAAGAGCATGAGATATCTTTCCATATCTTTGAATCATATTCAGTTTCCTTTATTAATATTCTATAGTTCTCAGCATATGTCTTTCATCCCCTTTGACCTAGACCATTTTTATTTTTAAGATCATAATGTTCATTTTGGAAATTTATCCAAACACAGATAGTTATAAATAAAGAAACAGGAATTGCCTATAATCCAGAGATAACCATTATTAATATTTTGGTTATTTAAAGTAGAATTCTTTGCTATGCTGATATCCATCACTATCCTCTCACCGTAAGTTCTTTTTCTTCATGAGTGCATTATCATATTTATTTACTACTTTATTTTCTATCTTCTTTACTATGTTTAGCCCACTGCTGCAAACCCCAGGCCCTATAATAATGACTGGCACATGGGAGATGCTCAGTAAGTTTCTGTTGAATAAATGAGTCTCTTTTTATATATAGAACAGAGCTGAGGTCATACTTTACATACAGTTCTAAATTTTTATTCATTTAGCATTATATTTCATCATGCCACTGACTAGTTTAAAACCCTTCAGTGAAGGGTTTAAAACCCTTTCTCATTACCCTTAGAACAAAGCCTAAAATCCTTACTATATCCTGCAAGATGTTGGTCTTTGGAAAGACACACAATCCTTATCTTTGGAGCTACAGCATCTCAAATCCTCAGAATCCACATGGCCCAGCTCCTGGCTTTCCTCCCCATTTTCTCCCTTCCAGCCATGCTGGGCTCCTTATAATTTCCATCAACACACCATACCCTCTCTTGTCTTGGGGCATATTCGTTTTCTAGTGCTGCTGTAACAAAATTACACTGGGTGGCTTAACAACAGACATTATTTTCTCACAATTCTGGAGGCTAGAAGTCCGAGACCAAGGTGTCGGTAGGGTTCATTTCTTCCAAGGCCTTTCTTCTTGGCTTATAGATGGCTGTTTTCTTCATGTCTTCACATGGTCTTTCCTCATGCATATCTGTGTCCCAATCTCCCCATCTTATGAGGACACCAGACACTCTAATTACCTCATTTAACCTTAATTACCTACTTAAAGATCCTGTGTACAAATACAGTCACAGACTGACGTGTTTGGGATTAGAACTTCAACATAAGATTTTGGGGTACACGATTCAACCCATAACACAAGGCTTTGAACTAGTTGTTCCTTCTGTCTCTCCTCTTATTTGAGATCTCAGCTTAAATTTCACTTTTCAGACAACTTTTCCATGACAGCAACCAGGCTAGGTCCCCACTTTATATGCTCGCATAGTATCAGTATCATCCCCTTTTAAAACCCTCATCACGTTTGTAATTACTTGTTCCATGTCTGCCTTTTGGATTTGACTGTAAAATACATGAGAACAAGACTTGGAACTGTGTTGAACATCACCTTCTTCCCAGAGCTTAGTTCAGTGCATGGTGAATAGGAAGGGCATTAAATCTTTGCTCAATTAATCCAAACTGAAGAGCATGCTCTTAGATATTAAAAACTTTTTATAAACATTGTTTTAATGAATGCACATTATTTTTATTGATGGGCCCTACTGTTCTTAATATTTACCCCATAGACATCTATATTATCCAAATTTTTTCTCTTATTCACAATATTAGGATGGAAATCTGTATCTGTCCCTCTATTTCCTTAGATTCCTAGTAATAGATAAACTGAGTTAAAAGGAAATAAACCATTTTAAGGCTTTAATGTATACTGCTGAATTGATTTCTAAAAAGATTGAAAAAACTTAATACTTCTGTTAGCAGTAAAAATAAAAATAAGCACAAACTGATGAAAAGTATATGGAAAAGAGCTTGTTATATAAAATTTGGGTGAATATTTTATTGCCCAGTTTCTTGGAAAGGAATGTAAATCTGTGTTTTGTAGGTTTGGGGGAGAATTAGATTTCTGGATCTTGAATGAGGCACTCCTGTGTATGTATGGTGTCCGATATTTATTTTCACTACTCCCAGGGATGGAGATAATTTAACAACGCTCCCTTCAGGGTTAGAATACACATATGGGAGGGAGTAGTAAGGCGAGGGTGGGTGGGAATTCCTTCACCTTTGTGTTCAAGTCTAGCAGCCTGATTCTTCTATTTTTCAGTACCTCTAGTTTGAGTCTGGGGGTTCCCACTCTCCAATTATCAAAGTAGAAAAAGTGGATGATTGTCCTAGAATATGTGTAGGGAAATTTCCCTCAAAATAAATGCAAATAAAGTCATGTGGATTCAGTAGGTAGAGAAGTTGGTGGAAGTTGAGGTCATGCTCATCTGCATCTATTTTCTCAATGATATATATGTGGTGAGGTCATCACGTGAGTGACGGTAGGAGCATAGGATATTTGAAAGAAAGGTGGTGTGAAACTGTAGTCTCAGAGTGGGAAAATAAATTAGCTAGAGAAATGTGGTTGGAATTGCGGGAAGTACTGAATCTCATTTGAGATTTGTGTTCATGATTTAAAGTCAGGCCAGTCAGCACTGGTGGTGTGATTTCATCCAGTTCCAACAGCTACTTAAGTTTAGGTGAAAATCAGTGAGTAGTTAGGTTTAATAAGATTTAAAGTTTTGCCAAGTTTGTTCAAAAGAGGAAGAGACATTAATGGTGGGTAAATTGGTAAGTGAGGTCATGGGGAGGGGTGATGGATTCTGAGAAACGGGAAGAATCAGTGGATTGGAGGTCCTGAAGAACTATCCAAGTGAGTGGACAAGACTGAGTTGAAACTAATGATTAGAGACTGAGATCACAGGGCTTTAAAAATATTTACATATTTTATTAAATATTAATATTAATGTATTAAGACAATTGGGGCTGGAACTCTCGTAGCTTAAGACCTCAGGTAAGAAAGGACTAATGAACGGATTAGTCCTTCTGAAGGTAGCAGCTGTCTGGGACTGCCTTGAGAACTTCATCTACTCTACAGATGGAGGAAGCTGGACGGGAGAGTGGGGAAAGGGAGTTTAGGACAAGCTAGCTGGCAGTGTTTGTCAGATTGCCTCTCGACCCAAGGTCAGTGGCTTTTCCCAGAAACTGGGAAAAGATAAAGTAGGGGGTTCCTGTGTAGGATGTGCCTCCAGTTGCTGCAGAACTCCAGCACCAGCGTGGCGGTGGTGATGGTGGTGGGAGGGTAGCAGCCAGTCCCTTGGTGTTAAGTTCTTCTTCCTCTATTTAATGACTTTGGTTCTCTCCCTTAACCTGTGAGGAAGGTTTTCAATCTTTTCATTTTAAGAAACCCCATCCTACTATTACATCCAAAGTATTTTTTCAATATTACCTGCTGCTGCTATTTCTTAAGACAGTACCACTTCTTAGACAGCTGAGACTGAAACAAGGATAGAAATGCGCTCTAACACCATAGGACTTCTAAAGTTAGTTCTTTCTCCCACTATCATCTGGGATGATGAGTGCATTCTTATGGATTAAGAGAATCCCCAGGGTTCTATCAATCAATCAGTGGCCTCCAATTGACTACTTCACTGTAAAGGATGGATAGAAACTATAGACCTCCAGGCTTATTAGGGTAAGTTAAGAGCAAGGCTTTGAGAAGTATAAGCCTTCCTAGCAGGTAGATGCTGACACTAGTTTCAACCCTTAAATTACTTAGCTTCTCTTAGTAGATAGACCTCTTAAAGCTTGCTTTACCCAGAAAAGAGAAGCAACCTCCCCTTTGAAATCTTCCAAGAGATACTCCTGGATCCTTTAACTCTTCCTGAAATAGCGGTGCTTTGTCCTAGAGGAATGGAGGCATGCTGAGACTGGAATTAATGCCCAGAGAACCTGAGAATGGATGCTAACATTTCTAAACTTCAATCCCAGGTGGGGAGAAAGTGGTCAGGTGGGAAGGTAGGTAGTGGCTGAGCAAAAGGTGAGCAGAAACTGAAATGGGGGTGGAAGGAGGGGTGAGAAGGACTGAGAAAGGAAGGGAGAAGATGGCATACCGGAAGGAGCATAGGCTCTGGAAATAAACCAGGGCTCCCTTTCCATTGCCCAGGCACAAAATGTTGGACTTCGCGTAAGATGCTTAGAACTTGTTCAACTCTCAGTTTGCTCATCTTTAAAGAAAACAATTAATTATCAATAAATAATAGTGATTGATTATTATCAGATCTTTCAAGACATCTGTGTTCAGAAACCCTGGAACAGTACAGATGAAAAGCATAGTATCACAGTACCTGAAAGTGGCTGCTAAATGAAATGGTCTCACTGGAATTAACAGGAAAGGTCAGTATTACTCTTGATGACAATATTAAAAGGACAAATGTTTGATTGATTTTATTAAATATTAGTAAACTCAAAACATAAACACGTTACCAATATTGACACTGTGAATTACTAACTCCACTCTGAGGGTCCTAGTTGAGTTGTGGAACTGTTCAACATATGTCTGTGTGTCTATACTCTAAGCTGTTCCCCAAATTTACTCTCCTAGGGTAAAATGAAAATCAAAGGGAAGACAGTGGTGAAAAAAATTTAAAGATATCAAAGTATAAAGATATGCAAAGTGATGCTAAAAATTAAAACTAGACCAGCATATTTACATATTTTATTAATCTTTACAATCAGTCATTATAATCAAATACACAATTATATACAAGGATTATATACATTTTGCCCAGACTTTTACATCACAGTACATAGTTTCCCTTAGAAATATTGTATACATTTATCACCAAACAATAAAATCCAACAACAGTAGTGTTACAGCACCTGTTAGTACAGACATCTTTTTCATAAATTACATCATAAGAAAATATACGGCTGTAAATTGGGCTTTTAAAAATGTCTTTTATAAAATCTGAACATACAATATTTCATTCACAGAATGTTTTTTTTTTTCTATGTTCTGACTGAAGCCTTGTGCATAAAACGACTGGTTGGAATATTTATTAAATGCCCCCACCCCCGCCTCTACAATTATAAGCACTATTTGAATTACTGACGCTGAGCTTTCTTCATGATGAATTTGGCATGGAGTTTGGTGAGGGAACAAATGCTGGTTTTACTGTTATAAGGGCTGTGAGATGATGGTAATTTAAATTAATAAAATCTCAAGAGAGCATATTAGAGAAGTTAAAATCACAGAGTGCACAATTTTTTATTTTACCCTCTAACACTGTGAAGAAAAAGGGAAAAGTATAATGTTAAAAAAAAATTGTTCTGAAACAATTGTATTCTTGTTGGAAGCCTATTAAAAGTTAAAAACAAAAAAGAAAACCTACCCAACAAAATATCCCATCCCAAACATATCTGGTAAATTACAATTCTTTCACATCTAAAACTTTATGGGAAAAGCACTGCAAATTAGGATATATCATTTTAATGGACCTTCCTAAGCAGAAAAAACTATAACTATTTTTAGTAGGTAAACAAGTGAAGTTTTAAAACTTGAAAATACCTGAATTAAATACTTTCTCTAATATCTAACTTTTAACTTTCAGATAAAATCCTTACTTGATTCCGGGTTTGTAAACATTGTATAAATCCTTCTTAGTCAATCAATTTTATGGCTGTGGTGATCACTTCAGCTCTATCTCTATGCAGTCAACATCTAACTGAGGTAGACCAGATGTTTCTAAAATTCAGGGTTACATAGAATCCCCTGAATCTTTAGGAAGTAAATAAAATGCTATAAAGATTTTAAAACAAAACATTTTAAAAAATGCCTAATGATGTTGAAATTTTTTAATGAAATAAAAAACAACTTTGTGGCAGTATGTCAATTAAGAATGGAGAGTCAATGACAATGTTGGAGTTTTGAAGCTGAACACTATACCTTCTTTTCCTAGCTAGGGAAAAATCACGTATAATTCCTTCTGGGTATTAAGTATAATTTGTTAAATTTTTTTCCTTTTGTTTCTTTTTTTTTTAAGGATTCATTTTTCTAAACAAGCCAGCAATTTGCTTCTAAACCACAATGAATGGCAACAACTCCCCCTAATGGCCAAAGAAAGGGTAAGTGGCAGTAAGCTGGCTTTTCCTTGTATGCCACAAGATCTCTGCTGGAAATAAAATTATGTTGCTTTGATAACTTAGACAATTTAGATTTAGACAACAATGGCTCTGAGATACAAAAAGAAAATCAAATCAATGTATATAAGGCTTCTGTAATCCAAGTCTTAAAGGAACATCTGCTCCTTTTCTCCAAGCCCCAGTCCTATAAATCAAGGCAAGTCAAGTAATTAAGCTTCAGCTATTTTGGCAGCTTTGCAACTAAGATGAACAAAGCACTATGTCTATCCTTCTGTATACTATATGTATTATAGTTCTATCTTCTTACACCAAATTTCACATGCAGAGAGACTAAAAAATATCCATTTTGGTGTCAGGTTTAATTAAGGGCCAATAAAGGTCTTGTATACTACTCTTTTTTCCCCCCTCAAAGTGAATTCTCTATTAGATTTATTACTCACTGACCCAATTAAGTTTAGCTGGAATTTTTGAAAGCAGCTATTTATCCCCTTCTAAAATAACAGTTTACCTGGGATCTAAGACATACTGTACATGAATATACATAACTACAATACAGCACTGCTGTTCTTTAACAGCTCCATATACACTTTAAGTTCATCAGTACCTCAAACACTGTGTTTTAAGAAAAAGGGTTGTTATATAATGTCATGGTACAGAAAAAAGAAATTAAGTCTCAAATATTCCTTTAGAACTGAGTCAGGTAAGTTTAAAAAAATAAATAAAATGAGTAAAGCCATGATTTCAATTACAGGGCTGTCTACAGATATCAACAACAAAGTTTTTAAAACTTAAATGTGGCCAGCAGCAGACTGCCCCCCCCACCACACACACTCACTCACTCACACAAAGGAAAAAAATTCTCAGTAAGCTATATGGCTATATGTTAGTTGCTACTGTGTTTTTTACACAGGTTACCATAGACTAATTTTCAAGTCCATATCAGAAGGAATATTTGTTTAAAAAAAAAGCAAACTTAAAAACCATGATTCAACAGAAAATGTGACAGACTCCTTAGGTGCAACTTTAGAAACTAGTTTCAAAGGAGGAAAAATAGTAGTTACTCCAGAATTTTTAGATCACTACCACAGTTTTATCATGGCTCCCTAAGATAGAAAAATGGAACAAAATGTATTCAGCTATTGGCAACATAGGCCTTGTGGCTCAAAATGCATTCTAAACATGGGATGGAGTAAGGCTGATGGCTAGAGGTAATCACCTCCAACGAAATGAACTGGAAAAGATTTATAATTTACCCTACAAAGATATAACTTTAAGTTCCATTTCAGAGTAGTCACAGCTTTCCTTACGGAAGGCCCAATGGCAAGTTCATATTGCAACATTATAGTTTCTCCCTTGCTCCATTTTTCAAAAGTATTAAGTAACCAATTTCCACAATATATGACCTTTTTACCTGGTCCCAATGATTAGTCTTTATGCAGAGAACTCACTGAGAAAGTACACTGGCTTCACCTTTGGTTTAAATGAAAAGGATGGATACTGTTAAAGAGGGGGAAAAAAAAATCAAGTCATCTTGATCATGTTACACAATGAAGCAAGTGAAAATGATGAGCAAAGACTGTTTTCACCATGAATGTATTTGCTTCATAACCACTTAGGTCACTTTTGAGTGTTTCTGTGAAGGCAGCATAACCAGAATGCCCAAAATACTCCTATGTGTTTTCCCCAAAGGGCCTCTAACCCCAAAACCAAGAAAACCGAGAGCTTCCTTCAATTAGAAAGCTGTACAAATTCGTATTGCCCACCTCACAGTTAACTGAATTTGTTTCTTATCTACCATCTAGAGAGTGCAGAAATCTGGTTCCTAGAAATGCCCAATAATCTTTTCCTGGCCTGAGATGCAGCAGGGTGGTGCAATGCTATCACCTGAGGGGGAAAGTGTGAGTTTGCATTTTTGATGGGACAGTTATAAACAAGGTCAGTTCTAACACAGCATGTTCCAGATTCCTATGATAACTAACTCTCCCAGTCAGAACGTGGTTGTTCATCACCATACTTAGAGCCTCCCATGAGAGAGCCTGCTTAGTATCAGGGTATCTATTATCCACAGTTTACCTTTTCTTTTGAAATACCTACCACCAGGTAGACTTTAGTGAGTCAGAGCTCATCCTTCTCCATCATTTCAAATGCTTCTATATCTTCATTCCAGTCTGCTAATATGGAGTCTATAGGTTGGACCTTTTTACCCCAGCTAACATTAGGATTGGAATCCTCCTCAGTTTCTGATTGTTCTTGAAGTTGGTTATCTAAATCTGTACATTCACCATCAAGACTTGTAGTCTCATGGTTTTCCGTGGGATTAGAATTCTGTTCAGAAGGAGAAATGCTTGCTGCAGCATTGTCCGTATCTGCTGGAGACAAAGATTCTGGGTGAGAGTTTAGAGAACTTTCCTCAGGAGACTCCTGATCAACCAAATCAACCTCCTGAGAACTTGATGCAATCTGTTCAGCACTCTGATTCTGAGAATCATTTTCAGAGGATGGTTGTTCTTCATTTTCCATCTCAGGATCTGTATATGAAAGAAACAAACTTCATGCTACTTTCCCCACAAAACATGTACTATCACATTCTCAAAACCATACTGGTTTTGGTAATAAAACAAAAAAATAAAAGTTAAAGAAAATCATGTCAATGCAGAATGACTCTAATAACTAAAAAGACTGCCTTCAATGGGTATTAGTAAATGCCAAGAAATATACTAAACAATACTACTATTAAAATGCATATAAATTTGTATTATGTCTCAGATTTATTAAATATCTAAATTCAGGAAAGCCTGCACATGAGAACATATTAAATAGAATACATTTTATTTATTTAAATTAATTATTTATTTTAAAAATCTTTATTGGACTATAATTGCTTTACGATGTTGTATTAGTTTCTGCTGTATAACAAAGTGAATCAGCTACACGTATACATATATCCCCATATCCCCTCCCTCTTGCATCTCCCTCCCACCCTCCTTATCCCACCCCTCCAGGTGGTCACAAAGCACTGAGCTGATCTCCCTGTGCTATGCAGCTGCTTCCCACTAGCTATCTGTTTTACATTTGGTAGTGTATATATGTCAATGCTACTCTCTCACTTTGTCTCAGCTTACACTTCCCCCTCCCTGTGTCCTCAAGTCCATTCTCTACAACTGCGTCTTTATAAATAGAATACATTTTAAACAGCACATGCCATTGCTGTACTTTAAGATAATATTCTTTGAAAAGTGAAATTCCCACTCAGTAAACCATGAAAATGCAGATAATACAAAACTTTGAATGATTCATGGATATCAATGTGATTGATCAAATACAATATTTTCATAAACACAAAACCAGATTATTTATAAAACTTCTATTTCATTATTGGAGATCTATGAATTCTAAGATATAATCATAAAATCCACTGGAAGGATGAAAAGCAGTTTAAACTTCTTGTAATGAATATATAATAAAACCACTAGAGGCATTTTATTTAGGGTTCCTACAAGAAAGTGCTTAAATATTAGCATCGACACCCACATGCTGCATTCTCCTCAGACTCTGCAGTCAGTTGGTAAAGATCTCCCGAGCGTCCACTGTGTGGCAGGCACTGTGTAAGGTGCTAGGGATAAAACGAGGTGAAAACAAACACCTGACCTGCCCTTCTGAATCTTATAGTCCAGCTGGGGAAAACAACGTTGAGGAATAATCACACAATAGAAAACCCCATGACACAAGTCATGGTGTTAGGAAAGACTAAGGAGATTTGAGGGCTTCCTTCAGAAAGTGATACTTAACTGTGATATAAAAGATAATCAGAGTTAATTAGTCAAAGAAGAAAGGGAAGATGGACTTATTATAAAACCAGAAAATCTGAAGGAAAATACAGGCATACAGGGAGGTAGAGGAGGGTGTGTAGACATATACCCTGATTAGGTAGGATTACCTGACTAGGGAAGTTTAAGATAGTTCTTAGGTGGGGTTTGTCAGGGGGAAGGAGGGCAAGGAGGAGGAGTCCCCACACATTCTCTCAGCTGTGGAAAGGGTACATTTTAATTTGACATCAAGGCAAACTATGGTGGGGCCCAAAGAAGAGAAAGCAGTGTCTGGTTGCTTAGAGCTCATTTATGTTAGGCTACGCTAAGTTTGAGGGTGAAGGGAAAGAAGAACGTTCAACTTCGTTTCTAGATTGCATTAATCTAGTTTAGAAGAATAGGAAAAAGTGTAAAGCTATTTCTTCTAGTAATAAAGATTGTGATTTTGGCAAAAAATCACTCTAGGGTTAGATGTTATATAATATTATTTTGGAAATCTAGCTAATAAAATAGAATAAGAAAACAGAATAGTATAGGCTCCAATCAAGATGGCAGCGGCGAAGAACGTGGAACTCACCTCCTCCCACAAATACATCAAAAATACATCTACAAATGGAACAATTCTCACAGAACACCTACTGAACACTGGCAGAAGACCTCAAACACCTGAAAGGACAAGAAAGAGCTCTACGTAACCAGGTAGGACGAAGGGGGGAAAAAAAGAGGAAGTGGGACGGGACCTATGCCCCTGGGAGCGAGCTGAAAAGAGGAAAGGTTCCTGCACCCTGGGAAGCCCCCTCAGATCGGCTGGGACAGAAAAGCAGCTTCAGAGGCGCAGAGGAGAGTGCAACAACCAGTTTGTGGCAGGCAGGAGAGAGACCCGCACAGACCGTCGTACCGCTACCCTGCGCGCCCCAGCCCGAGCCGTGAGTCCGCTGGTACAGGCAGGGGCCGAGTACTGACACTCAGAGTTTAGAGGACAGACCTAGGGAGAGGGCTGCTGTTGGCTGTGCAGAGAGAGCCTGAAGGGGCTGGAGTGTGGTATGGCTACAGCCGGGGGTGTCTGCGGAAGCCCAGGCCTGCCACAGAACTGACGAGCCATTGTTAAGTGGGGCACAAAGGGCAGGGTACCATGGCCGCCAGCCCCCGCCTGCACGGACCCCGGGACACCGCACACCAGCCACCGCCTCAGGGGCTCCAGACTCAGCAGATTCCGGCAACCCAGCTGCCGCCTCGGACTCCCACCTGGGCAGGCTCAGGGGTCCCAGCCACCGCCTAGGCTGGCACCTGCACCAACCACCATCTCGGCAGGCCCCAGGAGCAGACGCCAGTGAGCTGCCCATGCACAGAAGCAGGCCTGAAACCACAGCTGAGCCCCAGGGGCCGCGTGACTTAGGAAGCAGGGCTGCAATCTCTCCCTGCAGCTGTGTGAGCTGTGTATTTACACCTCCACTGCCGGCTTTGTAAACTCAGAATCTGCAGGACATCCGAGTAGACAACAGGTGCTCCCATGCTGGGATGGGTCTGGCCTTAGCAGCTGTGGGCTTTGCAGGCACGTGCACATGGGGGCTGGGCTGGGCCTGGCTTTGAGCTGCCTCCATAGCTCCCACAGCAGGTCCAGGTGTGCAACTACTACGGTCCTGGGACCCGGCTTTAGCAGATCTGTGCTGGTGGCCTTGTGAAAACAACACCTGAGGGACACCAGGGCTGATTGCCAGCATTCCCAAGGTTGAGACGGGGCTCAGGGCAGTATACTTTGTGAGCCCATACAATGGGTGACAGGTGACACAACAGAGCACACTCACTGGTGAACAGCTCTGGTAGAGGAATACTCAGTGGCTCCTCTCCCTGTAGGAACGCTCCAATCCCACCTACCTCAGACTGCAGCTCAGAAACGGATCTGGGGGCTTCTACTCCAACAGCTAGGGAACAGACCCAGCCCCTGACAGGGCAGTAACAACCACAGAGCAAAAGAGGAGGCCCCAGTCAATATCCAGTGCAGGCTCTGGTCACGACAACACCAGTCACACCTCCTATCAAGGGGATAAGGGCCAGGATACACTGAGGAAAGAGGCAACAGGCATCCACACTAAAAACAGCCCTCACACCAAAAAATATTAAACCCACAGAGGCTATACAGGGATAGCCTCTCCCTACATAAAAACAGCCCTCCAAGACCACATAGATAATTGTTTCTCCTAAACTCATAGAGCAAGAGAAGTATAAGTAAAATGAAGAAGCAGAGGAACCACTCCCAATTAAAAGATCAAGAGAATTCCCCTGAAAGAACAAACAATGAAACAGGCCTCTTCAGTCTAATAGACATTGAGTTCAAAAAGGAGATAATGAAAATACTGAAGGAGTTAAGAAGGACTATTGATAGAAATGCAGATTACTATTACTAGAAACTATAAAAAGGAACCAAGAAAAATTAGAGAACTCATTCACTGAGACAAAAGCTGAGCTAAAGGCAATGAATATCAGAAAAAAATAATGCAGAAGAATGAATAAGTGATCTGGAAGATAGAATAATGGAAATCAGCCAGTCAGAACAACAGAAAGCCACATGAAAAAAAAAAAATGGAAACAATATAAGAATAAATAAAGCATGCCAATGTACACTTAGTAGGGATCCCAGAAGAGAGAGAAAACAGGATTGAAGATGTCTTTGAAGAAACTGTGGCTGAAAACTTCCCAAACCTAAAGAAGGGAACAGATATCCAGGTACAGGAAGCACAGAGGGTCCCAAACAAGATAAACCCAAACAGACCTACACCAAGACATATTATAATAAAAATGGCAAAAGTTAAAGAGAGGATTCTAAAGGCAGCAAGAGAAAAACAGAGTTAATTACAAGGGAACCCCCCATAAGGCTATATCAGTTGATTTCTCTACAGAAACGTTGCAGGTCAGAAGGGAGTGGCAAGATACATTCAAAGTCCTAAAAGGGAAAAATGTGAAATGTAGGATACTCTGTCCAGCAAGATTATCAAATTTAAAATCAGAGAGAGAAAGAATTTCCCGGACAAGCAAAAACTAAAGGAATACAGCAATATTAAACCTATCCTAAAGGAAACATTGAAAGGTCTTCTCTAAATAGAAAAAAGGTTAGAATCTTTAGGAAAAAAATCATAAATGGAAAGTAAATCATTTAAATAAGCCAGTACACAGATTTTTTTAAAATCATAATTTAAAAAAAAATTTCTGTGAAAGCAAATATAACCACAATGAACAGCAAAAGGATGAACGTGAAGATGTAAAAGAGGACGTCAAAATCATAAAATGTGGGGGAGGAGAGTAAGAAAATGTAGATTTTTTTTTTTTCTAGAATGTGTTTGAGCCTACGTGACTACCAGTCTAAAGCAAGCAGATATAGGAAGGGGAAATATACTTGAAAAACAGGGTAACCACAAATCAAAAACATACAACAGATTCACAAAAACCAAAACCAGATTTTATGAATCTATCACATACAATAGATTCATAAAACAAAAGAAAATCATCAGACCACAAAAGGAAAAACCGAAAGAAAAAGAAAGGGACAAAGAAGAAATATAAAATCAACAGGAAAACAAGGTTTAAAATGGTAATAAATACATATCTATCAATAATTACCTTAAATGTCAATGGACCAAATGCTCCAATCAAAAGAGACAGAGTGGCAGGTTAGATTAAAAAAAACAACGGCCTAAAATATGCTGCCTACAAGAGACCCACTTTAGAGCAAAGGACACACATAGATTGAAAATGAGGAGATGGAAAAAGATATTTCATGCAAACGGAAATGACAAGAAAGCAGGGGTCGCAATACTCTTTATCAGACAAAATAGACTTTAAAACAAAGGTTATAAAGAAAGATGAAGAAGGACACTATATAATGATAAAATGATCAATACAAGGAG
Organism: Balaenoptera acutorostrata; assembly: GCF_949987535.1. Taxonomy (NCBI): domain Eukaryota; kingdom Metazoa; phylum Chordata; class Mammalia; order Artiodactyla; family Balaenopteridae; genus Balaenoptera; species Balaenoptera acutorostrata. The sequence continues at coordinate 145,977,361 of NC_080064.1, forward strand.
AGGATATTACACTCATCAACACATATGCACCCAAAATAGCACCCAAATACATAAAATAAACACTAACAGACATAAAGGGAGAAACTGATGGGAATACAATAATAGTAGGAAACTTTAGCACCCCACTCACATCAATGAACAGATCTTTGAGACAGAAAATCAATAAGGCAACAGAGATCCTAAATAATACAATAGAACAGTTAGACTTAATTGATATTTTCAGGACATTACACCCCAAAAAAGCAGAATACACATTCTTTTCAAGTGCACATGGAACATTCTCTAAGACTGACCACATACTAGGCCACAAAACAAGCCTCAGGAAATTTAAGAGTATAAAAATTATTTCAAGTATCTTTACTGACCACAACAGCATGAAACTAGAAAACAATCACAAGAAAAGAAATGAGAAAAAACAATTACATGGAGACTAAACCACATGCTACTACAAAACCAATGCGACAATGATGAAATAAAAAAAAAAAATTAAAAAATAAATTGATGCATTTCCCCAGTGGTCCAGTGGTAAAGAATCTGCCTTCCAATGCAGGGGATGTGGGTTCAACTCCTGGTCAGGGAACTAAGATCCCAAATGCTGTGGGGCAAACTAAGCTGGGTGCCACAACTACTGAGCCCACGGGCCTCAACTAGAGAGGCCGCACACTCTGGAGCCTGAGTGTCATAACTACAGAAAGAAAACCCACATGCCACAACTAGAGAGAAGACCGCGTGCCACAACTAGAGAAAAGCCCGTTTGCTGAAATGAAGATCCCACGTGCCTCAACTAAGACCTGACACAGCCAAAAATAAAAAATAAAATAAATACTTTGAGGTAAATGACAATGAAAACACAACCATACAAATAACATAGGATGTAGCAAAAGAAGCTCTTAGAGGGAAGTTCATAGTGATACAGGCCTTCTTTAAGAAACAAGAAAAGTCTCAAATAAACAACCTAACCCACCACCTAAAAGAATTAGAAAAAGAACAAACAAAACCTAAAGTCAACAGAAGGAAGGAGATAAGAAAGATCAGAGAGGAAATAAATAGAGATTAGAAAAAACAATAAAAAAATAATCAGGGAGGAATCAAGATGGCAGAGGAGTAGGACGTGGAGCTTACCTTCTGCCACAAATACATCAAAAACACATCTACAAGTGGAACGATTCACACAGAACATCTACTGAATGCTGGCAGAACTCAGACTTCCGAAAGGGCAAGAAAACCTCCACGTAAACAGGTGGGATGAAAGAAAAAAGAAAAACAAAAAGAGAGAAAGGAATCACGATGGGACTTGTGCCCCAGGGAGGGAGCTGTGAAGAAGGAAACATTTCCCCACCCTGGGAAGGCCCCTCACCAGTGGGGAGATCAGCCTGGACAGAGGGGGTGCTTCGGAGACTCGGAGGAGAGTGCAGCAACCAGTTTGCAGAAGGCAAAACGGACAGAGACGTGCACAGATGGTTGGTACCACCACCCTACGTTCCCCAGCCTGAGATGCTCATCTGCTGGTACGGACAGGGGCTGGATGCTGAAGCTCTGGCTTTGGAGGTCAGACCCAGGGAGAGGACCAAGGGTTGGCTGCAGGAAGACAGCCTGAAGAGGCTGGAGTGTGGCAGCTGAGGATGCATTTGGAAGAGGTCTGGGCCTGACAGAGAGGCAAGGCACCATTGTTGGGGGGCACACGAGAGGTATGGGACTGCCATAGGAGCTTCTTTCCGTGCGTGTGGGCTCTCAGGCAACAGGACGCCACCTACACGAGCTCCAGGTGCAGGCACGAGCCACTGCCGCCATTGTGGGCTCCAGAGATGGGCATGGGCCATCGCCACAGCTAAAGAACCGGTGAGCAGGCACCAAGTGCTGCCCCAGCTGTCCCGGGAGTGTGCCAGCCACCTCCACCATTGGGAAACCTGCAAGCAGGCGCCATTCACTTTCCCTCCTGCCCCGGGACGTCGCCACTACTGGGAGACACAGCAGTGGGTGCGAAGCACTGACCCTGCTGTCCCAGGAGTGCACGGGCAGCTGCTGACACTAGGCCACCCAGGAGCAGGCGCCAGTTGCTGCCCCTGCTGTTCCAGGGGTGCGTGGGCCGCTGCGGCAGTTAGGGGACCCACGAGCAGACTGCAAGCACTTGCCCCCGCTGTTCTGGGCACTCACAGCCCACTGCCACTGCTGGGAGTCCCGCAGGTGGGCATGAATTGCTGCCCCCGCCGTACAGGGAATGCACACAGGCCACCGCACCTAAACATCCCATATTCAGGGGATAACGGCCAGCACATGCTTAGGAAAGAAGCAGCAAGCATCCAAACTAAAAGCACCCCTTGATTCCGGACATGATGGTGGAGTAGAAGGACTTGAGCTCACCTCTTCTCATGAAAACACTAAAACCAAAACTAACTGCTCAACAACCATCAGCAAAAGACTGGAACCTACCAAAAAAGGTACATCCAAAGACAAAGAAGAAGCTACAATGAGATGGTAGGAGGAGCTTTTGCAATATAATCAAATCTCATAGTCACCAGGTGGGCAACCCACAAAACTGGAAAATCATTATATGGCAGAGGTACTCCCGCAGCAGTAAGTTCTGAGCCCCTCATCAGGCTCCCCAGCCTGGGGGGCTGGCATTAGGAGGTGGAGCCCCCAGAGCATTTGGCTTCAAAGCCCGGCAGGACTTGAGTGCAGGAGCTCCACAGGACTGGAGGAAACAGAGATTCCACTCTTGAGGGTGTACACAAGATTTCACGTGCACTAGGACCCAGCATAAACTGGTGACTCCATAGGAGCCAGGGCTAGACCTACGTGAGGATCTTGGAGGGTCTACTGGGGAGGTGGGGGTTGGATGTGGCTCACTGTGGGGGCAAGGACACTGGTGGTGGAGGCTCCAGGGAATATTGATCGGCTGAGCTCTCCTGGAGGTCGCCATTTTGGTACTGAGACATGGCCCCACCCAACAACCTGCAGGCTCCAGTGGTGGAACGCCTAGGCCAAACAACCAGCGGGGGTGGAACACAGCTCCACCTATCAGCAGACAGGCTGCCTGAAATTGTACTGAGCTCACAGCCACCTCTACACACACCCCTTGACACGGCCCTGCCCACCAGAGGGACAAGACCCAGCTCCACCAACCAGTGGAGAGCCCAGTCCCTCCCACCAGGAAGCCTGCACAAGCCACTGGACCAACCTCACCCACCAGGGGACAGACACCAGAAGCAAGAGGAACTACAGTCCTGCAGCCTGTGGAAAGGAGACCACAAACACAGTAAGCTAGACAAAATGAGACCGCAGAGAAATATGTTTTAGACAGAGGAACAAGATAAAAACCCAGAAGAACAACTAAGTGAATTAGAGATAGTCAATCTACCTGAAAAAGAATACAGAGTAATGACAGTAAAGGTGGTCCAAGATCTCAGAAAAAGAATGGAGGCACAGACCAAGAAGATACAAGAAATGTTTAACAAAGACATAGAAGACTTAAAGAATAGAGATGAATAATACAATAACTGAAATGAAAAAATACACTAGAAGGAAACAATAGCAGAATAAATGAGGCAGAAGAACGAGTAAGTGTGCTGGAAGACACAGCAGTGGAAATCACTGCCGTGGAACAGAATAAAGAAAAAAGAATGAAAAGAAGTGACAACAGTCTAAGGGACCTCTGGGACAACATTAAACACACCAGCATTTGCATTATAGGGGTCCCAGAAGGAGAAGAGAGAGAGAAAGGACCTGACAAAATATTTGAAGAGATAATAGCTGAAAAATTCCTTAACATGAGAAAGGAAACATTCACTCAACTCCAGGAAGTGCAGAGAGTCATATAAAGTGATGAAAGGAAAGAACCTACAACCAAGAATACTCTACCCATCAAGGCTCTCGTTCAGATTTGATGGAGAAATCAAAAGCTTTACAGACAAGCAAAAGCTAAGAGAATTCATCACCAACAAACCAGCTCTACAACAAATCCTAAAGGAAGTTCTCTAGGTGGAAAAGAAAAGGCCTACAACTAGAAACAAGAAAATTACAAATGGGAAAGCTCACCAGTAAAGGCAAACATAAAGTAAAGGTAGGAAATCATCCACACAAAAATATGATATCAAAACCAGCAATCATGAGAAGAGAGTACAAATGCAGGACACTGGAAATGCATTTGAAATTAAGAGACCAGCAACTTTAAAAAGTCTTCTGTGTATACATAGATAGATAGATAGATAGATAGATAGATAGATAGATATAGATATAGACTCCTATATCAAAACCTCATGAGAACCGCAAACCAAAAATCTACAATATATACACACACAAAAAAGAAAAAGCAACCCAAATGTAACACTAAAGATAGTCATTAAATCACAAGAGATACACACACAAAAAAGAAAAAGCAATCCAAACATAACACTAAAGATAGTCATCAAATCACAAGAGAAGAGAGCAAAAGAGGAAGGGAAGAAAACAGACCTACAAAAACAATTCCTAAACAATTAACAAAATGGCAATAAGAACATACATATCAATAATTACCTTAAATGTAAATGGATTAAATGCTCCAACCAAAAGACATAGACTGGCTGAAGGGATACAAAAACAAGACCCCTATATATGTTGTCTACAAGAGACCCACTTCAGATCTAGAGACACATACAGACTGAAAGGGAGGGAATGGAAACAGATATTCACAAGTGGAAATCAAAAGAAAACTGGAGTAGCAATACTCATATCAGACAAAATAGACTTTAAAACAAAGACTATTACAAAAGACAAAGAAAGACATTACATGACAATCAAGGGATCAATCAAAGGAGAAGATATAACAATTGTAAATATATATGCACCCAACATAGGAGCACCTCAATACATAAGGCAAACGCTAACGGCCATAAAAGAAGAAATCAATAGTAACACAGTAATAGTGGGGGCATTTAACACCCCACTTTCATCAACAGACAGATCATCCAGACAGAAAATCTATACGGAAACACAGGCCTTATATGACACATTAGACCAAACAGACTTGACATTTACAGAACATTCCATCCAAAAGCAGCAGAATACACTTTCTTCTCAAGTGCACATGGAAAATTTTCCAGGCTAGATCACATCATGGGCCACAAATCAAGCCTCAGTAAATTTAAGAAAACTGAGATCATATCAAGCATCTTTTCAAACCACAACACTATGAGATTAGAAATCAATTTCAAGAAAAAAACTGTAAAAAACACAAACACGTGGAGGCTAAACAATATGTTACTAAACAACCAATGGATCACTGAAGAAATCAAAGAGGAAATCAAAGAATACCAAGAGAAATGACAATCCAAAACCTATGGGATGCAGCAAAAGCAGTTCTAAGAGGAAAGTTTATAGTAGTCTTACCTCAGGAAACAAGAAAAATCTCCAAAAAGCAACCTAACCTTACACCTAAAGCAACTAGACAAAGAACAAACAAAACTAAAAGTTAGAAGGAAAGAAATCATAAATATCAGAGCAGAAATAAATGAAATGGAGATGAAGAAAACAATAGAGAAGATCAATGATACTAAAAGCTGGTTCCTTGAGAAGATAAACAAAATTGATAAACCATTAGCAAGACTCATCAAGAAAAGAAGGGAGAGGGCTCAAGTCAATAAAATTAGAAATGAAAAAGAAGTTACAATGGATACCACAGAAATAAATACAAAGGATCGTAAGAGACTACTACAAGCAACTATATTCCAATAAAATGGACAACCTAGAAGAAACGGACTTCGTAGAAAGGTACAACCTTCCAAGACTGAACCAGGAAGAAACAGAAAATATGAACAGACCAATCACAAGTACTGAAATTGAAACTGTGATTTAAAAATTTTCAACAAACAGAAGTCCAGGACCAGATGGCTTCACAGGTGAATTCTATCAAACATTTAGAAACTGAAACTCTTCCAAAAAATTGCAGACGAAGGAACACTCCCAAACTCATTCTATGAGGCCACCATCACCCTGATACCAAAACCAGATAAAGATACAACAAAAAAAGATTACAGGCCAATATCACTGATAAATATAAACGCAAAAATCCTCCGCAAAATACTAGCAAATTGAATCCAACAATACATTAAAAGGATCAGACACCATGTTCAAGTGGGATTTATCCCATGGATGCAAGGATTCTTCAACATATGCAAATCAATTATTGTGATATACCATATTAACAAACTAAAGAATAAAAACCATATGATCATCTCAATAGATGCAAGAAACGCTTCTGACAAAATACGACACGCATTTATGATAAAAACTCTTCAGAAAGTGGGAATACAGGGAACCTACCTCAACGTAATAAAGGCCATATATGACAAACACACACCTAACATCACTCTCAACAGTAAAAAGCTGAAAACGTTTCCTCTAAGATCAGGAACAAGACAAGGATGTCTACTCTCACCACTTTTATTCAACATAGTTTTGGAAGTCCATAGTTTTGGCAATCAGAGTAGAAAAGAAATAAAAGGAATCCAAATTGGAAAAGAAGAAGTAAAACTGTCACTGTGTGCAGGCGACATGATACTATACATAGAAAATCCTAAAGAGGCTACCAGAAAACTACTAGAGCTCATCAATAAATTCAGTAAAGTTGCAGGATACAAAATTAAAACATAGAAATCTCTTGCATTCCTATACACTAACAACAAAAGATCAGAAAGAGAAATCAAGGAAACGATCCCATTTATCATCACACCAAAAAGAATAAAATACCTAGGAATAAACCTACCTAAGGAGGCAAAAGACCTGTCCTCTGAAAACTATAAGATGTTGACGAACGAAATCAAAGGTGACTCAAACAAATGGAAAAATATACCATGTTCTCGGATTGGAAAAATCAATATTGTCAAAATGACTATACTTCCCAAAGCAATCTACAGATTCAAGGCAATCCCTATCAAATTATCAGTGTCGTTTTTCACAAAACTAGAACCAAAAAATTTTAAATCTGTATAGAAATACAAAAGACCCCAAATAGCCAAAGCAATCCTGAGAAGGAAAAACTGAGTTGGAGGATTCAGATTCCCTGACTTCAAACTATACTACAAAGATATAGTAATCAAAATTGTATGGTACTGGCACAAAAACAGAAATACAGATCAATGGAACAGGATAGAAAGCCCAGAAATATATCCACACACCTATGGTCAATTAATCTATGACAAAGGAGGCAAGAATATACAACAGAGAAAAGACAGTCTCTTAAATAAGTGGTGTTAGGAAAACTGGACAACTACACGTAATAGAATGAAATAAGAACATTCTCTAACACTACACACAAAAATAAATTCAAAATGGATTAAAGACCTAAATGTAAAGCAGGATACTGTAAAACTCTTAGAGGAAAACACAGGCAGAACACTCTTTGACATAAATCGTAGCAATATCTTTTTGGATCCACCTCCTAGAGTAATGAAAATAAAACCAAAAATAAACAAATGGGACCTAATTTAACTTAAACACTTTTGCACAACAAAGGAAACCATAAACAAAATGAAAAGACAACCCACAGAATGGGAGAAAATATTTGCAAATGATGCTACTGATAAGGGATTCATCTCCAAAATACACAAGCAGCTCATGCAGCCCTATACCAAAAAACAAACAACCCAATCAAAAAATGGGCAGAAGATCTAAACAGACATTTCTCCAAAGAAGACATACAGATGGCCAATTGGCACATGAAAAGATGCTCAACATTGCTAATTATTAGTGAAATGCAAATCAAAACTACAGTGAGGTGTCACCTTACACAGGTCAGAATGGCCATCATCAAAAAGTCTACAAACAATAAATGCTGGAGAGGGTGTGGAGAAAAGGGAACCCTCCTACACTACTGGTGGGAATGTAAATTGGTGCAGCCACTATGGAGAACGGTATGGAGGTTCCTTAAAAAACCAAAAATAGAACTACCATATGATCCAGCAATCCCACTCCTGGGCATATATCTGGAGAAAACCATAATTTGAAAAGATATATGCACCCCGGGGAGACCTTCAAGATGGCGGAAGAGTAAGACGTGGAGATCACCTTCCTCCCCACAAATACATCAGAAATACATCTACATGTGGAACAACCCCTACAGAACACCTACTGAATGCTGGCAGGAGACCTCAGACCTCCCAAAAGGCAAGAAACTCCCCACGTACCTGGGTAGGGCAAAAGAAAAAACAGAGACAAAAGAATAGGGATGGGACCTGCACCAGTGGGAGGGAGCTGTGAAGGAGGAAAAGTTCCTACACACTAGGAAGCCCCTTCACTGGTGGAGACAGCGGGTGGCGGGGAGGGGTGGAAGCTTCGGAGCCACGGAGGAAAGTGCAGCAACAGGGGTGCAGAGGGCAAAGCAGAGAGAGAGAGATTCCCGAGGTGCTGACCAGCACTCACCAGCCCAAGAGGCTTGTCTGCTCAACCACTGGGGCAGGTGGGGGCTGGGAGCTGAGGCTCCGGCTTCTGAGGTCAGAGCCCAGGGAGAGGACTGGGGTTGGCAGCGTGAACACAGCCTGAAGGGGGCTAGTGTGCCACAGCTAGCTGGGAGGGAGTATGGGAAAAAGTCTGCAACTGCCGAAGAGGCAAGAGACTTTTTCTTGCCTCTTTGTTTTGCGGTGCATGAGGAGAGGGGATTAAGAGCACCACCTAAACGAGCTCCAGAGACAGGCGCAAGCCGTGGCTATCAGCAAGGACCCCAGAGACGGGCATGAGATGCTAAGGCTGCTGCTGCAGCCACGAAGAAGCCTGTGTGCAAGCACAGGTCACTATCCGCACCACCCCTCCCAGGAGCCTGTGCAGCCCATCACTGCCAGGGTCCCATGATCCAGGGACAACTTCCCCGGGAGAAAATATGGCGTGCCACAGGCTGGTGCAACATCATGCTGGCCTCTGCCGCCGCAGGCTCGCCCCGCATCCGTACCCCTCCCTACCCCCCGCCTGAGTGAGCCAGAGCCCCCTAATCAGCTGCTATTTTAACCCCATCCTGTCTGAGTGGGAACAGATGCCCTCAGGTGACCTACACGCAGAGGCGGGGCCAATCCAAAGTTGAACTGCAGGAGGTGTGGGAACAAAGAAGAGAAATGGAAATTTCTCCCAGCAGCCTCAGGAGCAGCGGATTAAAGCTCCACAATCAACTTGATGTACCCTGAATCTGTGGGATACCTGAATAGACAACAAATCATCCCAAATTGAGGAGGTGGACTTCGGGAGCAAGATATATTATTTTTTCCCCTTTTCCTGTTTTTGTGAGTGTGTATGTGTATGCTTCTGTGTGAGATTTTGTCTGTATAGCTTTGTTTTCACCATTTGTCCTAGGGTTCTGTCCATCCCTTTTTTTTTTTTTTAACTTAAAAAAATTTTTTTCTAATAATTATTCTTTATTTTTTATTTTAATAACTTTATTTTATTTTATCCTACTTTATTTTATTTTATTTTATCCTCTTTCTTTCTTTCTTTCTTTCTTTCTTTCTTTCTTTCTTTCTTTCTATTTTTTCTCCCTTTTATTCTGAGCCGTGTGGATGAAAGGCTCTTGGTGCTCCAGCCAGGCATCAGGGCTGTGCCTCTGAGGTGGGAGAGCCAACTTCAGGACACTGGTCCACAAGAGACCTCCCAGCTCCACATAATATCAAACGGTGAAAATCTCCCAGAGATCTCCATCTCAACGACAGACCCAGCTCCACTCAAGGACCAGCAAGCTACAGTGCTGGACACCCTATGCCAAACAACTAGCAAGACAGGAACACAACCCCATCCATTAGCAGAGAGGCTGCCTAAAATCATAATAAGGCCACAGACACCCCAAAATACACCACCAGACGTGGACGTGCCCACCAGAAAGACAAGATGCAGCCTCATCCACCAGAACACAGGCACTAGTCCCCTCCACCAGGAAGCCTACACAACCCACTGAACCAACCTTAGCCACTGGGGAAAGACACCAAAAACAATGGGAACTACGAAACTGCACCCTGCGAAAAGGAGACCCCAAAACACAGTAAGATAAGCAAAATGACAAGACAGAGAAACACAAAGCAGACAAAGGAGCAAGGTAAAAACCCACCAGACCAAACAAATGAAGAGGAAATAGGCAGTCTACCTGAAGAAGAATTCAGAGTAATGACAGTAAAGATGATCCAAAATCTTGGAAACAGAATGGAGAAAATACAAGAAACATTTAACATGGACCTAGAAGAACTAAAGAGCAAACAATGATGAGCAACACAACAAATGAAATTCAAAATTCTCTAGAAGGGATCAATAGCAGAATAACTGAGGCAGAAGAACAGATAAGTGACCTGGAAGATAAAATAGTGGAAATAACTATTGCAGAGCAGAATAAGGAAAAAAGAACGAAAAGAATTGAGGACAGTTTCAGAGCCCTCAGGGACAACATTATACACACCAACATTCAAATTATGGGGGTCCCAGAAGAAGAAGAGAAAAAGAAAGGGACTGAGAAAATATTTGAAGAGATTATAGCTGAAAACTGCCCTAATATGGGAAAGGAAATAGTTAATCAAGTCCAGGAAGCGCAGAGAGTCCCACACAGGATAAATCTAAGGAGAAACACACCAAGACACATATTAATCAAGCTATCAAAAATTAAATACAGAGAAAAACTATTAAAAGCAGCAAGGGAAAAATAACAAATAACACCCAAGGGAATCCCCATAAGGTTAACAGGTGATCTTTCAGCAGAAACTCTGCAAGCCAGAAGGGAGTGGCAGAACATATTTAAAGTGATGAAAGGGAAGAACCTACAACCAAGATTACTCTACCCAGCAAGGATCTCGTTCAGATTCGAGGGAGAAATTAAAAGCTTTACAGACAAGCAAAAGCTAAGAGAATTCAGCACCACCAAACCAACTTTACAACAAATGCTAGAGGAACTTCTCTAGGCAGGAAACACAAGAGAAGGAAAAGACCTACAATAAGAAACCCAAAACAATTAAGAAAATGGTAATAGGAACATATATATCGATAATTACCTTAAATGTAAATGGATTAAATGGTCCAACCAAAAGATATAGATTGGCTGAATGGATACAAAACCAAGACCCATATATATGCTGTCTACAAGAGACCCACTTCAGATGTAGGGACACATGCAGACTGAGAATGAGGGGATGGAAAAAGATATTCCATGCAAATGGAAATCAAAAGAAAGCTGGAGTAGCAACTCTCATATCAGACAAAATAGACTTGAAAATAAAGACTATTACAAGAGACAAAGAAGGACACTACATAACGATCAAGGGATCAATCCAAGAAGAAGATATAACAATTGTAAATATTTATGCACCCAACATAGGAGCACCTCAGTACATAAGGCAAATGCTAACAGCCATAAAAGGGGAAATCGACAGTAACAAAATCATAGTAGGGGACTTTAACACCCCACTTTCACTATGGACATCATCCAAAATGAAAGTAAATAAGGAAACACAAGCTTTAAATGATACATTAAACAAGATGGACTTAATTGATATTTATAGGACATTCCATCCCAAAACAACAGAACACACTTTCTTCTCAAGTGCTCATGGAACACTCTCCAAGATAGATCATATCTTGGGTCACAAATCAAGCCTTGGTAAACTCAAGAAAACTGAAATTGTATCAAGTATCTTTTCCAACCACAACACTATGAGATCAGAAATGAATTACAGGGAAAACAAACGTAAAAAATACAAACACATGGAGGCTAAACAATACACTACTTAATAACCAAGAGATCACTGAAGAAATCAAAGAGGAAATCAGAAAATACCTAGAAATAAATGACAATGAAAACACGACGATCCAAAACCTATGGGATGCAGCAAAAGCAGTTCTAAGAGGGAAGAATATAGCAATACAATCCTACCTTAAGAAACAAAAAACATCTCAAATAAACAACCTAACCTTATACCCAAAGCAATTAGAGAAAGAAGAACAAAAAAACCCCAAAGTTAGCAGAAGGAAAGAAATCATAAAGATCAGATCAGAAATAAATGAAAAAGAAATGAAGGAAACAATAGCAAAGATCAGTAAAACTATAAGCTGGTTCTTTGAGAAGATAAACAAAATTGATAAACCATTAGCCAGACTCATCAAGAAAAAAAGGGAGAAAACTCAAATCAATAGAATTAGAAATGAAAAAGGAGAAGTAACAACTGACGCTGCAGAAATACAAAGGATCACGACAGATTACTACAAGCAACTATATGCCAATAAAATGGATAACCTGGAAGAACTGGACAAATTCTTAGAAAAGCACAACCTTCTAAGACTGAACCAGGAAGAAACAGAAAATATAAATAGACCAATGTGATTGGTTTGAACTGAACTATGATTCAATTTCAACTGAAATTGAAACTGTGATTAAAAACCTTCCAACAAACAAAAGCCCAGGACCAGATGGCTTCACAGGCGAATTCTATCAAACATTTAGAGAAGAGCTAACACCTCTCCTTCTCAAACTCTTCCAAAATATAGCAGAGGGAGGAACACTCCCAAAATCATTCTACGAGACCACCATCACCGTGATACCAAAACCAGACAAAGATGTCACAAAGAAAGAAAAGTACAGGCCAATATCACTGATGAACGAACACAGATGCAAAAATCCTCAACAAAATACTAGCAAACAGAATCCATCAGCACATTAAAAGGATCATACACCATGATCAAGTGGGGTTATCCCAGGAATGCAACAATTCTTCAATATATGCAAATCAATCAATGTGATACACCATATTAACAAACTGAAGAATAAAACCCATATGATCATCTCAAAAGATGCAGAAAAAGCTTTCAACAAAATTCAACACCCATTTATGATAAAAACCCTCCAGAAACTAGGCATAGGGGGGACTTACCTCAACATAATAAAGGCCATATATGACAAACCCACAGCCAACATCATCCTCAATGGTGAAAAACTGAAACCATTCCCACTAAGATCAGGAACAAGACAAGGATGTCCACTCTCACCACTAGTGTTCAACATAGTTTTGGAAGTCCTAGCCATGGCAACCAGAGAAGAAAAAGAAATAAAAGGAATCCAAATTGGAAAAGAAGAAGTAAAACTGTCACTGTTTGCAGATGACATGGTACTATACACAGAGAATCCTAAAGATGCTAACAGAAAACTACTAGAGCTAATCAATGAATTTGGTAAAGTAGCAGAAGACAAAATTAATGCACAGAAATCTCTTGCATTCCTATACACTAATGATGAATAATCTAAAAGTGAAATTAAGGAAACACTCCCATTTACCACTGCAACAAAAAGAATAAAATACCTAGGAATAAACCTACCTAAGGAGACAAAAGACCTGTATGCAGAAAACTATAAGACACTGATGAAAGAAATGAAAGATGATACCAACAGATGGAGAGATATACCATGTTCTTGGATTGGAAGAATCAACACTGTGAAAATGACTACACTACCCAAAGCAATCTACAGAGTCAATGCAATCCTTATCAAACTACCACTGGCATTTTTCACAGAACTAGAACAAAAAAATTCACAATTTGTATGGAAACACAAAAGACCCCGAATAGCCAAAGCAATCTTGAGAAAGAAAAACGGAGCTGGAGGAATCAGTCTCCCCGACTCCAGAGTATACTACAAAACTACAGTAATCAAGACAGTATGGTACTGGCACAAAAACAGAAATATAGATCAATGGAACAGGATAGAAAGCCCAGAGATAAACCCACACACATATGCTCACCTTATTTTTGATACAGGAGGCAAGAATATAAAATGGAGAAAAGACAGCCTCTTCAATAAGGGATGCTGGGAAAACTGGTCAGCTACATGTAAAGGAATGAAATTAGAACACTCCCTAACAGCATACACAAAAATAAACTCAAAATGGATTAAAGACCTAAATGTAAGGCCAGAGACGATCATACTCTTAGAGGAAAACATACACAGAACACTCTATGACATAAATCACAGCAATATCCTTTTTGACCCAGCTCCTAGAGAAATAGAAATAAAAACAAAAATAAACAAATGGGACCTAATGAAACAAAATCTTTTGCACAACAAAGGAAACCATAAACAAGACGGAAAGATGACCCTCAGAATGGGAGAAAATATTTGCGAACAAAGCAACTGACAAAGGATTAATCTCCAAAATATACAAGCAGCTCATGCAGCTCAATATCAAAAAAACAAACAACCCAATCCAGAAATGGGCAGAAGACCTAAATAGACATTTCTCCAAAGTAGACATACAGATTGCCAACAAACAGATGAAAAGATGCTCAACATCACTAATCATTAGAGAAATGCAAAGCAAGACTACAATGAGGTATCACCTCACACCGGTCAGAATGGCCATCATCAAAAAATCTACAAACGGTAAATGCTGGAGAGGGTGTGGAGAAAAGGGAACCCTCCTGCACTGTTGGTGGGAATGTAAATGGATGCAGCCACTATGGAGAACAGTATGGAGGTTCCTTAAAAAACTAAAAATAGAACTACCATATGACCCAGCAATCCCACTACTGGGCATATACCCTGAGAAAACCATAATTCAAAAAGATACATGGGGCTTCCCTGGTGGCACAGTGGTTAAGAATCCGCCTGCCAATGCAGGGGACATAGGTTCGAGCCCTGGTCCGGGAAGATCCCACATGCCGTGGAGCAACCAAGCCCATGCACCATAACTACTTAGCCTGTGCTCTAGAGACCACGAGCCACAACTACTGAGCCCGCGTGCCACAACAACTGAAGCCTGCATGCCTAGAACCCGTGCTCCGCAACAAGAGAAGCCACCACGATGAGAAGTCCGTAAACCGCAACAAAGAGTAGCTCCTGCTCGGTGCAACTAGGGAAAGCCTGTGCACAGCAACGAAGACCCAATGCAGCCAAAAGTAAAATAAATTTATATAAAACAAACAAACAAGTAAAAAAAAAAAAAAGATACATGTACCACAATCTTCATTGCAACACTATTTACAATAGCCAGGACATGGAAGCAACCTAAGTGCCCATCGACAGATGAATGGATAAAGAAGATGTGGCACATACATACAATGGAATATTACTCAGCCATAAAAATGAACGAGATTGAGTTATTTGTAATGAGGTGGATGAACCTAGAGTCTGTCATACAGAGTGAAGTAAGTCAGAAAGAGAAAAACAAATACCGTATGCTAACACACATATATGGAATCTAAAAAAAACTGTACTAGTGAACTTAGGGGCAGGACAGGAATAAAGATGCAGACATAGAGAATGGACTTGAGGACACGGGGAGTGGGAAGGTTAAGCTGGGACGAAGTGAGAGAGTGGCATGACATATATACACTACCAAATGTAAAATTGATAGCTAGTGGGAAGCAGCCGCATAGCATAGGGAGATCAACTCGGTGCTTTGTGACCACCTGGAGAGGTGGGATAGGGAGGGTGGGAGGGAGGCTCAAGATGAAGGGGATATGGGGATATGTGTATATATATAGCTGATTCATTTTGTCATACAGCAGAAACTAACACAACATTGTAAAGCAATTATATTCCAATAAAGATTAAAAAAAAAAAAAAGTCCAGCCATGTGTTGTGCAGGGCACAGGCCTTCTGACCTTGCTTTTCAGGCAGGGGTCAGATGAGAATGACCCGTGCTGCATTTCCTTCTTCAGCGCCTGGTCGCACCCCAGTCCAGTGGGGTCGGGCGGGAATCACCACGGAGACTGAGACACTGGCTTCGTGTCCCACATTCTGATCTAGCGCTCTCTTCTTGCAGGTGCGCACATTTTGACCGACTCAGCAAGAAGGTGGATTTTCCTTGTGTCTAAAGAGAAAAAAATGTCCCCGTGTCTGTAGAGATGCTTTGCAGTTCAGCCCGGCTGAAGCTGACCGAATGAGACTATGGGCTGTGCCTCTGCGAAGCATGTTGCCACTGTTCAAAATGAAGAGGAAGCCCAGAAAGGGAAGAACTACCAGAATGGAGGCGTGTTTGGTGGTAAGTGCCGTTGAATTTCATCCTTGGCCCCTCCATCCAGGCCTTTCACGTGAACAATTGCAGTGTTCCTGTGTTCTGTTTGCTGAGGGGCGGGGCGGGGTGCAGGGGTGATGGGGGTGTGTGGGTAGAGGGCTGATGAGAGATGATAAAAATCAAGGCAGATCTTTTACATTGGACAGTTTTCATCATAATTTATACCTAGAAGACTTTGAGGAGGATCATGGAGGTTTTATGCAGAGCTCACATTTAAATCAAGCTTTGAAGAACTAGTAGGACATAAACAGGTGCATGGGACAGTGGCCGCAGGGTGTCCCGGTCCAGAACTGTAGGACTGAACACATGGAGGTCCAAAAACGGGCAAGGATTTATAATGGAGGGAATGACGTGTTTTTTGGAGTTTATTATAAGTTTATAAGGAATTACTCTTTCTGTGAATTAGAAATTCTCGGTTTCAAAAACACAATTACAGTGAACTTAGAAATCGTCTTTTAACCATCCTGTGATGATTCATAGTGACTTGAGAATATCTAGTGCAGAGGTCACAAACTGCCAACCCATGGCCACATCTGGTTTACAAATATATTTTCTTTGGCCCCCAGAGAATTTTAAAATAAAAAAGCAAGGCGACCTTTAAAAATCAGGATGTTTCACACAAAACCCCAAATTTCTTGAGAAGGTCTGACAACACTGATTTTCCATTTCCTGAGGCAACCGTTGCTGGAATGGGGTAGCAGTTGCCGGTTCAGTCAGAGTATGGCCTCCGGTAAACGGCTGAGCCCTCCCCGTGAACGCACATCAGGCCCAGTTCACTCACTGACTTCCATGCCTGGCCACTTACAGCCTTTTGAGTTTGCCTAATCTTGAGTTTGTCCTTTGGAAGATCAATGATTACCCTGATGCAGGGTGGCTATGGGTTTGTACAAAATTCCAGTTAGTCCAGGCAGATGAAGCAGTTTTTGCTAATTATTTTAACAATAATACCCAAGACTTGACATTTTCATGGTACTTTTATTCATAAAAGCACCTCTACATCTCTTATTCGATAAAGAACCTCATTGTAATGATGTTTACATGTAAACAACTCAAGTTGCACTATTCAGTCTCTGTCAAGGAATTCCACTGCATTTCAACCTCTAGCTTTTGATCCGTTGCAATGGTTGTTTCAGTCCCCTGGGGAAGAATTGGGAACAATGTGGAAGGGGTAATGCTCTGTTACAAGTGGGCTCATGTATATGGAGGGAGGAAGATTTCATTTTAGTTTGTTTTAAGGAGATGTATTTGTTGCCTGGAACAAATTTGCTTCTAGTGGTCACTACCGATAGAAACAAGAACTGTGGAGAAGAGTGACATATGAGCGTCTTAATAAAGTAGAATCCAGCTCTTTGAAACCACACCTTCTGGGAAGACAGCTAATGGGAACTAGAGTCATTACTGTTACTCTCAAACACTTAACTTTTAAGAGGAAATAATCTAGTATCAGGAATTTGTTTAAATTAAACTTCTATGTGAGGTTCTGTGTCATTGTCATTTTTGTAATTAGAGCTACCACTTACGGAGCCTTCACCATATGTCAGGCACCGAGAAGCATTTACATTCATTTTCATGTTGAATTTTCACAACAATCCTGTGAAATCTCTGCCATCTTAATTTTACAGATTTGGAAGCTGGGGCACAGTGTGACTAACTGGTCCAAAGTTACTCAGCTACTAAGTGATAGAATCAGATGTCTCAGACTCCAAAGTCCACATTTCTTTCTCAGTGTCATTTCCTGCTGCCTCCCATCCGTCACTCATTCTTTAATGCGAGAAAGTATTGACTGGCCGGTACACGATGTGTCAGACCCTTTGCTAAATGCCATGGAGGATACAGAGATTAACCTTGCTTTCTAGGACTTCGTAAGAGGATGAAGAAGTGTTATGAGGCAGAATAAGCCAAATACCAGAAAAGGAAAAGACATACACATCATGATAAGAGTCAGAGGGTTGAGAGACTGCCTTAAAAGGTGGGATCAGAGCAGATTTCTTATAGAGGTGACAGCTGACCCTGGCCCTAAAGCACTGGAGAATCTAAACCTGTCGGATGAAGGGTGTAGGAAGGAACTAGATGAGGAAAGGCTAGACGTGATGTGACCCATATTCAAGAATTACAAGTAATCCAGTTTGAATGGAATATAAAATATACGTGAGAGGGAATTGGGTACGAAACTAAGTTAGGGTTAAATTATGGAGAATGTGGAATACCAAATTACAATCTGTAGAAAAGTAACCTTAGATTTGTAAGAGCAAAAATTCAGTGATATTCAGTATATTGTATTAATATTTTGCTTGGCAATGAGGCCATCTAACCATTCATTTGCTAATATGGTTACAACTTTTATAGCTAGGAAGACTTTCTGTTGTTCTAAAGTACCATGTGTAGTTTGCAAATGTTAGCATCTAATAAAGGAGGCTTGTATTAGTTAACTATTGCTGGGTAGTAGACAGCCTCAAGATCTTAGTGGCATTCAGCAATAATCATGTCTTTCTTGATCACGAGTTGCTTGGTCAGCTGGAGTGGCTCTGCTCCATGTCCCTCTCAGCTTCCTCCTGGGACCAGTGAGCCAAGGGGGAGGGTATGCTCTTCTTTTGCAAAAGGGTAAAAGTACAAGTGATACACATGATGCCTCTTAAGCTTAGGCTTAGACCTGGCACCCACACTGTCACTTGCACCCACGCTTTACTAGCCGAATCAAGTCACGTGAACAGGCTCAAAGACAAGGGGCAGAGAAGTCCATCTGACCACAGCACATTCATGGCAAGGGTATGGATGTAGAGAAGGGTCAAGAATCGGGGCTAATAATTCAGTCTGCCCCATGCCTGGGCAGTCATTGCTGTCTGTGTGGCTCTGTGTCATAAAGTGCGCTCAAGGCCTCTGCCAGCTTCTCTTCACCCTCCTGGTACTCACACTGAAGTTTCATTCACTCCAGCATTCGTCATCTTGTTACTCTTTCTTACATCAGCATTTGCAGGTTTGTGGCACTGTGTTACGTAAAGCAGGAATACAGGGAGGGAGAGAGCTTCATGTACCAGTCAAGGGAGAGAGTTCTCCTAGCCCTACAGGGTTCTGGGAGTAGAATTGTCAGAATCCATTGTGAACATCAGTACCAGTATGCTAGATGTTACTGAATGCTAGAGTTTGAATATGACAAGAGAAGGTCCTGTCTGTTTCTCCACTTGAATTAGTTTGCAAGCAGAAGTCTACAGAATCCCAATAGAATCACAGATGGTCACAGATGAATGGTAGATCTGGCTCACTTTTAGCCATTTGATATCTTTTGTCACCCATTGTTTCAGTGATCTATTATCACATAGCAAAGGACTCCAAACTTAGCAGCACTGATTTATGATTTTTCCCAATTCTGTGGGGTGTCTAGGGTTCATCTGCTGGGTTTTTTTTTTTTTTTTTTTTTTTTTGCCTGGGCTCAGCCATGCAGCTGCATTCAGCTGGGAGCTCAGCTGGGCTCGACTGACCATGATGGCTTCAGACCTCTCTTTCCATCTGGGTAGTCAAATTTTCATGTGACAGCTAGCTTCCAAGAGAGGAAGTAGAAGCTTCCAGGCCTCTTAAGACCTGGGTTTGAAAGTACAAGAATGTTGTTTGTGCCGTGTTCTGTTGAGCAAAGCAAGTCACAAGACCAACCCAGAGTCAGGGGAGCACAAAGGCTCTCCGTCTGTTGAGTGTGTGCCTATAGGGAGGGGAAGACCTGTTGGGAGCTGTCCTTGGAGATGGGTTACCACACCCATTGACAGAGGCAATGAGAACTCATGACTGGATTGTATTCCAACCTGGACAGTTGTATGCTGCTTTCTAAATCACGCCTCTCTTTTCCACCGAATAAAATGGCCTCATTCACTTTTTAAAAGCTTAATGCTTGAAAGATGTTATTACCCCATGTTGCTGAAGAGTTGACCAAGTCTGTGAAAGGTGGCATATTCGGGGACAGCTCTGAAGTATATGTCTCTGAGTGTGTGTACACACACACATTCGATCCTTTTCCTAAAAGTGTTAATTTAATTTCATAGCTTCTAAGGACGTGCTGGGGAGCGTTGATAAGCAGTGTGTTTTTACAAATAGTAGTTTCCATTTATATGAAGCATTTTGGTCTCTGTGATATTTTGGTTATTTAGGAGATGGTACCGAAAGCTCAGCTTCCCTGTACACCGGTGCTGAATTGAATCTCAGAGACATATTTTTGGGTGAAGTAGAAAAGGATAGCTTTATTACTTTGCCAGGCAAAGGGGGACACAGTGGGCTCCTGCCTCGAAAAACTATGTGTCCCCACTTGGAGAGGATAGTGAGAAGTTTTATTGGAATGGTTCATGATGGGCATGATGAGCTTGTGGACATTCTTCTGACGGGTTGGTGGTGAGGTAAGTAGGAGTCAACATCATCAACCTTCAGGTTCCAACTGGTCTGGGGTCTACATGCTTGTGGGTAGCGTACCGTCATTAACTTCTCCCACCTGGAAGGGGTTTCAGTATCTGCAAAACAGCTCAAAGATATTGTTGTCTGTATCCCTTGATGGGGAACCAGGACCTTGCCCCAAGGCTGCACTGTTGTTTCTCTTGACTGTTTGTTTCTCCCTGGTCTCGCTTCCCCTCCCTTCCCTAATTAACAACTGCTTGAGTCTGCCCACTGGGACTCAGGGAAGGTCATGGAGGCTGAATGAAGGCTCCTTCCTGTAATCAAAGAAATGGGGGACACAGAAGGGCTTTGTGCCCAGGAGCCCCAGCCCAGGGCCCTGCTCGGTATCAGAGACCTACCACTCCAAATGTGTGGGACAGAATTGCTATAGAATATTCCACCACTGAGGATTAACTGACAGATGGGCATCTTGACTCCTAGATTTCATAGACTTCAGGAGATCATTGACAAGGAACTTTATCACTGACGTTCACCTATAGACTTTCTTTCACTTTAAGTATAGAAGCATAAAAAGTTTCAGATCTAAAGTTGTGTCTCATTTCTGTGGCCCTTTCAGAAGTAAAAGCCGGGCCAGAAAGCTCCATCTCCAGATTGGAATTTTCTTTCCCTCAGTGGTTAGGGCAGATGTGAAAAGTGATCAGCAGATCTGCTGAGGTCATTCAGAGGACAACTGAGCAGATTGCCAAGACCAGCTTGCATAAAGTAAGTGACCAACAGGCTCAAGTTATCAGGAACTAGTAAGGCAAGTTCGAAGAAAAGCCGGGTGCTCACTGGATTTCTTTCAACCATCATTCACTTAGACTATTAAAGTAGGTGCACAGAACAGATTCAGGCCTTATTAGGGAAATTTTCATATCAAACCTGAGATCATTATCTCTTCTGCAGCCCATCCCCAAGGGGGGAAACTCTTCAGTTATATTGACTTTCCTATTTGCGTGAAGGTCACCATCATTCTTCCAGTAATGTAGGCTTTAATCTTGCAAAGGCTTTAAACTTGAGGCCTTTGTCTCTTCCAGTTCCCAGACCTGTGAATCTCACTCTCTCCTCGCATCACTTTTCCTACCACCAGCATAGTTTAGGTTGTTATAGTGCATAACCCAGAATCACGCAGTGTCCTCTGAACTGATGCTCCATTAGCCCTCTTTGTTGTTTGTTTGCTTCTTTGCTTTTGTTTTTAACTCTCCTTTTTTTTGCACCCTTGCAGAGGGTAGCAAGTTTTTCTAAAGTACTCCTCTGTCCGTGTTAATCCTCCTGCACTCAGTTCTTAGACAGTCAAATCCTAAATCCTTAGTGAACATTCAAGACCTCTGACGATGGCTCTTACCCTCTTACCCACCTTGGCAGCCTTGTTTCATACTCTGTCCCTCATGTTTCCCTGTTCTTCAGCCAGAGGGACAGCTCACCCTGTGACCACTTTGCACGCCTGTGTCCTCCAGGTCCAATACACCGTGACCTCTGCTTGGCATGGGCCCTTTCTCCTGCTTTCATCTCTTTAAATCCTGCTCTTTTCCCAAACTTGCATAAAGCTTTCCTAATACCTTCAGAAAGAATCTCTTTCCTGCCATCCCAGAGTACATTTTTACATACTTATGTATTTGGTTTATTTGCTTATATGTTTAATCTCATTATTTGTGTGTGTGTGTGTTCTCTGTCTTATGAGCTGCAAAAAGCCCCTGGAGGAAGGGACTGTTTGACCTTGAGAGGACGCAGGCTTCCAGGAGCCAGGGCCTGACCATGCCAGCTCCCCTATGATGAGGTGGCCTTGACTGACTAAGGACCAAGACGGTCCTCTTTTTTTTTTTTTTTTTTTTTTAAATTTCCCTCCATCTTTTTTTTTTTTAGAACATTTATTTTTTAATTTTATTTGTTTATTTATTTTTGGCTGTGTTGGGTCTTCATTTCTGTGTGAGGGCTTTCTCTAGTTGTGGCGAGCGGGGTCCACACTTCATCGCGGTGCGCAGGCCTCTCACTATCGTGGCCTCTCTTGTTGCGGAGCACAGGCTCCAGATGCGCAGGCTCAGTAGTTGTGGCTCACGGGCCTAGTTGCTCCGTGGCATGTGGGATCTTCCCAGACCAGGGCTCGAACCCGTGTCCCCTGCATTGGCAGACAGGTTCTCAACCACTGCGCCACCAGGGAAGCCCCAAGACGGTCCTCTTGTTTGTACGTGTTCCCTTAAGTGGAAGTGCTTAGATTATTAGAGTAAATTCTTCTGGAATGATGGTGTATAAAAGAGGAGCGGTAAAGCAAGAATTTGGCTGCTTTCTTTCACTTGGGCTCTATATTGCTGTGTGGCTTCAGTTCTGATCTGGTCCTTGGCTACATAAATGGAGAACATGTAACGGGTGTGTGTGGGTGTGTGTGTGTGTGTGTGTGTGTGTGTGTGTGAGAGATGGTGTTATGCCAATCTGTTACCCATCTAAAAGTACTATAGGAAAAAACAAATACTATAGGGACCAACTTCACCGGTTATGGTGAAGATTAAATGAGAAAATAGATTTATACAGAAATTCAAAGCAGTTGGAAGCAAAGTAATAATTCACTGTTTCTTCCTGTAATAATTTCTGGTTGTGTAAAGTGAAGAATTAATTAAAGATGAATTAATCTGTGTTTGTGAGATCGTAGCAGAGAGTATAATGCTTAACTCTGTGCCATCCAGTACAGTAGCCACTGGCCACGTGTGACTATTAAGCACGTGAAATAAGGCTAATCCTAATTGAGATGTGCTGTAAGTGTGAATTACACACGCGATTTTGAGGACTTACTATGATAAAAAAGTATAAAATAGCTCACTAATTTTCTATTGATTACATGTTGAAAGGATAATATTTTGGATATATTGAGTTAAATAAAGTATATTATCAAAATTAATTTCCCTGGTTTCTTTTTACTTATTTAATGTCGCTGCTGGAAATGTTTCAAGTACTTACATAACTCACATTACATTTCTATTGGATAGTGCTAGTTTAAGTCACTAGAAGGTAGTGTTGGTGTTAACAGTTTCCTTCCCTTTCAAGTTTCAGTTTTGGAGTTTACTTATTATTGAATCGAAGGGGAAGGGGGTTCGGCTGAGGCAGCAGCCCTCATTTTCTGCTTTGGCTCTCCAGGTGGGAGGTGCACGCAGGTGGAGAGCACAGGACAACGAGTGAGACAGAGATTGGGAGCCAGCCTGGCAGAGGAGGTAGAGCAGACTCTAACTTGCTCACCTCTCAATGCTAATTAGTGGAAGTCTTTAGCTGCCTCCCCTGTAGCTTTCCTGCTGGCCTCCAGAAGCTTCTTTTGACTTCTGAAGTTATTTCCCAAAGGTCAGAGAGGACATCTTCCCCTCCCCCCCCCCCCTTTTTTTTTTTTCAGTGAGTTGGTAAAGAACCTTAAAAGAGAAGTGTTTGATGGGTGTGTGATAGAGCTGGGTCACAGTCATAAAAGCTGAAAAATATTGAAGTCAAGATGAGTGAGGAACCTGGCCCTGGGTTTAGTCTTTGAAGATTCTACAAGGTCTTGAGCTGAGCCTCAGAAAGGTCTTAAAGGCTTTTAGTGCACGTGGGGCTAATGAAATGATAGAAGTCAGCCCACCTTGGCCCTGAGTTTCCATCTCACACTTCCGAAGGGAAAGTGCTTAGGCCAGTGTTTGACTCAGAAGGTCTCACAGTATCTTAGTTTCATTTTCTGCTTTTAGATCGTTCCTGGGCCATTCTGATAGGTGCTTATCACTTTGACAGGAAAGAGGAGACAGGCCCAAACCGTGAGCACGTAAGGCAGTGATTGTGAGTTCCCTCCTACCAGCTGGGTTTCTTCCAGCTTCCCCCCTTCCTGTGTTGTCTTTGACAAAGAACCTCATCAGTGCCTGGGTTTCCTTGTCTACAGTATAGAGATAATAATGGTATCCACCACTCAGAGTTGTGTGGAGGATCAAACCACGGAAAGCACTTAGAAAGATGCCAGGTGTAATTAGCAGTTGAGCATGAGTTGTAAATAGGAGTAGACTGGCCCAGCCTCTTCACTTTGTCCCCTTGCCCACCTCAAAACAGATCGCACTGGAATGCCATGTGATGCAGAATTTAATCTAGCTGAGGTAGAGTCAGTCTGAATTTCTGTTTGGAAAAATTTTCTATGACAGAAAGTCTCGAAATGCGCTATACTTTCTATATTTAAAGAAAAAAAAATCCAAGTGCTGTTTTTCCTTCCCTTGCCAACGGTACCATGAGCCTGTTCTTTTAATATTATATAGAGAGGTAAGCCGAAAAGTAGGACCATCTGTCACTTATTGCTACAAGGCAGCCTGACTGCAAGATGAGGGACCCTCCGAGTTCTCAGATGCCATCGACGGGGATGTGCTGGCAGGGCCCTCGGTGGTGTCACTTCAGTTTTATGTCTTGAGGGTTTCCTTCAATTGCTCCCTTGCCCCTCTAGGTGCCTGGTCTTCTCTGTAGCTGCCTGGAACCCTTCCTCAGGCAGAAAATGAGACTGAATTTTGGCCCTGGAGAAGGCAGCAGAGATGCTGCTGGGTGCCTCCCGGTGTCCTGGTACCATCCAGCGGAAGGCACAGAGGACTGGAGCTGTGGGCAAGGCTTTTTCTCTGCTGGGGGAAGTTCTAAAAAAGTGACTCAGCCGCAAGAGAGAGGGTGGGAGGGTTTCTGTACCCATAGCACTTCTCCTCAGAGTTATTTTCTCATGAATGACGTCAAAGAATTCAGAAATTCAAAACAATGTCCTCTTCCTGGAATCCTGGCTGATGTGGCAGAGAGGACCTGTTTTGCCATCAGCACCTGCCAGGTAGCCCTTACCTAGCAGCACCTACCTGGTAGCAACCACCTGCAGTGCACACCTGGCCACACCTGTCTGGTGCTTAGACCTCATTTAGGCCCCAGCTCTCTACAGAGAAGCGCAGTACCTACCTTCTGCACCTGGAGCCTTAAATGTGGCTGTTTCCTTTGCCCCTGAATTGTTAGTTGGCGTCAGAAGCACAGACTCACACTTTACAGTTTATAAGGCCTTTTCACGAGCAGTTACAATCCCCACTTGATACAAAAGGAAACTGAAGAGCCCCACCAGTTCACTTAACTAAAAAAGTGGGACTGTGCCTAGAATTAAGGATGCAGACTCTTGACGAAGGGTGATTCCACTCTCCGGAATAAGATATCTGTCTTTGTCATTAAATCCGAACCCACTGCCAAGGCAGGGGACACGGGTTCGTGCCCTGGTCCGGGAAGATCCCCCATGCCGCAGAGCAGCTCAGCCCGTGCAGCACAACTACTGAGCTTGAGCTCTAGAGCCCATGAGCCACAACTACTGAAGCCCGCACGCCTAGACAACTAGAGAAAGCCCACGCACAGCAACAAAGACCCAACGCAGCCAAAAATAATTAAAAAACAAAACAAAACAAAACAAAAAATCCAAACCCACTTTTGCTAGGAGTGTTTACGAAGCAGTTGTTAACTGGCTGCCCGAGTTCAGCCTCAGCCTTTTTTTTTTTTTTTTTACATGAGGATGTTGCAAGGCTCTAATGTGGTAGTTAGGGCTATTTTCAGTGGACCTGAAGTTCACTCTCATGGTAAATGCACAGGCCTGGAATCTGACTAATTGGTTTCAAAGCCTGCCTCGGCTACTCACTAACATGTAGTCTTGACAAATTACTGAGGCTCTCCTTGCCTCAGTTTCCCCATCTGTATAGTATGGAGAATGCAGTACTAGTACTTACTACCTTCAGAGGACTTCAATGTATCAATGAATGGAAAGCCCTTAGATTAGGACCTGCCACATGATATGCACTGAGTGAAGCCCATTTATTTATTTATTTATTTATTTATTCATTCATTTATTCATTCATTTATTTTTAGCATTTTATAAATTAATTAATATCTGGATGCATTGGGTCTTCGTTGCTACGTGCAGGCTTTCTCTAGTTGCGGTGAGCGGGGGCTACTCTTCGTTGCAGTGCGCAGGCTTCTCATGGTGGTGGCTTCTCTTCTTGTGGAGCATGGGCTCTAGGCAGGCGGGCTTCAGTAGTTGTGGCATTGCAGGCTCAGTAGTTGTGGCTCACGGGCTCTAGAGCACAGGCTCAGTAGTCGTGGCACATGGGCTTAGTTGCTCCGCGGTATGTGGGATCTTCCCAGGCCAGGGCTCGAACCTTAGTCCCCTGAATTGGCAGGCGGATTCTTTTTTTTTTTTTAATGTATTTATTTTGTATTTATTTTATTTTTGTCTGTGTTGGGTCTTCGTTGCTGCAAGCGGGCTTTCTCTGGTTGCGGCGAGCGGGGGCTACTCTTCCTTGCCGTGCTTGGGCTTCTCATTGCGGTGGTTTCTCTTGTTGCAGAGCATAGGCTTTAGGCATGTGGGCTTGAGAAGTTGTGGCACACGGGCTTAGTTGCTCCGTGGCATGTGGGATCTTCCCGGACCAGGGCTCGAACCCGTGTCCCCTGCATTGGCAGGCAGATTCTTAACCACTGCGCCACCAGGGAAGCCCCAAGCCCATTTATTATTGTCATCATCATCTGGCCCTAGTTTCCCGTGACTCTGCTGGGGGAAAAGCATAACCAGTCTACTGCAGATGTGGCATCCTCCAAACTCTAAAAGTTTATTGATTGTCTACATAACACTTAGCTCTTTATTTTGTATTTTAGAATATTTGTGTCCCTATGATTTGTTCTTTGTTTGGACCTAGACCAGCTTATGTTCTGTGTAAAATGTGTGTATGTGTCTTTAAATCAAAAGACTAAAGTATATGATTTAAGAGTGGTGAATATAATATTATGCCTTATCACTATAAAAGTTTGGTTTGAAAAATAGTACCAACATAGAAGTTAGCAAACATATGTTCATCTATCAAACATTAATTTGTGTGTGTGTTGTGTTTTTGTATATGTTGTGATCCAGCATTTTCCTAGTCTTGGGTTTATCATGTACAGTGAGGATGTTTATGGAAGGAAGGACACTTCTTTGTGAAGCACTGTGGAGAGGCCAAGAGGCAACAGACACAGATTGTAATGGTATAAATGCATTCATAGCTAACTGAAGTAAAAAGATGCACAAATTAGATACTATTTCAATTCATGTTTTATTCTTTATTCATATTCAACTCTATTTTATTCTTTAAAATAGGAATCATTTTATAGAACTTATATGAACTTATAGTCATAAGTATAATATTAAAAATTGAATTTCTAATTCATCCCTTCATACTAGAGTTTTCCAGATGAATCTAAAGGTTGAATTGTAAAATATGAAACCATAGAAGTACTATAAAAAAATGGATGTTTTTGGCCGAACCGCGCCCCCTGCCCCAATGTCGCCGAGCTGGGAAGGGCGGACGGGGTCTCCGGGCGGGCCTGACCCACGCCGAGGCCTGGGCGAGATGGGAGGGCCCGGGCCCGGCGCTGCTCGCGACCCTCCCCGCCCCCCGCCCCCAGGGCGCGCGCCCCCTCCCGTACCTCGCCCGTAGCCCAGCCGCTGGCGCAGCGCGCGGCCCTGGCGCACCAGGCTCAGGTGCACGTACGTGAGCCACGCGGCGCAGGGAGAGGCCAGAGACCTCGCGCGCTCTCCACGCTCACCCCAAGGAAAGCCCGTGTGCACGCGGAGGTGGCAGCCGCCTGCCGCCAGGAAGAGGGTCTCACCAGAAGCCGGCCACACTGGCTCCCTGATCTCGGACTTCCAGCCTCCAGGGCTGCGAGGAAACAAATGTTTGTTTACGAACGCGGCGCTCTCGGAACGGGATTCTTTCGTGTGGAGCCGACTTACTGTGTGGGTGTGAAGGATGAAGACAATAGAGGTAAAAGGCCCTTTTCATCACACCATGTCCAGGGTACATACTATCAACGAAACTTATGACTGTTGACGCTGGCTGTGATCACCGGGCCGAGGCATGCTTGTCCGGCTTCTCTGCTGTAAAATTACTCCCCCTCCCCCTTCCATCCTGTGCCTTTGGGGAGGAGGTCCCCATGCACAGCCTGCATTTAAGGGTGGGGGGAGTCTGGCTCTCCTCACTGTGGGGTGGAGTGTTCACAGAATTTATTTGGAATTCTCAGCATGGGAGATTTGCCTCTTCTCCTCCATTTATTAATTTGTTCAATCACTTATGTCAGTGTGATCACATGGATACATATTTTATGCTTTGGGTTATGGTACACTATTACTTTGTTGATTTTGTCCCTCAAATTGTTCCAGCTTTGGCTGCTGGGAACTCTGTCAGTTGGCTCCTGTGTCCCTTTGACACACCCTATCTTTGTGTTTTCTGTTTTGTTTTTTTGAGCACCTCCTTACCTTCCGGCTACAAGATGCTCCAGGCTCATCCAGTATATTTCTATTTCCAGTCCTAGGGTCAGCCTTTTCTTCAAGGGATTCTGGTTCCTTCCTTTTGTTAGAGAATGGTCTTAGAAACCCAGATCTGGGAGATAGATGTGTTCATTGCTGCTGGGGTCTTGTTTCTTTGTGCCCTCTCAGCAGACAAAGCACAGAAATATATGTGCATGCCAACCTTGCATACACACACATGTTACAAATATTCCTGTGTGTAACCACCTGTCTCCACATTAAACGAACGTGAGTTCTCACTGACGTCTCCAACCAGCATCTGTTATCCACGGATCATTCTCCCCTTGGTCGCCTGTAACCTCCCACTCCTCCGGGGTGAGACTCCCGGCCCCCAACATCCGTGTACTTTCCTGTTCAATCCCAGCGCACGTGTACAGCAGGGACACGGTTGTTAACCCATGCCCCATGGGAAACAACTTCACCACTAGAGCCCAGTGCTGTGTGCACGTCCCTTGCCTTCAGGCCTACAGACCCCACTCGTTTCCAGAGTGACTGAGGTCAGCACCTTTCGTCCGGCCCCTCCTTGAGGGAGTTTCACACACTGTAAGGCAGGTATGTTCTCCTGTCACAGTCTGCATTCCTTCCTGGGGTTATTTGTTTTCTTATCACTGAGTTTTAAGAGTTCCTTGTTTATTTTGGACACAATCCTATATTGAATATATATTTTGGAAATATTTTCTCCTAATCTATGGCTTGTCTTTTCATTGTCTTTACAGTATATTCAGCAGAGCAGAATTTTAAAATTTTAATAAAGTCCAACTAATCAATTTTTTTCTTTCAGGGGCTGTGCTTATGTTGTTGTAGCTAAAAAATCATCACCAAATCCAAGCCCACCTAGATTTTCTCTTATGTTATCTTCTGGAAGATTTATAGTTTTGGTCTATGATAAATTTTTAGTTAGTTCTTGTGGAAAGTATAAGATCTGTGTCTAGAGTCATTTTTTTGCTTATAGATATCTGCTTGTTCCAGGAAGTTTGTTGAGAAGACTGTCTTTCTCCATTGTATTGCCTTTGCTCATTTACCAAAGATCTGTTGACTATATTTGTATGGATCTATTTCTGGACTCTCTGTTCTGTTCCGTTGATCTATTTATCTCATCTTTTGCCAAAACCAGGCTGTCTTAATTACTGTAGCTTTGTAATAAGTCACATAGTATCAGTCCTCCAACTTTGTCATTCCTTTCAGTATGATGTTGGCTATTCTGGATTTTTGCCTTTTCATATAATCTTTAGAATCAGTTTGTCAATATCAACAAAATAACTTGCTGGGATTTTGACTGGGATTGCATTGAATCTATAGGTCAAGTTGGGAAGAAATGACATCTTAACAATATTGAGTTCCTGTCAGTGAACATGCAATATCTCTCCCCTTATTTAGATCTTTGATTTCATTCATCAACGTTTTGTAGTTTTCCTTATGTGGATCCTGTACATATGGTTTTTTTTTTAGATTTATACCTAAGTATTTAATTTTCTAGGGTGCTAATTTAAATGGTACTGTGCTCTGAATGTCAAATTTCCATTGTTCAATGTAAAATAGATAGCTAGTGGGAAGCAGTCGCATAGCACAGGGAGATCAGCTCGGTGCTTTGTGACCAGCTAGAAGGGTGGGATAGGGAGGGTGGGAGGGAGGGAGACGCAAGAAGGAAGAGATATGGGGATATATGTATATGTATAACTGATTCACTTTGTTATAAAGCAGAAACTAACACACCATTGTAAAGCAATTATACTCCAATAAAAATGTTAAAAAAAAAAAAAAGGATGTTTTTATAATCTTAGGTTGCAAAATGTCTTCATAATGCCACAAAACCCAACACCCTAAAAGAAATAGTTGACTACATAAAATTTTTAAATCTCTGCATGGCAACAAACACACCACCCGCCATGAACTAAGTTAAAAGACAAATGTCAAAGTGAGTGAGAGTAATGTCTGTAACACAAATAGGGTTAAAATGACTAGTATAAAAAGACTAAAATCTATTAAAAACATTTCCTTAAAATCTATAAGGAAAGAACTAATAACTCCAATTGAAAAATGGATGAAATTTGTGACCGGCAATTGACAAAGAAAAAATTTAAAAGGTCAATAAACATACAGAAAGATATTCAACTTCTTAGCAATCAAACAAACCACACCAAAACCCAAAGCAAAACAAAACATGTGTCACCACTCAAATTGGCAGGAACAGGCATCTGTCTCATGCTGTAACTGGGAATGTCAAACCAGAACAATTTTTCTGGGGCACCAAATGGTAATATATAATATGTAAAATTTAAATGAGCGCAGCCTTTGCCCCAGCAGCCCCACTTCTAGGAATTTATCATAAGGAGATCATTGGACAAGCATGCAAACGGGTATGCTCAAGGTTCTTTCTCACTGATGAGACATATATCGAATGCAGCCATTAAGGATTAAGGTACTCCATTTATTGAGATGGAAAGAGGTCTATAACATGTTGGTAAAGGGTTTTACACAGCATATCTTGTTTGTAAATTTTATATGTTTAAAATACATGTAAAATTCTGTGTAAGTTCATAAAAGAAATGTTTGGAAGGCTGTTTACCAAAGCGTTAACAATGGTAACCTCTCTATTGTGGAGGTTCAGGTGATTCTTAATTTCTTTTCTTGTATTTTCCTGTATGATTTAACTCTTTTGTGGTTAACATTTATCATTAATACAGCCATTGATTTTGGTAAATATAATTTTATGTTCCCATCTTCTGAAGGCCTTCAGTTGTGCTTTCAGGGTAATGTGAACTCTGTCCCACAGCAGAGAGCTCTGTCTATCACTGGAAATAGCCCCAGGGCAACAGGGATTGAACTGATGGTCTTGTTTGTCCAGGTAAATAGATGGAGTCTGATCAGTGGTGCTTGTTGGTTTCATTTAAAACTTAGCAGTTCGTTCAGTCCACGAGACGCTTAGCATCTCACGTGGCTTAGACACGGTGCGAGGCACTGAGGCTATAAAGATGGATTAAATCTGGTCCCTGTCTTTTAGGAACTGACAATGATGCAACAGATGGGCATCTCAACAAAAAATGTCAGTGTCCTTTGATGATAATGCAAAAGGGTCTCTTATCTTAGGAGTAGGAAAAGACTCATAAAGAGGATGATTGCAATTCTACTCCAGTAAAGATGTTAAAAAAAAAAAAAGAGGATGATTAAGGCCTCAGCTGAGTCTTAAAAGATGAAAAACAGACAAAGGAACAGAGATGTGGCAGGAGTTTCAGGCTGAGAGACAGTGAAAAGGCTCAGAGGTACATTATGCATCAAGCATGTCAAGGGGAGACTGGGAAGCTTTACCAAACCAGTGGGGAAATAACTTTAGAAAATTTCATATTAGGGCAAGTATTTTAATATTTGGAAATTTTACACTGTAATTTTTTTTTCAGAACACCAAAAAGCTCACACAGACAGTATAGGAATCATAATTATGGCACCTGGAAATTGGCTGAGCATTTATTTATTTTTTAAAATTTATTTATTTAATTTATTTTTAGCTGCATTGGGTCTTCATTGCTGAACGCGGGCTTTCTCTAGTTGCGGCGAGCGGGGGCTACTCTTCGTTGCAGTGCGTGGGCTTCTCATTCTAGTGGCTTCTCTTGTTGCGGAGCACGGGCTGTAGGTGCACGGGCTTCAGTAGTTGTGGCACACGGGCTCTAGAGCACAGGCTCAGCAGTTGTGGTGCACAGGCTTAGTTACTGCGCTGCATGTGGGCTCTTCCCAGACCAGGGCTTGAACCCGTGTCCCCTGCATTGGCAGGCAGATTTTTAACCACCATGCCACCAGGGAAGCCCTGGCCGAGCATTTAGAAAACACTGGACAGATAGTGTAGGAGATTTCGATACTAATTCCTTAAGCTATTTAAATGATCAGCCTCATCTCAGGTTAGATAATTACAGACCTTGAAATACTAATGCCAGTGCATGGTTTTGCATACATGTTGAGACTGTATTATCATTAAAGCATCATCGAACCAGCCAAGGCAAAGTATGATGGTGTGGTATTTGTCCCATGCAGGCATCAGAACATGACAGTTATTTATTATTGCACACTGGTGATGTCTCCAAAGTTGATTTTATATGCATCATATGTCACGTGTAAATTCTTCACATCTGGTGAAATAAGAAAGACAAGTTACTGCCTTGAGAGGCATGTAGGAAGTTGTGGCACGTGAGCCCTGAGTCTTTGCCCAGATTTTAGAGGGGAGGATTGGGACAGAGTAGGAGATAGCAATAGCAGGTCCATCTCCGTGGGACAGAGCAGAAGTAGTCTATCATTCATTCACCCACCAGGCCTTCCTGAGCTTTCATCTGTGAAATATTTCCAGTTGAGTAGTTTGTGATCATAAATCGGTGTCGCAGTTTAATTGTGTTTCTGATAACACATTCTAAACAGTGAGGAAAATTGCTTCATCCAATTAAGTACTCCTAAGGTAATAATCCTCATTCAGTGGTTGTTGATAGACCAGTTACAAGGTTAGAATGGCTCCAATTGAATCAGTGTTTATAAACAGGCCCTGTGTGCTCGTGGGTGGTGGATACACAGGAAATAAAATCAAGTGACCTGCTCTCAAAGAGTTTACCTTATTTTAGAAAAGACACCATTTATGCATGGGAAATATTCAGCAGGAAATAGAGACTTGAAAATATGTAACAAAGTGCTACATTGAGTGTCTGTTGGCACAGAATATCCTTGGGTACCATGGGTAATGGGAAAAATTAATGTAGGCCTGCATTGGGGTAGAGAGAAGAGTGAAATGTGATGGGAAAATAAAGACATTTCCCTTCTAGAGAAAGATCTAGCCACTCTTCAGTAAACCGTTATTATTTCATGATCATTGACTCTGAACTCCTTGAAGATAATGCTTATAATTTAATCATACACCGCTCTTACCTAACATAACATAATGTCCGATATTTAAGTTATTCAATAATAATGAACTGATATTAATGATAGCTATTATTTACCGGGGGCTGTTAATGCCCACTTATAGGTGAGGGGATGGAGATGGTGAGAAGTTAAGCAACTTCCCTAAGTTTACACAGGTAATATGTTAACCTAGGGAACTTGGCTGTGTCTGGTTTCAGAACTTAAGTGAACAAATGTGTGCTTTAGGAAGGGGAAGCAAGGAAGGCATTCTGTTAGGCATAGGAAGAGATTTTAAAAAATATACAAGATACAGTTCCTCTGTTCCAGGAACTTTCAATCTAATGGAACAACAAAGCCATGGATCACCTACCTCTTCCTTTCTCAACCTGGCTGTCTGTCCATCAAGCACTGATTGCTGGAGCCCTGATACATGCAGGGCCCTTTGGTCCTGGCCCTCACCCTGTGATCTGATGGCAGCCCTCTGGCCCAGTCCCCTCAGTGGCATCTTCACTGCCATGGATCATCCCATGACAGTGAACTTCAGGGCTCTGAAGGACGAGCACACAGATGTGACGTACCATGCTTTACACTGAATTTCTTTCTGTTGTTGTTGGCAAACAATCACTGAGTACTGGTAGGAAAACACCCCCTCTTAGTGTACCCTGCTTCTGAGCCAGCGCCTGTTGACTAGGGTCTGGGAAACTTATATCTGAGCCAGAGTAAGGTCAGGGGCACCTCTGTTTTAGAGTCTGGGAACTCATCTGCATGTCTGGCTCTGTCTGGCTTTGCAGTTCCTTGGACCAAATGAAAACCTAAGTGTATCAAATAATTAATCCTAAACTCTCTAGACTTTGGGATAGGAAGACAGTAGAGTTTACTATAGTTGATGCTTCATTTCCTTGTTCGGGTATTTCTATTTGTTCATTGTATTAAGATGCTCTGATGTTAAATGGAGAAAAACTGGTTATGAAACTCATATATATAGAATGTCATGGACTGAAAACAAGCCTCTAGGTATTTACCAGGAAAGGTGAGTGATGATTATCTCTAGGCGGTGCTTTGCACTTCTATTTCCAAATATCTACACCTTCTTTTCTAAAGGAAGTTTTTTGAAAAATAAAATAAATTTTATTTTCAAAAACATACTATGATGAACATTACTGTTTAAGATGAATATGCTGTTTATGAAGGAAAGAGTGACCTAGAAATCTTTCTTAAAGGAGTTTATTGAGTACTTTTTATGTGCCAGACATTATTTCAAGCATTTTGTTATTTATTCATTCATTTAATCCTCAGAATACCTTATGAGGTAGGTTCCAATAGAAACCTATCAGCATGGTCCCTAAATCTGTACCTTCAGCCACTATGCCATGCTATTTTATCTTCAAGTCCTTTTTAACTTAAAGTTACCACGTGCATAGGTTATAAAATATGAAAAGCAATGTGGTCAAGGTGCTGGCTTATTAAGAAAGTTCTGTATTTTCATATACCTGTTGCCACTGGAAATATCAATACGTGTAGTACTTTCCCTCATTAGGAATTATTGCTGATAGCAAAGTTCTTCTGTCTCCTGCTTCTCAGTGTCAACTTCACCATGAACCATCACATTGAACTCCAGGGCTCTGAAGAAATTGCTCACTTTCCTAACTCCTGGTACACTAGTTAAACAGTTCGGTTTCATTCTGCCTGTCTTCAGCCCTGCACCCAATTGGTTGCCTAAGATTGGGACTAAATTGAAAGATAGGAAATAACTATGATATAATTCCCTCTATGAAGTTTATTTTTAGCTAATGGGCCTTGTCTTGCTGTTCATTTCAAAGCATAAAGAGGAGAAGTCAGGTGGGGCTTGACAGATGACTAATTCGAAATTGAGCCACCTTAATCCTTTGTGACTTGACTCTCAGTCTCTCATTTCTCACATTTTCTACTGTAAGTAATTCTTTGCAGAAGTAACTATCTTAGAGAGCACAGTGGGCTACATACGGCTTAAGCTTTTGTTAAAACAAACAAAACAAATGATTGTGGCCCAGGAAGCCCAGTTTATGGAGAAGCCCTTGACTCAGTGGCTGGAGATCTTGGGTGTGGTTGGATGCTGCTGCAGATTAGCTGCTACAAGGCGATCTCTGTCATCCTCAGTTCCACATTTTGGGAGTGAGTGTTGAACTTAGGTTGGAGAGTGTTGAGCGCTCGTGTTCAAAAGTTCTACTTGACCTGCTTCCCAGACTGTGGACGGTTCACGTGACTCTGTGGTCTCAATTTCTCTCAAGCCCTGGGGCCATTGGAAAGACTATATATGATACTGTTTTGATGAGTTTTTTTTTTAAGAAAAATGATGGTGGTGGTAGTGGTCAACAAAATAATAGCTTTATGGTCCCAAGTTGACCAAGTGTTGATTGCTTTATAATTTTTTTCTTCTAAAAATTGAGAGAGAATTATCCCCAATATCTTCTGTAGCTTCAAAGCATTACCACAAGTAGAAGGCAAGAAAGCTGGAAGTGTGGGTGTTAACTATCCCTGCTTCCATCTTGGCTGGCTGGTGTTTAGTTTATCTTTCATGCAGCGATGCTTGAATTGGTACAGTGTAGTTGCTGGTCAGTGTGAGATTTGTGTTGCTGACTTTCTGTTGTAAAGTTTTGTTAGAAGTAGTAGTGGGATATGTTAGTTCTATTTTTGAAAAGGGTAATAAAATGTATGATAGGACATAGTTTTAAACAAAATTTAGACAAAAGGGAACCTTTAATTTCCCAGGTTGATGACTTTATACTGTACTGTACTCTAACCTGGTCACTTTCAGAGTGTGATTTTGTTGTTGACTTAACGTAGCTGTCTGTGTTGGTCCAGCCAGACTCTAAAAGAGCAAGAGAAAGTCACAACTTATAGAAAGTCAAATTCTAAAGGGTAACAAAGAGATAATAGTCTCGTGGCTGTTATATTAAATATATACATAAATAATATTCTACTAACATATAGTTAACAATACAGTTTTAAACAATGAATAAAAATGGTCTTTGGCTTATAAAGGTTGCATAATTAAAGTTTTTATTGAAGTATAGTTGATTTACAATATTGTGTTAGTTTCATGTGTACAGCAAAGTGATTCAGTTATACCTATATATATTTTTCAGATTCTTTTCTATTATAGGTTATTACAATATATTAATTAAATTTTCTTAGATAAAAGGGCCATTGCTGGGAAAGGAAACTGGTGGAGAGAGGGACAAGTATATGCAGTTCACTTCCTTAAAAGTAATAGTCCAGGGCTTCCCTGGTGGCGCAGTGGTTGAGAGTCTGCCTGCCAATGCAGGGGACACGGGTTCGAGCCCTGGTCTGGGAAGATCCCACATGCCGCGGAACGACTGGGCCCGTGAGCCACAACTACTGAGCCTGCACGTCTGGAGCCTGTGCTCCGCAGCAAGAGAGGCCGCGACAGTGAGGGGCCCGCGCACCGCGATGGAAGAGTGGCCCCCACTTGCCGCAACTAGAGAAAGCCCTAGCACAGAAACGAAGACCCAACACAGCCAAAAATAAATAAATAAATGAATAAATAAATAAAAATTTAAAAAATTGTAAATATATTATAAAAAAAATAAAGTAATAGTCCATGCTTAAGTTATAATGTAAGTGGATATTTACATTTTCATTTAAAATATATTTTCAAAAGCTATGTGCGTGGCTATTAAGAACTGAAGGTAAAAGATTAAGGGTGAAGTGAAAAAGCATGGTGCTAAAATACCAATCTGTGAAACTAATGAATTTTTTTCAGACTGTAAAACAAAGCCAAACTGGTACAAATCTGTATTTACATTATGTTGCATTTCCATTTTGAAAACCACATTCAAGACAAGCTACATTTAAATTCCCTTCTAGCTACAGGCACCCATGCTTCAGTGTATAAATGTCACTGTTGATCTCGATCTATAACCAAAGAAGAAATGATCAAATTATATATGAAATAGGATTTTATTTTTAATGTTGCACCCAGCATTTTGGCCTTTATTGTGTCAGCTGTTCAACACCATATTTATTTATTAATCTTTTACTTCCCATTGCCTTCTTTCACTCCAGAAATGTCTCTTTATTTAAAAGTGTTTAGGTCTTGAGTTTTGACCATGGCTTTCCTCCTTTGTTCCTTGCCTTGTTTCCTCTAATGCAGTTGTTCAGTTGCCAAGCATTAAAATGAAAAGCAATATGCTTTTAGCTCAGATAGAACTCTGAAAATCACAGTTATTCATTCAAGAAATATTTATTGAGCAATTGCTAGAAACTGGCTTTTACTAGGGGATGTAACAGGTAAAAAGACAATGACTGCCCTCATTTTGTTCACATCCTAGGGAGTGACCCAGGCAGTAAACAGAGAGACATGTAATACACTATCAGGTGGGGATGAGCACAGTGAGAAAAATAACAAACGCAAGAGAGTGATGCAGTGGCTTTTCTTTGCGGGCGGGGGGGCTGTGTTTGGTTTTAATTGCTGCGCGCGGGCTTTCTCTAGTGGTGAGCAGGGGCCACTCTTCGTTGCGGTGTGCTGGCTTCTCATTGCGTGGCTTCTCTTGTTGCGGAGCACAGGCTCTAGGCACACGGGCTTCAGTAGTTGTGGCATGTGGACTCAGTAGTTGTGGCTTGCGGGCTGTAGAGCGCAGGCTTAGTAGTTGTGGCGCACGGGCTTAGTTGCTCCGCGACATGTGGCATCTTCCCAGACCAGGGCTCGAACCTGTGTCCCCTGCGTTGGCTGGCGGATTCTTAACCACTGTGCCACCAGGGAAGCCCCGCGGTGGCTGTTTTAGATTCATAGGTCAGAGAAGGTCTGCCTGAGCAGTTGACATTTTTGAGCAGAGACCTGAAGGAAAGAGCAGGCCCTGAGAACACCCAGGAACAGTGTTTTAGGCAGAGGCACACCAGGGCCAAATCCCTGAGAGGGGGCAGCTGGTGGTTCCCAGGAAAAGTCGGAGGCCCTCAGGTGGGGAGAGTGGTGGGTGATGAACTCAGAGAGGCAACTGGGGTTAGGCCAGGGGTCCCCACCCTCTGGGCCGCAGACCGGTACCGGGCTGCACAGCAGGAGGTGAGCGGCGGGCTAGTGAGCGAAGCTTCATCTGCCGCTCCCCATCGCTGCGCTGGCATTACCACCTGCACCATCCCCCCACCCTCCCCCAACCCCCCGAGTCTGTGGAAAAATTGTCTTCCATGAAACCGGTCCCTGGTGCCTAAAAGGTTGCGGACCGCTGGGTTAGACTGTGTGTTGCCCGAAGCTCAAATATGGGCTCTGGATTCTATTCTAAATGTAATAGAAGCCAGGAGAGGGTTTGGGGAGTGGGGGAGTAATGTAGTCTGACTTTGGTTTTAATGTAAAGGCTTACTCTGGCTGCTCTGTAGGGAGTAGACTGTCAGACCTGGCCAAGGCCAAGTCTACCCACAGAGCTTCCTGAAGGAGACAAGTGAATCATTTCTAGGCCCTCCCCAGTTGAGGGAAGGTCAAAAGGATTTCAAGGCTTGAAACCCACACCTAAGAGTGGGTGACGTGGCTTGATCCACGGGAAACAGGTGCCTCAAACGGTGATGTCGGCTGTTTCTGGAAACTGACACGGTGGTGGTGTAAAAGGGGTGAGCTTGCAATCCTTGCCCTTCTGGTCTGGCAGATACTTTGCACACCCAGACCTCGGGTGTACCTCTACCAGATCCTGCAGGAGCAGTGGGGAACCTTATCCCCCACTGGCCTTGGTCAGGTTAAAAGCCTCTTTACACCATGTAAAAGAAACTTTGGAACATGTCCAGGCCATGCATTATACTTGAAGATCTTTGAACTCTCGAGATTTTACCTAACTCAGGCCTTTGGGTGCAAGCAGTATCTTAGAAAGGTAGCTGAAAGAAAACGGTACAGAAGATGTAAGGAACTGTGGCTGTTCTGTGTCTGTGTGAACTGTCCTCCCAAATTCTCCTTTGGCCTGTTTGTATAGAATGGTGTGGGCCTTTCATACTTTTCTATGTGTTGAAAATGTCTGATTTAAGTCATTCAAAGGC
Source organism: Balaenoptera acutorostrata (assembly GCF_949987535.1). NCBI lineage: Eukaryota > Metazoa > Chordata > Mammalia > Artiodactyla > Balaenopteridae > Balaenoptera > Balaenoptera acutorostrata. The sequence goes on from NC_080064.1 coordinate 146,016,985, forward strand.
TTAGAAGTTACAGCAGTCCTTTTTTTTTTTTTTTTTTTTTTACTGTTTCCAGCTTTCTTTACATGTAATTGACATAGAAGGTATAATTGAAGGTGTACAACGTGACGAGTTGATATACATATACATTGCAAAATGATTCTCACAATAAGGTTAGTTAACACTTCCATCACGTCACATAATTAATTATCTTTTGTGTGTGTGTTTGTGTGTGTGTGTGTGCACGCGTTGAGAACATTTAAGATCATTTCGTTAGCAACTTTCAAGGATATAATACAGTATTGTTGTCTATAGTCACCATGCTGTACATTACATCCCCAGAACTTACTCACCTTATAACTGGAAGTTTGTACTCTTTGACCAGCATCTTCTTATATTCCCTTACCCTCTAGTTGCTGGTAACCACTATTGTACTCTCTGTTTGTATGAGTTCAACTTTTTTAGATTCCATATGTAAGTGATATACAGTATTTGTCTTTCTCTGACTTATTTCACTTATCACAGTGCTCTCAAGATCCATCCATATTGTCACAAATGGCAGGATTCCTTCTTTCTCATGGCTGAATACTATTTCATTGGCTATCTGTACCACATTTTCTTTATCCATTACTGCATCAATGGACATTTAGGTTGTTTCTATACCTTGGCTCTTGTGAATAATGCTGCAGTGAGCATGGGAGTGCAGATATCTCTTCGAGATCCTGATACCATCTTTTTCGGATGTATACCCAGAAGCAGTATTGCTGGATCATATATATGGTAGTTCTATTTTTAATTTTTTGAGGAACCTTCATACTGCTTTCCATAGTGACTGCATCAATTTACAATCCCACCAACAGTGCAGGAGGGTCCCCTTTTCTCCAAATCCTTGCCAACATTTCTTATCTCTTGTCTTTTTGATGATAGCCATTCTAACAGGTGTGAAATGATTCAGCAGTTCTTTTTTGCCACTGTACATCCCTGTGGAGGAAGCAAAATGGACCCTTAAGAACTTTCACTATCGTAATCTACACTTCAGTAGCTTACATATAGATGGTGGGTGAGGGTCACTGAGGACCACTTACCCATCAGCTCTGTGTCCTCAGGCTCGCACTGCAGAGCCTACCTCGCAATTGCGATACTGCACAATTTGAATTTAATTGAACCACTCAAATGCCCTTATGAATCCTTCCCGAAAGATAAATAATAAAACCAGCTACCATCTCTTACAAACAAATTGAGCAGAATGTGTTACTAAAATAGTCTCATTCAAACCGACCAGGTTGTGGAAGATGGTGTGTTCTTATTTACTGTGCTGCTCACCATTAAACTGTCCTCAAATATGCTGTTCCCCCCACTCACCCAGACACGTTATTCCTAAAGAGCTATTCTTTGTCGCTGTCAGAACACACTTTAGTCTCTAAGGGGATTCTAACTTGGCGATTCATAGCAACTGGAAATGATCTTTTGTTTTATGTGAATGAATCTCTTGTGAGAAGAGGTACAGACTTGGCAGGAGAGAGAGAAAGAGAGCGAGAGCCCTCCTCGCCCCTCATATGCACATGTGAATGAGCTCTCTCCTCGCCTTCTGGGACCTTTCTTCATGAGATCCTCAGTGAACGTCGTCATGAATATTTTTTATAAGTAGGGAAGCTGTACTCATTTATCACAAACTGTATTTTAGCTGTGTTTTTCCATTTTAAAAATTCAGTGGCAGTGCTTGCAGCCTTGGGAATTACTTTAACTGAAAACAACTCTCTCCAATTTCTTCCTATTCTTGCTAATGATTTTGCTGCCACTAAATTATTTTTAATGGCTGTAGAACCCAGAAGTCAGCTTCAGTCCAGAGGCATATTAAAAGAATCACCAAAGATCACTGAAAAGCAATTTTAAATTTTTACTGGATAAAGAATCCCAGAGGCATCTCATTCATAAACCTACTTCACAATGTACTGAAATCTATTCCCGTGAATCTCTAGCTCTCTGCCACTCTGGTGACTTTTTGTCTGTCTTTCTTTGGACTGCCTCCAAAATCTCCCCTCTCTAATCTTCTGCAAAACTTTCCACTCCAGCCCAATTCTTCTCATTAGCTCTGCTCTTTCTGGTGTAAATCCAGGCTGCTGCAGTTTCCCGCTAACCTCCTCACCCTGTCGCCAGACTGCATCACAAAAGAGCACAAGCACGTCTGGCCTGCTGGTGTGGTTCCTTGGGAGAGGGGGAGGGGCCTGGGATGCTTAAGCATCCGGATTATTATCTGAGAATCTTTTCCTTCACAGAAATCCACTTAAGTCAGAACCCAGTTAAAGGAATTACATCAGATCAACATTAAGATGTCCTTCGTCCTTAACACACACACACACACACACACACACACACACACACACACACACACACACACCCACCCATTGGCCAAATTGTTCAATGTTTCGGATAACTCTATGGCAGTCACACTAAATGGGAAGAGTTTCTGGAATGATCATAGAATTTCCTAATCCTGACCAGCCATCCTGCAAATTCATGACCCTTGATCTTGGGCAGCAGTGAAGGATTAACTGTGAATGAATCAGCAGAAATTTATTGCCAGTCCTAGAAAAGCAACTCTCATTTCAAGCCCTCTTGACAGTGGAATGACAGTGGAGTTTTATCGACTTCATGTACAAAGGAAGGCATGTGAGCCCCTCTGTTGGTATCTGTTCGTATTTGCTGTTATTGCCTTATAGTTTACCCCTAAAAAGAAAATAACTGTTTGCGTTTATTTTGGATCTTATTTTATCATAATACATTTTTTAATGCCTGACCTGAAAAGGTTTATCTTTATCTTAAAGGTGACTTCCATTTGGGGAGAGGATCCGTATTGTGATAACATTTTCTACTAGTTCCATAATGGAAATCAGCAAACAAAGAGAATTTTTGTTTTTATCAGAAATTAACTCTACTACACGTCTGTGGGAAAGTCAAATAAGAGCCTGGGGTCTGAGTCAGACTGCCTGGTTCAAGGCCTGGCCCCACTCCCACCACTTACTGGATGGTATAGCTGGATGAGTGAACGTTTCCTTTTGATGGAGACATTGACGGTTCTCTGTCTTAGAGCCCTGTGAGCATTAAATGCGCTGTTGTAGAACAGATTTTCTGAACTGGATCTGGGACATTTAAAGGGCTCTATAAACGATAGCTCTCTTCCTCCGCCTCTTCTTCCTCCAATCCCTCCTCCTTCTCCTCCTCCTTACTCCAGTGAAGGAAGACATCCTTGATTTGTTGCTTGGTCTTAATGCTAAGATCATATATCAAAATTGTAGTGTATAACAGAAGGCTTAAAAGGAAGTTAATCTTTCAAAATACAAAGTTTTTGTAAAGACATTGCAGTATTTACTGTATACTGTAGAATAGCTTCCGTTTTCTTCCATTAGATGCGGTGGTGGTCAAATCGCCATTGTAATGAAAAGTCTCACAACCCTTACTTTGATTGGTATGTTAATTCCTAACTTAAGGAGCACAGGGATGATATCTTCTGCTGACAGAAGCTCCAGACGCCTGACAAGGGAGGCTCTGAGAGTTTCCCTGATGTTACCCATGAATGTTAGTTGTCTTTATAACTTTTATTTATATCACTGTGATTTGCAAATATGTCCAAATCCTTTCTGAATCCATTCATACTTTATGCCTGTACCGTTTCTCAGAGTAATTATTTCCTGTGCTTTGCGGTTTAAAAAAAGAACTGGCTTAGTGGTTAGGAGCCTGGCCCTGGATTCCAACCAACCTGGGTTAGAACCAGCACTGCCACTTGACCAGCCAATCAAGGACTAATCTCTGCAACTGGAAAATGGGTTATAGTACCAACCTCATAGGGCTGACATGAGGATTAAATCAAAGCAGGGGAGAGGACAGACAGCTGGGCGGCAGGCTTTCTCTTGAACGGTTATCAAGGATAAGAGGAACCGCACCAAGAATAGTAGAGAGGACTTAGCTGGCCTCCAGCTTTCCTGTGGTTGGTGGAGAACCAGCGCTCCAGAAGAGTCAGAGCAGAGCTCTTGAGAAGCTGGAAAAATGGCTGTCAGAACCACCATGCATGCCCTCCCTCTCTGGGAGTGGCTCGCCACTCATTCTCTTTCTTGGTTAGGAATTATTACTGTATGATACAAAAATTAAACCCCCTCTCCATAGGAAAGCCTTGGTTGCATATGCATTCCTAAAGGAGTCCAGCCTGGATCTGCATCTGGTTGCATGTCTTTTGTCGGAGCGTGTCAGAAGATGCATGTTCCGGGGCCCTTAATGACTGGCTAATAGTTCCCTGGTCACTGAATGAGCCTCAGATGAATGGAGGAGATGTGCTCTCTGGCCTCTGAAATGATGAAATGACTCAGGAATGGGGCCTGCAGGTCCAGTCTTAATAATTGAGGGTGCTGTAATGAGGGAAGCTTTATTACCCTCTCATCCTTGCAGCTGTGGACACCTCTCAGCTTGTCCTCTTCGAAGGCGTGGACAAGACCCTAAGAATGCTGAGAGGCCATAGCACCCATGCACAGGCATCTCAACGCACTCCGTTCACTCAGAGAAGTCTATCCCCTGCCTCCACGGCACACAGCTGGGAAGCCACCAAGCCAGGCCCAGAAGAGAAAGGCGCTTTGAAGCCAGTGCTCTGTCCCTTGTGATTCACTGCTGTCCCGCCAAAGGGGAAGGAGCTGGGATCAGGTTCAGCGGCAGCTTCTTTGCCCCTAGGATGGATCACACCCCATCCCCACCACTCCCTGTTCTGCATGCCGTGATATCTCCCCATCACCAGTTGAAGGCATACCTGTCAGGGAAGCAGGAAACAGGTTCTGGCAGATGTTGTGTCTTAAGCTCCAGCCCCACCAGTGCCCCACCAGCTGACTCCAGGTAAAAACTCCACCCTCGTGAGACTCTTTGTGGCTGCTTTCTCTGGCTCTTGGCCAGTCTTCTCTGTGTGTTGTTCTTCCTCACCTGACTGGTCCACCTCCACTGCTCCAAGTAAGTTCCACCTTTGCTACACCTTCTTTCAGAGAGAGGGAGAAAGCCTTGGATTGCAATGGTTGGGGGTCTCTCCAGAGGAGATGGTTGAGGACAGGCCAGAGGACAGAAGCTTAGCCTGTAACGGTGGCTTCACTCTGGCTCCCCTGGTTGGGGAGACCGTATCCCCTCAGAATGGAGACTGCCTCTGGTGGGATTCACATACCAGGTCTTCCTGCACCGGCCCTAGCAGCCTCTGCTCCTTACATCCCTCGAGGCCCCCTGGAATCTGCCTGTTGGCCGTACTAGACCACTTGCAGTTGCTCCTGTTTGCCATGCTCTCTCTGGTTGTTGAACTCACCGTCGCCTTGCCTAGACCTGTCCTTCCCACACACACACTAGTGTTCCTCAGCGCTCCAGTGAGATAACGTCACCTCCTCCAAGACTCTCCCCATCCTTGCCTAGGGGGGTCTCTCCCTTCTGTTTTTATTACAGTCACCCCACACATGTGCTTCATGGCTGCAGACATTCTGCACTCTATTTGCTCATTTTCTTAAATCTTCCCCTACTAGCTGTGAGCTCCTTGAGAACAGGATCTGCTTCCCTTCCCTAGGCGTAACCCCAGGACTGAGTACTACGTTCTCTGGCACGCAGTAGGTGCTCAGTGAATATTGCTGAAATGAAGAAGGAAAGAAACCCAGAAAAGACAGCAGGGGATAGCCCAGCACTTGCCTCAAAGACAGAAAGCAGCTAGTTCCTTCCATCACCTCATGTCTGAATGAAAATCAAGAGGTGTTTTTGCCCAGACCTTTTGGGGCCAGAAGTATGTCCATAAATTGGTATAGTTTACAGAGAGCTCATATCACAATGAATAGGAAAAATGCTACAACTCCAATTAGAGAAAAGGGGCAAAGGATATGAAGAGATATATCACAAAGGGCACACATGAATGATCAAAACGGGGGGAAAGTATTCAGTATCACTAGTCAATTTTGAAACATCAAACTAAAATAAAAATTAGATACCATTTTCACCCTTCAATTCATTGCGTATTTTTAAAAAGGATAATACCCTTTATTAGTGAGGGTGTGCTGAAATGAGTTTTACATGACTGAAGCAAGACTATATCTTTTATCTATCTCTGGTTTTCAAATATATCCAAGCATTAGGTTTCACTAGTGAATAAGGGTACAGTAGACATATGAGACTTGCCCTCTTAGTGATATTAACAGTTTTCAATTATGAGATATCATAAAGGGGGATATGTACAAATATGTACAATCTTCCTAATTCCCCTGGTAGAAACCCAGTGGCCAGGGTTTAATCTTCCACAAACATGAAGTCTGAAAACATAATTTCCCTGCTTGTTATTTTTTAACAGTTTATATTTTTAGACCACGAGCACTTAATGTATTAGAGAATCTTATTTTGAAATTAGTTTGCCTTTATTAGGTTGATTTGAGACACACTCTGAAAAAAAACTGAGAGCATTTTGTATTAAATGCACCAAAGGCTTATTTTAGAAATATTCAAAACATTTAGAACGAGCAGTTCATAATTGCCCTAGAAATTGCTTAATGATAACTATTACATTGGAAAGGGCGAAATCACTTTCTGCAAGTGAGGATATAGTCATTATCGTGAAGGGACTGCCTGACTCAGAGAACTGATAGTGGTCTGTGAGGTCCTTCAGCTGAGTCTCTGCTTTGTGCATAAGGTTTTCCAGAGTTAGTCTGTCTTGGTGGACTGTGGCTGAGTGGGATAGGGTCAGCCTACTCGTGCGGTCAGTCTAGGGTCAGTCTAGCCTGAGGAACGTGCTCCAGGTAGCAGAAGGGTTCTCAGAGCATAAGCCACCCCGCAAGACAGTGGTTTTCCCCGGGCACTGTTTCCCGGCCTCTTCCATCCCCCCGCTCCACACCCCCTCCATTGCTTATCACAGAGCCCAGCCCATAGTAGGTTCTCAGACTCTCCTGAACCTCCTCACCCATTCACTCTTGTGCCCTCAAGGAAGGCCGAGACTAGGAGCTGTGCCAATGGCAGTAATTGAGTTAGGATATAAAGGAAGATAGAGGAACATTATTTTCTTGTAACCCTGGTTTCACTCAAATAATGATCACTCTTCTTTTTCCTGTCATAAAAGTTATTTATTGTTCTTTTAAAATTATGTTATATTTTAATTAAAGCACTCTATGCATTTAGTTAAAAAATGCTAAAGGCTTATCATGGACGATAATATTCCCTTCTCACTTTATTTGTTAACATAGTTAAGTCAGAATTTTCAGTTAAATTCATTTTTGATGTTTACATTATGCTTTTTGTTTTTATACCTTGATGGATTTTGTGCATTAGAAATAGTGTTCCCTGCAGAACCAGCACAGTTTTTCTAAAGCAGCAGCCAACATTTATTGAGCATTTATTATGGGCTAGGCACTGTTTTAAGTGTATTCATATATTAATTCATGTGACTCTATGTGTGAGATTAGGTACTATAAATATTCCCATTTTACAAATGAAGAAACCAAGGCACAGAAAGCATGAGTAAGTTGCCCAAGGCCATATGGCTAGTCATTCAAGCTCTAGAGGGTAAGCTCTTAGCCACCATGAATACTCACCTCTTGAAAAAAATCTCGCCAAGTAAAGAAATAAAGATCCTAGGCATGAATTTGAAGTCGTACCAAGATTTGGGGACTTGAATTTAGTTAGCTTGGGGGGCAGGATGTTCAGTGGGAGAAACCCAAGGGAAGTGAGTTTACACTAAAATGCAGAATAGTTTAGTCTTTTATTTGGTTTGTTTATTTTTATAAATACTGCTTTTACCTCTTGTTCCAAGCCCTCATATTTTCCTGAGCATATAATAATAATAAGTCTACCAGAGAATCTTCATGCAAAATTTGGATGATGAACCAATCCGGAGCATTCAGTGAAGATGCCCAGATGTAGGATTGTTTGTTTGTTTGTTTGTTTGTTTTGTAGGATTGTTTTGATATGAGGACATTAGCGCAGAGTTTTTGAAATCGGAAGAGTCCTGGGAAAGATTCATTCTGGTACATATGTCATTGATCAGAAGAAGACTTGAGTGTGAAAGTATCAATAGATACGAATTTCACCATTCTAGGAAACAACTGTAAGATCCCTTCCTGCCTCAAAGAGTAGCGTTTCTAGAACTCTTGCCTATCTTCCTCCTTCCCCATCTAATATGTACTTTTATGAGAACTGTTAACTTTTTAATAGTTATGACATTATAAACTCACTCCAGCACTCATCTCCTTCTAATTCACTCATTTTGAAGTCAGTTCTGTTGATTATAAATGTAACCTTGTAGCAGATCTTCCATCTGCAAAGCTTGGGAGGAGGACAGGATAGGGGCCAGTGAGTTGTTGACAATGGAAGAATTGACAGGATCCTGAAAATGGGGATGATTCCATAACATCTGAAGCAAGTCCAACCAACTGATCCCCTTCTAGTTCTAAAAACCTAATTTTATATACATATATATGAGGCCCTTTACGGACGTCAAACGTGAGGTGCAGAGATTTGGTGGGAAACAGTGTGTCTTTAACATGATAGAGCTGCCACAGAAACAGTGTAGCCCTCTCTGATGGAATCTGAGGAATAAAATGCTAAAAATATCACCATAGCAGTGCTTTTACCCCAGATCTATTTTTTTGACTGGCATAGCCTGCAACTGTTTACATAGAGAGAAAGGGGAGCAGGTTGGAAACGGGGTGTTAGCCTACAGCGCCTGACGTGCATTTTAAGAAGCCACCTGACAAGATCAACAGGAAGAAAAGAAAAACTGTGAGCAGGTGTGAGGGAGCTAGAGGAGGACAGTCTGCTTGTGGCTCCTGTTAATCAAGTCGGCAGGTTGTCCTGTTGCCGGGCGGGGCTCTCTGGCTTGTAACAGTGGCTCTGCTACTTGCAGTTGCCTCCAGTGTGTGATCTGATGGAGGGGCTGAAGTCCCACACGGATTCCCCTGTGCCCTCACCAAAAGGAAAAATGGATTTCCGTAGTGGTTGTGTCACTGCCATCACCCGAAATGCTCCATTGGTCCACACAGAGTGCCGTTCCTGACGGCTGCATTGCCATGGAAATGTGTGACACGTTGGTTGACGAGTTGTCTGTTTCCAGATGGGCATCTTCATCCCCAGCACCAGCCTCTGAGAGACTTGACAGACCGTTTTTAAGTATTTGCTTTATACGAATTGTGGTTTATCTAAGGGTCTTGCTGGCTTTTTTGTTTCGTACCACGATGGATTCTGTGCAGTGTGTTATGTAAGTAATAATGATAGGTCTGGCTTTGCAGTCGTGGCTGTTTGTTTTTCTTTTTTATCCAGTCATAGCGTGTTCCACAAAGACAGCATTGGCTAGCCAGGCGTGTTTGTTAATGACACGCTAAAACCTATCCTCTTTCTAAATTGGTGACATTATAAAAAGTCTGTCGGTGGGATAACACTGCTTTGAAAGACATGTAGCCAGCAGCTTTTGTTCATTGTAGAAAAATATTAGTAGTTTGTCTACTATTGATACTTTGAATTCGGCTGCGTTTCCTGGAGGGATAAAAAGAGAATGAAGATTGAATATCACTCAGCTGTTTAGAGAGTTTCTGCTGTGGGCTGTGGCTTAGGGGTGGGAGAGGACAGCGGGCAAGGCAAGGGCGGGTCCCCTCTGGAAGAAACCTTTTGCTATGCCGCAGGCAAAGGGCCATCTTTTGGAAGGCTCTTTCAGAAGGTTCTGCTTAGGTCCTAAAATGTTGTGCTTTCCCTATCTCATCATGTGAGGCTTTGTGTCCTCTAGACAAAATCATAGAGTCCACTGGAATTGTGTTTAAAACAAATATGTATGTATATGTGTAATTTATATTTAAATAATTAGAGACTCGACTCACCGTAAGTAATTAAGATCACAATTTAGTTCAGTTAAATGTTAGTAATTATCCCAGTGAACCATCATTTATAAATATTAATGTTCCGAAGTGAAGTTAGGGAGACCCATCTTTAGCTATTATTTTTTTCCTTTATTTTTGTCTCTGTTTAATTGTATGGGAGGCATAATTAGCCAGTGTCTTTTCTTTTTCAATTAACAAGTGCTTTTCCAACTTCTGAGTAAATAATCCTTAATTAAATGTGCCAAATTTATTAATTTACTCTTATTTTTTTCTCTTCTGAATACCAAATTGGAATGTGAAATTCTGTATTTTGTAATTGTGGATCAGAACCCATTGATTAACTTGTTAATACATTTAGGATGTGGTATTCCTAAAGGACTCATTACTGTAACCTCATACCAGTCTTTCTAATTTCTTTAGAAAGAAGTAGAATCAATAACTACCTTGAATTGTCAGATGGAAAAAACAATTGGCTCAGCTGTGAACATGGAGTCTTTATTCAGATATATGCAAATGTATTACTTTCATAAGGATGATAATTTTGAGAAACATTGGAACAGCATAATTACTTGAAGAAATATTACTGTAACAAACATCTTTGGGGGTAGCGTGTTAAGGGATAGTATGAGGAAGCCTGAAACTATATAGGAAATGGTATTATAAATGGTAAGGCAAGAAATTATATAAGCATATAGTCATTGTAGCAAATTAACCACAGGCAATAAGAAAATATATTGCAACTTCCTAGTGATAGACATCTGTCTATTAGGTAGCCTTTTATAGACATTATTCCATGTCATATGCTAGGCGATCATCAGTTTGTTGGTTGATGAAATTTTCTAATTCCGTAATGTCTGTAATTTTTCCTATACACTGGACTAAAGATGACTCAAAGTCACACCTGTTTTTGACCTTAGTGTGCCCAAGTCATGTCATTTCCTGTTGACAGAAATCTGGTGAAAATGTCATCATTGTCATCACCAAACCTCTACCCTGGAGAGGAGCTTTAATTGCAAGTTTTCCCAAGTTTGTCCTATGATGTATTTTGATACTGGAGTTTGTTGTACTCTCTCTGGCTGTTGCAAAGTTCAGTTCCCGTCCATGGCCCACTATACTCTCCTGCCTTGAGTGATAGATATACCTGCCAATTAGAGCCGTGTGATATTATGGCTCTTCATGTGTGTGACTTTACAGAGAGATTAAAGTCTGTATGTATCATATGAAATCGTTGCAGACTGTTCCACATTTAATATGGGGATCACCAACAGGAAAATTTCAATTTCCAGTTGTTTATATCTATTTGTTGGTCAGTTAAGCTCTTTAGTCTTACTTTGTTTTTCCAAAAGAAAGAAATTCAGGTGTGAACGTACTGCATAACGTTGCTGCCACAGGCATTTTGAACTCATATTCTCAAGGAGAAAAATCTCCTTAAACCATTATGTGATATGCCCTAATGCGTATAAATTCCAAATAGGCTTTAGATATGGAATAACCTCTGTTTCTGCTGCCACCACCTGCTCTCTGTGAAAGGACCAGGCAGTGCCACTTTCATTAGCTGCCTTCGTGATGCTGAGCTTTTCCCAGTAGACAGAGGAGGGCGCCTCATAAAAAGAGGCTGGTTAAGCTTCTTCCAGACTTTTTTAAATGAACCACATAGAAAGGCCGCAGGGAAAAGGCTCTAACAAATTATGCTGTTGGGCTTTCTTACTGACACTTTTCTCCCATTGTGAAAAAAGTTATAAAATGTCTTTTCTTTTTTGGCACTCAGATGAGTATAGGATCAAACCGGTGGAAGAGGTCAAATACATGAAAAATGGGGCAGAAGAGGAGCAAAAAATAGCAGCCAGGAACCAAGAAAACTTGGTAAGCATTGAATTTCTTGTATAACAATGAATTTTGGTGACAGCATTATAATAAAATCTGCACTGCATGTTTAAACTGCAGCTTACACACTGGCACGAGATTTCTTGAAAATGCCGTTGCTATTTATAGCTTGCCTGGAAGCTGTACCAGTACTCCTGTATCCTGTTTGTTTTTGAACAAGCCCTTCTTTAATCTTCACAGAGAATGTTTCAGGGGAAATGTAGCAAAATTATTAGTATTTCAAAATGGTTAAATTTAAAGGAAAAAGCATAAAGTAGGAATGAGTTTTATTGGGGGGGGGCATTGCCTTTTTTCTTTTTCTCTGCATCCTTTAACTCGTGTCCAGATCACAGTGAATGGCTAAGTTTCATTATTCTCGATATGTAGTGTTGTTAAGGAAGTTGCCTTTCAAAGGAAAATAAGGTACTTTGAAGGTAGGTCCGTATCAAATTTGTACTTCACATTCACACTGTTAAGGTATTGTGGGTTTTGAGTTAACAGTGAGAATTCTAATGATCTGAAACAGATAGTTAGGAACGTCTTTCTCTAATACAAATCAATCTACATGTTCCACCTTAATATTCCATCCCTTAAACAAACCTTTAGTAAATTATCATATTAGCTGGTTTCTTAAGAGATTACAGATTGTTAAGAATATGCATTTATTCAGTTATGTTGGAGCAGAATTGTTTTTCTCTTTTATTTTGGGATTGATTGCTTGCTATTTTTTTCATGTTTGAGTGAATGTATTTTTTAAGAAGTTTGCAATGTCATAAAATATTTTCACTTGACTTAAACTCCTTTTTCCGTTATGTGCTTTGTTTTTGTTTTTCTGATTTCTGCGGCAGCAGAGGGAGATGGCAGAATATTCACCAGTGCTCATGAGTATTTAAGGCTGTCATTTTTCCATGATCCACTAATGAACATAACAGCCTCACTCTTTTTCCTCTGTTCTTTTCTGAACATATGATCTGCAACTTGAAAAACTCAAGTATAAACAACTGAGTATTTTAGATCATTTTAAAGGAGTGAAAAATACTCTGATAAAATTCTGCTTTATAAATGGGATTTGGATTTTAAGGTATCCCTCAAGTCACAGAGGTTCATCATACCTGTGGTATATTTTAACATCAATACCTAAATCCAGAAAAGGTAGCTATGACTAAATAGTGAAGTTAATATTATCAGACTTTTTACATGAATTTTTTTTTTTGCTTTGAATAGATAAATAGAAGATCTGAGTAGTCGAAACATCAGTAGTCAGTTTTCTACTGTATTTTATTGAACAAAGTTTGTCCTTGCTTGATATAATTTCATCTTAAGTTATGAATCTCATCGTTAGTAATAGTGTTTCCATTGGAGGCTAAAGAGACATTGGTGACCAGTCCACTGGTGGCTCTTTCTTAGATGTAACTACTAGCGTCCATCTCTACTTCACATGCTTGCATCTCTGAAATCCTAAGGAAAGCAATGACTTTTATCTTACAGCTTGTGAGTTTCTCCTCAGTGTTGCTCTCATCATATTTAGGGCCAGTATGACTTTTTTCCTTCTCTCTCAGTTTCATAGTCTATCAGCTCCTTGGTGCTTGTATATTCTTTTTCAGCACTGTGGTCAGAATTGGCGCTAGTGCTTTTCCATGCAGACTGAATGGAGATTCAAAAAGAGAGAAATTCTGGCCTATTTACTCATAGATTATCTGTGTCAACCCCACACCCCTTTACTCTGCCAGCGAATCAGAGTCTAGGCCACCGAGAGGAGTTTTCAAGTATATGAAGACTTACAAGGAGAATGGGGACTAAATGGTTATTTTTTGGTCCTGAGATTTCTAGACTGCGTTCCAAAATTAAATGATTTTCAGTTATTTGGAAGTATGTTACCTTTGTCACCTCCATTTGGAGGGATGCATAACCAAGTACTGACCATGCATACCGTTGGAGAAAACAGCCTCCTAAATTTGAAGCTTACATTGGAAGGTGGATGAGATAGACTTAACAATTCTTTATTTTTATGTCCATTAAAATAATCTGAGAATCAAGATATTCTTATGTTTCAAAGAATGATTTTTAAGATGTAGCATGAAGTATTTTTTAAAAGATTTTTTTTTTTTCCCAAACTGTTGAAATTAAGAGGGTTGGCAAACATAACCAAGGCATATGGCATGATGGTGACAACCATGGGTTTTTGGAGGCAGAAACTGCCTGGATTCAGATCTCAGCTCTGCCACTTACTCATTGCAGGATCAAGTTACTTCACTTCTCTAAACCTCCCGCCCATCCATTGGGGAAAAAGACAGTGCTTCATGGTGCTCTTGGGAGGATTACACGAGGCGATTGTTATAAAACTTTGAGTGCAGTGCCTGGTACGTGATAAGCACCTAATAAGAGTTAGGCATTATCACATAAAACGAAAGGAAAGAATAATGAACGTTAGAGTCAGTGTTCCTTTTCTTTTTCTTTTACGTTAATTGGTGAGAGAGATTTAAGTGACTCTTTTAGGTTAATGCCAGTGTTACATCTGTTTTGAAAAATCTTGCTCTGGAACCATGAAATTACTTAAACAAGTATGTTTTGAGTACCTGTTATGCACAAGGCCCTTACTTGTGTTGAGAGACACAATGTACTTAAAGTCAAGGAGCTTACAGTAAAGTTGAGGGAACTGTTCAGGTCAACCAGTAGCTTACTGGGTGCCTCTGTGTACAAGGCTCTGTCCCAAACTCTGCAGATAAACACAAAAATAAGGAAACCACTGACTCTTACCACAAGGTGCTTGTATTGCAGTAAGCAAGGTAAGTGCCAAATGACTATAAATAAAGCAGGGTTAGATAAATAAAACAAGATTGATTCCAAGAAGACAACACAAAGAGCTGCCGATATCAAAGAAGGCAGATATCTTGTCTGTGGTGGCATCAGGACCTACTTGATGAAAGAGCTGGTGTTTACAATGAGCCTCAAAGGATAGAATGAGGGAGAGTGCCCCAGGCTGAAGTAACAGAGATGGAAAACACAAAACGTATTTAATAAAAAGCACATGGTCCTGTTTGATTGGGGAGCGGGAGGGGTCAGGAGAAGGCATCAGTAGGAGAACAGCGGGAAATTAGAGGCAAAACGTAGTTGGGGTCATACACAGAGCTTTGATGTCTAGCTGAGAGGTCCAAAATCAATTCAGTGGATTAATGGGAGCCTTTGAAGTTTTTAAGCAAGGGATTGTCAGAATGAGATGATGATTCAGGAAAGTTTATGTGGAATCAGCAGGTGTAATACGGAGTAGTATGGGGAGCCTGGGTGGGAGATCATTCATAATAGTTTTTGCAAGAGATAGTGAACCTGAACCAAGGTAGTGGCAGGGAGAATAGAAAAGGTGTAGGCAAGGTTGCAATAGAAGCAACAAGATTTGACAGCTTATTATAGGTATTAAAGGAAGACAGAGGAGTCAGGAGATAATGGTAATAACAAGACTGTGACACCTGGAAAGATGACCAGTAGTGGTGAGAATAAATAGTGACCTCAATGAAAAGATAAAATCACTAAGAAGGCTGTGTTTGATGAAAATACAAAGTGTTCATTCATTCATTCATTATTCATTACTCATTCTTGCCCACCCTTAAAAGATCAAATGTGGTCCACAAGAGAGGAAGTGAAGCATCCATCACATGACAATGTAATAACTGCAGTAACAGAACACCTGTACTGTCAGGGCCTTAGGCTCTGTGCTTTGGGGGATGCAGAGGCGCATAATGTAAATCTCATCACCCTAGTGGGCTCACTTTCTGGTAGCACATAGAAGGCATGTGACCTAAATGACCACAACTCAAGGTACATTGCGAATGTAGAGGTTGCTTTTGAGCAAGCAAAGCTTTAGGAACTTGCACACTATCCATGCGAAGGAGTCTAGCAAAGTCCACATCTATGAGTGTGTGGCGCTTGTTACCTGGGACATGTTAGGTGTTCGGTATATTTTTGTTTGCTTCAATGTGGATGGAGGATGTATGAATAAGAGAAGTTGGACCTCGAGGTCCAACTATTACTTTGTACCTAGTAGTTGCTCAATAGTATTTAGATGTCCAGTCACTTGGGACATCTAAATACTATTCACCACAGTTTCTGTGGGTGGAAGAGATTGTGCTGGTTTTCTGTGGCTGATGATGAGTCATTTATATGTCAACCATTTATGTACTCAGTACAAACATGCGCATTCATCCAATTTTTACCACTGTTGGACATCCATGTATTTCACTTTACTTCTCTCAGACTTTAATTCCTTCTTCAGGAAGGTAGTATAAAGTAGTAGCATTGGCTTTGGAGATTATATATAATTATATATCAATATGGATCCCAGGTTATTTCTAGCTTTATAATTTTGGTCAAATATCTGAAACTTCTGAACTTCAAGTTCCTCATCTGGAATCTGGGAATTATAAAATTATTGAAGTATTAGAAGAAAACATAGGAGAATATGTTTAGAATCTTAGCAAAGCAGGGGAGGCTTTCTTAAGACATAGAAAGCAAAAGCTATGAAGAAAGAAAAATAGTGGGACTTCCCTGGTTGCGCAGTGGTTAAGAATCCAGCTGCCAATGCAGGGGACACGGGTTCAAGCCCTGGTCCAGGAAGATCCCACATGCCGTGGAGCAGCTAAGCCCATGCGCCAGAACTACTGAGCCTGCGCTCTAGAGCCCACGAGCCACAACTCCTGAGCCCATGTGCCACTACTACTAAAGCCCACGCCCTAGAGCCCGTGCTCCGCAACAAGAGAAGCCACCACAATGAGAAGCCCGCGCACCACAACAAAAAGTAGTCTCCACTCACCGCAACTAGAGAAAGCCCGCACTCAGCGACAAAGACCCAATGCAGCCAAAAATAAATAAATAAATAAATTTATTTAAAAAAGAAAGAAAAATAGTTTATTTCATTAGATCAAAATTAAGTACTTCTGCAAGACAGAATAACTACAGAAAAGTAGTTAATAGATAGGCAACATCCTGGGAGAAAATATTTATGACATAAAAGACAAAGGATTAGTACTGGGATTTCTAAAGAACACTTGTAAATAATTAAGAAAAGGCTAATCCACCAGAAAAATAGGTAAATGAAATGAACAGATGGTTCACAGTAGAGGATATTGGGTAATAAGCATATGAAAAGATGTTCCACATCACTACTACAGTGGCTTCTCTCTTACCCAACCTGCTGTGTTAGAAGACTCTCACAAACCCCTCTGAAAGATGCTGACTTCAGTCCAGGGTGGGCTCACAGAATGGCTGATGGGCTACTCTCTAGAATACCCCTGTGCTTTTGCTGTCTCAGTTAAATGTGTGTTTTCCAAGCGCCAGTGCGATGGTTTCCAAACCTGCTTATACTGGTTGCATGTCATTGTAATTATGTAATTTAGTTAGGTAATATGTAAACCAATGAAACACAGGTGTGGAAAGAGAGCTGTTTTTGTGAAAATTAAATTAAATGCTTTGGAAAATCTTGATGAAGGCGGTTACTAAAAACTTGCGGTTAAATTCAATTGAATTCTGCACTCAGATTATTTCACAAGGCTTTTACGTTCTCACTTAGATGTACATTATAAAGGTGTGGTTACATTATCTTAGATGTACATTATAAGGGTGTGGTTAATGCAGAAAGTATATGTAGAGCCCCAGTCAGTGATCCCTTACTTGAGAAGCCTTGTTCCTGTGTCAAAAGATGGGAGGGGGAATGCACATCTACGTATTTTAAAATAAATAATACGTTTAATGTACATATACATTTTTTATGTTGCCCTACTTTAACTCACTTTATCATTTAATTACCAGTCCAGATGGTGTTGCCTAACACAACCTTTATGGTAATCAGGGAAATGCATATTAAAATATGATCCCTTAGCTTGGCAAAAATTTGAAGATTGATAATATCAGATTTTGGCATGGTCATAGGAAAATATGTATTTACGTACTAGTGGTACCTATCTTGGAGGACAATGTAGCAGTATCCATGAAAATTTAAACATGCGCTCAGCATCACCCAGCACTTCCATATCTTGATATCCACCCAAGCAGCTGCCCTTGTGAATGAGAAAGCTTGCACAAGACTTTCACTACAGCATCGTTTCTATAAGTGAAAAATCAAAAATAACCTGCATGCTTGTCGCTAGGAGAATGCTACAGCTGTAGTACACTAGACAGCAATTGAAAAGAATGAGTTAGAGTTTATGAACTGTCAGGGAGAAATGCAAATTGTAGATTGGATATGTATAGTATGATACCATTTAAGGTTTTTTAGTGAAACAAAACAGCAACACCCTACATGTGCTATGAGTACTCATAAATGTTCAGGGATCCATAGAAAAACCCGGATGGATGTGTCCCAAACTACTGAGAGTGGGCACCTGAGTTAATGGGGGACATAAGTGTGCCATGACTCAGTTTCCTCCTCTGCAAAATGGGGATAATAACTGAACCCACTTTAGCAGGAATTTGTGAAAATTAAAAAGATATTCCTGTAAACTCTTAGCACGGTTTCTGGCATAGAAAATGCAGATGTTGGCTATTGTCAACAGTGGAGTTGGATTGGGTGGGAAGGATGAGAAAGGATCGGGTGTGTGGTTAGGGGATTTTTATCCTTATAAAAAATATTTTTAAAATTTAATATTTTTAATTTTTTAAGGAAAATATGAGTATATTATTTGTGTGATTTAAAATTTATTTTTAAAGGCGACAATAATAACAAAACTCCAGTAACTACTTGCATACCTGGGGATCTGTAATGTTAAGTAGGATTGTCATTTTCTCATTATCTTAAATACCCTCAGTTTTCCACCATTCTCTGATATCTGATTAACAGCAGGCAAGCTCAAGGAGCTCAAGGAAGCTCAAGGATCATTCAGCTTCATTTTATGTAGGTTAATACTTTTGCATATAAATAATTTAAGGGTAAATTACTCCAGTCTTGGCACTATTCAGTCCCCTTCCCTCTCCAAAGACAAATAAAAGACCTAGTTTTGAAGTGCTCCTCTCACTACACGCTAAGACATTGTCATTTTTTCCTTGATTAACATTTGTCATTCTTAAGCTGTCCTCCCTTAGGAGTTAATGAATCATTTGACGCTGGTTTTTTGTTTTGGGGGGTTTTTGGGTTTGAGTTTGGGGTTTTGTATGTATTTCCTAGATTTACACGTATTATAATAGTTTTTGACTCACTATTTCCAGATATCTTTGTATAAATGAGAAGGCACTTTTCTATCAAATGAGACATATCATGGTTGGGTGAGCTTTTGATTTTAGTATTATCCATAGAGTTGAAGACTGAGTTGAAACATGCTTGTCTAACTCACCAATTCCTGAGTACAATCAAGTGACAAGACATAGAGCATTCTAATGGGCTTTAGTGGAAAAGGAGAATGAATCAAGCTCTAGGTACGCCCTCTTCCCGCCTGTTGAGTTTGTGGGAGCTCCCAAACCTATCTCCGGTACATTACATTTCCAGTAAATGTCAGGACATCCAGTTGGAGAAATGAAGACTTAGAGATTAGGAGACATCTTTGATAAGAGGAAAATTTCCAGCAACCTACCAGAGCTCTCTTTGGAGCAGTGGCATTCAGCTGGTGAAAACTGGGAAGTGGCTCTGACCCACGGAATGCGCTGTGGTTGAAGCAGTCGCCTGGAGGGGGCTAATGTTCTCCAAAGCATTGGATTGATTGACAGCCTGAAACAAACCAGAGAACAGTCTGCAATTTCACTCTGTACCTGTAGGTCAGTAGGAAAGCTAAGTGCTCAAGACCACAGTCGCCATATCACTCTTTCTCGAGTATGCCGGTGAGGAACAAGTCATGTGAATGAACATTGTAAACTTTGACTCAATAATGTTTATTATGCTAAGATTTATAATTGCCATCTAGATGTTCTCTAATGAGGAACCCTCTAAGAGTCGATTTAAACTCTTCTTTTTAACAGATACGACCATGTTTACTTATCCTATGACTCTGCAGAGCAGCTAATCTAATAGCAAACTGACTTTTCGGTTTAAAGGTTGTTCTTGGTGATCTTAGGAGTGACTGTTTATCTTTGAGTGCTCATCTCACATGGAAGGTCAAGTAATTATTTTTGGAAACCAGATAATGCAAAAGACCGTGACATTGAATTGTCCCAGTTTCCCAAGTCATTTATACATTCCTAGCACTCTTGAGAATAAGGTAAAATAAACTGACAAGGGTAAAGCTGATATTACAGACAAAGGGTCAAGCTCTACAAAGCACCTCCTTTCCCCTCCCCTCCCTCCTTCAAGGTGCAGGTTGGATGTGAGCTCAGGCTGGGGTGGAATGAATTGTGGAGGTGGAAAGAAGTGGGATTTGGACTTGAAGGAGTTACTTCCTGGGTTGCGGACATTCTAGAAGGTTGAGGGTTCCCAAACCAAAGTGAAGGTAGGGGGTGAAGATGCTCCCGAGAGCATCTGTTTTAGACGAGAGAAACCTCTTCCTAGAGCAGCTTCATAAACATCACTTAAGCCCAAGACTCATCCCCAGGATTCCCTGCTTTTAACTCAGTGGTCTCATTCTCATTTCCTGTTCTCGCATGCATAGGACATGGGCACCAGCCTCGGGTTCTTCCAGATAATTAGAGAAACAGCATAAGGATCTCAGACACGATCTACCTGACCAGAACCTTTTAGTTTCTGAGGAGAAAAACAGCTCATGTGAGCTTTAGTTCTGGCGGCATCGTTCTCTTTTGTTTGTTGCGGCACAGACGGAACAGGAGGGAAGAATTCTGTCTCTTCACTGATCTTGGAAAACATTCTTTATCCAACTAGTATTTTTGTGTTACTTGAGCCAGGCACATTCAGGGTATTACAGATTCTCCTGGCACTGTGGTAGTTTATTTTAGAGAAGAACAGGAGTAGAGTTTAATTCACTAAGAAGGAGGGATTTGTTGAATCAACCGTCTAAATTTTAAGTGTTGAACAGAAGCAGAGTTCCTAATTCAGGAACAGAATGTTATGAGAATAAAAGAATACCCACAAAGTGCTTTGTAAACATAAAGTCCAACACAAATTCTAGTGGTTATTGTTGTCACTAGTTAAAAGGACACTTAGATTCGTTTCTGAGGTTAGTTGCTATTTCATGGTGGAAACAAAGTTAAGGAACAGCATTCTTCTGGTTCTAAGTAAGAGTTAATACCTAGTCCCCTCGAAGAAAGACTTATATCATCATAGCACACTTCATTCTCTCACGGAGAAAGGGCAATAGTAAAGTGTACACAGGTTCCCCCCGCTATCCGAAAGTAGTGTTCCTAGGAAACTTCCTGTAACCTGGAATGGTGCAAAGTGAAGAAGCAATTACCTTCGGACACATCTTGCTAACGGATGCACAAAATAAATGGAGGTAAAGCACAGACACCCACAGCCACAGTTCACAGGTACAGCAGTGTCATGCTGAGATCCTGAGTGTAGTTTCTGGGGAAGGAGCATGGTAGTGCCACTCTCACTGCTGGGGGAATGCACTGCCTTTATAATGGCTCCTGCAAAACAAACGCTGCATGCTATTTTCGCTTTTTGTCTTTTTTCCTAAAAGCAAAAATCCTCTTCACATTTCTTTCGGTTAGCGAAAACAGGCACTCATTCTTTTGTAAAAGCAAAGTGGTGTAAAGCAAACTTTGAAAAAGCAGGGGATACCTGTACCCAACAGATACAGAAATCAATGAATCGAAGGTGGTTTTTGGAGCAACTACTATAATCATCCCAAAAGCTAGGCATAGCAGAACATGACTGAAACCCTATTTCAAATAGCTTTTTCTCTTTTCCATACTAATACACTGACACGACCTTATGCAGGTGAACACGGTGTTAGGGTCCTGGTACAGCATCTCTCTTTTTTTCATAACTATTTTTTAAGTTGACGTATAGTTAATTTGCAATGTTGTGTTAGTTTCAGGTATACAGCAAAGTGATTCAGTTATACATGCATGTATATATATTTTTTCAGATTCTTTTCCATTATAAGTTATTACAAGATATTGAATATAGTTCCCTGTGCTATACAGTAGGTCTTTGTTGTTTATTTTGTAAATAGTAGTTTTTATATGTTAATCCCAAATTCCTGATTTATCTCTCTCCTCCCCTTTCCCCTTTGGTAACCATAAGTTTGTCTTCCATGTCTGTAAATCTATTTCTGTTTTATAAATAAGTTCATTTGTGGAATTTAGATTCCACATATAAGTGCTATCATATGATATTTGTCTTTTTCTGTCTGACTACTTCACTTAATATGGTAATCTCTAGGTCCATCCATGTTGCAGCAAATGGCATTGTTTCCTTCTTTTTTATGGCTGAGTGATAGTCCATTGTGTGTGTTGGGGGGGGTGGTATACACACCACATCTTCTTTTTATCCATTCATCTGTTGAGGGACATTTAGGTTGCTTCCATGTCTTGGCTATTGTAAACTGTGCTGCTGTGAGCATTGGGGTACATGTATCTTTTTGAATTATAGTTTTCTCCGGATGCATGCCCAGAAGTGGATTGCAGGATCATGTGATAAGTCTATTTTTAGTTTTTTACAGTATATCTCTTGAATAAATTCCTATTTCAATGTACTCAGTTCTCACTGTCAGCTAGGTATTGTCTGGGTGCTGACGGAAAAAAAGGATTAACGAGGCACCAATGTAACTCAGGAAACTCAAGGGGCCAGAGATACATACACAGGAAGTCTCCAGTAGAGGCCCTAATGAAGTCTTTTGGGAGAATGGGAATGGAATGGTGGACCCTGATTGGGAGATCTGAGGAGATTCACAGAGAGCTAGCACTGCAGCAGGGCCTTGAACGAAAGGAGTTTGCATTGGCAGATGAGGAGGGGAAAGGGATTTCGAGCAGGAGGAGTAGTGGGAGCCAAGCACAGAGACGTGACATGAATAGTGAGTGGATGGGGAGGCTGAGGGAGCACATTGTGAAGTGTTTATTGGGTAGTTAGTGTGTTTCAGCTGTTTTTTTTTTTTTCCAAGCCAGCACATTAATTTCTGGTATACAGATAGCCACATTCTCTAGCCAGTTTGCAGCTACAGAATAAATAGAACAGATCTCTGCTCATCTAATTAAAAGATTGAGGGTGTTGATAATGACTTCCCTTTTCCCAGCATTGTTGCAAAATGTGATTGCTTTTAAATATGCCTTCCTTGGAGGCAAAGTGTTTTCTAAAAGTTGCTGAACATAGTTACTCTTGATCTCCTCTGCCCTGTGAAGCATAGCTTCTTATTTATCCTCCAAAACCTTCCCTGTTTAACTTCGGGAAGTACAGCAAACACAAACCTTATATTTAAAATTATACCTTATATTTAAATATTAAGGTATCAGGTATACCTTATACCTTATATTTAAAATTTTGGCCTCTTCTCCAAGAACCATACCATGATATTTAAATAGACAATGGAAAGAAGCCCTCTTCAAACCTTAATTCTGTTTGATCCACATGGTCATTTTAGATACTGGATTTATTTGTCTCGCTGTTTTAGCCTGGGTATTTTTTACCCAAGTGGCCCAGATACAACAGTGGAGTGGGGGAAATGAGTGACAAGTGAGAGGGCCACCTAAGGCCCACCACTGATTAAGAGTATCTAGAACAATAATACAGTCATGTGCCTTTTCTGCAGGTTGTTCGTATTTCTCTCTTATCTCCCCTGTGATGCTAAAAATAAAACCAAAGCATATAAGTTTCACTCATCGATTGGCAAACTCAGTGAGGTAGCTTTACCCAAAATTAATAATTTAGGCCCTGGAGGTGAGAACATCAAAAACTGTGGTAATGTTTCCAAGAGTCTGGTCTTTGAGTAGTGTCTCTTCTTATAGACTTTATTTGTGAGTAATTAATACTTAGTATTAACAGAGGTGTAGTACTCAACAGCCTCATGATTTGTTTCTAAAAGGTTATTGGTAATTTTGACAATGGATTCTATACCTGTCATTCAGAAAAGATAGAAATAAATAACCAGGCGTAAAAAATTCATACATCTTCTTTGGGGGGGGGATGTATTATTTAGCTTGTCAACATTATAATAGATACATGAAGATGCCATTGTAACTGCCTGCTTCACGTTCACAATAGATCTAATTTATTTACTCTGTATGATAATAGGTGCCAAAGTTCCTCCTTCTTTAAAAATTAAAACAACTGGTAATGACAGATATATTGTCTAAAACTTAATAAGCTGGCTTCATTTTTTTGTTTGTGTCAGAGTGTGATGTTATACTGCAGATTTTCATTTACTGACAAAACTTCTCCTCATAAATAGATTATTTGAGGGCTTGCTTGATTGGAGGCAAACCTTTTTTTTTTTTTTTTTTCCAATACGTTATGGATTTGTACAGTTGAGGGCACTTAGACCAGAAACAAGACAGGAATCTGGTGACTAGAACTGGAAGATGAGGTTTAAAGGTTGGTCTCAGAAACAAGGCAGAAGGAAGACAAGTGTCACATGATACCACTTATATGTGGAATCTAAAAACATGATACAAATGTTCTGTTACAGAACAGAAAAAGACTCACAGACATAGAAAACAAACTTATGGTTACCAAGGGGGAAAAGGGGAGGAGGGATAAATTAGGATTTGGGATTAAAATATAAACACTACTATATATAAAATAGATAAACAATTCAAGGACCTACTGTATAGCACAGGGAACTATTAATATATTCGATATCTTATAATAACTTATAATAGAAAAGAATCTAAAAAAGAATGTGTGTGTGTATATATATGTATATATATATACACACACACACACACACACACACACACACATATCACTGAATCACTTAGCTGTATACCTGAAACTAAGAGGTTTTATAAATTTAAAAATAAATAAAAATAACAGAACAGAACGTTCCTTATTAGAAGTCGAGTTCAGGCACACTGACAGGAATCTGGGTCTCCCAAATGCTGACCAGGGTTCCATTACTTCTCCTGAGTCTGAGATACACAGAGCCTGAAACAAATGTCAGGGAACACCAGCTGTAGGCAAAGAACAGAGAATCTCTTTATAGTGAAATGCTTCACAGTCTGTGTGATGCCTTAACAGTCACAGTGTGTAAGCTCATATCAGAGAATCCCTG
The DNA here is from genome assembly GCF_949987535.1 of Balaenoptera acutorostrata. Taxonomy (NCBI): domain Eukaryota; kingdom Metazoa; phylum Chordata; class Mammalia; order Artiodactyla; family Balaenopteridae; genus Balaenoptera; species Balaenoptera acutorostrata. Next base: position 146,041,754 of record NC_080064.1, read on the forward strand.
CTGGCCAGGAGCTGGTGGTCTAGTGAAACAAGATAAGCAACACGGAGCCATTGGATTTGGTTTACTCCTGTTACTCTCTTACTTAATTGTACTTTTTAAATTAATTTTTCCCTGTTTATAAATGTACTGCTTGCTTGAATTACTTCAAAACATCCTGGGAAAATATGAAAGTGAGTAAAAAATAAATAAAATTGGTCATAAATCCCATCACAGCTGTTTATGTTTTATGCCTAAATACATAGAAATATAATCTTTTTCTGAACAGAAGTGGACCTGAATTTCTTACAGAGCTATGTATGGTATTTCTTACTGTATGTCCAACAGCCATACTTCTAGGATATTGAAAAACTGTGATCCCACAAACATCTTCATATGAGTGTTGATAGTACCTTTATTCACAATCACCAAAAAACTGGAAGCATGTAAGATGTCCTTCACTGGTGAATGAACAAACTATATACAATGGGGTATGATTTAGTGATAAAAAGAAATGAGCTACTAAGCCATGAAAAAACATAGATGAGTTTTAAGTGTACATTGCTCAGTGAGAGAATATAGTCAAAAAGGTACAATACATACGATATGATTCTATTTATATGACATCTGAAAAAGGCAAAACCATCCAGATGGTAAACAGATAAGTGGTTTCCAAGGGTTTGTGGGAAGAGGAGGGCTGAATAGGAGAAACACAGGGAATTTTTAGGGGAGTGAAACTATTCTGTATGAGACTGTAATGGTAGATACATGACACTATGCATTTGTTAAAATGCACTATGCATTTTTTAAAATGAATAGAACTTTACAACAAAGAGAGTGAACTTTCATGTTTGTAAATTAAAAAAAAAAAAAAATTTAGGAGGTCAGGGGATCCCAAGATGGAATGTAGACTGACAAAAGAATCTAACAGTATTACAAGTATATGAAATAACCTCACTGAAGAGGGTGACCTAAGTAACTTTGGAAATGATGGATGGAGACTGTAAAAGTAAAAGAAACTTTACGTAAGCACTGTACTCTTTTTTTGCAGTGGCGCTAAGAGTTAACAATTCTGAAAACACTGTAATTAATGAATTTGTGGATGCTGGATGGTGGAGGCAGGTTTCTCACTGTTGGAGTGTGAGGTTAGACACACACGAGCGGTGGCTAGAAGCATCTGGTGGCAGTGGTTTAGAGTTGGTGATATCAGTGTGAATTAATGTTTAGCCAAATATAGATATAGATGGATGCATGTAGAAATATTGATAGATATGTGTAAACACGTGTAAACATATACACACATGTATGGGCATGCATATATTTATATACATGTATGTACATGCGTTGATACCTATATTTGTAGTATATGTATGCACAGGTGTAGATATGCATGTACACACACACACCACTTTCTTGCTCTCTCAGCTGAGACGACCTAGAGTCAGTGACACTCCAGTAGCAACAAACATACCCAGCACCCGGATCTTGTTTCTAGTACCATTCTCCAAAAAAAGGAACCAAGACTTTTTGGACAAATGGCTGATTATAGGGCTGGGGAATATGTAAGATGATCCTAGAGTATTTTGTAGTGCCCAAATTAGGAAGTGCTAACAATATATACACACAATGATGGGGTATGTCACAGGGACACAGGAGCCAACTGAAAGAGCTCCGAGCCGTCAAAGCTGAAAGAATTGAAGCAACAGAATTAATCATACAGTATTAGATTGTGCTATAAATATGGAATAGCACACAATGCATTTACTTTATACAAATTATAAAAATAAATACCCATGGGTCCATACTGATACACATAAATGATTGAATAAATAGAGAAGAATTGATAAATCTCCTATGCAGAATAATTTCAAATCATTTATATATTACTCTGCCCTCAAGGAGGCAGAGCATAACTTCCCACTTCTTAAGTATGGGCTGTGCGCAGTGACTTCCTTAGAGAGAGTACATTGTGAATATGGGGCAAGAAAGGTAACGTTACAGTGGAGAAAACTGACAAACACTACCCCAGCCAGGTGATCAGAATTAACAGTGACAGTGTTAAGTTTATGTTGATAGCATGTACCCTTGTTATGATGTGATGAGAATGACCTCTGTGGTCTTCCTCCCCAAAACCCATGACCTCAGTATAATCATGAGAAAAAAATTAGACAAATCCCAATTGAGGGACAGTCTACAAAATACCTTGCCAGTACTCCTCAAAACTTTCAGGGTCATCAAAACCAAAAAGAAATCTGAGGAACTGTCACATTCAAGAGGAGCCTAAGGAGACATGACAGCTAAATGTAATGTAGTGTCCTGGATGTGCTCCTGGAACAGGAAAAGGACACTAAGTAAAAACTATGGAAATCTGAATATCATTTCAATGTTTGGTTCATTAATTGTGACAAATGAACCATCCTAATCTAAGATTTTGCCAGTAGAGGAAACTGTTTGTAAGGTATATGGGAACTCTTTACTATTCTCACAACTTCTCTGTAAATGTTAAACCATTCTAAATTACAAAATTTAAGTATAAAATAATGGACCTGTCCTATACACACTATGAATATACTGTTTGAATATGCCATAATTTAACTAATATTTAGAGAACAATTTTTTTTTTGAATTTTATTTTTTTTTATACAGGTTTTTTTTATTAGTTATCTATTTTATTTATATTAGTGTATACATGTCAATCCCAGTCTCCGAATTCATCACACCACCATCACCCCTCCCCCCACTTTACCCCGCTGGTGTCCATATATTTGTTCTCTACATCTGTGTCTCTATTTCTGCCCTGCAAACTGGTTCATCTATACCATTTTTCTAGATTCCAAATATATGCGTTAATATACGATATTTGTTTTTCTCTTTCTGACTTACTTCACTCTGTATGACAGTCTCTAGGTCCATCCACGTCTCTACAAATGACCCAGTTTTGTTCCTTTTTATGACTGAGTAATATTTCATGTATATATGTACCACATCTTCTTTATCCATTTGTCTGTCAATGGGCATTTAGGTCGCTTCCATGACCTAACTATTGTAAATAGTGCTGCAGTGAACATGGGGGTGCATATGTCTTTTTGAATTATGGTTTTCTCGGGGTATATGCCCAGTTGTGGGATTGCTGCATCATAGGGTAACTCTATTTTTAGTTTTTTAAAGAACCTCCATACTGTTCTCCATAGTGGCTGTATCAATTTACATTCCCACCAACAGTGCAAGAGGGTTCCCTTTTCTCCACACCCTCTCCAGCATTTGTTGTTTGTAGATTTTCTGATGATGCCCATTCTAACTGGTGTGAGGTGATACCTCATTGTAGTTTTGATTTGCATTTCTCTAATGATTAGTGATGTTGAGCAGGTTTTCATATGCTACTTGGCAATCTGTATGTCTTCTTTGGAGAAATGTCTATTTAGGTCTTCTGCCAGTTTTGTGATTAGGTTGTTTGTTTTTTTTAATAATGAGCTGCATAAACTGTTTATATATTTTGGAGATTAATCCTTTGTCCATTGATTCGTTAGCAAATATTTTCTCTCATTCTGAGGGTTGTCTTTTCGTCTTGTTTATAGTTTCCTTTGCTGTGCAAAAGCTTTTAAGTTTCATTAGCTCCCATTTGTTTATTTTGTTTTTTATTTCCATTACTGTAGGAGGTGGATCAAAAAAGATCTTGCTGTGATATATGTCAAAGAGTGTTCTTCCTATGTTTTCCTCTAAGAGTTTTATAGTGTCCGGTCTTACATTTAGGTCTTGAATCCATTTTGAGTTTATTTTTGTGTATGGTGTTAGGGAGTGTTCTAATTCATTCTTTTACATGTAGCTGTCCAGTTTTCCCAGCACCACTTATTGAAGAGACTGTCTTTTCTCCATTGTATATCCTTGCCTCCTTTGTCATAGATTAGTTGACCATATGTGCGTGGGTTTATCTCTGGGCTTTCTATCGTGTTCCATTGATCTGTATTTCTGTTTTTGTGCCAGTACCATATTGCCTTGATTACTGCAGCTTTGTACTATAGTCTGAAGTCTGGGAGTCTGATTCCTCCAGCTCGGTTTTTTTCCCTCAAGATTGCTTTGGCTATTTGGGATCTTTTGGGTCTCCATACAAATTTTAAGATTTTTTGTTCTAGTTCTGTAAAAACAAATGTCATGCTAATTTGATAGGGATTGCACTGAATCTGTAGATTGCTTTGGGTAGTATAGTCATTTTCACAATATTCATTCTTCCAGTCCAGGAACATGGTATAGCCTTCCATCTGGTCCTGGACTTTTGTTGGAAGATTTTTAATCACAGTTTCAATTTCATTACTTGTGATTGGTCTGTTCATATTTTCTATTTCTTCCTGGTTCAGCCTTGGAAGGTTATACCTTTCTAAGAATTTGTCCATTCCTTCCAGGTTGTCCATTTTATTGGCATAGAGTTGCTTGTAGTAGCCTCTTAGGATGCTTTGTATTTCTTCGGTGTCCGTTTTAACTTCTCCTTTTTCATTTCTTTTTTTTCTTTTTGTTAAATTTTTTTTTAAAATTTTTTGGCTGCGTTGGGTCTTCGTTGCTGTGTGTGGGCTTTCTCTAGTTGTGGCGAGCAGGGGCTACTCTTTGCAGTGTCCATTGTTACTTCCTTTTAATTTCTAAATTTATTTGTTTGAGTCCTCTCCCTCTTTTTCTTGATGAGTCTGGCTAAAGGTTTATCAATTTTGTTTATCTTCTCAAAAAACAGTTTTTAGTTTTATTGATCTTTGCTACTGTTTTCTTTGTTTCTATTTCATTTATTTCTGTTCTGATCTTTATGATTTCTTTCCTTCTACTAACTTTGGGTTGTTTGTTCTTCTTTCTCTAGTTCCTTGAGGTGTAAGTTTAGATTGTTGATTTGAGATTTTTCTTGTTTCTGAGGTAGGATTGTATTGCTATAAACTTCCCTCTTAGAACTGCTTTTGCTGCACCCCATAGGTTTTGGATCGTGGTGTTTTCATTGTCATTTGTCTCCAGGTATATTTTTGATTTCCTCTTTGATTTCTTCAGTGATCTCTTGGTTATTTAGTAATGTATTGTTTAGCCTCCATGTGTTTGTGTTTTTTACGTCTTTTTCCCTGTAATTTATTTCTAATCTCATAGGGTTGTGCTCAGAAAAGATGCTTGATATGGTTTCAGTTTTCTTAAATATACTGAGGCTTGATTTGTGACCCAAGATGTGATCTATCCTGACCCAAGATGTGATCTGTCCTGGAGAATGTTCTGTGTACACGTGAGAATAAAGTGTAATCTGCTGTTTTCAGACAGAAGGTCCTATAAATATCAATTAAATCTCTCTGGTCTATTGTGTCACTTAAGGCTTGTGTTTCCTTATTACTTTTCTGTCTGGATGATCTGTCCATTGGTGTAAGTGAGGTGGTAAATTCCCCATTATTATTGCATTACTGTTGATTTCCTCTTTTATAGCTGTTAGCATTTGCCTTTTGTATTGAGGAGCTCCTGTGTTGGGTGCATATACACTTATAATTGTTATATGTTCTTCTTGGATTGATTCCTTGATCATTATTTAGTGTCCTTCCTTGTCTCTTGTAACATTCTTTATTTTAAAGTCTATTTTATCTGATATGAGTATTGCTACTCCAGCTTTCTTTTGATTTCCATTTGCATGGAATATCTTTTTCCATCCCCTCACTTTCAGTCTGTATGTGTCCCTAGGTCTAAAGTGGGTCTCTTGTAGACAGCATATAGATGGGTCTTGTTTTTGTATCCATTCAGCCAGCCTGTGTCTTTTGGTTGGAGCATTTAATCCATTCACGTTTAAGGTAATTATCGATATGTATGTTCCTATGACCATTTTCTTAATTGTTTTGGGATTGTTTTTGTGGTCTTTTTCTTCTCTTGTGCTTCCCGCCTAAAGAAGTTCCTTTAGCATTTGTTGTAAAGCTGGTTTGGTGGTGCTGAATTCTCTTAGCTTTTGCTTGTCTGTAAGACTTTTGATTTCTTCATCGAATCTGAATGAGATTCTTGCCGGGTAGAGTAATCTTGGTTGTTGCTTCTTCCCTTTCATCACTTTAAATATATTCTGCCACTGCCTTCTGGCTTGTAGAGTTTCTGCTGAGAAATCAGCTGTTAACCTTATGGGGGTGCCCTTGTATGTTATTTGTCATTTTTCCCTTTTTGCTTTTAATAATTTTTCTTTGTCTTTAATTTTTGTCAGTTTGATTACTGTGTGTCTTGGCATGTTTCTCCTTGGGTTTATCCTGCCTGGGACTCTCTGCACTTCCTGGACTTGGGTGGCTATTTCCTTTCTCATGTTAGGGAAGTTTTCAACTATAATCTCTTCAAATATCTTCTCAGGTCCTTTCTCTCTCTTCTACTTCTGGGACCTCTATAATGCGAATGTTCGTGCATTTGTATTATGTTTATTGTTGTCACAGAGGTCTCTTAGGCTGTCTTCATTTGTTTTCATTCTTTTTTTTTTTTTATTCTGTTCTGTGGCAGTGAATTCCACCATTCTGTCTTCCAGGTCACTTCTCTGTTCTTCTGCCTCAGTTATTCTGCTATTGATTCCTTCTGGTGTAGTTTTCATTTCAGTTATTGTATTGTTCATCTCTGTTTGTTCTTTAATTCTTCTAGGTGTTTGTTCTTTAATTCTTCTAGGTCTTTGTTAAACATTTCTTGCATCTTCTTGATCTTTGACTGCATTCTTTTTCTGAGGTCCTGGGTCATCTTCACTATCATCATTCTGAATTCTTTTTCTGGAAGGTTGCCTATCTCCACTTTGTTTAGTTCTTTTTCTGGGGTTGTATCTTGTTCCTTCATCTGGTACATAGTCCTCTGCCTTTTCATTTTGTCTATCTGTGAATGTGGTTTTCGCTCTGCAGGCTGCAGGATTGTAATTCTTCTTGCTTCTTCTGTCTGCCCTCTGGTGGATGAGGCTATCTAAGAGGCTTGTGCAAGCTTCCTGATGGGAGGGACTGGTGGTGGGTAGGGCTGGGTGTTGCTCTGTTGTGCAGAGCGCAGTGAAACTTTAATCTGCTTGTCTGCTGATGGTTGGGGCTGAGTTCCCTCCCTGTTGGTTGTTTGACCTGAGGCGACCCAGCACTGGAGCCTATAGGCCGTTTGGTGGTGCTAATGCAGACTCCAGGAGGTCTCACACCCAGGAGTACTTCCCAGAACTTCTGCTGCCAGTGTCCTTGTCCCCACAGTGAGCCACAGCCACCCCCTGTCTCTTCAGGAGACCCTGCAACACTAGCAGGTAGGTCTGGTTCAGTCTCCTGTGGGGTCACTACTCCTTCTGCCTGGGTCCTGATGCACCCACTACTTTGTGTGTGCCCTCCAAGAATGGAGTCTCTGTTTCCCCCAGTCCTGTCAAAGTCCTGCAATCAAATCCCTCTAGCCTTCATAGTCTGATTCTCTGGAATTCATCCTCCCAGTGCCGAACCCCCAGGTTGGGAAGCCTGATGTGGGGCTCAGAACCTTCAGTGGGTGGACTTCTGTGGTATAACTGTTCTCCAGTTTGTGAGTCACCCACCCAGCGGTTATGGGATTTGATTTTATTATGATTGCTCCCCTTCTACTGTCTCATTGCGGCTTCTGCTTTGTCTTTGGATGTAGGGTATCTTTTTTTGGTGAGTTCCAGTGTCTTCCTGTCGATGATTGTTCAGCAGTTAGTTGTGATTCCAGTGCTCTCGTCTGAACGATTTTTCATAATACTTTGTATCTCCAGTCATTCCCGTAGCATAAATCCCCATGTATAGGATGACTGAGACAAAGAGATTTTTTTATATATGTATTCCAAATTACCCTCTCTCCAAAAACAATCTTTTACCAACTTATCTTCCCATCACCAAAGTATGAGTGTCCATTTCTCTTGACCCTTTACCACATGGGGAACTTTATAACTTTTAGTTGTTGCTACCCTGTATCTTTTTGTTTTGATTTGCTTTTTTCTGGTTACTAATGAATTTACACTTTTAAAAATGTGTTTATAACTTAGAATGTAAGGTCCACAAGGATGAGATCCTATTTGTTTTATTCAGGACCTAATATTAATACTAATAATACTAGTAAACATTTAATGAATAAATCATATTTCTTATATTTCATTTTTGCTGGAATTGAAGGTTTTCCTTTCATTGGACCCTAGGGGTAAAAAGGCAGGAGAAAAGAATTTGTTAATTCTATTCTTACACGTGAATATGAAACTATAAAACTGGATATCTTCATGAGGAATTCCAAAGTAATGGCCTCCTTGGATCTTATTCAGATAAGTTGGCCCATCCTTTATTATGCTGCATTTGAGTTTTACCCAAGATCCTGGCTATTGCAATAAGAACATTGCATAAGATGGGAACAATCGTGACCTTTGGGGAATCATGACATTATGTGAAATTAATCCCAGATTAAAATATTCTTCCAGACTCAGTCATCCACCCATCCATCTGTACCTCTTTCCAATCAGTTAGGATACAGAACTGGGATAGCAGTATTTTTTAAACAGGTTTGAAATATTCATCAGTTATTCCAATAGTGCTGAATTAAACATATAAATATGGTTAGGCAACATCGCTTCCCTGACTGCTGAGAGATTTACGTCATTCAATAGGTTTCATACTCCTGAAGAAGAGCGCCCTTACCCAGTGTTGTGCACTGAGAGCATCAAAACTTATGTGATTCCTGCTTTAACCCCAGGATGATGAGATAACTGAACTGAGATGAAACTCTTTGAACTGGATATTATTGGTCTTACTCACTTTGTCATAGAAAATATGCTCAAAAGTTACTTTTAAGGTATCTCTCAGTTTGGGGAGTACATTGACATTACCTGCTAACAATAACAGTATTTTCTGAGTTGGAGCAATGGTGAATTTTTTTACTCCTTAAATAGTTCTGCATCTAAGTTTCTGTAGTACAGTGGTATTTTACTTTGTTTTAAGGCAAAGATACATGTACCTGCAGAGATGAATGGAAAAAAACAGCTTTTATTTTAAACTTAATATTAGCTATTAACACCTCCTTTGTTTTATTTTTGTATAAATTTTGGTTATTATAATAATTATTTTCATGCCATTGGTTTCCATGGAAAATTAACTTCCAGTTGTAAAATCTTAATTTGTCATCAAATTTTCTTAAAATTTATGCAGTGTACTCTTCAGTGTGTGGTTGGATCATAAGCTTCCAGTTTTATCTGTTTTAATTTTATCCCTTTGTTTCATGACATCTTTCTTTTCCATCATTTGATTTTGTGTTTTTTTTTTTAAACCAAGAAATCATATCAGCATTAAGAAAGATTGGATTATGGTTCTGATTGTGTAAGCAGAAGCCATATCAGTGTTGTGACATACACAGGAATTTTGTGATCAGATCATGAAATGCATCTAAAGAATCCACAAGAGAAGTTTGCTTGTGTCAACTGACCAAAAAAAAAAAAAAAAAAAAAAAATTATGGGGGCAGGGTATCTCTGAGTTACAGGGTTATGGAAGATTCTTCCTTTTTAAAAATTCCTTTCTGCATTTAAAATGTTTTCCTCCTTAATGAACATTTATTACTTTTACAACTCAGGGAAAGGAAATTATACAAAAAGCATTTAAAACACAAGGATTTATAGCAGAAGAACAGCATTCATGCTACCACAAATATTAGTTGCTTTTTTTCTGGAAATGCACATCTCTGTGAGAGGAGGGAAAAGGACCATTCACCCAATTTCCATCTCAGTTGAGAACCAGTGGAAACTTCATTCTGCTATAGGTGGTGTGGTAAATGAATGAATGCAGCCCTATAACTTTTCAGGGCTTTGCAAACTAGGAAGGTAAGAACAGTTTGTCCATGTGGACAAATTGCTTTGCTTTTTAGGAATTCTTTAAAAGATACAATGAAAGTAATGTTGTGAAACTATTCCCATTATTTAGCAAAGTGGCAATAATTTAAAATTTTTATTGTTGGAGTTAATGAAAGAAAACTTGAGTTAACCAAATTGCCCAGGGTTTAGAGTATATCGATCAAGCACCATCATTCCTTTATTCCTGCCTTGTTATTGAAAGTTTTTTGAAATATATTTTATTTGCCCTCTTTTTGTTAGTAAGTACAGGATTTTGAGTATTAGTAAATTTTTCTTTCATGATTCACTATCTTGCCCTGGCCTTAAGGTTGTTGTTAAAAACACCAAAAACTGAACAATATATTCAGAGGCTGAGGAGATTTGGCTAAATCTGTGCTAGCCTTCTGACATCCCCTAGAAAAGAGTTTATTTTTTATCTAAACATTATCTTCTCTTATACTTAACCTACAAGTATTTTTGTAGTATCCTTCTGTTTCCAAAATTTTATTTTTTTACTTTAGAATCATTAGTGCTGAATTGTCTCTTATCAGCTCAGGTGGAATTTGGCAGGTAATACAAACATAGATCAGGTTATTGGCATCCTGAAGTTGTTCAGGGACTAAATTGTGTTTGATTACTGCTTTAAAAAAATGAGAATTGTTTGGCAGCCTTATGGTAAACTAACTCCAAATATATCTAATCATTTTGCTGTGAACCCACTGTGTTTAAGAATATTCACATAGGTACATTTTCATAGTCTCTCAATTCTTTAAAGGAATAACCCTCAACAGGAGAATTTGCTTAGCTACCATGGCAGGGATGTATGATATTTTAATATATCCCCCCAAATATCTACTCCCAGTTGCTTAAAAGAAATAGTTGCTTCACCCCATAGAAGAAAACCAATACCACCACTGTTCTGATTATCTATTATTGTTGCATCAGAAACCACTGAAAAATGTAGTGCTGTAAAATAGCAAGTTATTATCTCATGGTTCTGTGGAGCAACTGGGTTTAGCTAGACAGTTCCTGCTTAGGGTCCCTCACGCACTTGCATTTAGTTGTTGGCTGGGGTTGCAGTCATCCTAAGGCTCAACTGGGCTTCGTCACAGGGCTGGCAATGGATGTTGGCCATGAGGTTCAGCTGGGGCCATTGACAAGTACCTATATGTGACTTTTCCACATGGCTTGGGCTTCTCACAGCATGGTGGTCTGAGGGTAATCATGCTTCTCACCAGATAACTGGCTTCCCAGAGGCAGCGGCCCTTCTTCCAATTCTATTTGTCAGAGCAGTCACAGAGCCTGCCCAGATTCAAGGGGGTGAAATTATAGGCTCTGCCTCTTGATGGGGGAGTGGCAAGGTTATATTGCAGAGCACAGGGCATGGGAGATACTATAGCAGCCGTCTTTGGGAACTGCCATCTGCTACAACCACCAACCTGTTCAGGTGTTTCCATGGGTAGGGACCACTTTATGAGAAAAGCCTTGTGGGAAATCCCACTGACTTCAGAAACCTGGATTGTGTCCTTGGATCTACTTTCTATTTTAAAAGAAAAGCTGACAGACACATCTACCTCATGCTTGGGTCCTGAGCAAAACACCTCTATAAGTACCAGATACCCCAAAGGCTAAATGTATCTAATTACATCGTTCCTAAGTCTTCTCAGATATAAGATGACATCTAAACAAGCCTAAGAAAAGCAATCTTCGGCATCAAACCTAGCCAGGCTACTTTCTAACGGGATGACCTTACTCAGACTGCATGAACCTTGGTCTCTCATCTGCAAAGTAGGAATAATGATTTCCCCAGGTTGATTTGAGGAATTAGGTGATTTTTGTAAAACACCTAGTATACTGCAGCACATAGTAAGTACTTAACGGAAGATAGCTGTTTTCCTCTTATCTCTATTTTCCTGATTTCTGTGTGCTTCATATGCCCTCAAAACCAGCTCCTAGAGAGTTCCAGGCACTTCAGTGTTTACTAACTTAGGTTTTACTATTTTGTTGAACATCACCCATAGAATTTTTTAGTGAAGTTTTCTAATTAATTTCAATTTCAGGTCTTTGAACTTATAAGTATAGTATCAAAATCAACATTAAGAATTTTTTACTTTCCTAAAAACGTTGCCAATGTGGTGCTTGATGTTGGATCATTGTGTTTAAAGTGGAAGATCTCCATTTTAGTCCTAATGACTAATTTTCAAGTTTAAATTAGCTCATGTTATTGGAATTTAAGAAAGAACAAAGAAAGTGAATTTATAATGGGTGTTTAACTAGAATTTGTCATCAGTCATAATGAGGAAAAACTGTGTAGCTCTAGGCAGCTCTCTTGTCTCAAGAGTCTGCTAATTAGCTAAATGTTTGGCATATCTCAGTAACCCTAGTAGCCTGTATAATTAAAATTAGCTTTGAACACACTGTATCCCACATCATGTTTTCCTTTTTGAAGGCATCTTCTTCAACTGGGAGCTTTCTAATAATAGTTCCTCAGCCCTGAACTGATCTCAGGATAAGGAGGGAACATGTCCACCAAATGAATCTTTTTATTTTGTGTGTTTTTAAAGAAGGTTCAAGTGGGAAGCATTTTTCAGAGAAAAAAATAAATCCTTTATGGGGGTTAGAGCGTGCAGTGATTTCCCAATCATTGAAGAGAGTACAGAAAGATTCAACATAGATGGACAAGTAGTTTATCCTTTTTAGTTCATTTAATTTTTTCACAAAATTTTAGGAATATCGTGAAATTGAAGATTTTTTTTTAAGTCTGGCACTGGTATAATAGAGCATGCTACAGGTTGAACTATCTTGTCAAGGCTGTAAGGAAAGAAAATGTCTCAACCCCATTCATTCAATCAGTCACTCGACAAATATTCCTTAGTCAGTTACATGACAGTTACTGTCGTTGGATTTGGAGATTATGAGGAATACCCACATTTCTGTCCTTGAGAAGCTTACTGTCTAGAAGGAGAAGGTAAGCCAGTGAGCATGCAGTTTCCAAGCAGCAGGCTAACAGGCCTAATGAGTAAACCCATGGTACCATGCACACTGAACCCAAACTTACTACATCTGGGAAGCCTTCTTGATAGAGAGGTCCCTTTTATATTCTCATTTAGCTAAACTACCTTCAGCATCAAAGCTCTGTGAAAAAGAGTACTGAGAAATATGGGCTCTTGATTCTCCATCCTTTGTACATAGCAAATGGTGCTTTGATGTTACAGGTGATTCTTGGGAATATCCTCTGCGCCGGAGGTGTGTGTTAATTCAGCAAGTGGTTGTTCGGTCCTTGTCATGTTCTGGGAATTGTGCTGAAAGCCAGGAATACAGTGTATACCAAATTGTATAAAACATGGTCTTAGCCTTTGTGAAAGTCATAATTTGTAAGAAACAAGCTGGTAAAAAATGTAGAAACAATATGGTACATGGTGACTTACAAGCATGAATTTCTAACTGAAAGAGCAGCAGATAAGGGAACAGTCAACTGTGCCTCTGGAGGTCCGGGAAGGTGGGGCCTTGAGGGATGAATAGGAGTTTTGAGGAAGACCAGGTGAGGAACAGTCGGAGCAGAGGCCAGGGGCTTAAAAGGTCTTGGTGTCAACTCAGAACTCTCCCAGATCTGGAGTGAGGTAGGTGTGGCCAGGTTCAGGGTCTGAAAGACTGTGTACACCATTCTAACAAAATGGAACAAACTGTCACGTAGTGACGAAGCCTCTGAACTCCCACAGACCCATGTTCAAATCTTTGCTCTCTCGCTCACGAGCATGTTACGTAACCTCTCTGAGCCTGAATATCCTGAGGACACACTTACAGTACCTACCTAGGGGACTGTTCTAAGGGTTATAGAAGACAATGCAAGGAAGGCACTGAGCACAACACATTCCGCATTAGCAGACACTCAGTCAATGTTAGCAGTTGCTCTTACTGCTGGATTTGATCCCATGGACATCGGAAAGTTAGTGAAAGTTATTGTTCTCTTGCTATTGTCACTGCGGATTACTGAACCTCTTTTTTTTTTAATTTTCTTTCTTTCTTTCTTTCTTTATTTATTCATGGCTGCATTGGGTCTTTGTTTCTGTGCGAGGGCTTTCTCTAGCTGCGGCAAGCGGGGGCCACTCTTCACCGCGGTGCGCGGGCCTCTCACCATCGTGGCCTCTCTTGTTGCGGAGCACAGGCTCCAGACGCGCAGGCTCAGTAATTGTGGCTCACGGGCCTAGTCGCTCCGCGGCATGTGGGATCCTCCCAGACCAGGGCTCGAACCCGTGTCCCCCGCACTGGCAGGCAGATTCCCCAACCACTGCGCCACCAGGGAAGCCCCTGAACCTCTTTTTGCTTCATCTTAAAATGTTGTTTTGATGATTTTAAAAGGTAATATTTGTCAAGTGCTTAGAACAGTGCCAGGATCATAGTAAGTGCTATGTAAGTGTTTATCACATAATTTAATCTGCTAAGGGACAGAACTATGGTTTTCTCATTTTATAGGTGAGTAAACTAATTTCAGGGAAGTTAAACTTCTTGCCTAAGGTAGTACAGCTAATAAAGTGTGGAACCTGTGTTTCATATTATAGCAGTTGCATCTTAAAATTTGATTTAAAAAGATGTAAAGGCTGACCATCACAACACGTTTTTTAATTTTGTGAATTCTTGTCAGGTGCTTTCTGTCTTTGCTCAGGTACAAGTAATAGTTTTTTTTTTTTTTTACAGAGCGGGAGTCATAGCCAGCATGTAACTTTGCATTACAGTTTTTTCTTAGCATCATATCATTTTCCATTTTCCTTTATAGTCATCGTGTTAAATTTTAATGGATGTGTAAAAGTACTTCAAATTGATTTTCCTTAGCTTTTATCCTGCTGTTGGGTATTAGTCTATTTCCTGTTTTTCATTATTATATGGTACCTGATGCCACTGTAAGCATATCCCTAAATACAGCCATTTTCTTCTGTTGATTTATTTCCTTACATAAGTTTCCAGGGGTGGGATCATTGGGTTGACCATTATGAATAGTTTTATTGTTTTTGACATACATAACCTGGTGCCTTCCACCAGCAGTGAATGGAGACTGCCAATTCCAACACCGAGATAAAGGGACAGAATTGATAGCCTCTCTAGCAATGAGTGTTTCATTTTTTTAAACTCTTGCTAATTTAGTTAAGAATAAAAATGATACCCCAAGGCCAGTTTATTCTTTTGCATGTTTTGATTGTTTTTATTGTTTGAAATGGATTGTCACCTAATTTGTAATGCCCTCTTTTATGCCATCTTCTCTTACCTTCTTTTTCAACGTCTAATTACTTTTTCAAGCCTCCATATATGTATCTCTTTTATCTATTTCTGATTGACTGACCCAATTTTCTGCAGCACTGATTTTAATATTTATGCAATGATGATCTTATTGCTTCTGTCATGGAGTGAGTGCATTCTGCTGTTCCTGTTTCTTTATAGGGATGTTTCTTTTTCTTTCCCTGAGAATGAATAACAGCTGTTCCCTGAAAATTTCTCGCGTGGCGTGCAAGACTTATTTCAGAGGGGTGATAATTGCTTCTAAGACTTTTCTTGTTTTTCATTTTTTTTCTGGGTACATAGCTTTCTCATTAGGGCCAGATTTTTTCTTTTTTT
The DNA here is from genome assembly GCF_949987535.1 of Balaenoptera acutorostrata. Taxonomy (NCBI): domain Eukaryota; kingdom Metazoa; phylum Chordata; class Mammalia; order Artiodactyla; family Balaenopteridae; genus Balaenoptera; species Balaenoptera acutorostrata. The sequence goes on from NC_080064.1 coordinate 146,057,128, forward strand.
TCTGTTTTCTTATACTTCCTCTTCAATTTTTGGAGTGTTTACTCTAAGGAAGCTAATTTTAAATTTCATTTCTACCTGTTCGGGGGTTGGGATCAGGTCTGTCAGAGGTGCTCTTTCTTTCTCCATTATCCCATTTGCTATTCAGTAAGCAGCGTTGCAATTCTAGTTGAGCCTGTAGACCAGACCATTTGAAGGGTCTCTTTTCATCTTGTTCCAGCCATGTGGTTGTTGCCAATATGTATCTCCTGAAACAGGCTGATGGAGCATTTTAAAAATGTGCCATTAGTGTGGTAGATTAAAAATAAAAATTTTCTTCTGAAGTTTTTCAGTTCTTACTCCTCCTTGTATTTAGCTGTATGTATTTGATTTATTTATGCATTCAGTTAGTTAACTTTTCAGAAAATTTCCTCTAGGTGTTTTTGCTCTTTTAAGTTTACACCAGGAAAGCTTTTCCTTCCCATTCTGATTTTTCGCAAAAGACAAGAATTGGGCATTAGATAATGATACAGGCTAGAGTGTGTGTGGCATAGTAGCATTGGTTTGGAGCCAGAGGAGAATGGTTGTAGATTCTGATCACACTTAACTACCTGTGTGACCTTGGCAATTTAAAAAATATTTCTGAGCCTCAGGTTTTTTCACCTGTAAAACAGTAAAAAATCATACCCACCTTACAAGATTGTTAGGAAGATTAAATATGGAAAGCACCTAACAGGTTGCCTGGCACAGGGCAGGTTTCTAATAAATGATTGCTGCTGTTTTTAGTAGTATCATGACGTTTAAAGTGGCGAGAAAGCAGTCAGTGCCGTGATTATGTAGATGTGACTCGAAGGGTAGGAGAGCTATGACTCCAGATTCACAGTTAAAGGGTGGAGGTTGCTCTTATAGAAAAAACAAAACAAACCAACAAAAACCCCACTGGACCAAGAGTCATAAAAAGGAGGCTCTGCCAGTATCTCTCCGTCTGTGTTCTTGGTGAAGTGACTTCACTTTTGGGGCTGTGTCTTCATGCATAAAATGAAGGGGTTCTGCCACCATGATGGTTCCCCACTCTCAACTCTGTCCAAATTCTCTGTGCTTCTTACCACTCTCCTAGGTATGAAAGTCGCCTTTTGTTTTTGCTTTTTACTGCATATCTGATCATGTTACTGTTTAGAGCCCTTCTCCAATGGCTTTGTGTTGCTCTCAGGTTCTGACCTGAGGAGGGGTTGACCCCCCGCTGCCTCTCTGGGCTCCTCCCCACCACACACACTTTGGCCGAGCTCCTTCCCACCTGGAGCCTGCAGTCCTGCAGTTCCCACCCCTGATTGCTTTCTCTCCCACTTCCCCTGAGCAGCTCCACCTACCCTTGTCTCAGCCCTGAGGTCCTTGCCTCAGGAAAGCATCCTCTTACCCCTCCACCATCCTTCCTTGCTCCCCACAGATTTCCCTGTACCGCTTGGAACCCTGTACCGCTCTTTTGTAATGTTTACCACAATGGTAAATAAAGTTACTTGCGTAATATTTGCTGTAGGCCACCTCTGGTTGTTAATGGCTGTTTCCCCAGTACCTCACTTACTGCCTAGCATTTTATAAGTGCTAAAAAAATATTGGTAGGATGAATGAATGGATAAACGAATAAACATAATCTTTAACATAATGCTAAAAGAGGCATAGTCTTTGATTTTTAATACTTTCTGTAGATCCAAGGCTTAGCCAGGTTGGATGCGAGGGAAGAATGAATGCTTCATAAACAATTTTAAAAATAAATTGGTTAAGAATCCGCCTGCCAGTGCAGGGGACACGAGTTTGAGCCCTGGTCCGGGAAGATCCCACATGCCGTGGAGCAACTAAGCCCGTGCACCACAACTACTGAGCCTGCGCTCTAGAGCCTGCGAGCCGCAACTACTGAAGCCCGCGTGCCTAGAGCCCGTGCTCCGCAACAAGAGAAGCCACCGCAATGAGAAGCCCACGCTTCTCATTGAAGCCCATTGGGCTCTCGTTGAGCCCAAGCTCAACGAAGAGCAGCCCCCGCTCGCCACAACTAGAGAAAGCCCATGCGCAGCTACGAAGACCCAATGCAGCCAAAAATAAATAAATTAATTAATTTTTAAAAATGTTCTAATGTTTTATTTGGAGCTGTTGGTTCTTTCACATAAGAAAAATGCAAAATTAATTTCTATTTCAGTCCTCATTTCCAGTAAGAAGTGACCAGCTCTGCTATACCCTGTCAAATTGGGAAGTGAGGGGTGCTTGGTGGTGGTTCATGGTGGAGCCTTTTCTTCTGTATTTGGTGCATGTCTTGGCCTTGGAGGTGCATCTGTTCCTTTGCTGTATCCAGACCTGCCCTCAGACCATGACACTCAGACCCATGGGGACTGAATTAGTTATAGAGAGAGTACACCTGAGACTAGGTGAGATCTGTCTGGGGGAGAACCTGCCAGAGCAGTCCTGATCTCCATATTTTCTTTGAATCCCTAATACCTGCTACCTTGCCTGGTCCACAGTAACCACTCTGAAGAGGATTGTTGAGTGAAAGGTACTTGTTTCCTTTTCTTTCCCGTCTATGGATAATGATGCCTTTCATTTACATCTCATTCTCTAGTTTATAGAGTGCTTTCACAGCCACCAGCTCATTGGAACCTTGCACGCCGTGAGGAAGGTACGGCAGGTATTTTCATCTCCATTCTAAACTGATTTTAAAAAGGAAAAGGAAATCTCAGAGGAGGAGTATTCCTTGCCAACTGTCGCCTGAGAGTTACTTTGTGTTTTTTTTTTAGAATGAGGTGGGATTTATATTTTAATTTTATAACTGTAAACTGCCTAGAGTTAAGGAGCTGAAACTCAAAAAATCTCTGCCTTCTAATTCCTAGGGTAAAGACATCCATTGCCTCTCATGCAACTTTTCTGCTCCATAGATTTTTTGCTTCTTTCTCTCAACGTAAAAGATGGGATAAAGAGACACTATTATAAATTATGATTTCTTTTACACAGTTAGGGGTTTTTTTCATTTTAATGATTTAGACTCTATAGTTTAGGACCCTTTCTGTTCCTTTTATTGCCAAGTATCTGTTGATTCAGCAAGCATATATTGAACATCTTCTATGTGCCGAGAACTGTACCAGATGTTTGGAGTCAAATTAGGATATGATTCCTCTCTTTGAGTTGCTCACAACTTAGCAGGGGGTGCAGATACATAAATAATTAAAATACAGTTAAACCAGTGATATTGTAGAGGTAGGAAAAACTAGGAGAGAGGCCAAGCAAAAAGATAACTTCTCAGAGAAAAAAATGGGGGGGGGCAGAGGGCATCACCCCAGGCAGAAAGTACAGAAGGATGGGTCCCTGATGTGGAGAATAGTCCAAGGTAGTTGTGGCAAAGAGGAGCAATGGGGGACATTAGGGCTTGAGAGGCAGGATGGGTAGATTTGAAGGTCTTATGATGGTAAAGCTCAGGCATTCTCTAGGTAACAGGGAGCACTTGATATTTTTTAAAGCAGGTATGTGACATCAGATTTTTAAAAAATAACTGATATTAACATGTTCCCTTCTAGCAATTCTGAGTTCCAAATTAGAGATTTTGAGAGCAAGAAGTGAAGTGAAGCAAAAAGCAATGATTTGTTGTGGGAAAGTGAGCCCCACTTAACACTAGCTGTCATTTCTGCTAGCAGCGAAAATGACTCAGGACAGCTGTGTGGGAGATCGGAAAGAGGAGTGGATAAAATCGAACCAAATGGCTTTGGCTGGTCCCCTGAGGTCTTAGTTGTGATGTTAGGACTCACTATCAGCCATCCAAACACAAGGACAACTAAGTAGAACCTAAAAGAAATGTTTCTAAAGTATATTCCAAAGGAGAAAAAGAATTCTCATTTTCCATAAACTATCCAAAGCTTAAACCAACAAGGTCAGATGTTTTTGCTCTTTGAAACAGTTTCAAAGTTCCAGTCGTTTCGCAACTCTACAGCATCAGATGCTCAAACCACATCAAACAGCATAATTCCTGTTGAGTGGCACTTTAAAACAGCAAATGAGGATGTCAAAGAAATGGTGAATTGAGAACCATTTTTTCCTCCTTTCTTATGAAAAAGTTAACTGAAAGCAAGTGTGGTTCAATGGGTGGACTTCATTTTAGGTAATTAAGTTTGTGGTTTCTTGTATGTGTACTAAAAGCTGGGTGCTGACACCATCAGAGCCAAATTCAAATTCCATCTGAAGCCTTACTATCCCTTCTCGGAAGGAAGAACAAATACAATACAACGCACTGATTGTGTTCCGGTAGACTTTGGGAAATGTATTTTGAGAATATCTTCCAAGAGTCTGACTGCTTCCTCAATCTTCAGAATTTCCCATTAGCTTTGAACCCTGGCAATCTACATTGAATTAAATAATTTCTATTAATAGGACATGTTGATTATCCTAGGAAACTTGAAGTGATGTAGTTATTAGCATTAAGTTCTATTGTTCCCTCTGCTGAATATGACGTTAAATCATTAAAAAAGAAATTGTAAGAAATTTTACTCTCATGGCCATTAACATGAGAGATGAGTCATTTTCCATCATTTTAATGTACAGTTGACAGAGGGGATAGCTGTATGGCCATGGACACCTCTTTTAGTCTCTCTGGCCTCAGTTTCTTCATCAGAAAACAGGAGATTTGAACCAGTTGACATGGAAATGGTTGACATTTTATTATAAACATGTATTTCTCTTACATATAGTCCTTGCATACACACTCCAGGGCTGTCATGGAAGCTTCATAGTTTCAGAGACTCAGAGTCCTTCTCTCCTGTTGCTGTGCTATGTTCAACACACAGCTTCCCTTTGGTGGTTAAAAGTGCTGCCCTAGCTCCTGCCGTCATGTCCACATACCAGCCAATGAGAAGAGAGAAAGGGCCAAGGGGAAGACGCATCCATTCCTTCAAAGGCGTGATCTGAAAGGCATGATCTAGCTTCCACTCAGACAGCCAGCTAGTCATGTGGTCACAGCTAGCTGTGAGAGGTGTCAGGTGGCTGTCCGGTCATGTAGTTGTCATCTATACTGCTCCGTATAGGAGGAGGGGGGCAGATGTCTGAGGACAACTAGCGGTCTCCTGGCATGACATCTGAGGTCCTTTCCAGTTTTAAAATAAATGATAACAAGTTGCAAGTTCCAGGTCTAATTTATCATCTGCCTGTGAAAAAAATTCAGACCACCTCTGTTTCCTGCAAGTACCTGTTTGAAAGTGCTGGCAACAGAAGAGGCAGGCAGAGAAAAGCCCAGCAGAGGGTGACATTGTAAAGCCCGTGGAGAGTAGCCCGATGGAGCACATTCTCTGTGTGAGAACAACTGATTACTTGAAAACAAATAAGAAATGTATTTGTTCCTCTCTCTACTTCCCTTATCACTCAACAAGAAACAAATTAACTGAGACCTTAATTTCTTCTTACTACTTTCATATCCAAGTTTTGTTTCCAGTTAGAAGGGAGAATCAAGTTAGTTTCTGTTGGATACAAATTACTGATTTCCTCCTTTGCCCAGCCCAGGATATGGCTGGATAGAGCAAGGGGGCATTGTAAAGGCAGACTTGTTATGGCTGATGTTTGAATTAGCTACAGCTGCATGTTTAACCTTTAAAAGTAAAAGAATCCTGCAGAACTCCTTTTAACAGTGCCTATGTTTACCACTGGGGATGTTCACTAAATCTCCTCCTTCTGAGTCCATGGGGCACTTCTTTGCCCATGGGATCATGGGACTTGCTTTTCCCAAGGGAATATGAGTGGAGATGATACGTGTCACATTTAAGGGAAAACCTTAAGAGCCAGTGTAGAATTCTACATACTCCATTCTGCCTGCCATGGCGACCGACAAAGTTCTGCTTACTGGTCACTTTGCCTCTGCGTCCCTGAGTGAGGACATGACATGGTGACATGGAACAGGTCCACTGCTGACCTGTGAGGGGCACGTAGCATGAATAAGAAAGAAACCTTGTTTATAAGCCACTGAGTTTGGGGGATGTTTGTTACCACAGCATAACCCCCTGGCTGATACAAATAGAAACTAAAAAATGCCCCACCTATGATGGGGGTGGGGGACAGTTACTACTCTATTCATGAAAGTGAAATCATTAAACAAAAACCCATTATTGTTAATAAGTGCCAAAGAAATCCAGTGTATAATGCACACATCTTTTTGTCCCTTCTAAAAGCTTTTACCCAAATACTAATAACTAGTGCTCAAATTATTAAGTCAATTTAGTTGTCTTTTCGTAGTAGTTAGTAACAATATTTTAAGTAAATGCCAATTCCTAAACGCTCATCTTAACATAATTTTTAGGATATATGATATACCAAGGTTTTAAAAGAAATTGACAGACATAGTGTATCCTTGAGTCTGGCAGTTTTCAGTATTTTGAGTTATAGAAACTTGTAATCTAGTTTTGGAAACGTTTTTTATGCTATAAAGTTCTGTTTGTAGTTCTGAGGCCCTGTAACTTGGAGCAGAAATGGTGACTTCTTGATCCGTAACCTGTGAATGGTAGTGCCATGAACAACATAAATGCCATCATACCAGTTTTTCCCCCAAATATTTAGCATTTTTTAACCATCTAAAACAAGTATAAAAGTATACTTGTAAATTTTCAAATAACTTTTAAAAAATTATTTTATTTGAAAGCCAACTCCAAAAACAAATAATAATAGCTAACATTCATTGCATCCTTACTATCCACCAGGTATTCTAAGTGATTCCACGAATTCTCTCTTTAAATCTTCATAACAATCCTCTTATACATGAGAAAATTGAGGCACAGAAAAACTAAGAAATTTACTGAAGCCCATGTAGTTGCCAGTGAAGGAATTGGTTTGAACCCATGTCATGTGGCCCCCTGAAGCTCCATTTATACCCACAGTGCCTCCTCGGGGGGCGGGAGTGTTGGGGATCCCCAAAGTCCTCCTGTCTATTGTTGATTTTGCCCAACTGTGTAAGTAGCAGTGCAAATGAAATATTGATTACACTTCTTTCCTCATTTTCCAATTACAACCAGTATGTGATCACCATGCCCCACCTCCCAGAAATACTAGTTTTATTTGTTTGGGTTTTGTTTATTTAAGTAAAGGTCTGTAAAGGGCTAACTTATAGCATCATCCTAAGTGAATATGCTTCCATTGTCATTAGAATAAGCCTTGGCCTGGTGATCTGCTGTGCATCTGGCCGGCTCTTCTCATCTCAGCAGGTAGAATCATGACTTCACTTCCTTAGGTCCTAGACTAGGACATTTACAGGTGGCCTATCTGGATATCTTCAGGTGACAGAATAAGGATATAAATCTTGTGCTCAGACCCTAGCAAAAATGATAGGAAGAAAATATCAGATCCTTAAATATTTACTTAGGGATCTCATTGTGGTCCCCAGATGATGCTGCAGATCGAGAGCCTAAATTGCTCAGAGCGTTCTCCAGTTAAAACTTTAAAAGCAGGGCCCTGGATTCCTTCTTTTGCGTGATAAGCATAGCAGACTTGGCAGTCCAGATGGGAAGTGCTTGATCTTGGTTGGCTTTTTGAGAAAGGTGTGTCAAGGAGTGTGTCTCCACTTAATGATCTGGAAGCCAGCGGGTGTCACAGGCTGGTGTGCAGAGTTACTGAGTCAGAACTGTCTGAGCTTGAGTGGGAAGGTGACAGCATTCCACGTGGCTTCTGGCAAGCGTGGCGTGTCCACGTGGCCAGCTATCCTTTTACAATCTCTTGTGCAGAAATTGCTGAATTTGCTAAAGTTGAATGTTCTGGGGGAAAAGGAATGAGGGTGATTAATTGCCTGAACTGTACTCTTGTTTTTGGTTTCAGGCAAATTCCTCCTCCGTACAGGGTGCAGTCATCCTTAGCTTGTCAGCACGTTATTGTCACAACATGTTGGGAGACTTATCAGCTTAGCCACTTACAGCTAGACCAGTGATGGAGTGAAAACCCCATCCCTTCGGCATGATTTCACCTGCAGATCTCACCAGATGTGGGGATCCTGCGGTATAGTACAGCACAGGGCGATTCATATAGTAATGCTAATAGCAAATACTGTGAGCCGGGCCCAGTTCTAGACACTTTACATGCCTTAACTCATTTCTTACTAATAACAACCTATAGAGAAGATTCTTTTAATATCTCTACTTTACAGATAAAGGAATTTTAAGTACTTAGGGAACTTGCCTGGGGTCATGCAACCAGTAAAAGTTGGACCTGGATTCACACCCCAACAGTCTGGCTCTAGGAGCTGAAATGACCCAATCACAGTTCACAGCAGTGTTCACTAGAGGATGGTAAAGTACAGGATCAATAGTGATGCAGAGGAAGGAAGGAAGTATTTTAGCAGAACATGTTACTTGTTATCAGCAGAAGGTTATAGATTTACCGGACAAGCAGGTCAGAATCCTGAGCTGCCATTGGATGAGACAGTTTCATGTAGGAGAATCTTTTATCCCCTCTATATGCAGAGTTAGTGGAGTTTGTGGGTATAATAACAGAGAGTTGTTACGTAACAGAGAGTTACACATAAGCTCTAATGAGCTTACACATAGGTAGGTCCTTAGAAAATCTCTACAGAGTACGTGTGTGTGGATCAGGTAGCAATGACGAGACAGGAGTGGTGGTCTTCGTGTTTGCCTGAGGATGCAGCAGACCTCTGGGGAGAAGGAGTAATGTCCACTGTAATGGACCCCGAGGTCCTGCAGAGCTCAGAGGCTGCCGGCCTCCATGGCCACAGCATCCTGAGGGAGGAAAGAAAGAGTTGCAGTTCCATGGCCTTACCTGAAACTCTCTTAGACTGTGAACAGGGAAGAATGCTTTAAGGATGACACTATGTAGTATGACTGGAACGTTCTCCCACCCAAACCATGGAGGACTGAGAGCATGGCATCCACCTTACTGTGGGAGCCGAAGACAAGGGCCGAGGATCACTGAAAGAGCAAGGTCCTATCGGGCGGTGGCCCAGATGCACCACTGCTGGGGAGGTAGCCCTCCCTCACCTCAGGAAGGACAGACCTGAGTGCTGACAGAGGGGGTGGTGGATGGGGAGGTATGGCTGGAGCTGGTCACAGGAGCCCACAGCCATGGCAGGAGCACCTAGGCTGACCCGGGTCAGGGCCAGCTGGGGCAGGGGCTGCCCATTAGAGGTGACCGCGGAGCAGGGCAGGGCAGCAAGGAGACCTGAGTGCCCTAATACCCGCCCCGGGTTTCCCTGCCAGGAAAACTGAGAGGAGTCCTGGGGGGTCCCAGAGCCTCTCCTGAGAGGAGGCCATGTTTTTACTCACATCCTTGGGTTTTCCTTCCTCAGACCAGTGTAGCCTGGGAAGCAACAATGATAATCAAATTATATTGTCACTTACTTGTCATGTACTAAGTGAGAAGTCAACTGGTTGGTTTAATAACCATTCAGGGCCTTCTGAGTTGCTCATTTATGTGTTTAAAGTGATCATTTGATATCATCTGCAACCAATTTGTCTTGGTTTTTGGCTCTAGACACCTGGATATTTTGGCTCTAGACATACTGTACCAGGGAAATTCTAGCTTTCTAGAATTTCCCTGGTACAATATGTCCACTGTATTGTTACAAGAAGTAGATTTTTTTTTTCTAAAAATGTTTTTTATGTCCTCTGGCAGTAGAAACAGATAGATATATTTAATAATTTGGTGAAATGTCATCAAGAATATCGTTTATTTTTAAAAATAACTAAATATGTATTTGTCTTCATTATTTTGAAACTCCAAGTTTGCTGGTGGTGGAAGACCTGTAGTGATTTCACATGCTTTTCTCTCGTAAGGAGGATTATTTTTGCTACTCTCAAGCATCACTGACTTCTAGTCCTCTTTATAGTTTTTTGTAAAAGATAAGAGGTTTTCCCAGAACCATTTATTCTTCCCAGGAATTGAAGCCAAATAAGGAATTAGTTGAGTTCATATTTGGTTTGAGACTATTACGATGTTTCCTTTAAGTAGTTTTGGAAAATACAGATACATTTGATCCCCATCACTCACTCTCTTTTTGTTTTTAAACTTCTGGTTCAGCAACATTAAAGGGAATTAATATTTGGATTTAGATCACTTCTGATTTAAGGCTGATAGCTTTAAGGTTCAAGGTCACGCCTCTTATTGAAATCACTTAATGTTCTGTGCATTTTTGAGAAAGCAGTCAAAACGAGATGTTGACTTCTACTGCCAGACTCAAACTTCAGTGGTTATTTCCTTTATAAAATTAATCATTTAATAGAAATTTTAAATGATAAGATAGTGGCTTAGAGCTTGAGGCATGGTGGCTTGCTCTGTCATTTTTTAAGAAATCATTTAGAACTCTGCAGTGCACCTTTTCCTTTTCATTTCTGATGATGCATGGTATGTGTCCAAAAGAAATTTGAAATTCAGGAAACAAATCAAAGCAACCAGATGCCATTTTTCACCCATTAATCTAGCAAAATTGCTTTAGTTTGACCATATCTGGTGCTGCTGAGGTTTGAAGAAACCAACACTCTTGTGCTTTGTTGGCAGATTATAAATTGCTACTACTCTTTGATAGACAGTTCGGCAATGTCTTTCAGATTTTTGAATGCATGTACCTTTTTTCTAAGTAGTCCACTGCTAGGACTTTACTGTATGTGGTGTATTAGTCATCTGTTACTGCATAACGAATTACCACAAATCTTAGCAGCTTAAAACAACAAACATCTATTAGCTCACACAGTTTCTGAGTTCAGGAATTGGGGGCAGTTTAGCTGTGTGGTTCTGGTTCAAGGTCTCTCATGACATTTCCATCAAACTGTTGGCAGGGGCTGCAGTCACCCCAGGGCTCGCCTGGGGCCGAGAGTTCTTCTCCAAGCTCACTCTCCTGGTTGTTGGAGGCCTCGGTTCCTCATCACATGGGCCTCCCTGCAGGCTACCTGAGTGTCTTCATACCGTGGGTGCTGGCTTCCCCCAGAACGAACCAAGAGAAACAGAGCGAGCATGTGAAAGAAGCCCAAGAGGGAAGGCACAGTCTTTTATAACCTAATCTTGGAAGTGACATACCATCATTTCTGCCGTAGACTCTGGGTCACATAGAACAACACTGGTACAGTGTGGGAGGGGACAATGCAAGGTGTGAAAACCAGGAGGTGGAGATTCTCGGGGGCCCCCTTGGAGGCTGCCAACCACATGCGACTACTTTGAAACAAACAAAAACTAGAACTATATCACCAGCCTGAATGGTCGTCTCTATGTTACGTAAATTACAATATACATCATACTGTGGGATGTGTTGCAGCTGTTAAACAAAGGAAAAAGATCTCTGTGCGTAGCTATAAAAATCTTTAAAATATGCTATTAGGTAAAGAAAGAATTCACGTAGAGGAAGCTATATAGGATGATATATTTTATATGAATGTTTTAAAAGTATGGATGTGATCTGGCAGAGCATACATTTTTTTTCTAGAATGAGAAACTGTTACTGGTGATGGACCTTTCATCTTTTTCCTTCTCTCCATTTTCCTTATGAGTAATTTTTTTAAAAATTTGGAACTGGGGCACGGATGTCTGCCCTAACACTGCTGTTGTCCTGCCCCTTTACCATCAGCGCCTCAGCCCTGCCCCACACTGATCTTTCTTTTCCAAGTCCCTGAGGACTGCAGGAGTTGCTGGGCTGGGACTGTTCCTACACTGGCCTCAGCTGTTCATTTGCAGCCCGTTTTCCTGTGGCGCACAGACTGGGTGACACGGGGACGCTTTCTGCCTCAGTGTCTTCAGCCAACTGGGCAAGAATTTTTGTTTGGACAAGTTTTGCAAGTTCCAAGATGCCTGGTCTACCTGGAATCTCATGAATCATTGGGTTTTTGTCTCACTGAGGTTTCCTCCCAGCTGGCTATCCTGCCTTAAAACTCCTTTTCTTCGGAGGCAGGCTCTTGAGGCACGACTGGCCTGACTCTGCTTTCTTCTAGAAGCAGCATGTTTCTTTCTAGCCCTGGGGTGAAATGCTCCAATGAAAATTCTGCTTTCAGTTGTGAAGTTATGAACTCAGTCTTTTGGTCTGCCAGCTTCTGCTTCTTAATACCCTTCGAATCCTCATTTATTCAGTAGGAGTAAGTCCGTTTGCTAGGTACTTCCATTGTGCCCAGAGTCTGGTTATTTCTTCCATTAAAGCATCTCCATGGCTCTCCTTTTTATTAATTCATTCCACAAATATGCAGTTAGCCTCGACTCTATGCCAGGACACTGTGTTAGGGACTGGAGAGAGAATCGTAAGCAAAAAAGCCCTGTCCCCTCCCCGAACCGACCTTACTGTCTAGTGGGAGTGACCGATACTACCGAATTAAGCATACAGATCAAAGGCTACAGACTGAGAAGTGCTATGAATGAAAAGCCCAGTTGCATATGTCAAGCAGGCAGACTTGCAGAGCCAATGACAGGATATACAGTGTCTTTGTGCAAGTTAGAAAAAGCCATCCCCTGTCTGTGGACAAATTAAAAGGCAGCTCCTTCAGGTATATGCAAGCGTATAGGCACAGAGTTTGGCAACAGATGGAGCCTATTTCTAGTTTATACAAAGGAATCATTTTTCCCAGGCGCATGTAGCCCAGTACCAGGGCATGTGACGTGGCCAGGAGAGCAGCCTTCCCCTCGCCCACCTTTATCAGGAGCCCTTATTTCGAACACAGTCTGCCCAACCAAAGGGGAGCTGGCTGATCTGGAGGACTGGGTAAGGCCTAAAGGCTAAGTTAACCAGACAAAGGGGAGGGGGGCGGAGTGATGAGGAAGACAATTCAGAGCCTTCCAGGCAGAGAAGACTGCATGCTAAGGCCCCCGAAGTACAAGAGAGCCTAGGATATTCCCGGAACAGAGACTAGAGAAGGAGAGTGAGCGGAAGGGGCGGCTGAGCTGAAGCCGGAGCAGCCAGAAAGGCCACACCACGCAGGGCAGGGTCTTCCTGGACCAGTAGGAGGCCCAGAGTGCCGATGGCCTCAAATGCCAAGCTAGGAAATTTGAACTGGAGTACCATTCTTTTATTTGCAGAGGGTCTGAATTATTCTGCCTCCTTTTTGTCTTTAAGTATAATCATTCTTTGCTTGTGTAAGTTTGTGTTTATGATCCTCCTTCCTTGCCAATTAAATGCACATAAATCCTTCTTTCTCTCTTAAAGAACTGCAAATGGCATGCATGCTCAAGGCAAGTTCTTGGGCTTGCTGCTGGGCACATGGTTCCTGAGAACCACAAGGAGGAAATCGAAGGAAATCATAAGGAAAGTCTGTGCCTTCCCCCATGACCAGCTCCCACACACATATACACACATGCACACAACCACAGGAATGTTCTCTGCCACGTACCAAGTCGAAAAAATAAAGCCAAATGTGTTTGTCTATTTTACTCTGGCAGCATTTCAGGTATTTAAATTTTTAGATAACATCTTAAATTAATTTAACTTGAATATGTTAAGTGAACATATCCTATCAGTTATGAGGAGAACAATCAAAATGAATATGCTGTTCTCTAGGAAGGTGGTGTGGGTGAATATCAGACATTATTTGGTATTCACGACCATCTGAAATGTTGACCTCGGGTGTCAGAATGTGCAGCTGCAAGGCAGGCGAATCAGGTGATTGGAAACAGATACCGGTCCCCTGCTGCCTCATCAGCACCCACTCCACTGCCTCCTGCCCCTCGTAACCACTGCTGGAGGTTGCTACAGCCCTGTGAAGGCCATTACTCTCTGCTGGGCCTCACCTCCCTCCTCCTCCCTCCTCCTCCAGGTACCCTAATAGGGTGTGCTTCCCAAAGACCTGCTGACACCTCCTGGTGGTGATACCTCAGCTGCACACTGTCAAGGAGAGAGTCGGCGGGTACCAGACACTGGTCAGGCAGGACAGTAAAGGTGCCTTTCGGAAGGGTAGTAACTCATATCTCCCATCTCCAACACACACACACCAGACACACACACACACACACACACACACACACACACACACACACACACACACACACAGACACCCATGTACATGCACAAGCCCACACTAGTCGGGAAGGGGAGGCTGGTTACCTTGGCCCTGAAAGAAGTGGGCCAGCAACCTATACTGCCTGACCCTGCTCAGTGTTCTGGTGGGAGCGTTCATTTGTTTGACTCACCCTCACAGTTTCATTGTAGGTGTCTTCATGCTGTATACACGGAATCTACGATGAGTACTTAACCAGTTCCTAAGGGTCTGTAGACAGAATTCCGGAAGTCTATCACATGATTGAGGGAAACAAATTAACATCTTTATTTTCACTAACCTCTGACGAAAACTTAGATTTCTGATTAGGACAAATAGGTAGGGTACCTTCCTTTGGAGAAGGAAATAAGGTGTCTAGGAAAACAACACAGTAATTATGAATGTAGGCAACAAACCAGTAGCACTACCTATGACTTTTCAATAATCGAAATCAGACGTTTTCATAGTACATTGAAGTTATTGTAGATATTATTATTTGTTAAAGTCGTTGAAATATTAATGCTCATCACTGCTTCGAAATTACCATAGTTATCAGATCCTATAGTGTATCTTCTATTAATAAAGAATGTATTTGCTATATCACATATTTTTTTCCTAAAAATATTTTGATAACTCTATTTTGTTATAATTTTTGTCCTTTATAACCCCATGTGTTTATTTTAGGAATGTTAGAACACAATTCCAAGAAAAGGTACATTGGCTTTACCAGACTGCCACAGGGGTCCATGGCACAAAAAGGTTCTGAACCCTGTGTGGTGGAAAGCCCTTGAGCTCCAGGCTCAAATGCTGCTCAGTCCCCTAGCTGTGTAACCTTAGAATAGTAACTTCTGAGCCTCAGTTTCATTATGTGCAAAATGGTTTAATAATAGTGATGATGTAGGTAAAGTAGGTGAAAATCTCAGGTAAGGAAAGGACTTATTCTTTTCCCTCTAGTTATATACTGAAAAGTGTGAGGCCTTGTTTAGAGTACTCTGCTTTTAAATTGATAAAGTAGAATCACTAAGAAATCGCTTAAAATCCTCAAATCTGTTTTCTTTGCCTTTTGTTTTCTCTGTTAACAGCAGTGTTTTAAAATATTAATAAATCTGTATTTAAATATATGTATTAAATATATAAAGTCAGGGAAAGTATCATATATACTAACATTTATACCTTTTTAGTTGTTGCATTTTAAAATATTTTAGTCTCTCGTTTTCTGTTAAGGAAATAACATTGGATTGCCTACCCATTCTCTGCATGTAAGATAATATCTTTGTCGGCCTTTTTGTTTGATTGCTTTTGTGATGTGTAAAAATTCAGGTGTGGAACAGCAGGGACGGTACCGCCAACTAGGCAGTTCTGGGACATTCCTGGCAGGTGTTTTTTCCCTAGTCCATCACTTTTCTTTCTAATGAAAAATTTATCAGTAAAGTCCCCAAATTATTCTGTTTATTTTATGTATTCATACAGTGCTAATTTTAGATAAGTATATACGTCACCAAAAAACCTAATTATATATAGAAAGTGCCTTTAGAATGATAGTTAAAAAGCAATATGTAATAGTTGATTGGAGATGTTAATGGTTATTTTTCCTTAATGTACCAGTAACTATTGTATGTTGTTGGGTAAAAACAAATGGTGTAAATAGATGTTTAAATATCAAAAAGATTTAAATATCAAGGAAAGCATTTTGTGCTAGATCAGATTGTAAGGCCTGTTAACGCCTATTTTTAAAAACCTTTTGAAAGGAAAGTACATTAATTTGTTTTAATTTTGTTGACTACCCAATTTTCTTCACCCAATTTTTAAAAAAGAGGCAAATTGTAATGCTGCCCACAGCACATTTGCTACCTAAATGTCTCTTAGCTACCTTCTGGATTTAATCTGCAGGACTGATGAGCAGAATTTGTGGCAGTAAACCTGGCCATCCAGAAGTCAAGTTTCTTCTAGTTTTGTAAAGATGGACTTATTGGACTTGGTTAAACCATAACTGGCTGTTGAGAGCTTGAGATAGTCTAGTCAGTGACATGAGGAAAGACAAGGACATGTATTTTTTTAATAGATTTTTTCAGCTCTATTGACGTATATTTGATGTGTCTATACTTAGGTATACAAGGTGATTTAATCTGTGTATACATTGTGAAATACCACAGTCAAGTTAATTAATACATCCATCACCTCACAGTTACTTTTTTTTTTTTGTAGTGAGAACACTTAAGAACTACTCTCTTAGCAAATTTCGAGTATACAATACTCTATTGTATAGTAGTATTCACTATAGTCGCCATGCTGAACAGTAGATCCCCACAACTTGTTCATCTTATAACTGAGAGTTTGTCCCCTTGACCAACATCTCCCCATTACTGCCACCCCACAGCCCCCCACAAAAGATATATTCTGATAACCCAAATAATTCTGGACAGGGTAGCTATGAAAAATTTTAAAAGAGCAACAAAAAGGAACTTGGTATCTCAAATATCAAAACATATAATAAATCTGCAATAATTAAAACAATGTACTGCAGGCATAAGAATCAATGCAACAGAATAAATAGCCCTGAAATACACAGAAAGACACACACACACACACACACACACACACACGTTGATGATCACTTGGAACACAGCAAACCAGTAGGGGAAGAAATGGATTATTCAGCAAACCACATACCAGAATACACTCCAGAGAACTAGAGAATTATGTGGGGTTTAAAAAAAATTTTTTTTAAATCTAGGAGAAAAAAATAGGTGACTATTTAACCAATACTGGGATGGGGACGGATTCTGAAATGTAAGAGCAGTGGAAGAAACCACAAGTGAAAGAATTACTTTATTTCACCATGTTTCATTAAAGATATAATAGTTATGAGTGTGAGGAACTAAACCAAGAATACCACAAGTAAATGGAGGGTTTACTAGAAAGGGATCTTGGGTTAATCCACAGGGAAGGACAGTGATTGGTCTGGGCCTTCCCGAGGCTAAGACAGAGAAGCTACTCTAGAAGGACCAGGAATCTGAGCACTGGACCCGGGCTCAGTTACACAACCAATGTCTGCTTCTTTCTGGCTAACTCTTCCACCCTGGACCAGCTATTCCAACCAAGGCCAGCAGGAGGGAGGGCCCACTGCCTTCTCTGGACAGGAGCAACTTCTCTGAGAAGAGAATGTGAGTTGGACAGAAAAGGGCTCAGAGCAGGGCAGGGATGATTCATGCCTAATATATGCACATTTGAAGCTCCTTAGAACAAAAAATACAGTAAATGTTTAAAAGATAAATACCACCCAGTTTAAAAAAAAAAATTTGCAACAAATATTACCCCCAAAAAGATTTAATATCTTTAACATAGAAAGGGGTTTTGTCAGATAATAGGGATATCCTGAACAATCCAGTTTTTCAAATGGGCAGAGGACATGAATAGACAGTTTACAAAAAAAGAAAAAAAAAAGAGAGGAAAAGAAAATAGTATACATGGAAAAAGAAGATTAACCTTATTAGTAGCAAAAAAAAAAAAAGCAGGGGAGCAGATTTAAGAAAACAATAAGATACATTTCTTGGTCTAGGAAATTGACATTTGTTTATGCCTTTTCTTTTGGTGTTTTTAAAATCATGCTGTCAGTTCTGGCAAGGGTAGAGTGGGCTAGACACTCATATCCTTCCACTGAGGGTGTAAATTGTTACAACCTTTCCGGATGAAAATATTTTAAGCCCTGAAGATAGGTGCTCATGTTCAGATTGATCAAATAATTCTTAGAAAAAGGCTGTCAAAGATGTGTATAAAGATAGCTATTGTAGCATTATGTGTAATGGTAGAAATCTGGAAATAACCTAAATCCCCAATATTACCTAATGGTTACTTAATAGTTTATCCATATAATGAAATAAATGAAATAGTGTAAGCCATTAAAAATCATTTGTTCAAAGAATGTTATTTACATAATTCCAATTTTGTAGATAAACAGAAGAGAGAAAAAAACAGAAACAAAGAGATGTAAAACTAACAAAGAAAATATTCCAAATTTTTAAGGCACTTGATAGGACAAGTTATTTATTTCCTACAATGAAAATGTTACTTTGGTTATCAGA
This sequence comes from Balaenoptera acutorostrata, assembly GCF_949987535.1. NCBI lineage: Eukaryota > Metazoa > Chordata > Mammalia > Artiodactyla > Balaenopteridae > Balaenoptera > Balaenoptera acutorostrata. Next base: position 146,075,138 of record NC_080064.1, read on the forward strand.
AAAACAACAGCAATGATGTATTTGATATTTGTATCAAAAGTAAAATAGACGTTTTTATCATTTGGCCTAGAGAAGGGACATACCTGTTCAGGAGAGTTGTTTCCATATATTCCTAGCGTATTAGTTTAAAAGGATTAAATTAGCGAATCTATCTCTAAAGATCTAGGTCCATGCCTGGTACTCATCATAGTACTTAGTAAATGTCCACTGTACATTCAGATCTCAAATCTCTATTCATACATGTGCAGAGAGCCCAAAGCCTGCTGTGTATATCTCCTTGATTGTTCATGCAATTTGGATGTGACGTTTCACAGGTACCAGGATGAAGGAAGATGTATTTTATTATTTTAGGTTAGGAAAGAACAGTTAGCTTTAAAAATAAATCCAAGAGAAATAAACTAATTCCATTTTTTTTTTCTTGAGAATGACTGCTGGATTTCTATTAATAATCCTAGGCTCAGTAGTTATTTCACAGTCTGTCTTTAAATAAATTTTTATTTTAAAAAACTATTGATAGTTTAGAATTCACAAAAGTTACATCCTGCTGTTTATTCTTAAATCAAAACAAGTCAGTGCCCGTTTACTATTTGCCTAGCTCTGTGCTACACACTCTAAAGGCGCTATCTTATCCTCACAATCCTATGTTTATGGTTTTTACTCCTCTTTTCAGAAATAGAGGTTTCAAAGTCAAGTTAATAAGTGATGGCTTTGAACCTGTCTGCTTAACCGGGCTATCATGCGTCATTCATTCATTCATTTATTCACTCATCCAATGAATAAAAACACATCAATTCAAGGAAGTCTGTGTATAGCAAAGATTTTTAAACTTTATGGTCCACTTCCTTTGTATCATAATTTATAAAATAAAATCTAAGTATAATAAAAATTAAGAAGAGTCCCTTAATAATTTCTTGTAACTTAAATTGGCCTATAATAGATTCTTTAAATTGTGATGGTTGGAAATGGACACAAAAATGGAAGCTTTTTTATTGCTTACTGTAAATTCAAAAGTGTATGTATGTGTGTGTGTCTAAGAACAACCTACACATTTTTTCTAATTCTGGAGACCTCGACCTCTAGCTAAAGAGTAGTCTTCTCCTCCAACCCCCCACTCTCGATGATCCTGTTGTATTTCTTCTTACTACCTCTCACCACCTGACTTGATATTATCCGTGGGTTTGCTCATTTGCATTGCCCCTTGCTTCACTACAATGAAAGTTCTATTAGAGCACCAGGTTTTTGTCTTTTTTTTTTCCCGTGCTTGCTCCGAGCTACTTGGTTCCATTTATGCAGAATGAATGAATGAATGAATAGATGGATGAATGAATTTCTCTGCCTCTATCTGCTATGTTGGAGAGAGGACTCCCCCCACCCCTGACATTTTGAGGTTTCTAAGCTGTACCAGGGCTTTCCAGGAGATGCCTGATGGGTGACTTTTCCCAACACTACCACGTGGCACCACTGTTCCCCCTGCCCCTCACTCTGCTCTGACTTCCTGTGGGACCCGCTGCTGGAGCCCTAAGCCCAGGAAGCCATCGGTGCCAGGCAAAGCCCCCATGAGCTGCTGCTTCCTGCCACCTACACAGCCCCTCAGGGCCCAGGCGGAGGGACTGATGTCCACAGCCAGAGGCTGCTTCTTTCGTTATGGAAGAATCCTCACCAAAGTCCACCATTCCGTGGACCTGTGCTATTGAGTCTTCTCTGCTGGTGTGGGAGTGAGCACACACACATTCACACCCACATGCAGAGACACCTGTTACCTTCCTATCCCAAAGTTCTGGACCAGAGCTACCTTGTGCTCCTGAATTCTTCTCAGGTTCTGGTGAAACCTCCCTTTCTATTTTTATCCCTAGGGCAGGGATCGGGACGAAGGGGAGAGATTATTGTGAGGTGGGGTGGGAGGCTTGACTCAATCAGAAGTCCTGAGTGAGGAAAAATTCATCACAGCTCCACTTCCACACTGAGGCATTAGGGAACAAGCCTCCGGCAGGAAAAATAACTTCCGTGCAGGCCACGTGGTACCTCCTGCAGATTGTCATGTGTGGAACAGCCCGCTGGCCCTCCAGGCCGGCTGGATACAGTGGACCCCTGAGATGAATTCACTTTAGCCCCGGCTAGGACGGCTGCTAGAGGGAGATAAAGCTTAGCTGCTTCCTTTCTGCTTCATTTTGGACTGTACTCTAGAAAGATATGTAAGAAATGGTATCCTCATTAGTAATTGCCCACTCCACTCCTTCACTCCCCAACACACACACACACACACACACACACACACACACACACACACACACAGACATTCACAGTGTTCACCATAGTATATATTCTCACGGAGTTTTATTTGGCTTCTTGGACAAATAAACCAAGGCAGGTGAGAGCTGGATAAGCCGTGGGGTAGGTCAGCCACAGTGGTAGGATTTGAGTCTCCCGACCTAAGAAAAGGAACGTGCAGTGCCTGTTGACAGGCATGACCTTGTTCCATGCATGCTTCTTGCAACTTAAAGCATATCCAGAAACCTGTTCTAGCTTCCAGCGCAGAGAGTCACAGAGCCTCTGCTAGTAAAGGAGGCTTTGTTCTAAGAAGGCTGGTGCCTCTCGTGGATCTGGGCAGAAGAGAGGGCAAGGGGCTTCTGCCAGATGCTAGGCCAACCCAAAGAAAGGGAATCGGGGGTCTGCCCCCTATTTATTTAAAAAAAACAAGAAAGAAGGAACCTTCCACCATCACCACCACTGTGACCACTGCTCACTATTTTTTCAGGTTTGTGTACCCATATAATGCTTTTAACTGGAAAAGGCTATTATGTTTTATTTTTAAACAATTTAGTATGTTGAAGAAGATGAAGGAAGGGAAAACAGAACCAGCCTTAGAAATCCTGGAATAGTGACAGGGCCCAACAGGACCAGACCTTTCCTATGGGGAAAAAAACCATACTCCATGCTTTGTAAAAACATGGTCCTTACTATTAAGGAGGATGGCTATAATATTAGAAAGGAAGAGATGAATGGAAGACTGTCTTGGCTTAGAAAATCCATTTCTATTTTTTGTTCAACTGTGTCACTGTGATAAAAGTGGCCTGAGCATCACAAGACTTGCTAACCTTTTGTCATCTTCCCTCCCACTCTGTTCCCGAAAATGTTAGTGTTTTTTTTCTATCAGCCTTTCTCTTGCTTCAAACAGTAGTTTCTCCTCATAGACAAACATGACATCAGTTTATGAATTATCACTGATTTTTTTTTTTTGCATGTACGTGAGCTGCCCTCTGTTCCCATCTTTGCACTATCCAATTGGAACTCTTAACCAAATGCCTTGGCCTCCTGACTCTCAAGTATATCAGTTTGGGGGTCATGAATTGATCCATTATTGTTCTTATAGTATTGAGTTAGCCTAAGAAGCCCCATTTGCAACATCATTCCCGTGCAGTTTTAATCTCCACTTACGAAGTATTTAGATTAATTCTGGTGCTCATTGATTATATGTTAGTTTGGATTATTTTTAAGTAATTTTGTTTTAACTTTGAAAAACCACCACCAGTAGCTTGGCAGTACTACCACAGAATGTTCTGAGTGAGGAGCTTTGTTTTCAATAACCCCGCTGTGATTTGGGTACAGCCATTCGCTCATGAAGTGGGGAATTGCAGTGGAACTTCACCAACGTGCAGTTGTCCTAAAAGGACATCGGGATAAGCCCCTGTTTGTTAAATGAATTCAGGCGTAGGTCTATATATAAAATCTAACACATGTCCTGCTTTATCCGCTTGGTTTTCGGAATGCTAAGAGCTAAGGGCCTCTGGCTGCAGTGCCCAGGTCCAGCTTTCTCAGGGCCAGGCCATTCCAGCCCATTTCCTGTCTCCTCTTCCTTCCCTTCTCACTAATTCATGAGCAGTCATTAAAGTGGAAGCTTAGCTTACAGTGTTCACCTTAGCTTTCTGTTTTCCTCTTCAGCTACCACTTCACATCTTCCCCAACACTCACCAATAAGAAACTTTCAGCACGTGTGTCACAGAACATACAATCTTTAACGTTCATCAATAAATGATTTCTGTGGCCCTGATTTGTGTGAATAACAACTGCTAATTTCACTCAGGCTCACTGAACATTTGATCTTGGCAAGGTGACAAGTTGTAGATTTTTTCTTTTATTTCCTGGGGTAGTCACTAGGATTTTTTTTTTAACATCCATTTTCTATGCCAGGAATTCCAAAGTCAAAATATACATAAACCATTAGGTTGTAAACAGAAGCATCTAGCTGGAAGACAGTCTGAGGTCAAGTGTAACCATCCACTGCAGTACAGGGACCTCTCTCCAGTACCCCCAACACAGGGTCCTTTGGTGGCCAACTGCCACCCCTGTGAGGGGAGAAAACTCCCAGTCACCAGGCTGTGCACTCTGGTTGTTGGGTTGTCAGGTGCTTTGTGTGAGCTGAGGCCAGGATCTTAAGCTCTCTGTTTCTTCATATGAAATGGTGACTGTAATAAGAGCAGTTATTTCCCCCTAGAATTGTTGAGTGTGTTAAATCAATTAACACACATAAAACCTGTGGACAGTGCCTGGCAAGAGCTCAGTGCACGATCACTGCTCGTGGGTAATGCTGCCTCTGTAGGGGGAACCCTGGAGTAGCAGGGAGAGGAGGGATGAGAGTCGGTCTGACCTGTTAGAGCTCAGACTCGGCCAGTACCTAGCTCTGTGAACATGCTTAATTATTTTCTGAGCTTGGATTTCCTTCTGTGTAACATGTGGATAAGGAGTCCCTGGTATGCACTTGATGTAGCAGGCAGTCAGTCAAATGCCAAGTGCTTTAAAGGGTTAGCGAGAATTCATGTAAGTTGCCCGATACAGGGTAGACATGCGTTAAACAATCATGATTCGTCACATTTCCTGCTTAGTTGAAGAGGCCAAAAAAGAAGGTTCTGTTTGCTTTGCCTTAGGAGACAGTATAGCACTGTGCTTGTCACATTAGTGCCTAATAGATATTGGAGTATTTTGCTCAAAGGAGTAAATAAAGGAGAATAAAGATGAAATTGAAGAGTAATTCAGGTTTGGAGCTGCTAAGAACCGAAGAAAGGATGTGAAAGATTTTTGCAAACCTAGAAATGAAAAACCTGTTACATTAACCTGTTAGAATGTATAAGATTCTCTGATGTGTATAAGCTCAGAGTTTCTAGTAATATTTCTCTTCAATGATAGCAAAACTACACTGGTTCATGCGAGCCAAAAGAAAAGGCAGATTAGTATACTTTTAAGGAAGTTCAGGCTTTTTCCTTTCAAGTATTATAGTAACCCCCCTTTCTGGAGAATCCAGCTGAAAGAGTCTTTGTTAGGTGTCTTTTCTGCAGGTAAAGGAGATCCTAGCTGGTGCAACCAACCTCTTCCCCACCATCAACTCCAGACACCCCAGACCAACGAGTCATGACCTCCAGAATCCTCCAGAATCCTCAGGTATCCGCTGTGATACCTGGTTCACCACCTCTAAAAGGAGCCAGTCCCTGGCAAAGATGCCGCCATGACATTAATTCTTCTCTTTACCTTGAATGATCTGTTGATAGTAGATTAAAGAGATGGTGACTAAGGGCAGCTTTTACATTGCCTGTTTTAATGAATAAACGGGAATTATTTTTAATTAGCGCTTCAGTTGTCTATGTAAACGATGCCCTCTGATGTGCTTAAGGGCCTTTTGAAAACCGCTTATTTCCTTAATTTTGTTAAGCATTGCTTGTTTGCAATGCTATTTGTGTTCTCTATGAGAAATCTTTTAAGTAGAGATCATTTCCAGCCTTTGTGGACTAATCCAATTTTAGTGGAGATCATCTTGACAAGAACATTTACCATATTTAGAATACCTTGCAGGGCAGTGGGTTTGCCTAGTCCAAGGGGAGTCTACCAGTGCAGAACAAGAAGGCACTTTCATGTAATTCACAGCTGGCTTCATCTCCCAACCCTCTGCTCTCCTCAAAGACACATGAGTGTGCCCCCCAATTTCCATGGCTGCAGGGGTAGGGAGTGCAGATCCCTGGTAAACCTTGCCAAACCACCTTGCCTGATAAAATCAGGCAGATGTTACCCAGGTGACAGCATACATTCAATGACAAGATGAAGCCACGGTTTGGCATTTGGGGATGAATAGATGTGAGTTAGTTATAGGACATAATCAGATCACTTGTCTTAGCCCCAACATCATATTCAAAATGTTTTCTCTCCTAAATTCTGGAAATTGCTCCCTGAGAAGTAACTTCTGGTTCCAAAAGTCCGATGTTGCCTATTAATAGATATATTTTTGGAATGTTTTTAAATATGACACTTTGGGTATTTCCCCCAGTTTCTTTTTTTAAAAAATCACCCTAGAATCAGTTTTCACCCACTAAAAGCCTTTTTGAGTTTTCTTTTTTTAGTCTATATTCCAGAATAGTAGCTTCAGAGTTGCCAACTGAAAACGGACCTGTGTGTTGTGTATGCTGCTGGAAGCTATTTCCAAACACAAACTAAATAGTTTTAAAATACTAGTACATGGAGTATCTCATGGGGTTTTGTGTCTAGCAGGAAAAACCACTTGGCCTCAGTGCTCTAAAATCTGTCAAGTCTTCTGATCAGGAGCAGTAATTATCTTGAGAACCGAAAGGAAAAAAAATTACATTTGTCTTAGTAATTTCCAAGAAGGTAAATAAATGGTCCTTTTAGCAAAATGGTGTTAGGCTGTTCACTGCCAACTTTAAACTGCAGTGATAGAGTAATAGCTCTCCCTGCACTGTAGGAATGCTCCCATCAACTTGGATAAACTCCATAGGAACTAGCCCACATTTCTGTCCATACAATTTGTCCATCAGCAAGTGTTCATTGGGTTCCTTTTGCCTAGCACTGCTCTAGCAGCTGCATAAAATATCAGAACAATTCATTTACTCCATAAGGGAGAGTGATGTGCTGGAGTTAATAGATAATTGTTATTCATTCAAAAAAATTTAAACATCCACTACTAAAATTATTTTGTGTAGAACTAGGCACAAGTCTAGAATAAATAATGTTTTAGACCACAATTGAAAGTTCAGAGAAGGATATCTATTTATACAAATGCTTAATTCCTAATTGTGTGGCCTTTGGGGGTGGTTCTGCATGCTCTTTGGCCTTTTATGTGTTTAACTACATCACAGTTTCTATTTTAGACTGAGCTCATGTGGCCAAAATTGTATCAGTTCAGCACAAGCACTGCTGTGCTTGCTAACCTTCCTAATCTTGTGTATTTCCTGCATTATGATTTAGTTAACAAGTATTTAGCTAATTTAGCTTAATTGTGGAGCAAGGTAGTTAGAACTAAGATTTCCTGATTACTAGTGTTTTGGTTCCACTAATTTGATCTTGTGCTTCCTTTAGCTCACAGATTCCATTAACTACCCCAAGACACAAGTCTTTACACTGTAGGTAATGCTCTAGAGACATTTCCACCTTCTTTAGGTTTAACACCTACATCTCATTATCTTTTAAATGAGTTCTTGGACATACAAGTGGAAAAGAAAATAATGCGTGATTAATGCTTCTGCCATGAATAAGAGCTAACTGTACATATAAAGAATATAACTTATTTTAAAATTTCTTCTGCAGTGAAATATTGTGTTGGTTAACAGTTACCAGGCTGAGGTTAAACAGACTTTAATTAAAAATTACAAGCCCAGGGGCTTCCCTGGTGGCGCAGTGGTTGAGAATCTGCCTGCTAATGCAGGAGACACGGGTTCGAGCCCTGGTCTGGGAAGATCCCACATGCCACGGAGCAGCTGGGCCCGTGAGCCACAGCTGCTGAGCCTGCGCGTCTGGAGCCTGTGCCCCGCAACGGGAGGGGCCGCGATAGTGAAAGGCCCGCGCACCGCGATGAAGAGCGGTCCCCGCACCGCGATGAAGAGTGGCCCCCACTTGCCGCAACTAGAGAAAGCCCTCGCACGAACCGAAGACCCAGCACAGCCAAAAATAAATAAATAAATAAATAAAAAATTTAAAAAAAAAAAAAAAATTACAAGCCCATAGCACTACTGCATGCAAATCTAAGAACACCAAATGGACGCAAACCCTAAACTTGTTCAGCAGCAGCCCCTAGCATATATAATTTCAGGCTGTCAGTCTAGGAAGCAAATTCTACTTCTCATGTCCTATCTAAAAAGTATGTTTTTTATACATGTCTAGTTATAGTGGCACATTCTTCACATTATTCCTGAATTGAATGTCTGAAGGTAACTGTAAACAGAGGATAGTGTAATCTAGTAGAATAATTTCTTGTGCAAATATTTTCAAAATGATTTTACTTTAACTGTGGCTGTCTTCTATTCATTGTCTCTGCTTTGGTTGACTGATTTAAAGAGATTTTTGTTTTCTTTTAGAGTCAGTCATCTAGGAAAGAGGAAAAGCATAGCTGGGGGAGGTTCCTAAAGCAGATCGTGGAAATCCACAAGGTAGACGTAGTATGTTTACCTGCCTTTGGTAAGTGTTAAGAACACAGCCTCTGGAGCCAGGCTCTCTGAGTTTTGTGATCTTGGGCAGGCTCCTTAACTGCTCCATGACTTAGTTTCCTCCTGTGTAAAATGGGTTAATAGTAATAGTACCTGTCTCAGGGAGCTGCCACAGTTAATACTTTGGAAACCTAGCTCCTAATGAGTGCTCAGTGATGATTGACAGTCATTGTTATCATTATTTCACCATGAATGTTTGGATGTGGTCATGATCTACAGTTTGGGCCCTGACATCAGAAAGACCTGAATTCAAACCCTCTGAGAGACCTTGGGCAAGTTGCTGAAACTCAGTTCATCACCTCTAAATGGGCATAATAATAACAACTACTTCATAGAGTTGTCGAATTAGACAATGTATGCAAGGTGCCTAGATTAGACTAGGTAGGACAGGTGGATCATAGCTGTTACCCTTTATTTCCTTCTGAAACACTGATAAAGCAACAGTTAAAGAACTCTACAGAATAGCAATAATCCTCTATGACTAAGAACAGGAAAGAATATCAACATTCTATAAGCTGGAAAGCAGAGAGAGTGGAAACTAACTTAGCAAACCCAAGAAAGCCAGTTACACTGTAGAATGAGCAAAAGGCTGAGGAATTGCTAGCAGAGATATCTCTGGAAATGGAGGGGAAAGTGGGGCTGGAAACAAGAGGACTCATTGAAAGTCAGTGTAAAAAGCAGACTCCCAGGTCCCCTTCTACATTCCTTCCAGCCGGGCTCTATTGAGGGCTAGGATGCCAAAATGAAATCAGGGCTTTTAAGTGAAAGTCTGCCTTCTGAATGCCAAGGTCCTTGGTTGTCTTCCCGTATCTGGCTCCCAGAGTGCTGGCAAGGAGGTTGAGACTCTCCAAGATGAGATGAGATGCGCCTTCTCTGGGATCCCTACCAGCCCAAGTGCATAGATCCAAGTACGCTGCCCTTGGAGGTTATTGAGCTAAAAAGCCCTGTCGTATCCCTGAAGCCCACAGTCCACATGCCCAGCCTGTGTGCACGGGGCTTCCAGTCGGCTGACTAGCGTCCCACGCTTCACTGGGACAGAGAGTCAGGGATCCCAGACCACAGTCCCCCAAGGGTGCATCGTAGCGGGGTGTACATGAGGCAGATCATTTGCTTGTGCCATTCAGGCCTCTTAGGTATGTTTGTTTAGGTTTTGGATCCGTTCATTGCTTCAATCCTAGCATGTTCCAAGCGTACCCCTGGATTTGTCCTCAGGTATACCTCATACCTAGCTGGCACTCAGTGAATGTCAGCTGGCATCGTTACTCATTCAGCCATCACAGGACAGAGCAAGTCACCTTCCACTTGTTTCACCTACTTCCAGAATTAGAAGATGTGATTTGAACATTCAGCTGCTTTTATAACTCTGCCACTTGTGGAAGTTCCGCAGCAGAGAGGAAGAAACCCTGGATTAAAGGACAGGTTTTTAATTCTGCCACTAATAGTATGACCTTCGCGAAATCCTCTGATCTCTCTAGACCATGGTTACCACCAATGTAAAGGGGACAGATTAGACCATCTTTAGACGTGGCTTCCTTGCTCCCAAATACCCCACAATATCAGGACAAAAAGTGTTTCAGAACAAGTCTTTGAGGCTGACCTGGTTACTTTTCAGAAGTGTACGTGCATACTACTATAATTATAAAAAAATGTATCTGTAGTAATAAATAACTTTAAATCATGAAGATAGAAAATAGTAAAAACTGATCCAATATCTACCATGTTCCAGATGCTTGCATTATCATATTTAATCTCATTTCATGGGATACTAGTGCTTTATGAAAGACATTCTGTTACCCCATTTTGCAGAGAAAGTAACTGAGGCTCTAAGAATTTTTTTTTTTTTAACATTTTGCCTACCTCCTGCTTTCATTTCATACCAAAGTGGATTATCACAGACACTGCAGTTAAGGGGGGAAGGTGTATATCTGCTAGCATCTATGCGTGTACATACATGTGCAGGTAAATGCTTGGGGTTGCTGTGTGCCAGGTGGTTGACGTTCATCATCTTGTTTTTACTTTTGGGTTTATTTATTTATTTATTTATTTATGGCTGTGTTGCGTCTTCGTTTCTGTGCGAGGGCTTTCTCTAGTTGCGGCAAGCGGGGGCCACTCTTCATCGCGGTGCGCGGGCCTCTCACTATCGCGGCCTCTCTTGTTGCGGAGCACAGGCTCCTGACGCGCAGGCTCAGTAGTTGTGGCTCACGGGCCTAGTTGCTCCGCGGCATGTGGGATCTTCCCAGACCAGGGCTCGAACCCGTGTCCCCTGCATTGGCAGGCAGACTCTCAACCACTGCGCCACCAGGGAAGCCCCTCTAAGAATTTTTACGTACAGAATTTACAGACAGTACGTGGCACAGTCTGGATTTTGAAGATCTGGTCACATCTAGAGGCCCAGTTCTCCAAACCTCACCATGCACCTCTTTCCTGAACTCTGTTTGGTGCTTCCCCAGTAAGATCATTACACTCATTCTAGTTCCTTCTCAACTGCTGTCAGTTTTTAATCTGGCTTTATTGCCTTTCCCTGGAAAGTTATATGTTTCCCCCTAAAGTTGATTGGCATTGGAGTCATAAACAAACCGAGACCTACAGGCCTTTCACAAAGTTAGTTTGGTCTGAGTTCTCAAAGTCCAAGGGCATTTAAAATGTTCTGCCTGTGTGTGGGACTTCCCTGGTGGTACAGTGGTTAAGACTCCTCACTTCCACTGCAGGGGGCGCAGATTCGATCCCATGTCGGGGAACTGAGATCCCCCAATCTGCCCTGTGTGGCCAAAAAAAAAAAATGTTCTGCATGTGTGAAATAACACAATGTTAAAATTTCTGCATAGCTGAACTTCTATAGGATGTGTAGTTTTTCCCAGTGTGGCCAAACTTGCAGATCATTGTTCTTCAGTGGATTATGTGACATACCAATTGCCCTTTGAGATTGCATAGTATATAGACGTACAAGGAAATATTTTAACAGATCTTTGTACATAAATCTGTTTTCTGTTTAATGTTGATTTTAAAGTGTATAAAAATAAGGAGAGAACATAAAATAGATTTGATGAAGCAAACAGGAAAATCTTTTAAAGAAGTTTGGGGGTGGCTGGAGGTGAGAACTCCCTCCAAACTTGGCTGTGCAATTTTTTCAATTGGGTAAAAGATACTTAAAGTTTGCTATTTTAAGCATTTTTAAGTGGACAGTTCAGTGGCATTAAATACACTCACATTTTTGTGCAACCATCACCATCATCTATTTCCAGAACTTCTTTCATCTCACAAAACCGAAACTCTGTACCCGTTAAACACTTAACTCCCCATTCTCCCCTCCCCCTAGCCCCTGGCAACAACCCTATGCTTTCTGTCTCCATGAATTTGACTACTCTAGTTTGCTGTGCATTTTTGTAGAAGGTCTTACATGCCATGATCAGTATTATAATTAAGAGAGTAACAGCTGACGTGTATTACTGTGGGTACCCAAAAGGTTTATGGTGAAAATATTTCAAAGGTATTTAGAGTGAAATGACGTATGTTAAGCTCTCAGTGAGAAGGATCTCACTGCCATCAGTGCAGGAAGAGGTTGTATGCTGTGGAGAGGGCCATGGCATTGTCCTAGGAAAGCCAAGAATTTAGGTCCTCTTAACCCAATTTTTAAAAAGCAGCATGATGACACTCCAGTCTGGTCCATCTAAAACATTCCCCTGGATTGTGGTTTCCTCTTGACCACATATAAAGTGTATTTATTTCAGGGGGAAAAATACACACACACACACACACACACATGCATACACACACACAGTGCTGGTAAACCAGGTCTCTGGGTGAAGAAAGTCCTGATTTATACCATTTGTGAATTTCCATAGTGTAAATACTCCCACAAAGGCTGATTTCAAACCACCAGCAGTTCACTCACAGAATTCCTGAATATTTAACAGTTGGCACTCCCCAGTAAGAGCCAGCTCCAGCATACCACTGGATATGTGTATTATTTGGCCAGCATAAATAACCATTTTTAAAAATTTAAATTTGAATGCCTTTGGACAGGCACTCACTGATGACTGTTGTTACCAGTTGTACCTGCTCCCTTTATTCCCTCTTGTTTACTCAGGGCCTCCATCCCTTCTTGTTACTTGCCTGGCCTTGACTTGCTTTGGTCTGGGAGGTGCAGATGCTGTTTTCTCAGTCACGGCCGTGGGAGGATTGCCAGGGTTCTTGCCTGTGTCTTTAAAATTGTATGTGCCTTCCAGGCCTGTGTCTCATCTTTAGGTATTAGAACATAAAGGGGAAGTTTGAGATTGTGTGAGCTACTCTTACTCCCACCCTCTTTAATTCATATAGATTTGGCTTTTTTAAGGATGTGAAATAATTATTGAAAAATGTCTATGCAGTGTTCTTATCCCCTTTCAGCCAATAACACTCTGACCTTGGGCAACTTATAAAATATCTGTTCACATTTGAGATTTTATGTCAGTATCCCATAAAGTCTTTAATGCAGGAAACCTTGGATTTTGGTAAAAGATATCCTTTAAATCGCCTTCACGTGGTGTTTCCACAGTGCTGTGGTATATGCCAGGATACAAACAGGGTTGTTTGTTTTGTTCTTTAAATTATCCTTCAGAAAAGTGATGCCACCTTGTATTTGAGTCACGTGGTACAGGGCTTTCTTGTTGTTTTAAACACGAAGTTTGAGAGAGACATATTAGCCTAAAGCACTTGACTTTATTAGTTAGGGATCACTTTAGATGCTTTTAGAGATCTTCTGACAGAATCAGTTTTGCTTCTAAGTGAGGAAAAAATCACTGTGTCATTGTAAACAACCTTTTAACAGTTATTTTGAAAGAACCATGCAATAAGTGGTGAACAATGTGGAGGTCACCACTCCTAAATGTTTATTTATGGCTTGGAATTAAATTTCCAAGGCCACAGCATACAAAAATTCAAAATGCATTTTATTTCAAACAAATTAGAAGAGAAGATGGAAACATTAGAAGACTCAAAAAGTTAGTGACTCTGATTGTGAAAGCACTGATGTCTGATGCACCTGAAAAGTTTAAATTAATTCCTGAGATATTAGTGTGAAAAAAGTAGTATTTCTAAATTAATACGATTTTTTACACAGTATGTGATTTTACATATTATGTGTAGCCGAATTAATAAATTATATATTACAGTTAGTCACCTGAAGGTTCCAACCACATACCTAAAAGATTATAAATTTAAGCTTCCAAGACACATTTCTGAGGATATTTTATTTGGAAAAACGGGGATCACCTTGTATTTAGGCCTGTGTTGTTCATTAAAGCTCTTAAACATGTATTTTAACATATTTTTCTCCCGTTGCCAGTTACCTTTTTTTCCCTAATACTCAGATAGAAAAAGATTTTCACCTAAATAAGAGGCAAAGAATGAGGGAACAAGCAAACTGGCTCTTAAGACTTATTTGTGGGACTTCCCTGGTAGTCCAGGGGTTAAGACTCTGCGCTTCCACTGCAAGGGGCGCGAGTTCGATCCCTGGTTGGGGAACTAAGATCCCGCATGCGGCGCGGCCAAAAAAAAAAAAAGAAAAAAAAAATTTTTTTTTTTTTAAAGACTTATTTGCCTAGGAGGATCTAGAGAGTAAGAAGAATGTAGAAAATAGATCGAACACTCAGAAACCATTTTACATAAGGTAGACTTAGTAAACTGAGGCTTATTGCACCATTAATAAACCCTAATTTGAAAGCCTCCTAATTAAAGAACCTCAGAGAGATAAGAAATGACAGCAGCTGGGGACATAGGTCACTTCTTCTTACCTTGTCTCCCCAGCTTGGTGGCAGGCTGCCAAAGGGGACCCAGTCGCATCATGGTCCCACATCAATAGCAAGTGCTCAGCTCTGATGTCTGATGGGAATGGACGCCCAAGTTGAGGGCAAATGTGGAGAAAGATCAAAATGAGAGCTTCTCTAGAAGGCTTCCAAAAGACTGAGAAGATAAGCAAATAAAGACAGTCATGGTCAAACACACTCCTTTAAAGCATCTCAGGATCAATTCTATTTGTGACATTTAGAATGAAGATATTTCTAGCGGCACGTTTCTCCAAAAGGAGAGAAAAAAAAAAGGATGTGCTTATTACTCTTTATTGCCCTAAGTACCATATTTCAGTTTTAAAGAGCTTTTTCAATCCAGATGCTAGCTGCAACCAATCATTCTTTTCCTAGCTCTGGGCTAAAAGTACGTCAATAATGGAACAACACCAGCTTTGATTATTGACAGTCAAGTCTGTGTCTAAAAATCTAGTGACTGTGTCCACATTGTAAAATAATCGTACCATGGCAGAACTAATGCTTGTAGTAGCAAGACAGCCTGGAGGTACTATTGAAACAACGACTTCCCCTCATTTCCTCTGACTTCTGGTGGGAAGAGGTTACAGAAGGGTAAAGGAGAGAGTGTACGGGCTGGGAGCTAAATTTAGAATTAGCCAGGATTCATCATAGAAGTAAAGGAAAAGATGATAAATGAAAAAAAGAAATCAGTTCTTTTCCACCAATCAGAAACTTAAAACACCTGTGTGTGAAAACATAAAAAGATTTTTTTTAAGCATACTTTAAAAAAATCATAATACATGCAACAGAGAATTTCTATATTTTATAAATATGTATAGTAATAGAAAAGGAATTCATACAAAGAGTTCATAGGCAAAAGAGTAAAAGATATTGTGGTCTCAATTGCTTCTCTTCCCCCAGCAAGCCCCCTGACTCCTGCTAAGAGACCCCACCCCGCTTTCCTAGTGGTCGGCACCTGATGAAAGGCAGGCTCAGCAGTGTTTCCTTGGGATCCTTGTAACTGGAGCTAACAGGGGTCCCTCTTGCCTGTTGGGTCACAGAGTTGGAAGGATTGAATCTGGGGTTGCCATAGGGTCTTTCTTTTTTTTAATTTTTATTGGAGTATAGTTGATTTACAATGCTGTGTTAGTTTCTGCCGTACAGCAAAGTGAATCAGGTATACATATACATATATCTACTCTTTTTTAGATTCTTTTCTCATATAGGTCATTACAGAGTGCCATAGGGTCTTGAAAAATGAAACCAAGGTGATAAGCAAAGATGAGAGCCAGGGAGAGAGGGAGCATTGCTTGACCACCTAGATCCCTTTCGGTCTGAGGTCAGATTCACTCCTGTGAAGTAAGCCAGTAAATTCTGGGCCTTCAGACAGGTGTTCTGTCCGTCTGTAGTGCTTCTCTGCCATCCCTCTGACACAGATGTGACCCCGCTCTCACCTGCCTTGCTCCTGCATGAATGTCTGTTAGGATCCACATGGATAGACTATGTGTAACAAGTAAAGGATTTATCTAAAAAATAATTGCATTCTAATATATACCCATTCAGAAAGACAGCATTGTCTCCTAATTTATTCTGATTCTTTAGGACATCTAGGAACAGGCCCTCAAGCTTCAGTTTCATTCCCTTCTAGAAAAATGCACCACTGCCCAGACCATTTCTGCGTTAACAGACGTGTCAGCTTTCCGTTGCTTGCCCAAAAAGATACCTTTACTTGAAATGTCAACCCACCCATTATGCATTTGTAGCAAGAAAGTAAAAGCACTTGTTTATATCCATATTTCACCCTTTTAATCAGTAACCCTAAACCTCCTTTATTTCCCATTTAGTCACCACCATTTCCTACTGTCAGCTAAGCCAAAAATCTGGCTGTTATCTTTCACTATACTTTTCCTCTTCCGTCTCCTGTATACACTCAATTAACCTCAAGTCTTTTCTATTCTTTTTTTTTTTTATTGCATTTTTTATTTATTTATTTTTAAAGTTTTTTATATTTATTTTTGGCTGTGTTGGGTCTTTGTTTATGTGCGAGGGCTTTCTCTAGTTGAGGCAAGTGGGGGCCACTCTTCATCGTGGTGCGTGGGCCTCTCACTATCGTGGCGTCTCTTGTTGCGGAGCACAGGCTCCAGACGTGCAGGCTCAGTAACTGTGGCTCACGGGCCTAGTTGCTCCGCGGCATGTGGGATCTTCCCAGACAAGGGCTCGAACCCATGTACCCTGCATTGGCAGGCAGATTCTCAACCACTGCGCCACCAGGGAAGCCCTTTTCTATTCTTATATTATCATTTTGCATTTGGAGTTTTTTCTCAGATATTTGCAGTTGCTTCCTGAGGGCAGGGATCTCATCGGTCTTCTCTTGTTGTTACCCTCAAAGCCTAGCAAGGTGCCTAGTACATAGTGGACACTCAGTAATTTTCTTGATAACTCTCACGTCTGTTCCCTTGTCTCTAATTCCCAGAGTCATTAGCCATCTTATCAATACAAGCTAGCATTTGGTATGCACTTCCTGTACAACAGGCAACCCAGTGAAGTAGGTACAACTTTTATCCCCATTTCATAAGTGAGGAAACTGAAGCACAGAGGTTACATAATCTGCTCAAGGTGACACGAGTAGAAAGTGAAGAGGAAGTCTGACTGCAGAACCCATACTCTTGTTATCTGCTATGCTGTCTCCTCTTGTCTTGCTAGCTTCTCAGAGAATCTCTTCTGACTTACAGGGACAGCTTCCTGACAAGCTCTCTGATCCCATCTTTTTTTCAAGTGGAGTATAGTTGATTTACAGTATTATATTAGTTTCAGGTGTATGACATAGTGATTCAATATTTTTATAGATTATACTCCATGTCAAGCTATTATAAAATATCGGCTATATTCCCTGTGCTGTACATTATACCCTTGTATCTTATTTTATACCTAGTAGTTTGTACCTCTTAATCCCCTTCCCCTATTTTCCCCCTCCCCCCCGAGCCCTCTCTGATTCCATCTTTAAAACGCAATTCTGACATGACAGAAGCTTCATAAACTCCTGCAGTAGTTCTACCTTATGTCAAAGGAAAATCTAAATGCCCAACGTGAACCATTCATGGGCCAGCCCCTGCCCACCTCACCACCTTGTCTTTCACACAGCCTCCTGGCACCCCATGCTCTCTGTGGCTCTACCGGACTCCATACAACTATGCATGCCTGGTTCTCTTCTCTCCCTGCCAGGTATACATTCTTCAAGACCCAATCCTGCCTCTCCGTCTCCAGGAAGCTTCCCTGATCTCCTCCTCTGGGTTGTGTCATTGCAAGTGCTTCCACCACACATACTTGTATCTTCTTTTTAACTTCTATTTTTTTTTAAATGTATGTTGACTTTGTTTTTAGTAGGTGAAGATCATACCTTTGATTCCCTAGTACAGCCTGGCACATAAGTACCATTAAATAGTGATTTCGTGAAGAATGGGCCATTGGGTTTCTCTACTATAGTTTTCTACTAGTATTTTTTAATACATGTTTCTGTCCCTGTTTGACTTTTCATTGTGAGTCATGAACCTGGGTTTTGATATTTGATTTGCATATGGGATGGGTATGAATCTTTGGGGCCATGGGGGACAGTGGTAGGCTGCTTAATACCTCCCCACAAAGATGTCTACATCCTAATCCATGGAACCTGTAAATATATTACCTTCATGGGAAAAGAGATTAAATTAAGGATCTTGACCTGGAAAAATTATTTTGAATTATTTGAGTAGGCCCAATATAATCACAAGGATCCTTATAAGAGTAAGGCAGGAGTGTCAGAGTTAGAAAAAGAAGGTGTAAGAAGCAGAGGTCATAGAGGAGAGACGATGCTTCACTGCTGCTTTGAAGACGGAGGAAGGGACCATGAGCCAAGGAATGTAGGTGAAGTCTAGAAGCTGGAAAAGGAAAGGAAACAGGTTGTTTCCTAGAGCCTCAGAAGGAAGGCAGCTCTGTGAACTGTTTTTAGACTCTTGCCCTCCAGAAGTGTAAGATCATAAATTTGTGCTCTTTTAAGCCACTAAATTTGTGTTCATTTTCTACAGCAGCAATAGGAAATTAATACACCAGATTTTCTGGACGCTGACATATTTGGAATGAAAGAGAGTTGTGGGTATGTCCAGCTAGATCAGGAAGGCTGGAGTCTGAGTTTTGGCTGGCTTAGCACAGTGAATGCAAGAAAAAAGATCATGCCCTTAGGAAAAACTGGATCATTTAAGTTTTTGTTTTTTGCTTTGACATTTACAGTTTCTCAACTTAGGAAAACCTGTAAGATTTTGGTTTACCACAGGAAAAGTTTAGCAATTCTGAACAAATGATGGCTTTTTATTTGTTAAAATATTAAAGGCATGATGGATGATACAGTTCTTTGTTCTAATATTTTGTTAACTTTGATTTTGATTCTTCTGCCTGTGTTTTTACCTACCAGAAAAATCTAACATAAAGCATGTTTATTATGGGCTAGTCAGCTCTTAAATGCAATCTTTTAGGGACCATAATCCATTGATAGTTGGATTCTTAAAATCTTTGGTCTTCTTATTATGGATCACAATGATTATGATTCACATTCCTATGTGTTTTGTTTGATTTGATGGTTGGAGAGGAGAAGTGAAAAATGGAAAAATCAAGAGGTGTGTAGGTGTGGGTGTCGGTGCAGTTTTCTGAGTGGGGAATAAACCACAGATTTTTGTCTCTATTCTGTCTTACTGTGTCCAGGTGGCATTTAACATAATTTATTAATGTCAGCTAACCAACTAGTTTCAGCTTTGTTTTGAAATCTAAACTCTACGTGGCATTTTGGCCCAATTTAAACTTTCAATAATTAAGTGTTTTCCATGTTTAGTACAAATAAGATACTTGATGGATTTACACATGAGACTGTTCAGAAAGGAAGATCACAATGGTTAATGTTAAGTAGTTCTTGATTAAGAAAATATACTTTTTGTAAAAATTAGCATTATGGTCATCTTTAGGGCTATTTGTAAATATTCCAGTTCGGCTCCTTCTAAGCACGTAGTAGGATTGTACTTTTCCAGTCTCTTGACTAGTGTGGTCCTGTGACATGCTTTGGCTGAGTAAATATGAGCACTTAACCTTGCTCAACTCTATCCTCCCCTCCCCTGCCATGGTGATTATGAGAGCACATGTAGACATGTGGCCTCCAATGGCCTGAGTCCCTGAGTGATTAGGATGAGCAGAGCTCTCCTGCCAGCCTGTACTGGACATGTAGCAGGTGTAAGACATAAACTTGTATATTATTAAACTACTGATATCAGGGGTTGTTTTTTACTGCAGCATAACCAACCCTGTCCTAACTTTTTGGCACCTTGGCCAAAAATTGAATATAGTTCTTCCAAATTAGAAAAACCTGGAGATACATCATCTTGTTGAAAACATCCTTAACTTATAATTCTCAGTGTGATTTATAACATTATAGCTTGTTTCTTTTATTTTTTTTCACAAGTCACACACACACACTGTATTTTATTTTCACAAGAGATAAATAGACTGACACCAAGCATTGTAAATGGATGACCACAACAAAAGCAACAATGATTGCAATTACCAAACACGAAACACACTCATACTACGTCATAATATTGACATTCAGTCCAGTAATCCTCCACTGTAACAGCTCCTTTACTTTGCAGTGAAAACTGATTTGTATATTTTTTGCCTCTGAGTCCTTGTGGGATTGTTTTTTTATTCAAACAGAAAGTCACAAATATTATAATCACCCTCATCAGTTCACTCAGTTCCGTGTAATTATTTTTTTCATCTTGATCTTTCGTTAGCACTTTTATGAATTCATCAGTTAGTTTTCCATTAGAGTTCTGAAAATGCTTATCCATTCAGTTCAGCAGTATAGTCAGTTACCAGAAACCTGTACTTGTCAGAGTCTTTTCCATGAATTCCTTGAAGATGAAACCCTTATAGGAACATATTTGCAAAAGCATCAGAGTACACCCACAACTGTCTGTAAATGACAAAAGACTTAAAAATGACCACGGTTAAAGATTTGATGAAAGTTCATAACAATGTAATTGACAAGGAAATTTAGTTATTTCTGAGATATACATTTTAAAGTAATAACTAGAATTATGACTTATAACATTATACCAGAACATATAAGATTTTTAGAAATTTCATGTAATGTCTGAAACATTTATATTAACATATTTCCATACAAATAACCCAAAGAAAGTTTAGTATTAGTTGTTTTTTTTGTTTGTTTTTTTATACTGCAGGTTCTTATTAGTCATCAATTTTATACACATCAGTGTATACATGTCAATCCCAATCGCCCAATTCAGCACACCACCATCCCCACCCCACCACGGTTTTACCCCCGTGGTGTCCATACGTTTGTTCTCTACATCTGTGTCTCAACTTCTGCCCTGCAAACCAGTTCATCTGTACCATTTTTCTAGGTTCCACATACATGTGTTAATATACAATATTTGTTTCTCTCTTTCTGACTTACTTCACTCTGTATGACAGTCTCTACATCCATCCATGTCTCAACAAATGACTCAGTTTCATTCCTTTTTATGGCTGAGTAATATTCCATTGTATATATGTACCACAACTTCTTTATCCATTCGTCTGTCGATGGGCATTTAGGTTGCTTCCATGACCTGGCTATTGTAAATAGTGCTGCAATGAACTTTGGGGTGCGTGTGTCTTTTTGAATTACGGTTTTCTCTGGGTATATGCCCAGTAGTGGGATTGCTGGATCATATGGTAATTCTATTTTTAGTTTTTTAAGGAACCTCCATACTGTTCTCCATAGTGGCTGTATCAATTTACATTCCCACCAAGACTGCAAGAGGGTTCCCTTTTCTCCGCACCCTCTCCAGCATTTGTTGTTTGTAGATTTTCTGATGATGCCCATTCTAACTGGTGTGAGGTGATACCTCATTGTAGTTTTGATTTGCATTTCTCTAATAATTAATGATGTTGAGCAGGTTTTCATATGCTTCTTGGCCATCTGTATGTCTTCTTTGGAGAAATGTCTATTTAGGTCTTCTGCCCATTTTTGGATTGGGTTGTTCGTTTTTTTGTTATTGAGCTGCATGAGCTGCTTGTAAATCTTGGAGATTAATCCTTTGTCAGTTGCTTCATTTGCAAATATTTTCTCCCATTCTGATGGTTGTCTTTTGGTCTTGTTTATGGTTTCCTTTGCTGTGCAAAAGCTTTTACGTTTCATTAGGTCCCATTTGTTTATTTGTGTTCTTATTTCCATTTCTCTGGGAGCTGGGTCAAAAAGAATCTTGCTGTGATGTATGTCATAGAGTGTTCTGCCTATGTTTTCCTCTAAGAGTTTGATAGTGTCTGGCCTTACACTTAGGTCTTTAATCCATTTTGAGTTTATTTTTGTGCATGGTGTCAGGAAGTGTTCTAATTTCATACTTTTACATGTATCTGTCCAATTTTCCCAGCACCACTTATTGAAGAGGCTGTCTTTTCTCCACTGTATATGCTTGCCTCCTTTATCAAAGAGAAGGTGACCATATGTGTGTGGGTTTATCTCTGGGCTTTCTATCCTGTTCCATTGATCTATATTTCTGTTTTTGTGGCACTACCAAACTGTCTTGATTACTGTAGCTTTGTAATATAGTCTGAAGTCAGGGACCCTGATTCCCCCAGCTCCATTTTTTGTTCTCAAGATTGCTTTGGCTATTCGGGGTCTTTTGTGTTTCCATACAAATTGTGAAATTTTTTGTTCTAGTTCTGTGAAAAATGCCAGTGGTAGTTTGATAGGGATTGCATTGACTCTGTAGATTGCTTTGGGTAGTAGAGTCATTTTCACAATGTTGATTCTTCCAATCCAGGAACATGGTATATCTCTCCATCTATTTGTATCATCTTTAATTTCTTTCATCAGTGTCTTATAATTTTCTGCATACAGGTCTTTTGTCTCCTTAGGTAGGTTTATTCCTAGATATTTTATTCTTTTTGTTGCAATGGTAAACGGGAGTGTTTTCTTAATTTCACTTTCAGATTTTTCGTCATTAGTGTATAGAAATGCAAGAGATTTCTGTGCATTAATTTTGTATCCTGCTACTTTACCAAATTCATTGATTAGCTCTAGGAGTTTTCTGGTAGCATCTTTAGGATTCTCTATGTATAGTATCATGTCATCTGCAAATAGTGACAGCTTTACTTCTTCTTTTCCGATTTGGATTCCTTTTATTTCTTTGTCTTCTCTGATTGCTGTGGCTAACACTTCCCAAACTATGTTGAATAATAGTGGTGAGAGTGGGCAACCTTGTCTTGTTCCTGATCTTAGTGGAAATGGTTTCAGTTTTTCACCATTGAGGACAATGTTGGCTGTGGGTTTGTCATATATGGCCTTTATTATGTTGAGGAAAGTTCCCTCTATGCCTACTTTCTGCAGGGCTTTTATCATAAATGGGTGTTGAATTTTGTCGAAAGCTTTCTCTGCATCTGTTGAGATGATCATATGGTTTTTCTCCTTCAATTTGTTAATATGGTGTATCACATTGATTGATCTGTGTATATTGAAGAATCCTTGCATTCCTGGGATAAACCCCACTTGGTCATGGTGTTTGGTCCTTTTAATGCGCTGTTGGATTCTGTTTGCTAGTATTTTGTTGAGGATTTTTGCATCTATGTTCATCAGTCATATTGGCCTGTAGTTTTCTTTCTTTGTGACATCTTTGTCTGGTTTTGGTATCAGGGTGATGGTGGCCTCGTGGAATGAGTTTGGGAGTGTTCCTCCCTCTGCAATATTTTGGAAAAGTTTGAGAAGGATAGGTGTTAGCTCTTCTCTAAATGTTTGATAGAATTCCCCTGTGAAGCCATCTGGTCCTGGGCTTTTGTTTGTTGGAAGGTTTTTAATCACAGTTTCAATTTCAGTGCTTGTGATTGGTCTGTTCATATTTTCTGTTTCTTCCTGGTTCAGTCTCGGCAGTTTGTGCATTTCTAAGAATCTGTCCATTTCTTCCAGGTTGTCCATTTTATTGGCATAGAGTTGCTTGTAGTAATCTCTCATGATCTTTTGTATTTCTGCAGTGTCAGTGGTTACTTCTCCTTTTTCATTTCTAATTCTATTGATTTGAGTCTTCTCCCTTTTTCTCTTGATGAGTCTGGCTAATGGTTTATCAATTTTGTTTATCTTCTCAAAGAACCAGCTTTTAGTTTCATTGATTTTTGCTATTGTTTCCTTCATTTCTTTTTCATTTATTTCTGACCTGATCTTTATGATTTCTTTCCTTCTGCTGGCTTTGGGGTTTTTTTGTTCTTCTTTCTCTAACTGCTTTAGGTGCAAGGTTAGGTTGTTTATTCGAGATGTTTCCTGTTTCTTGAGGTAGGCTTGTATTGCTATAAACTTCCCTCTTAGCACTGCTTTTGCTGCGTCCCATAGGTTTTGGGTCGTCGTATCTCCATTGTCATTTGTTTCTAGGTATTTTTTGATTTCCCCTTTGATTTCTTCAGTGATCTCTTGGTTATTAAGTAGTGTATTGTTTAGCCTCCATGTGTTTGTATTTCTTACAGATTTTTTCCTGTAATTGATATCTAGTCTCATAGCGTTGTGGTCAGAAAAGATACTTGATACGATTTCAATTTTCTTAAATTTACCAAGGCTTGATTTGTGACCCAAGATATGATCTATCCTGGAGAATGTTCCTGAGCACTTGAGAAAAATGTGTATTCTGTTGTTTTTGGGTGGAATGTCCTATAAATATCAATTAAGTCCATCTTGTTTAATGTATCATTTAAAGCTTGTGTTTCCTTATTTATTTTCATTTTGGATGATCTGTCCATTGGTGAAAGTGGGGTGTTAAAGTCCGCTACTATGATTGTGTTACTGTCGATTTCCCCTTTTATGGCTGGTAGTGTTTGCCTTATGTATTGAGGTGCTCCTATGTTGGGTGCATAAATATTTACAGTTGTTATATCTTCTTCTTGGATCGATCCCTTGATCATTATGTAGTGTCCTTCTTTGTCTCTTGTAATAGTCTTTATTTTAAAGTCTATTTTGTCTGATATGAGAATTGCTACTCCATCTTTCTTTTGATTTCCATTTTCATGGAATATCTTTTTCCATCCCCTCACTTTCAGTCTGTATGTGTCTCTAGGTCTGAAGTGGGTCTCTTGTAGACAGGATATATATGGGTCTTGTTTTTGTATCCATTCAGCCAGTCTGTCTTTTGGTGGGAGCATTTAATCCATTTACATTCAAGGTAATTATCGATATGTATGTTCCTATTCCCATTTTCTTAAATGTTTTGGGTTTGTTATTGTAGGTGTTTTCCTTCTCTTGTGTTTCTTGCCTAGAGAAGTTCCTTTAGCATTTGTTGTAAAGCTGGTTTGGTGGTGCTGAACTCTCTCAGCTTTTGCTTGTCTGTAAAGGTTTTAATTTCTCCATCACATCTGAATGAGATCCTTGCTGGGTAGAGTAATCTTGGTTATAGGTTTTTCTCCTTCATCACTTTAAGTATATCCTGCCACTCCCTTCTGGCTTGCAGAGTTTCTGCTGAAAGATCAGATGTTCACCTTATGGGGATTCCCTTGTGTGTTATTTGTTGTTTTTCCCTTGCTGCATTTAATATGTTTTCCTTATATTTAATTTTTGACAGTTTGATTAATATGTGTCTTGGCGTGTTTCTCCTTGGGTTTATCCTGTATGGGACTCTCTGTGCTTCCAGGACTTGATTAACTATTTCCTTTCCCATATTAGGGAAGTTTTCAATTATAATCTCTTCAAATATTTTCTCAGTCCCTTTCTTTTTCTCTTCTTCTTCTGGGACCCCTATAATTCGAATTTGGTGCGTTTAATGTTGTCCCAGAGGTCTCTGAGACTGTTGTCAGTTCTTTTCATTCTTTTTTCTTTATCCTGCTCTGCAGTAGTTATTTCCACCATTTTATCTTCCAGGTCACTTATCCTTTCTTCTGCCTCAGTTATTCTGCTATTGATCCCATCTAGAGTATTTTTAATTTCATTTATTGTGTTTTTCATCGTTGCTTGGTTCCTCTTTAGTTCTTCTACGTCCTTGTTAAATGTTTCTTGCATTTTGTCTATTCTATTTCCAAGATTTTGGATCATCCTTACTATCATTATTCTGAATTCTTTTTCAGGTAGACTACCTATTTCCTCTTCATTTGTTAGGTCTGGTGTGTTTTGAGCCTGCTCCTTCATCTGCTGTGTGTTTTTCTGTCGTCTCATTTTGCTTATCTTACTGTGTTTGGGGTCTCCTTTTCACAGGCTGCAGGTTCGTAGTTCCCGTTGTTTTTGGTATTTGTCCCCAGTGGCTAAGGTTGGTTCAGTGGGTTGTGTAGGCTTCCTAGTGGAGGGAACTAGTGCCTGAGTTCTGGTGGATGAGGCTGGATCTTGTCTTTCTGGTGGGCACGTCCACGTCTGGTGGTGTGTTTTGGGGTGTCTGTGGCCTTATTATGATTTTAGGCAGCCTCTCTGCTAATGGATGGGGCTGTGTTCCTGTCTTCCTAGTTGTTTGGCATAGGGTGTCCAGCACTGTAGCTTGCTGGTCGTTGAGTGAAGCTGGCTCTTGATGTTGACATGGAGATCTCTGAGAGATTTTTGCCGTTTGGTATTACATGGAGCTGGGAGGTCTCTTGTGGACCAGTGTCCTGAAGTTGGCTCTCCCACCTCAGAGGCACAGTCCTGATGCCTGGCTGGAGCACCAAGAGCCTTTCGTCCACACGACGCGGCCGCTCCGCTGGGCTCCGGGCCGGGCGCGTCGCGAGGGCTGCGCCGAGGAGAAGACGAAGGGATGATGGGAGCGAAAGAAACTCCAAGCTCCGATTCTGGCGGGCTCCTCGGCCTGTCCAAGCTTCCAACGCCATCGCCGCCGCCTCGGGCTTTATATCGTTTATTTTTGTTTTTATTTCCATTTCTCTAGGAGGTGGATCAAAAAAGATCTTGCTGTGATATATGTCAAAGAGTGTTCTTCCTATGTTTTCCTCTAAGAGTTTTATAGTGTCCGGTCTTACATTTAGGTCTTGAATCCATTTTGAGTTTATTTTTGTGTATGGTGTTAAGGAGTGTTCTAATTTCATTCTTTTACATGTAGCTGTCCAGTTTTCCCAGCACCACTTATTGAAGAGACTGTCTTTTCTCCACTGTATATCTTTGCCTCCTTTGTCGTAGATTAGTTGACCATAGGTGCGTGGGTTTATCTCTGGGCTTTCTATCTTGTTCCATTGATCTATGTTTCTGTTTTTGTGCCAGTAGCATATTGTCTTGATTGCTGTAGCTTTGTAGTGTAGCCTGAAGTCAGGGAGTCTGATTCCTCCAGCTCCGTTTTTTTCCTCTCAAGACTGCTTTGGCTATTCGAGGTCTTTTGTGTCTCCATACAAATTTTAAGATGATTTGTTCTAGTTCTGTAAAAAATGCCACTGGTAATTTGATAGGGATTGCATTGAATTTGTAGATTGCTTTGGGTAATATAATCATTTTCACAATATTGATTCTTCCAATCCAAGAACATGGTATATCTCTCCATCAGTTGGTATCATCTTTAATTTCTTTCATCAGTGTCTTATAATTTTCTGCATACAGGTCTTTTGTTTCACTAGGTAGGTTTATTCCTAGGTATTTTATTCTTTTTGTTGCAATGGTAAATGTGAGTGTTTCCATAATTTCTCTTTCAGATTTTTCATCATTAGTGTATAGGAATGCAAGAGATTTCTGTGCATTAATTTTGTATCCTGCAACTTTACGAAATTCATTGATTAGCTCTAGTAGTTTTCTGGTGGCATTTTTAGGATTCTCTAAGTATAGTATCATGTCATCTGCAAACAGTGACAGTTTTACTTCTTCTTTTCCAATTTGTATTCCTTTTATTTCTTTTTCTTCTCTGATTGCTGTGGCTAGGACTTCCAAAACTGTGTTGAATAATAGTGGTGAGAGTGGACATCCTTGTCTCATTCCTGATCTTAGAGGAAATGCTTTCAGTTTTTCACCATTGAGAATGATGTTTGCTGTGGATTTGTCATATATGGCCTTTATTATGTTGAGGTAGTTTCCCTCTATGCCCACTTTCTGGGGAGTTTTTATCATAAATGGGTGTTGAATTTTGTCAAAAGTTTTTTCTGCATCTATTGAGATGATCATATGGTTTTTATTCTTCAATTTGTTAATATGGTGTATCACATTGAAAGATTTACGTATATTGAAGAATCCTTGCATCCCTGGGATAAATCCCACTTGATCGTGGTGTATGATCCTTTTAATGTGTTGTTGGATTCTGTATGCTAGTATTTTATTGAGGATTTTTGCATCTATATTCATGAGTGATATTGGTCTGTAATTTTCTTGTTTTGTAGTATCTTTTTCTGGTTTTAGTATCAGGGTGATGGTGGCCTCATAGAATGAGTTTGGGAGTGTTCCTTCCTCTGCAATCTTTTGGAAGAGTTTGAGAAGGATGGGTGTTAGCTCTTCTCTAAATGTTGGATAGAATTCACCTATGAAGCCATCTCGTCCTGGACTTGTCTTTGTTGGAAGATCTTTAATCACAATTTCAATTTCAGTGCTTGTGATTGGTCTGTTCATATTTTCTGTTTCTTCCTGGTTCAGTCTTGGAAGGTTATACCTTTCTAAGAATTTGTCCATTTCTTCCAGGTTGTTCACTTTATTGGCATAGAGTTGCTTATAATAGTCTCATAGGATGCTTTTTATTTCTGTGGTGTCTGTTGTAACTTCTCCTTTTTCATTTCTAATTTTATTGATTTGAGTCCTCTCCCTCTTTTTCTTGATGAGTCTGGCTAATGGTTTATCAATTTTGTTTACCTTCTCAAAGAACCAGCTTTTAGTTTTATTGATCTTTGCTCTTGTTTTCTTTGTTTCTATTTCATTTATTTCTGCTCTGATCTTTATGATCTCTTTCCTTCTGCTAACTTTGAGTTTTGTTTGTTCTTCTTTCTCTAGTTCCTTTAGGTGTAACGTTAGATTGTTTACTTGAGATTTTTCTTGTTTCTTGAGGTAGGCTTGTATAGCTATAAACTTCCCTCTTAGAACTGCTTTTGCTGCATCCCATAGGTTTTGGATCATCATGTTTTCATCGTCATTTGTCTCTAGGTATTTTTTGATTTCCTCTTTGATTTCTTCAGTGATCTCTTGGTTATTTAGTAATGTATTGTTTAGCCTCCATGTGTTTGTGTTTTTTACATTTTTTTCCCTGTAATTGATTTCTAATCTCATAGCGTTGTGGTCAGAAAAGATGCTTGATAGGATTTCAATTTTCTTAAATTTACTGAGGCTTGATTTGTGACCCAAGATGTGATCTATCCTGGAGAATGTTCCATGAGCACTTGAGAAGAAAGTGTAATCTGCTGTTTTTGGATGGAATGTCCTATAAATATCAAATAAATCTATCTAGTCTATTGTGTCATTTAAAGCTTGTGTTTCCTTATTTATTTTCATTTTGGACGATCTGTCCATTGGTGTAAGTGAGGTGTTAAAGTCCCCCACTATTATTGTGTTACTGTCGATTTCCTATTTTATAGCTGTTAGCAGTTGCCTTATGTATTGAGGTGCTCCTATGTTGGGTGCATATATATTTATAATTGTTATATCTTCTTCTTGGATTGATCCCTTGATCATTATGTAGTGTCCTTCCTTGTCTCTTGTAACATTCTTTATTTTAAAGTCTATTTTATCTGATATGAGTATAGCTCCTCCAGCTTTCTTTTGATTTCCATTTGCATGGAATATCTTTTTCCATCCCCTCACTTTCAGTCTGCATATGTCCCTAGGTCTGAAGTGGGTCTCTTGTAGACAGCATATATATGGGTCTTGTTTTTGTATCCATTCAGCAAGCCTGTGTCTTTTGGTTGGAGCATTTAATCCATTCACATTTAAGGTAATTATCGATATGTATGTTCCTATGAGCATTTTCTTAATTGTTTTGGGTTTGTTTTTGTAGATCCTTTTCTTCTCTTGTGTTTCCCACTAAGAGAAGTTCCTTTAGCATTTGTTGTAGAGCTGGTTTGGTGGTGCTGAATTCTTTTAGCTGTTGCTTGTCTGTAAAGCTTTTGATTTCTCCATCGAATCGGAATGAGATTCTTGCCAGGTAGAGTAATCTTGGTTGTATGTTCTTCCCTTTCATCACTTTAGGCATATCATGCCACTCCCTTCTGGCTCGTAGAGTTTCTGCTGAGAAATCAGCTGTTAACCTTATGGGAGTTCCCTTGTATGTTATTTGTCGTTTTTACCTTGGTGCTTTCAGTAATTTTTCTTTGTCTTTAATTTTTGCCACTTTGATTACTATGTGTCTCGGTGTGTTTCTCCTTGGGTTTATCCTGTATGGGACTCGCTGCGCTTCCTGGACTTGGGTGGCTATTTCCTTTCCCATGTTAGGGAAGTTTTCGACTATAATCTCTTCAAATATTTTCTCTGGTCCTTTCTCTCTCTCTTCTCCTTCTGGGACCCCTATAATGCGAATGTTGTTGCATTTAATGTTGTCCCAGAGGTCTCTTAGGCTGTCTTCATTTCTTTTCATTCTTTTTTCTTTATTCTGTTCCGCAGCAGTGAATTCCATCATTCTGTCTTCCAGGTCACTTATCTGTTTTTCTGACTTAGTTATTCTGCTATTGATTCCTTCTAGTGTAGTTTTCATTTCATTTATTGTATTGTTCATCTCTGTTTGTTTGTTCTTTAATTCTTCTAGGTCTTTGTTAAACATTTCTTGCATCTTCTCGATCTTTGCCTCCATTCTTTTTCCGCGGTCCTGGATCATCTTCACTATCATTATTCTGAATTCTTTTTCTGGAAGGTTGCCTATCTCCACTTTATTTAGGTGTTTTTCTGGGGTTTTATCTTGTTCCTTTATCTGGTACATAGCCCTCTGCCTTTTCATCTTGTCTATCTTTCTGTGAATGATAGACATTCTGTGAATGATAGTTTCTTTTAATTCCTGACATAGTAACTTAGAGACTTGGTTCTAGGTTTGTTGGTAAACAATGAAATCTGTTCTGAGCAATTTCTTAAAACTCTGTTTGCTTTTTAAAGATTATTTTAAATATTTCCAGTCTACCTTGTGAAACAACTATGTGAATAATATTTGGTGCTTTAAAACTGATTTGCTCCACTTAACATTTACTTGATATAGAATGAGGTACATGGTTATATTTTAATTTATAGAAAGAATTTCCATAAAGCTGAGACTTTCCATGCCAATTTCATCACTACTAAATAATGCTAACAAATTACTAATAATTCTAATGATCTCCATGGACAGGTAATTATAATTACATTGACCTCACGTAATTATGATAACGGTGGGCCCAAGTCAACAGTTGCATTGCGTAGCTTGGGCCTTGCCATTTGCTATCATCCAGAAATTCTGGTAGAATAAATGTCACTCAGCTAATCACCATCACTCAGAAGAGAGAGGATACTATTCCTTTATAGTTGAAGGAGGTGGTGTCCTACTCGTGTTAATACTTCTTAGGAAATCACACAAATTTGTAAAACATCAAATGAGATTGTTTTCTCAGAGAGTATATCGTATGGGACACTCCCCAGAAGCTGGAATGATTACTCATTATTTATGTTATAGCTGAACATGTTCTTACTTTTAAATGTGTGTGTACCCCCCAAAAATCTCCTAATTCTAGTTAAAGTATTTACCTTTTCTAGTTTTCAGGTACTTTCTGAAATGCAGTGGTTAAAATGCACACACACACAGAGTCTTTGTATAGAGGGAAACCCACTGAGAGTTCTTACTTAGTGCTTTTGTATCTTTTATCTGTGTCGGCCCCTCATTAGCAGTCCCAGAAGCTAGTACTCCAACTCCCACTGTTTTTCTCTAGGCCTCCAGCTTCCTCCATCCATCTGGCCCCTGAGATTTCTTTGTAAGACAGAACTTCCTGCCATTGGGCACAGAAAAAAGAAAATGAAATTCCTCCTCACACTTCCAACCCAGACCAACTCTGGGAACCTCCCAGGACCCAGACTCAGTGGGACAACACAGGCAAAGAAGTGATAGGAGGAAAGAAGCTCCTTCACTCAACAACAGGGAGTGGGGTACTTTCTTCAACTCCCTGAATGCGTTGTGTTGCTTCCTTCAGAATTAAGGAGCTGAAGTTCAAGAAGACTTTGTAAAGAAGCTGTCAGTTTTTCTCGGTATTCTGACTTTCCCTTTGGGAGATGACCCTCGAGATTGGAAGCAGCAGAATAAATATATTTCGGTTTGACTGTCTTCAACATGAGAGAAGCTAAGAAGAGAATGATAAGTTTACTCTAGACACTGACGAGTGTGTTCTGTTCATAAAGAAATAAAATTCCAAGCAAAGGAGAAGTTGTTTGATTTGCTGTTTAAATACACCTGTCACTACCTGACATTAGTTTGCAAACATTTTTGAGAAGTGGATGCTTTTTTCCAGCATCATTTGAAAACCCCTGAATGTACAGTTCAAGGGATTGCTGCTCTGAGAGGCCTTGCTATTGACCCCGGAGGCAGCTCTGCAGAACACCAGGGCTCAGTTTGAAATCTGCTCTGTGGAAGACCAAGAGGGAGAATTCTAAGCACAAAGGTACCTTTCTTCTGAAATAAAAGTCCTCAAACTTTTTTGAGTTAAGAGTCACCTAGGACTCTTGTTTAAAATGCAGATTCCTGGGCACAATCCCAGAGTCTGACACTTAGGAGGTATTGTGTAGGGCCTTGGAATCTGTATTTTAACAAGCATCCTAGATGATTGTGATACCAATATGGATGGATCATAAAAACACAGCTCTACAAACTGCCTGCTGAGGGCCCTTTCAATGGCTTCATCTTAATCCCACTTGGTCCCAGTTTATTTTAGGTACTTATTTTATGAGTGTCAAATGTCATTAAAATAGTTTTTTCTTGCCAAGGGAAATAATATCTTAGATACCTCTTCCGTCATCTCCCAGTTTAATTCTCTGTTCCTATTCCTGGAGCACCCCAAATGTGGCATGGCTCTCAGCCCTCCCTGTTGGATCTGCTCCATCAGAGACTCCCATCAGTCTCATCCTTCCTCTGGCCTTTCTTGGTTTTGTTTGTTTGCTTGTTGTTTCTTTTTTTAAAGACAGGTCTCAAAAAAAATAAAGAATAAAAATAAAGACAGGTCTCTTTAAACTTCTCCTTCCCCAACAAACAAACCCAAAGCAGAAGTTAATTGGTGTTTGTAAGCAAATATAAAACTGACTTCTTTTTTTTTTTTAAAGTATTTATTTATTTATTTATTTATTTATTTATTTATTTATTTATGGCTGTGTTGGGTCTTCGTTTCTGTGCGAGGGCTTTCTCTAGTTGTGGCAAGCGGGGGCCACTCTTCATCGCGCTGCGCGGTCCTCTCACTATCGTGGCCTCTCTTGTTGCGGAGCACAGGCTCCAGATGCGCAGGCTCAGTAATTGTGGCTCACGGGCCTAGTTGCTCCGTGGCATGTGGGATCCTCCCAGACCAGGGCTCGAACCCGTGTCCCCTGCATTGGCAGGTGGATTCTCAACCACTGCGCCACCAGGGAAGCCCAAAACTGACTTCTTGATGTAAATACAGCGAACCAGTAAGCATATAAATGCTCCCATGTAGCAAGGTGCTAGATGTTCTGATAGAAAGACATATAAGAACAAATCCAAATAAATAAAATTTGTAAAATAAATAAAGCCCACAATGAGACACCCACTTGAATGACTGTAATTGAAGAGACAATACCAAGTGTTGGCAGGGAGGTAGAGAAACTGGAACCATCATGCACTGCTGGTGGGAATGTAAAATGACAGCCACTTTGGAAAACAGTTTGGTGACATCTTAAATAGTCAAATATAAACTTCTCATATAATCTAGCAGTTCCACTCCTTAGAGTCTACCCAAGAGAAATGAAAATGTATGTTCACTCAAAGACTTGTATATAATTGTTCATAGCAGCATTATTCATAATAGCCACAAACTGGAAACAGTCCATATGTTCATCAAGTTATGCATGGATAAACAAAATACAGTATATCCATACATTGGAATATTATCTAGCAATTAAAATAAATGAAACACTGAAATATGCTGAAGTATAGATGAACCTCGAAAACATTATGCTAAGTGAAAAATGCCAGATGCAAAAGGCTATATATTGTATGATTCCATTTAGGTGAATCTAGACAAAGCAAATTTGTAGAGACAGAAAGCAGATCTGTGGTTGCCGGGGACTACAGATGAGAACAAATGGGTATGACGAAACTTTTGGGGCTGATCTAACTGTTCTAAAACTGGATTGTGGTGATAATTGCACAGCTTTATAAATTTACTAAAATCATTTATAATGGGGGAATTGTATGGAATATAGATTTTATCACAATAAGGCAGTTAAATATTTTTTCTTAAAGCGTATACCACAATTAAATAATTGAAAGTTCTTTTCTATGCAAAAGAAATAGAAAGGCACTATGTATAGTTCAGGTGTGGCCTGCAGACCCCTGGAGGTTCCTGAGATATTCTCAGGGAGTCTTCAAGGTCATTTTCCTAATAATAAAGAAGCTATTTGCCTTTTTCAAGGCAGATAGCTGTTGACATTTGTACTGATGGGGCAAAAGCAATGGTGGGTAAAACGGCCTGTGCCTTAGCACAAATCCAGGCATTGGCACCACACCTTATTAGTAATCATAGTAGTACTATTATTAGTAGTACTAATAGTAGTTATTATTAGTAGTCACCACCACCAAGCATAGTGGAAGAATATATTCTATTTTCACTTAAGAATGCCCTTGATGGGGACTTCCCTGGTGGTGCAGTGGTTAAGAATCTGCCTGCCAGTGCATGGGACACGGGTTCAATCCCTGGTCCAGGAAGATCCCACATGCCACGGAGCAACTAAGCCTGTGTGCCACAACTACTGAGCTTGTGCTCTACACCCCGCGAGCCACAGCTACTGAAGCCCGTGCGCCACAACTACTGAGCCTGTGCTCTAGAGCCTGCGAGCCACAACTACTGAAGTCCACATGCCCTAGAGCCCATGCTCCGCAACAAGAGAAGCCACCGCAATGAGGAGCCCGCTCGCCACAACTAAAGAAAGCCCGTGGGCAGCAACAAACACCCAACGCAACTATAAATAAATAAAATTGATTCTTAAAAAAAAAAGAATGCCCTTAATGAAGTAGTAGAAATTATTGAATTTTTTAACTCTTAGGCCTTAGATGCATATCTTTTTATTTTTGAATAAGATCATTATCTCAAGGAAAAGCACTTCTGCAGTTGATTGAGTTGCAAGCTGAACTTGCAGCTGTTTTTTGTGGGACACCATCTCTACTGTAAAAAAAAGTGCCTGACAGACAAATTATGGATATTCAGACTTGGGTATTTGGCAAACAGTTTCTCAAAAATGACCGAAGAGAGCCCGTTATTCCAAAGAAAACAGTTGTCCGTGTTTGTTGCTGGTCATAAAATTCGAATGTTAAACCAAAATTAGAATCTTGGAAAACTCGTATCCACCACCATGAGCTTGACACCTTTTGTCAAGACTTTTCTCATGAGGGACTTCCCTGGCGGTCCAGTGGTTAAGACTCTGCACTTCCAATGCAGGGGGCACGGGTTCGATCCCTGGTTGGGGAACTAAGATCCCGCATGCTGCGCAGTGCAGCCAAAAATTAAAATTAAAATTAAAAAGAAAGATTTTTCTCATGAGATTGATGCTGATTTTAACAAATGTGATTTTATTCATATTGTGTGATGAAATGTATCAAAATTTGCAGAATATAGGTAAGAAGTCTTGATAGTAAAAACTTTGAGGACTGCTGGCCTAGTGGCTAATAGCATGAACTCTGGGGCCATTCTGCATGGATTCAAATCCCAACGCTATTACTTATTACTTGTAGAATCCCAGTAAGTGTTTCACCTCTCCATGCCTCAGCTTCCTCATTTATAAAATGGGGAAAATAATGATACCTATCTCAGAGAGGTTTGTGGGCATAAAAGTAAATTAATATATATATACTTGTGAACATTAAAATGAGTTGATATATGCAACCAGTTAGAATAACATGTGGTGAATTGTTACTGATCTTGATGAGTGGTAATTTGTAAAAACAAATACATTATAAGTACAAAATAGATAGAAATCTCTATGTAGTTATATATATATTTGTAACCAGGAAATCTCCAGCTGCTTCCTCCCCATCCCCCATGCCCTCACCCCCCACCTCTGCCTCACCTTGGGTACTCTCACTTCCTGGAAGGGCACGTCTGTGCCTGATGTCCTAAAGTGTCCTCCCCATCTACTGAGTCTCTGTTTGGGGCGGTTCCTTCTTTTTTAGCAACCACACAATGTGTTTTTAAGGAAGATTTGGTGAGACAGTATAGTTATGAAGGGTACAGTTTAATAAATTGAATAGAAACAGAATACAATTATATGTCTTTGCATTCTTTGAATTAGAAGTCTCTTTCCTGCCTTAGCAATATTTTAAATTATGATGCATCATTTAAGTTCAAAGAGTTTAGGAAATTATGTGAATAGAGAAAAAGTATAAGGTTCTGTCACATCAAATACATCCATTTTCAGTGCTTAGTCCAAGCACACATAAAGTTTAAGGGAGAAAATGACTCATTTGGAGGGAACCTACATCTTCAGTCCTGCAGAGAGACTACAGTTGAGCTATTTTTATCTGTGTTTAGAAAAGTTAATTATGTGCTGACATCATTTATTTGTTCTACCAATATTCGATGAGTGCCTCCCATGGAGTGCCAAGCCCCTAGCCAGGCACTGTGGTCCCAGTTGTAAAGAAGGGATGTGGGTCCTGCCCTCCTGGACTTAGTGCATTAAAGTTTACTAATTGTTCTCCCACCTTCTTTGTAAAAAAATAAGGTAGTTCATCTGTTGTTCACTGACTACATCAGCAGAGGGAATAGTATATATTTCATACTTTTTAAATGTTCATGAAAACATTCTCGAGTTTAGTGTGAGGTAAAGAAGGTAAGCTAGACTGCTAAAGAACTGTAATGATTGTTTCTTCTCCTGGAAGGTCACAAACAAAATTACCTTCTATTTTGGAGGACTGACGTTGTACAGATATGCTCATGTTTGATGGTAAATAGCAAACAACCAGGCATGTAAGTCGTTGCAGTTTCGCTGATTTACATGGCTTCTGCTATCCTAGGAGAAATAACGAGCTCTTGAAAGAGCTCATTTGGGGACCATCTGTTTATGTGCCATCCCACATCACTCTGCCTGTGGTGAGAATGGTGGGTCGGCCCACAGGACTTTTTATTCCTTGTCCCTGCCTACCCCAGGTCTTTAATTATTGCCACACCTCAGGTTGCTTGAGTGTATATAGTCACCTGTTAAGTAGGTTTAGAATAGTCCTTCCTTTCATTTTCGGGGGTATATTTAGAGAGCAAATTTTAAAGCACCTTAAATATTTTTTTAAAGATAATGTAAAAACACAAAGCAGTAGTATTATTGAGACAGTGTGCTTACTGATATACTTGTATTTTAAGATTTGAGAGTATTTCTTTCCTATGCGGCTTGTTTACTGGGAATAAGAAATCAGATCAAGCTAAAAGCCAAAGAAGTATTTCTGGAATACAGGCTACTATTGAGTTTCATTAATTAAATTGAATTCAATCTCAATATTCATTATACATGGAAAATATTAGCTATTTTTAGTCACGTTCTTGTCCTGTCGCTGCTAGGGCCTTATGCAAACTTCATGTGTCAGTAACTGCAATTGTCTTTCACAAATAAAATGCATGAAGTCACTTAACCTGGGCAAGCAAACAATGGCTGTGGTTGTACTACTGCTGTTCTTTTTCACTAGAATCTTCTGTTCTTTGATTCTCTTACTGTTTTCAGTAACTCCACCTAAAAATCAAATATTACTCACACGTTATTTTCTAAAAGGAGCCATAGCTGTTATAAAAGTTAATTCCTCTTTTCATGACAATGTTCCCTGTTAAAATATTTGGCAGTTCTACTTGTAATGTGTGACATCTTTGTAAGGACTTTTGTCCTTCCCAACCTCAGAGGCTCCCAAACAAATCTAACATTTTGTTGATGAAAATTTATGCTCTTGTTTAATTGCTGATTCTCATCTTGTCTTTTACATGTGTGTTTATGTGTTTCAGGAAAAAAGTGCCAGTTCAAATGTAAGACTTAAAACTAATAAAGAGATTCCGGGATTAGTTCATCAACCTAGAGCAAAGTAAGTTCTAGTTCCTATTTTCCTATATTGTTTTTAAAGCTAAAAATGTTTTTAGAGTGACCTCCATTTTGCCTGCCAGATAACCAAGACTTATGATAAAGCCTCAGTAATTGAGACAGTGTGATTTAGTCTAATGGAACAAAATAGAGAGACCCAAAACAGACCCACAATATATGACAGAGCTGACACTTCACATCAGTTAGAAGAAAATGAAGGGGAATATCTGTATAACCATGGGGTAGGGAAAAACTTTGAATAGGTCACAAAGGATGCAGATCTTAAGAAAAATGATTAATTTTTGTGACTACATTAAAATTAAGAACTTCTGTTTATCAAAATATACTATAGGAGAGTAAAAGGCCACAAAATGATGGAATATATTTATAATACGTATAATTAACAGTAGTTGGGTTTCCAGAATATATCAAGTAATTCTATGAATCAATAAGTAAAAGACAGAACTCATAGAAAAGCAGGCTAAAGACATAAATAACCACTTGACTGAAGAGGAAACATGAATAGCTAATGCATATGCAAAAAATACCATTTCACACCACAAGATTGGCAGAAATTTAGAAGTCTAATGATACTAAAATGTTTACCAGAATGTAGGGATATAAACTGGTACAATTACCTTGGAAAACAACTCCACTCTCCGGTGTATACGCTAGAGAAACTTGTGCATGTGTGCCAGCAGGCATATTTTGAAATGTCCATAGCAGCACTGTTTACGTGAGCTCTTAAAGCTCTTGAAGATATGGGACTTCCCTGGCAGTCCAGTGGTTAAGACTCCATGCTTCCATTGCATAGGGCATGGGTTCCACCCCTGGTCGGGGAACTAAGATCCTGCGTGCCTCATGGTGGTGACATGGCCCCCCCCAAAAAAAAAAGCTCTTGGAAATAAAACCCGAATGTCCATCAGACATGTAATGGATAACAAAAATGTGGTATATTCTTATGATGGGAATGCTACATATCAGTGAAAATGAATGACCAATAGCTACCCAGATCAAGATAGAGGAATCTCATGAAATGTAAGGTTGTACCAGTAAGGTAGGTGGTAGTACCTGCCTATGTACAGTTTCATGCATATAAAGTGCAAAAACAGGCAGAGCTAAGCCATATATTATATATATGTACTTGGTAAAACAATAAAGGCAAGCAAGGAAATGAAAAGACATTAAATTCAGAATAGTGGTTCTTTCTACTGGATAGAAGACAATGGGACCAGAGGTTCTATCTCTTAATCCAAGTGGTGGTTACATGCGTGTTCCTTTAATTATTATTATTTGAAAATGTACAAATAACATTATATGTTTCCTTTTTTATGTGTTAAGTATTTCACAATTAAAATGCTAAAGAGAATAATGAGTAGTTTCTATATTGTTCTGAAACTGAGTCTACCTTGGTGATAAAATACACTTGTGTGACTTTGAAGCTACCCGCCCTTTCTTCAAAGAAGCTGTAATCCCAGAGGCTGCAAATCTCTTTTGTGTTGTTCTGCCTAAATATGAACAAATTCCCTAAGGGTGCTGATCACACGAGTACATCTGACACAGTCACCACCATCCCCAAATAAATTTAACTATGACATATATGTAAATCAATATCGTAAGTGGAAAAAGTTGTGCTCTCTGGTTCTTCCCAGGAGGTTGAGACAAAAATAACATAATCACTTTAACCTGGCTGAGTGTCTGGAATTGCTGCAGCCTTGGCCACTGTGATATGGTGTTTAGGGCTCTTCAGGGGGTGGTGAATGAGCTCAGGGATTGAAGTTTTTACTTCCAAAGAAAACTGGACATTTTAAAATCCATTTATCATTTACAGTGTCAGTATAATGGGACAACCGATTTTTTTCACCCTCAGGTAAATGTCATGCTATAATCACAACCTACCTAATCCACTTCACTTGTAATCACTTTTATCTACACTAATTTTATCTGCCTCTGGGGACAACAGATACCTGATAACACTACCAAATCATCTTTTCATCCAAGCCATTAGATATATGCTCCTTTTAAATGCTTCTAGAAAAAGACTCTATTGAGAATTTCTTTTTTCCTTTAAAGCAAATACTTATTTAACTTTGACACATTGAAATAGCATGCTTTGCAGACTGGCATGTGCTGAAGCTTTCAGAGAAGTTGATTAAATTGACTCATGTGTTTACATTAAAATTATGAAGAAAATCACCTGTTTTTCACACAGCATAATGCTCGTGTGTGTGTGTGTGTGTGTGTGTGTGTGTGTGTGTGTGTGTGTGTGTATTTTAAACTGTGAGTCAGATCATTGGGTTTCCGGAATTCAACTAAGAAATTTTTCTAGAGGGCTAAGAGAAGGGTTTTACTTTTTCTACTCGTTGACATAATGTAGTATCCAGGAAATTATTATTTATCATGCAGCTGTATAAAATAAGATGAGGCTTTTTTCCCCATGAGTGGACGGACAATCCCATACCTGATAATGGCAGATTTATTAATAATGAAGGCAGATAATGCTCACACCTTCATTTGATGCACCACGTAGAGCACATTCTTACTGACTTTGTAATCTCAGGCCAGTGACGTTATGTCTGTGAGCTTCAGTTTTCTCCAAGAAAAATGGAGGTGAAAAATCCTGTCTTATAGGGCTGGGGCTTAAATGAAATAATGTATGCCCGGTTCTTATCACAGTGTCTGACACTTGGTAAGAACACCTTAACAATTAGAAACCACCCAAATGCCCTTTGACAGGAAATTGGATAGATGAACTATACTGTATTCACACAGTGGAATATTAGCAGTTAAAACGAATGCACTGCAGCAATGCACAATGCTGGATGGACCCTAGCAATATAGCACTAGAACAAAGAGTAAGTCCTGAAACATTACACAGAGCATAATTCACTCTATAAAGTTAAAAACAACTAAAATAAATCATCTACTTTTTAAGCATATAGAGAGAGTAAAGCTATGTAAAAGGAAAGCGGGGGCATGATGGTTCCCTTGAGTTGGGAGAAACACACATGGGTAGGACGTAAGTAACCTCTAGGTTGTTGTTAAGATCGCAGCTTTGTAGAGGGAACTTAACCTCAACATAATAAAGGCCATATATGACAAACCCACAACATGGTCAACATCGTTCTCAATGGTGAAAAACTGAAACCATTTCCTCTAAGATCAGGAACAAGACAAGGTTGCCCACTCTCACCACTATTATTCAACATAGTTTTGGAAGTTTTAGCCACAGCAATCAGAGAAGAAAAAGAAATAAAAGGAATCCAAATCGGAAAAGAAGAAGTAAAGCTGTCACTGTTTACGGATGCCATGATACTATACATAGACAATCCTAAAGAGGCTACCAGAAAACTACTAGAGCTAATCAATGAATTTGGTAAAGTAGTAGGATACAAAATTAATGCACAGAAATCTCTTGCATTCCTATACACTAATGATGAAAAATCTGAAAGAGAAATTAAGAAAACACTCCCATTTACCATTGCAACAAAAAGAATAAAATACCTAGGAATAAACCTAAGGAGACAAAAGACCTGTATGCAGAAAACTATAAGACACTGATGAAAGAAATTAAAGATGATATAAACAGATGGAGAGATATACCATGTTCTTGGATTGGAAGAATCAACATTGTTGATTCAGAAACTGCTTAGTAGGTAAAGGGTTTTACTTTAGACTAATGGAAATTCTTTGGAACTAGATAGAAGTGATGGTTGTACATTTTGAATGAACTAAATGTCGCCGAATTGTTCACTTTGAAATGGTTAATTGTATGTTATGTTAACTTCACCTCAATAAATAATTTTTTTACGTGGTGACGGACTTCCACTTCCATTTCCGGACTAGATGGAGTAGACACACTTTCCCCATTCCTCCTACTAAATAAATTCCTCCCCTGGATGTTATATATAAAACAAATTAGGAGGCAGGGGGCAGTTTGCTAAATATGATAGGGTGGCTCAGGGAAGACATCTCTGAGTAAGTGACATTTTAGAGACTTGTGTAAAGGGAGGGAGTGGGCCATATAGACATCTGAAAAAGGATTTTGGGGTGGGGATTTATCTTGTTTGAGGTTTTTTGGGGGTGGGGATTTATCTTGTTAAGGTGCTTGGTGGTTACATATACTACCCAAAGCAATCAACAGATTCAGTGCAATCCCTATCAAACTACCAATGGCATTTTTCACAGAACTAGAACAAAAAATTTCACAATTTGTATGGAAACACAAAAGACCCCAAATAGCCAAAGTAATCTTGAGAAAGAAAAACGGAGCTGGAGGAATCAGGCTCCCGGACTTCAGGCTATACTACAAAGCTACAGTCATCAAGACAGTATGGTACTGGCACAAAAACAGAAATATAGATCAATGGAACAGGATAGAAAGCGCAGAGGTAAACCAACGCACATATGGTCACCTTATTTTTGATAAAGGAGGCAAGAATATACAATGGAGAAAAGACAGCCTCTTCAATAAGTGGTGCTGGGAAAACTGGACAGCTACATGTAAAAGAATGAAATTAGAACACCTCCTAGCACCATACACAAAAATAAACTCAAAATGGATTAAAGACTTAAATGTAAGGCCAGACACTATAAAAACTCTTAGAGGAAAACATAGGCAGAACACTCTATGATATAAATCACAGCAAGATCCTTTTTGACCCACCTCCTAGAGAAATGGAAATAAAAACAAAAATAAACAAATGGGACCTAATGAAACTTAAAAGCTTTTGCACAGCAAAGGAAAACATAAACAAGACGAAAAGACAACCCTCAGAATGGGAGAAAATATTTGCAAATGAAGCAAGTGACAAAGGATTAATCTCCAAAATTTACGAGCAGCTCATGCAGCTCAGTATCAAAAAAAAAAAAACAAACAACCTGATCCAAAAATGGGCAGAAGACCTAAACAGACGTTTCTCCAAAGAAGATATACAGATTGCCAACAAACACATGAAAGGATGTTCAACATCACTAATCATTAGAGAAATGCAAAT
Source organism: Balaenoptera acutorostrata (assembly GCF_949987535.1). Lineage (NCBI taxonomy): Eukaryota > Metazoa > Chordata > Mammalia > Artiodactyla > Balaenopteridae > Balaenoptera > Balaenoptera acutorostrata. The sequence goes on from NC_080064.1 coordinate 146,117,544, forward strand.
CAAAACTACAATGAGGTATCACCTCACACCAGTCAGAATGGCCATCATCAAAAAATCTACAAACAATAAATGCTGGAGAGGGTGTGGAGAAACGGGAACCCTCCTGCACTGTTGGTGGGAATGTAAATTGATACAGCCACTATGGAGAACAGTATGGAGGTTCCTTAAAAAACTAAAAATAGAACTACCATATGACCCAGAGATCCCACTACTGGACATATACCCTGAAAAAACCATAATTCAAAAAGAGTCATGTGCCACAATGTTCACTGCAGATCTATTTACAATAGCCAGGACATGGAAGCAACCTAAGTGTCCATCGACAGATGAATGGATACAGAAGATGTGGCACATATATACAATGGAATATTACTCAGCCATAAGAAGAAACAGAATTGAGTTATTTGTAGTGAGGTGGATGGACCTAGAGTCTGTCATACAGAGTGAAGTAAGTCAGAAAGAGAAAAACAAATACCGTATGCTAACACATATATATGGAATCTGAAAAAAAAAGGTCATGGAAAACCTAGGGGCAAGACGGGAATAAAGACGCAGACCTACTAGAGAATGGACTTGAGGACACAGGGAGGGGGAAGGGTAAGCTGGGACAAAGTGAGAGTGGCATGGACATATATACACTACCAAATGTAAAATAGGTAGCTAGTGGGAAGCAGCTGCATAGCACAGGGAGATCAGCTCGGTGCTTTGTGACCACCTAGAGGGGTGGGATAGGGAGGGTGGAAGGGAGATGCAAGAGGGAGGAGATATGGGAATATATGTATATGTAGAGCTGATTCACTTTGTTATAAAGCAGAAACTAACACACCATTGTAAAGCAATTATACTCCAATAAAGGTGTTAAAAATAAATAAATAAAAATCGCAGCTTTGGTTTTTTGTTTTGGTTTCATGGGTGCTTATTATACTATTATTTTAAAAAATAACTAAATAAAAGTGAGCCATGAACTACTAGCCAGGGTGTGTCCTGCTGTGAGGATTAGGATTATGCCACTTCCCTGAGGTGCAATTGAAAAATAGTAATGATGATCATGAAGAAATAACTGTGTTTCGGCTAAGATTTGTCAGGAGTAATGGAATTTCATTTTTGCAGGTGAAGTGTTTGGGAATTAAGACCTTGCCTTCTTATACTTTCACAGCTTAGCTGTTCATTGTTTGGAAGCTTCTTTTTTTAAGTCACTTAAAATGGGAGCCGTGTATCTTTCAGCTCTAGAGCTCATTTTGTCCATCTTTCCTTCGTTTGATTACTTGTCATTAAGATTCAATAGTATCATCACCCTAGTCTCAGGAAACTGACAAGTCACAGAGAGAAGAGGCTCTGACGGCAGGGTTAACTCACAAGAGCTTTGCCGGGACCAGCTGGGAGCCACAAGAATGCTCCAGGGTATAAATGGAGGATAATCTATAAAAATATTGAGTCACTATGTTGTACACCCGAAACTAATATAATATTGCAAATCAACTATACCTCAATAAAAAAGAAATGTTCCAGGGAAGCGTTGTGTTTTCCAAGGTGGACTTTTAGTAATTAGAAAGAAATAGGAATAGCCGAAATTGTTAAGCTGTAGTAGTTAAATCCCAACCTACAGGCTTTTATAAAAGATTTTTAGATCTAATTAATCTTAGCATCAAGTATTCATACTTTATAAACTAAATGAGAAGCAATCCAATTATCCCTTCCTAAATCTTGAAGAAAGACAGTAAAGCCAGCCCAGCATGCTTCTCCGTCTCCTCTCCTCACTCACAATCATCAACTTGTCCATCAGAAGGGGTTTAAGAATCAAGTTGTTACCTAGGGACTGTTTCTCATAGTGCGGTGTGTACCCTGGAAGGTAAGAACTATTATTAATGCCACTGTGTTGATAGTTTCCACGTGAGAGGAGGACATCCCTATTTACCTAGGCGGGAGTCAGTCGGTAGGGGGTAATTGACTTCATCAGAGTGAAAGTTCTATCTCTGTCCCTATGGAAGAGATTTAGGGCTTCTCTCTGAAAGGAACGCATGAAGAATAGCAGAGTAAGCCCCACGCTTACTGTCTGGTTACACCATCTCTAAGACAACACACAGGTAACGAGGATCTCCGTGGTGGGTGTTTGCTCCACCTGGCAGGGTCTGCTGCACCTCTAGGGATAACGGAGTTTATCTGAAAGAGCTCAGTTAGTGCATCGGGGTTTGAGAATACAAAAGTCACCCTTCCATTCAAGGTCCTTTCCCTCCTGTCCGTGAATCCTCTCTGCTCTCCTTACCTTCTTAGTTTTGTCCTCACTAACCACGTCCGTCTCATTAAGTATGCCGTTAAATAGCAAAGAACAGGTAAACACACAGGGCGAGGGCTACTCAGACATGCCTCCTCACTTACTCTCACGTTCCAGTGGATTTCAGTTCCAAAGAGGTGCATTTGCTGTCACCAGTACAGGAGATATTCAGGTCAAGTTCTCGGCTCGTTTGCTGCCAGCCCACACCTATACAGTCAGCTGAATACCATGCTGATGTTGACAGCCTGTGTGAAATACACATTTTAATGTAATAACTAGGATATATTTTCTTGTTACGGTTACACACAGGGTTGAAATATGCCATGTACTGCTTGCCTGTGCTTTTTGTTTTAATTACAAGGCAAAAACTGGGCACACACCTGCCAGTAACACCACTATAAATAACGTGTACGTTGAAAGGAAATTGCGTTCCTTAAATCATAGGAACTGGTAGACTATTATGAAACACGTTTGCAGGATTACTGTAATGACATTTATCCTTAGTGTGACTTCAGAGTACTTCAGTGGAAAAGTCTGCAAGAAATAAATGACTGCCCCAAAGTTTAGGGACTCAGCATTTTTCATCTGAGGGAGCTAGGTTTAAGAAAACACTGAAATATGCACTTAACTACTCTTTGTTTTTCAGCATGCACATCTCTGAAAGCCAACAAGAATTCTTCAGAATGCTGGATGAAAAAATTGAAAAGGTAAGAAGTAAAATAACGCGTTTCAAGGGAAATGTTGCCTCATGAGTTAGAGTAACGATATTCTGGTTTATTCTGTTACAAAGCTTTTCTTGCAAAGGGATGGTTAGAGTTAAAACAAAACATCCCCACACCACAATGTGGCTAGGAGAATATTTAATGTATAACAGAGCTTCCCAGGATCCTGGGCTACCGTTGATCATTCATTAAAGTGTGGCAGGTCAGGTAGAGACTGGTAAGAGCCTTTGCCTAGAAACAGAGCATTGCTATCTATCACTGTGTATTGTCTGCACTTGATGCCCTGCTCGGACCTCAGACTGCAAGCAAGGAGGTCCTTAGCACCTGTCTACTACATACCCAACGCTGCTCTGAGTTGTTTACAAATGTCGCAAACATGTTGCAATCAATACCTTACCTCAGGGAAGTGGCCGTGAGACAGGTAATATTTGCATTTTACAGATAAGGAAATTGAGGCTCATGCTTGAGTAACTTACCCAGGTTTGCAAGGCTAATAGCAGTAGTGTTAGAATTCCAGCTCACGTCTGTCCGACTCCAAAGCAGAGTCTCCGGGTTGCTTCTCTAAAAGTGTGTGGATTTTACAGTGACAGTAAGACACAAAGTTGATTCATGTGGAAATTTAATCCATACTTATGATCTCAGAGTGCCATATGCGAATTAACTGAATGAAGGGTTCAATATGGTAATCATTAAAGGCTTACATGCTTAGAGAATTTAAATTTATCACTGCAGGGAGTGAATTTTAAATACTAAAGTTATACATCTGAGAATTATAATTTGAAAACCTTATTCTGAAGAAGAGTTAAATTCTAAATTCAGAACATATCACGACTATGGTTAAGGCATCACGGGCCAATTTTGCCTTTGAAATGTTTTCCATTTTAATTTTTACTTCTTTTTTACTTTTTGCGGCCCTTGAGCATTTCTTCCTGAATTCCTAGGTTATATACCTATCAGTCAGTGGAAGATAGTGAAAGAGGTCTTAAATTCATCCATATTTCAGTTGCAGACTCTTCTCTGAGGTGGACCTCTCCTGAAAGAATCATTATATAATCTTCTAATGCACCATTAAAAGACCAGCATATATTACCAATGTGAAAAATAGAAATGGGTAATGAACTAAAATAATAGTTTAATCTATAGTGTTCCTTGGCTATGCTTACATTCTTATTTGAGTATTTTTTCTTTTTTACTTTTAGTGAAATTTTAGCTTATGCATGACTTTTTAGATTGAAAACATCATCTAGGAATAATTACCAGGTTTCACATATTGGTTCAAAAGCTGTTCAACTTGCCAGTAACATTTTGTTTTCAGTAAAGAGAAGCATAAAAAGCAATATTTTGTTCCTACTGTAATGGTGAAGATCCTTCTCTGGATTATTTTTCCTCCACTAGCTTTTTGGCAATAAAAATATTTGCTTCGTAGTCAGAGGTAGTCTGTAAAAATTGAGACCTGAATTGTAAGTTATCTTTTTAAACAACATTCACAGACCCTGACAAGGTGTTTTAAATGATCTAATCTCTTTCTGGTGTGATTCCATAATTGAAATTCTACCTCTTGTTACTCAAAACTGAAATTCATTGTTCCCATCTGAAATTCTACTTTCCTTCTTACTTTGCATCCAGGATGTAGACTATGATGTGTTTAGCACAACAAAAGCAAAGTTTATAACTTGATCATTTATTGGATGGAACTTTCCTTGGACGAAGGAACATTTATAGATTCAGCATAAACAGTGTTCCCACTGTATATTGAATACGTTTATATTCAAAAACGAGCTGTTATATAATCTGTGATACGTGCCCAGTTACACATTTCTAAGGGAATTTTGTATCTTCTCTGAATCAAACTTTCCTATTTCTGCTCTCTTATCTAAAGTTCATCCTTCTGAATTTTGTGAATATGCTATCCTATGTATCATCTAAACATTAAGCCTCCCCAAATTAAAATGTTCCTTTTTAATATATGTGTTCAGCTTAATATAATCTTCACCATAGTTTACATAACCAAAATTGGAAGTTGGATTCTTATGAATCATTTTCCTGACTTTTTACCACTGCTAAATATTTCTTTGGTCCAACTAATATTTGGACAACCATAAATACAATTCATATCTATTCTTTAGGTTATATAGGATTGATTTTAAAAAACTAAACTCAGAGCTTCATGCTGAAAATTGGAGTCATTCTGAGAGGCCTTGAGTTTTGAGATATAATCTTTCTCAGAAATGTCCAGGAATTCCTTTTTTCTTCCTTAAATTGGTAAGAAGCAAAGTTGAGTGAATCTGTAGAGATTTAAACCTGCCGTTCCTTGATTCATCCTTTGTATTTATTGAATGTCTACAGGGCATAGTTTGATTTACCTTTCAACTCTCCTCTCCATACTAAGAGAAATCTCTGTTCTGTCTCTCTCAAGATATATGCAAAAGTACCATTAGTATAAGGAAACAAGGACTGCTAGATGGTTTAATACTTACAGGGAAACTTAGTGTGGACTACTGTAAATCAAAAATGATCATGGTGCCGAGCTGCAGTTTACTTTTGCACCACAACTGGGCAAGCAGTTTTCTAAGAAGTTATTGGTGTCAAAGAAAAGCAAGTAGCAAAAATGCATTAAAAAATTATTTAGCACTTTTGATGCTAAATTATTTAGCATCATTTAATTATTTAGCATACCAGACATTATGCTATGACTCAGGATAGAAAAAGAGATAGGAAATAAGGGATACAAAATAAGTAGGAAAGAGTCCCTTGACTTGAGGAGCTCAGTTTTAAATGCACATTTCTTTGAAAAGGTAATTATTTTACCAATGGAGGAGTCCTTCCTCCATCACCCCTTACGCCATTATCACCGTGAGTCAGGTCCTCCTGTATTGAACGTAGGTGTTTCAGGGGTCAAGTGCTGAAACTTGAGGTCCATGAACCAGGCAGTTGGGACATCCTTGGACACTTGGCACCATTTCACTATGCTGGCGTGAAGAAGGCCAGGACACTGAGCTGCATCTGGAGATGACCCCGGGAGAGATTTTTGTCAGGAGAGCAGTGAGAGTTCAAAAGAGCATTGTAAGCTCTGATCTACTTTTGCTTTTCCTTTTGGAGAGTAAAAAAATGCTGTGAAACAATGGGAGCACCTCATTTATCTTCACCTCTTCACTTACTTCACCTTTATTTTTCACTCTGATACCTAACCATTATTCCATTACGTTCTATAGTTGTCCCTGACAGTTCACAGGCTCCTGAACTTTATGTGAAGTGGCGACATTTGCCTAATTTTACAGCTTAAAGAAAATGACAGTTTACTGCAGAACAAGATAATGATTTTAAACTCTCATCTTTCAGTATACTTAGAGGAGAAAGAAGAGATCTAGATTATTAAAACTTGGCCCTGTGGAGGAGTTTCTGAATATTGTACCAAAGACAGATCACATCAGATTTTAAGATATGCTTTCTACTGTATATTTGAGTTTACTTGTAAGAAGCAGAAAAAGTAAATACATTTTTTAAGTATCTGAATTAATACTGTCTTTCCCAGGCAAACGCAGGGGTTTATATTTTGCTTTAGGAAGATGTAAGAACAGCTGACAACTGAGAAGTCTTTTGCTCTCTCAGAGAGAACCCTGAATGTTAAATAAAGAACGTCTCAGTACAATGCCAATTGCATCTGGTTAGTTTTCCTCGTGAAAAGCATCTTAAGCTCTGTTGGGTCATGGGCATTTTTTTGGAATGTTGTAAAAGTTATAAAGACTCTCCCTATAAAAATGCACATGATACCATATACACAAAATTCTTAAGTAAAATTTTAGAGTTTTATAACCGTCTGGAGCCTGTCCTTGGGCCCCAGGCAAAGAACCTGTGCATTTCACTGATGGGCTTTGCTCAGATCCAGGGCCCGACTACACCCATGAGCACCCACGAGTCTCGTCAGGGTCTGATCTTATCCATATATATCTCTGACTGTAAAGAAAATTAGGAAACTGAGCACAGATAACTCCGAGAAAACCCACTCTCCTTCCTCTCATAGCTCCCTTCTCCTCTTTGAGAATAGCTCATAGTACTTCACCCCCCGAGGGTGGCAGCAGACTGCCACCATGCCTTGCATATTCCTGTACGATTTTGAGACGCCGCCTCTGTTGACTGGAATTATTCAATGTGACCTTTTGAGGAGATGTCTTAGAAAGAGCAGCGTATGGATTTAAAACCAGCTGATTTTAAAAGATGTTTATCTGTAGACCTTTACATCTGTTGAAAAATCATTTACACTTCGAAAATGTTTGGGTTCCTGAAGTGGCCTGATTTCCTTGGCCCCAGAACTAACCTAGTGGGTGAGAGACATGGTAAGTCTGCACTTATAAATTTATTTCAAGGGCTCCTTTTCTTAATATTATGTCAGATCAGTCTGAACTACGTTATGAATCAGTGTGTCAGAGATCCGAAGGTGTTTGCTTTTCATCTGGTAAAGAGAGTGACTTGTGTGTAATTATGAGCCATGATTTTTGGTTCTATATATAAACTCTTCCTGAAGTAGACTGTTTAACTGCAGAGCTGCTATAGAATCGAATATAATATTTGGCACCTGCAGGTGATGATAGGTTTTACTTTCTGGTGGTGCGTTTAAAGGCCTCCTCAGTGCCGCCAGTGATGAGAAACATGGGACTGTTGTATCAGATCCTGAAGAATGTCACCCGGCCTGCCCCGTGTGTACAGAGGAAGTCATAGCATGTCCCTCCTACCAGCTTGTCAATTTCCATAACAACCAGGGCCTTCAGCACTGGCAGAGAGATGCTCTTGCTGGCACGTGTGTTTTGGAACTGGGCTGGGCTGCCGATATTCCATTAAACAGCTCCTTGCTCCATGGGAAACACAGCTGGGCCTTAATTTTGCCAATAACCAAACCCTGCCTTGTGTCTCCTTTCCCTTCATCCCCCTGCCTTGCCTCGTCTCTCTCCTGTATGTACCTTTCCTCATTCGCTGGCCAAAGTAAAGCTGTAATTACAGGGTAAGGCTGTGACTCAGCCCTGTTTTGTTTCTCTCCCCACTGCATAGCTTTATGCAAGTGACTTCTCAATAGTTACTATGATAACATTGGCGCAGGAGCCACTGGCGAAGAGAGTGCACACCGTGGGCTTTGAGGATCCTAGCGTTCCCCAGCATTCCATGTAGCTACTAGTCATGGGTCACGCAGCCAAGGAAAATAAAGCAGGCAGCAAGCCTGGAAGGATGCAACACACCCAGGCTCTGCTCACTTTCTTTTTTCTGGAGGGCTTGATTTTCAGAGAATTCTTGAGGTTCTATCAGCCTGGCGCCTTAGGGAGTAGCAAAGGAGAAGAGTCCAGGTTCCAGAACAGTGGAGTACATGAATACAAATAAAAACCATGCCATTTTTATGAATGCAGTGAGGCCGACAGTGCTCTGAACTCAACAGCAACCTGGGGCACAGTCGGTGAATGGTGTCATTTTGCCATGGGTGTGGTACTTGGGCAAAGGAAGGCGGCCCAAGGTGCCACTCAGAGCAGAGAGACAGTGATGCTGGCTTGTGTCGTTTTTTGGTCTTGCTCCCATTTGGTTTCTCCTTCCCGTCCTCTTCCTGGGCTGTCTGTTTCCCCTCCTCCCCATGGCCTTTCCACTCTTTGCGCCTAGCATCCAAGGGCATTGTTTTAGCCCTACAGAGGGCCCTTGGGGACAGAGAGGGTGCCAACCTCTGTCACTGCTGATTTATTATTGAAGCATCTCTAAAAGAACTCGAAGCATTACATAGACGGTTCCCTAAGGATAAAAATTGGGTCTCTGCCTAGAACCTAGCACAGGGCCTGAGACAGAACAGAGTCTTAATAAATTTGTTGAATGAGTGAACGGGGCAAATAAGACCACTGGGCTTAGCAGAAGTAGAAGCACATGAAGGAAGGAGGTGTGATGGGGCAGACTCCTGTAGCAGAGGGCTCAGCGTGATGGGAGGGGCTCTTAACAGTTAGGAGCCCCATGGCAGGTATGTAGTAGGTACAGTGCCAAGAAACAGAACTGACAAAGGTCAAGAAAAGAGGCAGCAGGGAGCAAGTGAAAGAGCCTGTGCTTCAAACCCCAGGCAAATCCGAAGACCCACTCCAGTAGTAGCTGTGTGACCCCAGGCTAATTGTTTAACCTTTCTGATCCTCAGTTTCCTCACCAAAAAATTTGGATAGTAATACTAACTTGTCCGGGAAATTAAAGAAAATTCATGTAGAGTCTATAGCGGAGCGTTTGATGTGTTGTATGTGCTCTGTGATTGGTAGCTTTTATTTTGGTTGAAGTTGCCTCTATCCACATCATAAAGGCCATTTGTAGAGGATGGATTTGGGGGAGGTGGTGACTGAAACTGAACATGCAGAACTTATCAGCTTGAACCTTGCTTGAGCAAGTGCCTTCCTGTGGTATAGATTAGAACAGGATATTTTCCAGTGTACTGGCCCACCTCCCTCCTGTGTGGTATAAACATGTTAAGGAATTAGATTCGTGTGAACATTTATAGAGCCATTAAATAACCTGTGCCAGCTTTTGAGCTGATTGCAGAATGAGTCCATGAGTCAGTGGCCTCGGTACCTCTGAATCCCTATCTGTATTTTTGCTGTTTGGAGAGTTCATTCTTTTTTAATTCTTGTGGGTTGCTTAAAACCTGCTTTTGCAAATATTCATTAATACTAGTCTTAAAATGCTTATAACAACAACAGAAAGTTAGGAAAGGGGATCCCTAACAAGATCATTAAAGCGATAAGACTAACTTCTTTGATTCATTTAACAAGCTTATCTGGAATGTGTTCTCTGGATGCAGAAATGAGCCAGGGTCATGGAGCTGCACCATGAGGAATTAGGAAATTGGGTCCTTGCCTTTAGGGAGCTTCTAATCTAGCAGCATAAAGTTTTGAGTTGGGAGGGACTTCAGAGAGTACCTTATCTGATTTACCCCCAACTTTCCAAACTCCCACTAAACAGAACCCTCTGTAGCAAAGAATGAGGCATGCCCCTTTATACCAATTGGGAAAGAATTATAAAACATACTATGTTTTGTACATTTCTTGAAATGTTTATCTGAGATATCTTGTTATTTGTGGGATACTTATTCCTCTCTTTGAAATTCTGTGGAGAGCTAGAGGAAGCATTCTTGGGGCAGACACTTCTAGATTGCCCTCATTTTAATCCCATTTTTCTAAATATACTCAAAAGAGGAGTACCAAATACTTTAAACTCATATTCTCGAAAATGGTTGTTGGAGGTTTGGAGATGTTTAATCATATTCTGCCTTCCTTCTGGGTTCTAAACAAATTTAAAATAGACACAGAGAGTCAGGTGAGTATCATGGGTCAGTATCTATCTTATTAATAAGTCTCATAATTCCCAAATGCAGAGCTTCTAGTAAACTAGTTTGGAATATATTTGCAATACTTAAAACATGAAAAGGATCTGTAGCCAGCATATATAAGGAAATACTATTAATGCAAACCAATAAAAACCATCAATTAAAGTTATGAGTCTATATCCTTGAAATTCTCTTACATGTGTACAATAAAGTTCACTGAAGCATACATACTATGCTCAGTAGCAAAAAAAAAAGTTTTTAAACCTGGAAGCAGTTTAAGTGCCTAGCACTAGAGGAATGAATAAATAAAATCCTTTATAGTCCCACAGTACAATATCATGCGGCAGTTAAAAGAAATGACCCAGGCGTATATATATATATATATATATATATATATATATATATATATATATATATATATCTCCACAATTATAGATCTCAAATCATATTATTAAATGAATAGAGGAATAAGCAGAATGATAAAAATTGTATGACACCATACAAATTTAAAAAACCATACATTGTTTTTAGATGGACATTCAACAAATATTTATTAAACACCAGTTATACACACACATATACATGTGCACGCACACATTACTATAGTACATTTTTTTGTTGGTTTTTTTTTTGTTTTTTTTTAATAAATTTATTTATTTATTTATTTTTGGGTGTGTTGGGTCTTCGTTTCTGTGCGAGGGCTTTCTCTAGTTGCAGCGAGCGCGGGCCACTCTTCATCGCGGTGCGCGGGCCTCTCACTGTCGCAGCCTCTCTTGTTGCGGAGCACAGGCTCCAGACGCGCAGGCTCAGTAATTGTGGCTCACGGGCCCAGTCGCTCCACGGCATGTGGGATCTTCCCAGCCCAGGGCTCGAACCCGTGTCCCCTGCATTGGCAGGCAGATTCTCAACCACTGCGCCAGCAGGGAAGCCCTATAGTACGTTTTTATATGATATATTTATAAATGGCATGTATTTATATTTGTTATGTATGTAAACATTCATATACAAGATGTATAGTTTATTTGGTATATTATGAATATGATATAAATATTAAAGTATCAAAAATGATACCAAACCCATGACCATTGTTGCACCTGGGGATGGGGGAAGGGGAATGGGACTGGGATGGTAGTTTCATTTCTTCAGGGAGAGAGTGGCAGCTAGAAGCAATGTTACAAAATATTACTAGTTCTTATGCCTGTGGTTGAAATGCAGTGTTTGTTACATTCATTATACTTTTCTGTATCTTTTAAATTTCTCAAAATTCAGAGAAGTCTATGAAAAGAGGAATATGTGTATGACAAAATGTCAGGTGGAAAACAAGCAGATTACACAGTGGTCAATGGCGTTGCTCACACCTTCCACTGCATCCGCCTATGTACAGTTTGGTGGAAGAAAACCTTCAGGAGGAACTAATACACGGGCACCAAGGCATGCTCTAAGTCACCTGAAGTACTCCTGGGGTTTTGTTTTGTTTTGTTTTTTTATTTAATAAATTTATTTATTTATTTATTTATTTATTTTTGACTGCATTGGGTCTTCGTTGCTGCGCGCGGGCTTTCTCTAGTTGCGGCGAGCGGGGGCTACTCTTCCTTGCAGTGCACGGGCTTCTCATTGCGGTGGCTTCTCTTGTTGTGAAGTACAGGCTCTAGGTGCACGGGCTTCAGTAGTTGTGGCATGTGAGCTCAGTAGTTGTGGCTCGTGGGCTCTAGAGCACAGGCTCAGTAGTTGTGGCGCACGGGCTTAGTTGATCCGCAGCATGTGGGATCTTCCCGGACCAGGGCTCGAACCCGTGTCCCCTGCATTGACAGGCGGATTCTTAACCACTGCGCCACCAGGGAAGCCCAGTGCTCCTGTTTTAATTTCATTTGAAACCGCTCCCATTTCCAAGGGCTCTGATAGTCGTGGCCGCAGATGGAGTTGACCTCTGTTCATTGCTGTTCTTATTGGCCAGTTGATCAAATGTGTGACAAGCCTTAATATAATCAGAGCTTCATAACTTATTAGGCTAAACAGTCCCCACAAATTCAGTTAGTTCTGTTTGCCCAGCTTCTGATGTGTCCTCTGGGCCTCCCCCAGTTGTCATCCTCCCAAAGTGTTAATTCCCAGGAAATGTCTTAGATTCATCAGGCCAATGGAAACCTCAGGATCCATCATGAAATCCCATGGACGCTGCTTTTCTTCCTCTTTCTAAGGTGCAGTTTGCCCACCTTAGCCATGTCCTGGAAGAGGAAGGAAGCCAAACGGACATGTTCTCCCCAACCGTGGGCCCAGGACACCCACTCCTCACTGCTCGCTGGGCCTTTTCTCCCTCATATCTGGCTAGTTCACTCTTCTGTGCTTTCTGCGGGCAGGGACGTCTCATCAGTAGCTGCAGTCCTCTCCCTGGCCAAATGCATGTGCTTCCTATTCTGAAAGCAAAGAGGAAGGAAAGGGAAGGTGAGCACTGTGGTCCAGCAAACAATGTTGCTCCTCTGTGTAGGCAGGAGGGAAAGGAACCAACTTGTCACTTTCTCCCCTGTCTGGTAGGGTAGCCCATGGAGCATTAAGAGGGGCAAACCCAGCATTCTCTACTCTCTCCACCTGTCACTGGGTGGTCAGTCACCATCCATAAGGCCTCAGGGGGGTGGGAAGAGAGGGGATAAGGAGAGCCTGCTGGGTTCTCTAATCCAGCAAGAGCGCTGATTCTCACCTGACTGTTCTCAGTTAAAAACTGTAAGGAGAGGAGGTGTGTGCTTAGTCTCCCCAAACCTCCAGCCATGTTCAAAATGAATTCTAGGGTGTAAGCAATTAGTTCAGAGCAAAGAGCTCTAAAGAGTTTGTCTGGAAGGCACATCTTTGTCAGGAGGCATATGGAGTGAAATCCCAGGCCTGCTAAAGCCATTGTCCTGAAGGAAGTGAGTCTTAGAGGAGACCCATGAAGCTTCATGTCCTAGAGGAAGTGAATCCTCGGGGAGACCCATGAGGCTCCAATCCACCAATTGGGTTCTCCTGGCTTAGGGGTGAGGGGGTGGTATTTAAATCTGAACTCTTATACCTGAGAATAGACTAATTTAAGACATCTCTTTGAATTAAGTCCATCAAATGACCTGGAAATCTTCTGCAAAGAATTATGCAAAATTTTGTGGTGTACCTCTTTATCGTTATAAGGAATCAGGTATAACAGGGAAATTTTTTATAAGATAATAGCAAGTGAAAAAAATAAAATTAAAAAATTTGTTGTATATCATAGGATTGAAACTATATAAAAATGACACATGGACAGAGATTTAAATGAAACTTGAAAACTTTCTAATTTATGAGCAAGACGGGGTTGTAAGAAAATTTTTAAATTTAATTTTGATTTTGATCGATGGTTTTCTTGTTTATAAGATAAGAACAATTTTATAAAACGACGTTTTGGAGAAGAACCCTGGCCCCATCTTGAGAGAAATGTCTCTCAAGGTGGAATTTATCTCTGCTGTGTGAGCTCTTAGGAAGAGGGCCTGAACCCGTGACAGAGTTAACCTCTGAACCTACAGATGGTAATTGTATTTTCTGTGACAAAAGTGGGCAGAATACAGCCCATGGGCCAAATCTAGCCTGCCAGACAAGAATGGTTTTTACGTGTTTAAATGGTTGGGGGAAACAAAAGGCCGAATAATATTTTCTGACATGTGAAAAATCATGTGAAATTCCAGCTTAAGGGTCCACAAATAAAGTTTTGTTGGAACACAGCCATACTCGTTCTTTTACTTTTCTCTATGGCTGCCTTCATGTGTATAGCTGGAGCTGAGTTGCAACAGAGACCCTTTAGAAGGCAAAGCCCAAATTATTTACTCTTTGGTCCTTCACAGAGAAAGTCACCAACCCTGCTCTAGGACATCAGTTCAATATGGCCCAGAGACATGGGCATCCTGCATTCTGTATCCCTGCTTTTCCCTTTCCTCACTCCTGCTCACCTCCTCGTGGGGAAAGAAGCATCATCAAAGTCATCTGAGTGCCAACATCAGGCAAAGCAGGACCTTGAGAAATAGGTCCCTTAAAGCTTCTAAAATATCCTTTTTAGAAGGATAGAATCAGTAGAATGAGGATTTGGGTGTAATCAACACTTCATGGGAGTTTTAAAGCTGTTTGGTCAATACATTCTCTCTTGGAAATGAAAAGGCCAATATACTAGGGTTCTTTTCACTGTGGCTGTTATCGTGGTGATCATTCCTATACATGGTCAACACAACAGTCAGAGGCTGTCATATTCCTACTGCTAATTACAAACGATTCCTTTTTCCAACTGAAATGATAATGCACGAGTCTAATTAGAATAAAGCTCATTAGAAACAGACTTGGCCATTAATGCCTTGATTGATTTTTCTAATGAAATAAGCCAGGGGAGGAGACTTGAACAGCACAGCTAATTATTTTTGCTTTTCTTCGGCATTGCCTCAAAACTTGTTATAAATTGTTGTTGTGCCGTAACGAAAATGCTGCTGAAACACTCCCTGACTGAAGAGGCTCTGACACTTGCAGCCCCGAGGAGGCAGTGGAGGGCGCCTGACTCCTGGCCCACAGCCCTACAGGAGGAGGATTAAACAGCAGCCCCTGGGTGGTGTCCTTCATTTCACTTTTCCACCCTCGTCCCGCCTCCTCCTCGTCATCTTTGTTCTGGATTCTGGCTGGTGGTTCACAGATGCTCAAGCTGTGGAATGCAGCTCTCGTGCCCCTGTATTCCTGTTTGGACAGAGTTTAAATGTTCAGGCTCCCATAGAAACTTAGATCCGAGGTTGCCACTGGATGGTGATACATGGAGGAAAAGTTTTGGGGAAAAAGATATTAGGTGGGCAGAGAAGCAAGACGGCCCATTAAGTGTCTGTACCAAATACTGTTGGGACAATTGTGTTTCATTAATCAAGATGTTCTTTGGTGCCCAGAAAGCCAGACCGCCCCACACTGCAGGGTAGAAGGCTACCAAAGAGGCACAACTAAGTCAAGAAACAGACTCACTAAGCCCACAGTTAGGAAGAGAGAGGAGGAAGATGAATCATGTAAAGGAAGCAGACAGGAGGTAGGAGAATCCAAATAATGCACAGGTCAGAAACCTATGGAGCTTCCCAGTGATCCAGAGAGGTTCAGGAGAGGAGGAGGAATTCTTCATTTGTCAGTTAGCCTGCTGTATGATCAGTATAACAGTGCACACTTCCAGGCAGAAATAAGCCTCATTAAAGCAAACTTCTATGGGCCACACAAGGATTCCATTGAGTGTCAAAAAGACAAAGAGGGCTTCCCTGGTGGCGCAGTGGTTGAGAATCTGCCTGCTAATGCATGGGACACGGGTTCGAGCCCTGGTCTGGGAAGATCCCACATGCCGCGGAGCAACTAGGCCCGTGAGCCACAATTACTGAGCCTGCGCGTCTGGAGCCTGTGCTCCGCAACCAGAGAGGCCGCGATAGTGAGAGGCCCGCGAACCGTGATGGGGAGTGGCCCCCGCTTGCCGCAACTAGAGAAAGCCCTCGCACAGAAATGAAGACTCAACACAGCAAAAATAAATTTAAAAAATTAAAAAAAAAAAAAAAAAAGACAAAGAGGAGAGAGCAGTTCTCATGGGTTCCTTTACCCTGCTCCTCTCCACCCGGGTGCCCCTTCCCAATAAAGTCTTTTGCTTTATCAGCAAAAAAAAAAAGACAAAGGGGAATAAGAGACATGTTCTGTTCTGCCCCCTATAGTAAGGGAAGCAAACATTTTGGCTAAAATTACTTTTAAGACATGGTGGGATGGAAGGACCACTGAGAGGGGAAGAGACCAATTCTCCCTAGAGCTTTCACTTGAAATTATGATGTTGGAACAAGATCGTAAACTAAGTAGCCATTAAGAGAAGTCTGGGGAGGAGGGAGTATGAGAGAAGAAAGCAATATATGTGGAAATGCAGGATGTACAAGAAGGATCTGCCAGTTTGGGACATAGTGGATGACCGATCCTGTTGTTTTGTCTTTTATGTTTTAACCATTTTTTCTTTGGGATATTAGATGGTTTTTTCCATGCCTATAAAAAATGCTGCAATGAAAATATTTGTACACTTGTGTAAGAATTTTATAAAGTTATAGTTTACATGCCATAAAATGTACTTATTTTATATGTACAATTCAGTGATTTTTAGTAAACTTAGCAAACTGCATGACCATCACCACATTCCAGTTTTAAAACATTTTCATCACATCAGTAAGATCCCTCCTGCCAGCTTACAGCCAATCCCCTTTCCCACCTCCAGCCCCAGGGAATAAATGCATATATTTTAAAAAACATATATTTGGGAGTTTATCATTAATATTGATGTCTATGATTGCTATAATAAGGGTATGATACTTTTATTGAGTCTTATGACTCATAATACATATTTACCAAATTACTTTCCAAAGCAGCCATACCACTTTACAAGGCTGCCAGCAGTGTATGGGAGTTGCATTTCATTGTACACTCCCAAGAATTGGGTATCGCTATTTTTAAATAATATCTAATTGTCTTCATTTGTATTTTTGTATTTCTGAAGCAGACCATTTTTCTATTTGTGTGTTTACTGACTTTATTTGTTCTGAATGAATTTCCACTCTGTGCCCTTCCCTCTTGTTGAAATCCTCTTAAATTAACTTTTTTTATTGATATGAGCTTCTCACGTGACTTGTCACTTACACATTGTATGCTGCAGGTATTTTTCCCATTGAGGTTTGCCTTTTTATTTTGTTTTATTCTTTTTCTTTTGGTATGCAAAGTTTCATTTTTACATGATCAAATATGTTCATCTTTTTATTTTCTATGTGATCTTTTTTTATGCCTTTGAGGCTAAGAGTTATTTCCTTCTCCAGAGCTTTGACAGAAGCTCAGTTTTATGTTCTGTTTTGTATTATTATTAAGATTTAGCACATCATTTCTCTTGGAATCTGTCACTTCTGGTGACCCTTTTTGTCAAATACTTAACTCTTACATATCTTGGGCCATATTACCAGGATATCTTATTCTGTACTGGTGATGTTTTTTGGTTTTTTGGGTTTTTTTTAAATTTTTATTTATTTATTTATGGCTGCGTTGGGTCTTTGTTTCTGTGCGAGGGCTTTCTCTAGTTGCGGCAAGTGGGGGCCATTCTTCATCGCGGTGTGCGGGCCTCTCACTATTGCGGCCTCTCTTGTTGCTGAGCACAGGCTCCAGACGCGCAGGCTCAGTAGTTGTGGCTCACGGGCCTAGTTGCTCCGCGGCATGTGGGATCTTCCCAGACCAGGGCTCGAACCCGTGTCCCCTGCATTGGCAGGCAGATTCTCAACCACTGTGCCACCAGGGAAGCCCCTGGTGATGTTTTTGATGGCTCCACTTTAAAAAGAACATGAGAGAACTGACACACATGCAAGGGAGCGAGACCTAGGTGGAAACCTCATTATTCACAGGTAATGGACCGAAGGATGCTATCAGTCTGGGAAGACCTAGCCTCTGGTTACAAAGGCCCTGACTATGCCATTCTGTGGGAGTTACAGAGAGGCAGGGTTTGGGCTCAGCTGTGAACAATTTCATGAGCAGCTTGGAAAAGTATCTGACGTGTTCCAGTCGTAAAGAGAAGGCTCCCTGCCTGTAATATGGTCAGTTGGTCAGTGGAGGTCGTTTCTACATTAGATGCAAGGTAAGGGAGGAAGACCTCTGGGTCCCCTTCCAACTCCCAAATCTCAGAACTCTCTAGATACTCTTCCTCCTTTCGTTTATTCAACAAATATTTATTGAGCATCTAATATGTCGCCAGCACTAGTCTAAGTCCTAGGGATGCAGCAGTGCAGAAAACACTTTCTGCCCACTGGATGCGTCTATTCAAGGGGGAAGACAGCCAATAAAGGAACAAAGCAATACATTAATGATGTCAGGTAATGATAAGTAATATAAATAAAAATGAAACAGAGTAAGTGCTATTGTATATAAGGAGCTCAGGGGAGACAAGGAGGTGACATTTGAGCAGAGATCTAGAAAATGTGACGTGATGGATGGGGTGAGGGCTGCGGGCAGGAGGAGCCAGCCAGGAAGTTGGAGGAAGAACAAGCATCCAGGCCCTGAGGTGCCGGCTTGTTTGAGGGCCTGAATGTAGATGAGTAATCCAGCGGTGGCCCAATTTCTCACATAGTCAGTTTATTAACAGTTGGATCTGTTGACCTCATTTTTCAATATTATCATAAGAGCTATAATTTATTAAGTACCATGTGCCAAGCTTTGCTAAACACCTATGTGTATTACTCCTAAGTCTCACAACAGCACTGCAAGTTAGGTCTTACTGTCCCCATTTTACAGATGGGGAGACTGGAGCTCACTGCTTCCTCTCTGGAACTTTCGTCTTGTTCTAGTCTACTCCATTGGGGAAATACTCAGTTCACAGCTGACTATTACATGCTTGAGGTGTAGGTATTAGGCCAAATGCACACACATCTACAAAGAAGTACTAGAGACTTCTGTGATAAACTCACCCCTGAAACTGGACAGCCAGCCCTAGACTATTTGCCTGCTTAAACTTGAGGAGAACAAGTACTGTAGGCACTTTGGAGGAATAATTCCTTTATTTAAAGTCACTCTTTGAGTGTTCCTCTTTAAACTAGCAGAATTAGGACAATGTCCTTTCCTTTGCTACACCTTAATATCGCTAATTCTAAGCCTAGACATTTCAACAAACAAACAAAAAATCTTGACCCTAGAACCTTAGAAATGTATGAGTTGGGGCTTCCCTGGTGGCGCAGTGGTTGAGAGTCTGCCTGCCAATGCAGAGGACACGGGTTCGAGCCCTGGTCTGGGAAGATCCCACATGCCACGGAGCAACTAGGCCCGTGAGCCACAAGTACTGAGCCTGCGTGTCTGGAGCTTGTGCTCCGCAACAAGAGAGGCCGCGATAGTGAGAGGCCCGCGCACCGCGATGAAGAGTGGCCCCCACTTGCCATAACTAGAGAAAGCCCTCGCACAGAAACGAAGACCCAACACAGCCATAAATAAATAAATAAATAATAAATAAATAAATAAATAAATAAATAAATGGATCATCACTTAAAAAAAAAAAAAAAAGAAATGTGTGAGTTGACATAAACTTCCAGTTTCCAAGAAAATAATGCAGACAATTGAAGAAGGCATGGAAACTCTACAGAGTAGGGGTGAGGTCGGGGAAACCGGTAGGCAAAAAGCTCCTTGAGATTTTTGAGTCTACACCAAAACGCCTCTGTGGTTCTTCATACGACCCTTCCTTGTCAGCGTCATCGTGCGTTTCCATTCTTCCCACACGTGGGGTCTCGTGGGGACCTGGCTGTCTGTAGCTTTCAGTGTGTCCTTTGCACAAGGGTGGAATTGTGTCTAACAGTCCCTAATGCTGGCTGCATACCGTGTCTTTACAAAGACTTCCATTTTGTAGTCCCTTTAAGGGGAAAGGGCATGCTTTGGGCTAAGAGAATTGCTGTGTAGCTCCCAAACCCAGCTCACTCCCACTTCCTGCCTTCTGACAGCTGCAGGTTTTAAGGTTCTCTTTCTAGCACAGTTCTTTAAAAATTTCAATGAGACGTGAAGTCATATTATAGAAACAAGCTCCCTATCTGGCCCAGTAGAGCCTGTGTGCAGGTGGGGCCCTTGTGATGCTGAGACGGGGCTGCTTCAGTACGTTTTCTTAGGTTCCCCTTAAAATGACACTGGCCATATGGGAGCTCTTGCTCTCCTTGTTTTTTTTGTTTGTTTGTTTGTTTTCAAATTTATTTATTTATTTATTTTTTTATTTATGGCTGTGTTGAGTCTTCGTTTCTATGCGAGGGCTTTCTCTAGTTGTGGCAAGTGGGGGCCAGTCTTCATCACGGTGCGCGGGCCTCTCACTATCGCGGCCTCTCTTGTTGCGGAGCATAAGCTCCAGACGCGCAGGCTCAGTAGTTGTGGCTCACGGGCCTAGTTGCTCCACGGCATGTGGGATCTTCCCAGACCAGGGCTCAAACCCGTGTCCCCTGCATTGGCAGGCAGATTCTCAACCACTGCGCCACCAGGGAAGCCCGCTCTCCTTGTTTTTGATTTCCAGGTTTTCTGTTCGTAAAATAATTGTTTCTCAGAGCTGCTGACAGGTGATAATAACAAAAATAAAACTGATTTGAATTTAGTTATCAACTCACTACAGTCATAACAAAAGAGGCAAGGATTAGCCCTGTGTTCTGGCCTTCTCTGAGGTTTGCCCACAAGTAACAGGGCGCAGGACTCCTACCTACTTTGTAGGGTTGGTGTGAATAACCAATGAAATAGTGTCTGCAAAGCAGCTGATGCAATTTTCCTTCTCCTTCTCATAGTAATTATAATAATTTCAGAGGAGCAAATGCTTGAGAAATGAAAGTTGCAGTTTGGGTTGACGCAGAGGGTTTACAAGAGATTTGTCCCTCAAAAGAGGGCACTTTCTTTTTTTTATTGAATGATAGATTCTTTAAATTCTATAGTGCTTTACAATTTTCAAAAGTTTCACACACATGATTTCATATAATCCCATAATAACCCTTTTTTCCCCTACCCCTCAAAAGAGGGCACTTTCTTATGGTAACAGTAAACTTGGAGGGTCTGAAATGCTCCTGCTGTTTAACCCTATAACTCATTTACAGAGTTGGAGACACCGCTTTATCAGTGAGTACACCAGTTCATGTGTGTCTGTCTGTCTGTCACTGCATCCAAGTTCTTCCTTGTGGATAAGATGCCCTCTGAACCCCACATTGGCCACCTAGGCCTTTGCTTTGATTGAGGCTTCTTAAGAAGAGAAGGGATTGAGGTGTCTGCCATAGAAGCTTTATTTGAGCACATGGGGTTCTGGCCCATCTGGGGTGCAAGGCTGAGGTGGAAGGAAGGGCTCCCTGACACCTGGCAGAGTACAATTTGTGACGACAGTTCTCACCCACCCAACCGCCATAAGGAAGGCGGTCCCTATTCTCCTGCCAGGGCCTGGACAAACAGGGGGTTTAATAGCAGTAGTAGTAATAATAGCAGCAGCTAATATTTATTGACCACCTGCTAGAAACGGTATTTTTCCCACGTAATCCAGATCACAACCCTATGAAACAGAGACCATGATTATCCCCAGGAAACCAAAGCCCGAAGATTTGCCCAGTGTCTCACAACAATGTGTGTGTCCACATATACACTGGAAAAGTCCTCTTTCCTTTCCTAATGTAAACTCCATGAGCCCACCTTTCCCCTCCAGCCAGCCACTCAGAGGCCACTCGCAGGTCTACTGTCTGAGCCCCATGAGTTGAGGATACGTGGAGAGCATCATCTGATATATTTCTGATAGGTTTGGATGTGTCCTGTTGCCCACAATGGAGAATAAACTCCCAACGGTCAGGGTCCACGAGGGTCTCCTTTCTAGCTCTCCATCATGTGGCTCAGGGAGTGTCTCCTGGGTGGTCTGGGCCAAGGCAACAGCCGGCATCTGCTTGGACACTGTCACCAGGGTGGTGTCATTGGGGACACACTTCTCTTGTCAGGAAGATTGGTCACCCAGCTTCCCTGCCCAGGAGACTTTTTTTTTGCAGCAAGTAAAACAAGCCTGGAGATGACACCAGACTCAAAAACTCTGCAAGGAGCAGGGGTGAGAGTTGGCAATGTGATGGTAGAAGAAACCAAAATCTGCTAATTGGTGAACCATTCAAAGAGAACAAGCAATCTGGGGCCGGTTAGCATGGGAACGGGCCACCCTCGTGCTTTTGCAGGCCCCGAAGACTTCTTGGTGTGGCAGCACTTTCTTATTTGTCAAGCACACGTGTACACATGTGTACACACATACATGTATAAAATTATGTGCCAGGCCCGATTTCATCACTTTACTACTATTAACTCACTTAATCTTCAGCAGCCACATGAAGTTAGTACTGTTGTTACCTTCGTTTTACAGGTGGGGAAAGTGAGACACAGAGAGGTAACTTGATCAAGATCCCAGAGCTAGTGAGTCACAGAGCCAGGATGACTGACCAGCCAGGTGGTACCGTCATGCATTAAAATGAAATGCTGAAGTATTAGGAGAATGTGAGCTACTTCCAATATACAGATATTGTGACAAAGAAACATGTCATACATTTGAGAAATAGTTGTATGCAAAATTATTATTTCCTTTATGTTTTAGATACTTTTAGTAATAAGTCCCAGTTACAAAGAACATTTTATTTTTAAAGGAACGTTCCCCCCAGAATTGAAACATGTAGTGTGTATTTAAAACGAAAGAAGTCAGCCCCCTCCCCTTCCACTGCTGCTGAGCGAGCTGTCTTTGCTCCTGCCCATAGCCATGGTCAAGCCTACTCTCCCCGTGTTTCTCCCGCCCTTGTCTAGGTCATGGGGAGGCTTGGATGCCAAGCACTTTAGACAGTCAGGACATGGCTCTGACTTCTGTTGGAAAGAAGACGTAGACTGTGATCACTCATGCAAAACCCTAAGGTATTAACACGGGATGTTTGCAGAGACCAAACTCCCAACTACCACCTATGCTGTCTAGTCAGAAAGTTAAAGATATGTGCGTGGCATGCCAAAGATTGGATGTCGGGTAAAAGCTTTATGACTTCGGAAAACCTCTGGGCCTCTCTGGGCTTTGTTTTTCTCATCTGAGGAATGGGAGACACAGCAGTACATAAGACATAGGGCTGTGGTGGCAGAATCAGCAAAACTTGAAAAGTGCTAAGCACAGTACCCAACGTGGAGAGAGCATTCGGCAAACTTGAGCATCACGGGATGTTACCTGTTCACACTTGTGTGATCCAGGGGTAGAGAGGGCTCAGTCCAGTTGAGCCAGTATGATTGTCACTCCAGGAAATTTGAAACAACAAACAGACACAGAGACTGGAAGTTACTGCAACTAGGTCACATTAATAGCCACTCTCAGGAGGTAGGGTCCATGTTGTTCCCACATCTATCCTTCCCAGCCTTGGTTACTGAGCCTTCACTTCTTTGGGATACCTTTGTATCTTTCCAGTACATTCCTCTTTTTTTTTTGTTTAAAAAAAAAAAAAAAGAAAGTGGTCAAAGGATATAAATAGTATGAATACGTGACTTTACACAAAGCCTTTATCTGTGACACTGTGACACAGGCAGGACAGGGACTTGTTTCCGTGCTCTCTGTGAGAGACTACAGACCAAGGAGCCATGTGCTTTGACCAAGACAGCCCAGTGATGTCAGACGTGGAGCTTAAATCCCAGGACTAACTGTGCCTTCACAGAGTATATAACCTGCTGGAGAGAGGATGAAATATGTTCAAAAGTAATGGCTGGATATAGTTCTTAAGCCCTCAAGTAACCTGTTTTGTTAGGGAATGCATTAAAAGCATTTTTGCCTTCCTTGTGCATCCCACACATACCAAACATAGTCCTAGATATGTTATACATATTCAGTGAATCTTTTGTTTTTTAATCCCTGTTTTAACTTAGAATGGATTAAGGGACTTCCCTGGTGGTCCAGTGGTTAAAACTCTGCACTTCCACTGCAGGGGGTGTGGGTTTGATCCCTGGTCGGAGAACTAAGATCCCACATGACGCACAGTGTGGCCAAAAAAAAAAAACCAAACAAACAAACCAACACATTAGGGTGGATTAAAACTAAGACATCCCTAGATTATGCCATCCTCCTCTGTGAAAGTGTAAGTTCTGGGCTTGGAGATACAGCTGTGGAGTGTGAGCCGCCCTGGCCTGAGCAAAAAGGGACTCGTTCACTGTTCATTTTGGTTTCTCCTGTTCATGACAAATTGGTCTCCTGAATGGATCGTCCATTTGGTAATTAACTTGGTGAAAGGCTGAGTCTTTCCTGTGCCTAGTATAATATAAGTTCTTACCAATACAAAATAAGGGCTTATTGGGGGCTTGGTAAAACTTCCATGCTATGAGGTATATACAGTTTATAAATCAGCCAACACGTATTTATGACTTACCTACCTGGTGCTCAGTAGTCAGTGACAGAGCCTGGCTCCTGTTGCAGGGAGACATATACTGAGAGAAAACCGATTGCAAGTAACTATCTCCAGCCTTGCTTTGGATTCTCGGTCACATCTTATTCTTTTCTTTTCCTCTCAAGGGTCGAGATTACTGTTCGGAAGAAGAAGATATCACATAGCACCAATTCTACCACTCAAACCGGGAGCTACTACTGTGTAAATAGGTTACACCCCACGTTGAAATCTTTGCAAAGGTCGGTTCTCTTCAGCGAACAGCACTATAGCAAAAGAAGATCGTTCCATATCGTATCCCCATTAAGTTACAATGTTTCTTAATGAACTTGCAAAGGAATATTGCTAAAAACAAACAAAAAAAAAAACTGTTATCGAACTTTCTTTGTTGCTGCTAGTTAAAACTTGTTGCAACTTTTCACTTCTCTCAGTGTCCAGGTCTGCAGCAAAATTCTGCAATTTCACCTTAAAGATACTGTTGGTTTTACAGATGCTCTCCAACCTATTTTCTATAAGATGAGGTAGTGGTGAACTCAGATATCCAACTTCTGCTCTAGACCGGTTCCGCTTCTAAGACAAGCGCCTCCTTCCCTCTCTCCTCCCTCCCTGCCCTCCCCCCCGCCCCAGCAGTCCAAAGCCTTGCTTCTCACTGGCAGTGTTGCGCTTTGGAGATGGGACGGTTGCTATGGCAAAAGCCTTGTTTCTCTGCGAAGAAGAAGTAGAGGCGCTGTTATCGATTAAAAGCATGTTGTGACATGACTCCTGGAGGTGACATAGGAGCGAACGGCAGTTAGTTTCATTTCCTGGGTCTCTTTAATCAAAGATCAAGCTTGCAGCGTCAGTTTTGCTCAGATGCAGACGGAAGTGTGATCACAATCATTTTGGATCCCTCTTGCCTACTTTTTTTTCTAAGAAAATAAACATTTTACTGTTTTTATGTTTCCTTGTCTTCTCCCATTCATCCAGCTCAAGTGTTTTACGATGCTCCTGGGTGCGGAAGACGAGCCCTCCTTAGCAGTGACTCCTCAGCGGCTCCTTGCTATCCCACTTATAACCCACCAGGCATTCGCGGTACTGACAGTGGTCAGAGGAGGTGAGGGGACATCCCACGGCTTTTTAGGAGGGCCCAAAACCACCCTGTTACCTTTCATCTTGTTAGCAAAGAAACCACCCTACTTCCGAATCCTCTCCCTTCAAAATGTCACGCGGGCCTTGCCACTTCCTTTCTCTTACTTTCAGTACTGGATGGTGTGGTGAAAAGCGTGTGCCGACTGGAAAACATAGTACATTGACCCTGGTGATGATATTCAGAGATGCGAAAGCCAAAGCCCCGGGCAGTAGTGGGGAACATGAACTGTGGGTTTGGTAGAGTTTATTTTTCCATAATTCTATGAAGAGAATGGTCTCTTCTCAAAGACAGAAATAATATTTTTAACAAACGTTGTCACAAGTAAATAGCCATCAAAAGGAGAAAATAACTTTTGTATTTTTTTAACACGTTCGATAGCTTGGACGGGGGTTGTCTTTGTTACTTTCAGGGGAGGGCACCCTATTCAGCGCCACGCCAGCAGTGTCCAGGTTTGGGTTTGGCCCACAAAAAAAAAAAAAACAAAAAACACAGCAAAAGCGCTGTGTGTTTCTCTGTTTGCAGGGTTGCGAACGCGAAAGGCCTCAGTATCAGCCACACCGCCCCCCTCCGAAGGTGGGGGTAGTTAATACGCTGTGGGTAGTCGAGAGATCACCTGCCACAGAATAGAATAAGAAGCTAAGTGTGTTCTTGCTGTGAAGGTGAGCCTTGACTTGAAAATCCATCCACAGACCTGGTGGTACCACTGATGTGTTCAGGGGGAGGTTGCTTATCTCCTTTTAGACCCAGCACACACCAAAAGCGAGGGGAAGGAAACTCAGTCAGGCGCTAGAGAAAATGGACTCAAGTGTTAGCAACAAAAGCCCTTCCTTCTTTCAGCCGGCAGCAGCAGCTATTTGGGGCGGGGGGGGGCAGCTGTGGTTGTTACATAAATAGAGACGCAGCCAAAATTTCAGGCTTTTTACCCAGCTTCGAGCAGAAAAAACGCAGGGAGAGTTCGCGTCGCCTAGGGTTTTACGTCCCCTCCCTTTCTATGGTTTTTGGCCAAGTGACTAAAATAGTTTTCCCCAGCTGTAAACGAACTGCTAAGCCCCACCTTAAACTTGTGCGCCAGTGACTCGTTCACTGTTCCGAGGGTGACCTTTTCCCGAGATTCCTTGTTCTTATCCAGCAAGAATGAAGCAAACACTGAATGTCTTCCATTTGGCTCCTCTATTTGGTGTCTCAGATAGTGTCTTCCCAGAAAATCACCACCTTCCACGTGGAGATGAAACAGGCTCACGTCATTTTTCTTACGGTCACGTTTAACATTTTGACATGATACACATGTACACAGAACCACGTGTCTCTGGAGAATCTGATTGTTGAGGGTTACGTGAAACCCGAAGTGTTGTGCCCGTGAGCCAGTGGCTTTTCACCTGGAGTTCTGTCCCCCGGGTTTAACACGGGGTACCTCTTTGATGTGCAGAAGCGATGTCATCTGCAGACACATTCGGTACATCTAGAAACAGAGCTGAGAAATGGGGTGGCAGAGCCAGTTGGCATGAAATGCTTGATTATGTTAGCAACACTCAAAACTGTCTGTTTTCCATTTGTTGGTTTTAATCATAAAACTGTCAAGGGATCTGTGTTTGTACTTTATTTTTTTATGCCTTCTGAAAAGGTCTAATGCAAAAACATTTTGCCTTTTTTTTTCCCCTGTGTATCTGAACATTAAGCCCATTGTCTCAGATACAGTGAAAGAATAATCCAGAAGCTAGTGCTTCTGCTGGCTGTCATCTCTGAGGACTCAGGGAGACGGAAGGAAGGAGGGAGGGAAATGGTCTGGCGGATGGAGGTATAGAAAAAGGATGAGAAATGGACTGAGAAGTATTTAGGACAGAGAGGGGCGATGGGATGGCTGTGTGCCCGGTGCGATTCAAAATCCAGCTGCTTAGTGGCCAGTGGGTGGGGCAGACTGTCGACAAGATTTACAGCTGGATTACACACGCCTTATGGGCTCTGAGTTGTAGAATTGTAAAAGTTTAGCAGTATGTGAGTAGCTTTCTTTTGGTTGGCAGAGATTCAGGATCATGGAGTACTGCTGTCATAATTGAATGCGTGTTTGTTACTGGCAGAGAACCCTAAAAGAGGCTTTTACCTCATGATGCCTCCTAGCCCCAGGCTGGAGCGTAGGGTGGTGTTATGGTCTATTTAGGGACAAAGAAGGTACAAAGTCTGGAGACAGAAAACTAGGTCAGCCCTCAGACACAGCAGCGGCGACCCACCAGCCTGCTGGGAGACAGGTCTCTCCCCGTCCGCAGTGCCCAGGGTCTGAGACGGAGCTTTGATGCCCTGATTGAGGAGGAGCCTTGGTTCTTTAGTCCTCCGTGCTGGTGCCAACCTCCTGCACCTCCGTGTCAGGGGCTCACCCAGGGTCAGAAGCAGCTATAGCTGCAACCTGACAGCCCCCGGGAGCAGGTCCAGGGACGATGGCGCGCCCCCCCCCCGCCTTCGTTCCCAATTTGAGTTATAACTTTGTCTTCCTCACAGTCTCGTTGAGACTTATTTTCTCTTAGGGCCACACTCTCCCATAAGCCTGCTAAGAGCAGAGATTATACCTCTTCTGCAGTTTACCTCAGCAGCCTAGGAGGCCCGTTGGCATATTGATTACAAGTCCTGCTTAGACACTGGGCAAGAATTTAAAAGAGCGTTTCCATGTCTGCTGGTCTTAGAAAAGAAACTCGATTAAATATGTCAGTATCATAGGAAGAAAAATTATCAAGTTCTTAATCTAGGAAAATACTGACTCTGAATCTTGGACTCCGGGACTCTGATATATTTTTTATGAAAGGCAAAACAATTGGTATCTAAGGCTCTCTCCTTCCTCCTCCCAGCTCCCTCATAAAAAAAAAAAGGTATCAGATTGCACTCTAATTTTACATAAAATCTGCCTTGCATGCTTTTCCCCCGGAAGACATGCTCAGAGCTTTATTTCTTTGTACCTCTCAGAAATTAAACTTTTTGCTAAGTTTTGTTTAAAACCCTAGTAGAAGAATAAGGCCTGGTTGGGGAGAGGGAATATATATTGAAGGGCATAATGAAAGGGTAGCTCGAAGCAGGAACATGGCTTCTCAATGTCATGGGTGGATTACTGGACCTCCCCACCTCCACTCCCGGCGCTTGTATAATGCTGGGTGAGGCAATCGACTTCCACCCTGCAAATATGACCCTGCCGTAGACCTTTGGAATTTCATGGATAAGGTCTATGAATTGCCTTTTACCAATGAATGGACATGTTTTTCCAAGGGGGAAAAAAATGCCCTTGACTTCAGTCACCTTTTTGTATGTCTCTGGAAGAGGGTCGAAAGCTCTGGAAGGAAATGAGGATTGTGGGTAAACAGATTTACTTTTGTGACAGACCTTAGGACTCGCTCACTAGCTATGCCATGCTTTTCAGAAGACTCTTGTACCTTATCTGGGATCTAATCTAATCTTGGGGAAAGAGGAAAAGGAACTAACATTTATTTTTTAAACTCACTCTGTGTCAGATAACTGTGCTAGGCATTTTTATAATTGTCTTGTCACAGTAATCCTGGGAAGTGAACCTATTACCCCCATGTTCTAAGTGGTGTATCTTAAGTGTAGAATTCCTATATCCAACATAAATGGCCATGTTGAAAGAAGGAAAGATGTCATTCAAGTGTTTTCCTATTCTTTTTTATTATTACTATGCCCTTTGCAATGCGACACTGTGAAAACAGCCCTTTGGGGGCATCTCCCTTTTCCAGAATCTCTCCTTGGCTCACCACCAGCTTGGTTTCCTCATGGGGAGTGTTTTACTTGGCCTTCCTATATCTGATAAAGCTACAAACAAACCAGGAGAGGCCAGCAGGGTGTTAGTGCCCAGAAGGGAACGGCTTTGGGATTTCAGGCGCATATCTCTTTCCTTGGAATCCTTTCAGCATGTGGAGAAGGAGGCTGGTATCTGCAGTTAGGTATCAGATGTGACCAGAACAGGCTTTTGAGTATTCTGATTTCTTTCCTGGGTCCCAAGGCTTGTTTCATCCCAGGATGCATCTTTTTAAGGTGAAAAGCCTTAACCTCCGGAGAAGTTTAGGAGAGTCTGATCTCCAAAGGTGGAGGAAAGGCAATACCTGGACCATTAACTTGAAATCCTTTCTTGTGAGCTAGGGTTTGACATCTCTTTTTGATCTTTGGACTGGGGCCTCTATATTTTCCAGGCTAGTTTAAGCATTGAAACTAGATGTGAATCTCTTTCAAGACCTTAAATGTTTTAGATAGTCATGTAGTGACTTGGATAGGCATTTAACTAATTTGTTCCAAGGTCAGAAGAGCCCAAGAATTCCCCAGAGTTCCTCTCTTTGCTTCTAAAGGCACAACCTCTAAAGAAGATGACTCATGTCTCCATGGCAACTGTTAAAGGTGCTGCCTAGAGGGGACCTGCCTCCACCCTCACTTACTTAGCTTGAAAGAATCAAAAGAATTTCCTTGTGTCAAGGGGGTGCTATGTCCAGTTTTCTTATGAAAACTGTTGTCAAGATTCCTGCCTCTTTCTGACATGGTAGCTGTCAAATTCCTTCAAGATGATGTAGGAAATGGCTCTTATCTCTTGGAAGCCAGAGAAATTGCTTTAATTCACCAAGACTCACCCCTAAACCAAAGGCCTTATTCTAATGCTGTCTTCCCTCTCTACTCTGAATTCTCCCTTCTTTCCTTTCCAGGGGTTGTTTTTAGCCCAAGGCTTTGCATCTGATTGAGTAAGACTTAGAGGCAGTAAAAAGAACACCGTGAACTCAGCCAGAACTGCCTTAGGGTCCCTAGGGTTGAGAATAGCTCTAGAACCTCGGGGACCCCTGGGCTTAGACCCAGAAGTGATAGAACAGCCCCTGATTTCTGGCATTTCAGTCCAGATCTTCAAGGACTGTTCTCCCTTGACAGTCAAGTGAGCAAGGAAAGTTTCGCAGTAGATTGCAAGCCAGCTTTTCCGTATCTATTTTCCTGGAGCAGAACAAGGCAGCTGCCTTATAGGACTCTAAATTTGGATCAATTTCCTAACACACACACACACCCCCCACAGAAAGATACATGGAGAAAAAATATATAACTACTTTATCAGTGAAGTACTTCAAGGAAGAGCTGCATTTTGCCGTACTGTAATCTCTAAGATAATGTCTAGGAAAGCATTCGTGTAATTATAATAATACCAAACTAGGAAAAGCTAGTGATCACTCTCACGGAAGTCTGAGTTAGACTCGAATAGGAGGATGAAGGTCTGCTGGTCGTCAGGTCTTGTGCCCTCTCCGTGCCAGGATGCCTGCCACTAGCATCTTTCACTCACCTGGGCTTTAACCTGGACTCTGGCAGCCTTTCCCAGCTCCAGGCACATACAGGACCCATCCCTCAGGACACGTGCCAGGTCTAGCCGTATACCCCAGCGTTTCTCACACGCTCTCCCACTCAGCCAGTATGTCCCTGACTGTGGCACTTCAGCAGCTCCACTGGGCACTGGGACGCCAACGACTGGGGTTGGGGCCCCTTCGTCTAGGTTGGCCCAGATGTAACATCTTTAGCATTGCCTCTTCCAGTGTCGGGGACTCATTTATTCGACAGATTATTTGGAGCACCTAGTATACTCCAGGCACTGAGCTAATCCCCAGCAATACACGGTTGACCCAAGCCCAGCTCCCGCCCTCGAGGAGCCCACCATTAGTGGGGAAGACAGTGTGGGAAGTGCCGCTGCAGGGAATTACTGGGTGCCGTGGGAGGCGCTCAGAGGCACAGCCGCCCAGCTTTGGAACTCGGGGGCTTCCTAAAAGAGGGGACATCAAAGCTCCAGTTTGTCAGAGGCCTGAGGGAGAGCATTGCAAAGGGCCTTCCTGGCCGAGGGGACAGCATGGCGCTCGGCCAAAGGAGGGACAGCGTGGGTTGTCAGGGCCTGTGTGCAGAGAAGCAGCTGGAGCTAGGAGTTGAGGAGGGAGAAGAGAGGGACGTGGCCAGGGCAATCAGTGACCCAGCCCAGGGGGCATAAAGAGAGCTGTAGGTGACGCTCTGCCCCCTCTGAAGCCCACTGCCGAGGCCACCCAGTGAGGTAAGTGTGATCCCCATCAGGACCAGATTTTCCCTCCTCGCCGTGGAGGTACACGGTTGGTCGCTGAGATGATTTATTCCTGTGTATCCTCCACCCCTCCCCCAGCTCCTTGTCCTCTCCCCCAGAGGTGTTTGATTTCAAGAGCTTTAACCTGGGCTGGATTTAGAGACATACAGGGGACAGCTCTGGGTCATCCTGACCTGGCTGTAGAACCACCAAGGCTAAAAATACCTCTTGGGAACAAGGCGGCCAAGACCCCGGGATGAGGGTGTACCCTAAGATAAATACACGGGAAGCCACCTAGGGCTTCCCAACTCGGGGGTGTGAGGTCTCCATTCATTCTACCGAAGGGCAGCCTCCCTTGGACAGCCTTTCCCCGGGTTGGGTCATACCTGGCGGCCGAGCCTCTGCCGTGTCTGCAGTGTGCACCTGTGTCCTGCCAAAGAAAGGGGAGTTAACAAACAGAAACAGAAAAGCACAGATGGATCGCGTGCACATGGAAAATACCCGCAAGCCTAGGCAGCTGCCGTGAGCCTCGTGGGGACGGGGAGGCCCCTGGAGCCCTGCGCTCTTTGCGAGTGACGCAGGGAAGGCTCAGAGACAGCAGACAGAGTCTCTCTGTGCAGACAGCTCGCGGTGCCTTTTAGGTTTTCCAAAGAACCTATTCAGAGCTCAGAGCGTTGGGTTTCTCTTCCCTTTGCCCCCAGACAAATAATTAGAGACTTTATAAGAAGAAAAAGAATTAGATGAATCAAAATACCAGCTGTGAGGCAGCATGGTTGCAAGAAACTCAAGAAAAGGCCACAATAGGTAACAATTTCCGTGAGGAGTTGGAGGCACTGGGGGCTGAAGGCAGTTTTCCTAGCTGAGGGGCTCAGGTCTCCTGACCCCAGAGGGCCCTGAGGACGGCTTGGGGCTCACCTCTTTTGCAAGACCTCCACACCTGCCCTCCTGGGTGCAGCCTGGCATATTCACCAGCCTTCTGGACCCTTGGAAAGATTGTCGCTCAAACACCTACTCTTTTCCCAGATACTCCTCTGGCTCCTTACTGAGGAATTTCTAATTCTGTGTCTTGTGGTTCCCACGCGACTATCCCACCAGCCTAGACGTTTTAATTAGAACTGGGCCTGTAGTAATCACGATGCTGGAAACTGACAGAATATTTGGCCTCAAATACACCTACTTTAAAATGAAGGTCCTGGAAGGTCCCCTTGGTCGGGGCGTGGTCATGGAATACGGCCAGGTTTGCCTTAGGACACCCTCTCCCCATTGTCTGCCCTGGTCCAATTCCCTCTCCATCACCAGGAAGAGATCAAAATGCTTCCCTGCCAGGTGTCAGTGGCTGTGTATTTGCTCTTCCCAAGGGCATTTGTGTTTTATTTAGGATGAGGCGTTACATTCAAGGAAAATCTAGTGGCAGGATCAGGAGACATCAGCTCTCATTCAGGTCTGGGAGATCATCTTGAGGCATTGCTCTCCTGAGCACCTGCAGAGGCTTCCTCAGGTGGGCGTGGGAGCCCCGCAGGGAAGCCTGCCCAGCCCTCCACGTGCACGTGAATTCTGTAAAGCGGTGGGTGCCCATCTGTTTGGACCACACGTGGCTGTCAGCAAAAACCTTGTGAGATGCATCCCCCCCCGTATGTTTATTAATTTAAAGTATATATTCATATACTTCTGTACTAAAACATTAGGCACATTTTTAAAAGTGCACAACATAGAAATTTTTAAAGAATAAGATACAAAATATTATAGACAGAGGTTCTGGTATTTTCACTCTGAAGCCCTGAGGGTTTGGGTGCCCCCTAGTATTAATATGTGCACAGCCACTTTGGACACCAACCACCATTTCAAGAGCAAATCCTCACACCTTGATGGCATCCATCCCAAACTACTGTGCTGGCACTTGGCCTGAAGCATAGGAAGGTCTTAAAGCAAAATCCCCAGGAGATTCTAATCTGGGAGACAGGGCAAGCAAACTCTCAAATGGCATAAACTTAAACAATTCAAAACCCCATCCGACAGGAGAGTGGACTCCCTAGGCAGTAGTGGCTATAGGTGCTAAGAAAAGATCAGGTACACTATACAGAGCCATGGGGTTGCTCATATTCCCTCTCTGGGTCTCCAGAAAAGGACATTTGGCAATATCCCCAGCTCTCTCATGATTGGAATTCTTTGAACCCTCAAAGTTCTTCAGTAGTACTATTATTCCCCACAGTGCAAGTGGGTCCACGTCGCTTGAATATTATTTCTGATTTGACCACCAAGATATGATGATGATTCTGTTTCATTTGAAAAGGGTCTGAGAAGGTATACAGGTCTAATTATATATACATATTTATACATGTGTATTTTTGTTTATTGTTACATTTTGACATTGGACTTTCTATTAAATAATTTTTAACAGTTGACCTGGCTTTGTGCTTTTTTGTGCCTTTCTTTCTCCCTGGATCTCAGGGAAGGGGCTGTTATAAACGTCTGCAAAAGATCTTGGGGCCTTCCTGTCCGTTCTCTCTTCTGTCTTCTTCCCTACTGTGTGTACATAAGTTCAAGTTCTGTTTTTACAGGAGATGTACTACATCAAGCACCCACTTGGAAAGCCCCCAACCTTGTTTTCATTGCCTCCAACTTTCAGGGACAGCCCCACTCAGTCCCTTCAGCTTCTGCAAATTCATAAATTCAGATTTGATGAAGTTGCAAAAAAGAGCAATGACAAAAAATG
This sequence comes from Balaenoptera acutorostrata, assembly GCF_949987535.1. Classification (NCBI taxonomy): domain Eukaryota; kingdom Metazoa; phylum Chordata; class Mammalia; order Artiodactyla; family Balaenopteridae; genus Balaenoptera; species Balaenoptera acutorostrata. The sequence goes on from NC_080064.1 coordinate 146,151,675, forward strand.
ATGCCATGAGACTCTCAAATCTCTTGTACACCCCTTTCCCTCCACCACACACACACACACACACACACACACACACACAGTCCTAGATGTGAGACCTTGGACAAGTTACTTAACCTTCCTGAACCTACTTGAAAACAATACTTTTCTCATTGGTTTGATTTGAGGAGATCCCATAGTAAATGCTCAGTAAACAACCACCCACTTCCCAAAGGCACTCATTCAGCCAGCTGACATTTGTTAATTACACAGTGTATGCCGGGCACTGGGGTCTCCCAGGTAGGGGGTCAGGGATGTGAGGAATTAAGGAATTCCCCTCTCCAAAGTTAGATGCAGGGGGAGCAGTATGAAAAATGAGGTATGTGCCTTAGAGTTTCTCTCGTCCCCCACCCTCAAACGCCATGACTATCTGACACATTCTGGACGCTGAAAACAATTGATTCTCCCACTATGCTCGCCTTCCAGGATCTACCAGAGAGAAATACACACACACATAGTCTCAAAGCATGAAGCCAAAAGCAGTTTCTCTTGGTTCTGTCTTCCCTGTAGCACCAGCCTTTTCGCCTCTGACAGGCATTGATCTGATCAGCCAGCCCAGCCAGCCTCTGTGCTTCACCGTGGCTCTTGGGAACAGATTTTCTTTGTGATTTCCTAATGGTTTGGTAGTGAGAATAAGGGTGGGAATGATGAAGGGAGTGGAAGGGAGGGTCTGCCAGCCAAGGGGAAAGAGTTGATAACTATTCCCAGGGTTTTTCCTGCCAGCAGTGGAGCTGGAAGTTCAGATTTACTGCTGAGTTTTACAGGTTGTCAAACAAGGCAAAAGCCCAAGCTTCTGCCCAGAGGAAACCTGGGACCCAAGCTTGTTCTTTCCGAAATAGTAAGCCTGTTTCTCCCTGCAGAAGCTCGCTTGAAATCACAAGGCCAGCCAAGCTTGAAGGGTTTCCTAACCCCACCTCACTCCCGACTGCACCTCACACACATACACACATGCTGGTCCCCTGTAGCCCTGACTGGGAACTTTGGGAGCTTCCTTTAACCTCAAGCCACAGAGAAGTCAAGCTGCAGAGGAGACCGCAGGACTGCCCCTCGTGTCCACTCCCCAAGCTCTTGCAAGCAATGTCAGTGTCCAGTCCACTGGTCGTAGCTGGACTGAAGCCTGCACGTGGTGGCCTGGAGTTCTCTTACTTGGAAGCGGGAGTGGCGGGAAGGGACACGTGAGTGATGGAGGGAAGAGGAAGACCGATTGGATAAAGCCTCATCAACAAATCAGAGGGAAATGAGTGAAACGAGACCACAAGTGCTCACACTCGGCCTGGCCCAGCGGATGGCTGTAGAGGACGGGCGCTTCTCCTCAGGGGTCTCCCGGCCACCAGCACCCCTGCCACTGGCACTGCCCACCCACCATTTCCATCCCGAAAGCTCAAAGTCATCTGGTGGGGAGCATGAAGTTTTAACTTACTAGATTCACATCATGTTACCCACTCTCTGACAGAACCCAGCTTCCATTGGCCACTGCTCTTAGCCGGGTCCTTACCCTGTACTACCCTGCCATGTTTATTTTCCTACTCTGGTTCCTGCTCTCCCCTCAGGAAGACTCTCCCATTTCTCCTTATTACAGAAAATTGAACTTCCTTTGAGATCCAGTTAAAACTGACCACTTGTATGAGACCTCGTCTTACGACCCAAGACGTGCCAATCTTTCCTGCCACAGAACTTCCCTTTCAGCAGAGGCCAGGTGTTGGTGGGGGGGGGGGGGGGGTAGAAGCCCTGAGAGGCTTGAGCCACAGAGAGTTGTGGTGTAAGACTAGGTCTCCAAGTGTAAGGTGAGGCCTAGAAACCAGGTCAAGTTCAAATACTTACTAAGAGCCGAGTTGCCGGTACTGAGGAAGGGTGAGCCCATGGCAGAGCCCGGAGGAGGCAGGTAGCAGGTCTGAAAGCTGTGATGGTCATGGAGGGAGAATTCAGGGAGAGAGTGGAGCATCTGTGTGCAAGGAGATGCGTAAAATAAATAAGCAACAAGGAGATAATGTACAGCACAGGGAATATACCCATTATCTTGTAATAACTTATAATGGAGTACAATCTGCAAAAACACTGAATCACTATGCTGTACACCTGACACCAACACAATATTGTAAATCAACTATACTTCAAAAGGAAGAGAAAGAAAGGAAGGAGAGAAAGGTAGAGAAAGGAAGGAAGGGAGGGAGGGAGGAAGGAAGGAAGGAGGAAAGAAAGGGAAGGAAGGAAGAAGGAAGGAAAGAAGGAGGGAGGGAGGAAGGAAGGAAGGAGGAAAGAAAAGGAAGGAAGAAGGAAGGAAAGAAGGAAGGAAGGGAGGGAAGTAGAGAGGGAGGAAGGAAGGAAGATGTGCGCCAAACTATACATTACAAACAATGTTGTAGCATTATTTCTAACGGAAAAACAGAATGCACTCTTAATGCCCATCAAAAAGAGAATGGATAAACAGTAGTTTAGTTAATTTTGTATCAACATGAATAAACCTCAAAAACAGAGCAGTGAGTGGAAAACATGCAGAGGATACAGTATGATGCCACTCATATAAAGTTTGAAAGCTTTCAAAATCATATATATATTGTGTGTGAATGCCCTACGTGTATAATAACGTGCATAGAAAAACATACATGGGAAAGATAAATACCAATTTCAAGAAAGGGAGGGGGGAGGGAGGGCAGGAAGTGGCACAGGGGAGGGTTAACAATGTTTCAGTCTTTTAAAAAATTAACTGAAGCAGATATGGGGAAATAGGGTGTGTGTTTGGAAAATATTCCCTATACTCTTTTGTGTGTTCAAAAAAAGACCTCATGCCAGTGACCAGCTGCAGCTGGTTTAGACTCAGAGGCTGCCGTCAGCCACGGATGAGACACCAAAGCTTTACCGGGAATGGACATCACTCCTCTCAGAGCTCTGGTAGCTTTGGAAATCTGTGCTTCATCTCATATATTTAGGTCCTCTTCTGTGGTTTTCCCACACAGAGAGCAGATCCCCTGAAGTCCCACAGCCCCTAGCAGTGAGCTGCGCATAGAACTGGACTGGACAAACTTTTTTTTTTTTATTGAAGTATAGTTGATTTACAATGTCTTAATTTCTGCTGTACAGCAACATGATTCAGTTATACATATATACATTCTTTATCATATTCTTTTCCTTTATGGTTTATCACAGGATATTGAATATGGTTCCCTGTACCATGTAGTAGGACCTTGTTGTTTATCCATTCTGTATAAAATAGTTTGCATCTGCTAATCCCAAACTCCCAATCCATCCCTCCCCCATCTCCCTCCCCTTTGGTAACCACAAGTCTGTTCTCTAGAGCTGTGACTCTGTTTCTGTTTCGTAGATAGGTTCATGTCGTATTTTAGATTCCACATATAAGTGATATCGTATGGTATTTCGACAAACGTTTTGTGGGCTGATTTCTCTCATCATTTTCTCCCTGAATGAAACTCTATCAATCACTTCATGTAATTCCCATTTGCATAACACATGCTGTCCACGTGCATCTCCGTCCAGGCTGCCCGGCCCACCTGGGGCCTCACACACGGCCCCTCAGACTTGCCCACGACCACTTCCCACAAGGCTCAGAAACCATGGTCTGCAGTCTAGAAAACGTTGAGGAAGAGGTTTAGCAGGTATGGAGTGACGCTGAAGGACGAGAGAGAATCCCACGTGCTGGAGGCGGGAACTTCCTAAGACGTAGTGAGTTGTTCAGCACAGTTCCAAACATCAGAGGAGAAAGGCCTGCCAGTAGCTCTCCTTCCAGAACTTGGTTCCTCCAAGAGTTTTATGGCTCAAACAAATGGCGTTAACAGGGGATAAATGCTAGGAGTGAGTAGGACTTGAGGATCACACACACACACACACACACACGCACAAATAAAAGAGAAGGCATCACTTAGACAAACGTCATTGGTTCATTCTAAGACAAGCTTTCATTAACGGTCGACTCTGGGGGGGGTCTCAACAGGGGCTGCACATTAGGTCACATGGGGAGCTTTTCAGACCACCAGTGTCCAGACCTCAGGTCACTTAAGTCAGGATTTCTGGGAGGAGGGCTGGGCATTTTTAAGCATCTCCCCAGGCCACTGTGAGACACAGGGAGGGTCCCCGGGCTATTTGTCTACCTAGCATGCCACTGAGATGGGCACCAGCAAACAAAGCTGGACAGAATAAACCCTGCTCCCAGGGAGCTACAGAATAGTAGGGCGTGGGTCTGTACACACACTCCAAGGGGCTGTGAGAGCCCAGCAAAGGAAGCACTCAACTCTGCTACCAATCTCGATGGTGAGAATGAGCCAGGAAAGGCGGGGAGTGAGGAGGACCCCCGGTGACACATGAAGGTGAGTCTCTCGTGTTGATGGGACAAGAGAATGAATCAAGCCCTAGAAGACGAAGAGCTCAGGCTAGGGAAAGGCCTCAAGGGTTCATCTGGTGTCCAGACACGATTTTGCTCAAGCCATTCCAAGGAAAGAGAATTTCGTGAACCCACCCATCCTGGGCAGGAGGTTTAGCCCTCATCGCTGACCTCAGGCAGAAGCCTAAACCTGCTCCTACCTTGTGGTGTTCCTCACCCAGCTGCCCTCAGCCCTCAGTACACCCCTGGCTCTGGGAGATGCCTTCAGGATAAAACACAGCATCTAGGGAATGAGTTCCTTTGCCCCAAATTGACAAACCTCAGGGAAGGCAGATTCCACCCCCAGAAAAGCAGGGTCCCTGGTTGCAAGGGACTGAGGGCAGTGGCTTCTCATCCTCTCTGCAGCATCTCTCAGCTGAATAAAAAGAACAGGATTTACACACCCAGGACGTTCCATGGGGCGGAGCTAGAGTGGGGTGATGGGTGGTGGTATAATGATTCAAATTGAGGCTGCAGTGGTTGAATGCCTGGTGAGTTTGGGAATTGCCGGCTGGGATGTTACCCAAGATATATGCATCCCCCCATGTGGGTCAGACGGGCTCACGGCTGGAATTTCAAGCACTTGCTCCAATTGTTCCCGGAGTTCTGGTCATTGATATGCTCGGCGCTTGGTCACTGACCTGACGCAGGGTTCTTGTGGTTTGCTCTCATATCTGGGACTGAGAGCCTTGAATACAAGCAACGCAGACAGGATCCAATAAAAAGCAGTTGTAAAGACTGACCTGCCACCACCCTGCTTCCCAGGGCCCCAGCTGTGGGGTGAGGCTGCCGGGAGGGAGGGATGCTGGCTGGTTTCCCCACAGTCCTTTTGTGTCAGCTGAAGGCTCCCCTGAACACTTCCCGTCTGCTACAAACCAAGGCTGGGGCCCACAGGGATACGAGTCTCCCATGATCAGACTGGAATACAAATGGAGTCGCCAATTTAAAGATCAGGTTAGATGGCGTGGAACGGGAGGGGCACACAAGGAGAATCTCCTTTCCAAAGCTCCGTCATTCTACATGTGAAAATTCAAGTCACTAACAAGGCTCTGTCTGTTTTCGGTTCCCACCCCCTCTTCCCAGGCCCTTGCCCAAAAAAGGAGAAAAGGAAGCTTTAAATCGTCACCCTAAATCCTCTTTTATCCTTGACATAATCTGCCAGGATTTGTGCCCCTGCCAATGCAGTGGGATTCTGGTGCCCCAGGGGCCCCTTTTACTCCTGACAGGGCCCACAAACATCTCCTCATTCCCACCCCTCCTCCCCCCAGCACACAATTGGAAGGAAAAAGCTTGAAGATTTTCCAAAATATAAGTAAATAGTGTCATCGGGGTAAGTAGGAGGACCTGGGTAAGCAAATCTCTTCACATACTGAAACCTGGTCATAGTCAGAGCTGAGTTCCCTCCCTCAAGTCCCAGATGAGATGAGCTTCTTAGCAGAAGCTGAGTCTACCAAACACTGGCAGAGTCCACGTCATTGGGGGGAAGTGTGACATCAAAGCCATCAACTGGTCCCCAACTGATCCATCCTCCTAATGGTCACTGCCACATGTGGAACAGAGACTAAATGTTCTCTCACATATTCCTCCAGATAACCCCTCTAAAGTAAGCCCTGTTCTCTCATTTTACAGTTGGGGAAACTGAGCCTCAGAGAGATTGAGTAACTTGCCCAAGGTCACACAGCAGTATGTGGTAGAACCAGGATCAGGTCATCTGACCCAGAGGCCTGGCTTATAACCATTCGGCCATAGTGCCACCGACATGTGTGCCTTGGGTCAGCATGCCATGTCATCTCAGTCTGGTCATATTCTTTGCCTGGGCCACCATTGAGCCAACTTCTCGAACTTCTTTCCAGTATGCTCTCACCTGGCCTTCCTTCAGCTGGAACAGGCACCCTAAATGTGTCTCTCGTGGACCGAATCCACAAAGTACTCCTCACTAGTGGACATATGCTGCTGTGAGCACATGAACGGGACCCCAGGCAGCCCTTCCCTCGCAGCACCTACCGCAGGGGGTTCCTTGCTTTTCTTCCCTCCTTCCTGCCTTCCTCTCTCTCTCTCCCTCTCTGCCTTCCCAAGCTTTCGGCTAGCGTTTCCAGCGTTTCTACATGCCAGCTAGATGAGCCACCAGAGTCGGCACTGGTCATTCAAAGGAGGTCTTATAAATTCCATCCTCTTCCCCCAAGACCATTCCTGACAGACCTGTCCCCATGACAGGGTCACTGTAGCATTCTCAGGGCCCTACCAGCTGAGAGGGTCCCACAGCTCTCAGCAGACGACCGCCTTTTGTCAAAGGCATTTTGTGAAGGACTTAATGCGTTGTCACTGAATTTGTTTACCATTGCTACATGACTTATTGGGCTAAGGGGCAATGAAGGCAGGCATCTCGTATAGCCCATATAGCCACCTCTGCACAGCACCTCCAGAGTACTCAATTCTTGCTGCTGACTGGCTGAGCCAGGTGGCCACTGAGTGCACGTGACAACCAGCAGCCAATCAGCGCTCCCCACACCTTTTTAAAAAGATTCACATGTGTTTAATGTGTATAAAGCCAAGAAAAAGACAGTCCCAAATTCGATAGCAGTATTCTGTACAATTCATACGGTGGGGTTGAGAGGGAAGGTGAAGAGGCTGTAGAACCTACACCCCAACATGTACAAAAATAACTTAATAGCAATTCCCACCTGCAAGGAAGACATAGCTCTTTTTCCAGCCACCCGGTCTGAATGAGGGGACATATCACAGTAAACCCAGCACGGTGGGAGCTAACCCATAGGGGCCCAAGGGGCTGGTGGGGGTGAGGAGGGGCAGTAGTCCTAGGGGAGGGGCTATGAGGAGGTCCTGAGGCGGTTGTTGGCTGAGCGAAAGCTCAGCAGCTTGTCCACCATGGGCGGGCATAGAAGAGCTGACTTGCCAGACTCTTGGGGCAGCTGTGCTTCTCCAGGAGATTCAGGCAGTACTCGTGGAAATCCGGCTTCTAGTCGATGTAGGTCACAGCTGCCATGCTGGGCACAGGATGAGTTTGCTGTGGTCCTGGAAGACGTCGCAGGATGCAGGATGATGGTGCTGTGCTTGCAGAATCAGGTAGGCAGGTAGGGTTGTTGGACTAGTTCATCACCTTCCCGTGGGTACCCACCTTCAGCAAGTGTTCACTCATGTAGTTTTGGAAGTACTTGGAGAGTGATCTTCACGGAGGAGTTGGGATGGGAACTCACGGCGAGGGAGAACTCTGCACCACCGTGCTCTATGAACCACAGACTGTCACCAAGGCACCAAAGGATGAGGTGAGTCCAACCATCGGAGAACACCCCCGACACTTTGCTACACGGCTGATGCCCGAGGCTGCACTTGTCCCAATCGTCCCCCGCTTGCTGACTCAGAAGATGGGGGTGCCAGAGGGACCCTCAGCCTCCTCTTGCCTCACCAGCCCGTCTCAGAGGGCCTGGAGGCATTCACGCTATGCAGCCGCTATAGCATGTCACCAAGGTGGCACTCTCTGGTCTCCTGGACCACTGGTCCCTCTTTTCCCCAGGGAGTCTTGGGCATAGAGTTCTCTAGGCCTTTATTTAGGACTATGAGAGTCTTCCTGTTGCTGGGATCCAGGCTTCTGGGAGCGATTGAATACCTTGATGGAATGGTGGGGCAGGTAATGGGAGATGGGCTGGGATGTAGCCAGAAGTAAAGGACTCGTCTTGAGCTGCTCATGAATGATCAGGTGAGCAGTGGGACCTGTCTGCGGCATCTTCTGGAAGAGGGAGGTGGCCACGGGGTTGATGTGCTTGGGGATCCTGCATTCCTTCTTCTTGATCCAGAAGTCGGTCAGTTTTAGGCAAGAGATCTCAAAAGGTGATCTACCCACCGACAAGGTATATATCAACATGATGCACCCAATAGGCCCCCCGTCCACCAGGAAACGGTGCCCTTTCTTGCTCAGAGCCTCAAGAGCTACGTATTTAGACAGGGTTTTCTTCTTCTGTTCCCCATCATATTCACCTTTGGTTGCCGGGCCAGATCCCCTATTTTCACCTCCAGATCGTCATTCAGGAAGAGTTTGCCCAGCTTGAGGTCCCGGTGAATAACCAGGTTTGGGTGCAGGTACCGGCAGCCGAGGACCACGTGCTGCAGGTAGCGGCGGACCTCGGGCTGGGTCGTCGCCTTCCTCCGCCGGTGCGGCTCCAGGGGAGATCTTCGGCGGCAGCAGCGCCCCAGCACCACCAACATGAAGTTCGTGTCCACGTGCACCTACGACTCCGTGCTGGTGGGCGAGAGGGCAATGAACAGACATCTCCAAGGACATCTTCTCCTTCCGGTGCGGCCTGAGCAGCCGCGACTCAGGCAGGATCTTGCGGCCAAGCGCCTCCTCTTGGCGTCCTCATCCTGTCAGAGATCTCAAGGCACTTGGCGAAGCCGCCCCTCCCGCAGGAAGCGGCCCGGCAGGCAGCACCGCCGACCGCGCGGCTCCACTAGGACCTCCGGGATCTCTTTTGCCTGCTGGATGGCGGTCGGGGGCCCTGGGAGCCACAACTCCAGAGATCCCGGCTTTCCCCGGTGGGCTGGTGCCCGCGCCAGCGTCTCTGCAGCGCCGCCGCGCTCGTGTTCCTGGAGTTGCGGGGCAGACGCCGCAGGATCCTGGCAGAGGTTTGACACCGCTCCGCTGCTCCCCGAATCAAATGCTGCACCGGGCCTGTTGCAAAAGCCTCTTTTTTTTTTTTTTTTTTTTAATCACAACCGGGGAGGAAGAAGCGGGGCAGGAGTGGCTCAGGTCCTCCAGGTACCCTGGGCGGCCCCGCCCCCCGCGAAGCCTCCAGCCCCAGGACTGGGTTTATTTCCTCGGGCAGAGGGGAAGTGTAGGGAAGGTGGCTTTATCAGATTAAGTCTCACTAGTGAAAATGCTCAGTCTCCCAGCCTCTGTGAGCAAGGCGAGCAGCCTCCTGTGTACACAGTGGTTTCCAGGCTGGTAGGTGGTTGTTTTTCCTCCAACCCTTGGCTAGCTCGGCCTCTCACCCGAGGGCTGTGGTTTGGGGAATGTTTTGACTTGAAACATTCAGGCCCCTGGTGGTATTTGGAGTTGTGAGACCCTTCTGTGCTAAAAGGAAAAATGAATGGTCTATTTAGAAACTGCTAACAATTCACAGTATAAAGAACAGGCAACAATTCTGCTGCTGACAGGCTGGTTTTCTAAGGGTAGTCCCTGGGGAACTGGCTGGGTGGCAATCATGGCCCCTACTCTGGATACTTCATCTGGAAGACCCCCTGCTAGTGGTGGCAATGCTTCCAGAAAGCCTCTGCCCTGGAATCCCTCAATCCCTTCCCAGAACACGCTCTCCTGGGGCCTGTGGTGTGCTTGGGCTGTGAATGAGACCACTTTTCCTAAATCCGATGAACTTTGCTCTTGACAAAGGAGGGAAGGGTGGTTATTTGGGAATGCCTGAAACAGCTTCTCTTGGGTTTGAGTTGTGAGATTTTACCTATCACAGACGTAGACAGAGTTCCCCTGAAAGAGGAAACTGCCTTTCCTCTCAAGGACAAAACACATATCCCGGGTGTTTCTGTCACCAGAGTGATGCTTCTTTCCATTGCATCCTAGACTCAGAAGAGAAGGTGAGAATCACAGGCTTCGAAATAAACACTCAACCTAATTAAAAACTGAACAGTTTTCTAAAATACCAAAGCTTGCTTCAAAGCTTGACCAAATTAGGGATGGTGTTCATCTAATTTATCAAAATGAATTCCTTTATAGATACAAGTAATCCCAATCAAACCCCTGATAGGCTTTTGTGTAAAAATTCAAAAACTGATTCTGAAGTTTATATAGAAATGTGGAGGATCTAGAATAGCAGAAACAATTTTGAAAAAGAAGAATGAAATTGGAAAACTAACACTACCTGATTTGAAGACGATTTTTAAGCTACAAAAATAAAGACAATATGGATTTGGACACACACACACATAGCATAGGCATACAAGTATAGAAAGATAGATTAATGGAACAATATAAGAGTCCAGATGTGGGCCCACATGTGTAGCGTCAACTGATTTTAGACAAAGGTGTCAAGGTAGTTTGATGCCTTTTTAATGCATTGTGTTGGTATATGATTGGACATTCATATGCCTAAAACTAACCTTGACCCTTACTTCAAACCACATACAAAAATTGACTTGAAACAGATCATAGTAGTAATGCAAGAACTAAAATTATAAAGCTTCTGGAAGAAAAATAGAAGATAAAACCTTGTGACCTTGAACTAAATAAAGATTTTTAGCTATGCACAAACACAAATCATACATCATAAAAATAAAAATTGATAAATTAGATTTCATCAAAATTTTAAACTCCTGCTTTTCAAAAGATAGTGTTAAGAAAAATGGAAAGACAAGGCACAGACTGTGATAAAATATGTGTAAAACACTCAGCCCATGGGGGTGCAAAATGGTACCCAGTTTGCAGTTTTTTAAAAAGTTAAGCATCCCCGTATCATAGCACCCAGCAATCCCATTCTAAGGTACTTATCCAAGAGAAAGGAAAGCATACGTCCACAAAAAGACGTGTACTCTTAATGTTCATAGAAGCTCTATTCATAATCACCGAAAAGTAGAAACCATTCAAATGCCCATCAATTGGCGAATGGTTTAACAAATTGTGGTATCTTTGGTATAAATTGGTAAAAAAAAAAGGTGATAAACGGACAACTACTGAAACTGATACATGTAGCTGTATGGATGAATCTCAAAAGTATTATGCTAAGTGAAAGAAGTCAATCACAAATGACCACATATCAAATGACCATTTATATGACATAATGGAAAAGTCAAAATTGTAGAGACAGAAAGATCAGTGGTTACAAACGGCTCGGAGAGGGGGGAAATGGGAAAGGGACATGAGGGTACTTTTTGGAGCAAGAAATGTTCTGTATATTGCTTGTAATGGTGGTTACACGACTATATACCTTGTAAGAACTCCTTGAACATATATTGAACACTTTGAAAGGGTGAATTTTATGATATAGAATTATACCTCAATGAATCTAATTTTTAAAACATGAAATCCCCAAACCAGTTTTGATTAATAGAAGCTCATTAATTTGGATCCCCCTTATCCCTATTTAGGAACAATTTATACCCACAGGAGCCAGAGTTGATACTTGCTCCATCTAAAATGGTTGTTTTAAACCTTTAGTATCCTACTAGCAGGAAAGAGGGGGGAACTCAAATTTGTAGGATGTTACCATGTGCCAGGCAGACATCATGCTAGGCATTTTGCACGTGATTTTATTTGGTTCTTGTTATGGGCTGAATTGTGTCCCCCAAAATTGATATGTGGAAGCGCTAATCCCCAGTACCTCAGAATGTGACTATACTAGGAGATGGGGCCTTTAAAGAGGGGATTGAGTTAAAATGAGGCCATTAGGGTGGACCCTAATGCAACCTGAATGGTATCCTTATAACAAGAGGAAGTTTGGACAGACAGGGAGACAGCAGGGTTGCGTGGGCACAGAGGGACGACCATGTGAAGAGGCAGCAAGGGGGTAGCCATTTGCAAGGCAAGGCCTCAGGAGAAACCCAACCTGCCAACACCCTGATCTCAGACTTCTCGCTTCCAGAATTGTAGGAAAATTAATTTCTGTTGTTTAAGCTACCCCGGCTGTGTGTTTTGTCTTGGCAGCCCTCGTGGACTAATAAAATCCTGCCAACACTCTGAGGTGAGGAAGGCAGGAGGAAAAACACAAGGCTCTGTGAGTGCTGGTAGCTTGCTCAACTCCAGGGGCTGGTAGGGCAACCTGGGGAGAAACACAGAACTGACACCCAAAGCTCCCCACCACCTAGATTGCAATCGTTAGGAAATCAGAGCTGGTTTCTTCTCATCCTTGAACAATCTGTACTCCTTTTTCTCAGTAAATGTTGAATTGATGTAAACAATTAGAGTAACAAGATTTCAGGATGCAGGAGAGACCTACTTTATTTATTTTTATAAATTTATTTATTTATTTTGGGCTACGTTGGGTCTTCGTTGCTGCGCGTGGGCTTTCTCTAGTTGTGGCGAGCGGGGGCTACTCTTCATTGCAGTGCGTGGGCTTCTCATTGCAGTGGCTTCTATTGTTGCGGAGCATGGGCTCTAGGCACGCGGGCTTCAGTAGTTGTGGCATGCGGGCTCAGTAGTTGTGGCTCGCAGGCTGTAGAGCGCAGGCTCAGTAGTTGTGGTGCACGGGCTTGGTTGCTCCGTGGCATGTGGGATCTTCCCGGACCAGGGCTCGAACCAGTGTCTCCTGCACTCTCAGGCAGTTTCCTAACCACTGCGCCACCAGGGAAGTCCCGAGACCTACTTTAAATATTCAGCTATTTTCCAGGACAAAGTAATATCACTGATTTTTATAAACAGTGACTATGATCATAATAATTGATACCTTTGCCCATCCATTGTGCCCTAGGGGTGGCACCCAGACTTGCTCTCAAGCAGGTCTTATGGGACCTGCGCAATGAATGCTTTCTTAGCCTAGATGTTCATTCATTCCACAAATAGTTATTGAGCACCTATGATAAAAGCAAAAGTCAAATTAAAAAAAATTTTTTTCTCTGTAACAGGTTTATCACCAGATCCTAGATCATGCTGACCTTTCGCCCATTAGAACAAATAATTAAGGGAATTTTGCTGTTGTTCATTTGTTTTTTTAAGTCAGATTCTTTTTTTTTTCATTCTGGGCATCAAAGCAAAGTGGAGAAAAGAACCCAGAGGTAAGGACTTGCAGTTCAGAAACGGAGGATCCCTTTATACTCTGGGGACCTCAGGGAGCAGAGACTGACCTCTTGCCATGGTTCAGTTGAGCATCCTGGGAGCTCGGCGAATAGTGATTTTTGGGTAAATGTTTGTTGAACTGAAGTAAATTTTGAATGATTCAACTGGTCAGCGTGGGGAGCAGCCACTCCCAGGGAAGTGACTAGATGTGCCTTGTGTGTGTGTGTGTGTGTGTGTGTGTGTGTGTGTGTGTGTGTGTGTGCCTTTTAAATTCGGCCTCACAAAAATTCAGGTGAGTTGGGCCGGCCTGAGAGAAACCATCAGCTTGGCCAAGGAAGGGAACCACTGAGTGGAACCAGAAAATGAAGCAGAGGAAACAATTCTGTGAAGAATCAAGTAGTGCTTCTGGGTTTGAGAGGCCAGTGCTTATCCGCACAGAGATATCCAGTGAGCAGCCAGGAGCCTGGAGGAAGAGACGTCAGACCACGACGACAAGGTGACCCTGGGGGTTAAGCCTGCTCCTCCATTGCCTCCTTGTCGCCTCCCCACCAATCGACAGGCGTGCTGATGTTACCTTCTAAATAGTTCTTGACTCTTTTCCTGGCTGCCTGCCTGCCGTGCACAACTCCAGGCCCTCGGCCCCTCCTCCTTAGATCACTGCCTTCCGTCAGCTCGCCCCTGACTATCTCTGCCCCTTTAAATCCCCCCATCACACTGTCACCAGCGTCTTATCCGAAATGAAATTCCTAGGATCTCCCTTTCCTGTTTAAAGCCTGTCGCACGCCTGTCTCCCTCTCATTCTTCACCCCTGGGCACAAGTGTCCCCTCCTCCAGGATGTGGTCCCTGATGCCCCCGGATCAGCCGGGGGACCCCTGTGCGCTTAGATCTCACGTGCATCCTGCCTGACCACACGGAGGCTTCGTTACCTAGGGGTAAGTGTTCCTCCCCCAGAGCCCGGGAGCCCCTCGGGCTGCAACCAGACCTGGCATCTCCACCCTCAGCACCTCTCCCAGTGCCTGGGGCACACGGGTGTGGCACTCGCCTTGGGAGGGAAGGAAGGAGGCGGAGAAAAAGCAAAGAGGGCCGGATACCAATCTTGAAAACTGTCTGCGTGTGGTGGAGGAATTGTCACAGTTCCCACGTCCTACCTGAGGGGGCTCAGCTTGCTGCAGAGGCAGGAGAACTTGGGGCTAACTCCTGGCTTGGCCTCCTCCTAGCTCTTTGGCCTTTGTCAGGCTGCCTAACCTCTGTGGGTCTCAGTGTTCTCTTCTAAATAAAGAGGTAGGACCAGATGAACGCCACAGTCCCTTTAGCTCTGGAGCAAAGGACACCACGGGTCACCAGCCACAGGAGCCTTGGCCCCATCTCAGCACTCAGCAACTGACCACCCAGAACCTCCTGCATCTGCCCTGCACCCTCCTGCCTGGTCTTCTGACCTCCCTCTCCCCAAGCTGCAGGGAGCCCACGGCGGAGTCATTAGAAAGCAGTGACAGTCACAGCCTTGCCCGTGGACCCCACCAACAGCTTCCACGGGGGATTAAAGTCGTGTGGCTTCTCTTCCGAGTTTAACCAGCTGTTGTCTGGGGCTGGGCTTCCCTTCTCATAAACTGCTGAAGCCCCGATGGCCATGTCTTTGGATCTTCTTTATTGTCTCCTTTTAAACCTCATTAAATTCCTCTTTCCACCTACTGCTGGAGAGGATTCTGCCAGGCCTTGGGGAAGCACTGCCCTCCTCCCACAGGTAGCCCCTCCTCCCCGCCTCGCTGGGCAACAGCCTCTGTGAATAAGGAAGCGCTGGTGGGCTCAGGCTGGGCATCGTGTGGCACTTGTGGTGTCCTTGGGCCCTGCGCCACTGCAGAGAGATGGGGTGAAGGACACAGCCTCTCTCCTCACAGTCTAGTAGGAAACACAGGTAAGAAATAGCTACTGAGAAGGATGGAGATAAATGACAGGAGAACACATCCCACTCCTTCATGAATTCTATTTTTTTATCTCCCAATAGAATCTAAGCTCCACAAGGGCAGGGACCTTGTCTTACTCACCACTGGATTTCCTGCACCTAACACTGCAACTGGCACATAGCAGACCTTCAAGAAATATCTGTTGGTTGAATGAATGAACGTTATGTTCCTTGCCATATCCCCAGCTCCCAGCACAGCACTTAGTTCAGTAAATTCTTGATAAAAGAACAAATCAATAAGGGAGTGTCAGAGCAGGGCTTTATAGGATGAATAAGAGTTAACCAAAACAAAGGACATAAAAAGAAAGGGGCAGGAGATTCCAAGGGCAGAAAGGATAACATTTACAAAGGCAAGTGCAAATGTGCAGTTTTCACGGAACAGCAGCTTGTTGGAAGTAATCCAACATTTGACCTGAAAATAAATTTTACTAAAATTTTGCAGAAGAGCAGCAGAAGACCACCTAGGTGTTCTTTTTTTAAAATGTTGAACATTTGGGGAACAGTTGAATAAACTGCCATATGACACAGGGGAGTGTTGTACAGCCGTTACCACGATTCAGATGGCCATTTTTTGTGTGTTTCTGAATAATACATAAAGTGAGCAGCAGAATTCAATAAAGCCTGTACATCACGACTGCCTTGTAGCCAAATCAACAGTTGCATTTGGCTGCTGGACATTGTAACTTTTCAAAATGTTTGTATATTTCAACATATTGTCAATGTTTTTAAATAGACAAAAGGGGGTGCAATAAACAGTAAAGGCCCACAGTCTCCTCTAGTGCCAAGTCCCAGGGAACACATTCCAGGTGAGGAGAGGGATTCTATTTACATTTCTTTCCCTTCTACCACCAACTTATCAGCTTTAGATCATTAAAAAGTCACAGGGCCATTGTGTTTCTATTATATTGATCACAACTTTTTTTGTTTGCAAGTGACAGAAACTGAATTCAAACTAGCTCAAGCAAAAGAAGTAGCAAGTGCAGAAGCGGGTTCTTTCTATGTTTCTGTGTGTATGTGTATCTATCTATCTATCTATCTTTATCTATCATCATTTATCTAGAGTCTGTCTATCTAGGGTTTTCTTCCTTCAAGAATAGCCTCATTTTCTCCTACTATAAATAGCTTCCTCTTTGCAGTCAAGGAAGCATGTTTCTTTGGATCCATCCACATAAAAATCCCAGGAAAAGCCTTTGATGAGTTCTGCTTGGATCACATGCCCACTCCAGACCAGTCCCTGTGACTAGTGACCAACCCGGGTCAAGTGTCCTCCCATGATGAACAGCACCTTGACTGACAGATCCAGGAAAATAAGAGAAGCGTTCTCCCAAAGGAAGAGATGCTGAGGAAAATCAAACCACACGTCACCCCACGGCAGCCTTGCAGGTGTCCCCGGCAGCCAGGTGTCATGTGTGGGTGGACACGCTGACATCATATCCTCATTCAGCGTAGGAGAAGGTAAACTTTGCATATGCGTTTTTCATTTCTTACTGTAACCTCTTTTCTGGGTCTCAGTTTCTTCACCCGTAAAGTGTGTACGTTGGGCTAAATTCACCTTTAAAAGTCCGTTGCAAATATGACCTTCTAGTACTTCTGAGATATTTACACTTAGAATCTTGCTAACATCTGAATAATGGAAATGTCTGTTTCCTTGGTTGATTAATTCATGAGGTAGTTTTGGATATTTTAACTTTGTTGTTGTCAGTCATTTAAAAAAAAAAACTTAATCTATTATTCTGCAAAGAAATCTAATCTTCTTCCCAAAGAGCATTTTTCAGTCTCATTCAGAACCTTGATTATTCGGATCATCATCTTTGAAAGAATGAGATATTTGGGGGTGAAGTACTTTAGATCCATCCTGATTTTTAATTCTTAGCCCCAAACATTTTATTATTTCTAATCTATCCTGGAAGCTGCAGGAAGGGAAATCATTGCTCCCTTAGATTATCTGGAGCCCCCTTGACCTTGGTAGAGAATAGTATTCCAGGAGGGGAGGTCTCTGAGCCTGAAACAGTGGCTGTGTTATATTTACTGAGTATCCATCATGTGCTTACGAAGTGCAAGGAAATCGAAATCGCTGATGCATCAGCCCTTCACAGTGGTGTGGGACTCTGTGCCTCTTCCAAGCCTATCCATCTGCCCTACTCCCACCCCCACCAAGCCTGGGCCAGAGCAGGACAGGTGTAGAAAAGAGGGCCCAAAGAAGGAAAATGACTTCCAGTCAAGCGCTAGATGGTAAAACTTGAAATTAAAACCCAAGCCTTCTGACTTCCTCTCTAGTTCTCCTTCAACATGATCCTCCTCTGTCTCACCTTCACCTCCAGCCACATTCAGAGCCTCCTTCTCCAAGGCTTAAAACCAAGCCCGACCCTTCCTCACCCTCGGCTCCCAAGACCTGCTTAGTAGCGCCGCGACCCTGACCACCTGCCATGCTGGGCCTTTCAGCCTTGCCTCCCACGAACATCTTGAGTGGGCAGCGTCACTTCCAGGCATCTGCTGTGTTTGCAGAGAAAGCCCTTTCCTTAACCCAAGCCTAATAATCCAAAGTCTCACTCCCCGAGGGATCTTCCAACAGCCAAGCCTTTGTTTAATTGTGGAGACTGCCCCCACCCCGAGGTGTGTCTCAGTTCTGTCTGAGGCTCCCCACATACAGTCCCACTGCCCTGCACACAATGGAAGACCTGTGGCTTTCTTTCACAACCCTGAGGATGTGACAGCGGATGCTGGGGCCGCCTGCCAGCCCCTGGGGCTGTGGAAGCTTCCGCTGGCTGGCTGGGGTGACTGGCAAGGTCAGCATCCGGGCCGATCCTGGACCACAGGGGCTGCCACCTGTTTGGTGTTTCCTAGATCACTGGCTCAGGGAAGGGGTGACCTGACTTCTCCCAGAACCTCCCCCTCACATCCAGCAGAACCTTATTCCTCAAAGATCACAGCTTTCTTCAATGGGCTTGAGTGGCCACAACCTGATAGAGCAACAGAAACTTTCCAACTTGAGAAGAACCCCCAATTGTCCTCCCATTCATTCTTCTGAAGAGACTAGTACAAACCATAGCTAACTGTCCATTTCATAATTTTTTTTTTCTTTCATAAAAATATTTATTGGACTCACTAGATTCTTGGCAAATTAATGAAGCTGACATGCTTTTTCAGAACCTTCATTTTCCTCACGTCTCAAAGCCCATCATAAATGGTCCCTCATCCAGGAAGCCTCTCCTAGAGTTTCTATTTTAATTCAATTTCATAGGACATAGAACCCTCAAGGGTTTGCTGCTCACCTCTGTCTTCTCCAGTCAGGCCTTGCCTTGGTGACTGGTACTGCAGCTAACTCTGTTATCACTAGACTAGACTTGGACGGAAACATCCAGAAGCAGAGTTTCGAATTCTCCACTCCTCATGCAGACGCCCCCAACCCACCAGCCTTTTGAAGCCCATTCCTTCCCACAGGACATCTCTACCTTCAGTCACAGAGTACTTTGCCAAGAAACCCAGTCTGTCTTTTTTCTGCTGACTCTGGCCTTCTGAACGTGATAACCAGATTAGTCTTAACGAAACACCGTGATGGTGCCTTGCACTGACTCAGAAGCATGCATTAGTTTTCTACTGTTCATAGAATTTTGTCAGTCGTTCATCAAGGATTTGTTGAGCACCTACTATACTAATCACTCTGCAAGACCCTGGGGATATAAAAGTGAGCAAAATATAATTGCAGTCTAGATGGGAAGACAAAAATAGGTAAGGAAAACAATAAGTACATTTGGTGCTCTGCCAGGCACACAGAATAGGAGCATCTAGGCTGGCCTAGGAGGGCTTTGTCAGGCAAGGTGGAGGTAAGACAGATAACCTGAATAAAACCTCCCTTACCTGCGTTCTGTGTCCTTCCATCCTCCAAGCTGTCCCCACTAAGAGTGTCTGCTCTGAGCATGCCACCCTGCCACCAACTTAAACACGTTGGCCCCCCTGCCTTCCTCCTTCTTCCTCTAGTCTAAATGGTTTCTCCTGGTGTGGAACTTAAATCTACAACTAAATGGTGAATTCCAGCAGAGCAGGACAGGCAGTCTTTGAGCCAAGTTCAGCTCCATGGTCTGCAGAGGACTGGTTTCAGTGCTTGGAGTAAGTACTCTGGCAGAGACAGTCAGTGTTACAGCCAGGCGTTGGTTGCCCAGCTAAAGATGACATTTCCCCACCTATCAGAGGGCATGTAAAAGCGGAACGGAGGTGCACCGCTTCCGGGTCTGGACCTTAATGATGCTCATGCTCTCCTCCACGCCCTCATCCCTCTTCTCCTGGCTGACATCCACATGTGGCTGTGGCCCTGCCTTGATCAAGACCTTCAAAAGAAATCAATATCCTGGTCCTTAAGCCGTTGTATTGTTGGCTCTCTTCGTTGGAGGCTTACCACACCTAATACAATTGCCAGCACACCGACTTTCAGGTTCCGCTGCAAGCATGGAAAATCTAGCAATGCTATGCCTGCAATCTTGCAGGGCTACAGTCAGCAGTCCATGAGCCCCAGCCAGGCGCAGACCCCACAGTGCCCAGTGAGGCTGAGAGCTGGTGCCCCTACCATGGCCCTTGAACTCTTGCTTTTCTGCCCCTTTACTCTTCCCCGTGAACTGCCTGATTCTCGCAGGCACATTTGCAGAAGCATTTGAGCCTCAGAGCAGAACATGATTCAGAGAGTCCTGTGGCTGATGATCCATTTGCCTGGCTCTTCTCTCAGGAGTTTGTCCTGTTTTAAAATCTAAACCAGTTATCTCACCCCTGTTTTAGGACCTGGATCAGACCCAATGCCTCCCCCACAACAAATATTCTATAATATCCCCTTTATGTTCCTTAAATTAAATTAATATTATCCACCTACATACGATTCTAAAAATCAGTATAATGCCCTAATGGAATGTAAAGGCAAAATAAAACCAAAGTCGCTTAGGATAACATCAGATGTGTTTCAATATGTAAAGGTTTGGTGCGACTGCGTCAGGAGCCAGCAGGAAGTAGTCAGATCCTCCCGTGCGGAAATCTGACAGCTGCAGACGCAGACCGGCACAGGCATGTGGTTTTGGTAACAAATACCACAAGTGTCATGGCCATCAGGGATCTGATTCTTCCGAAAGATGAACAACTCTTGGTAAAGCCCCAAACAAAACAAAAGTCTGTCTTTCCTTGATTTTCCACAGCCGTTAAAACATGAAACAAATACTCTTTATGTTGATGAGTGAAATGGAGTTCAGGTTTACTCTCAGACCATTCCAAACACATCCTCCGCTGAGAATACACAGAGGGGCCCCAAGTCGTCATGCAGGGCAGGGGCAGTTCTTGGTTGGGGACACCAGCCAGAGTGTTTCAGCCTGTCCAGCATCTCTGCCCTTTCCCACTAAATGGTAAGATCATCCCAGGCCACTGTTAAGACAGCCAAATACACTCGGGCATTTCCAAAGGTCCCCTTCCAGCAGTTCTTTCCCCATGAGAACCGCTGCTTCAAGCCCAGAAGATGCACAGAGAGGCGACGGCGATGTCGAAGCAAATATGAATAGGAATCGAGGCATCGCCTCATCTTGATTTTCTGTGACTCTCTGGACTTGGTAGGCTTGTGTTCAGCAAAGCCACGGGCGATGGTCAGAAAGGACTGTGCTGGGACCCGCGGTGAGTGCGCTGCTTTTCCCTCTTTGACTCGGGAGAAGAGGGGGAGGTGGCCGCTTTCTCCCTGATCCCCTGGAAACGAGGCAAGACAAGCTCTCCCTCCTCGTTTCTGTGTTGAAAAAGGAGGTGTAAATAAAGCGAGAGTCCGAAACTGAATGAAATCCAGTTCTCCCATCCCTCTCATCTCCTGCCTATTAATAGCCTCTTGGAACGAGTCACATTTGAGACGTTTATTCACCGCCTCTGAGAGCGCGTTCACCTAAAATAGTTCCCGGGCCATTTTTCTCGGCTGCTGTGATGGTGTACAGCCCAGAGGGACACCGTTTCTCAAAGAAATGTGCGTTCAAGCCGGTTCCACCCGGCCTGAGGTGGAGTCCAGAGTCAAAACACCAATCTCTCCTCACAAACTTAGAAAACATGGCATATGCACGCTTCATCCTCTGGACCCTTCCCCAGGCACCAGCCTCTTGGCTTCTCATTGAAGAAACCCCCTACTTTCTCCTCAGGCCTTGGTGTTGTCTAAGCTCTTATATGGCTCCCAATGGCCTTCTGGACAAGTGCTGCGGTGGTTACAGATGTGTGCAATGGAGGAACAGTGGCAGAGAGAAAGTGAGCAAGGTGTACTTCTTCTCAGGACCCTCCTTGGTCCTCAGATCCGATCCCCTCTGAGCAAATGCCTCACTTTCCTCATTTCATGCCATTCCACCCCCTCATTTCCTCATCTGTCCAAAACCATCTTTAACTGTCTGATGGGGAAGGATCTGACCTGACAGGACAATTAAATATTAATACCGTGATTGAAGAGCCTGTGTGCAAATCAATTAAAAATAGGACATGTGGAGCTGAGACGTTTTCAATCTATTTTTTTCTTTCTGTCAGGAAAGCTGTGGAGCTCAGACGCCGGTGCCCTGGGGCTGGGATGGATCCCAGAGAGCACCTACACCTTCTGCCGGTTGGGTACCCAGCCACCACCCTCCTCGCCTGGGGCAGGTGAAGGGGCTGATGTGGCCTTTCTCCTGCCAGGAAGACGAGCAGGGACTTGAGCGCAGATCACCCCCTCCGTCCGTCTCCTCCAGGACCAGATGCCGCTCTCTCTGGCTCCCATCCCGTGCCAGCTTTCATCAGATGTTTGGCATTATTTGCTAGTTTTGTTTACACCTTGTTCTAGAAGGTGAGGGAATACATTAAGGGCAGGAACTGTCCTCTTCATCTTTCCACGCAGATCCCCCACCCCCCAGTCCCTGGAATCTGGTGCACAACTAATAATTGTTTGTGAAAAGAATCAGGAGGGCAGAAATCTGCCACTTTGTTACTACTTCCTGTTTCCAGCGGTAAATCTGTTGCATAACAATTAAAAGCTCAATTCTTCTACTTTCTTCCAAGTCGACTTGAGGTGGCATATGAGTGACAATATAGCATACTCTGAGAAAGTCCAGAACAAATGAGGATTTATTTCTGTAAAAAAGAAGAGAGGACAGCTCCTTCCAGACCCCTGACACAATGTGGTTCTTAGGTAGATGGACCCCAAAATAAATTCATCGCCAAATAAGATCAGAAAAGGCATCAAGATCCATTGCAAAATAAAGGCTCTGGGACATTCTGTGATCAAGAAATCCACTTAACATCCTTTAATTTGGCATTTCCCAAATTTTGTTTTCTGGAAATGTGTTAACATCCTGTAGAACCAGGCAAAGGCTGGCCCAGCAGATCTCTAAGTTCCCTTTCAGCTCAAGTATCCCATAGTTTTAGGTCTTTAAAAGGCAAAAAAAAAAAAAAAAAGGCAACAGTAGGAACAAGGAATTTGAAGTCAGAACACTTAAGCTTGATTTCAAGCACTGCCTCTCATTAACTGAAAAACCTGGATAAAGTCAGTCTCTCAGAACCTCAGTCTTCTTATCTGTGAAATGGGGATAATGATGGTATCTGTACCATTATGCTGCTTTGAGGATCACATTAGGTAACTAATGTATGCTAAAGCAATTTATAAACTGGACATGGCAGATATATATCAGCTATTACTATTATAAATTAAGAACGAAACAGAACTAGAAGTTGAACCTGAACAATTTCTTATCACCTAGTCACCTGCTGGAAACTGGTTTCCGACAGCCCTGACTGCTCTTAATACTTCGGAGTAAAGACACATATTTTTTTAAATGGAGCAAATCCCTTGAATTCTTTCTTTTTCTTTTTCAGATCAATACTTTCAACATCATTTCAATTTAGTATCTGTGCCAGGAAAGGAAAGAAATTAAAAACAAACAATGATTTGTTCTTCTATGCAGTGACCCTCCAGTTGAGTGAGTTTGGGGCTTTTCATTCAATGCCAAATGCTGGTGGTCAAATTAAAAACAGAGTACAAGACAAAGAAGACACTGATAGAGAAGAAATTCATTGCAGAGAACCAAATTCCACTACAGCAAATTCAATACAGACAGTCCTAAGACACAGTTCTTCAGCGGGAAAAAATTGTCCTGCTGCATTCAGAACAGCTCTCTTCCCGGGTAGAAGGAATGTTGCTTTTTCAGACCTCGTGCTGGTACCTGGTGAGAGTCATCCTGGCCCAGACAACACTTTCCTGTCTTCTGCACATAATAAATAGTATAAATTTATGCCATGAAAAAAAAAATCACATCCCAAATTCTTCCACCTTGTTTGTTTATTTTCCTTCTTGGTCTTTACTCAAAACATGACTCTTGGCCAATTCAAACCTATTTGTGCAATGTGTTTAGTTTTTTAAAGAACTGTTTCTTTAATGATACAATGAAGTTGAAGGTCCAGTATTGAGTCTGCATGATGCAACTTTCTAACTGATTTTTTTCTGTGAGACTATTTCAGATTCTGATTGAATCACTGACTTAACATTGAAGGATATTCTCAGACGGGCTGGTTCTCAGCAGCAACTGGAATTCCTCAGAGAAAACGTTACAATTGTTAAGAAATGAAATAGCTCTCCTCCCAGGGCAAGATGTGGCCCTGCAGGTACAAAATGATGGCATCAGGATTGGGAAAAAATGGTTTCCTGCATTTTATTTGATTTATGGTGTAAAATCAAAAGCCCAGGTTCTGCATTTCTAAAATGTTCTGGTTGATGAAATTCTGCTCATAACTTTTTTTTCTTTCAATTTTATGAAAAATGTGATGCATTAGCACAGGGGAGAAAATGTAACCTCTCAATATTGCTGAAACCCAGGAAGGTTTCATTCAGCAGTGCCTGTTTTTGTGAACTTGGACAAATCTCTCCAAAATAGAAAAGTTCCACTGGTAAACTGTTTAGAAATGAATTCTCTGAAAAAAAATGCAAGGATATTCTGCTGTTTCATCACTTGCTGATTTTCCCCCACTGAATTTCATATCCTATTTTTAAACTGTTTCACCTTAAGATGACAAAGCAGAGCTTTGAAAATAATATGGAGTCCATTATTTTAATTTGCTTACTAAAGTAACTTGTCTCTTAATTTGCATTAGATTCAAAAAAGAATGCTGGTATGTATGCTTAGTCCTTTGTGTTTATTTTCCAGTCAATTCTTATGATTTTATAATATAATTTTTATTTTCCCATTTTTCAAACGAGGAACCTCAGTTTTTGAGAGTTTAACTCTTTAGCCCAAAGATGTGCGGTAACAACAGCCTTGGTATTGAACCCAGTGCTGTCTGATTCTACATCCTATGTCCCCCCTCTGTACCTCATGCTGACTTTCTCACAGCTAACAATACATCGAATTCTGGAACAGAAAGGAACCTCAGAGATCATTTGCGGAAAACTCCATTTTATGTGAGGAATTGGAGCCCAGAGACATGAAATGATTTGCTCAAATTCACGTAGTTATTTATGGGATAAGAGCCATCACTTCTCAGCACCTTCTGACTTTTCTTTCAGAATTTTTCTTGCACAGTAAGCACTCAGTGTGAGCTTTTGTTGGTATTTCCCTTCCCAAATGAAACTAGCTTTATTGTATTATATTATATACATATATATAATACATATATATACATACACACAAATGATAAAAACAGCATTCATGCTTGAGGATCTGTTTCTACACATAACATTTCTGATGCCAAATGTGTGGGTTTTCCACACCAAGCAATGCTCCAGTTCTCTGTGGAGACCAACAAGGTATCCTCCAATTTAATTCAATTCTGACACTAACTTCCTGGAGTGAGTGCAGACCCCAGAGGTCAAGGGCTCAGTCCCACCAGACTCCCCCCCATACCCCTGCTTCAAATGCTAGTCACAACTAGTAGGTCCCCAGGTTACCCGCACTTCTATCTGACTTGGCTACAAATCACGGGTTCCCATGACCCCTTCCTCCTCAGGTTTGAAAAATTTGCCGGTAATAAATGGCTCTCAGAACTCAGCGGAACAGTTTACTTACTATTACCAGTTTATTACAAGGCTATTACAAAGGATACAAATGAACATCCAGATGAAGAGATACATAGGGCAAGGTCTGGAAGGGTCCAGAACACAGGAGCTTCTTCTGACCCTACAGAGTTTGGGGTGTATCACCCTCCTGGCATATGGATGCTTCTGCAACCCAGAAGCTCTCTGAACCCCATTTTCTTTGGCCGTGTCGCACGGCTTGTGGGATCTTAGTTCCCCGACCACGGATTGAACCCGGGCCCCAGCAGTGAAAGCCAAGGCTTAACCACTGGACTGCCAGGGAATTCCCCTGGATCCCATTGTTTAGGACTTTTATGGAGGTTGTATTACTTATGCACAATTGATTAAATCATTGGCAATTGGTGATTAACTCAATTCCCAGCCCCTGTCTCCTCCTAGGAGGTTAGAGGTGAGCCAGTGATCTGTGAATCCTTCCAGCACACAGACCCTACACCTCTGATCCTTGTGACATGTTGGAAGAGAGCTTGCTGTGTGCATCCATTCTTCATCTCCTTCCCACAGCCTTCTCCTTGGGCAAGGATTTCTCTCCAGCTGTGAGCTTCTTATTCACTTACACTAATAGGTCCTTGTCACTCTGGTTGACAACTGTCCCCATCTCCTGCACTTTAATCCTCTAATCCAGTTATTTCTGTTTTAGGAGCATAAACAAAACTCTTCTGCTTTGCCCTTTTGGTTCCCCATTGCTTATGCTTCCCTATTTCTCCTTCCAGTTAAAGCAAGAGAAATCAGACCAGGATCTCAGCTCATGTTAATCCCTTTCCATTTTTGCAAAATCGACTAATGCTACACGAGCCCTCAGAAGCATTTTCTTCAGGGCTCCACCACTTTGAGAAGCAGCAAAGCTTGTCTTTGTGTTGTCCCTACCAGTGGTGTGCTGCTAAAATACATACATAGGGAAAGAAACAAACAAATAACCCTGATTTGTAGCTTTTGCTGATTTCCAGTTTCTGTGGTGTAAATACTCCCCTCGTGACAGATTTCGAGCAACCAGTGGTTTTATAACCTTTACCACCAGCCTGAAAATTTCCTGAGTATTTAACAATTAGCTTTCGAGAGCATATAAGGGCTGGCTCCAGCACATCACTGGCAGGGCTGCCCTCCAATTCTCCAGGGCACCCCAGTGAATGCCCACCTTGTTCTCCTTGCATTGTCATTGACTGACACAATTCTATCATTACTGAGCACTCACCATGGCCCACACTCTCCTGGGGACATTGTGTACCTGATCTCATTTAATCCTCACAAAATCAACTATCCCTAGCTCCACTTCGTATGTCATGGTTACTGCTGGGAGAATATCACCCTCCACTTGGCCTGAGTGAGAAGTGAACATAGGACACTACACCTGTTAGGTAAAGCAGCACACCCCTCACAGAAATATATTTTTTAACAAATGAGTTCTTTTAAACATAATGTTTTTCCATTACAAAAGTAATGAGCCACTTTGTAAAGAAAATTGGAAAGCAACTATTCATTCTCATATATTTTAAGAATTATTTGGTGTCATGATAGTGTTCATGATACATTGCATTTTAAATGTGGGATATAGTACAGTAGCATGCAATATGATACCAATTCTGTAAAAAAAAAAAAAAAAAAAATATATATATATATATATATATATATATATATATATATATATATATATAAACGAAATACCAGAAATAAAGAAAAAAGAAAAAATGTCTTAACAGTAGTCATCTCTGAACAGTGGGAAGTAAAGATTTTTCTTATTTTCTTTTTTACAGTTTCTGTATTTTCCATAATTAATGCATCAACATGTATCACAATTTTAATGAGAAAAATATAATACGTATGATTTTAATTTGGACAATATAAAAATGAAATGAATTGAGACAATTGTTCTCTTCTGACTTGAAAATCTTTCCATTCTGATTTAAGGTAATGTTTTTGCAAGAGACTTAATTTAAAAGAAATAGCACCAATGAGCATGGGCTCTGTAGTTCTCTGCCCAGGGAGGTATCGGGGACTCTCTCTAGGCCTTAACCTCAAGGAACTCTCCCATGTGCCTTTTTATATTATCTCTAATTTTCACAAAAACCCTGAAAGATGAATATGGTTAAACCCATGTTAGAAATGATGAAACTAAGAAACTCATTCTCCATGAGGACAGGTGTTGTCTCAAATATCATGTCACCACAGAAAGCATCTTTGTATGGGAGGCCTAATGGTCAAGAGCATGGCCTTCCACCAGGCAGCGTCAAGTTCTAGGCCCGGCACTGGTACTCTCGGGTACGTCTCCATGGGCAAGATGTTGAACTAAGCTTCCGTTTCTCATAAAATAAAGATTAAAAGATAATTTCCCTTAAAGGGTTGTTGTGAGAATTAAATGACATATTGTTCAAAGCCCTTAGCACGATGGTTAGCTAGGTTAGCTACAGGCTGCCACAGCGCTGAGGTTGGAACATGGATATATCTGGCTACAAAGTCCACAGTCTCCACTCTGCAAAACTTCTTTTCTCCAGCAGGACTCCTCTTCTTTGTGAGGGTTTTGTTTTTTTTCATCCAGGTCAGGGAACTTTGCCTTGATTCCAGCATAGCAGCCCCAACCTTCACCAGGCCCTGTTTTTGTCTATGTGAGGTAAGGTGTTTGCCGGGGACCTGGGGCAGGGGGCTGGGGGCTGGGAACCTGGGGATCTGGGGACTGGGGAGCTGGGGAGCTGGGGGCTGGGGATCTGGGGATCTGGGGAGCAGGGGAGCTGGGGGCTGGGGAGCTGGGGAGCTGGAGAGCTGGGGGGCTGGGGAGCTGGGGAGCTGGGGGCTGGGAGCTGGGGAGCTGGGGGCTGGGGATCTGGGAGCTGGGGGGCTGGGGGGCTGGAGAGCTGGGGAGCTGGGGAGCTGGGGACTGGGGAGCTGGGGAGCTGGGGAGCTGGGGAGCTGGGGGCTGGGGGCTGGGGAGCTGGGGAGCTGGGGGCTGGGGACTGGGGAGCTGGGGAGCTGGGGAGCTGGGGAGCTGGGGAGCTGGGGGGCTGGGGAGCTGGGGAGCT
Source organism: Balaenoptera acutorostrata (assembly GCF_949987535.1). Lineage (NCBI taxonomy): Eukaryota > Metazoa > Chordata > Mammalia > Artiodactyla > Balaenopteridae > Balaenoptera > Balaenoptera acutorostrata. The sequence continues at coordinate 146,179,825 of NC_080064.1, forward strand.
GGGGGGCTGGGGAGCTGGGGAGCTGGGAGCTGGGGACCGGGGAGCTGGGGGGCTGGGGAGCTGGAGAGCTGGGGGGCTGGGGAGCTGGGGAGCTGGGGGGCTGGGGAGCTGGGGAGCTGGGGAGCTGGGGAGCTGGGGAGCTGGGGGCTGGGGAGCTGGGAGCTGGGGACTGGGGAGCTGGGAGCTGGGGACTGGGGAGCTGGGAGCTGGGGAGCTGGGGAGCTGGGAGCTGGGGACTGGGGAGCTGGGGACTGGGGAGCTGGGGAGCTGGGAGCTGGGGACTGGGGAGCTGGGGAGCTGGGGAGCTGGGAGCTGGGGACTGGGGAGCTGGGGACTGGGGAGCTGGGGAGCTGGGAGCTGGGGACTGGGGAGCTGGGGAGCTGGGGAGCTGGGGAGCTGGGAGCTGGGGACTGGGGAGCTGGGGAGCTGGGGAGCTGGGGAGCTGGGGAGCTGGGGGGCTGGGGAGCTGGGGAGCTGGGAGCTGGGGACCGGGGAGCTGGGGGGCTGGGGAGCTGGGGAGCTGGGGGGCTGGGGAGCTGGGGAGCTGGGGAGCTGGGGAGCTGGGGAGCTGGGGGGCTGGGGAGCTGGGGAGCTGGGAGCTGGGGACTGGGGAGCTGGGGAGCTGGGGGCTGGGGAGCTGTGGATCTGGGGAGCTGGGGAGCTGGGGAGCTGGGAGCTGGGGAGCTGGGGAGCTGGGGAGCTGGGAGCTGGGGACTGGGGAGCTGGGGACTGGGGAGCTGGGGACTGGGGAGCTGGGGATCTGGGGGCTGGGGATCTGGGGACTGGGGATCTGGGGACTGGGGAGCTGGGGATCTGGGGACTGGGGATCTGGGGAGCTGGGGAGCTGGGGATCTGGGGACTGGGGAGCTGGGGAGCTGGGGAGCTGGGGATCTGGGGACTGGGGATCTGGGGACTGGGGAGCTGGGGATCTGGGGACTGGGGATCTGGGGAGCTGGGGAGCTGGGGATCTGGGGACTGGGGAGCTGGGGAGCTGGGGAGCTGGGGATCTGGGGAGCTGGGGAGCTGGGGAGCTGGGGATTGGGGATCTGGGGATCTGGGAGCTGGGGAGCTGGGGAGCTGGGGATCTGGGGGCTGGGGATCTGGGGATCTGGGGAGCTGGGGAGCTGGGGATTGGGGATCTGGGGATCTGGGAGCTGGGGAGCTGGGGAGCTGGGGGCTGGGGGCTGGGGGCTGGGGGCAGGAGGCTGGGGGCTGGTGGCTGGGGTCAGCCTTCTCTTCAGCCTTGTGGTCTCCCAGGAAACTGGGGGCTCAAGATCCTTCTGCCTGCCAGGTGGATGGAGGACAGGACCAGCTCTCTCTGTCCCTATAGGAACTCCTTTCTGTCTCCAGGTCGAGTCTCCTCCTTGCTGACCAAGCATCTTGAGCAGCTGGATTTCAGCTGAGTCCTTTCCTCTGGGGGAATCTCTGCCAAGCTGTCAGGACCTGAACTTCCGTGTTTACCCTTTCCCTGTTACACCTTCCTCAGGCAGGTGGCCTCGCACCAGAGAATGTCAGAGCACTGGCTGGGAACACGCCCTCCCGCTAGCGAGCAGGCAGCTCCCATGCTCTTTAGTCTTCGGAGCAGCCCTGCCAATTAGCTTGTACTCTGCCCACTTGCCCAGGGCTAGAAGGGAAGCAGGCCACGCTAAGCAAAACCAGACAATGGGCTCCCAGGACACCGAGGGCGCGGGAGCACCTGCTGTCCTCTCCTCTGGGCTGAGGTCGGGGTGGGGTTGGAGGGGGGCTTGCAGGGAGGGGGTCCAGCTGTGCACTCGCCCCAGGAAGTTCTTCCTCCACATTCCAGATGGGGCTCCAAGGGGGCCGCCCAGAGGAACGGGGTGGGAAGGGGATCTCTCCGGGCCGGGGGTGTTGGCACTCACACCTGGGGGCAGTCACATTTCTGTTCAGCCGGGAAGAATGCCTTTAGAGCAGGGCTATGGCTTCTCCATCTCTGTGTCCTGTGGGGTCCCCAAGACTGCGCTGGCCACTGAGACGGTGCAGGTGGAGGGCAGTGTGTGCGATGGTTGAGGTCGAGGACTGTGTGAGGGAAGCAGGTGTGGGCTCTCGTCCCACCTCCCTTGCTCGCCCACCCTGTAACCTCAGCTACTTGGCTTCTCAGCCAAGGTTCCTTTCTCGAAAAAGCAGGGAGGATAAAAATGTCTACCTCACAGTGTTACTGTGAGGATGAAAAGCAATCCAATGTGGGAACACTTGGCACATAGAAAGCACTCAATAAATTGTGGCCATTTCATTTACAGAATCCATGTAGTCTCTGTTTATAGATTTACTGGACTCGCTCCCGGGATGAAGAAAAACGTAAGCCTTACCAAGGTAATATTTTATCTCCGAGGGTAACTAAAGCACCAGAAGTCAGAAGACAAAGATAAACAGGAAGATGTAGTGAACATTCTCAGAGAACCCTCAGGTGTCACACACTGGGCTAGGTGTCTTACATGTGATATCTCATTTTACATGGCAGGTAATATTTCTGAAAGATCAGGCAGCTAAAAGTCAGACAGCTTGCTGCCACATTAAAGAAACAAAAGAAATGTTCGTACTGGAATGCCTGCTGTGTCAAGACACCTAATTAGAAAACAACGTCATAGTGAATAGTAGAGTGGGACGTCCCTGGTGGCGCAGTGGATAAGAGTCCACCTGCCAATGCAGGGGAAATGGGTTCGAGCCCTGGTCCGGGAAGATTCCACATGCCACGGACCAACTAAGCCCATGCGCCACAACTACTGAGCCTGCGCTCTAGAGCCCGAGAGCCACAACTACTGAGCCCGTGTGCCACAACTACTGAAGCCCACGCGCCTAGAGCCCGTGCTCCACAACAAGAGAAGCCACTACAGTGAGAAGCCCGTGCACCACAATGAAGAGTAGCCCCCACTCGCCTCAACTAGAGAAAGCTCACACGCAGCAACAAAGACCCAATGCAGCCAAAAATAAATGAATAAATTTTTTAAAAAATTTGTTTAAAAAAAAAATAGTAGAGCAAGTCTCCAGCTCTGCCAGAAGAGCTAAAATAAATGTGCCAACAGGGGAGTCACAGAGTAAAGTCAATTATCATCCTGGTGATTCCGCTGATTCCACATGTACGACTCGGAGGTTTGACAGAACTGGGCATGTGTTGGGTCTTGGTGTCATGCTAAACGGTAGTGCTTCCAAACACACTTATATCGCCGAGAGAATCCTATTCCAGTCGGAGATCTTCACGTCCGTTGAACTTGTCTAGTTATAAAGAAACATCATGGTAACTCAGACCACCAAAATAAAACGCTTTGACAATGACGAAGCAACAACGGGATGTTGGATTTATAGAGCGATTTTTATTTCCAGCTCATCGAGACATTTTACAAAAGCAAGGTAATCATTTCACAAAGATTATCTTCACCTTCCATATTGGGACTCAGAGACATATTCTTACAAAGAGAGTGCTGGTATCATTCATTCATTCATTCATTCCATCTCTCACTTATTTTTCCATTCATTCAACCACGTGAGTTGAGTGCCGTTTCATAATGGGTAGAGGTAGGGTGACATAAAATGCCAAATAAGAAATGGTACAGTCCTTTAGGAACAAAGCCTGTGAGGGAATAACCCAGTGGCAAAGACTGGCAGTTATGCAAACAACTGTAAGCCGGGTTCATGCCAGGATGGGATGTCTGTGCTAAGAATTCTGACATTTAGCGTGCAGGTGATAATGGCACTGTTGAAGGATTGTGGGCCTGAGTGTGAGCGCTCTAGGAGCAAATGGTGTGCAGGATGGAGGAGAGGCAAGGAAGCCAGTTAGGAGGTGAGTGCCATCATGCTTCATGGCTCTACTCCCACTGCTGACTGCCTCATTGTCAGTTCCCTCCTCCACCCATGGCATCCAGGCCTTTCCTCCACCTCTTGGCTGGAACTATGTTTCCTGTGTCATGAATGAACCTCTCCTGGCCAAAGCCCAAAAAATACTTTCCCAGTTTTAGCTTATCAGATCTCTCTACCCTACTTGCATGGTTAGCCACTAACTCTAGCTGGAAACGTTTCTCCGAGCACAGCCTCTTGCTGCTTTATCTCCTGCTTCTCCCGGGGGCTGCTGCTCTGGTTCAGGTTTTTCATGACTTGCCCGTCCACAAGGCCTGGTGTTTGTGAGTCGCATCTAACACTCTCCCTGGGGAATGTCTTGCTCATATTTGCAACTTCTGCAGCTAAAATCCCTCCTCTGTGGATAATCTGTTAATAAAGAGAATCTGAAAATGAGGACTCTCTGAGGGAAATTTTTATCACACAGGTGCTCTCAGCATTATATTATCATGAATCCATCTCTACTTATCTATCTTAAGATGAAGATTTGGGGTCAGATAGACAACGTCCTCCTCCACTTTGCCCTTGTCAAGCTGTACTGGGGCCTATTGGTGCCTACCATTGAACTAGTAGATTGAGTAGTTAAGAAGGGCAGGATGCAGAAGGAGACTTTCTTTCTGAAAGTCTTTAGAGAAAGATCTAATCTTCTGGGTGACTTTTTGCTGAATGAAGGTCATTTAAACATCATCTCTGGTGTTTTAAATCTATCTCTGGTCCCTCAAGAGATGTTCTGCTTCTCTCTGGTCTCCATAGTGAATTGTTGACTGAAATACGAAGGGAAGCTCCATGGGGGTTGGAACCTCACTTTGTTCATTGCTGTTTGCCTGGGACCTAGAAAAGCACCTGGTACAGACTAGGGACTCATAATTAGGTGCAGAGTGTTTCGTGTTTGGGGAGATGCAAGTGGTCCCCACGTGTTCATGGTTTGTCAACACAAAGGAAATAACAATAACAAAAACTTTGGGTAAACTGTTGAGATCATGGATTAAGAGAATTTACAAGAGGTCACTTTAGGATTTATCAGCTTCAAATCTTATGTAAACTTATTATGGCCTCCAAGAAACTTGAATCTTTGTGGGAGGCCCAGGATTTGGCAGTTACAACCACGAATGGGGTAACACCTTGGGACCTAATCAACCAGGCATGAACTGGCCAAGTGTAAACACGGAAGCTCAAATCGAGACAGACACCTTTCTTCTTTCAGCCCTTTGACCTCAGTGCAAATGTGTTAAAATTCGTAGATCACAGGCTTCTCTCTGGTTGGATTTTGGTCATGTCTTCTCATAGAGTTTAGTTTATTTTAAAGCCTCAAAAAAAAAAAAAAGTAATCTTCGAATAAAGGCTTTCCACCTGAGACTGTTTGTGGTCTGCTCTGACAGGTAGGGTCCCAGGCAACCTGCTTACCAATCTGAACCTACTGGACAGTACAATGAATGGAGTTTATTCCCTTTGAATTAGTGCCCTATCAGTTTGCTAAACATGTTACCCAAATGCTGTGCTTGTTTCCTTCCTGGTGAGGGTCAGCTTGAAATTCCCAGGGCTGCTTGGCCTGATTCCAGGCCCATGGAGAACTGATATCTTCTTGATCCACTTGTTCAGGAATCTCTCATGAACAGTAGGTAAGATGGTCTGTTGTCCCCAGGTTGAACTTTTCTCAACCTTTCATTCTGTAGCTTGAAATCAGTTTTTGGATTTAGCTGCTTATATTCAAAATAGAAACCTGATAACTGATTCTTTTTTTTTTTTTTTTTTTTTGCTTGTGGCTTTTTTTCAAGTTTATTTATTTATTTATTTATTTTTGGCTGTGTCGGGTCTTAGTGTCTGTGCGAGGGCTTTCTCCAGTTGCGGCAAGCGGGGACCACTCTTCATTGCGGTGCACGGGCCTCTCACTATCGCGGCCTCTCTCGTTGTGGAGCACAGGCTCCAGACGCGCAGGCTCAGTACTTGTGGCTCACGGGCCTAGTTGCTCCGCGGCATGTGGGATCTTCCCAGACCAGGGCTCGAACCCGTGTCCCCCGCATTGGCAGGCAGATTCTCAACCCCTGCGCCACCAGGGAAGCCCCTGATAACTGATTCTTATAATGAACCAGCATTTTACACCACCTTCAGAGTTGGAGTCAGTTAAGTATTGTTTCTGGAAAACACACACAGTTTTCTTTTTTCAGTCAAGGAGTGGTGCCGGATCGAGCGATGTTATGTTTCATGCCCTTTGCTAAAAATATGTGCTGATTTATGGCCCCTTTTTGATCCTGGCAGAGAATGCCTGCATTCCCACCCGCTGTTGAGAACAGAAAAGAGAGCTCTCTCTTTTGCACTGGTGATCAGGAACCAATTGTGCAGCTTCTACCTCTCTACCTTCTGGTAGAAAGGTTTAGCAACAATTGCTGCTAAGCCCAAATCATTTTTGGCATATGTTCTTTAAAAACATAATGTATCTATTTACAACTCCAGATAGCAGGTGAGCTCATTCAATTTCCTAGAGTTTCATTTTGTAGTAGGAAAGAATCTTTGTATTCTATTACAAGTTAATCACTAAAGGGGTGTTGCCTGTAAGCTTAAATTATACATAATGGCCTATCTCTGGGAGCCCTGCCTCCCAGGTAATGAGCATTAAGCTAAAATACCATCATTTAGCTCACCTGAAACATCCTGACCAGGCCCACCTGTGAATGACTGCAGGCAGGAAGAAATGAACACATCCCCTCTGGAGGCTGACCGGAACCAGGAAATGTTTGGCTTTACTCCCTCCCCTTTTAGTATAAAAGAAGCCTGAATTCTAACTCAGGTAAGGTGGTTCTATGGGGTACAAGCCCACCATCTTCTCGGTCTGCTGGCTTTCCAAATAAAGTCGCAATTCCTTGCCCTAACAACTTGTCTCTCGAGTTTTTGGCATGTTGTGTGGTGAGCAGTACAAGCTTGGGCTCAGTAACAGTTTTTGGTGGGCAGCTGGCCCCAGTTGGGGAATTTTGGGGTAAGGTTCTAGCAGCTGCCAGGACCACTTGTCCTGAGGACCTGCCCTTCCAAGTTCCCCGAAGCAGCACCCGCTGCCCCAGAGCTTGGCAGTTGGATCAAGGAATCAACGTGTAAGAACCAACAGGCTCCATGCAGTAGGGTAAGTCGCTCCGGTGTGTGCAGCTGGAAACTTTATTTTCTCTCTGTTTGGGGCTTTTGCTCCAGAATAAGCAAGTTTGTTTTGTATTTGAGTGGGGTACCCTGTTGGAAAGAGGGAAGGGTTGTTGGACTTTTACCTGATTTGTGAACCAGTTCATTTCTTTGGATGCTAGCATTTGTGTGTGCTGTTTGCGTTTTGTCTTGTTTTCCTGTCTCTTAAAAAATGGGGAATATTTCAACTATCCCTAAAAAGTCCTCTGAGGCCCATTTTGCATAAGTGATCTGATTACAGCCATGAATCCACGAGTGAGAAGATACTATTTTATTGTAGGTGCTATTTTATTGTAACAATGTGTTGCCACAGTACCTGTCAGGACCTCCAAAGGGGTTTAGGCAGGATTATCTTGGGACCCTGTGCACCATGTACTGCTACCCTTGCTGTGTTAATTACATCGTTTGCAGTCTCCTGTGTCGGTGGTATACGTAAAACCCCAAGACCAAACTTGAGGGTTTATTTAGGATTTTCTGTTTTGTTCTTTGGGTTGTTCATTTCAGTTTGTTTGGTACTGTTTCTCCATTTACAGCCAAATCAGTTTTGTGATATTTAAAACTTTTACTGATGCCAAATGGGGGAAAGGAACAAAAAAGAAAAAACCTGTCTATGGGGCATTCCCTGGGAGAAGAGAAAAGTTCTACTTGGTTCCTAAAATCACCAAAAGCCCTAGCCCAGAATTCAGCCTGGTTGGTTGATGCCAAGGCAAAAGGGCATCCTTTTTAATGGTTAGAGATGATCAATTGCTATTTATGGTTTTACAGTGGCTTTTGAATGACTCTATAGCTGTTTTCTGAAGAAGTGGGGAAGAATGACGAAGTCCTTTATATGCAAGCATTTGTGCTACTACCTCAGGGAAAATAAGAAAAGGAAGGGAATGAAGGTGAGGATATGTTGCTTCAAACCTTAATTCCTCTACCTGGGCTAGCTGTCTTAGTCGCTCTGATATATCCACTCCTTCCCCCACCTTCCATTCATATCTAGCCCCAGTTCCTGACACTGGGGCTCAGGACTGCCCCTCCTTATAGGGACCAATTAGAAAATCCTGTGTTCGTTCCTGGGTCACAGGGATTTGGTCTGGTATCGCCATCTAAGTCCTGACAAGGCACCCAATTTGGGCCAGGAGCCACTCTGGGGCAGAGCAATTTCCTTTATGTCTTTATCTCATGGGAGGCTAAATGCAAATGACCAGCCGCCTGGGTTTCTCAGACTTGTTTAATTGGGAAGATCGCAACCCTCCTTACAGGAGGATCTTCTAGACTTGAAGCTTATTTGGCAGTACCCATAGCTGAACCAAACTGGGACCCCAATGAGGGAGGAACACCATTATTAGGGCACTGCTTATTTGTGCATCTTGGCAGGGCTTGGAAAAGGGGAACCAAAGCAAAAGAGTTTGAACAAAATTCAAGAAATTCAGCAAAAAAACAAATGAAGACCCTTCTGAATTTTTGGAAAAGATTTATTAGGCCTACAGACAGTATACTAATGCAGATCCTGAGACCCCTGAAAATATTAGAATGGTAAACTTGACCTTTATGGGCAAAGTGCCTCAGATATCAGGAGAAAGTGGCAAAGATTAGATGATGCATTTGGAATGAATCCTTCTCAATGGGTAGATGTTGCTTTTAAAGTGTTCAACAGGGAACAGCGACAGAAGGAAGATGCAAAGCGAAATGCCACTTTTTGGGCAGCAGCACTGGATTCCCGGAAGGTGAGTAACCCCGAGAGAGAAGTCACCATTGGGGAAGGAACAATGTGCTGCCATAAGGAGGACGAACATTGGAAAATAGATTGCCTAGACTAAAACATAAGAAGAAAAACAATAAAAGTTGAGAGCCTCTCATATGGTAGAAAGAGAGGATCACTCTGATGAATGAAGAGGCCCAGGGGCTCCCTTGGACTTGAGGCACCTAATTCCCCACAGGAGCCCCAGGTGAAAACTGACAGTGAGGAATGAGCTGATGAACAGTCTGATGGACCTCACCCTGAAGTTGTTCACCAGAACAGCTTGACATCAGAGTCCCACCAGAACATGAATTAAGCCTACAGATGGCGCTCGTATTTAGGTTACTCTGTGGCTTCAATTTCTACTGGAAAGAGTGTCCACTTTCTTACTGGTGCTCCTCGGGTGAATTATGCTAGCCAGATAGTACTACACAGTGTTCATGAGAATGACAGTGTCAGTTACTCAGTCTCACAGAGGTGACCAGATCGGCTATATTGGTAGTGTGCTGTGTTCAGTCGATGTGGATAGAGACACCATTACAGATGTGCTCTTGATAGGTGTGCCTATGCACATGAATGACCTAAAGAAAGAGAAAGGAAGAATCTACCTGTTTACTATCACAATGGGTGTTTTGAATTGGCACCAATTTGTGGAAGACCTCGAGGGTGTTGAAAATGCTCAGTTTGGTTCAGCCATTGCAGCTCTTTCAGACATCAACATGGATGGCTTTAATGATGTGATCGTTGATTCACCTTTGGAAAATCAGCACTCTGGAGCTGTGTACATCTACAGTGGTCATAAGGGCACCATTCACATGAGGTATTCCCAGAAAATCCTGGGATCCAATGGAGCCTTTAGAAGCCATATTCAGTACTTTTGGAGATCCCTGGATGGCTATGGAGATTTAAATGGGGATTCCATCACTGATGTGTCCATTGGTGCCCTTGGACAGGTTGTTCAGCTCTGGTCACAAGTATTGCTGATGTATCTGCGGATGTTTCATTCGCACCAGAAAAAAATCACTTGGCTCAACAAGAATTCTGAGATGAACCTCAAACTCCGCTTCAGTGTGAGTTTAGACCTACTAAGCAAGACCTACTAAGCAAAACAATCAAGTGGCCATTGTACATAACATCACAATTGATGCAGACCAATAATCATCCAGAGTAACCTCCAGGGGTTTATTTAAAGAAAATAATGAAAGGTGCTTGCAGAAGACCATGACTTGTGCTAAAAATAACACAATGACTACTGTCAGACCTCCCCAGATGGGGATTCAACACAGGAGCACCTGTCCTACCAGGGACTGGAAAATAGACTTTACTCAAATGCCTCGAGTTGCAGGAAATTTTAGATAATCTGCTAGTGTTTATCTTTTTCAGGATGAGTGGAAACATATTCCACCTGGACAGAAAGTCTTGAAGTGGTTAAAGCCCTCCTTAAGGAAATTATCCCCTGATTTGGATTAAGGCATTGAAACTGCATTCAGCCTGGAGACCACAATCAACAGGAAAAACCAAGAAAAAGAACCGTACATTAAAAAGGAACATTGTTAAAAAGGAACACTATTAAAATTATCTCAAGAAACTAATTTTCTTGGGATAGGGCCTTGCCAGTTACCCTGCTATGGATCAGTGGCTCCCAGAAGCAGGCTTAAATTAAGCCCCTTTGAAATATCGTATGGTAGGCCATTCCAGGTGTCTGCCCTGGTGAGAGAATCTATAAATGCTCTAAAAGGCATAGCAGTTGCCCGTTACGTTAAAAGTTTGGGCACTATGTTAACCTCTGTTCATGAAGTTGCCTCCAACAGGTCTGCCTATCCAACTAAAGTAGATGGTAATTTCATTATAACTGGAGAAGGGTCAACCTATTTGTTTAATTTTGTCCAAATAAATAGCACAGGAATTTAGTATATGTATTGGGAGCTGGAACCAAAATTCCAAGTTCAATTACAAAATAGAAAACAACATGCTAAGGGGTTTCATCAGGTTTAAATAGTTGTAGATAAAAAAGGAAAGAGGATTTTACTACTGACTTAAAGATTCTAAAGAATATTTATCACCCCCATTCAGCAGGAAGTAGTCAGAGCAGTCTTGTCCCTTTCCCCACAAGATTGTAGAATGGACATTGACAGTAGGGAATTGTAATAGAGAAGAATCTTTGTGTTCTATTACAGGTTAATCACTAAATGGATGTTGCCTATAAGCTTAAATTATACATAATGGCTCATCTCTGGGAACCCTGCCTCCCCAGTAATGAGCATTAAGCTAAAATACCATCATTTAGCTCCCAGGAAGCATCCTGACAAGGCCCTCCTGTGAATGACTGCAGGAAGAGAGAAATTAAACTTCCCCTCCAGAGGCTGACTGGAACCAGGAAATGTTTGGCTTTACTTCCTCCCCTTTTAGTACAAAAGAAGCCTGAATTCCAGCTCAGGCAAGATGGTTCTTTGGAACACAAGTCCACCATCTTCTCGGTCTGCTGGCTTTCTGAATAAAGTCACTATTCCTTGCCCCAACAATGTATCTTGCGATTTATTGGCCTGTCATGTGGTGAGCAGTATGAGCTTGGACTCAGTAACAATTTCACAACCAATTTCTACTGGAAGGAACCATTGCTGTTTAAAATGAAATGTGTGACAGGTATGTTAGAATTTTTCCGTAGATGAGGTAAATGTTTGCTAATTAGTATTCTGAATTTTTCTTCGTTGTACTCCCTGGTGAAAAACTTGAGATTCTCCTGTGTGTGTGTGTGTGTGTGTATTTTTTGGAAATATCTTAATTATTTTATAAAAAGACTCTTGGTCCTGCCCACGTGATATGCCTCCCTCCATCCTTTTTCTTTCTTCCTTTCTCAAGTCTTTCAACACCCATTATGTACCAGGCACTGTGCTAGGCACACAAGACAATGGTGACCAAAAGTGGCACAGATTCCTTCCCCCTAATAATTTTACTCATGTTGAATTAAGAGTCTTATGTTCAGCTTCTTAATTTTTTTTTTTTTTAAAGGATTTTCTTTTCTTTTTTATTTATTTATTTATTTATTTATTTATTTATTTATTTATTTATTTATCTATTTTTGGCTGTGTTGGGTCTTCGGTTCGTGCGAGGGCTTTCTCCAGTTGCGGCAAGCGGGGGCCACTCTTCATCGCGGTGCGCGGGCCTTTCTCTATCGCGGCCCCTCCCGTCGCGGGGCACAGGCTCCAGACGCGCAGGCTCAGCAATTGTGGCTCACGGGCCCAGCTGCTCCGTGGCATGTGGGATCTTCCCAGACCAGGGCTCGAACCCGTGTCCCCTGCATTAGCAGGCAGATTCTCAACCACTGCGCCACCAGGGAAGCCCAGCTCCTTAATTTTTATCAGAAGAGTCAAGCCTTATTTCCCACTTGGCTGGTTTTGAAATCACATGGCCCTGCCTTCTGCAACATAGAATCCACATCTAACTTCATCTCATATAACTCTGCTGTTCCAAAGTGTGTTTCAGATCTATACCTCTGTTACTCTTAGACCTTAAGATCTAAACATTGTCAATGATCTCTAAACTTTCTTTAAAATAGAGGACTATTGGGAATTCCCTGGCAATCCAGTGGTTAGGACTCTGTGCTTCTACTGAAGGGGGCACAGGTTTGATCTCAGTCAGGGAACTAAGATCCTGTAAGCTGCATGGCCAAAAAGAAAATTTTTTTTTCATAAGAAAATTGATTTTGACCAAATATGTTAAAGACTTTTTGAAGCTACTCTATTTCTATCTCAAAGTGGGTTTCTAACTGCCTCCCTGACTCTCCTCCTTTCTCCAGAGCTCTGAGAGGACCCTGCTAAACCTAGTTGGAAAACCACTGTCCTGAGGCAGGCTGATTTACCTTGTGAAATTGCTGGGGAGCTCTGCCTCTGCGGTCTGCCCTCTAGGCTGAATGATAATTCCAGGTTGAGAATCAGTTTGGCCCTCAAGCTTATCCTGGTTGTTCTTCTGTATATTTAAAAGTGGGCTGCCTACCTTTCTCAGAATCAATGGGCAAAATCACAGATTCTCATGTCCATCTGGTGTTCTGTATCATGTCACAGGCTACTGCAAAGTGATAGAAACTAGGACTCAATTTTGAAAGGAGATGCAAGCAGAGTGCTGCTGTTGGAATAGGTTTTCCAATTCTTATGGTTCTGAATTTCTCATTCTCTGCAATGCTTGTTCAGGGAACCCCTCACCCCACTTAGTGTAACTGGCAGGTTCTTACTCTGTAGCCAAGAAAAAAGAAAACACTAGATAGCAGGTCATTTCTCTGATATTTGCAGAGGATTGCAAGGTGAGTATTTTAGGAACATACTGCAGAGAATAAAAATGATATATCTGGTCGAGTGTTTGTATTTCAGGAGAGAAAGAGGAAAAGGTGGAAAGACAGAGACAAAAAGAAAGACAGAGAGAGAATAAGAGGCTTCTAATTTTAATTAGAATTCTAATTCTAATTATTCAGAATAATTTCACCATCTGCTGGAAAGAGTCCTCATGACACAAAATTCTGCAGTTTTCCTACTTCTCACACCCCCACACTGTTTCCAACTCACTGCTAGAAGAGGGTTTCTAGAGTTAGAAAAAGGTGAAAAGCTGTTGGTGGAGGAATAGTTTTATATACCACCTCCTGTGCCCCGAATCTTTCCTGGAGTTTGGGGGAAGGGAGGGCAAGGCAGTTTTGTTTTTGTTCTTAGTTTGTTTTAGAAACCTTCTTTTCCTGAATATAAAAGCAATACATCTGGCAATACCAAATGCTGGTAAGGATACAGATTCATAGGATCTCATACACTGCTGGTGGGAATATGTATTGACTGATGCGACCACTTGGGAAAAACAGTTTGAAGTTTCACATACCCTATGACAAGCATTTCCACTCCCAGGTTTATATCCAAATTGGTATACAGGGACACTGGGAAGACATGTATAAGGATATCCATAGTACTGTTCATAACAGGAAAAGTCTGGAAATAACCTAAAATACAGAAAAAAAACAGTAATATAGTTGCACAATAGAATATTACATAGTAATCAAAATAAATGATCTCCAGTGATATACGCATCAATACAGATGAATTTCAGCAATATTAAGTGAATAAAGTCCTAGAAGATAATATATAACATACTATGCTCTTAAAAAAGTTGAAACAACCAAGATAAAAAAATATATAGTTTATATAGCTTTACAAAAGCATGTATCCATATACAACTTTATTAAAAGGAAAAGAAGGGAATTATGAGATTTGGGAAAGTGGTTATTTTGAGTACAGAAAAGTAGTGAGTGGGATAGGAGAAGATTCATGCCTAGATGCAAATTTTTATTTTAGTCCTAGCTTTTATATTTAGCATTGGGTGTATGAGTACTTACTACACTGTAATAAACAAATGAATAAACAATGGCTATGCATGGACCAATGAGGAGACTGTTTACTGAATTGATTAAGATTAACCCAATTCAGAGTGTCTCTGCATCCAAAAGAGAAACTGAAAGCTAAAATCATACATTCCTATGAATAATTTAGAACCTCAGCAAAGAATGTGAAGAAAGACTCATCCCTAATTGTATCACTCCAGAGATAATCATTATTAATATTTTGGTATATTTCCTTTTTGTTTGTTTGTTTGTTTTTTTATACTGCAGGTTCTTATTAGTCAATTTCATACACATCAGTGTATACATGTCAATCCCAATCACCCAATTCAGCACACCACCATCCCCACCCCAACGTGGTATTCCCCCCTTGGTGTCCATATGTTTGTTCTCTACATCTGTGTCTCAACTTCTGGCCTGCAAATCGGCTCATCTGTACCATTTTTCTAGGTTCCACATAAATGCGTTAATATACGATACTTGTTTTTCTCTTTCTGACTTACTTCACTCTGTATGACAGTCTCTAGATCCATCCACGTCTCAACAAATGACTCAATTTCGTTCCTTTTTATGGCTGAGTAATATTCCATTGTATATATGTACCACTTCTTCCTTATCCATTCGTCTGTTGATGGGCATCTAGGTTGCTTCCATGACCTGGCTATTGTAAATAGTGCTGCAATGAACATTGGGGTGCATATGTCTTTTTGAATTATGGTTTTCTCTGGGTATATGCCCAGTAGTGGGATTGCTGGATCATATGGTAATTCTATTTTTAGTTTTTTAAGGAACCTCCATACTGTTCTCCATAGTGGCTGTATCAATTTACATTCCCACCAACAGTACAAGAGGGTTCCCTTTTCTCCACACCCTCTCCAGCATTTGTTGTTTGTAGATTTTCTGATGATGCCCATTCTAACCGGTGTGAGGTGGTACCTCATTGTAGTTTTATTTTGCATTTCTCTAATAATTACTGATGTTCAGCATCTTTTCATGTGCTTCGTGGCCGTCTGTAAGTCTTCTTTGGAGAAATGTCTATTTAGGTCTTCTGCCCATTTTTGGATTGGGTTGTTTGTTTGTTTAATATTGAGCTGCATAAGCTGTTTATATATTTTGGAGAGTAATCCTTTGTCCGTTGATTCATTTGCAAATATTTTCTCCCATTCTGAGGGTTGTCTTTTCCTCTTGTTTATGGTTTCCTTTGCTGTGCAAAAGCTTTGAAGTTTCATTAGGTCCCATTTGTTTATTTGTGTTTTTATTTCCATTACTCTAGGAGGTGGATCAAAAAATATCTTGCTGTGATTTATGTCAAAGAGTGTTCTTCCTATGTTTTCCTCTAAGAGTTTTACAGTGTCAGGTCTTACATTTAGGTCTTGAATCCATTTTGAGTTTATTTTTTTGTATGGTGTTAGGGAGTGTTCTAATTTCATTCTTTTACATGTAGCTGTCCAGTTTTCCTAGCACCACTTATTGAAGAGGCTGTCTTTACCCCATTGTCTATCTTTGCCTCCGTTGTCATAAATTAGTTGACCATAGGTGCGTGGGTTTAGCTCTGAGCTTTCTATCTTCTTCCACTGGATCTATGTTTCTGTTTTTATGCCAGTAGCATATTGGCTTGATTACTGTAGCTTTGTAGCATACTCTGAAGTCAGGGAGTCTGATTCCTCCAGCTCCGTTTTTTTCCCTCAAGACTGCTTTGGCTATTCGGGGTCTTTTGTGTCTCCATACAAATTTTAAGATGATTTGTTCTAGTTCCGTAAAAAATGCCATTGGTAATTTGATAGGGATTGCATTGAATCTGTAGATTGCTTTGGGTAGTATAGTCATTTTCACAATGTTGATTCTTCCAATCCAAGAACATGGTATATCTCTCCATCTGTTGGTATCATCTTTAATTTCTTTCATCAGTGTCTTATAGTTTTCTGCATACAGGTCTTTTGTCTCCCTAGGTAGGTTTATTCCTAGGTATTTTATTCATTTTGTTGCAGTGGTAAATGGGAGTGTTTCCATAATTTCTCTTTCAGATTTTTCATCATTAGTGTATAGGAATGCAAGAGATTTCTGTGCATTAATTTTGTATCCTGCAACTTTACCAAATTCATTGATAAGCTCTAGTAGTTTTCTGGTGGCATCTTTAGGATTCTCTATGTGTAGTATCATGTCATCTGCAAGCAGTGACAGTTTTACTTCTTCTTTTCCAATTTGTATTCCTTTTATTTCTTTTTGTTCTCTGATTGCCGTGGCTAGGACTTCCAAAACTATGTTGAATAATAGTGGTGACAGTGGACATCCTTGTCTCATTCCTGATCTTCGAGGAAATGCTTTCAGTTTTTCACCATTGAGAATGATGTTTGCTGTGGGTTTGTCGTATATGGCCTTTATTATGTTGAGGTAGGTTCCCTCTATGCCCACTTTCTGGAGAGTTTTTATCATAAATGGGTGTTGAATTTTGTCAAAAGCTTCTTCTGCATCTATTGAGATGATCATATGGTTTTTATTCTTCAATTTGTTAATATGGTATATCACATTGATTGATTTGCATATATTGAAAAATCCTTGCATCCCTGGGATAAATCCCACTTGATTGTGGTGTATGATCCTTTTAATGTGTTATTGGATTCTGTTTGCTAGTATTTTGTTGAGGATTTTTGCATCGATATTCATCAGTGATATTGGTCTGTAATTTTCGTCTTTTGTAGTATCTTTGTCTGGTTTTGGTATCAGGGTGATGGTGGCCTCATAGAATGAGTTTGGGAGTGTTCCTTCCTCTGCAATTTTTTGGAAGAGTTTGAGAAGGATGTGTGTTAGCTCTTCTGTAAATGTTTGATGGAATTCACCTGTGAAGCCATCTGGTCCTGGACTTTTGTTTGTTGGAAGATTTTAAATCACAGTTTCAATTTCATTACCCGTGATTGGGCTGTTCATATTTTCTGTTTCTTCCTGGTTCAGTCTTGGAAGGTTATACCTTTCTAAGAATTTGTCCATTTCTTCCAGGTTGTCCATTTTATTGGCATAGAGTTGCTTGTAGTAGTCTCTTAGGATGCTTTGTATTTCTGCAGTGTCTGTTGTAACTTCTCCGTTTTCATTTTTAATTTTATTGATTTGAGTCCTCTCCCTCTTTTTCTTGATGAGTCTGGCAATGGTTTATGAATTTTGTTTATCTTCTCAAAGAAGCATCTTTTAGTTTTACTGATCTTTGCTATTGTTTTCTTTGTTTCTATTTCATTTATTTCTGCTCTGATCTTTATGATTTCTTTCCTTCTGCTAACTTTGGGTTTTGTTTGTTCTTCTTTCTCTAGTTCCTTTAGGTGTAAGGTTAGATTGTTGAGTTTTTTTTTTCTTGAGGTAGGCTTGTATTGCTATAAACTTCCCTCTTAGAACTGCTTTTGCTGCATCCCATAGGATTTGGATCGTCGTGTTTTCATTGTCATTTGTGTCTAGGTAATTTTTGATTTCCTCTTTGATATCTTCAGTGATATCTTCGTTATTTAGTAGCGTATTCTTTAGCCTCCATGTGTTTGTGGTTTTTATGGTTTTTTTTCCCTGTAATTGATTTCTAATCTCATAGCATTGTGGTCAGAAAAGATGCTTGATATGATTTCAATTTTCTTAAATTTACTGAGGCTTGATTTGTGACCCAAGATGTGATCTATCCTGGAAAATATTCTGTGAGAACTTGAGAAGAAAGTGTAATCTGCTGTTTTTGGATGGAATGTCCTATATATATCAATTAAATCTATCTAGTCTATTGTGTCATTTAAAGCTTGTCTTTCCTTATTTATTTTCATTTTGGACGATCTGTCCATTGGTGTAAGTGAGGTGTTAAAGTCCCCCACTATTATTGTGTTACTGTCGATTTCCTATTTTATAGCTGTTAGCAGTTGCCTTACGTATTGAGGTGCTCCTATGTTGGGTGCATATATATTTATAATTGTTATATCTTCTTCTTGGATTGATCCCTTGATCATTATGTAGTGTCCTTCCTTGTCTCTTGTAACATTCTTTATTTTAAAGTCTATTTTATCTGATATGAGTATAGCTACTCCAGCTTTCTTTTAATTTCCATTTGCATGGAATATCTTTTTCCATCCCCTCACTTTCAGTCTGTATGTGTCCCTAGGTCTGAAGTGGGTCTCTTGTACACAGCATATATATGGGTCTTGTTTTTGTATCCATTCAGCAATCCTGTGTCTTTTGGTTGGAGCATTTAATCCAATCAGGTTTAAGGTTATTATTGATATGTATGCTCCTATGACCATTTTCTTAATTGTTATGGGTTTGTGTTTGTTGGTCCTTTTCTTCTCTTGTGTCTCCCCCTTAGAGAATTTCCTTTGGCATTTGTTGTAGAGCTGGTTTGGTGGTGCTGAATTCTCTTAGCTTTTGCTTGTCTGTAAAGCATTTGATTTCTCCATCAAATCTAAATGAGATCCTTGCCGGGTAGAGTAATCTTGGTTGTAGGTTCTTCCCTTTCATCACTTGAAGTATATCATGCCACTCCCTTCTGGCTTGTAGAGGTTCTGTTGAGGAATCAGCTGTTAACCTTATGGGAGTTCCCTTCCATGTTATTTGTCGTTTTTCCCTTGCTGCTTTCAATAATTTTTCTTTGTCTTTAAATTTTGCCAATTTGATTACTATGTGTCTCAGCATGTTTCTCCTTGGGTTTATCCTGTATGGGACTCACTGTGCTTCCTGGACTTGGGTGGCTCTTTCCTTTCCCATGTTAGGGAAGTTTTCGACTATAGTCTCTTCGAATATTTTCTCTGGTCCTTCCTCTCTCTCTTCTCCTTCTGGGACCCCTATAATGCGAATGTTGTTGCATTTAATGTTGTCCCAGAGGTCTCTTAGGCTGTCTTTATTTCTTTTCATTCTTTTTTCTTTATTCTGTTCTGCAGCAGTGAATTCCACAATTCTGTCTTCCAGGTCACTTATCAGTTCTTCTGCCTCTGTCATTCTGCTATTGCTTCCTTCTAGTGTAGTTTTCATTTCAGTTATTGTACTGTTCATCTCTGTTTGTTTGTTCTTTAATTCTTCTAGATCTTTGTTAAACATTTCTTTCATCTTCTCGATCTTTGCCTCCATTATTTTTCCGAGTTCCTGAATCATCTTCACTATCATTATTCTGAATTCTTTTTCTGGAAGGTTGCCTATCTCCACTTCATTTAGTTGTTTTTCTGGGGTTTAATCTTGTTCCTTCATCTGGTATATAGCCCTCTGCCTTTTCAACTTGACTATGTTTCTGTGAATGTGGTTTTTGTTCCACAGGCTGCAGGATTGTAGTTCTTCTTGCTTCTGCTGGTATATTTCCTTTTGGCTACTTTTTTCTAATTCCTATTTTTAAACAAAATTGTAATCATGTTTAAACAGTAATCTTATACTTTACACTTAATATTATATACTTTTCCCATGTGATAAAATAATCTGAATGTTTTTAACAGCTGAATAATATTACATGTATGCATCATAATTTAACAAATCCTTTATACACATTTATTTTGGTTTCCCTTTTTTTTTGTTATGTGTAAAGCTGCAATAAGCAATTTGCACATAAATCTACGTGACTTCTCTGATTTCATTAAGATTCTTAAGAGGAGAATCAAGGTGTGAAAATTTTTTAGTTATTGTCACATGTTGATAAATTGGAGGGTGCTATTTTTGTGAGAAATTGAATAAGATAGTGCACATAAATGTGCCTAATATATACATGATAGACCTTCAATATCGGTTGGATATGAAGTTGCATATAATTACAAGGTTAGTTAGAATATATTGGAAAAAGATAAAGGAATATCTTCCTCATCTACCAGGCTATGAAAATTAGATGACTTAGTATTGTGTCTTACCTTTTAGTGGAAATACAAGTGCATGCCATGGGAGTTTATTTTTATTAACTTTATGTTGCATTAATGATAATATAATTTATATATCATGTGTATTCTTTTTTTTTAATTTTTAAAAAAATCTGATAAGGTTTTTTAAAAAATTTATTTATTTTATTTATTTATTTTTGGCTGTGTTGGGTCTTCGTTTCTGTGCAAGGGCTTTCTCTAGTTGCGGCGAGCGGGGGCCACTCTTCATCATGGTGCGCGGGCCTCTCACTGTCGCGGCCTCTCTTGTTGTGGAGCACAAGCTCCAGACGCGCAGGCTCAGTAGTTGTGGCTCACGGGCCTAGTTGCTCCGCGGCATGTGGGATCTTCCCAGACCAGGGCTCGAACCCGTGTCCCCTGCATTGGCAGGCAGATTCTCAACCACTGCGCCACCAGGGAAGCCCTCATGTTTATTGTTTCAAAAATGTTTTCATATGCATCATCTCATTTGCTTTCCATGACAATCTTCTAAGGTATGTTAAATCACCCCCACTTTACAGGTGAGGAAGTTGACAGATGGGTTAGGATACTTACCCAAGATTTTGAAGCTTAAAACTGAGTTCCAGGGACTTCCCTGGTGGCACAGTAGTTAAGATTCCGCCTGCCAATGCAGGGGACACAGGTTCGATCTCTGGTCTGGAAAGATCCCACATGCCATGGAGCAACTAAGCCCATGCACCACAACTACTGAGCCTGCCCTCTAGAGCCCGCGAGCCATGACTAGTGAAGCCCACGCACCTAGAGCCCATGCTCTGCAATGAGAGATGCCACCGCAGTGAGAAGCCCGTGCACCGCAACGGAGAGTAGCCCCTCCTCGCCGCAACTAGAAGAAGCCCGCGTGCAGCCAAAAATTAAAAAACAAAACAAAACTGAGTTCCAGTTTCAGCAATGGCAGAAGGGCTTATACTGAATGACTATTCTGCAGATAACACTTATACACTATGGACAAAATATTTTACCTAGTTGTCTTAAAGGCACCAGAGAAAAACCAAAAGCAGGCAGAAACTGAAAGGGAAATGTTTAAAACCAATAACCTAAGTTTCCACCATAAGAAACTAAAAAAATAACTAAACTAAACTCAAAAGATGTGGAAGAGATGAGACCAAGATAAGAACAGAAATCAAACAGAAAAAAAGCTGTGGAAATTTAACGAAACCCAAAATTTGTTTATTGAAAAAATTATTAAAATTGCTAAGCCCCTAGCTAGACTGATACAAAAAAAAGGAAACAATTTATCAATACTGAAAATGAAAGAGGGAGTATCGTTACGGATCTTACAGACAATACAGACAATAAAGTGGTGCACTGTCAATAAACTCAACAACTTAAATAAAATGCACAAATCCCTTGAAAAGCAACTCACCAAAACTGACAAAAGAAGAAATGGAAACTCTGAATATCCATATATCTGTTATTTTAATTGAATTTGTTATTAAATCCTTTCCACGAAAAGGATTCCAGGTCTAAACGGTTTCACTAGTAAATTCTATCAAACAGTTAAGGAAGACATAACACCAATCTTAAATTCTTTCCAAGATTAGAAGAGGGAATATTCCTAACTTGTTTTGAGGCCAAAATAATCCCAACACAAAAGCTTGTTAAAGACAATACAAGAAAAGAGAGTAAAGCATATCTCTCATGAATAGTGACACAAAAAGTCTTACCAAAATATTAATAAGTCAAATTCAAAAAGAAAAATACATCATTATCACATGAGGTTTATTCCTGGAATACAAGGTTGGTTTAATATTCAAAAATCAATCAATGTAATTCACCATTAATAATATAAGAGAAAAACCACATGATCATTTAAATAGCATTAAAAGCATTTGACAAAATTCAGCAGCTATTCACAATACAATTCTCAGCAAATTAGAAATAGAGAGAAGTTACTCAACCTGAAAAAGGGCCTCTCTTAAAAATACTAACATCACATATAATAATGAAATATTGAGTACTTTCTCCCTAATTTCATGAACAAGACAATAATGTCAACTCTCATGGCCTCTATTCAACATTTTACTGGAGATACTAGCCAGTTTTATATGGCCAAACAGTGAAATACAGTTATCAAGATTGAAAAGGGAAAAGTTGTCATTTTTTCACAGACAGCATGAATGTTTACATAAAAAATCCTATGGAATGTACAAAAAGTTACTAAAACTAATAGGTGAATCTAACAAGGCTCTAGGATATAATAACAATATACAAAAATCAATCATATGTCTACATATTAGCACCAGTATATAACATTAATTTTTAAAATGTAAATAAAACTTTAAGACAATTTTATATCATAAACACAAAACAGGAATAAATTTAATCAAAGAAATGCAAAAACTTTACACTAAAAACTATAAAACATTGCTGAGAGAAATTAAAGACCTAATTAAATGGGCAGATATGCCATGTTCATAGAAAAGATGACCGAATGTTATTTAAAATGTCCATTTTCCCAAAATTTCATCTCTAAATTCAGTACAGTCCCAATCAAAACCTCATCAGACTTGCTTTTTGAAGTAAGTGACAAGTTATTTGAAAATTTATGTGGAAATGCAAAGGACCTAGTATAACCAAAACAGTCTTGAAAATAAGCTGGAAGATTCACACTACCTAATTCCAACACTAACTAGAAAGCTACATTATTAAAGAGAAAGTGAAATTTGCATAATTGCCATGAGAACCTATTAATTTGGTGTGACTGTATAAATATTGTTTAAGTCTCATTTCTGTGCAGTCTATCATTTCTTACCTCAGGACAAAAGTGGCCTATCTCTATTTAAAAAACAAAACAAAAAAAAAGAGGCAGTATAGCATAATGGAGAGTTTTCCAAAATAAAACTCACATACCACTGATCTGAAGATGATTTTAAGTGGTAGACAAGTATATTTATTTTTAACAGTCATGTATTTAAAGTTTATGCATGCCTAATGTTAAGAAGAATCTTTTTCCATTAGTGATCATATAAAGTTTCCTTCCGAAATAAATTGAAGTTTTTAAAAAAGCAGATGGATTTTAGGACTAAGACGGGAATGCTAACACCTCATTTCAGAATTAGGCAGAATTACCTGCCCCAGGACTGGCACAGCAGGAAAACCCAGACTTCCCTCCATCCACACACCTCTCCCCTCACAGGCTTAGACTCCTTTTACTACATAGTAGAAAGTAGACTGGGAATCACGTTTTCCATAGATAAGCTGGCTCGCAATTCAGTGATCTGGTGACAGATGGAGAGACAAGACCCGTGTTACCTTAGGGAGGCTCCTCCCCATGGAAACACATGGAGCAGAAAATGTGTGTTCCGCCCCCCCCCCACACACATACTGGGCATAGACCTCCCAGTATCACCACTTTCCCCAGCATCCCTGGGCCCAGCTGTTATCACTGTGTCTCCAGAGACTGAATTTAATGGCTGACACCACTCTCATGTTGAACAGATTCCAGGTAGATCCTGCCTTGAATTCAAAGCTCCAACTCACAGAATTTAAACTATAAGTTCACCCGTGGCTGCAAGAGAGGCTGCGGAAGCAAGACTGTATCAGAGAGCTTTTATTTCTACAGCGGCAACGCCATGGTTTGTGAGATAGAGCCCACCTAACAGAGAAAATGGAGGAAGGCATGTTGGGCAGACAAAGCCAGGACTCTAGAGAGGAGAAACCAAGTCTCAGCAAAGTTCGGTGACTTGCCAGGGTCATGAAGCAAGCAAGTGGTTCTGCATTTATAACATCAAATTCTTCCTAAGCAAGTTCTGGGAACCAGAGGCTTCAGGAAGGAATTTTGGTTCTTTTATGTAAGAGGAAATTTAGGAACAAAAACAAAAAAGATGCAGCTCTCATGAACCGAGGAAAAATGATGTCCCAATCTCAATCTATAAGGCCCAAGGCTATGCCAGGGAGATGCTTTCCCCTACCTTTTCCGGGGAGATGAGTTGTGCAAAGTCCTTTTTTGATGGTGAGATTAGAATTCCTAGGAAAGTAACTTTGTCTTTTTTTCCTTGTAAATTTAGTGTTTTATTAGAATAATTATCTTTTTTTTTAAGTCTCTTCTTCCTCTGTTCCCATATAGCTCTTTGGCAAATTTGGGCTCTTTCTCTGGTTTTAGAGCTTGTGCAAAGAGGCCAGCACGCTGCAGCTCAGACACTCTGGCAGTGGTCACACCACCCTCTCTACATGGTGGAGGTTCTCCCTTATAATGCAGTTGCCTGGGCAGTCACCCTGTTTATCTCTGCCAGACTTATTAGGAGGCAGCCTTGGGGACTGCATTGGAGAGCTAGTGAGCGTCCCTGCTTGGCAGGCCTGCTCCTGGGGATTCGTGGTGTAGCAACTACACTGGAGAACAAAAGCTGATGTCCCCAGTTCAAGCCTTCCCTCGTGTGTACTTTGTTTCATGCCAAGATTCAACTTATTGACTCCAGTCTCCAGTCACAGGAGATCTGTATAAACAATCCAGGCCATTCCTTACTGTTTATCCTCCAAATACTTGTCTTTTGAAAACTCCCTATGATTTCAAGGAATCTTTTCTGCTGTTTTTTGAGAGATTGAGATGATTAGGTCTGTTTCCATTGGTGGGATGCTCTCCTTACATCTCTGCCTGGACCAATCAGAGGTTGAAGGACATATCACTAGGCCACAGCTGCCACTAGTGATGACCAGAACTGATTAATACAGTTAGAGTTTATAGGTGGAATTCAAGGGCAGCAATCTGCTGGGAGAGAGGCTGACCCAAGGAGGGGACTTGAAAGCACATTTATTGGGGTGGCCAAAAACTTTGTTCGGGTTTTTCTGTAAGATGTTATGAAAAACCCAAACAAACTTTTTGGCCAACCCAATACATAGCACTTTATACATTAGCTGATGATAACTATCATGCTGAGATCCCGCAGTGAGTGTGGCACTGAGCTAACTGCTTTTAAACACAGCTGTTCTTTGAGATAGGTTCTATTATTATACCCACTTTACAGATGGGGAAACTGAGAGACCCAGTTCAAGGTCACATAGAGTAAGGGGTGGAGCCAGGATTCTAATCTCAACAGTCTGGCTCCAGAGTCTCTGCTCAATTTCCACATCCTACATAATAAAGATTGAGAAAATCTTCCCTCTCCCAGCTCCCCTTGGTGTCACCACTAAAACCCTTCAAGATATCTCTCCTCTCCAGTATCTCTCCACCCCAACTCTGCTTTGTTTAGCCAGAGTGTGTTTCTTTGAGTTAAGAACTCCAACTGCTAAGCCTCAGTTTTGTCATTGGTAAAATGAGAATCATAATGGTACTTGTCTCATATGGTTGTGTAAGCATGGGGTAAACATCCAATAAATGATTCTTGTTATTACAAGCCATTAGGAAGTTTTACAGAAAATACTGGCTTAAAATGAGATGTCTCTGGCTTCATTAGTCTAGAATTCTCCATCACTGCTTTACCAATGTAGAGATAATCAGGTTGTTTATCATTCTTTCCTGCAGCTCTCTATCTTACTCAGAATTTCAAACTTAGAAATTTCAGACTCAGCGATTCAGGTCTAAAGAGCACCGTTTCTGCCATCATCGCAAAGCAAGCTTGGGCGCCGTTGGGTTTGAGACCCACAAGAGGGTCCGCCCAGCAGAGGATCTTGGTCTCACCACTTGGGCTCTGCCCACACACATGTTAATTCAGATGGATAACAGCACAAAAGAAAGTACACAGCGCATTCTTTCATTAATGGGTTTATTCATCAGGAAAGGAAGAGAAGAATAAATGCTGCCAATGAGAATAGCCAGTTTTCAGGGAATTAAAAGACATTTTTGCTTGAATGCGCTAAAAGTTTAAATAACCAGCGATAAATTATCTAAGTTGGTAGTTTTCAAACTGTTCAGTGGGGCCCTGGAGTTTTACAAAGGCACCTCAGGGGCAGAGCTGAAGTTAGTAATTATCTTACCGGCTGAATGTTAACTCGCAAAGGAATGAATATTACTGAGGCTATAAAGCATGTGGAATGTCATTGAAACAGAAGAACCAGAACCTTCCTGCATCCTAAAGGCAACATCAGTCCTAGATATGTGTGACCTTGGTCAAGTCACTTCCCACCTCTGGCTTCTCTTTCTTTTCTGTCCAAGGAGGAGAATCAGCGCAAAGATCTTTTGGCTCCAAAGCTCTGAGACCACTACCTGTTCTCTTCAACGTCTACTTCCAACAAAAAATATTTTTAGGATTATCTTTATACAACTCTCTTCAAAGCTGGTACATCATTTCTTTGACATTTCTCAGTGATTGCAAATCCTAGCTCTTTCAGGATAAATGTGATTTTTGGAACTGCCCAAAACCAAACAAACAACACCACCAAAAAAACCCAAAACAAAAAAAAACCCACATTCACTAGTTCAGAACCAGACTGTGAAATAAAATTCATATTTTATGACAAGACAGGAAAAATTTAAACATAAAAAAATTTCTCTGCCCTTTGGCCTCCTCTTTCCCCTCTACTGTGCATCGTGTATCTGCATTATGCATCGACCAAACCTCCCCATTGGCAGAAATACTTGCTCAACCATAAAGAGCAACATTCTCCTAGCGTCGACAAGACAACTCCTTAGAAGATAGCATTCCATTCTAATCTTGTAAGGGGCCACAATGACCCAGAACCCACTACCCGCTAGATGGTGTAACCTGTCAATAATATATCATTTAATGGATAACCCTCTGTCTCAAAAAACTTATATAACAGTGTTTTGACTTCTAATGGGCAGAACGGTTCTCTGAGTTTTCTGAGCTGTTCCTGGGTTATAATCTTCAATTTGGTTCGAACAACATTTTACATTTCTTTCTCTTAGATTGACTGATTAATTTTTTCATCGACAAAGTATTTCATTTAGTTCTCCACAAGTGTTTAGTGAGTACCTTTCAAGAGCCAGGTACTGGTGTCAAGTGAGACAAAGGTGAATAGGCCAAGCTTTTCTGTTTTCTCAAGGGGGTCCCAATCCAGTGATAAGCTGGTGAAACACACTTGTGTTAATTTCTTTTGTGGTTTATAGATGTCTCCTAGTTCTGGCCATTCTGACTAGAGAAGGCAAAATGTTTAAGCCAATGATTAGAGAAACTAGTAGTTGCCTTGGAAAGAGGGAGAACTATCTCTCCTGTCTACCATTTTGAAGGGTTTCTTATAAATATCCTCTAGCTCAGAGACCATAAGGCCTGAATCTGTAAGCAGTGCCTTCTCCTATTCCCACCCCTTCAGTAAGTGCAAAATACCTTCAGTTCCCAGATCCTTTTGGTGGCTGGCCGGTTGGCAGTAAAACATTGTTTACAAGGATCTCTAAATCAGCCTCGTTTGGCAGCCATATGACACTTGGTTCAAATGGATCATTGTACAGAGATAGGAAAGGCAACCTGTGTAATAGAAATCTGATTAATCTAGGCTCAAGTCCCAGATCCATCGAACTGGCTTTGGGGCTTTGGGCAAACCAGTTAACTTTGCTGAATTTTATTTTTCCTTATCTATGAAATGAAATTACAGACATTTCACAATGTTGCCAAATGGATAAGGAATCACCTCTATTGAGTGCCCAGTATATGTTAATACCTAGTGAGGATTCAAAAAGCGGAGGTGGCATGGACATACATACACTACCGAATGTAAAATAGGTAGCTAGTGGGAAGCAGCTGCACAGCACAGGGAGATCAGCTCGGTGCTTTGTGACCACCTAGAGGGGTGGGATAGGGAGGGTGGGAGGGAGATACAAGAGGGAGGGGATATGGGGATATATGTGTATGTATAGCTGATTCACTTTGTTATACAGCAGAAACTAACACACCATTGTAAAGCAATTATACTCCAATAAAGATGTTTAAAAAAAAAGTGGCGGTTCTTTTTATTATCAGGTCTGCAAGGAGGGCATTAGTCATCACACTGCCTGTGAGAGGAAAGCTGACCTGGATCAGTCCTCTTAGTGTTGCTGGAACTTCAGGGAATCACCATTGAGCTGAGCAGAGGCGTATAAAGGTATCCTGGGTGGGTATGTGGCTCTGATGGGGCTCTTGGAGATGGGGGACTCCCAGGAACCACAGAAGGAAGAAGTTGAGGTGAAGCTGAGTCAGCATTCTGGCCAGAGCAGTTGATGGAGGCAAAGTCTGAACTGGTGCTTCCATGGTTGACATTAGAACTGTGTAGGAAGGTGAATGGATGAGGCACATTTTTCCATTGACTTACTTGATTAAGCCAATCGTCTATAGTATTTGGAAAGCCACATAATCACCCTCGGAGACGTTAAGCCATCAGAAAAATCTCAACAGTTGGAGGAGGCCTTCAGTGCCCCTAATAGATCTAGAACTGGATATTGGCAAATGGTCCCTTGAAAATGAAGTCTTCTCTCCACCTAGACAGGTGGCGGTAAGGGTCTGCCAGCTCAGAGGTTGCAAACTGGAGGCTTTTGTTGTCACATCTATTTTGACTTGAACAGTGTTTAAAATAAGATTTCACTGGGATTTCTGGCTTTTCTCAGATGTTAGAAGACAGAACCACACCGAACCTACATTCTGGCACACCGAAGGTTCACTGACACCAGCTCTTTTGGGGTTTCAGGTTATGCACAGCTTCTTCCTTGAAATGATTATTTCTTGTGGTTTTTATAACACTGCTCTGTCCTCATCTTCCTCCGCCCTCTCCAACTGCTTTCCCAATCTGTTTTATACAAGCCCTTCCTCCTCCGCTAATCCTTAAATGCCAGCGATCTCAGGGCTCTGTTTCAGGTCCTCGTTTCTTTTCCGCAGTCCACACGCTTTTCTTGATAAACCTCATCTCCTCCCAGTGTTTTGAATCCCAGCTATATGATGCTACAGGCAAGGAAAACTTTTCCCTTCTTCCCTTCTAGGTTCTTTGGCTGGTCTAATAATTAAATTGACATAAGACAGATTAACAGTAGAGAAAACAAATTTAATTCCTATGTACGGGAACTCATAAAAATATGAGACTCAAAGAAGTGACCAAAGTAGGCAGCTTTTATGCCTTTTAGACACGGAAACAAATTTGCGAAGAGTTGACAAGACAAAGTGGTTTGGGCTTGGGGTTAGCAAATTAGTGATGAAATAAAAGGTTTGCTTATATAGCCTTTCTTGTCCCTAAATTGCCTGTCTTTGGTGATAAGGATGTCTTGTACCCTCCTGGTAGAGGGAGGGTAGCTTTGACATGGGAGATTTATTTCCTGCTTTCAGGAGAACAGAGGAGGGTCAGAGTGTCCTTGCACTGACTGTTTCTTAAGTGACTTTAATTCAAAATAATCAATATGCCAAAGCAGCATATTATGGGGTGGCATATTCTGCTCCCCTTCACTGCTGATGTCCATGGTAGCATGTGGTACAGAGGGGACTTGAATTGTGCAGAAGCACGAGATAGGAGGGTTCTGGTGTGATGTTTTTCTTTTTCCCTTTCATCCTTTAACTGACCTAGCCTGTTTTTAAAAAAATGTATTTTATTGAAGTATAGTTGATTTACAATGTTGTGTTTAGTTTCTGCTGTACAGCAAGGTGATTCAGTTACAGATATATGTATTTTCTTTTTCATATTCCTTTCCATTATGGTTTATCACAGGATACTGAATATAGTTCCCTGTGCCGTACAATAGGAGGACCTTGTTGTTTATCCATTCTATATATCAGTTGTTTGCATCTGATAATCACAAACTCCCAATCCATCCCTTCCCCAACCCCCGCCTTTCTTGGCAACCACAAGTCTGTTCTCTATGTCTGTGAGTCTGTTTCTAAGATAAGTTCATTTGTGTCGTATTTTAGATTCTACATATAAGTGATATCCTGTGGTATTTGTCTTTCTCTTTCTGACTTACTTCACTTAGTATGATAATCTCTAGATCCATCCATGTTGCTGCAAATAGCATAATTTCATTCTTTTCTATGGCTGAGTAGTAGTCCATTGTGTGTGTGTATATCATTTAGGTTGTGTCCATGTCTTGGCTATTGTGAATAGTGCTGCTATGAACATAGAGGTGCATGTGTATTTTTGAATTATAGTTTTGTCTGGATATATGCCCAGAAGTGGGATTGCTGGATCATATAGCACTTTTTTTTTTCTTAACAGTTGTCCACATAGATTAATTTATTATCATTAATGGACTTCATTCATTTATCATTTCCATGCTGGGGTCTGTGCTGTGCACACAAAGATAAATCAGGCGTCATCACTACCTTCGGGAATTCACACTCTCTTGCCAGGAGTTGAGGTAGGTTGGTAGGACGTAGGGAACCCAACACATACATAGTTATAGCCCAAGGTAATGGGACAGCAGCCAAAGCAGGTACGAGGCTCTCTGTTGGCCCTGGCTGGAGTGATCACAGAATCCTTCCATAAGGACAGGTGTTACACATCTGTGCATCCATTTGATTATACAGATATTCACTGAGCACGTCTCTGTGTCAGACACTGCCAAGTGCTGGGAGGGGATCTAAAGATGAATAAGAGTTGGTCCCTGCCTTCAGGATCTCACACCTGAGCAGATGTGAGTGGGAGCTGGGGAAGGGTGGGTGCACATAACTCATCAATGTCTTTACATGAGGCGGAGTGTGAGGGGTGGTGAGAGCAGTATGGCCGGGTGCTGTAGGGGTGACCGCAAGGAATAGGGATTCTGCTCGGGCAATGGATATGATGGCCTCTAAGTCAATGTTTGGAGGCTTGAGTAGAATTTTCATGTGGGAGATGGGGAAGGGCTTTCTGGGTTGAGGGAACAGCCTGGGCAAAGACATGGAGGCCAGAAACTTCACAGCACATTGAGGACTACTGGTGAGGACCAGCCTTGGTCATGAGCCCATTGGTCACCTGCCCATTTATGACAGCCAGTGCATGCCTGCAGCATGGACATGGGGTGGGGTCGGGACAGCCATAGAATGAGAGAAGAGGCTAAGGAACTTGGCAGGAACTAAACCGTGGGGGCCTTGAATGCCATGCCAATCTCTTGGGCTCTGTTCTGTAAACACTGTTTTTTTTTGTTTTTTTGTTTTTCACACACACACACTGTATTTTATTTTTACAAGAGATAAATAAACTGTCACCAAGCATTGTACATGGATGACCACAGCAAAAGCAACAATGATTGCAGTTACCAAACATGAAACACACTCATATTATGTCATAATATTGACATTCAGTCCAGTAATCCTCCACTGTAACAGCTCCTTTACTTTGCAGTGAAAATTGATTTGTATATGTTTTGCCTCTGAGTCCTTGTGGGTTTTTTTTTTTTTTATTCAAACAGAAAGTCACAAAAATTATAATCATCCTCATCAGTTCACTCAGTCCCATGTAATTAACTTTTTTTTCATTTTGATCCTTTGTTAGCACTTTTATGAATTCATCAGTTTTCCATTAGAGTTCTGAAAATGCTTATTCATTCAGTTCAGCAGTACAGTCAGTTACCAGAAACCTGTACTTCTCAGAGTCGTTTCCATGAATTACTTGAAGATGAAACCCTTTTATAGGAACATTTTTGCAAAAGCATCAGAGTACACCCAGAACTATCTGTAAATGACAAAAGACTTAAAAATGACCATGGTTAAAGATTTGATGAAAGTTCATAATAATGCAATTGACAAGGAAATTTAGTTATTTCTGAGATATACATTTTAAAGTAATAACTAGAATTATGACTTATAACATTATACCAGAACAGATAAGATTTTTAGAAATTTCATGTAATGTCTGAAACATTTATATTAACATATTTCCATACAAATAACCCAAAGAAAGTTTAGTATTAGTTGTTTTTTTTGTTTGTTTGTTTTTTTATACTGCAGGTTCTTATTAGTCATCAATTTTATACACATCAGTGTATACATGTCAATCCCAATCACCCAATTCAGCACACCACCATCCCCACCCCACCACGGTTTTCCCCCCTTGGTGTCCATATGTTTGTTCTCTACATCTGTGTCTCAACTTCTGCCCTGCAAACAGGTTCATCTGTACCATTTTTCTAGGTTCCACATACATGCGTTAATATACGATATTTGTTTTTCTCTTTCTGACTTACTTCACTCTGTATGACAGTCTCTAGATACCTCCACGTCTCCACAAATGACTCAATTTCGTTCCTTTTTATGGCTGAGTAATATTCCATTGTATATATGTACCACTTCTTCTTTATCCATTCGTCTGTCGATGGGCATTTAGGTTTCTTCCATGACCTGGCTCTTGTAAATAGTGCTGCAATGAACATTGTGGTGCATGTGTCTTTTTGAATTATGGTTTTCTCTGGGTATATGCCCAGGAGTGGGATTGCTGGGTCATATGGTAGTTCTATTTTTAGATTTTAAAGGAACCTCCATACTGTTCTCCATAGTGGCTATATGAATTTACATTCCCACCGACAGTGCAAGAGGGTTCCCTTTTCTCCACACCCTCTCCAGCATTTCTTGTTTGTAGATTTTCTGATGATGCCCATTCTAACTGGTGTGAGGTGATACCTCATTGTAGTTTTGATTTGCATTTCTCTAATAATTAGCAATGTTGAGCAGCTTTTCATGTGCTTCTTGGCCATCTGTATGTCTTCTTTGGAGAAATGTCTATTTAGGTCTTCTGCTCATTTTTGGATTGGGTTGTTTGTTTCTTTAATATTGAGCTGCATAAGCTGTTTATATATTTTGGAGAGTAATCCTTTGTCCATTGATTCGTTTGCGAACATTTTCTCCCATTCTGAGGGTTGTCTTTTCGTCTTGTTTATGGTTTCCTTTGTTGTGAAATAGCTTTGAAGTGTCATTAGGTCCCATTTGTTTATTTGTGTTTTTATTTCCATTACTCTAGGAGGTGGATCAAAAAATATCTTGCTGTGATTTATGTCAAAGAGTGTTCTTCCTATGTTTTCCTCGAAGAGTTTTACAGTGTCTGGTCTTACATTTAGGTCTCAAACCCATTTTGAGTTTATTTTTGTGTATGGTGTTAGGGAGTGTTCTAATTTCATTCTTTTACATGTAGCTGTCCAGTTTTCCTAGCACCACTTATTGAAGAGACTGTCTTTTCTCCATTGTATATCTTTGCCTCCTTTGTCATAGATTAGTTGACCATAGGTGCATGGGTTTATCTCTGGGCTTTCTATCTTCTTCCATTGGATCTATGTTTCTGTTTTTATGCCAGTAGCATATTGTCTTCATTACTGTAGCTTTGTCGTATAGTCTGAAGTCAGGGAGTCTGATTCCTCCAGCTCCGTTTTTTTCCCTCAAGACTGCTTTGGCTATTCGGGGTCTTTTGTGTCTCCATACAAATGTTAAGATGATTTGTTCTAGTTCCGTAAAAATTGCCATTGGTAATTTGATAGGGATTGCATTAAATCTGTCTATTGCCTTGGGTAGTATAGTCATTTTCACAATATTGATTCTTCCAATCCAAGAACATGGTATATCTCTCCATCTGTTGGTATCATCTTTAATTTCTTTCATCAGTGTCTTATAGTTTTCTGCATACAGGTCTTTTGTCTCCCTAGGTAGGTTTATTCCTAGGTATTTTATTCTTTTTGTTGCAGTGGTAAAGGGGAGTGTTTCCATAATTTCTCTTTCAGATTTTTCATCATTAGTGTATAGGAATGCAAGAGATTTCTGTGCATTAATTTTGTATCCTGCAACTTTATCAAATTCATTGATTAGCACTAGTAGTTTTCTGGTGGCATCTTTAGGATTCTCGATGTATAGTATCATGTCATCTTCAAACAGTGACAGTTTTACTTCTTCTTTTCCAATTTGTATTCCTTTTATTTCTTTTTCTTCTCTGATTGCTGTGGCTAGGACTTCCAAAACTATGTTGAATAATAGTGGTGACAGTGATCATCCTTGTCTCATTCCTGATCTTAGAGGAAATGCTTTCAGGTTTTCACTGTTGAAAATGATGTTTGCTGTGGGTTTGTCGTATATGGCCTTTATTATGTTGAGGTAGGTTCCCTCTATGACCACTTTCTAGAGAGTTTTTATCATAAATGGGTTTTGAATTTTGTCAAAAGCTTTTTCTGCATCTATTGAGATGATCATATGGTTTTTATTCTTCAATTTGTTAATATGGTGTATCACATTGATTGATTTGTGTGTATTGAAGAATCCTTGCATCCCTGGGATAAATCCCACCTGATCGTGGTGTATGATCCTTTTAATGTGTTGTTGGATTCTGTTTGCTAATATTTTGTTGAGGATTTTTGCATCAATATTCATCATGATATTGGTCTGTAATTTTCTTTTTTTGTAGTATCTTTGTCTGGTTTTGGTATCAGGGTGATGGTAGCCTCATAGAATGAGTTTGGGAGTGTTCCTTCCTCTGCAATTTTTTGGAAGAGTTTGAGAAGATGGGTGTTAGCTCTTCTCTAAATGTTTGATAGAATTCACCTGTGAAGCCATCTGGTCCTGGACTTTTATTTGTTGGAAGATTTTTAATCACAGTTTCAATTTCATTACTTGTGATTGGTCTGTTCATATTTTCTATTTCTTCCTGGTTCAGTCTTGGCAGGTTGTGCATTTCTAAGAATTTGTCCAGTTCTTCCAGGTTGTCTATTTTATTGGCATAGAGTTGCTTGTAGTAATCTCTCATGATCCTTTGTATTTCTGCAGTGTCAGTTGTTACTTCTCCTTTTCCATTTCTAATTCTATTGATTTGAGTCTTCTCCCTTTTTTTCTTGATGAGACTGGCTAATGGTTTATCAATTTTGTTTATCTTCTCAAAGAACCAGCTTTTAGTTGTATTGATCTTTGCTCTCGTTTCCTTCATTTCTTTTTCATTTATTTCTGCTCTGATCTTTATGATTTCTTTCCTTCTGCTAACTTTGGGGTTTTTTTGTTCTTCTTTCTCTAATTGCTTTGGGTATAAGGTTAGGTTGTTTGTTAGAGATGTTTCTTGTTTCTTAAGGTAGGATTGTATTGCTATAAACTTCCCTCTTAGAACTGCTTTTGCTGCATCCCATAGGTTTTGGGTCATCGTGTTTTCATTGTCATTTGTTTCTAGGTATTTTTTGATTTCCTCTTTGATTTCTTCAGTGATCTCTTGGTTATTAAGTAGTGTATTGTTTAGCCTCCATTTGTTTGTATTGTTTACAGATCTTTTCCTGTAATTGATATCTAGTCTCATAGCATTGTGGCCAGAAAAGATACTTGATATGATTTCAATTTTCTTAAATTTATCAAGGCTTGATTTGTGAACCAGGATATGATCTATCCTGGAGAATGTTCCATGAGCACTTGAGAAAAATGTGTATTCTGCTGTTTTTGGATGGAATGTCCTATAAATATCAATTAAGTTCATCTTGTTTAATGTACCATTTAAAGCTTGTGTTTCCTTATTTATTTTCATTTTGGATGATCTGTCCATTGGTGAAAGTGGGGTGTTAAAGTCCCCTACTATGATTGTGTTACTGTCGATTTCTCCTTTTATGGCTGTTAGTATTTGCCTTATGTATTGAGGTGCTCCTATGTTGGGTGCATAAATATTTACAATTGTTATATCTTCTTCTTGGATCGATCCCTTGATCATTATGTAGTGTCCTTCTTTGTCTCTTGTAATAGTCTTTATTTTAAAGTCTATTTTGTCTGATATGAGAATTGCTACTCCACCTTTCTTTTGATTTCCATTTGCATGGAATATCTTTTTCCATCCCCTCACTTTCAGTCTGTATGTGTCCCTAGGTCTGAAGTGGGTCTCTTGTAGACAGCGTATATACGGGTCTTGTTTTTGTATCCATTCAGCCAGTCGGTGTCTTTTGGTGGGAGCATTTAATCCATTTACATTTAAGGTAATTATCGATATGTATGTTCCTATTGCCATTTTCTTAATTGTTTTGGGTTTGTTATTGTAGGTGTTTTCCTTCTCTTGTGTTTCTTGCCTAGAGAAGTTCCTTTAGCATTTGTCGTAAAGCTGGTTTGGTGGTGCTGAACTCTCTCAGCTTTTGCTTGTCTGTAAAGGTTTTAATTTCTCCATCAAATCTAAATGAGATCCTTGCTGGATAGAGTAATCTTGGTTGTAGGTTTTTCTCTTTCATCACTTTAAATATGTCCTGCCACTCCCTTCTGGCTTGCAGAGTTTCTGCTGAAAGATCAGCTGTTAACCTTATGGGGATTCCCTTGTGTGTTTTTTGTTGTTTTTCTCTTGTCGTCTTAATATGTTTTCTTTGTATTTAATTTTTGATAGTTTGATTAATATGTGTCTGGCGTGTTTCTCCTCGGATTTATCCTGTATGGGACTCTCTGCACTTCCTGGACTTGATTCACTATTTTCTTTCCCATATTAAGGAAGTTTTCAACTATAATCTCTTCAAATATTTTCTCAGTCCCTTTCTTTTTCTCTTCTTCTTTTGGGACCCCTATAATTCGAATGTTGGTGCATTTAATGTTGTCCCAGAGGTCTCTGAGACTGTCCTCAGTTCTTTTCATTCTTTTTTCTTTATTCTGCTCTGCAGTAGTTATTTCCACTATTTTATCTTCCAGATCACTTATCCGTTCTTCTGCCTCAGTTATTCTGCTATTGATCCCTTCTAGGGTATTTTTAATTCCATTTATTATGTGTTCATCATTGCTTGTTTCCTCTTTAGTTCTTCTAGGTCCTTGTTAAATGTTTCTTGCATTTTCTCTATTCTATTTCCAAGATTTTGGATCATCTTTACTATCATTATTCTGAATTCTTTTTCAGGTAGATTGCCTATTTCCTCTTCATTTTTTAGGTCTGGTGGGTTTTTACCTTGCTCCTTCATCTGCTGTGTGTTTTTCTGTCTTCTCATTTTGCTTATCTTACTGTGTTTGGGGTCTCCTTTTCGCAGGGTGCAGGTTCGTAGTTCCCATTGTTTTTGGTGTCTTTCCCCAGTGGCTAAGGTTGGTTCAGTGGGTTGTGTAGGCTTCCTGGTGGAGAGGACTAGTGCTTGTGTTCTGGTGGATGAGGCTGGATCTTGTCTTTCTGGTGGGCAGGTCCACGTCTGGTGGTGTGTTTTGGGGTGTCTGTGGCCTTATGATTTTAGGCTGCCCCTCTGCTAATGAATGGGGCTGTGTTCCTGTCTTGCTAGTTGTTTGGCATAGGGTGTCCAGCACTGTAGCTTGCTGGTCGTTGAGTGAAGCTGGGTCTTCGTGTTGAGATGGAGATCTCTGGGAGCCTTTCGCTGCTTGATATTACATGGAGCTGGGAGGTCCCTTATGGACCAGTGTCCTCAAGTTGGCTCTCCCACCTCAGAGGCACAGCACTGACTCCTGGCTGGAGCACCAAGAGCCTTTCATCCACACGGCTCAGAATAAAAGTGAGGGGAAAAAAAGGACAGACAGAACCCTAGGACAAATGGTGAAAGCAAAGCTATACAGACAAAATCTCACACAGAAGCATACACATACACACTCACAAAAACAGGAAAAGGGGAAAACATAATATATCTTGCTCCCAAAGTCCACCTCCTCAATTTGGGATGATTTGTTGTCTATTCAGGTATTCCACAGATTCAGGGTACATCAAGTTGATTGTGGAGATTTAATCCTCTGCTCCTGAGGCTGCTGGGAGTAATTTCTATTTCTCTTCTTTGTTCCCACACCTCCTGGGGTTCAGCTTTGGATTGGCCACCTCTACGTGTAGGTCGCCTGAGGGCGTCTGTTCTTTGCTCAGACAGGACGGGGTTAAAGGAACAGCTGATTCAGGGTCTCTGGCTCACTCAGGCCGGGGGGAGGGAGGGGTACGGAAGAGGGGCGAGCCTGCAGCGGCAGAGGCCGGCATGACGTTGCACCAGGCTGACGCGCGCCGTGCATTCTCCCGGGGAAGTTGTCCCTCGGTCGCAGGACCCTGGCAGTGGTGAGCTGCACAGGCTCCTGGCAGGGGAGCTGTGGATAGTGACCTGTGTTTGCTCACAGGGTTCTTGGTGGCTGCAGCAGCAGCCTTAGCATCTCATGCCCATTTCTGGGGTCCGCGCTGATAGCCGCGGCTCGCACCCGTCTCTGGAGTTCGTTTAGGTGGCGCTCTGAATCCCCTCTCCTCGCGCACCAGGAAACAAAGAGGGAAGAAAAAGTCTCTTGCCTCTTCGGCAGGTCCAGACTTTTTCCTGGACTCGCTCCCAGCTAGCTGTGGCACACTAGCCCCCTTCAGGTTGTGTTCACGCCACCAACCCCAGTCCTCTCCCTGCAATCCGAGCGAAGCCCAAGGCTCAGCTCCCAGCCCCCGCCCGCCCCGGTGGGTGAGCAGACAAGCCTCTTGGGCTGGTGAGTGCTGTTCGGCACCGATCCTACGTGCAGGAATCTCTGCTTTGCCCTCCGCACCCCTGTTGCTGCACTCTCCTCCGAGGTCCGAAGCTTCCCCCTCCACAACCCACAGTCTTCGCCCGCGAAGGGGCTTCCTAGTGTGTGGAAACCTTTCCTCCTTCACAGCTCCCTCCCGCTGGTGCAGGTCCCGTACCTATTCTTTTGTCTCTTTTTTCTTTTTTCTTTTGCCCTACCCAGGTACATGGGGAGTTTCTTGCCTTTTGGGAGGTCTGAGGTCTTCTGCCAGCGTTCAATAGGTGTTCTATAGGAGCAGTTCCACGTGTAGATGTATTTCTGATGTATCTGTGGGGAGGAAGGTGATCTCCACGTCTTACTCTTCCGCCATCTTCTCCTCCACCTCTTGTTGTTGTTATTGAGCTGTATGAGCTGTTTGTACATTTTGGAAATTAATCCCTTTTTGGTTGCATCATTTGAAAAATTTTTCCCATTCTGTAGGTTGTCTTTTCATTTTGTTTGTGGTTTCCTTTGCTGTACAAAAGCTTGTAATTTTGATTAGATCCCATTTGTTTACTTTTGCTTTTATTGCCTTGGGAGGCTGACTTAAGAATTAATTTGTACAATTTATGTCAGTTTATGTTTTGCCTATGTTCTCTTCTAGTTTTATGGTGTCATGTCTTTAAGTCTTTAAGCCATTTTGAGTTTATTTTGTGTATGGTGTGAGGGTGTATTCTAACTTCATTGATTTACAATGCAGCTGTCCAACTTTTCTAACACCACTTGCTAGTGATGGACTGTCTTTTCTCAACTGTATACTCTTGCCTTCTTTGTTGAATATTAATTGACCATAGGTGAGTGGTTTATTTCTGGGCTGTCTATTCTATTCCATTGATCCTTGTCTGTTTTTGTGCCAATACCATGCTGTTTTGATTACTGTAGCTTTGTAGTATTGTCTGAAGTCTGGGAAGGTTATGCCTCCAGCTTTGTTCTTTTTCCTCAGGATTTCTTTGCCAATTCTGGGTCTTTTATGATTTCATATAAATTTTAGGACTATTTGTTCTAGTTCTGTGAAAAATGTCAAGGGTAATTTTATAGGGATTGCATTAAATGTGTAGATTGCTTTGGGTAGTATAGCCATTTTAACAATATTAATACTTCCAATCCAAGAGCATGAGATATCTTTCCATATCTTTGAATCATATTCAGTTTCCTTTATTAATATTCTATAGTTCTCAGCATATGTCTTTCATCTCCTTTGACCTAGACCATTTTTATTTTTAAGATCATAATGTTCATTTTGGAAATTTATCCAAACACAGATAGTTATAAATAAAGAAACAGGAATTGCCTATAATCCAGAGATAACCATTATTAATATTTTGGTTATTTAAAGTAGAATTCTTTGCTATGCTGATATCCATCACTATCCTCTCACCGTAAGTTCTTTTTCTTCATGAGCGCATTATCATATTTATTTACTACTTTATTTTCTATCTTCTTTACTATGTTTAGCCCACTGCTGCAAACCCCAGGCCCTATAATAATGACTGGCACATGGGAGGTGCTCAGTAAGTTTCTGTTGAATAAATGAGTCTCTTTTTATATATAGAAGAGAGCTGAGGTCATACTTTACATACAGTTCTAAATTTTTATTCATTTAGCATTATATTTCATCATGCCACCGACTAGTTTAAAACCCTTCAGTGAAGGGTTTAAAACCCTTTCTCATTACCCTTAGAACAAAGCCTAAAATCCTTACTATATCCTGCAAGATGTTGGTCTTTGGAAAGACACACAATCCTTATCTTTGGAGCTACAGCATCTCAAATCCTCAGAATCCACATGGCCCAGCTCCAGGCTTTCCTCCCCATTTTCTCCCTTCCAGCCATGCTGGGCTCCTTATAATTTCCATCAACACACCATACCCTCTCTTGTCTTGGGGCATATTCGTTTTCTAGTGCTGCTGTAACAAAATTACACTGGGTGGCTTAACAACAGACATTATTTTCTCACAATTCTGGAGGCTAGAAGTCCGAGACCAAGGTGTCGGTAGGGTTCATTTCTTCCAAGGCCTTTCTTCTTGGCTTATAGATGGCTGTTTTCTTCATGTCTTCACATGGTCTTTCCTCATGCATATCTGTGTCCCAATCTCCCCATCTTATGAGGACACCAGACACTCTGATTACCTCATTTAACCTTAATTACCTACTTAAAGATCCTGTGTACAAATACAGTCACAGACTGACGTGTTTGGGATTAGAACTTCAACATAAGATTTTGGGGTACACGATTCAACCCATAACACAAGGCTTTGAACTAGTTGTTCCTTCTGTCTCTCCTCTTATTTGAGATCTCAGCTTAAATTTCACTTTTCAGACAACTTTTCCATGACAGCAACCAGGCTAGGTCCCCACTTTATATGCTCGCATAGTATCAGTATCATCCCCTTTTAAAACCCTCATCACGTTTGTAATTACTTGTTCCATGTCTGCCTTTTGGATTTGACTGTAAAATACATGAGAACAAGACTTGGAACTGTGTTGAACATCACACCTTCTTCCCAGAGCTTAGTTCAGTGCATGGTGAATAGGAAGGGCAATAAATCTTTGCTCAATTAATCCAAACTGAAGAGCATGCTCTTAGATATTAAAAACTTTTTATAAACATTGTTTTAATGAATGCACATTATTTTTATTGATGGGCCCTACTGTTCTTAATATTTACCCCATAGACATCTATATTATATCCAAATTTTTTCTCTTATTCACAATATTAGGATGGCAATCTGTATCTGTCCCTCTATTTCCTTAGATTCCTAGTAATAGATAAACTGAGTTAAAAGGAAATAAACCATTTTAAGGCTTTAATGTATACTGCTGAATTGATTTCTAAAAAGATTGAAAAAACTTAATACTTCTGTTAGCAGTAAAAATAAAAATAAGCACAAACTGATGAAAAGTATATGGAAAAGAGCTTGTTATATAAAATTTGGGTGAATATTTTATTGCCCAGTTTCTTGGAAAGGAATGTAAATCTGTGTTTTGTAGGTTTGGGGGAGAATTAGATTTCTGGATCTTGAATGAGGCACTCCTGTGTATGTATGGTGTCCGATATTTATTTTCACTACTCCCAGGGATGGAGATAATTTAACAACGCTCCCTTCAGGGTTAGAATACACATATGGGAGGGAGTAGTAAGGCGAGGGTGGGTGGGAATTCCTTCACCTTTGTGTTCAAGTCTAGCAGCCTGATTCTTCTATTTTTCAGTACCTCTAGTTTGAGTCTGGGGGTTCCCACTCTCCAATTATCAAAGTAGAAAAAGTGGATGATTGTCCTAGAATATGTGTAGGGAAATTTCCCTCAAAATAAATGCAAATAAAGTCATGTGGATTCAGTAGGTAGAGAAGTTGGTGGAAGTTGAGGTCATGCTCATCTGCACCTATTTTCTCAATGATATATATGTGGTGAGGTCATCACGTGAGTGACGGTAGGAGCATAGGATATTTGAAAGAAAGGTGGTGTGAAACTGTAGTCTCAGAGTGGGAAAATAAATTAGCTAGAGAAATGTGGTTGGAATTGCGGGAAGTACTGAATCTCATTTGAGATTTGTGTTCATGATTTAAAGTCAGGCCAGTCAGCACTGGTGGTGTGATTTCATCCAGTTCCAACAGCTACTTAAGTTTAGGTGAAAATCAGTGAGTAGTTAGGTTTAATAAGATTTAAAGTTTTGCCAAGTTTGTTCAAAAGAGGAAGAGACATTAATGGTGGGTAAATTGGTAAGTGAGGTCATGGGGAGGGGTGATGGATTCTGAGAAACGGGAAGAATCAGTGGATTGGAGGTCCTGAAGAACTATCCAAGTGAGTGGCCAAGACTGAGTTGAAAGTAATGATTAGAGACTGAGATCACAGGGCTTTAAAAATATTTACATATTTTATTAAATATTAATATTAATGTAATAAGACAATTGGGGCTGGAATTCTCGTAGCTTAAGACCTCAGGTAAGAAAGGACTAATGAACGGATTAGTCCTTCTGAAGGTAGCAGCTGTCTGGGACTGCCTTGAGAACTTCATCTACTCTACAGATGGAGGAAGCTGGATGGGAGAGTGGGGAAAGGGAGTTTAGGACAAGCTAGCTGGCAGTGTTTGTCAGATTGCCTCTCGACCCAAGGTCAGTGGCTTTTCCCAGAAATTGGGAAAAGATAAAGTAGGGGGTTCCTGTGTAGGATGTGCCTCCAGTTGCTGCAGAACTCCAACACCAGCGTGGCGGTGGTGATGGTGGTGGGAGGGTAGCAGCCAGTCCCTTGGTGTTAAGTTCTTCTTCCTCTATTTAATGACTTTGGTTCTCTCCCTTAACCTGTGAGGAAGGTTTTCAATCTTTTCATTTTAAGAAACCCCATCCTACTATTACATCCAAAGTATTTTTTCAATATTACCTGCTGCTGCTATTTCTTAAGACAGTACCACTTCTTAGACAGCTGAGACTGAAACAAGGATAGAAATGCGCTCTAACACCATAGGACTTCTAAAGTTAGTTCTTTCTCCCACTATCATCTGGGATGATGAGTGCATTCTTATGGATTAAGAGAATCCCCAGGGTTCTATCAATCAATCAGTGGCCTCCAATTGACTACTTCACTGTAAAGGATGGATAGAAACTATAGACCTCCAGGCTTATTAGGGTAAGTTAAGAGCAAGGCTTTGAGAAGTATAAGCCTTCCTAGCAGGTAGATGCTGACACTAGTTTCAACCCTTAAATTACTTAGCTTCTCTTAGTAGATAGACCTCTTAAAGCTTGCTTTACCCAGAAAAGAGAAGCAACCTCCCCTTTGAAATCTTCCAAGAGATACTCCTGGATCCTTTAACTCTTCCTGAAATAGCGGTGCTTTGTCCTAGAGGAATGGAGGCATGCTGAGACTGGAATTAATGCCCAGAGAACCTGAGAATGGATGCTAACATTTCTAAACTTCAATCCCAGGTGGGGAGAAAGTGGTCAGGTGGGAAGGTAGGTAGTGGCTGAGCAAA
This sequence comes from Balaenoptera acutorostrata, assembly GCF_949987535.1. Lineage (NCBI taxonomy): Eukaryota > Metazoa > Chordata > Mammalia > Artiodactyla > Balaenopteridae > Balaenoptera > Balaenoptera acutorostrata. The sequence continues at coordinate 146,222,980 of NC_080064.1, forward strand.
AGGTGAGCAGAAACTGAAATGGGGGTGGAAGGAGGGGTGAGAAGGACTGAGAAAGGAAGGGAGAAGATGGCATACCGGAAGGAGCATAGGCTCTGGAAATAAACCAGGGCTCCCTTTCCATTGCCCAGGCACAAAATGTTGGACTTCGCGTAAGATGCTTAGAACTTGTTCAACTCTCAGTTTGCTGATCTTTAAAGAAAACAATTAATTATCAATAAATAATAGTGATTGATTATTATCAGATCTTTCAAGACATCTGTGTTCAGAAACCCTGGAACAGTACAGATGAAAAGCATAGTATCACAGTACCTGAAAGTGGCTGCTAAATGAAATGATCTCACTGGAATTAACAGGAAAGGTCAGTATTACTCTTGATGACAATATTAAAAGGACAAATGATTGATTGATTTTATTAAATATTAGTAAACTCAAAACAGAAACACGTTACCAGTATTGACACTGTGAATTACTAACTCCACTCTGAGGGTCCTAGTTGAGTTGTGGAACTGTTCAACATATGTCTGTGTGTCTATACTCTAAGCTGTTCCCCAAATTTACTCTCCTAGGGTAAAATGAAAATCAAAGGGAAGACAGTGGTGAAAAAAATTTAAAGATATCAAAGTATAAAGATATGCAAAGTGATGCTAAAAATTAAAACTAGACCAGCATATTTACATATTTTATTAATCTTTACAATCAGTCATTATAATCAAATACACAATTATATACAAGGATTATATACATTTTGCCCAGACTTTTACATCACAGTACATAGTTTCCCTTAGAAATATTGTATACATTTATCACCAAACAATAAAATCCAACAACAGTAGTGTTACAGCACCTGTTAGTACAGACATCTTTTTCATAAATTACATCATAAGAAAATATACGGCTGTAAATTGGGCTTTTAAAAATGTCTTTTATAAAATCTGAACATACAATATTTCATTCACAGAATTTTTTTTTTTTTCTATGTTCTGACTGAAGCCTTGTGCATAAAACGACCGGTTGGAATATTTATTAAATGCCCCCACCCCCGCCTCTACAATTATAAGCACTATTTGAATTACTGACGCTGAGCTTTCTTCATGATGAATTTGGCATGGAGTTTGGTGAGAGAACAAATGCTGGTTTTACTGTTATAAGGGCTGTGAGATGATGGTAATTTAAATTAATAAAATCTCAAGAGAGCATATTAGAGAAGTTAAAATCACAGAGTGCACAATTTTTTATTTTACCCTCTAACACTGTGAAGAAAAAGGGAAAAGTATAATGTTAAAAAAAAATTGTTCTGAAACAATTGTATTCTTGTTGGAAGCCTATTAAAAGTTAAAAACAAAAAAGAAAACCTACCCAACAAAATATCCCATCCCAAACATATCTGGTAAATTACAATTCTTTCACATCTAAAACTTTATGGGAAAAGCACTGCAAATTAGGGTATATCATTTTAATGGACCTTCCTAAGCAGAAAAAACTATAACTATTTTTAGTAGGTAAACAAGTGAAGTTTTAAAACTTGAAAATACCTGAATTAAATACTTTCTCTAATATCTAACTTTTAACTTTCAGATAAAATCCTTACTTGATTCCGGGTTTGTAAACATTGTATAAATCCTTCTTAGTCAATCAATTTTATGGCTGTGGTGATCACTTCAGCTCTATCTCTATGCAGTCAACATCTAACTGAGGTAGACCAGATGTTTCTAAAATTCAGGGTTACATAGAATCCCCTGAATCTTTAGGAAGTAAATAAAATGCTATAAAGATTTTAAAACAAAACATTTTAAAAAAATGCCTAATGATGTTGAAATTTTTTAATGAAATAAAAAACAACTTTGTGGCAGTATGTCAATTAAGAATGGAGAGTCAATGACAATGCTGGAGTTTTGAAGCTGAACACTATACCTTCTTTTCCTAGCTAGGGAAAAATCACGTATAATTCCTTCTGGGTATTAAGTATAATTTGTTAAATTTTTTTCCTTTTGTTTCTTTTTTTTTTAAGGATTCATTTTTCTAAACAAGCCAGCAATTTGCTTCTAAACCACAATGAATGGCAACAACTCCCCCTAATGGCCAAAGAAAGGGTAAGTGGCAGTAAGCTGGCTTTTCCTTGTATGCCACAAGATCTCTGCTGGAAATAAAATTATGTTGCTTTGATAACTTAGACAATTTAGATTTAGACAACAATGGCTCTGAGATACAAAAAGAAAATCAAATCAATGTATATAAGGCTTCTGTAATCCAAGTCTTAAAGGAACATCTGCTCCTTTTCTCCAAGCCCCAGTCCTATAAATCAAGGCAAGTCAAGTAATTAAGCTTCAGCTATTTTGGCAGCTTTGCAACTAAGATGAACAAAGCACTATGTCTGTCCTTCTGTATACTATATGTATTATAGTTCTATCTTCTTACACCAAATTTCACATGCAGAGAGACTAAAAAATATCCATTTTGGTGTCAGGTTTAATTAAGGGCCAATAAAGGTCTTGTATACTACTCTTTTTTCCCCCCTCAAAGTGAATTCTCTATTAGATTTATTACTCACTGACCCAATTAAGTTTAGCTGGAATTTTTGAAAGCAGCTATTTATCCCCTTCTAAAATAACAGTTTACCTGGGATCTAAGACATACTGTACATGAATATACATAACTACAATACAGCACTGCTGTTCTTTAACAGCTCCATATACACTTTAAGTTCATCAGTACCTCAAACACTGTGTTTTAAGAAAAAGGGTTGTTATATAATGTCATGGTACAGAAAAAAGAAATTAAGTCTCAAATATTCCTTTAGAACTGAGTCAGGTAAGTTTAAAAAAATAAATAAAATGAGTAAAGCCATGATTTCAATTACAGGGCTGTCTACAGATATCAACAACAAAGTTTTTAAAACTTAAATGTGGCCAGCAGCAGACTGCCACACACACACACACACACACACTCACTCACTCACACAAAGGAAAAAAATTCTCAGTAAGCTATATGGCTATATGTTAGTTGCTACTGTGTTTTTTACACAGGTTACCATAGACTAATTTTCAAGTCCATATCAGAAGGAATATTTGTTTAAAAAAAAAGCAAACTTAAAAACCATGATTCAACAGAAAATGTGACAGACTCCTTAGGTGCAACTTTAGAAACTAGTTTCAAAGGAGGAAAAATAGTAGTTACTCCAGAATTTTTAGATCACTACCACAGTTTTATCATGGCTCCCTAAGATAGAAAAATGGAACAAAATGTATTCAGCTATTGGCAACATAGGCCTTGTGGCTCAAAATGCATTCTAAACATGGGATGGAGTAAGGCTGATGGCTAGAGGTAATCACCTCCAACGAAATGAACTGGAAAAGATTTATAATTTACCCTACAAAGATATAACTTTAAGTTCCATTTCAGAGTAGTCACAGCTTTCCTTACGGAAGGCCCAATGGCAAGTTCATATTGCAACATTATAGTTTCTCCCTTGCTCCATTTTTCAAAAGTATTAAGTAACCAATTTCCACGATATATGACCTTTTTACCTGGTCCCAATGATTAGTCTTTATGCAGAGAACTCACTGAGAAAGTACACTGGCTTCACCTTTGGTTTAAATGAAAAGGATGGATACTGTTAAAGAGGGGGGAAAAAAAATCAAGTCATCTTGATCATGTTACACAATGAAGCAAGTGAAAATGATGAGCAAAGACTGTTTTCACCATGAATGTATTTGCTTCATAACCACTTAGGTCACTTTTGAGTGTTTCTGTGAAGGCAGCATAACCAGAATGCCCAAAATACTCCTATGTGTTTTCCCCAAAGGGCCTCTAACCCCAAAACCAAGAAAACCGAGAGCTTCCTTCAATTAGAAAGCTGTACAAATTCGTATTGCCCACCTCACAGTTAACTGAATTTGTTTCTTATCTACCATCTAGAGAGTGCAGAAATCTGGTTCCTAGAAATGCCCAATAATCTTTTCCTGGCCTGAGATGCAGCAGGGTGGTGCAATGCTATCACCTGAGGGGGAAACTGTGAGTTTGCATTTTTGATGGGACAGTTATAAACAAGGTCAGTTCTAACACAGCATGTTCCAGATTCCTATGCTAACTAACTCTCCCAGTCAGAACGTGGTTGTTCATCACCATACTTAGAGCCTCCCATGAGAGAGCCTGCTTAGTATCAGGGTATCTATTATCCACAGTTTACCTTTTCTTTTGAAATACCTACCACCAGGTAGACTTTAGTGAGTCAGAGCTCATCCTTCTCCATCATTTCAAATGCTTCTATATCTTCATTCCAGTCTGCTAATATGGAGTCTATAGGTTGGACCTTTTTACCCCAGCTAACATTAGGATTGGAATCCTCCTCAGTTTCTGATTGTTCTTGAAGTTGGTTATCTAAATCTGTACATTCACCATCAAGACTTGTAGTCTCATGGTTTTCCGTGGGATTAGAATTCTGTTCAGAAGGAGAAATGCTTGCTGCAGCATTGTCCGTATCTGCTGGAGACAAAGATTCTGGGTGAGAGTTTAGAGAACTTTCCTCAGGAGACTCCTGATCAACCAAATCAACCTCCTGAGAACTTGATGCAATCTGTTCAGCACTCTGATTCTGAGAATCATTTTCAGAGGATGGTTGTTCTTCATTTTCCATCTCAGGATCTGTATATGAAAGAAACAAACTTCATGCTACTTTCCCCACAAAACATGTACTATCACATTCTCAAAACCATACTGGTTTTGGTAATAAAACAAAAAAATAAAAGTTAAAGAAAATCATGTCAATGCAGAATGACTCTAATAACTAAAAAGACTGCCTTCAATGGGTATTAGTAAATGCCAAGAAATATACTAAACAATACTACTATTAAAATGCATATAAATTTGTATTATGTCTCAGATTTATTAAATATCTAAATTCAGGAAAGCCTGCACATGAGAACATATTAAATAGAATACATTTTATTTATTTAAATTAATTATTTATTTTAAAAATCTTTATTGGAGTATAATTGCTTTACGACGTTGTATTAGTTTCTGCTGTATAACAAAGTGAATCAGCTACACGTATACATATATCCCCATATCCCCTCCCTCTTGCATCTCCCTCCCACCCTCCTTATCCCACCCCTCCAGGTGGTCACAAAGCACCGAGCTGATCTCCCTGTGCTATGCAGCTGCTTCCCACTAGCTATCTGTTTTACATTTGGTAGTGTATATATGTCAATGCTACTCTCTCACTTTGTCTCAGCTTACACTTCCCCCTCCCTGTGTCCTCAAGTCCATTCTCTACAACTGCGTCTTTATAAATAGAATACATTTTAAACAGCACATGCCATTGCTGTACTTTAAGATAATATTCTTTGAAAAGTGAAATTCCCACTCAGTAAACCATGAAAATGCAGATAATACAAAACTTTGAATGATTCATGGATATCAATGTGATTGATCAAATACAATATTTTCATAAACACAAAACCAGATTATTTATAAAACTTCTATTTCATTATTGGAGATCTATGAATTCTAAGATATAATCATAAAATCCACTGGAAGGATGAAAAGCAGTTTAAACTTCTTGTAATGAATATATAATAAAACCACTAGAGGCATTTTATTTAGGGTTCCTACAAGAAAGTGCTTAAATATTAGCATCGACACCCACATGCTGCATTCTCCTCAGACTCTGCAGTCAGTTGGTAAAGATCTCCCGAGCGTCCACTGTGTGGCAGGCACTGTGTAAGGTGCTAGGGATAAAACGAGGTGAAAACAAACACCTGACCTGCCCTTCTGAATCTTATAGTCCAGCTGGGGAAAACAACGTTTAGGAATAATCACACAATAGAAAACCCCATGACACAAGTCATGGTGTTAGGAAAGAGTAAGGAGATTTGAGGGCTTCCTTCAGAAAGTGATACTTAACTGTGATATAAAAGATAATCAGAGTTAATTAGTCAAAGAAGAAAGGGAAGATGGACTTATTATAAAACCAGAAAATCTGAAGGAAAATACAGGCATACAGGGAGGTAGAGGAGGGTGTGTAGACATATACCCTGATTAGGTAGGATTACCTGACTAGGGAAGTTTAAGATAGTTCTTAGGTGGGGTTTGTCAGGGGGAAGGAGGGCAAGGAGGAGGAGTCCCCACACATTCTCTCAGCTGTGGAAAGGGTACATTTTAATTTGACATCAAGGCAAACTATGGTGGGGCCCAAAGAAGAGAAAGCAGTGTCTGGTTGCTTAGAGCTCATTTATGCTAGGCTACGCTAAGTTTGAGGGTGAAGGGAAAGAAGAACGTTCAACTTCGTTTCTAGATTGCATTAATCTAGTTTAGAAGAATAGGAAAAAGTGTAAAGCTATTTCTTCTAGTAATAAAGATTGTGATTTTGGCAAAAAATCACTCTAGGGTTAGATGTTATATAATATTATTTTGGAAATCTAGCTAATAAAATAGAATAAGAAAACAGAATAGTATAGGCTCCAATCAAGATGGCAGCGGCGAAGAACGTGGAACTCACCTCCTCCCACAAATACATCAAAAATACATCTACAAATGGAACAATTCTCACAGAACACCTACTGAACACTGGCAGAAGACCTCAAACACCTGAAAGGACAAGAAAGAGCTCTACGTAACCAGGTAGGACGAAGGGGGGAAAAAAAGAGGAAGTGGGACGGGACCTATGCCCCTGGGAGCGAGCTGAAAAGAGGAAAGGTTCCTGCACCCTGGGAAGCCCCCTCAGATCGGCTGGGACAGAAAGGCAGCTTCAGAGGCGCAGAGGAGAGTGCAACAACCAGTTTGTGGCAGGCAGGAGAGAGACCCGCACAGACCGTCGTACCGCTACCCTGCGCGCCCCAGCCCGAGCCGTGAGTCCGCTGGTACAGGCAGGGGCCGAGTACTGACACTCAGAGTTTAGAGGACAGACCTAGGGAGAGGGCTGCTGTTGGCTGTGCAGAGAGAGCCTGAAGGGGCTGGAGTGTGGTATGGCTACAGCCGGGGGTGTCTGCGGAAGCCCAGGCCTGCCACAGAACTGACGAGCCATTGTTAAGTGGGGCACAAAGGGCAGGGTACCATGGCCGCCAGCCCCCACCTGCACGGACCCCGGGACACCGCACACCAGCCACCGCCTCAGGGGCTCCAGACTCAGCAGATTCCGGCAACCCAGCTGCCGCCTCGGGCTCCCACCTGGGCAGGCTCAGGGGTCCCAGCCACCGCCTAGGCTGGCACCTGCACCAACCACCATCTCGGCAGGCCCCAGGAGCAGACGCCAGTGAGCTGCCCATGCACAGAAGCAGGCCTGAAACCACAGCTGAGCCCCAGGGGCCGCGTGACTTAGGAAGCAGGGCTGCAATCTCTCCCTGCAGCTGTGTGAGCTGTGTATTTACACCTCCACTGCCGGCTTTGTAAACTCAGCATCTGCAGGACATCCGAGTAGACAACAGGTGCTCCCATGCTGGGATGGGTCTGGCCTTAGCAGCTGTGGGCTTTGCAGGCACGTGCACATGGGGGCTGGGCTGGGCCTGGCTTTGAGCTGCCTCCATAGCTCCCACAGCAGGTCCAGGTGTGCAACTACTACGGTCCTGGGACCCGGCTTTAGCAGATCTGTGCTGGTGGCCTTGTGAAAACAACACCTGAGGGACACCAGGGCTGATTGCCAGCATTCCCAAGGTTGAGACGGGGCTCAGGGCAGTATACTTTGTGAGCCCATACAATGGGTGACAGGTGACACAACAGAGCACACTCACTGGTGAACAGCTCTGGTAGAGGAATACTCAGTGGCTCCTCTCCCTGTAGGAACGCTCCAATCCCACCTACCTCAGACTGCAGCTCAGAAACGGATCTGGGGGCTTCTACTCCAACAGCTAGGGAACAGACCCAGCCCCTGACAGGGCAGTAACAACCACAGAGCAAAAGAGGAGGCCCCAGTCAATATCCAGTGCAGGCCCTGGTCACCACAACACCAGTCACACCTCCTATCAAGGGGATAATGGCCAGGATACACTGAGGAAAGAGGCAACAGGCATCCACACTAAAAACAGCCCTCACACCAAAAAATATTAAACCCACAGAGGCTATACAGGGATAGCCTCTCCCTACATAAAAACAGCCCTCCAAGACCACATAGATAATTGTTTCTCCTAAACTCATAGAGCAAGAGAAGTATAAGTAAAATGAAGAAGCAGAGGAACCACTCCCAATTAAAAGATCAAGAGAATTCCCCTGAAAGAACAAACAATGAAACAGGCCTCTTCAGTCTAATAGACATTGAGTTCAAAAAGGAGATAATGAAAATACTGAAGGAGTTAAGAAGGACTATTCATAGAAATGCAGATTACTATTACTAGAAACTATAAAAAGGAACCAAGAAAAATTAGAGAACTCATTCACTGAGACAAAAGCTGAGCTAAAGGCAATGAATAGCAGAAAAAATAATGCAGAAGAATGAATAAGTGATCTGGAAGATAGAATAATGGAAATCAGCCAGTCAGAACAACAGAAAGCCACATGAAAAAAAAAAAATGGAAACAATATAAGAATAAATAAAGCATGCCAATGTACACTTAGTAGGGATCCCAGAAGAGAGAGAAAACAGGATTGAAGATGTCTTTGAAGAAACTGTGGCTGAAAACTTCCCAAACCTAAAGAAGGGAACAGATATCCAGGTACAGGAAGCACAGAGGGTCCCAAACAAGATAAACCCAAACAGACCTACACCAAGACATATTATAATAAAAATGGCAAAAGTTAAAGAGAGGATTCTAAAGGCAGCAAGAGAAAAACAGAGTTAATTACAAGGGAACCCCCCATAAGGCTATATCAGTTGATTTCTCTACAGAAACGTTGCAGGTCAGAAGGGAGTGGCAAGATACATTCAAAGTCCTAAAAGGGAAAAATGTGAAATGTAGGATACTCTGTCCAGCAAGATTATCAAATTTAAAATCAGAGAGAGAAAGAATTTCCCGGACAAGCAAAAACTAAAGGAATACAGCAATATTAAACCTATCCTAAAGGAAACATTGAAAGGTCTTCTCTAAATAGAAAAAAGGTTAGAATCTTTAGGAAAAAAATCATAAATGGAAAGTAAATCATTTAAATAAGCCAGTACACAGATTTTTTTAAAATCATAATTAAAAAAAAATTTCTGTGAAAGCAAATATAACCACAATGAACAGCAAAAGGATGAACGTGAAGATGTAAAAGAGGACGTCAAAATCATAAAATGTGGGGGAGGAGAGTAAGAAAATGTAGATTTTTTTTTTTTCTAGAATGTGTTTGAGCCTACGTGACTACCAGTCTAAAGCAAGCAGATATAGGAAGGGGAAATATACTTGAAAAACAGGGTAACCACAAATCAAAAACATACAACAGATTCACAAAAACCAAAACCAGATTTTATGAATCTATCACATACAATAGATTCATAAAACAAAAGAAAATCATCAGACCACAAAAGGAAAAACCGAAAGAAAAAGAAAGGGACAAAGAAGAAATATAAAATCAACAGGAAAACAAGGTTTAAAATGGTAATAAATACATATCTATCAATAATTACCTTAAATGTCAATGGACCAAATGCTCCAATCAAAAGAGACAGAGTGGCAGGTTAGATTAAAAAAAACAACGGCCTAAAATATGCTGCCTACAAGAGACCCACTTTAGAGCAAAGGACACACATAGATTGAAAATGAGGAGATGGAAAAAGATATTTCATGCAAACGGAAATGACAAGAAAGCAGGGGTCGCAATACTCTTTATCAGACAAAATAGACTTTAAAACAAAGGTTATAAAGAAAGATGAAGAAGGACACTATATAATGATAAAATGATCAATACAAGGAGAGGATATTACACTCATCAACACATATGCACCCAAAATAGCACCCAAATACATAAAATAAACACTAACAGACATAAAGGGAGAAACTGATGGGAATACAATAATAGTAGGAAACTTTAGCACCCCACTCACATCAATGAACAGATCTTTGAGACAGAAAATCAATAAGGCAACAGAGATCCTAAATAATACAATAGAACAGTTAGACTTAATTGATATTTTCAGGACATTACACCCCAAAAAAGCAGAATACACATTCTTTTCAAGTGCACATGGAACATTCTCTAAGACTGACCACATACTAGGCCACAAAACAAGCCTCAGGAAATTTAAGAGTATAAAAATTATTTCAAGTATCTTTACTGACAACAACAGCATGAAACTAGAAAACAATCACAAGAAAAGAAATGAGAAAAAACAATTACATGGAGACTAAACCACATGCTACTAAAAAACCAATGCGACAATGATGAAATAAAAAAAAAAATTAAAAAATAAATTGATGCATTTCCCCAGTGGTCCAGTGGTAAAGAATCTGCCTTCCAATGCAGGGGATGTGGGTTCAACTCCTGGTCAGGGAACTAAGATCCCAAATGCCGTGGGGCAACTAAGCTGGGTGCCACAACTACTGAGCCCACGGGCCTCAACTAGAGAGGCTGTGTGCCGCAACTACAGAGCCCACACACTCTGGAGCCTGAGTGTCATAACTACAGAGAGAAAACCCACATGCCACAACTAGAGAGAAGACCGCGTGCCACAACTAGAGAAAAGCCCGTTTGCTGAAATGAAGATCCCACGTGCCTCAACTAAGACCTGACACAGCCAAAAATAAAAAATAAAATAAATACTTTGAGGTAAATGACAATGAAAATACAACCATACAAATAACATAGGATGTAGCAAAAGAAGCTCTTAGAGGGAAGTTCATAGTGATACAGGCCTTCTTTAAGAAACAAGAAAAGTCTCAAATAAACAACCTAACCCACCACCTAAAAGAATTAGAAAAAGAACAAACAAAACCTAAAGTCAACAGAAGGAAGGAGATAAGAAAGATCAGAGAGGAAATAAATAGAGATTAGAAAAAACAATAAAAAAATAATCAGGGAGGAATCAAGATGGCAGAGGAGTAGGACGTGGAGCTTACCTTCTGCCACAAATACATCAAAAACACATCTACAAGTGGAACGATTCACACAGAACATCTACTGAATGCTGGCAGAACTCAGACTTCCGAAAGGGCAAGTAAACCTCCACAAGTAAACAGGTGGGATGAAAGAAAAAAGAAAAACAAAAAGAGAGAAAGGAATCACGATGGGACTTGTGCCCCAGGGAGGGAGCTGTGAAGAAGGAAACATTTCCCCACCCTGGGAAGGCCCCTCACCAGAGGGGAGATCAGCCTGGACAGAGGGGGTGCTTCGGAGACTCAGAGGAGAGTGCAGCAACCAGTTTGCAGAAGGCAAAACGGACAGAGACGTGCACAGATGGTTGGTACCACCACCCTACGTTCCCCAGCCTGAGATGCTCATCTGCTGGTACGGACAGGGGCTGGATGCTGAAGCTCTGGCTTTGGAGGTCAGACCCAGGGAGAGGACCAAGGGTTGGCTGCAGGAAGACAGCCTGAAGAGGATGGAGTGTGGCAGCTGAGGATGCATTTGGAAGAGGTCTGGGCCTGACAGAGAGGCAAGGCACCATTGTTGGGGGGCACACGAGAGGTATGGGACTGCCATAGGAGCTTCTTTCCGTGCGTGTGGGCTCTCAGGCAACAGGACGCCACCTACACGAGCTCCAGGTGCAAGCACGAGCCACTGCCGCCATTGTGGGCTCCAGAGATGGGCATGGGCCATCGCCACAGCTAAAGAACCGGTGAGCAGGCACCAAGTGCTGCCCCAGCTGTCCCGGGAGTGTGCCAGCCACCTCCACCATTGGGAAACCTGCAAGCAGGCGCCATTCACTTTCCCTCCTGCCCCGGGACGTCGCCACTACTGGGAGACACAGCAGTGGGTGCGAAGCACTGACCCTGCTGTCCCAGGAGTGCACGGGCAGCTGCTGACACTAGGCGACCCAGGAGCAGGCGCCAGTTGCTGCCCCTGCTGTTCCAGGGGTGCGTGGGCCGCTGCGGCAGTTAGGGGACCCACGAGCAGACTGCAAGCACTTGCCCCCGCTGTTCTGGGCACTCACAGCCCACTGCCACTGCTGGGAGTCCCGCAGGTGGGCATGAATTGCTGCCCCCGCCGTACAGGGAATGGACACAGGCCACCGCACCTAAACATCCCATATTCAGGGGATAACGGCCAGCACATGCTTAGGAAAGAAGCAGCAAGCATCCAAACTAAAAGCACCCCTTGATTCCGGACATGATGGTGGAGTAGAAGGACTTGAGCTCACCTCTTCTCATGAAAACACTAAAACCAAAACTAACTGCTGAACAACCATCAGCAAAAGACTGGAACCTACCAAAAAAGGTACATCCAAAGACAAAGAAGAAGCTACAATGAGATGGTAGGAGGAGCTTTTGCAATATAATCAAATCTCATAGTCACCAGGTGGGCAACCCACAAAACTGGAAAATCATTATATGGCAGAGGTACTCCCGCAGCAGTAAGTTCTGAGCCCCTCATCAGGCTCCCCAGCCTGGGGGGCTGGCATTGGGAGGTGGAGCCCCCAGAGCATTTGGCTTCAAAGCCCGGCAGGACTTGAGTGCAGGAGCTCCACAGGACTGGAGGAAACAGAGATTCCACTCTTGAGGGTGTACACAAGATTTCACGTGCACTAGGACCCAGCATAAACTGGTGACTCCATAGGAGCCAGGGCTAGACCTACGTGAGGATCTTGGAGGGTCTACTGGGGAGGTGGGGGTTGGATGTGGCTCACTGTGGGGGCAAGGACACTGGTGGTGGAGGCTCCAGGGAATATTGATCGGCTGAGCTCTCCTGGAGGTCGCCATTTTGGTACTGAGACATGGCCCCACCCAACAACCTGCAGGCTCCAGTGGTGGAACGCCTAGGCCAAACAACCAGCAGGGGTGGAACACAGCTCCACCTATCAGCAGACAGGCTGCCTGAAATTGTACTGAGCTCACAGCCACCTCTACACACACCCCTTGACACGGCCCTGCCCACCAGAGGGACAAGACCCAGCTCCACCAACCAGTGGAGAGCCCAGTCCCTCCCACCAGGAAGCCTGCACAAGCCACTGGACCAACCTCACCCACCAGGGGACAGACACCAGAAGCAAGAGGAACTACAGTCCTGCAGCCTGTGGAAAGGAGACCACAAACACAGTTAAGCTAGACAAAATGAGACAGCAGAGAAATATGTTTTAGACAGAGAAACAAGATAAAAACCCAGAAGAACAACTAAGTGAATTAGAGATAGTCAATCTACCTGAAAAAGAATACAGAGTAATGACAGTAAAGGTGGTCCAAGATCTCAGAAAAAGAATGGAGGCACAGACCAAGAAGATACAAGAAATGTTTAACAAAGACATAGAAGACTTAAAGAATAGAGATGAATAATACAATAACTGAAATGAAAAAATACACTAGAAGGAAACAATAGCAGAATAAATGAGGCAGAAGAACGAGTAAGTGTGCTGGAAGACACAGCAGTGGAAATCACTGCCGTGGAACAGAATAAAGAAAAAAGAATGAAAAGAAGTGACAACAGTCTAAGGGACCTCTGGGACAACATTAAACACACCAGCATTTGCATTATAGGGGTCCCAGAAGGAGAAGAGAGAGAGAAAGGACCTGACAAAATATTTGAAGAGATAATAGCTGAAAACTTCCTTAACATGAGAAAGGAAACATTCACTCAACTCCAGGAAGTGCAGAGAGTCATATAAAGTGATGAAAGCAAAGAACCTACAACCAAGAATACTCTACCCATCAAGGCTCTCGTTCAGATTTGATGGAGAAATCAAAAGCTTTACAGACAAGCAAAAGCTAAGAGAATTCATCACCAACAAACCAGCTCTACAACAAATCCTAAAGGAAGTTCTCTAGGTGGAAAAGAAAAGGCCTACAACTAGAAACAAGAAAATTACGAATGGGAAAGCTCACCAGTAAAGGCAAACATAAAGTAAAGGTAGGAAATCATCCACACAAAAATATGATATCAAAACCAGCAATCATGAGAAGAGAGTACAAATGCAGGACACTGGAAATGCATTTGAAATTAAGAGACCAGCAACTTTAAAAAGTCTTCTGTGTATACATAGATAGATAGATAGATATAGATATAGACTCCTATATCAAAACCTCATGAGAACCGCAAACCAAAAATCTACAATATATACACACACAAAAAAGAAAAAGCAACCCAAACGTAACACTAAAGATAGTCATTAAATCACAAGAGATACACACACAAAAAAGAAAAAGCAATCCAAACATAACACTAAAGATAGTCATCAAATCACAAGAGAAGAGAGCAAAAGAGGAAGGGAAGAAAACAGACCTACAAAAACAATTCCTAAACAATTAACAAAATGGCAATAAGAACATACATATCAATAATTACCTTAAATGTAAATGGATTAAATGCTCCAACCAAAAGACATAGACTGGCTGAAGGGATACAAAAACAAGACCCCTATATATGTTGTCTACAAGAGACCCACTTCAGATCTAGAGACACATACAGACTGAAAGGGAGGGAATGGAAACAGATATTCACAAGTGGAAATCAAAAGAAAACTGGAGTAGCAATACTCATATCAGACAAAATAGACTTTAAAACAAAGACTATTACAAAAGACAAAGAAAGACATTACATAACAATCAAGGGATCAATCAAAGGAGAAGATATAACAATTGTAAATATATATGCACCCAACATAGGAGCACCTCAATACATAAGGCAAACGCTAACGGCCATAAAAGAAGAAATCAATAGTAACACAGTAATAGTGGGGGCATTTAACACCCCACTTTCATCAACAGACAGATCATCCAGACAGAAAATCTATACGGAAACACAGGCCTTATATGACACATTAGACCAAACAGACTTGACATTTACAGAACATTCCATCCAAAAGCAGCAGAATACACTTTCTTCTCAAGTGCACATGGAAAATTTTCCAGACTAGATCACATCATGGGCCACAAATCAAGCCTCAGTAAATTTAAGAAAACTGAGATCATATCAAGCATCTTTTCAAACCACAACACTATGAGATTAGAAATCAATTTCAAGAAAAAAACTGTAAAAAACACAAACACGTGGAGGCTAAACAATATGTTACTAAACAACCAATGGATCACTGAAGAAATCAAAGAGGAAATCAAAGAATACCAAGAGAAATGACAATCCAAAACCTATGGGATGCAGCAAAAGCAGTTCTAAGAGGAAAGTTTATAGTAGTCTTACCTCAGGAAACAAGAAAAATCTCCAAAAAGCAACCTAACCTTACACCTAAAGCAACTAGACAAAGAACAAACAAAACTAAAAGTTAGAAGGAAAGAAATCATAAATATCAGAGCAGAAATAAATGAAATGGAGATGAAGAAAACAATAGAGAAGATCAATGATACTAAAAGCTGGTTCCTTGAGAAGATAAACAAAATTGATAAACCATTAGCAAGACTCATCAAGAAAAGAAGGGAGAGGGCTCAAGTCAATAAAATTAGAAATGAAAAAGAAGTTACAATGGATACCACAGAAATAAATACAAAGGATCGTAAGAGACTACTACAAGCAACTATATTCCAATAAAATGGACAACCTAGAAGAAACGGACTTCGTAGAAAGGTACAACCTTCCAAGACTGAACCAGGAAGAAACAGAAAATATGAACAGACCAATCACAAGTACTGAAATTGAAACTGTGATTAAAAAACTTTCAACAAACAGAAGTCCAGGACCAGATGGCTTCACAGGTGAATTCTATCAAACATTTAGAAACTGAAACTCTTCCAAAAAATTGCAGACGAAGGAACACTCCCAAACTCATTCTATGAGGCCACCATCACCCTGATACCAAAACCAGATAAAGATACCACAAAAAAAGATTACAGGCCAATATCACTGATAAATATAAACGCAAAAATCCTCCGCAAAATACTAGCAAATTGAATCCAACAATACATTAAAAGGATCAGACACCATGTTCAAGTGGGATTTATCCCATGGATGCAAGGATTCTTCAACATATGCAAATCAATTATTGTGATATACCATATTAACAAACTAAAGAATAAAAACCATATGATCATCTCAATAGATGCAAGAAAAGCTTCTGACAAAATACGACACGCATTTATGATAAAAACTCTTCAGAAAGTGGGAATACAGGGAACCTACCTCAACGTAATAAAGGCCATATATGACAAACACACACCTAACATCACTCTCAACAGTAAAAAGCTGAAAACATTTCCTCTAAGATCAGGAACAAGACAAGGATGTCCACTCTCACCACTTTTATTCAACATAGTTTTGGAAGTCCATAGTTTTGGCAATCAGAGTAGAAAAGAAATAAAAGGAATCCAAATTGGAAAAGAAGAAGTAAAACTGTCACTGTGTGCAGGCGACATGATACTATACATAGAAAATCCTAAAGAGGCTACCAGAAAACTACTAGAGCTCATCAATAAATTCAGTAAAGTTGCAGGATACAAAATTAAAACATAGAAATCTCTTGCATTCCTATACACTAACAACAAAAGATCAGAAAGAGAAATCAAGGAAACGATCCCATTTATCATCACACCAAAAAGAATAAAATACCTAGGAATAAACCTACCTAAGGAGGCAAAAGACCTGTCCTCTGAAAACTATAAGATGTTGACGAAAGAAATCAAAGATGACTCAAACAAATGGAAAAATATACCATGTTCTCGGATTGGAAAAATCAATATTGTCAAAATGACTATACTTCCCAAAGCAATCTACAGATTCAAGGCAATCCCTATCAAATTATCAGTGTCATTTTTCACAAAACTAGAACCAAAAAATTTTAAATCTGTATAGAAATACAAAAGACCCCAAATAGCCAAAGCAATCCTGAGAAGGAAAAACTGAGTTGGAGGATTCAGATTCCCTGACTTCAAACTATACTACAAAGATATAGTAATCAAAATTGTATGGTACTGGCACAAAAACAGAAATACAGATCAATGGAACAGGATAGAAAGCCCAGAAATATATCCACACACCTATGGTCAATTAATCTATGACAAAGGAGGCAAGAATATACAACAGAGAAAAGACAGTCTCTTAAATAAGTGGTGTTAGGAAAACTGGACAACTACACGTAATAGAATGAAATAAGAACATTCTCTAATACTACACACAAAAATAAATTCAAAATGGATTAAAGACCTAAATGTAAAGCAGGATACTGTAAAACTCTTAGAGGAAAACACAGGCAGAACACTCTTTGACATAAATCGTAGCAATATCTTTTTGGATCCACCTCCTAGAGTAATGAAAATAAAAACAAAAATAAACAAATGGGACCTAATTTAACTTAAACACTTTTGCACAACAAAGGAAACCATAAACAAAATGAAAAGACAACCCACAGAATGGGAGAAAATATTTGCAAATGATGCTACTGATAAGGGATTCATCTCCAAAATACACAAGCAGCTCATGCAGCCCTATACCAAAAAACAAACAACCCAATCAAAAAATGGGCAGAAGATCTAAACAGACATTTCTCCAAAGAAGACATACAGATGGCCAATTGGCACATGAAAAGATGCTCAACATTGCTAATTATTAGTGAAATGCAAATCAAAACTACAGTGAGGTGTCACCTTACACAGGTCAGAATGGCCATCATCAAAAAGTCTACAAACAATAAATGCTGGAGAGGGTGTGGAGAAAAGGGAACCCTCCTACACTACTGGTGGGAATGTAAATTGGTGCAGCCACTATGGAGAACGGTATGGAGGTTCCTTAAAAAACCAAAAATAGAACTACCATATGATCCAGCAATCCCACTCCTGGGCATATATCTGGAGAAAACCATAATTTGAAAAGATATATGCACCCCGGGGAGACCTTCAAGATGGCGGAAGAGTAAGACGTGGAGATCACCTTCCTCCCCACAAATACATCAGAAATACATCTACATGTGGAACAACCCCTACAGAACACCTACTGAATGCTGGCAGGAGACCTCAGACCTCCCAAAAGGCAAGAAACTCCCCACGTACCTGGGTAGGGCAAAAGAAAAAACAGAGACAAAAGAATAGGGATGGGACCTGCACCAGTGGGAGGGAGCTGTGAAGGAGGAAAAGTTTCTACACACTAGGAAGCCCCTTCACTGGTGGAGACAGCGGGTGGCAGGGAGGGGTGGAAGCTTCGGAGCCACGGAGGAAAGTGCAGCAACAGGGGTGCAGAGGGCAAAGCAGAGAGAGAGAGATTCCCGAGGTGCTGACCAGCACTCACCAGCCCAAGAGGCTTGTCTGCTCAACCACTGGGGCAGGTGGGGGCTGGGAGCTGAGGCTCCGGCTTCTGAGGTCAGAGCCCAGGGAGAGGACTGGGGTTGGCAGCGTGAACACAGCCTGAAGGGGGCTAGTGTGCCACAGCTAGCTGGGAGGGAGTATGGGAAAAAGTCTGCAACTGCCGAAGAGGCAAGAGACTTTTTCTTGCCTCTTTGTTTTGCGGTGCATGAGGAGAGGGGATTAAGAGCACCACCTAAACGAGCTCCAGAGACAGGCGCAAGCCGTGGCTATCAGCAAGGACCCCAGAGACGGGCATGAGATGCTAAGGCTGCTGCTGCAGCCACGAAGAAGCCTGTGTGCAAGCACAGGTCACTATCCGCACCACCCCTCCCAGGAGCCTGTGCAGCCCATCACTGCCAGGGTCCCATGATCCAGGGACAACTTCCCCGGGAGAAAATATGGCGTGCCACAGGCTGGTGCAACATCATGCTGGCCTCTGCCGCCGCAGGCTCGCCCCGCATCCGTACCCCTCCCTACCCCCCGCCTGAGTGAGCCAGAGCCCCCTAATCAGCTGCTATTTTAACCCCATCCTGTCTGAGTGGGAACAGATGCCCTCAGGTGACCTACACGCAGAGGCGGGGCCAATCCAAAGTTGAACTGCAGGAGGTGTGGGAACAAAGAAGAGAAATGGAAATTTCTCCCAGCAGCCTCAGGAGCAGCGGATTAAAGCTCCACAATCAACTTGATGTACCCTGAATCTGTGGGATACCTGAATAGACAACAAATCATCCCAAATTGAGGAGGTGGACTTCGGGAGCAAGATATATTATTTTTTCCCCTTTTCCTGTTTTTGTGAGTGTGTATGTGTATGCTTCTGTGTGAGATTTTGTCTGTATAGCTTTGTTTTCACCATTTGTCCTAGGGTTCTGTCCATCCCTTTTTTTTTTTTTTAACTTAAAAAAATTTTTTTCTAATAATTATTCTTTATTTTTTATTTTAATAACTTTATTTTATTTTATCCTACTTTATTTTATTTTATTTTATCCTCTTTCTTTCTTTCTTTCTTTCTTTCTTTCTTTCTTTCTTTCTTTCTTTCTTTCTTTCTATTTTTTCTCCCTTTTATTCTGAGCCGTGTGGATGAAAGGCTCTTGGTGCTCCAGCCAGGCATCAGGGCTGTGCCTCTGAGGTGGGAGAGCCAACTTCAGGACACTGGTCCACAAGAGACCTCCCAGCTCCACATAATATCAAACGGTGAAAATCTCCCAGAGATCTCCATCTCAACAACAGACCCAGCTCCACTCAAGGACCAGCAAGCTACAGTGCTGGACACCCTATGCCAAACAACTAGCAAGACAGGAACACAACCCCATCCATTAGCAGAGAGGCTGCCTAAAATCATAATAAGGCCACAGACACCCCAAAATACACCACCAGACGTGGACGTGCCCACCAGAAAGACAAGATGCAGCCTCATCCACCAGAACACAGGCACTAGTCCCCTCCACCAGGAAGCCTACACAACCCACTGAACCAACCTTAGCCACTGGGGGCAGACACCAAAAACAACGGGAACTACGAACCTGCAGCCTGCAAAAAGGAGACCCCAAAACACAGTAAGATAAGCAAAATGACAAGACAGAGAAACACAAAGCAGACAAAGGAGCAAGGTAAAAACCCACCAGACCAAACAAATGAAGAGGAAATAGGCAGTCTACCTGAAGAAGAATTCAGAGTAATGACAGTAAAGATGATCCAAAATCTTGGAAACAGAATGGAGAAAATACAAGAAACATTTAACATGGACCTAGAAGAACTAAAGAGCAAACAATGATGAGCAACACAACAAATGAAATTCAAAATTCTCTAGAAGGGATCAATAGCAGAATAACTGAGGCAGAAGAACAGATAAGTGACCTGGAAGATAAAATAGTGGAAATAACTATTGCAGAGCAGAATAAGGAAAAAAGAACGAAAAGAATTGAGGACAGTTTCAGAGCCCTCAGGGACAACATTATACACACCAACATTCAAATTATGGGGGTCCCAGAAGAAGAAGAGAAAAAGAAAGGGACTGAGAAAATATTTGAAGAGATTATAGCTGAAAACTGCCCTAATATGGGAAAGGAAATAGTTAATCAAGTCCAGGAAGCGCAGAGAGTCCCACACAGGATAAATCTAAGGAGAAACACAGCAAGACACATATTAATCAAGCTATCAAAAATTAAATACAGAGAAAAACTATTAAAAGCAGCAAGGGAAAAATAACAAATAACACCCAAGGGAATCCCCATAAGGTTAACAGCTGATCTTTCAGCAGAAACTCTGCAAGCCAGAAGGGAGTGGCAGAACATATTTAAAGTGATGAAAGGGAAGAACCTACAACCAAGATTACTCTACCCAGCAAGGATCTCGTTCAGATTCGAGGGAGAAATTAAAAGCTTTACAGACAAGCAAAAGCTAAGAGAATTCAGCACCACCAAACCAACTTTACAACAAATGCTAGAGGAACTTCTCTAGGCAGGAAACACAAGAGAAGGAAAAGACCTACAATAAGAAACCCAAAACAATTAAGAAAATGGTAATAGGAACATATATATCGATAATTACCTTAAATGTAAATGGATTAAATGGTCCAACCAAAAGATATAGATTGGCTGAATGGATACAAAACCAAGACCCATATATATGCTGTCTACAAGAGACCCACTTCAGATGTAGGGACACATGCAGACTGAGAATGAGGGGATGGAAAAAGATATTCCATGCAAATGGAAATCAAAAGAAAGCTGGAGTAGCAACTCTCATATCAGACAAAATAGACTTGAAAATAAAGACTATTACAAGAGACAAAGAAGGACACTACATAACGATCAAGGGATCAATCCAAGAAGAAGATATAACAATTGTAAATATTTATGCACCCAACATAGGAGCACCTCAGTACATAAGGCAAATGCTAACAGCCATAAAAGGGGAAATTGACAGTAACAAAATCATAATAGGGGACTTTAACACCCCACTTTCACTATGGACATCATCCAAAATGAAAGTAAATAAGGAAACACAAGCTTTAAATGATACATTAAACAAGATGGACTTAATTGATATTTATAGGACATTCCATCCAAAAACAACAAAACACACTTTCTTCTCAAGTGCTCATGGAACACTCTCCAAGATAGATCATATCTTGGGTCACAAATCAAGCCTTGGTAAACTCAAGAAAACTGAAATTGTATCAAGTATCTTTTCCAACCACAACGCTATGAGATCAGAAATGAATTACAGGGAAAACAAACGTAAAAAATACAAACACATGGAGGCTAAACAATACACTACTTAATAACCAAGAGATCACTGAAGAAATCAAAGAGGAAATCAGAAAATACCTAGAAATAAATGACAATGAAAACACGACGATCCAAAACCTATGGGATGCAGCAAAAGCAGTTCTAAGAGGGAAGAATATAGCAATACAATCCTACCTTAAGAAACAAAAAACATCTCAAATAAACAACCTAACCTTATACCCAAAGCAATTAGAGAAAGAAGAACAAAAAAACCCCAAAGTTAGCAGAAGGAAAGAAATCATAAAGATCAGATCAGAAATAAATGAAAAAGAAATGAAGGAAACAATAGCAAAGATCAGTAAAACTATAAGCTGGTTCTTTGAGAAGATAAACAAAATTGATAAACCATTAGCCAGACTCATCAAGAAAAAAAGGGAGAAAACTCAAATCAATAGAATTAGAAATGAAAAAGGAGAAGTAACAACT
This sequence comes from Balaenoptera acutorostrata, assembly GCF_949987535.1. Classification (NCBI taxonomy): domain Eukaryota; kingdom Metazoa; phylum Chordata; class Mammalia; order Artiodactyla; family Balaenopteridae; genus Balaenoptera; species Balaenoptera acutorostrata. Next base: position 146,244,971 of record NC_080064.1, read on the forward strand.
GACGCTGCAGAAATACAAAGGATCACGACAGATTACTACAAGCAACTATATGCCAATAAAATGGATAACCTGGAAGAACTGGACAAATTCTTAGAAAAGCACAACCTTCTAAGACTGAACCAGGAAGAAACAGAAAATATAAATAGACCAATGTGATTGGTCTGAACTGAACTATGATTCAATTTCAACTGAAATTGAAACTGTGATTAAAAACCTTCCAACAAACAAAAGCCCAGGACCAGATGGCTTCACAGGCGAATTCTATCAAACATTTAGAGAAGAGCTAACACCTCTCCTTCTCAAACTCTTCCAAAATATAGCAGAGGGAGGAACACTCCCAAAATCATTCTACGAGACCACCATCACCGTGATACCAAAACCAGACAAAGATGTCACAAAGAAAGAAAAGTACAGGCCAATATCACTGATGAACGAACACAGATGCAAAAATCCTCAACAAAATACTAGCAAACAGAATCCATCAGCACATTAAAAGGATCATACACCATGATCAAGTGGGGTTATCCCAAGAATGCAACAATTCTTCAATATATGCAAATCAATCAATGTGATACACCATATTAACAAACTGAAGAATAAAACCCATATGATCATCTCAAAAGATGCAGAAAAAGCTTTCAACAAAATTCAACACCCATTTATGATAAAAACCCTCCAGAAACTAGGCATAGGGGGGACTTACCTCAACATAATAAAGGCCATATATGACAAACCCACAGCCAACATCATCCTCAATGGTGAAAAACTGAAACCATTCCCACTAAGATCAGGAACAAGACAAGGATGTCCACTCTCACCACTAGTGTTCAACATACTTTTGGAAGTCCTAGCCATGGCAACCAGAGAAGAAAAAGAAATAAAAGGAATCCAAATTGGAAAAGAAGAAGTAAAACTGTCACTGTTTGCAGATGACATGGTACTATACACAGAGAATCCTAAAGATGCTAACAAAAAACTACTAGAGCTAATCAATGAATTTGGTAAAGTAGCAGGAGACAAAATTAATGCACAGAAATCTCTTGCATTCCTATACACTAATGATGAATAATCTAAAAGTGAAATTAAGGAAACACTCCCATTTACCACTGCAACAAAAAGAATAAAATACCTAGGAATAAACCTACCTAAGATGACAAAAGACCTGTATGCAGAAAACTATAAGACACTGATGAAAGAAATGAAAGATGATACAAACAGATGGAGAGATATACCATGTTCTTGGATTGGAAGAATCAACACTGTGAAAATGACTACACTACCCAAAGCAATCTACAGAGTCAATGCAATCCTTATCAAACTACCACTGGCATTTTTCACAGAACTAGAACAAAAAATTTCACAATTTGTATGGAAACACAAAAGACCCCGAATAGCCAAAGCAATCTTGAGAAAGAAAAACGGAGCTGGAGGAATCAGTCTCCCCGACTTCAGAGTATACTACAAAACTACAGTAATCAAGACAGTATGGTACTGGCACAAAAACAGAAATATAGATCAATGGAACAGGATAGAAAGCCCAGAGATAAACCCACACACATATGCTCACCTTATTTTTGATACAGGAGGCAAGAATATAAAATGGAGAAAAGACAGCCTCTTCAATAAGGGATGCTGGGAAAACTGGTCAGCTACATGTAAAGGAATGAAATTAGAACACTCTCTAACAGCATACACAAAAATAAACTCAAAATGGATTAAAGACCTAAATGTAAGGCCAGAGACGATCATACTCTTAGAGGAAAACATACACAGAACACTCTATGACATAAATCACAGCAATATCCTTTTTGACCCAGCTCCTAGAGAAATAGAAATAAAAACAAAAATAAACAAATGGGACCTAATGAAACAAAATCTTTTGCACAACAAAGGAAACCATAAACAAGACGGAAAGATGACCCTCAGAATGGGAGAAAATATTTGCGAACAAAGCAACTGACAAAGGATTAATCTCCAAAATATACAAGCAGCTCATGCAGCTCAATATCAAAAAAACAAACAACCCAATCCAGAAATGGGCAGAAGACCTAAATAGACATTTCTCCAAAGTAGACATACAGATTGCCAACAAACAGATGAAAAGATGCTCAACATCACTAATCATTAGAGAAATGCAAAGCAAGACTACAATGAGGTATCACCTCACACCGGTCAGAATGGCCATCATCAAAAAATCTACAAACGGTAAATGCTGGAGAGGGTGTGGAGAAAAGGGAACCCTCCTGCACTGTTGGTGGGAATGTAAATGGATGCAGCCACTATGGAGAACAGTATGGAGGTTCCTTAAAAAACTAAAAATAGAACTACCATATGACCCAGCAATCCCACTACTGGGCATATACCCTGAGAAAACCATAATTCAAAAAGATACATGGGGCTTCCCTGGTGGCACAGTGGTTAAGAATCCGCCTGCCAATGCAGGGGACATGGGTTCGAGCCCTGGTCCGGGAAGATCCCACATGCCGTGGAGCAACCAAGCCCATGCACCATAACTACTTAGCCTGTGCTCTAGAGACCGCGAGCCACAACTACTGAGCCCGCGTGCCACAACAACTGAAGCCTGCATGCCTAGAACCCGTGCTCCGCAACAAGAGAAGCCACCACGATGAGAAGTCCATACACCGCAACAAAGAGTAGCTCCTGCTCGGTGCAACTAGGGAAAGCCTGTGCACAGCAACGAAGACCCAATGCAGCCAAAAGTAAAATAAATTTATATAAAACAAACAAACAAGTAAAAAAAAAAAAAGATACATGTACCACAATCTTCATTGCAACACTATTTACAATAGCCAGGACATGGAAGCAACCTAAGTGCCCATCGACAGATGAATGGATAAAGAAGATGTGGCACATACATACAATGGAATATTACTCAGCCATAAAAATGAACGAGATTGAGTTATTTGTAGTGAGGTGGATGGACCTAGAGTCTGTCATACAGAGTGAAGTAAGTCAGAAAGAGAAAAACAAATACCGTATGCTAACACACATATATGGAATCTAAAAAAAACTGTACTAATGAACTTAGGGGCAGGACAGGAATAAAGATGCAGACATAGAGAATGGACTTGAGGACACGGGGAGTGGGAAGGTTAAGCTGGGACGAAGTGAGAGAGTGGCATGGACATATATACACTACCAAATGTAAAATAGATAGCTAGTGGGAAGCAGCCGCATAGCATAGGGAGATCAACTCGGTGCTTTGTGACCACCTGGAGAGGTGGGATAGGGAGGGTGGGAGGGAGGCTCAAGATGAAGGGGATATGGGGATATGTGTATATATATATAGCTGATTCATTTTGTCATACAGCAGAAACTAACACAACATTGTAAAGCAATTATATTCCAATAAAGATTAAAAAAAAAAAAAAGTCCAGCCATGTGTTGTGCAGGGCACAGGCCTTCTGACCTTGCTTTTCAGGCAGGGGTCAGATGAGAATGACCCGTGCTGCATTTCCTTCTTCAGCGCCTGGTCGCACCCCAGTCCAGTGGGGTCGGGCGGGAATCACCACGGAGACTGAGACACTGGCTTCGTGTCCCACATTCTGATCTAGCGCTCTCTTCTTGCAGGTGCGCACATTTTGACCGACTCAGCAAGAAGGTGGATTTTCCTTGTGTCTAAAGAGAAAAAAATGTCCCCGTGTCTGTAGAGATGCTTTGCAGTTCAGCCCGGCTGAAGCTGACCGAATGAGACTATGGGCTGTGCCTCTGCGAAGCATGTTGCCACTGTTCAAAATGAAGAGGAAGCCCAGAAAGGGAAGAACTACCAGAATGGAGACGTGTTTGGTGGTAAGTGCCGTTGAATTTCATCCTTGGCCCCTCCATCCAGGCCTTTCACGTGAACAATTGCAGTGTTCCTGTGTTCTGTTTGCTGAGGGGCGGGGCGGGGTGCAGGGGTGATGGGGGTGTGTGGGTAGAGGGCTGATGAGAGATGATAAAAATCAAGGCAGATCTTTTACATTGGACAGTTTTCATCATAATTTATACCTAGAAGACTTTGAGGAGGATCATGGAGGTTTTATGCAGAGCTCACATTTAAATCAAGCTTTGAAGAACTAGTAGGACATAAACAGGTGCATGGGACAGTGGCCGCAGGGTGTCCCGGTCCAGAACTGTAGGACTGAACACATGGAGGTCCAAAAACGGGCAAGGATTTATAATGGAGGGAATGACGTGTTTTTTGGAGTTTATTATAAGTTTATAAGGAATTACTCTTTCTGTGAATTAGAAATTCTCGGTTTCAAAAACACAATTACAGTGAACTTAGAAATCGTCTTTTAACCATCCTGTGATGATTCATAGTGACTTGAGAATATCTAGTGCAGAGGTCACAAACTGCCAACCCATGGCCACATCTGGTTTACAAATATATTTTCTTTGGCCCCCAGAGAATTTTAAAATAAAAAAGCAAGGCGACCTTTAAAAATCAGGATGTTTCACACAAAACCCCAAATTTCTTGAGAAGGTCTGACAACACTGATTTTCCATTTCCTGAGGCAACCGTTGCTGGAATGGGGTAGCAGTTGCCGGTTCAGTCAGAGTATGGCCTCCGGTAAACGGGTGAGCCCTCCCCGTGAACGCACATCAGGCCCAGTTCACTCACTGACGTTCCATGCCTGGCCACTTACAGCCTTTTGAGTTTGCCTAATCTTGAGTTTGTCCTTTGGAAGATCAATGATTACCCTGATGCAGGGTGGCTATGGGTTTGTACAAAATTCCAGTTAGTCCAGGCAGATGAAGCAGTTTTTGCTAATTATTTTAACAATAATACCCAAGACTTGACATTTTCATGGTACTTTTATTCATAAAAGCACCTCTACATCTCTTTTTCGATAAAGAACCTCATTGTAATGATGTTTACATGTAAACAACTCAAGTTGCACTATTCAGTCTCTGTCAAGGAATTCCACTGCATTTCAACCTCTAGCTTTTGATCCGTTGCAATGGTTGTTTCAGTCCCCTGGGGAAGAATTGGGAACAATGTGGAAGGGGTAATGCTCTGTTACAAGTGGGCTCATGTATATGGAGGGAGGAAGATTTCATTTTGGTTTGTTTTAAGGAGATGTATTTGTTGCCTGGAACAAATTTGCTTCTAGTGGTCACTACCGATAGAAACAAGAACTGTGGAGAAGAGTGACATATGAGCGTCTTAATAAAGTAGAATCCAGCTCTTTGAAACCACACCTTCTGGGAAGACAGCTAATGGGAACTAGAGTCATTACTGTTACTCTCAAACACTTAACTTTTAAGAGGAAATAATCTAGTATCAGGAATTTGTTTAAATTAAACTTCTATGTGAGGTTCTGTGTCATTGTCATTTTTGTAATTAGAGCTACCACTTACGGAGCCTTCACCATATGTCAGGCACCGAGAAGCATTTACATTCATTTTCATGTTGAATTTTCACAACAATCCTGTGAAATCTCTGCCATCTTAATTTTACAGATTTGGAAGCTGGGGCACAGTGTGACTAACTGGTCCAAAGTTACTCAGCTACTAAGTGATAGAATCAGATGTCTCAGACTCCAAAGTCCACATTTCTTTCTCAATGTCATTTCCTGCTGCCTCCCATCCGTCACTCATTCTTTAATGCGAGAAAGTATTGACTGGCCGGTACACGATGTGTCAGACCATTTGCTAAATGCCATGGAGGATACAGAGATAAACCTTGCTTTCTAGGACTTCGTAAGAGGATGAAGAAGTGTTATGAGGCAGAATAAGCCAAATACCAGAAAAGGAAAAGACATACACATCATGATAAGAGTCAGAGGGTTGAGAGACTGCCTTAAAAGGTGGGATCAGAGCAGATTTCTTATAGAGGTGACAGCTGACCCTGGCCCTAAAGCACTGGAGAATCTAAACCTGTCGGATGAAGGGTGTAGGAAGGAACTAGATGAGGAAAGGCTAGACGTGATGTGACCCATATTCAAGAATTACAAGTAATCCAGTTCGAATGGAATATAAAATATACGTGAGAGGGAATTGGGTACGAAACTAAGTTAGGGTTAAATTATGGAGAATGTGGAATACCAAATTACAATCTGTAGAAAGGTAACCTTAGATTTGTAAGAGCAAAAATTCAGTGATATTCAGTATATTGTATTAATATTTTGCTTGGCAATGAGGCCACCTAACCATTCATTTGCTAATATGGTTACAACTTTTATAGCTAGGAAGACTTTCTGTTGTTCTAAAGTACCATGTGTAGTTTGCAAATGTTAGCATCTAATAAAGGAGGCTTGTATTAGTTAACTATTGCTGGGTAGTAGACAGCCTCAAGATCTTAGTGGCATTCAGCAATAATCATGTCTTTCTTGATCACGAGTTGCTTGGTCAGCTGGAGTGGCTCTGCTCCATGTCCCTCTCAGCTTCCTCCTGGGACCAGTGAGCCAAGGGGGAGGGTATGCTCTTCTTTTGCAAAAGGGTAAAAGTACAAGTGATACACATGATGCCTCTTAAGCTTAGGCTTAGACCTGGCACCCACACTGTCACTTGCACCCACGCTTTACTAGCCGAATCAAGTCACGTGAACAGGCTCAAAGACAAGGGGCAGAGAAGTCCATCTGACCACAGCACATTCATGGCAAGGGTATGGATGTAGAGAAGGGTCAAGAATCGGGGCTAATAATTCAGTCTGCCCCATGCCTGGGCAGTCATTGCTGTCTGTGTGGCTCTGTGTCATAAAGTGCGCTCAAGGCCTCTGCCAGCTTCTCTTCACCCTCCTGGTACTCACACTGAAGTTTCATTCACTCCAGCATTCGTCATCTTGTTACTCTTTCTTACATCAGCATTTGCAGGTTTGTGGCACTGTGTTACGTAAAGCAGGAATACAGGGAGGGAGAGAGCTTCATGTACCAGTCAAGGGAGAGAGTTCTCCTAGCCCTACAGGGTTCTGGGAGTAGAATTGTCAGAATCCATTGTGAACATCAGTACCAGTATGCTAGATGTTACTGAATGCTAGAGTTTGAATATGACAAGAGAAGGTCCTGTCTGTTTCTCCACTTGAATTAGTTTGCAAGCAGAAGTCTACAGAATCCCAATAGAATCACAGATGGTCACAGATGAATGGTAGATCTGGCTCACTTTTAGCCATTTGATATCTTTTGTCACCCATTGTTTCAGTGATCTATTATCACATAGCAAAGGACTCCAAACTTAGCAGCACTGATTTATTATTTTTCCCAATTCTGTGGGGTGACTAGGGTTCATCTGCTGGTTTTTTTTTTTTTTTGCCTGGGCTCAGCCATGCAGCTGCATTCAGCTGGGAGCTCAGCTGGGCTCGACTGACCATGATGGCTTCAGACCTCTCTTTCCATCTGGGTAGTCAAATTTTCATGTGACAGCTAGCTTCCAAGAGAGGAAGTAGAAGCTTCCAGGCCTCTTAAGACCTGGGTTTGAAAGTACAAGAATGTTGTTTGTGCCGTGTTCTGTTGAGCAAAGCAAGTCACAAGACCAACCCAGAGTCAGGGGAGCACAAAGGCTCTCCGTCTGTTGAGTGTGTGCCTATAGGGAGGGGAAGACCTGTTGGGAGCTGTCCTTGGAGATGGGTTACCACACCCATTGACAGAGGCAATGAGAACTCATGACTGGATTGTATTCCAACCTGGACAGTTGTATGCTGCTTTCTAAATCACGCCTCTCTTTTCCACCGAATAAAATGGCCTCATTCACTTTTTAAAAGCTTAATGCTTGAAAGATGTTATTACCCCATGTTGCTGAAGAGTTGACCAAGTCTGTGAAAGGTGGCATATTCGGGGACAGCTCTGAAGTATATGTCTCTGAGTGTGTGTACACACACACATTCGATCCTTTTCCTAAAAGTGTTAATTTAATTTCATAGCTTCTAAGGACGTGCTGGGGAGCGTTGATAAGCAGTGTGTTTTTACAAATAGTAGTTTCCATTTATATGAAGCATTTTGGTCTCTGTGATATTTTGGTTATTTAGGAGATGGTACCGAAAGCTCAGCTTCCCTGTACACCGGTGCTGAATTGAATCTCAGAGACATATTTTTGGGTGAAGTAGAAAAGGATAGCTTTATTACTTTGCCAGGCAAAGGGGGACACAGTGGGCTCCTGCCTCGAAAAACTATGTGTCCCCACTTGGAGAGGATAGTGAGAAGTTTTATTGGAATGGTTCATGATGGGCATGATGAGCTTGTGGACATTCTTCTGACGGGTTGGTGGTGAGGTAAGTAGGAGTCAACATCATCAACCTTCAGGTTCCAACTGGTCTGGGGTCTACATGCTTGTGGGTAGCGTACCGTCATTAACTTCTCCCACCTGGAAGGGGTTTCAGTGTCTGCAAAACAGCTCAAAGATATTGTTGTCTGTATCCCTTGATGGGGAACCAGGACCTTGCCCCAAGGCTGCACTGTTGTTTCTCTTGACTGTTTGTTTCTCCCTGGTCTCGCATCCCCTCCCTTCCCTAATTAACAACTGCTTGAGTCTGCCCACTGGGACTCAGGGAAGGTCATGGAGGCTGAATGAAGGCTCCTTCCTGTAATCAAAGAAATGGGGGACACAGAAGGGCTTTGTGCCCAGGAGCCCCAGCCCAGGGCCCTGCTCGGTATCAGAGACCTACCACTCCAAATGTGTGGGACAGAATTGCTATAGAATATTCCACCACTGAGGATTAACTGACAGATGGGCATCTTGACTCCTAGATTTCATAGACTTCAGGAGATCATTGACAAGGAACTTTATCACTGACGTTCACCTATAGACTTTCTTTCACTTTAAGTATAGAAGCATAAAAAGTTTCAGATCTAAAGTTGTGTCTCATTTCTGTGGCCCTTTCAGAAGTAAAAGCCGGGCCAGAAAGCTCCATCTCCAGATTGGAATTTTCTTTCCCTCAGTGGTTAGGGCAGATGTGAAAAGTGATCAGCAGATCTGCTGAGGTCATTCAGAGGACAACTGAGCAGATTGCCAAGACCAGCTTGCATAAAGTAAGTGACCAACAGGCTCAAGTTATCAGGAACTAGTAAGGCAAGTTCGAAGAAAAGCCGGGTGCTCACTGGATTTCTTTCAACCATCATTCACTTAGACTATTAAAGTAGGTGCACAGAACAGATTCAGGCCTTATTAGGGAAATTTTCATATCAAACCTGAGATCATTATCTCTTCTGCAGCCCATCCCCAAGGGGGGAAACTCTTCAGTTATATTGACTTTCCTATTTGCGTGAAGGTCACCATCATTCTTCCAGTAATGTAGGCTTTAATCTTGCAAAGGCTTTAAACTTGAGGCCTTTGTCTCTTCCAGTTCCCAGACCTGTGAATCTCACTCTCTCCTCGCATCACTTTTCCTACCACCAGCATAGTTTAGGTTGTTATAGTGCATAACCCAGAATCACGCAGTGTCCTCTGAACTGATGCTCCATTAGCCCTCTTTGTTGTTTGTTTGCTTCTTTGCTTTTGTTTTTAACTCTCCTTTTTTTTGCACCCTTGCAGAGGGTAGCAAGTTTTTCTAAAGTACTCCTCTGTCCGTGTTAATCCTCCTGCACTCAGTTCTTAGACAGTCAAATCCTAAATCCTTAGTGAACATTCAAGACCTCTGACGATGGCTCTTACCCTCTTACCCACCTTGGCAGCCTTGTTTCATACTCTGTCCCTCATGTTTCCCTGTTCTTCAGCCAGAGGGACAGCTCACCCTGTGACCACTTTGCACGCCTGTGTCCTCCAGGTCCAATACACCGTGACCTCTGCTTGGCATGGGCCCTTTCTCCTGCTTTCATCTCTTTAAATCCTGCTCTTTTCCCAAACTTGCATAAAGCTTTCCTAATACCTTCAGAAAGAATCTCTTTCCTGCCATCCCAGAGTACATTTTTACATACTTATGTATTTGGTTTATTTGCTTATATGTTTAATCTCATTATTTGTGTGTGTGTGTGTTCTCTGTCTTATGAGCTGCAAAAAGGCCCTGGAGGAAGGGACTGTTTGACCTTGAGAGGACGCAGGCTTCCAGGAGCCAGGGCCTGACCATGCCAGCTCCCCTATGATGAGGTGGCCTTGACTGACTAAGGACCAAGACGGTCCTCTTTTTTTTTTTTTAATTTCCCTCCATCTTTTTTTTTTTTAGAACATTTATTTTTTAATTTTATTTGTTTATTTATTTTTGGCTGTGTTGGGTCTTCATTTCTGTGTGAGGGCTTTCTCTAGTTGTGGCGAGCGGGGTCCACACTTCATCGCGGTGCGCAGGCCTCTCACTATCGTGGCCTCTCTTGTTGCGGAGCACAGGCTCCAGATGCGCAGGCTCAGTAGTTGTGGCTCACGGGCCTAGTTGCTCCACGGCATGTGGGATCTTCCCAGACCAGGGCTCGAACCTGTGTCCCCTGCATTGGCAGACAGGTTCTCAACCACTGCGCCACCAGGGAAGCCCCAAGACGGTCCTCTTGTTTGTACGTGTTCCCTTAAGTGGAAGTGCTTAGATTATTAGAGTAAATTCTTCTGGAATGATGGTGTATAAAAGAGGAGCGGTAAAGCAAGAATTTGGCTGCTTTCTTTCACTTGGGCTCTATATTGCTGTGTGGCTTCAGTTCTGATCTGGTCCTTGGCTACATAAATGGAGAACATGTAACGGGTGTGTGTGGGTGTGTGTGTGTGAGTGTGTGTGTGTGAGAGAGATGGTGTTATGCCAATCAGTTACCCATCTAAAAGTACTATAGGAAAAAACAAATACTATAGGGACCAACTTCACCGGTTATGGTGAAGATTAAATGAGAAAATAGATTTATACAGAAATTCAAAGCAGTTGGAAGCAAAGTAATAATTCACTGTTTCTTCCTGTAATAATTTCTGGTTGTGTAAAGTGAAGAATTAATTAAAGATGAATTAATCTGTGTTTGTGAGATCGTAGCAGAGAGTATAATGCTTAACTCTGTGCCATCCAGTACAGTAGCCACTGGCCACGTGTGACTATTAAGCACGTGAAATAAGGCTAATCCTAATTGAGATGTGCTGTAAGTGTGAATTACACACGCGATTTTGAGGACTTACTATGATAAAAAAGTATAAAATAGCTCACTAATTTTCTATTGATTACATGTTGAAAGGATAATATTTTGGATATATTGAGTTAAATAAAGTATATTATCAAAATTAATTTCCCTGGTTTCTTTTTACTTATTTAATGTCGCTGCTGGAAATGTTTCAAGTACTTACATAACTCACATTACATTTCTATTGGATAGTGCTAGTTTAAGTCACTAGAAGGTAGTGTGGTGTTAACAGTTTCCTTCCCTTTCAAGTTTCAGTTTTGGAGTTTACTTATTATTGAATCGAAGGGGAAGGGGGTTCGGCTGAGGCAGCAGCCCTCATTTTCTGCTTTGGCTCTCCAGGTGGGAGGTGCACGCAGGTGGAGAGCACAGGACAACGAGTGAGACAGAGATTGGGAGCCAGCCTGGCAGAGGAGGTAGAGCAGACTCTAACTTGCTCACCTCTCAATGCTAATTAGTGGAAGTCTTTAGCTGCCTCCCCTGTAGCTTTCCTGCTGGCCTCCAGAAGCTTCTTTTGACTTCTGAAGTTATTTCCCAAAGGTCAGAGAGGACATCTTCCCCTCCCCCCCCCCTTTTTTTTTTCAGTGAGTTGGTAAAGAACCTTAAAAGAGAAGTGTTTGATGGGTGTGTGATAGAGCTGGGTCACAGTCATAAAAGCTGAAAAATATTGAAGTCAAGATGAGTGAGGAACCTGGCCCTGGGTTCAGTCTTTGAAGATTCTACAAGGTCTTGAGCTGAGCCTCAGAAAGGTCTTAAAGGCTTTTAGTGCACGTGGGGCTAATGAAATGATAGAAGTCAGCCCACCTTGGCCCTGAGTTTCCATCTCACACTTCCGAAGGAAGTGCTTAGGCCAGTGTTTGACTCAGAAGGTCTCACAGTATCTTAGTTTCATTTTCTGCTTTTAGATCGTTCCTGGGCCATTCTGATAGGTGCTTATCACTTTGACAGGAAAGAGGAGACAGGCCCAAACCGTGAGCACATAAGGCAGTGATTGTGAGTTCCCTCCTACCAGCTGGGTTTCTTCCAGCTTCCCCCCTTCCTGTGTTGTCTTTGACAAAGAACCTCATCAGTGCCTGGGTTTCCTTGTCTACAGTATAGAGATAATAATGGTATCCACCACTCAGAGTTGTGTGGAGGATCAAACCACGGAAAGCACTTAGAAAGATGCCAGGTGTAATTAGCAGTTGAGCATGAGTTGTAAATAGGAGTAGACTGGCCCAGCCTCTTCACTTTGGCCCCTTGCCCACCTCAAAACAGACCGCACTGGAATGCCACGTGATGCAGAATTTAATCTAGCTGAGGTAGAGTCAGTCTGAATTTCTGTTTGGAAAAATTTTCTATGACAGAAAGTCTCGAAATGCGCTATACTTTCTATATTTAAAGAAAAAAAAATCCAAGTGCTGTTTTTCCTTCCCTTGCCAACGGTACCATGAGCCTGTTCTTTTAATATTATATACAGAGGTAAGCCGAAAAGTAGGACCATCTGTCACTTATTGCTACAAGGCAGCCTGACTGCAAGATGAGGGACCCTCCGAGTTCTCAGATGCCATCGACGGGGATGTGCTGGCAGGGCCCTCGGTGGTGTCACTTCAGTTTTATGTCTTGAGGGTTTCCTTCAATTGCTCCCTTGCCCCTCTAGGTGCCTGGTCTTCTCTGTAGCTGCCTGGAACCCTTCCTCAGGCAGAAAATGAGACTGAATTTTGGCCCTGGAGAAGGCAGCAGAGATGCTGCTGGGTGCCTCCCGGTGTCCTGGTACCATCCAGCGGAAGGCCCAGAGGACTGGAGCTGTGGGCAAGGCTTGTTCTCTGCTGGGGGAAGTTCTAAAAAAGTGACTCAGCCGCAAGAGAGAGGGTGGGAGGGTTTCTGTACCCATAGCACTTCTCCTCAGAGTTATTTTCTCATGAATGACGTCAAAGAACTCAGAAATTCAAAACAATGTCCTCTTCCTGGAATCCTGGCTGATGTGGCAGAGAGGACCTGTTTTGCCATCAGCACCTGCCAGGTAGCCCTTACCTAGCAGCACCTACCTGGTAGCAACCACCTGCAGTGCACACCTGGCCACACCTGTCTGGTGCTTAGACCTCATTTAGGCCCCAGCTCTCTACAGAGAAGCGCAGTACCTACCTTCTGCACCTGGAGCCTTAAATGTGGCTGTTTCCTTTGCCCCTGAATTGTTAGTTGGCGTCAGAAGCACAGACTCACACTTTACAGTTTATAAGGCCTTTTCACGAGCAGTTACAATCCCCACTTGATACAAAAGGAAACTGAAGAGCCCCACCAGTTCACTTAACTAAAAAAGTGGGACTGTGCCTAGAATTAAGGATGCAGACTCTTGACGAAGGGTGATTCCACTCTCCGGAATAAGATATCTGTCTTTGTCATTAAATCCGAACCCACTGCCAAGGCAGGGGACACGGGTTCGTGCCCTGGTCCGGGAAGATCCCCCATGCCGCAGAGCAGCTCAGCCCGTGCAGCACAACTACTGAGCTTGAGCTCTAGAGCCCATGAGCCACAACTACTGAAGCCCGCACGCCTAGACAACTAGAGAAAGCCCACGCACAGCAACAAAGACCCAACGCAGCCAAAAATAATTAAAAAACAAAACAAAACAAAACAAAAAATCCAAACCCACTTTTGCTAGGAGTGTTTACGAAGCAGTTGTTAACTGGCTGCCCGAGTTCAGCCTCAGCCTTTTTTTTTTTTTTTTTTACATGAGGATGTTGCAAGACTCTAATGTGGTAGTTAGGGCTATTTTCAGTGGACCTGAAGTTCACTCTCATGGTAAATGCACAGGCCTGGAATCTGCCTAATTGGTTTCAAAGCCTGCCTCGGCTACTCACTAACATGTAGTCTTGACAAATTACTGAGGCTCTCCTTGCCTCAGTTTCCCCATCTGTATAGTATGGAGAATGCAGTACTAGTACTTACTGCCTTCAGAGGACTTCAATGTATCAATGAATGGAAAGCCCTTAGATTAGGACCTGCCACATGATATGCACTGAGTGAAGCCCATTTATTTATTTATTTATTCATTCATTTATTCATTCATTTATTTTTAGCATTTTATAAATTAATATCTGGATGCATTGGGTCTTCGTTGCTACGTGCAGGCTTTCTCTAGTTGCGGTGAGCGGGGGCTACTCTTCGTTGCAGTGCGCAGGCTTCTCATTGTGGTGGCTTCTCTTCTTGTGGAGCATGGGCTCTAGGCAGGCGGGCTTCAGTAGTTGTGGCATTGCAGGCTCAGTAGTTGTGGCTCACGGGCTCTAGAGCACAGGCTCAGTAGTCGTGGCACATGGGCTTAGTTGCTCCGCGGTATGTGGGATCTTCCCAGGCCAGGGCTCGAACCTTAGTCCCCTGAATTGGCAGGCGGATTCTTTTTTTTTTTTAATGTATTTATTTTGTATTTATTTTATTTTTGTCTGTGTTGGGTCTTCGTTGCTGCAAGCGGGCTTTCTCTGGTTGCGGCGAGCGGGGGCTACTCTTCCTTGCCGTGCTTGGGCTTCTCATTGCGGTGGTTTCTCTTGTTGCAGAGCATAGGCTTTAGGCATGTGGGCTTGAGAAGTTGTGGCACACGGGCTTAGTTGCTCCGCGGCATGTGGGATCTTCCCGGACCAGGGCTCGAACCCGTGTCCCCTGCATTGGCAGGCAGATTCTTAACCACTGCGCCACCAGGGAAGCCCCAAGCCCATTTATTATTGTCATCATCATCTGGCCCTAGTTTCCCGTGACTCTGCTGGGGGAAAAGCATAACCAGTCTACTGCAGATGTGGCATCCTCCAAACTCTAAAAGTTTATTGATTGTCTACATAACACTTAGCTCTTTATTTTGTATTTTAGAATATTTGTGTCCCTATGATTTGTTCTTTGTTTGGACCTAGACCAGCTTATGTTCTGTGTAAAATGTGTGTATGTGTCTTTAAATCAAAAGACTAAAGTATATGATTTAAGAGTGGTGAATATAATATTATGCCTTATCACTATAAAAGTTTGGTTTGAAAAATAGTACCAACATAGAAGTTAGCAAACATATTTTCATCTATCAAACATTAATTTGTGTGTGTGTTGTGTTTTTGTATATGGTGTGATCCAGCATTTTCCTAGTCTTGGGTTTATCATGTACAGTGAGGATGTTTATGGAAGGAAGGACACTTCTTTGTGAAGCACTGTGGAGAGGCCAAGAGGCAACAGACACAGATTGTAATGGTATAAATGCATTCATAGCTAACTGAAGTAAAAAGATGCACAAATTAGATACTATTTCAATTCATGTTTTATTCTTTATTCATATTCAACTCTATTTTATTCTTTAAAATAGGAATCATTTTATAGAACTTATATGAAGTTATAGTCATAAGTATAATATTAAAAATTGAATTTCTAATTCATCCCTTCATACTAGAGTTTTCCAGATGAATCTAAAGGTTGAATTGTAAAATATGAAACCATAAAAGTACTATAAAAAAATGGATGTTTTTGGCCGAACCGCGCCCCCTGCCCCAATGTCGCCGAGCTGGGAAGGGCGGACGGGGTCTCCGGGCGGGCCTGACCCACGCCGAGGCCTGGGCGAGATGGGAGGGCCCGGGCCCGGCGCTGCTCGCGACCCTCCCCGCCCCCCGCCCCCAGGGCGCGCGCCCCCTCCCGTACCTCGCCCGTAGCCCAGCCGCTGGCGCAGCGCGCGGCCCTGGCGCACCAGGCTCAGGTGCACGTACGTGAGCCACGCGGCGCAGGGAGACGCCAGAGACCTCGCGCGCTCTCCACGCTCACCCCAAGGAAAGCCCGTGTGCACGCGGAGGTGGCAGCCGCCTGCAGCCAGGAAGAGGGTCTCACCAGAAGCCGGCCACACTGGCTCCCTGATCTCGGACTTCCAGCCTCCAGGGCTGCGAGGAAACAAATGTTTGTTTACGAACGCGCTCTCGGAACGGGATTCTTTCGTGTGGAGCAGACTTACTGTGTGGGTGTGAAGGATGAAGACAATAGAGGTAAAAGGCCCTTTTCATCACACCATGTCCAGGGTACATACTATCAACGAAACTTATGACTGTTGACGCTGGCTGTGATCACCGGGCCGAGGCATGCTTGTCCGGCTTCTCTGCTGTAAAATTACTCCCCCTCCCCCTTCCATCCTGTGCCTTTGGGGAGGAGGTCCCCATGCACAGCCTGCATTTAAGGTGGGGGGGGAGTCTGGCTCTCCTCACTGTGGGGTGGAGTGTTCACAGAATTTATTTGGAATTCTCAGCATGGGAGATTTGCCTCTTCTCCTCCATTTATTAATTTGTTCAATCACTTATGTCAGTGTGATCACATGGATACGTATTTTATGCTTTGGGTTATGGTACACTATTACTTTGTTGATTTTGTCCCTCAAATTGTTCCAGCTTTGGCTGCTGGGAACTCTGTCAGTTGGCTCCTGTGTCCCTTTGACACACCCTATCTTTGTGTTTTCTGTTTTGTTTTTTTGAGCACCTCCTTACCTTCCGGCTACAAGATGCTCCAGGCTCATCCAGTATATTTCTATTTCCAGTCCTAGGGTCAGCCTTTTCTTCAAGGGATTCTGGTTCCTTCCTTTTGTTAGAGAATGGTCTTAGAAACCCAGATCTGGGAGATAGATGTGTTCATTGCTGCTGGGGTCTTGTTTCTTTGTGCCCTCTCAGCAGACAAAGCACAGAAATATATGTGCGTGCCAACCTTGCATACACACACATGTTACAAATATTCCTGTGTGTAACCACCTGTCTCTACATTAAACGAACGTGAGTTCTCACTGACGTCTCCAACCAGCATCTGTTATCCACGGATCATTCTCCCCTTGGTCGCCTGTAACCTCCCACTCCTCCGGGGTGAGACTCCCGGCCGCCAACATCCGTGTACTTTCCTGTTCAATCCCAGCGCACGTGTACAGCAGGGACACGGTTGTTAACCCATGCCCCATGGGAAACAACTTCACCACTAGAGCCCAGTGCTGTGTGCACGTCCCTTGCCTTCAGGCCTACAGACCCCACTCGTTTCCAGAGTGACTGAGGTCAGCACCTTTCGTCCGGCCCCTCCTTGAGGGAGTTTCACACACTGTAAGGCAGGTATGTTCTCCTGTCACAGTCTGCATTCCTTCCTGGGGTTATTTGTTTTCTTATCACTGAGTTTTAAGAGTTCCTTGTTTATTTTGGACACAATCCTATATTGAATATATATTTTGGAAATATTTTCTCCTAATCTATGGCTTGTCTTTTCATTGTCTTTACAGTATATTCAGCAGAGCAGAATTTTAAAATTTTAATAAAGTCCAACTAATCAATTTTTTTCTTTCAGGGGCTGTGCTTATGTTGTTGTAGCTAAAAAATCATCACCAAATCCAAGCCCACCTAGATTTTCTCTTATGTTATCTTCTGGAAGATTTATAGTTTTGGTCTATGATAAATTTTTAGTTAGTTCTTGTGGAAAGTATAAGATCTGTGTCTAGAGTCATTTTTTTGCTTATAGATATCTGCTTGTTCCAGGAAGTTTGTTGAGAAGACTGTCTTTCTCCATTGTATTGCCTTTGCTCATTTACCAAAGATCTGTTGACTATATTTGTATGGATCTATTTCTGGACTCTCTGTTCTGTTCCGTTGATCTATTTATCTCATCTTTTGCCAAAACCAGGCTGTCTTAATTACTGTAGCTTTGTAATAAGTCACATAGTATCAGTCCTCCAACTTTGTCATTCCTTTCAGTATGATGTTGGCTATTCTGGATTTTTGCCTTTTCATATAATCTTTAGAATCAGTTTGTCAATATCAACAAAATAACTTGCTGGGATTTTGACTGGGATTGCATTGAATCTATAGGTCAAGTTGGGAAGAAATGACATCTTAACAATATTGAGTTCCTGTCAGTGAACATGCAATATCTCTCCCCTTATTTAGATCTTTGATTTCATTCATCAACGTTTTGTAGTTTTCCTTATGTGGATCCTGTACATATGGTTTTTTTTTTAGATTTATACCTAAGTATTTAATTTTCTAGGGTGCTAATTTAAATGGTACTGTGCTCTGAATGTCAAATTTCCATTGTTCAATGTAAAATAGATAGCTAGTGGGAAGCAGTCGCATAGCACAGGGAGATCAGCTCGGTGCTTTGTGACCAGCTAGAAGGGTGGGATAGGGAGGGTGGGAGGGAGGGAGACGCAAGAAGGAAGAGATATGGGGATATATGTATATGTATAACTGATTCACTTTGTTATAAAGCAGAAACTAACACACCATTGTAAAGCAATTATACTCCAATAAAAATGTTAAAAAAAAGGATGTTTTTATAATCTTAGGTTGCAAAATGTCTTCATAATGCCACAAAACCCAACACCCTAAAAGAAATAGTTGACTACATAAAATTTTTAAATCTCTGCATGGCAACAAACACACCACCCGCCATGAACTAAGTTAAAAGACAAATGTCAAAGTGAGTGAGAGTAATGTCTGTAACACAAATAGGGTTAAAATGACTAGTATAAAAAGACTAAAATCTATTAAAAACATTTCCTTAAAATCTATAAGGAAAGAACTAATAACTCCAATTGAAAAATGGATGAAATTTGTGACCGGCAATTGACAAAGAAAAAATTTAAAAGGTCAATAAACATACAGAAAGATATTCAACTTCTTAGCAATCAAACAAACCACACCAAAACCCAAAGCAAAACAAAACATGTGTCACCACTCAAATTGGCAGGAACAGGCATCTGTCTCATGCTGTAACTGGGAATGTCAAACCAGAACAATTTTTCTGGGGCACCAAATGGTAATATATAATATGTAAAATTTAAATGAGCGCACCCTTTGCCCCAGCAGCCCCACTTCTAGGAATTTATCATAAGGAGATCATTGGGCAAGCATGCAAACGGGTATGCTCAAGGTTCTTTCTCACTGATGAGACATATATCGAATGCAGCCATTAAGGATTAAGGTACTCCATTTATTGAGATGGAAAGAGGTCTATAACATGTTGGTAAAGGGTTTTACACAGCATATCTTGTTTGTAAATTTTATATGTTTAAAATACATGTAAAATTCTGTGCAAGTTCATAAAAGAAATGTTTGGAAGGCTGTTTACCAAAGCGTTAACAATGGCAAGGTCTCTATTGTGGAGGTTCAGGTGATTCTTAATTTCTTTTCTTGTATTTTCCTGTATGATTTAACTCTTTTGTGGTTAACATTTATCATTAATACAGCCATTGATTTTGGTAAATATAATTTTATGTTCCCATCTTCTGAAGGCCTTCAGTTGTGCTTTCAGGGTAATGTGAACTCTGTCCCACAGCAGAGAGCTCTGTCTATCACTGGAAATAGCCCCAGGGCAACAGGGATTGAACTGATGGTCTTGTTTGTCCAGGTAAATAGATGGAGTCTGATCAGTGGTGCTTGTTGGTTTCATTTAAAACTTAGCAGTTCGTTCAGTCCACGAGACGCTTAGCATCTCACGTGGCTTAGACACGGTGCGAGGCACTGAGGCTATAAAGATGGATTAAATCTGGTCCCTGTCTTTTAGGAACTGACAATGATGCAACAGATGGGCATCTCAACAAAAAATGTCAGTGTCCTTTGATGATAATGCAAAAGGGTCTCTTATCTTAGGAGTAGGAAAAGACTCATAAAGAGGATGATTGCAATTCTACTCCAGTAAAGATGTTAAAAAAAAAAAAAAAGAGGATGATTAAGGCCTCAGCTGAGTCTTAAAAGATGAAAAACAGACAAAGGAACAGAGATGTGGCAGGAGTTTCAGGCTGAGAGACAGTGAAAAGGCTCAGAGGTACATTATGCATCAAGCATGTCAAGGGGAGACTGGGAAGCTTTACCAAACCAGTGGGGAAATAACTTTAGAAAATTTCATATTAGGGCAAGTATTTTAATATTTGGAAATTTTACACTGTAATTTTTTTTTCAGAACACCAAAAAGCTCACACAGACAGTATAGGAATCATAATTATGGCACCTGGAAATTGGCTGAGCATTTATTTATTTTTTAAAATTTATTTATTTAATTTATTTTTAGCTGCATTGGGTCTTCATTGCTGAACGCGGGCTTTCTCTAGTTGCGGCGAGCGGGGGCTACTCTTCGTTGCAGTGCGTGGGCTTCTCATTCTAGTGGCTTCTCTTGTTGCGGAGCACGGGCTGTAGGTGCACGGGCTTCAGTAGTTGTGGCACACGGGCTCTAGAGCACAGGCTCAGTAGTTGTGGTGCACAGGCTTAGTTACTGCGCTGCATGTGGGCTCTTCCCAGACCAGGGCTTGAACCCGTGTCCCCTGCATTGGCAGGCAGATTTTTAACCACCATGCCACCAGGGAAGCCCTGGCCGAGCATTTAGAAAACACTGGACAGATAGTGTAGGAGATTTCGATACTAATTCCTTAAGCTATTTAAATGATCAGCCTCATCTCAGGTTAGATAATTACAGACCTTGAAATACTAATGCCAGTGCATGGTTTTGCATACATGTTGAGACTGTATTATCATTAAAGCATCATCGAACCAGCCAAGGCAAAGTATGATGGTGTGGTATTTGTCCCATGCAGGCATCAGAACATGACAGTTATTTATTATTGCACACTGGTGATGTCTCCAAAGTTGATTTTATATGCATCATATGTCACGTGTAAATTCTTCACATCTGGTGAAATAAGAAAGACAAGTTACTGCCTTGAGAGGCATGTAGGAAGTTGTGGCACGTGAGCCCTGAGTCTTTGCCCAGATTTTAGAGGGGAGGATTGGGACAGAGTAGGAGATAGCAATAGCAGGTCCATCTCCGTGGGACAGAGCAGAAGTAGTCTATCATTCATTCACCCACCAGGCCTTCCTGAGCTTTCATCTGTGAAATATTTCCAGTTGAGTAGTTTGTGATCATAAATCGGTGTCGCAGTTTAATTGTGTTTCTGATAACACATTCTAAACAGTGAGGAAAATTGCTTCATCCAATTAAGTACTCCTAAGGTAATAATCCTCATTCAGTGGTTGTTGATAGACCAGTTACAAGGTTAGAATGGCTCCAATTGAATCAGTGTTTATAAACAGGCCCTGTGTGCTCGTGGGTGGTGGATACACAGGAAATAAAATCAAGTGACCTGCTCTCAAAGAGTTTACCTTATTTTAGAAAAGACACCATTTATGCATGGGAAATATTCAGCAGGAAATAGAGACTTGAAAATATGTAACAAAGTGCTACATTGAGTGTCTGTTGGCACAGAATATCCTTGGGTACCATGGGTAATGGGAAAAATTAATGTAGGCCTGCATTGGGGTAGAGAGAAGAGTGAAATGTGATGGGAAAATAAAGACATTTCCCTTCTAGAGAAAGATCTAGCCACTCTTCAGTAAACCGTTATTATTTCATGATCATTGACTCTGAACTCCTTGAAGATAATGCTTATAATTTAATCATACACCGCTCTTACCTAACATAACATAATGTCCGATATTTAAGTTATTCAATAATAATGAACTGATATTAATGATAGCTATTATTTACCGGGGGCTGTTAATGCCCACTTATAGGTGAGGGGATGGAGATGGTGAGAAGTTAAGCAACTTCCCTAAGTTTACACAGGTAATATGTTAACCTAGGGAACTTGGCTGTGTCTGGTTTCAGAACTTAAGTGAACAAATGTGTGCTTTAGGAAGGGGAAGCAAGGAAGGCATTCTGTTAGGCATAGGAAGAGATTTTAAAAAATATACAAGATACAGTTCCTCTGTTCCAGGAACTTTCAATCTAATGGAACAACAAAGCCATGGATCACCTACCTCTTCCTTTCTCAACCTGGCTGTCTGTCCATCAAGCACTGATTGCTGGAGCCCTGATACATGCAGGGCCCTTTGGTCCTGGCCCTCACCCTGTGATCTGATGGCAGCCCTCTGGCCCAGTCCCCTCAGTGGCATCTTCACTGCCATGGATCATCCCATGACAGTGAACTGCAGGGCTCTGAAGGACGAGCACACAGATGTGACGTACCATGCTTTACTACCTTGAATTGTCAGATGGAAAAAACAATTGGCTCAGCTGTGAACATGGAGTCTTTATTCAGATATATGCAAATGTATTACTTTCATAAGGATGATAATTTTGAGAAACATTGGAACAGCATAATTACTTGAAGAAATATTACTGTAACAAACATCTTTGCGGGTAGCGTGTTAAGGGATAGTATGAGGAAGCCTGAAACTATATAGGAAATGGTATTGTAAATAGTAAGGCAAGAAATTATATAAGCATATAGTCATTGTAGCAAATTAACCACAGGCAGTAAGAAAATATATTGCAACTTCCTAGTGATAGACATCTGTCTATTAGGTAGCCTTTTATAGACATTATTCCATGTCATATGCTAGGCAATCATCAGTTTGTTGGTTGATGAAATTTTCTAATTCCATAATGTCTGTGATTTTTCCTATACACTGGACTAAAGATGACTCAAAGTCACACCTGTTTTTGACCTTAGTGTGCCCAAGTCATTTCCTATTGACAGAAATCTGGTGAAAATGTCATCATTGTCATCACCAAACCTCTACCCTGGAGAGGAGCTTTAATTGCAAGTTTTCCCAAGTTTGTCCTATGATGTATTTTGATACTGGAATTTGTTGTACTCTCTCTCTGGCTGTTGCAAAGTCCAGGTCCCGTCCATGGCCCACTATACTCTCCTGCCTTGAGTGATAGATATACCTGCCAATTAGAGCCGTGTGATATTATGGCTCTTCATGTGTGTGACTTTACAGAGAGATTAAAGTCTGTATGTATCATATGAAATCGTTGCAGACTGTTCCACATTTAATATGGGGATCACCAACAGGAAAATTT
This sequence comes from Balaenoptera acutorostrata, assembly GCF_949987535.1. Classification (NCBI taxonomy): domain Eukaryota; kingdom Metazoa; phylum Chordata; class Mammalia; order Artiodactyla; family Balaenopteridae; genus Balaenoptera; species Balaenoptera acutorostrata. Next base: position 146,267,797 of record NC_080064.1, read on the forward strand.
CAATTTCCAATTGTTTATATCTATTTGTTGGTCAGTTAAGCTCTTTAGTCTTACTTTGTTTTTCCAAAAGAAAGAAATTCAGGTGTGAACGTACTGCATAACGTTGCTGCCACAGGCATTTTGAACTCGTATTCTCAAGGAGAAAAATCTCCTTAAACCATTATGTGATATGCCCTAATGCGTATAAATTCCAAATAGGCTTTAGATATGGAATAACCTCTGTTTCTGCTGCCACCACCTGCTGTCTGTGAAAGGACCAGGCAGTGCCACTTTCATTAGCTGCCTTCGTGATGCTGAGCTTTTCCCAGTAGACAGAGGAGAGCGCCTCATAAAAAGAGGCTGGTTAAGCTTCTTCCAGATTTTTTCAAATGAACCACATAGAAAGGCCGCAGGGAAAAGGCTCTAACAAATTATGCTGTTGGGCTTTCTTACTGACACTTTTCTCCCATTGTGAAAAAAGTTATAAAATGTCTTTTCTTTTTTGGCACTCAGATGAGTATAGGATCAAACCGGTGGAAGAGGTCAAATACATGAAAAATGGGGCAGAAGAGGAGCAAAAAATAGCAGCCAGGAACCAAGAAAACTTGGTAAGCATTGAATTTCTTGTATAACAATGAATTTTGGTGACAGCATTATAATAAAATCTGCACTGCATGTTTAAACTGCAGCTTACACACTGGCACGAGATTTCTTGAAAATGCCGTTGCTATTTATAGCTTGCCTGGAAGCTGTACCAGTACTCCTGTATCCTGTTTGTTTTTGAACAAGCTCTTCTTTAATCTTCATAGAGAATGTTTCAGGGGAAAGGTAGCAAAATTATTAGTATTTCAAAATGGTTAAATTTAAAGGAAAAAGCATAAAGTAGGAATGAGTTTTATGGGGGGGGGGGGACCATTACCTTTTTTTCTTTTTCTCTGCATCCTTTAACTCGTGTCCAGATCATAGTGAATGGCTAAGTTTCATTATTCTCGATATGTAGTGTTGTTAAGGAAGTTGCCTTTCAAAGGAAAATAAGGTACTTTGAAGGTAGGTCCTTATCAAATTTGTACTTCACATTCACACTGTTAAGGTATTGTGGGTTTTGAGTTAACAGTGAGAATTCTAATGATCTGAAACAGATAGTTAGGAACGTCTTTCTCTAATACAAATCAATCTACATGTTCCACCTTAATATTCCATCCCTTAAACAAACCTTTAGTAAATTATCATATTAGCTGGTTTCTTAAGAGATTACAGATTGTTAAGAATATGCATTTATTCAGTTATGTTGGAGCAGAATTGTTTTTCTCTTTTATTTTGGGATTAATTGCTTGCTATTTTTTTCATGTTTGAGTGAATGTATTTTTTAAGAAGTTTGCAATGTCATAAAATATTTTCACTTGACTTAAACTCCTTTTTCCGTTATGTGCTTTGTTTTTGTTTTTCTGATTTCTGCGGCAGCAGAGGGAGTCGGCAGAATATTCACCAGTGCTCATGAGTATTTAAGGCTGTCATTTTTCCATGATACACTAATGAACATAACAGGCTCACTCTTTTTCCTCTATTCTTTTCTGAACATATGATCTACAACTTGAAAAACTCAAGTATCAACAACTGAGTATTTTAGATCATTTTAAAGGAGTGAAAAATACTCTGATAAAATTTTGCTTTATAAATGGGATTTGGATTTTAAGGTATCCCTCAAGTCACAGAGGTTCATCATACCTGTGGTATATTTTAACATCAATACTTAAATCCAGAAAAGGTAGCTATGACTAAATAGTGAAGTTAATATTATCAGACTTTTTACATGAATTTTTTTTTTTGCTTTGAATAGATAAATAGAAGATCTGAGTAGTCGAAACATCAGTAGTCAGTTTTCTACTGTATTTTATTGAATAAAGTTTGTCCTTGCTTGATATAATTTCATCTTAAGTTATGAATCTCATCTTTAGTAATAGTATTTCCATTGGAGGCTAAAGAGACATTGGTGACCCGTCCGCTGGTGGCTCTTTCTTAGATGTAACTACTAGCATCCATCTCTACTTCCCATGCTTGCATCTCTGAAATCCTAAGGAAAGCAATGACTTTTATCTTACAGCTTGTGAGTTTTTCCTCATTGTTGCTCTCATCATGTTTAGGGCCAGTACGACTTTTTTCCTTCTCTCTCAGTTTCATAGTCTATCAGCTCCTTGGTGCTAGTATATTCTTTTTCAGCACTGTGGTCAGAATTGGCGCTAGTGCTTTTCCATGCAGACTGAATGGAGATTCAAAAAGAGAGCAATTCTGGCCTATTTACTCATAGATTATCTATGTCAACCCCACACCCCTTTACTCTGCCAGCAAATTAGAGTCCAGGCCACCGAGAGGAGTTTTCAAGTATATGAAGACTTCCAAGGAGAATGGGGACTAAATGGTTATTTTTGGTTCTGAGATTTCTAGACTGCGTTCCAAAATTAAATGATTTTCAGTTATTTGGAAGTATGTTACCTTTGTCACCTCCATTTGGGGGGATGCATAACCAAGTACTGACCATGCATACCGTTGGAGAAAACAGCCTCCTAAATTTGAAGCTTACATTGGAAGGTGGATGAGATAGACTTAACAATTCTTTATTTTTACGTCCATTAAAATAATCTGAGAGTCAAGATGTTCTCATGTTTCAAAGAATGATTTTAAGATGTAGCTTGAAGTAGTTTTTAAAAGATTTTTTTTTTTACCCAAACTGTTGAAATTAAGAGGGTTGGCAAACATAACCAAGGCATATGGCATGATGGTGACAACCATGGGTTTTTGGAGGCAGAAACTGCCTGGATTCAGATCTCAGCTCTGCCACTTACTCATTGCAGGATCAAGTTACTTCACTTCTCTAAACCTCCCGCCCATCCATTGGGGAAAAAGACAGTGCTTCATGGTGCTCTTGGGAGGATTACACGAGGCGATTGTTATAAAACTTTGAGTGCAGTGCCTGGTACGTGATAAGCACCTAATAAGAGTTAGGCATTATCACATAAAACGAAAGGAAAGAATAATGAACGTTAGAGTCAGTGTTCCTTTTCTTTTTCTTTTATGTTAATTGGTGAGAGAGATTTAAGTGACTCTTTTAGGTTAATGCCAGTGTTACATCTGTTTTGAAAAATCTTGCTCTGGAACCATGAAATTACTTAAACAAGTATGTTTTGAGTACCTGTTATGCACAAGGCCCTTACTTGTGTTGAGAGACACAGTGTACTTAAAGTCAAGGAGCTTACACTAAAGTTGAGGGAACTGTTCAGGTCAACCAGTAGCTTACTGGGTGCCTCTGTGTACAAGGCTCTGTCCCAAACTCTGCAGATAAACACAAAAATAAGGAAACCACTGACTCTTACCACAAGGCGCTTGTATTGCAGTAAACAAGGTAAGTGCCAAATGACTATAAATAAAGCAGGGTTAGACAAATCAAACAAGATTGATTCCAAGAAGACAACACAAAGAGCTGCCGATATCAAAGAAGGCAGATATCTTGTCTGTTGTGGCATCAGGACCTACTTGATGAAAGAGCTGGTGTTTACAATGAGCCTCAAAGGATAGAATGAGGGAGAGTGCCCCAGGCTGAAGTAACAGAGATGGAAAACACAAATCGTATTTAATAAAAAGCACATGGTCCTGTTTGATTGGGGAGCGGGAGGGGTCAGGAGAAGGCATCAGTAGGAGAACAGCGGGAAATTAGAGGCAAAACGTAGATGGGGTCATACACAGAGCTTTGATGTCTAGCTGAGAGGTCCAAAATCAATTCAGTGGATTAATGGGAGCCTTTGAAGTTTTTAAGCAAGGGATTGTCAGAATGAGATGATGATTCAGGAAAGTTTATGTGGAATCAGCAGGTGTAATACGGAGTAGTATGGGGAGCCTGGGTGGGAGATCATTCATAATAGTTTTTGCAAGAGATAGTGAACTTGAACCAAGGCAGTGGCAGGGAGAATAGAAAAGGTGTAGGCAAGGTTGCAATAGAAGCAACAAGATTTGACAGCTTATTATAGGTATTAAAGGAAGACAGAGGAGTCAGGAGATAATGGTAATAACAAGACTGTGACACCTGGAAAGATGACCGGTAGTGGTGAGAATAAATAGTGACCTCAATGAAAAGATAAAATCACTAAGAAGGCTGTGTTTGATGAAAATACAAAGTGTTCATTCATTCATTCATTATTCATTACTCATTCTTGCCCACCCTTAAAAGATCAAATGTGGTCCACAAGAGAGGAAGTGAAGCATCCATCACATGACAATGTAATAACTGCAGTAACAGAACACCTGTACTGTCAGGGCCTTAGGCTCTGTGCTTTGGGGGATGCAGAGGCACATAATGTAAATCTCATCACCCTAGTGGGCTCACTTTCTGGTAGCACATAGAAGGCATGTGACCTAAATGACCACAACTCAAGGTACATTGCAAATGTAGCGGTTGCTTTTGAGCAAGCAAAGCTTTAGGAACTTGCAGACTATCCATGCGAAGGAGTCTAGCAAAGTCCACATCTATGAGTGTGTGGCGCTGGTTACCTGGGACATGCTAGGTGTTCGGTATATTTTTGTTTGCTTGAATGTGGATGGAGGAATGTATGAATAAGAGAAGTTGGACCTCGAGGTCCAACTATTACTTTGTACCTAGTAGTTGCTCAATAGTATTTAGATGTCCAGTCACTTGGGACATCTAAATACTATTCACCACAGTTTCTGTGGGTGGAAGAGATTGTGCTGGTTTTCTGTGGCTGATGATGAGTCATTTATATGTCAACCATTTATGTACTCAGTACAAACATGTGCATTCATCCAATTTTTACCACTGTTGGACATCCATGTATTTCACTTTACTTCTCTCAGACTTTAATTCCTTCTTCAGGAAGGTAGTATAAAGTAGTAGCATTGGCTTTGGAGATTATATATAATTATATATCAATATGGATCCCAGGTTATTTCTAGCTTTATAATTTTGGTCAAATATCTGAAACTTCTGAACTTCAAGTTCCTCATCTGGAATCTGGGAATTATAAAATTATTGAAGTAGTAGAAGAAAACATAGGAGAATATGTTTAGAATCTTAGCAAAGCAGGGGAGGCTTTCTTAAGACATAGAAAGCAAAAGCTATGAAGAAAGAAAAATAGTGGGACTTCCCTGGTGGCGCAGCGGTTAAGAATCCACCTGCCAATGCAGGGGACACGGGTTCAAGCCCTGGTCCAGGAAGATCCCACATGCCGCGGAGCAGCTAAGCCCATGCGCCAGAACTACTGAGCCTGCGCTCTAGAGCCCACGAGCCACAACTCCTGAGCCCATGTGCCACTACTACTGAAGCCCACACCCTAGAGCCCGTGCTCCGCAACAAGGGAAGCCACCACAATGAGAAGCCCGCGCACCGCAACAAAAAGTAGTCTCCACTCACCGCAACTAGAGAAAGCCCGCACTCAGCAACGAAGACCCAATGCAGCCAAAAATAAATAAATAAATTAAATTTATTTAAAAAAGAAAGAAAAATAGTTTATTTCATTAGATCAAAATTAAGTACTTCTGCAAGACAGAATAACTACAGAAAAGTAGTTGATAGGCAACATCCTGGGAGAAAATATTTATGACATAAAAGACAAAGGATTAGTACTGGGATTTCTAAAGAACACTTGTAAATAATTAAGAAAAGGCTAATCCACCAGAAAAATAGGTAAATGAAATGAACAGATGGTTCACAGTAGAGGATATTGGGTAATAAGCATATGAAAAGATGTTCCACATCACTAGTACAGTGGCTACTCTCTTACCCAACCTGCTGTGTTAGAAGACTCTCACAAACCCCTCTGAAAGATGCTGACTTCAGTCCAGGGTGGGCTCACAGAATGGCTGGTGGCCTACTCTCTAGAATACCCCTGTGCTTTTGCTGTCTCAGTTAAATGTGTGTTTTCCAAGCGCCAGTACGATGGTTTCCAAACCTGCTTATGCTGGTTGCATGTCATTGTAATTATGTAATTTAGTTAGGTAATATGTAAACCGATGAAACACAGGTGTGGAAAGAGAGCTGTTTTTGTGAAAATTAAATTAAATGCTTTGGAAAATCTTGATGAAGGCAGTTACTAAAAACTTGCGGTTAAATTCAATTAAATTCTGCACTCAGATTATTTCACAAGGCTTTTACGTTCTCACTTAGATGTACATTATAAGGGTGTGGTTAATGCAGAAAGTATATGTAGAGCCCCAGTCAGTGATCCCTTACTTGAGAAGCCTTGTTCCTGTGTCAAAAGATGGGAGGGGGAATGCACATCTATGTATTTTAAAATAAATAATACGCTTAATGTACATATACATTTTTTATGTTGCCCTACTTTAACTCACTTTATCATTTAATTACCAGTCCAGATGGTGTTGCCTAACACAACTTTTATGGTAATCAGGGAAATGCATATTAAAACATGATTCCTTAGCTTGGCAAAAATTTGAAGATTGATAATATCAGAGTTTGGCATGGTCATAGGAAAATATGTCTTTACATACTAGTGGTACCTATCTTGGAGGACAATGTAGCAGTATCTATGAAAATTTAAACATGCGCTCAGCATCACCCAGCACTTCCATATCTTGATATCCACCCAAGCAGCTGCCCTTGTGAATGAGAAAGCTTGCACAAGACTTTCACTACAGCATCGTTTCTATAAGTGAAAAATCAAAAATAACCTGCATGCTTGTCGCTAGGAGAATGCTACAGCTGTAGTACACTAGACAGCAATTGAAAAGAATGAGTTAGAGTTTATGAACTGTCAGGGAGAAATGCAAATTGTAGATTGGATATGTATAGTATGATACCATTTAAGGTTTTTTAGTGAAACAAAACAGCAACACCCTACATGTGCTATGAGTACTCATAAATGTTCAGGGATCCATAGAAAAACCCGGATGGATGTGTCCCGAACTACTGAGAGTGGGCACCTGAGTTAATGGGGGACATAAGTGTGCCATGACTCAGTTTCCTCCTCTGCAAAATGGGGATAATAACTGAACCCACTTTAGCAGGAATTTGTGAAAATTAAAAAGATATTCCTGTAAACTCTTAGCACGGTTTCTGGCATAGAAAATGCAGATGTTGGCTATTGTCAACAGTGGAGTTGGATTGGGTGGGAAGGATGAGAAAGGATCGGGTGTGGTGGTTAGGGGATTTTTATCCTTATAAAAAATATTTTTAAAATTTAATATTTTTAATGTTTTAAGGAAAATATGAGTATATTATTTGTGTGATTTAAAATTTATTTTTAAAGGCGACAATAATAACAAAACTCCAGTAACTACTTGCATACCTGGGGATCTGTAATGTTAAGTAGGATTGTCATTTTCTCATTATCTTAAATACCCTCAGTTTTCCACCATTCTCTGATATCTGATTAACAGCAGGCAAGCTCAAGGAGCTCAAGGAAGCTCAAGGATCATCCAGCTTCATTTTATGTAGGTTAATACTTTTGCATATAAATAATTTAAGGGTAAATTACTCCAGTCTTGGCACTATTCAGTCCCCTTCCCTCTCCAAAGACAAATAAACGACCTAGTTTTGAAGTGCTCCTCTCACTACACGCTAAGACATTGTCATTTTTTCCTTGATTAACATTTGTCATTCTTAAGCTGTCCTCCCTTAGGAGTTAATGAATCATTTGACGCTGGTTTTTTGTTTTGGGGGGTTTTTGGGTTTGAGTTTGGGGTTTTGTATGTATTTCCTAGATTTACACGTATTATAATAGTTTTTGACTCACTATTTCCAGATATCTTTGTATAAATGAGAAGGCACTTTTCTATCAAATGAGACATATCATGGTTGGGTGAGCTTTTGATTTTAGTATTATCCATAGAGTTGAAGACTGAGTTGAAACATGCTTGTCTGACTCACCAATTCCTGAGTACAATCAAGTGACAAGACATAGAGCATTCTAATGGGCTTTAGTGGAAAAGGAGAATGAATCAAGCTCTAGGTACGCCCTCTTCCCACCTGTTGAGTTTGTGGGAGCTCCCAAACCTATCTCCGGTACATTACATTTCCAGTAAATGTCAGGACATCCAGTTGGAGAAATGAAGACTTAGAGATTAGGAGACAGCTTTGATAAGAGGAAAATTTCCAGCAACCTACCAGAGCTCTCTTTGGAGCAGCGGCATTCAGCTGGTGAAAACTGGGAAGTGGCTCTGACCCACGGAATGCGCTGCGGTTGAAGCAGTCGCCTGGAGGGGGCTAATGTTCTCCAAAGCATTGGATTGATTGACAGCCTGAAACAAACCAGAGAACAGTCTGCAATTTCACTCTGTACCTGTAGGTCAGTAGGAAAGCTAAGTGCTCAAGACCACAGTCGCCATATCACTCTTTCTCGAGTATGCCGGTGAGGAACAAGTCATGTGAATGAACATTGTAAACTTTGACTCAATAATGTTTATTATGCTAAGATTTATAATTGCCATCTAGATGTTCTCTAATGAGGAACCCTCTAAGAGTCGATTTAAACTCTTCTTTTTAACAGATACGACCATGTTTACTTATCCTATGACTCTGCAGAGCAGCTAATCTAATAGCAAACTGACTTTTCGGTTTAAAGGTTGTTCTTGGTGATCTTAGGAGTGACTGTTTATCTTTGAGTGCTCATCTCACATGGAAGGTCAAGTAATTATTTTTGGAAACCAGATAATGCAAAAGACCGTGACATTGAATTGTCCCAGTTTCCCAAGTCATTTATACATTCCTAGCACTCTTGAGAATAAGGTAAAATAAACTGACAAGGGTAAAGCTGATATTACAGACAAAGGGTCAAGCTCTACAAAGCACCTCCTTTCCCCTCCCCTCCCTCCTTCAAGGTGCAGGTTGGATGTGAGCTCAGGCTGGGGCTGGAATGAATTGTGGAGGTGGAAAGAAGTGGGATTTGGACTTGAAGGAGTTACTTCCTGGGTTGCGGACATTCTAGAAGGTTGAGGGTTCCCAAACCAAAGTGAAGGTAGGGGGTGAAGATGCTCCCGAGAGCATCTGTTTTAGACGAGAGAAACCTCTTCCTAGAGCAGCTTCATAAACATCACTTAAGCCCAAGACTCATCCCCAGGATTCCCTGCTTTTAACTCAGTGGTCTCATTCTCATTTCCTGTTCTCGCATGCATAGGACATGGGCACCAGCCTCGGGTTCTTCCAGATACTTAGAGAAACAGCATAAGGATCTCAGACACGATCTACCTGACCAGAACCTTTTAGTTTCTGAGGAGAAAAACAGCTCATGTGAGCTTTAGTTCTGGCAGCATCGTTCTCTTTTGTTTGTTGCGGCACAGACGGAACAGGAGGGAAGAATTCTGTCTCTTCACTGATCTTGGAAAACATTCTTTATCCAACTAGTATTTTTGTGTTACTTGAGCCAGGCACATTCAGGGTATTACAGATTCTCCTGGCACTGTGGTAGTTTATTTTAGAGAAGAACAGGAGTAGAGTTTAATTCACTAAGAAGGAGGGATTTGTTGAATCAACCGTCTAAATTTTAAGTGTTGAACAGAAGCAGAGTTCCTAATTCAGGAACAGAATGTTATGAGAATAAAAGAATACCCACAAAGTGCTTTGTAAACATAAAGTCCAACACAAATTATAGTGGTTATTGTTGTCACTAGTTAAAAGGACACTTAGATTCGTTTCTGAGGTTAGTTGCTATTTCATGGTGGAAACAAAGTTAAGGAACAGCATTCTTCTGGTTCTAAGTAAGAGTTAATACCTAGTCCCCTCGAAGAAAGACTTATATCATCATAGCACACTTCATTCTCTCACGGAGAAAGGGCAATAGTAAAGTGTACACAGGTTCCCCCCGCTATCCGAAAGTAGTGTTCCTAGGAAACTTCCTGTAACCTGGAATGGTGCAAAGTGAAGAAGCAATTACCTTCGGACACATCTTGCTAACGGATGCACAAAATAAATGGAGGTAAAGCACAGACACCCACAGCCACAGTTCACAGGTACAGCAGTGTCATGCTGAGATCCTGAGTGTAGTTTCTGGGGAAGGAGCATGGTAGTGCCACTCTCACTGCTGGGGGAATGCACTGCCTTTATAATGGCTCCTGCAAAACAAACGCTGCATGCTATTTTCGCTTTTTGTCTTTTTTCCTAAAAGCAAAAATCCTCTTCACATTTCTTTCGGTTAGCGAAAACAGGCACTCATTCTTTTGTAAAAGCAAAGTGGTGTAAAGCAAACTTTGAAAAAGCAGGGGATACCTGTACCCAACAGATACAGAAATCAATGAATCGAAGGTGGTTTTTGGAGCAACTACTATAATCATCCCAAAAGCTAGGCATAGCAGAACATGACTGAAACCCTATTTCAAATAGCTTTTTCTCTTTTCCATACTAATACACTGACACGACCTTATGCAGGTGAACACGGTGTTAGGGTCCTGGTACAGCATCTCTCTTTTTTTCATAACTATTTTTTAAGTTGACGTATAGTTAATTTGCAATGTTGTGTTAGTTTCAGGTATACAGCAAAGTGATTCAGTTATACATGCATGTATATATATTTTTTCAGATTCTTTTCCATTATAAGTTATTACAAGATATTGAATATAGTTCCCTGTGCTATACAGTAGGTCTTTGTTGTTTATTTTGTAAATAGTAGTTTTTATATGTTAATCCCAAATTCCTGATTTATCTCTCTCCTCCCCTTTCCCCTTTGGTAACCATAAGTTTGTCTTCCATGTCTGTAAATCTATTTCTGTTTTATAAATAAGTTCATTTGTGGAATTTAGATTCCACATATAAGTGCTATCATATGATATTTGTCTTTTTCTGTCTGACTACTTCACTTAATATGGTAATCTCTAGGTCCATCCATGTTGCAGCAAATGGCATTGTTTCCTTCTTTTTTATGGCTGAGTGATAGTCCATTGTGTGTGTTGGGGGGGGTGGTATACACACCACATCTTCTTTTTATCCATTCATCTGTTGAGGGACATTTAGGTTGCTTCCATGTCTTGGCTATTGTAAACTGTGCTGCTGTGAGCATTGGGGTACATGTATCTTTTTGAATTATAGTTTTCTCCGGATGCATGCCCAGAAGTGGATTGCAGGATCATGTGATAAGTCTATTTTTAGTTTTTTACAGTATATCTCTTGAATAAATTCCTATTTCAATGTACTCAGTTCTCACTGTCAGCTAGGTATTGTCTGGGTGCTGACGGAAAAAAAGGATTAACGAGGCACCAATGTAACTCAGGAAACTCAAGGGGCCAGAGATACATACACAGGAAGTCTCCAGTAGAGGCCCTAATGAAGTCTTTTGGGAGAATGGGAATGGAATGGTGGACCCTGATTGGGAGATCTGAGGAGATTCACAGAGAGCTAGCACTGCAGCAGGGCCTTGAACGAAAGGAGTTTGCATTGGCAGATGAGGAGGGGAAAGGGATTTCGAGCAGGAGGAGTAGTGGGAGCCAAGCACAGAGACGTGACATGAATAGTGAGTGGATGGGGAGGCTGAGGGAGCACATTGTGAAGTGTTTATTGGGTAGTTAGTGTGTTTCAGCTGTTTTTTTTTTTTTCCAAGCCAGCACATTAATTTCTGGTATACAGATAGCCACATTCTCTAGCCAGTTTGCAGCTACAGAATAAATAGAACAGATCTCTGCTCATCTAATTAAAAGATTGAGGGTGTTGATAATGACTTCCCTTTTCCCAGCATTGTTGCAAAATGTGATTGCTTTTAAATATGGCTTCCTTGGATGCAAAGTGTTTTCTAAAAGTTGCTGAATATAGTTACTCTTGATCTCCTCTGCCCTGTGAAGCATAGCTTCTTATTTATCCTCCAAAACCTTCCCTGTTTAACTTCGGGAAGTACAGCAAACACAAACCTTATATTTAAAATTATACCTTATATTTAAATATTAAGGTATCAGGTATACCTTATACCTTATATTTAAAATTTTGGCCTCTTCTCCAAGAACCATACCATGATATTTAAATAGACAATGGAAAGAAGCCCTCTTCAAACCTTGATTCTGTTTGATCCACATGGTCATTTTAGATACTGGATTTATTTGTCTCGCTGTTTTAGCCTGGGTATTTTTTACCCAAGTGGCCCAGATACAACAGTGGAGTGGGGGAAATGAGTGACAAGTGAGAGGGCCACCTAAGGCTCACCACTGATTAAGAGTATCTAGAACAATAATACAGTCATGTGCCTTTTCTGCAGGTTGTTCGTATTTCTCTCTTATCTCCCCTGTGATGCTAAAAATAAAACCAAAGCATATAAGTTTCACTCATCGATTGGCAAACTCAGTGAGGTAGCTTTACCCAAAATTAATAATTTAGGCCCTGGAGGTGAGAACATCAAAAACTGTGGTAATGTTTCCAAGAGTCTGGTCTTTGAGTAGTGTCTCTTCTTATAGACTTTATTTGTGAGTAATTAATACTTAGTATTAACAGAGGTGTAGTACTCAACAGCCTCATGATTTGTTTCTAAAAGGTTATTGGTAATTTTGACAATGGATTCTATACCTGTCATTCAGAAAAGATAGAAATAAATAACCAGGCGTAAAAAATTCATACATCTTCTTTGAAGGGGGGGGATGTATTATTTAGCTTGTCAACATTATAATAGATACATGAAGATGCCATTGTAACTGCCTGCTTCACGTTCACAATAGATCTAATTTATTTACTCTGTATGATAATAGGTGCCAAAGTTCCTCCTTCTTTAAAAATTAAAACAACTGGTAATGACAGATATATTGTCTAAAACTTAATAAGCTGGCTTCATTTTTTTGTTCATGTCAGAGTGTGATGTTATACTGCAGATTTTCATTTACTGACAAAACTTCTCCTCATAAATAGATTATTTGAGGGCTTGCTTGATTGGAGGCAAACCTTTTTTTTTTTTTTTTTTTTTTTTTCAATACGTTATGGATTTGTACAGTTGAGGGCACTTAGACCAGAAACAAGACAGGAATCTGGTGACTAGAACTGGAAGATGAGGTTTAAAGGTTGGTCTCAGAAACAAGGCAGAAGAAAGACAAGTGTCACATGATACCACTTATATGTGGAATCTAAAAACATGATACAAATGAACTTATTTACAGAACAGAAAAAGACTCACAGACATAGAAAACAAACTTATGGTTACCAAGGGGGAAAAGGGGAGGAGGGATAAATTAGGATTTGGGATTAAAATATACACACTACTATATATAAAATAGATAAACAATTCAAGGACCTACTGTATAGCACAGGGAACTATTAATATATTCGATATCTTATAATAACCTATAATAGAAAAGAATCTAAAAAAGAATGTGTGTGTGTATATATATATATATATATATATACACACACACACATATCACTGAATCACTTAGCTGTATACCTGAAACTAAGAGGTTTTATAAATTTAAAAATAAATAAAAATAACAGAACAGAACGTTCCTTATTAGAAGTCGAGTTCAGGCACACTGACAGGAATCTGGGTCTCCCAAATGCTGACCAGGGTTCCATTACTTCTCCTGAGTCTGAGATACACAGAGCCTGAAACAAATGTCAGGGAACACCAGCTGTAGGCAAAGAACGGAGAATCTCTTTATAGTGAAATGCTTCACAGTCTGTGTGATGCCTTAACAGTCACAGTGTGTAAGCTCATATCAGAGAATCCCTGCTGGCCAGGAGCTGGTGGTCTAGTGAAACAAGATAAGCAACACGGAGCCATTGGATTTGGTTTACTCCTGTTACTCTCTTACTTAATTGTACTTTTTAAATTAATTTTTCCCTGTTTATAAATGTACTGCTTGCTTGAATTACTTCAAAACATCCTGGGAAAATATAAAAGTGAGTAAAAAATAAATAAAATTGGTCATAAATCCCATCACAGCTGTTTATGTTTTATGCCTAAATACATAGAAATATAATCTTTTTCTGAACAGAAGTGGACCTGAATTTCTTACAGAGCTATGTATGGTATTTCTTACCATATGTCCAACAGCCATACTTCTAGGATATTGAAAAACTGTGATCCCACAAACATCTTCATGTGAGTGTTGATAGTAGCTTTATTCACAATCACCAAAAAACTGGAAGCATGTAAGATGTCCTTCACTGGTGAATGAACAAACTATATACAATGGGGTATGATTTAGTGATAAAAAGAAATGAGCTACTAAGCCATGAAAAAACATAGATGAGTCTTAAGTGTACATTGCTCAGTGAAAGAATATAGTCAAAAAGGTACAATACATACGATATGATTCTATTTATATGACATCTGAAAAAGGCAAAACCATCCAGATGGTAAACAGATAAGTGGTTTCCAAGGGTTTGTGGGAAGAGGAGGGCTGAATAGGAGAAACACAGGGAATTTTTAGGGGAGTGAAACTATTCTGTATGAGACTGTAATGGTAGATACATGACACTATGCATTTGTTAAAATGCATAGAACTTTACAACAAAGAGAGTGAACTTTAATGTTTGTAAATTAAAAAAAAAAAAATTTAAGAGGTCAGGGGATCCCAAGATGGAATGTAGACTGACAAAAGAATCTAACAGTATTACAAGTATATGAAATAACCTCACTGAAGAGGGTGACCTAAGTAACTTTGGAAATGATGGATGGGGACTGTAAAAGTAAAAGAAACTTTACGTAAGCACTGTACTCTTTTTTGCAGTGGCGCTAAGAGTTAACAATTCTGAAAACACTGTAATTAATGAATTTGTGGATGCTGGATGGTGGAGGCAGGTTTCTCACTGTTGGAGTGTGAGGTTAGACACACACGAGCAGTGGCTAGAAGCATCTGGTGGCAGTGGTTTAGAGTTGGTGATATCAGTGTGAATTAATGTTTAGCCAAATATAGATATGATGGATGCATGTAGAAATATTGATAGATATGTGTAAACACGTGTAAACATATACACACATGTATGGGCATGCATATATTTATATACATGTATGTACATGCGTTGATACCTATATTTGTAGTATATGTATGCACAGGTGTAGATATGCATGTACACACACACACCACTTTCTTGCTCTCTCAGCTGAGACGACCTAGAGTCAGTGACACTCCAGTAGCAACAAACATACCCAGCACCCGGATCTTGTTTCTAGTACCATTCTCCAAAAAAAGGAACCAAGACTTTTTGGACAAATGGCTGATTATAGGGCTGGGGAATATGTAAAATGATCCTAGAGTATTTTGTAGTGCCCAAATTAGGAAGTGCTAACAATATATACACACAATGATGGAGTATGTCACAGGGACACAGGAGCCAACTGAAAGAGCTCCGAGCCGTCAAAGCTGAAAGAATTGAAGCAACAGAATTAATCATACAGTATTAGATTGTGCTATAAATATGGAATAGCGCACAATGCATTTACTTTATACAAATTATAAAAATAAATACCCATGGGTCCATACTGATACACATAAATGATTGAATAAATAGAGAAGAATTGATAAATCTCCTATGCAGAATAATTTCAAATCATTTATATATTACTCTGCCCTCAAGGAGGCAGAGCATAACTTCCCACTTCCTAAGTATGGGCTGTGCTCAGTGACTTCCTTAGAGAGAGTACATTGTGAATATGGGGCAAGAAAGGTAACGTTACAGTGGAGAAAACTGACAAACACTACCCCAGCCAGGTGATCAGAATTAACAGTGACAGTGTTAAGTTTATGTTGATAGCATGTACCCTTGTTATGATGTGATGAGAATGACCTCTGTGGTCTTCCTCCCCAAAACCCATGACCTCAGTATAATCATGAGAAAAAAATTAGACAAATCCCAATTGAGGGACAGTCTACAAAATACCTTGCCAGTACTCCTCAAAACTTTCAGGGTCATCAAAACCAAAAAGAAATCTGAGAAACTGTCACAGTCAAGAGGAGCCTAAGGAGACATGACAACTAAATGTAATGTAGTGTCCTGGATGTGCTCCTGGAACAGGAAAAGGACACTAAGTAAAAACTATGGAAATCTGAATATCGTTTCAATGTTTGGTTCATTAATTGTGACAAATGAACCATCCTAATCTAAGATTTTGCCAGTAGAGGAAACTGGATGTAAGGTATATGGGAACTCTTTACTATTCTCACAACTTCTCTGTAAATGTTAAAGCATTCTAAATTATAAAATTTAAGTATAAAATAATGGACCTGTCCTATACACACTATGAATATACTGTTTGAATATGCCATAATTTAACTAATATTTAGAGAAAAAATTTTTTTTGAATTTTATTTTTTTTTATACAGCAGGTTTTTATTAGTTATCTATTTTATTTATATTAGTGTATACATGTCAATCCCAGTCTCCGAATTCATCACACCACCATCACCCTTCCCCCCACTTTCCCCTGCTGGTGTCCATACATTTGTTCTCTGCATCTGTGTCTCTATTTCTGCCTTGCAAACCGGTTCATCTGTACCATTTTTCTAGATTCCAAATATATGCGTTAATATACGATATTTATTTTCCTCTTTCTGACTTACTTCACTCTGTATGACAGTCTCTAGGTCCATCCACGTCTCTACAAATAACCCAGTTTTGTTCCTTTTTATGACTGAGTAATATTTCATGTATATATGTACCACATCTTCTTTATCCATTTGTCTGTCAATGGGCATTTAGGTTGCTTCCATGACCTAACTATTGTAAATAGTGCTGCAGTGAACATGGGGGTGCATGTGTCTTTTTGAATTATGGTTTTCTCGGGGTATATGCCCAGTTGTGGGATTGCTGCATCATAGGGTAACTCTATTTTTAGTTTTTTAAGGAACCTCCATACTGTTCTCCATAGTGGCTGTATCAATTTACATTCCCACCAACAGTGCAAGAGTGTTGCCTTTTCTCCACACCCTCTCCAGCATTTGTTGTTTGTAGATTTGCTGATGATGCCCATTCTAACTGGTGTGAGGTTATACCTCATTGTAGTTTTGATTTGCGTTTCTCTAATAATTAGTGATGTTGAGCAGCTTTTCATGTGCTACTTGGCCATCTGCATGTCTTCTTTGGAGAAATGTCTATTTAGGTCTTCTGCCAGTTTTGTGATTAGGTTGTTTGTTTTTTTAATAATGAGCTGCATAAGCTGTTTATATATTTTGGAGATTAATCCTTTGTCCATTGATTCGTTAGCAAATATTTTCTCTCATTCTGAGGGTTGTCTTTTCGTCTTGTTTATAGTTTCCTTTGCTGTGCAAAAGCTTTTAAGTTTCATTAGCTCCCATTTGTTTATTTTGTTTTTTATTTCCATTACTGTAGGAGGTGGATCAAAAAAGATCTTGCTGTGATTTATGTCAAAGAATGTTCTTCCTATGTTTTCCTCTAAGGGTTTTAGAGTGTCTGGTCTTACATTTAGGTCTTGAATCCATTTTGAGTTTATTTTTGTGTATGGTGTTAGGGAGTGTTCTAATGCATTCTTTTACATGTAGCTGTCCAGTTTTCCCAGCACCACTTATTGAAGAGACTGTCTTTTCTCCATTGTATATCCTTGCCTCCTTTGTCATAGATTAGTTGACCATATGTGCGTGGGTTTATCTCTGGGCTTTCTATCCTGTTCCATTGATCTGTATTTCTGTTTTTGTGCCAGTACCATATTGCCTTGATTACTGCAGCTTTGTACTATAGTCTGAAGTCTGGGAGTCTGACTCCTCCAGCTCGGTTTTTTTCCCTCAAGATTGCTTTGGCTATTTGGGGTCTTTTGTGTCTCCATACAAATTTTAAGATTTTTTGTTCTAGTTCTGTAAAAATAAATGTCATGCTAATTTGATAGGGATTGCACTGAATCTGTAGATTGCTTTGGGTAGTATAGTCATTTTCACAATATTCATTCTTCCAGTCCAGGAACATGGTATAGCCTTCCATCTGGTCCTGGACTTTTGTTGGAAGATTTTTAATCACAGTTTCAATTTCATTACTTCTGATTGGTCTGTTCATATTTTCTATTTCTTCCTGGTTCAGCCTTGGAAGGTTATACCTTTCTAAGAATTTGTCCATTTCTTCCAGGTTGTCCATTTTATTGGCATAGAGTTGCTTGTAGTAGCCTCTTAGGATGCTTTGTATTTCTTCAGTGTCCGTTTTAACTTCTCCTTTTTCATTTCTTTTTTTTCTTTTTGTTAAATTTTTTTTAAAAATTTTTTGGCTGCGTTGGGTCTTCGTTGCTGTGCGTGGGCTTTCTCTAGTTGTGGCGAGCAGGGGCTACTCTTTGCAGTGTCCATTGTTACTTCCTTTTAATTTCTAAATTTATTTGTTTGAGTCCTCTCCCTCTTTTTCTTGATGAGTCTGGCTAAAGGTTTATCAATTCTGTTTTATCTTCTCAAAAAACAGCTTTTAGTTTTATTGATCTTTGCTACTGTTTTCTTTGTTTCTATTTCATTTATTTCTGTTCTGATCTTTATGATTTCTTTCCTTCTACTAACTTTGGGTTGTTTGTTCTTCTTTCTCTAGTTCCTTGAAGTGTAAGTTTAGATTGTTTATTTGAGATTTTTCTTGTTTCTGAGGTAGGATTGTATCGCTATAAACTTCCCTCTTAGAACTGCTTTTGCTGCACCCCATAGGTTTTGGATCATGGTGTTTTCATTGTCATTTGTCTCCAGGTATATTTTTGATTTCATCTTGGATTTCTTCAGTGATCTCTTGGTTATTTAGTAACGTATTGTTTAGCCTCCATGTGTTTGTGTTTTTTACATCTTTTTCCCTGTAATTTATTTCTAATCTCATAGGGTTGTGCTCAGAAAAGATGCTTGATATGGTTTCAGTTTTCTTAAATATACTGAGGCTTGATTTGTGACCCAAGATGTGATCTATCCTGACCCAAGATGTGATCTATCCTGGAGAATGTTCCGTGTGCACGTGAGAATAAAGTGTAATCTGCTGTTTTCAGACAGAAGGTCCTATAAATATCAATTAAATCTCTCTGGTCTATTGTGTCACTTAAGGCTTGTGTTTCCTTATTACTTTTCTGTCTGGATGATCTGTCCATTGGTGTAAGTGAGGTGGTAAATTCCCCATTATTATTGCATTACTGTTGATTTCCTCTTTTACAGCTGTTAGCATTTGCCTTTTGTATTGAGGAGCTCCTGTGTTGGGTGCCTATATACTTATAATTGTTATATGTTCTTCTTGGATTGATTCCTTGATCATTATTTAGTGTCCTTCCTTGTCTCTTGTAACATTCTTTATTTTAAAGTCTATTTTAGCTGATATGAGTATTGCTACTCCAGCTTTCTTTTGATTTCCATTTGCATGGAATATCTTTTTCCATCCCCTCACTTTCAGTCTGTATGTATCCCTAGGTCTGAAGTGGGTTGCTTGTAGGCAGCATATATATGAGTCTTGTTTTTGTGTCCATTCAGTGAGCCTGTGTCTTTTGGTTGGTGCATTTAATCCATTCACATTTAAGGTAATTATCGATATGTATGTTCCTATTACCATTTTCTTAATTGTTTTGGGATTGTTTTTGTGGTCTTTTTCTTCTCTTGTGCTTCCTGCCTAAAGAAGTTCCTTTAGCATTTGTTGTAAAGCTGGTTTGGTGGTGCTGAATTCTCTTAGCTTTTGCTTGTGTGTAAGGCTTTTGATTTCTTCATCGAATCTGAATGAGATTCTTGCTGGGTAGAGTCATCTTGGTTGTTGCTTCTTCCCTTTCATCACTTTAAATATATTCTGCCACTGCCTTCTGGCTTGTAGAGTTTCTGCTGAGAAATCAGCTGTTAACCTTATGGGGGTGCCCTTGTATGTTATTTGTCATTTTTCCCTTTTTGCTTTTAATAATTTTTCTTTGTCTTTAATTTTTGTCAGTTTGATTACTGTGTGTCTTGGCATGTTTCTCCTTGGGTTTATCCTGCCTGGGACTCTCTGCACTTCCTGGACTTGGGTGGCTATTTCTTTTCTCATGTTAGGGAAGTTTTCAACTATAATCTCTTCAAATATCTTCTCGGGTCCTTTCTCTCTCTTCTACTTCAGGGACCTCTATAATGCAAATGTTCGTGCATTTGTATTATGTTTATTGTTGTCACAGAGGTCTCTTAGGCTGTCTTCATTTGTTTTCATTCTTCTTTTTTTTATTCTGTTCTGTGGCAGTGAATTCCACCATTCTGTCTTCCAGGTCACTTCTCTGTTCTTCTGCCTCAGTTATTCTGCTATTGATTCCTTCTGGTGTATTTTTCATTTCAGTTATTGTATTGTTCATCTCTGTTTGTTTGTTCTTTAATTCTTCTAGGTGTTTGTTAAACATTTCTTGCATTTTCTTGATCTTTGACTGCATTCTTTTTCTGAGGTCCTGGGTCATCTTCACTGTCATCATTCTGAATTCTTTTTCTGGAAGGTTTCCTATCTCCACTTTGTTTAGTTGTTTTTCTGGGGTTGCATCTTGTTCCTTCATCTGGTTCATAGTCCTCTGCCTTTTCATTTTGTCTATCTGTGAATGTGGTTTTCGCTCCGCAGGCTGCAGGATTGTAATTCTTCTTGCTTCTTCTGTCTGCCCTCTGGTGGATGAGGCTATCTAAGAGGCTTGTGCAAGCTTCCTGATGGGAGGGACTGGTGGTGGGTAGGGCTGGGTGTTGCTCTGTTGTGCAGAGCTCAGTGAAACTTTAATCCGCTTGTCTGCTGATGGTTGGGGCTGAGTTCCCTCCCTGTTGGTTGTTTGACCTGAGGCGACCCAGCACTGGAGCCTATAGGCCGTTTGGTGGTGCTAATGCAGACTCCAGGAGGCCTCACACCAAGGAGTACTTCCCAGAACTTCTGCTGCCAGTGTCCTTGTCCCCGCAGTGAGCCACAGCCACACCCCGTCTCTTCAGGAGACCCTGCAACACTAGCAGGTAGGTCTGGTTCAGTCTCCTGTGGGGTCACTGCTCCTTCCTCCTGGGTCCTGATGCACCCACTACTTTGTGTGTGCCCTCCAAGAATGGAATCTCTGTTTCCCCCAGTCCTGTCAAAGTCTTGCAGTCAAATCCCTCTAGCCTTCATAGTCTGATTCTCTGGAATTCCTCCTCCCAGTGCCGGACCCCCAGGTTGGGAGGCCTGACGTGGGGCTCAGAACCTTCAGTGGGTGGACTTCTGTGGTACAAGTGTTCTCTAGTTTGTGAGTCACCCACCCAGCGGTTATGGGATTTGATTTTATTATGATTGCTCCCCTTCTACTGTTTCATTGCAGCTTCTGCTTTGTCTTTGGATGTAGGGTATCTTTTTTTGGTGAGTTCCAGTGTCTTCCTGTCGATGATTGTTCAGCAGTTAGTTGTGGTTCCGGTGCTCTCGTCTGAACAATTTTTCATAATACTTTGTATCTCCTGTCATTCCCTTAGCATAAATCCCCATGTATAGGATGACTGAGACAAAGAGATATTTTTGTATATGTATTCCAAATTACCCTCTCTCCAAAAACAATCTTTTACCAACTTATCTTCCCATCACCAAAGTATGAGTGTCCGTTTCTCTTGACCCTTTACCACATGGGGAACTTTATAACTTTTAGTTGGTGCTACCCTGTATCTTTTTGTTTTGATTTGCTTTTTTCTGGTTACTAATGAGTTTACACTTTTAAAAATGTGTTTATAACTTAGAATGTAAGGTCCACAAGGATGAGATCCTATTTGTTTTATTCAGGACCTAATATTAATACTAATAATACTAATAAACATTTAATGAATAAATCATATTTCTTATATTTCATTTTTGCTGGAATTGAAGGTTTTCCTTTCATTGGACCCTAGGGGTAAAAAGGCAGGAGAAAAGAATTTGTTAATTCTATTCTTACACGTGAATATGAAACTATAAAACTGAATATCTTCATGAGGAATTCCTAAGTAATGGCCTCCTTGGATCTTATTCAGATAAGTTGGCCCATCCTTTATTATGCTGCATTTGAGTTTTACCCAAGATCCTGGCTATTGCAATAAGAACATTGCATAAGATGGGAACAATCGTGACCTTTGGGGAATCATGACATTATGTGAAATTAATCCCAGATTAAAATATTCTTGTAGAATCAGTCATCCACCCATCCATCTGTACCTCTTTCCAATCAATTAGGATACAGAACTGGGATAGCAGTATTTTTTAAACAGATTTGAAATATTCAGCAGTTATTCCAATAGTGCTGAATTAAACGTATAAATATGGTTAGGCAACATCGCTTCCCTGACTGCTGAGAGATTTACGTCATTCAATAGGTTTCATACTCCTGAAGAAGAGCGCCCTTACCCAGTGTTGTGCACTGAAAGCATCAAAACTTATGTGATTCCTGCTTTAACCTCAGGATGATGAGATAACTGAACTGAGATGAAACTCTTTGAACTGGATATTATTGGTCTTACTTTGTCATAGAAAATATGCTGAAAAGTTACTTTTAAGGTATCTCTCAGTTTGGGGAGTACATTGACATTACCTGCTAACAATAACAGTATTTTCTGAGTTGGAGCAATGGTGAATTTTTTTACTCCTTAAATAGTTCTGCATCTAAGTTTCTGTAGTACAGTGGTATTTTACTTTGTTTTAAGGCAAAGATACATGTACCTGCAGAGATGAATGGAAAAAAAGAGCTTTTATTTTAAACTTAACATTAGCTATTAACACCTCCTTTGTTTTATTTTTGTATAAATTTTGGTTATTATAATAATTATTTTCATGCCATTGGTTTCCATGGAAAATTAACTTCCAGTTGTAAAATCTTAATTTGTCATCAAATTTTCTTAAAATTTATGCAGTGTACTCTTCAGTGTGTGGTTGGATCATAAGCTTCCAGTTTTATCTGTTTTAATTTTATCCCTTTGTTTCATGACATCTTTCTTTTCCATCATTTGATTTTGTGTTTTTTTTTTAAACCAAGAAATCATATCAGCATTAAGAAAGATTGGATTATGGTTCTGATTGTGTAAGCAGAAGCCATATCAGTGTTGTGACATACACAGGAATTTTGTGATCAGATCATGAAATGCATCTAAAGAATCCACAAGAGAAGTTTGCTTGTGCCAACTGACCAAAAAAAAAAAAAAAAAAAAAAATTATGGGGGCAGGGTATCTCTGAGTTACAGGGTTATGGAAGATCCTTCTTTTTTAAAAATTCCTTTCTGCATTTAAAATGTTTTCCTCCTTAATGAACATTTATTACTTTTACAACTCAGGGAAAGGAAATTATACAAAAAGCATTTAAAACACAAGGATTTATAGCAGAAGAACAGCATTCATGCTACCACAAATATTAGTTGCTTTTTTTCTGGAAATGCACATCTCTGTGAGAGGAGGGAAAAGGACCATTCACCCAATTTCCATCTCAGTTGAGAACCAGTGGAAACTTCATTCTGCTATAGGTGGTGTGGTAAATGAATGAATGCAGCCCTATAACTTTTCAGGGCTTTGCAAACTAGGAAGGTAAGAACAATTTGTCCATGTGGACAAATTGCTTTGCTTTTTAGGAATTCTTTAAAAGATACAATGAAAGTAATGTTGTGAAACTATTCCCATTATTTAGCAAAGTGGCAATAATTTAAAATTTTTATTGTTGGAGTTAATGAAAGAAAACTTGAGTTAACCAAATTGCCCAGGGTTTAGAGTATATCGATCAAGCACCATCATTCCTTTATTCCTGCCTTGATATTGAAAGTTTTTTGAAATATATTTTATTTGCCCTCTTTTTATTAGTAAGTACAGGATTTTGAGTATTAGTAAATTTTTCTTTCATGATTCACTATCTTGCCCTGGCCTTAAGGTTGTTGTTAAAAACACCAAAAACTGAACAATATATTCAGAGGCTGAGGAGATTTGGCTAAATCTGTGCTAGCCTTCTGACATCCCCTAGAAAAGAGTTTATTTTTTATCTAAACATTATTTTCTCTTATACTTAACCTACAAGTATTTTTGTAGTATCCTTCTGTTTCCAAAATTTTATTTTTTTACTTTAGAATCATTAGTGCTGAATTGTCTCTTATCAGCTCAGGTGGAATTTGGCAGGTAATACAAACATAGATCAGGTTATTGGCATCCTGAAGTTGTTCAGGGACTAAATTGTGTTTGATTACTGCTTTAAAAAAATGAGAATTGTTTGGCAGCCTTATGGTAAACTAACTCCAAATATATCTAATCATTTTGCTGTGAACCCACTGTGTTTAAGAATATTCACATAGGTACATTTTCATAGTCTCTCAATTCTTTAAAGGAATAACCCTCAACAGGAGAATTTGCTTAGCTACCATGGCAGGGATGTATGATATTTTAATATATCCCCCCAAATATCTACTCCCAGTTGCTTAAAAGAAATAGTTGCTTCACCCCATAGAAGAAAACCAATACCACCACTGTTCTGATTATCTATTATTGTTGCATCAGAAACCACTGAAAAATGTAGTGCTGTAAAATAGCAAGTTATTATCTCATGGTTCTGTGGAGCAACTGGGTTTAGCTAGACAGTTCCTGCTTAGGGTCCCTCACGCACTTGCATTTAGTTGTTGGCTGGGGTTGCAGTCATCCTAAGGCTCAACTGGGCTTCGTCACAGGGCTGGCAATGGATGTTGGCCATGAGGTTCAGCTGGGGCCATTGACAAGTACCTATATGTGACTTTTCCACATGGCTTGGGCTTCTCACAGCATGGTGGTCTGAGGGTAATCATGCTTCTCACCAGATAACTGGCTTCCCAGAGGCAGCGGCCCTTCTTCCAATTCTATTTGTCAGAGCAGTCACAGAGCCTGCCCAGATTCAAGGGGGTGAAATTATAGGCTCTGCCTCTTGATGGGGGAGTGGCAAGGTTATATTGCAGAGCACAGGGCATGGGAGATACTATAGCAGCCGTCTTTGGGAACTGCCATCTGCTACAACCACCAACCTGTTCAGGTGTTTCCATGGGTAGGGACCACTTTATGAGAAAAGCCTTGTGGGAAATCCCACTGACTTCAGAAACCTGGATTGTGTCCTTGGATCTACTTTCTATTTTAAAAGAAAAGCTGACAGACACATCTACCTCATGCTTGGGTCCTGAGCAAAACACCTCTATAAGTACCAGATACCCCAAAGGCTAAATGTATCTAATTACATCGTTCCTAAGTCTTCTCAGATATAAGATGACATCTAAACAAGCCTAAGAAAAGCAATCTTCGGCATCAAACCTAGCCAGGCTACTTTCTAACGGGATGACCTTACTCAGACTGCATGAACCTTGGTCTCTCATCTGCAAAGTAGGAATAATGATTTCCCCAGGTTGATTTGAGGAATTAGGTGATTTTTGTAAAACACCTAGTATACTGCAGCACATAGTAAGTACTTAACGGAAGATAGCTGTTTTCCTCTTATCTCTATTTTCCTGATTTCTGTGTGCTTCATATGCCCTCAAAACCAGCTCCTAGAGAGTTCCAGGCACTTCAGTGTTTACTAACTTAGGTTTTACTATTTTGTTGAACATCACCCATAGAATTTTTTCGTGAAGTTTTCTAATTAATTTCAATTTCAGGTCTTTGAACTTATAAGTATAGTATCAAAATCAACATTAAGAATTTTTTACTTTCCTAAAAACGTTGCCAATGTGGTGCTTGATGTTGGATCATTGTGTTTAAAGTGGAAGATCTCCATTTTAGTCCTAATGACTAATTTTCAAGTTTAAATTAGCTCATGTTATTGGAATTTAAGAAAACAAAGAAAGTGAATTTATAATGGGTGTTTAACTAGAATTTGTCATCAGTCATAATGAGGAAAAACTGTGTAGCTCTAGGCAGCTCTCTTGTCTCAAGAGTCTGCTAATTAGCTAAATGTTTGGCATATCTCAGTAACCCTAGTAGCCTGTATAATTAAAATTAGCTTTGAACGCACTGTATCCCACATCATGTTTTCCTTTTTGAAGGCATCTTCTTCAACTGGGAGCTTTCTAATAATAGTTCCTCAGCCCTGAACTGATTTCAGGATAAGGAGGGAACATGTCCACCAAGTGAATCTTTTTATTTTGTGTGTTTTTAAAGAAGGTTCAAGTGGGAAGCATTTTTTAGAGAAGAAAATAAATCCTTTATGGGGGTTAGAGCGTGCAGTGATTTCCCAATCATTGAAGAGAGTACAGAAAGATTCAATATAGATGGACAAGTAGTTTGTCCTTTTTATTTCATTTAACTTTTTCACAAAATTTTAGGAATATCATGAAATTGAAGATTTTTTTTTAAAATCTGGCACTGGTATAATAGAGCATGCTACAGGTTGAACTATCTTGTCAAGACTGTAAGGAAAGAAAATGTCTCAACCCCATTCATTCAATCAGTCACTCGACAAATATTCCTTAGTCAGTTACATGACAGTTACTGTCGTTGGATTTGGAGATTATGAGGAATACCCACATTTCTGTCCTTGAGGAGCTTACTGTCTAGAAGGAGAAGGTAAGCCAGTGAGCATGCAGTTTCCAAGCAGCAGGCTAACAGGCCTAATGAGTAAACCCATGGTACCATGCGCACTGAACCCAAACTTACTACATCTGGGAAGCCTTCTTGATAGAGAGGTCCCTTTTATATTCTCATTTAGCTAAACTACCTTCAGCATCAAAGCTCTGTGAAAAAGAGTGCTGAGAAATATGGGCTCTTGATTCTCCATCCTTTGTACATAGCAAATGGTGCTTTGATGTTACAGGTGATTCTTGGGAATATCCTCTGCGCCGGAGGTGTGTGTTAATTCAGCAAGTGGTTGTTCGGTCCTTGTCATGTTCTGGGAATTGTGCTGAAAGCCAGAAATACAGTGTATACCAAATTGTATAAAACATGGTCTTAGCCTTTGTGAAAGTCATAATTTGTAAGAAACAAGCTGGTAAAAAATGTAGAAACAATATGGTACATGGTGACTTACAAGCATAAATTTCTAACTGAAAGAGCAGCAGATAAGGGAACAGTTAACTGTGCCTCTGGAGGTCCGGGAAGGTGGGGCCTTGAGGGATGAATAGGAGTTTTGAGGAAGACCAGGTGAGGAACAGTAGGAGCAGAGGCTAGGGGCTTAAAAGGTCTTGGTGTCAACTCAGAACTCTCCCAGATCTGGAGTGAGGTAGGTGTGGCCAGGTTCAGGGTCTGAAAGACTGTGTACACCATTCTAACAAAATGGAACAAACTGTCACGTAGTGACGAAGCCTCTGAACTCCCACAGACCCATGTTCAAATCTTTGCTCTCTCGCTCACGAGCATGTTACGTAACCTCTCTGAGCCTGAATATCCTGAGGACACACTTACAGTACCTACCTAGGGGACTGTTCTAAGGGTTATAGAAGACAATGCAAGGAAGGCACTGAGCACAACACATTCCGCATTAGCAGACACTCAGTCAATGTTAGCAGTTGCTCTTACTGCTGGATTTGATCCCATGGACATCGGAAAGTTAGTGAAAGTTATTGTTCTCTTGCTATTGTCACTGTGGATTACTGAACCTCTTTTTTTTTTTAATTTTATTTCTTTCTTTCTTTCTTTCTTTATTCATGGCTGCATTGGGTCTTTGTTTCTGTGCGAGGGCTTTCTCTAGCTGCGGCAAGCGGGGGCCACTCTTCACCGCGGTGCGTGGGCCTCTCACCATCGCGGCCTCTCTTGTTGCGGAGCACAGGCTCCAGACGCGCAGGCTCAGTAATTGTGGCTCACGGGCCTAGTCGCTCCGCGGCATGTGGGATCCTCCCAGACCAGGGCTCGAACCCGTGTCCCCCGCACTGGCAGGCAGATTCCCCAACCACTGCGCCACCAGGGAAGCCCCTGAACCTCTTTCTGCTTCATCTTAAAATGTTGTTTTGATGATTTTAAAAGGTAATATTTGTCAAGTGCTTAGAACAGTGCCAGGATCATAGTAAGTGCTATGTAAGTGTTTATCACATAATTTAATCTGCTAAGGGACAGAACTATGGTTTTCTCATTTTATAGGTGAGTAAACTAATTTCAGGGAAGTTAAACTTCTTGCCTAAGGTAGTACAGCTAATAAAGTGTGGAACCTGTGTTTCATATTATAGCAGTTGCATCTTAAAATTTGATTTAAAAAGATGTAAAGGCTGACCATCACAACACGTTTTTTAATTTTGTGAATTCTTGTCAGGTGCTTTCTGTCTTCGCTCAGGTACAAGTAATAGTTTTTTTTTTTTTTTACAGAGCGGGAGTCAAAGCCAGCATGTAACTTTGCATTACAGTTTTTTCTTAGCATCATATCATTTTCCATTTTCCTTTATAGTCATCGTGTTAAATTTTAATGGATGTGTAAAAGTACTTCAAATTGATTTTCCTTAGCTTTTATCCTGCTGTTGGGTATTAGTCTATTTCCTGTTTTTCATTATTATATGGTACCTGATGCCACTGTAAGCATATCCCTAAATACAGCCATTTTCTTCTGTTGATTTATTTCCTTACATAAGTTTCCAGGGGTGGGATCATTGGGTTGACCATTATGAATAGTTTTATTGTTTTTGACATACATAACCTGGTGCCTTCCACCAGCAGTGAATGGAGACTGCCAATTCCAACACCGAGATAAAGGGACAGAATTGATAGCCTCTCTAGCAATGAGTGTTTCATTTTTTTAAACTCTTGCTAATTTAGTTAAGAATAAAAATGATACCCCAAGGCCAGTTTATTCTTTTGCATGTTTTGATTATTTTTATTTTTTGAAATGGATTGTCACCTAATTTGTAATGCCCTCTTTTATGCCATCTTCTCTTACCTTCTTTTTCAACGTCTAATTACTTTTTCAAGCCTCCATATATGTATCTCTTTTATCTATTTCTGATTGACTGACCCAATTTTCTGCAGCACTGATTTTAATATTTATGCAATGATGATCTTATTGCTTCTGTCATGGAGTGAGTGCATTCTGCTGTTCCTGTTTCTTTATAGGGATGTTTCTTTTTCTTTCCCTGAGAATGAATAACAGCTGTTCCCTGAAAATTTCTCGCGTGGCGTGCAAGACTTATTTCAGGGGGGTGATAATTGCTTCTAAGACTTTTCTTGTTTTTCATTTTTTTTCTGGGTACATAGCTTTCTCATTAGGGCCAGATTTTTTCTTTTTTTTCTGTTTTCTTATACTTCCTCTTCAATTTTTGGAGTGTTTACTCTAAGGAA
Source organism: Balaenoptera acutorostrata (assembly GCF_949987535.1). NCBI lineage: Eukaryota > Metazoa > Chordata > Mammalia > Artiodactyla > Balaenopteridae > Balaenoptera > Balaenoptera acutorostrata. The sequence continues at coordinate 146,296,796 of NC_080064.1, forward strand.
GCTAATTTTAAATTTCATTTCTACCTGTTCGGGGGTTGGGATCAGGTCTGTCAGAGGTGCTCTTTCTTTCTCCATTATCCCATTTGCTATTCAGTAAGCAGCGTTGCAATTCTAGTTGAGCCTGTAGACCAGACCATTTGAAGGGTCTCTTTTCATCTTGTTCCAGCCATGTGGTTGTTGCCAATATGTATCTCCTGAAACAGGCTGATGGAGCATTTTTAAAATGTGCCATTAATGTGGTAGATTAAAAATAAAAATTTTCTTCTGAAGTTTTTCAGTTCTTACTACTCCTTGTATTTAGCTGTATATATTTGATTTATTTATGCATTCAGTTAGTTAACTTTTCAGAAAATTTCCTGTAGGTGTTTTTGCTTTTTTAAATTTACACCAGGAAACCTTTTCCTTCCCATTCTGATTTTTTGCAAAGACAAGAATTGGGCATTAGATAATGATACAGGCTAGAGTGCGTGTGGCATAGTAGCACTGGTTTGGAGCCAGAGGAGAATGGTTGTGGATTCTGATCACACTTAACTACCTGTGTGACCTTGGCAATTTAAAAAATATTTCTGAGCCTCAGGTTTTTTCACCTGTAAAACAGTAAAAAATCATACCCACCTTACAAGCTTGTTAGGAAGATTAAATATGGAAAGCACCTAACAGGTTGCCTGGCACAGGGCATGTTTCCAATAAATGATTGCTGCTGTTTTTAGTAGTATCATGACGTTTAAAGTGGCGAGAAAGCAGTCAGTGCCGTGATTATGTAGATGTGACTCGAAGGGTAGGAGAGCTATGACTCCAGATTCACAGTTAAAGGGTGGAGGTTGCTCTTATAGAAAAAACAAAACAAACCAACAAAAACCCCACTGGACCAAGAGTCATAAAAAGGAAATTCTGCCAGTATCTCTCCGTCTGTGTTCTTGGTGAAGTGACTTCACTTTTGGGGCTGTGTCTTCATGCATAAAATGAAGGGGTCCAATGGCTTTGTGTTGCTCTCAGGTTCTGACCTGAGGAGGGGTTGACCCCCCGCTGCCTCTCTGGGCTCCTCCCCACCACACACACTTTGGCCGAGCTCCTTCCCACCTGGAGCCTGCAGTCCTGCAGTTCCCACCCCTGATTGCTTTCTCTCCCACTTCCCCTGAGCAGCTCCACCTACCCTTGTCTCAGCCCTGAGGTCCTTGCCTCAGGAAAGCATCCTCTTACCCCTCCACCATCCTTCCTTGCTCCCCACAGATTTCCCTGTACCGCTTGGAACCCTGTACCGCTCTTTTGTAATGTTTACCACAATGGTAAATAAAGTTACTTGCGTAATATTTGCTGTAGGCCACCTCTGGTTGTTAATGGCTGTTTCCCCAGTACCTCACTTACTGCCTAGCATTTTATAAGTGCTAAAAAAATATTGGTAGGATGAATGAATGGATAAACGAATAAACATAATCTTTAACATAATGCTAAAAGAGGCATAGTCTTTGATTTTTAATACTTTCTGTAGATCCAAGACTTAGCCAGGTTGGATGCGAGGGAAGAATGAATGCTTCATAAACAATTTTAAAAATAAATTGGTTAAGAATCCGCCTGCCAGTGCAGGGGACACGAGTTTGAGCCCTGGTCCGGGAAGATCCCACATGCCGTGGAGCAACTAAGCCCGTGCACCACAACTACTGAGCCTGCGCTCTAGAGCCTGCGAGCCGCAACTACTGAAGCCCGCGTGCCTAGAGCCCGTGCTCCGCAACAAGAGAAGCCACCGCAATGAGAAGCCCACGCACCTCAAGGAAGAGCAGCCCCTGCTCGCCGCAACTAGAGAAAGCCCACGCGCAGCAACGAAGACCCAATGCAGCCAAAAATAAATAAATTAATTAATTTTTAAAAATGTTCTAATGTTTTATTTGGAGCTGTTGGTTCTTTCACATAAGAAAAATGCAAAATTAATTTCTATTTCAGTCCTCATTTCCAGTAAGAAGTGACCAGCTCTGCTATACCCTGTCAAATTGGGAAGTGAGGGGTGCTTGGTGGTGGTTCATGGTGGAGCCTTTTCTTCTGTATTTGGTGCATGTCTTGGCCTTGGAGGTGCATCTGTTCCTTTGCTGTATCCAGACCTGCCCTCAGACCATGACACTCAGACCCATGGGGACTGAATTAGTTATAGAGTGAGTACACCTGAGACTAGGTGAGATCTGTCTGGGGGAGAACCTGCCAGAGCAGTCCTGATCTCCATATTTTCTTTGAATCCCTAATACCTGCTACCTTGCCTGGTCCACAGTAACCACTCTGAAGAGGATTGTTGAGTGAAAAGTACTTGTTTCCTTTTCTTTCCCGTCTATGGATAATGATGCCTTTCATTTACATCTCATTCTATAGTTTATAGAGTGCTTTCACAGCCACCAGCTCATTGGAACCTTGCACGCCGTGAGGAAGGTACGGCAGGTATTTTCATCTCCATTCTAAACTGATTTTAAAAAGGAAAAGGAAATCTCAGAGGAGGAGTATTCCTTGCCAACTGTTGCCTGAGAGTTACTTTGTGTTTTTTTTTTTAGAATGAGGTGGGATTTATATTTTAATTTTATAACTGTAAACTGCCTAGAGTTAAGGAGCTGAAACTCAAAAAATCTCTGCCTTCTAATTCCTAGGGTAAAGACATCCATTGCCTCTCATGCAACTTTTCTGCTCCATAGATTTTTTGCTTCTTTCTCTCAACGTAAAAGATGGGATAAAGAGACACTATTATAAATTATGATTTCTTTTACACATTTAGGGGTTTTTCTCATTTTAATGATTTAGACTCTATAGTTTAGGACCCTTTCTGTTCCTTTTATTGCCAAGTATCTGTTGATTCAGCAAGCATATATTGAACATCTTCTATGTGCCGAGAACTGTACCAGATGTTTGGAGTAAAATTAGGATATGATTCCTCTCTTTGAGTTGCTCACAACTTAGCAGGGGGTGCAGATACATAAATAATTAAAATACAGTTAAACCAGTGATATTGTAGAGGTAGGAAAAACTAGGAGAGAGGCCAAGCAAAAAGATAACTTCTCAGAGAAAAAAATGGGGGGGGGGGGCAGAGGGGATCACCCCAGGCAGAAAGTACAGAAGGATGGGTCCCTGATGTGGAGAATAGTCCAAGGTACTTGTGGCAAAGAGGAGCAATGGGGGACATTAGGGCTTGAGAGGCAGGATGGGTAGATTTGAAGGTCTTAATGATGGTAAAGCTCAGGCATTCTCTAGGTAACAGGGAGCACTTGATATTTTTTAAAGCAGGTATGTGACATCAGATTTTTAAAAAATAACTGATATTAACATGTTCCCTTCTAGCAATTCTGAGTTCCAAATTAGAGATTTTGAGAGCAAGAAGTGAAGTGAAGCAAAAAGCAATGATTTGTTGTGGGAAAGTGAGCCCCACTTAACACTAGCTGTCATTTCTGCTAGCAGCGAAAATGACTCAGGACAGCTGTGTGGGAGATCGGAAAGAGGAGTGGATAAAATCGAACCAAATGGCTTTGGCTGGTCCCCTGAGGTCTTAGTTGTGATGTTAGGACTCACTATCAGCCATCCAAACACAAGGACAACTAAGTAGAACCTAAAAGAAATGTTTCTAAAGTATATTCCAAAGGAGAAAAAGAATTCTCATTTTCCATAAACTATCCAAAGCTTAAACCAACAAGGTCAGATGTTTTTGCTCTTTGAAACAGTTCCCAGTTGTTTCGCAACTCTACAGCATCAGATGCTCAAACCACGTCAAACAGCATAATTCCTGTTGAGTGGCACTTTAAAACAGCAAATGAGGATGTCAAAGAAATGGTGAATTGAGAACCATTTTTTCCTCCTTTCTTATGAAAAAGTTAACTGAAAGCAAGTGTGGTTCAATGGGTGGACTTCATTTTAGGTAATTAAGTTTGTGGTTTCTTGTATGTGTACTAAAAGCTGGGTGCTGACACCATCAGAGCCAAATTCAAATTCCATCTGAAGCCTTACTATCCCTTCTCGGAAAGAAGAACAAATACAATACAACGCACTGATTGTGTTCCAGTAGACTTTGGGAAATGTATTTCGAGAATATCTTCCAAGAGTTTGACTGCTTCCTCAATCTTCAGAATTTCCCATTAGCTTTGAACCCTGGCAATCTACATTGAATTAAATAATTTCTATTAATAGGACATGTTGATTATCCTAGGAAACTTGAAGTGATGTAGTTATTAGCATTAAGTTCTGTTGTTCCCTCTGCTGAATATGACGTTAAATCATTAAAAAAGAAATTGTAAGAAATTTTACTCTCATGGCCATTAACATGAGAGATGAGTCATTTTCCATCATTTTAATGTACAGTTGACGGGATAGCTGTATGGCCATGGACACCTCTTTTAGTCTCTCTGGCCTCAGTTTCTTCATCAGAAAACAGGAGATTTGAACCAGTTGACATGGAAATGGTTGACATTTTATTATAAACATGTATTTCTCTTACATATAGTCCTTGCATACACACTCCAGGGCTGTCATGGAAGCTTCATAGTTTCAGAGACTCAGAGTCCTTCTCTCCTGTTGCTGTGCTATGTTCAACACACAGCTTCCATTTGGTGGTTAAAAGTGCTGCCCTAGCTCCTGCCGTCATGTCCACATACCAGCCAATGAGAAGAGAGAAAGGGCCAAGGGGAAGACACATCCATTCCTTCAAAGGCATGATCTGAAAGGCGTGATCTAGCTTCCACTCAGACAGCCAGCTAGTCATGTGGTCACAGCTAGCTGTGAGAGGTGTCAGGTGGCTGTCCGGTCATGTAGTTGTCATCTATACTGCTCCGTATAGGAGGAGGGGGGCAGATGTCTGAGGACAACTAGCGGTCTCCTGGCATGACATCTGAGGTCCTTTCCAGTTTTAAAATAAATGATAACAAGTTGCAAGTTCCAGGTCTAATTTCTCATCTGCCTGTGAAAAAAATTCAGACCACGTCTGTTTCCTGCAAGTACCTGTTTGAAAGTGCTGGTAACAGAAGAGGCAGGCGGAGAAAAGCCCAGCAGAGGGTGACATTGTAAAGCCCGTGGAGAGTAGCCCGATGGAGCACATTCTCTGTGTGAGAAAAACTGATTACTTGAAAACAAATAAGAAATGTATTTGTTCCTCTCTCTACTTCCCTTATCACTCAACAAGAAACAAATTAACTGAGACCTTAATTTCTTCTTACTACTTTCATATCCAAGTTTTGTTTCCAGTTAGAAGGGAGAATCAAGTTAGTTTCTGTTGGATACAAATTACTGATTTCCTCCTTTGCCCAGCCCAGGATATGGCTGGATAGAGCAAGGGGGCATTGTAAAGGCAGATGTGTTATGGCTGATGTTTGAATTAGCTACAGCTGCATGTTTAACCTTTAAAAGTAAAAGGATCCTGCAGAACTCCTTTTAACAGTGTGTATGTTTACCACTGGGGATGTTCACTAAATCTCCTCCTTCTGAGTCCATGGGGCACTTCTTTGCCCATGGGACCATGGGACTTGCTTTTCCCAAGGGAATATGAGTGGAGATGATACATGTCACATTTAAGGGAAAACCTTAAGAGCCAGTGTAGAATTCTACATACTCCATTCTGCCTGCCATGGCGACCGACAAAGTTCTTGCCTACTGGTCACTTTGCCTCTGCATCCCTGAGTGAGGACATGACATGGTGACATGGAACAGCTCCCTTGCTGACCTGTGATGGGCACGTAGCATGAATAAGAAAGAAACCTTGTTTATAAGCCACTGAGTTTGGGGGATGTTTGTTACCACAGCATAACCCCCTGGCTGATACAAATAGAAACTAAAAAATGCCCCACCTATGATGGGGGTGGGGGACAGTTACTACTCTATTCATGAAAGTGAAATCATTAAACCAAAACCCATTATTGTTAATAAGTGCCAAAGAAATCCAGTGTATAATGCACACATCTTTCTGTTCCTTCTAAAAGCTTTTACCCAAATACTAATAACTAGTGCTCAAATTATTAAGTCAATTTAGTTGTCTTTTCATAGTAGTTAGTAACAATATTTTAAGTAAATGCCAATTCCTAAACTCTCATCTTAACATAATTTTTAGGATATATGATATACCAAGGTTTTAAAAGAAATTGACAGACAGTGTATCCTTGAGTCTGGCAGATTTCAGTATTTTGAGTTATAGAAACTTGTAATCTAGTTTTGGAAACGTTTTTTATGCTATAAAGTTCTGTTTGTAGTTCTGAGGCCCTGTAACTTGGAGCAGAAATGGTGACTTCTTGATCCGTAACCTGTGAATGGTAGTGCCATGAACAACATAAATGCCATCATACCAGTTTTTCCCCCAAATATTTAGCATTTTTTAACCATCTAAAACAAGTATAAAAGTATACTTGTAAATTTTCAAATAACTTTTAAAAAATTATTTTATTTGAAAGCCAACTCCAAAAACAAATAATAATAGCTAACATTCATTGCATCCTTACTATCCACCAGGTATTCTAAGTGATTCCACGAATTCTCTCTTTAAATCTTCATAACAATCCTCTTATACATGAGAAAATTGAGGCACAGAAAAACTAAGAAATTTACTGAAGCCCATGTAGTTGCCAGTGAAGGAATTGGTTTGAACCCATGTCATGTGGCCCCCTGAAGCTCCCTTTATACCCACAGTGCCTCCTCGGGGGGCGGGAGTGTTGGGGATCCCCAAAGTCCTCCTGTCTATTGTTGATTTTGCCCAACTGTGTAAGTAGCAGTGCAAATGAAATATTGATTACACTTCTTTCCTCATTTTCCAATTACAACCAGTATGTGATCACCATGCCCCACCTCCCAGAAATACTAGTTTTATTTGTTTGAGTTTTGTTTATTTAAGTAAAGGTCTCTAAAGGGCTTACTTATAGCATCATCCTAAGTGAATATGCTTCCATTGTCATTAGAATAAGCCTTGGCCTGGTGATCTGCTGTGCATCTGGCCGGCTCTTCTCATCTCAGCAGGTAGAATCATGACTTCACTTCCGTAGGTCCTAGACTAGGACATTTACAGGTGGCCTATCTGGATATCTTCAGGTGACAGAATAAGGATATAAATCTTGTGCTCAGACCCTAGCAAAAATGATAGGAAGAAAATATCAGATCCTTAAATATTTACTTAGGGATCTCATTGTGGTCCCCAGATGATGCTGCAGATCGAGAGCCTAAATTGCTCAGAGCGTTCTCCAGTTAAAACTTTAAAAGCAGGGCCCTGGATTCCTTCTTTTGCGTGATAAGCATAGCAGACTTGGCAGTCCAGATGGGAAGTGCTTGATCTTGGTTGGCTTTTTGAGAAAGGTGTGTCAAGGAGTGTGTCTCCACTTAATGATCTGGAAGCCAGCGGGTGTCACAGGCTGCTGTGCAGAGTTACTGAGTCAGAACTGTCTGAGCTTGAGTGGGAAGGTGACAGCATTCCACGTGGCTTCTGGCAAGCGTGGCGTGTCCACGTGGCCAGCTATCCTTTTACAATCTCTTGTGCAGAAATTGCTGAATTTGCTAAAGTTGAATGTTCTGGGGGAAAAGGAATGAGGGTGATTAATTGCCTGAACTGTGCTCTTGTTTTTGGTTTCAGGCAAATTCCTCCTCCGTACAGGGTGCAGTCATCCTTAGCTTGTCAGCACGTTATTGTCACAACATGTTGGGAGACTTATCAGCTTAGCCACTTACAGCTAGGCCAGTGATGGAGTGAAAACCCCATCCCTTCGGCATGATTTCACCTGCAGATCTCACCAGATGTGGGGATCCTGCGGTATAGTACAGCACAGGGCGATTCATATAGTAATGCTAATAGCAAATACTGTGAGCTGGGCCCAGTTCTAGACACTTTACATGCCTTAACTCATTTCTTACTAATAACAACCTATAGAGAAGATTCTTTTAATATCTCTACTTTATGGATAAAGGAATTTTAAGTACTTAGGGAACTTGCCTGGGGTCATGCAACCAGTAAAAGTTGGACCTGGATTCACACCCCGACAGTCTGGCTCTAGGAGCTGAAATGACCCAATCACAGTTCACAGCAGTGTTCACTAGAGGATGGTAAAGTACAGGATCAATAGTGATGCAGAGGAAGGAAGGAAGTATTTTAGCAGAACATGTTACTTGTTATCAGCAGAAGGTTATAGATTTACCGGACAAGCAGGTCAGAATTCTGAGCTGCCATTGGATGAGACAGTTTCATGTAGGAGAATCTTTTATCCCCTCTATATGCAGAGTTAGTGGAGTTTGTGGGTATAATAACAGAGAGTTGTTACATAACAGAGAGTTACGCATAAGCTCTAATGAGCTTACACATAGGTAGCTCCTTAGAAAATCTCTACAGAGTACGTGTGTGTGGATCAGGTAGCAATGACGAGACAGGAGTGGTGGTCTTCGTGTTTGCCTGAGGATGCAGCAGACCTCTGGGGAGAAGGAGTAATGTCCACTGTAATGGACCCCGAGGTCCTGCAGAGCTCAGAGGCTGCCGGCCTCCATGGCCACAGCATCCTGAGGGAGGAAAGAAAGAGTTGCAGTTCCATGGCCTTATCTGAAACTCTCTTAGACTGTGAACAGGGAAGAATGCTTTAAGGATGACACTATGTAGTATGACTGGAACGTTCTCCCACCCAAACCATGGAGGACTGAGAGCATGGCATCCACCTTACTGTGGGAGCCAAAGACAAGGGCCGAGGATCACTGAAAGAGCAAGGTCCCATCGGGCGGTGGCCCAGATGCACCACTGCTGGGGAGGTAGCCCTCCCTCACCTCAGGAAGGACAGACCTGAGTGCTGACAGAGGGGGTGGTGGATGGGGAGGTATGGCTGGAGCTGGTCACAGGAGCCCACAGCCATGGCAGGAGCACCTAGGCTGACCCGGGTCAGGGCCAGCTGGGGCAGGGGCTGCCCATTAGAGGTGACTGCGGAGCAGGGCAGGGCAGCAAGGAGACCTGAGTGCCCTAATACCCGCCCCGGGTTTCCCTGCCAGGAAAACTGAGAGGAGTCCTGGGGGGTCCCAGAGCCTCTCCTGAGAGGAGGCCATGTTTTTACTCACATCCTTGGGTTTTCCTTCCTCAGACCAGTGTAGCCTGGGAAGCAACAATGATAATCAAATTATATTGTCACTTACTTGTCATGTACTAAGTGAGAAGTCAACTGGTTGGTTTAATAACCATTCAGGGCCTTCTGAGTTGCTCATTTATGTGTTTAAAGTGATCATTTGATATCATCTGCAACCAATTTGTCTTGGTTTTTGGCTCTAGACACCTGGATATTTTGGCTCTAGACATACTGTACCAGGGAAATTCTAGCTTTCTAGAATTTCCCTGGTACAATATGTCCACTGTATTGTTACAAGAAGTAGATTTTCTTTTTCTAAAAATGTTTTTTATGACCTCTGGCAGTAGAAACAGATAGATATATTTAATAATTTGGTGAAATGTCATCAAGAATATCGTTTATTTTTAAAAATAACTAAATATGTATTTGTCTTCATTATTTTGAAACTCCAAGTTTGCTGGTGGTGGAAGACCTGTAGTGATTTCACATGCTTTTCTCTCGTAAGGAGGATTATTTTTGCTACTCTCAAGCATCACTGACTTCTAGTCCTCTTTATAGTTTTTTGTAAAAGATAAGAGGTTTTCCCAGAACCATTTATTCTTCCCAGGAATTGAAGCCAAATAAGGAATTAGTTGAGTTCATATTTGGTTTGAGACTATTACGATGTTTCCTTTAAGTAGTTTTGGAAAATACAGATACATTTGATCCCCATCACTCACTCTCTTTTTGTTTTTAAACTTCTGGTTCAGCAACATTAAAGGGAATTAATATTTGGATTTAGATCACTTCTGATTTAAGGCTGATAGCTTTAAGGTTCAAGGTCACGCCTCTTATTGAAATCACTTAATGTTCTGTGCATTTTTGAGAAAGCAGTCAAAACGAGATGTTGACTTCTACTGCCAGACTCAAACTTCAGTGGTTATTTCCTTTATAAAATTAATCATTTAATAGAAATTTTAAATGATAAGATAGTGGCTTAGAGCTTGAGGCATGGTGGCTCGCTCTGTCATTTTTTAAGAAATCATTTAGAACTCTGCAGTGCACCTTTTCCTTTTCATTTCTGATGATGCATGGTATGTGTCCAAAAAAAATTTGAAATTCAGGAAACAAATCAAAGCAACCAGATACCATTTTTCACCCATTAATCTAGCAAAATTGCTTTAGTTTGACCATATCTGGTGCTGCTGAGATTTGAAGAAACCAACACTCTTGTGCTTTGTTGGCAGATTATAAATTGCTACTACTCTTTGATAGACAATTCGGCAATGTCTTTCAGATTTTTGAATGCATGTACCTTTTTTCTAAGTAGTCCACTGCTAGGACTTTACTGTATGTGGTGTATTAGTCATCTGTTACTGCATAACGAATTACCACAAATCTTAGCAGCTTAAAACAACAAACATCTATTATCTCACACAGTTTCTGAGTTCAGGAATTGGGGGCAGTTTAGCTGTGTGGTTCTGGTTCAAGGTCTCTCATGACATTTCCATCAAACTGTTGGCAGGGGCTGCAGTCACCCCAGGGCTCGCCTGGGGCCGAGAGTTCTTCTCCAAGCTCACTCTCCTGGTTGTTGGAGGCCTCGGTTCCTCATCACATGGGCCTCCCTGCAGGCTACCTGAGTGTCTTCATACCGTGGGTGCTGGCTTCCCCCAGAACGAACCAAGAGAAACAGAGCGAGCATGTGAAAGAAGCCCAAGAGGGAAGGCACAGTCTTTTATAACCTAATCTTGGAAGTGACATACCATCATTTCTGCCGTAGACTCTGGGTCACATAGAACAACACTGGTACAGTGTGGGAGGGGACAATGCAAGGTGTGAAAACCAGGAGGTGGAGATTCTCGGGGGCCCCCTTGGAGGCTGCCAACCACATGCGACTACTTTGAAACAAACAAAAACTAGAACTATATCACCAGCCTGAATGGTCGTCTCTATGTTACGTAAATTACAATATCCATCATACTGTGGGATGTGTTGCAGCTGTTAAACAAAGGAAAAAGATCTCTGTGCGTAGCTATAAAAATCTTTAAAATATGCTATTAGGTAAAGAAAGAATTCACGTAGAGGAAGCTATATAGGATGATATATTTTATATGAATGTTTTAAAAGTATGGATGTGATCTGGCAGAGCATACATTTTTTTTCTAGAATGAGAAACTGTTACTGGTGATGGACCTTTCATCTTTTTCCTTCTCTCCATTTTCCTTATGAGTAATTTTTTAAAAATTTGGAACTGGGGCACGGATGTCTGCCCTAACACTGCTGTTGTCCTGCCCCTTTACCATCAGCGCCTCAGCCCTGCCCCACACTGATCTTTCTTTTCCAAGTCCCTGAGGACTGCAGGAGTTGCTGGGCTGGGACTGTTCCTACACTGGCCTCAGCTGTTCATTTGCAGCCCGTTTTCCTGTGGCGCACAGACTGGGTGACACGGGGACGCTTTCTGCCTCAGTGTCTTCAGCCAACTGGGCAAGAATTTTTGTTTGGACAAGTTTTGCAAGTTCCAAGATGCCTGGTCTACCTGGAATCTCATGAATCATTGGGTTTTTGTCTCACTGAGGTTTCCTCCCAGCTGGCTATCCTGCCTTAAAACTCCTTTTCTTCGGAGGCAGGCTCTTGAGGCACGACTGGCCTGACTCTGCTTTCTTCTAGAAGCAGCATGTTTCTTTCTAGCCCTGGGGTGAAATGCTCCAATGAAAATTCTGCTTTCAGTTGTGAAGTTATGAACTCAGTCTTTTGGTCTGCCAGCTTCTGCTTCTTAATACCCTTCGAATCCTCATTTATTCAGTAGGAGTAAGTCAGTTTGCTAGGTACTTCCATTGTGCCCAGAGTCTGGTTATTTCTTCCATTAAAGCATCTCCATGGCTCTCCTTTTTATTAATTCATTCCACAAATATGCAGTTAGCCTCGACTCTATGCCAGGACACTGTGTTAGGGACTGGAGAGAGAATCGTAAGCAAAAAAGCCCTGTCCCCTCCCCGAAACGACCTTACTGTCTAGTGGGAGTGACCGATACTACCGAATTAAGCATACAGATCAAAGACTACAGACTGAGAAGTGCTATGAATGAAAAGCCCAGTTGCATATGTCAAGCAGGCAGACTTGCAGAGCCAATGATAGGATATACAGTGTCTTTGTGCAAGTTAGAAAAAGCCATCCCCTCTCTGTGGACAAATTAAAAGGCAGCTCCTCCAGGTATATGCAAGCGTACAGGCACAGAGTTTGGCAACAGATGGAGCCTATTTCTAGTTTATACAAAGGAATCATTTTTCCCAGGCGCATGTAGCCCAGTACCAGGGCATGTGACGTGGCCAGGAGAGCAGCCTTCCCGTCACCCACCTTTATCAGGAGCCCTTATTTCGAACACAGTCTGCCCAACCAAAGGGGAGCTGGCTGATCTGGAGGACTGGGTAAGGCCTAAAGGCTAAGTTAACCAGACGAAGGGGAGGGGGGCGGAGTGAATGAGGAAGACACTCCAGAGCCTTCCAGGCAGAGAAGACTGCATGCTAAGACCCCCGAAGTACAAGAGAGCCTAGGATATTCCCGGAACAGAGACTAGAGAAGGAGAGTGAGCGGAAGGGGCGGCTGAGCTGAAGCCGGAGCAGCCAGAAAGGCCACACCACGCAGGGCAGGGTCTTCCTGGACCAGCAGGAGGCCCAGAGTGCCGATGGCCTCAAATGCCAAGCTAGGAAATTTGAACTGGAGTACCGTTCTTTTATTTGCAGAGGGTCTGAATTATTCTGCCTCCTTTTTGTCTTTAAGTATAATCATTCTTTGCTTGTGTAAGTTTGTGTTTATGATCCTCCTTCCTTGCCAATTAAATGCACATAAATCCTTCTTTCTCTCTTAAAGAACTGCAAATGGCATGCATGCTCAAGGCAAGTTCTTGGGCTTGCTGCTGGGCACATGGTTTCTGAGAACCACAAGGAGGAAATCGAAGGAAATCATAAGGAAAGTCTGTGCCTTCCCCCATGACCAGCTCCCACACACATATACACACATGCACACAACCACAGGAATGTTCTCTGCCACGTACCAAGTCAAGAAAATAAAGCCAAATGTGTTTGTCTGTTTTACTCTGGCAGCATTTCAGGTATTTAAATTTTTAGATAACATCTTAAATTAATTTAACTTGAATACGTTAAGTGAACATATCCTATCAGTTATGAGGAGAACAATCAAAATGAATATGCTGTTCTCTAGGAAGGTGGTGTGGGTGAATATCAGACATTGTTTGGCATTCACGACCATCTGAAATGTTGACCTCGGGTGTCAGAATGTGCAGCTGCAAGGCAGGCGAATCAGGTGATTGGAAACAGATACCAGCCCCCTGCTGCCTCATCAGCACCCACTCCACTGCCTCCTGCCCCTCGTAACCACTGCTGGAGGTTGCTACAGCCCTGTGAAGGCCATTACTCTCTGCTGGGCCTCACCTCCCTCCTCCTCCCTCCTCCTCCAGGTACCCTAATAGGGTGTGCTTCCCAAAGACCTGCTGACACCTCCTGGTGGTGATACCTCAGCTGCACACTGTGAAGGAGAGAGTCGGCGGGTACCAGACACTGGTCAGGCAGGACAGTAAAGGTGCCTTTCGGAAGGGTAGTAACTCATATCTCCCATCTCCAACACACACACACCAGACACACACACACACACACACACACACACACACAGACACCCATGTACATGCACAAGCCCACACTAGTCGGGAAGGGGAGGCTGGTTACCTTGGCCCTGAAAGAAGTGGGCCAGCAACCTATACTGCCTGACCCTGCTCAGTGTTCTGGTGGGAGCGTTCATTTGTTTGACTCACCCTCACAGTTTCATTGTAGGTGTCTTCATGCTGTATACACGGAATCTACGATGAGTACTTAACCAGTTCCTAAGGGTCTGTAGACAGAATTCCGGAAGTCTATCACATGATTGAGGGAAACAAATTAACATCTTTATTTTCACTAACCTCTGACGAAAACTTAGATTTCTGATTAGGACAAATAGGTAGGGTACCTTCCTTTGGAGAAGGAAATAAGGTGTCTAGGAAAACAACACAGTAATTATGAATGTAGGCAACAAACCAGTAGCACTACCTATGACTTTTCAATAATCGAAATCAGACGTTTTCATAGTACATTGAAGTTATTGTAGATATTATTATTTGTTAAAGTCGTTGAAATATTAATGCTCATCACTGCTTTGAAATTACCATAGTTATCAGATCCTATAGTGTATCTTCTATTAATAAAGAATGTATTTGCTATATCACATATTTTTTTCCTAAAAATATTTTGATAACTCTATTTTGTTATAATTTTTGTCCTTTATAACCCCATGTGTTTATTTTAGGAATGTTAGAACACAATTCCAAGAAAAGGTACATTGGCTTTACCAGACTGCCACAGGGGTCCATGGCACAAAAAGGTTCTGAACCCTGTGTGGTGGAAAGCCCTTGAGCTCCAGGCTCAAATGCTGCTCAGTCCCCTAGCTGTGTAACCTTAGAATAGTAACTTCTGAGCCTCAGTTTCATTATCTGCAAAATGGTTTAATAATAGTGATGATGTAGGTAAAGTAGGTGAAAATCTCAGGTAAGGAAAGGACTTATTCTTTTCCCTCTAGTTATATACTGAAAAATGTGAGGCCTTATTTAGAGTACTCTGCTTTTAAATTGATAAAGTAGAATCACTAAGAAATCACTTAAAATCCTCAAATCTGTTTTCTTTGCCTTTTGTTTTCTCTGTTAACAGCAGTGTTTTAAAATATTAATAAATCTGTATTTAAATATATGTATTAAATATATAAAGTCAGGGAAAGTATCATATATACTAACATTTATACCTTTTTAGTTGTTGCATTTTAAAATATTTTAGTCTCTCGTTTTCTGTTAAGGAAATAACATTGGATTGCCTACCCATTCTCTGCATGTAAGATAATATCTTTGTCGGCCTTTTTGTTTGATTGCTTTTGTGATGTGTAAAAATTCAGGTGTGGAACAGCAGGGACGGTACCGCCAACTAGGCAGTTCTGGGACATTCCTGGCAGGTGTTTTTTCCCTAGTCCATCACTTTTCTTTCTAATGAAAAATTTATCAGTAAAGTCCCCAAATTATTCTGTTTATTTTATGTATTCATACAGTGCTAATTTTAGATAAGTATATACGTCACCAAAAAACCTAATTATATATAGAAAGTGCCTTTAGAATGATAGTTAAAAAGCAATATGTAATAGTTGATTGGAGATGTTAATGGTTATTTTTCCTTAATGTACCAGTAACTATTGTATGTTGTTGGGTAAAAACAAATGGTGTAAATAGATGTTTAAATATCAAAAAGATTTAAATATCAAGGAAAGCATTTTGTGCTAGATCAGATTGTAAGGCCTGTTAACGCCTATTTTTAAAAACCTTTTGAAAGGAAAGTACATTAATTTGTTTTAATTTTGTTGACTACCCAATTTTCTTCACCCAATTTTTTAAAAAGAGGCAAATTGTAATGCTGCCCACAGCACATTTGCTACCTAAATGTCTCTTAGCTACCTTCTGGATTTAATCTGCAGGACTGATGAGCAGAATTTGTGGCAGTAAACCTGGCCGTCCAGAAGTCAAGTTTCTTCTAGTTTTGTAAAGATGGACTTATTGGACTTGGTTAAACCATAACTGGCTGTTGAGAGCTTGAGATAGTCTAGTCAGTGACATGAGGAAAGACAAGGACATGTATTTTTTTAATAGATTTTTTCAGCTCTATTGACGTATATTTGATGTGTCTATACTTAGGTATACAAGGTGATTTAATCTGTGTATACATTGTGAAATACCACAGTCAAGTTAATTAATACATCCATCACCTCACAGTTACTTTTTTTTTTTTTGTAGTGAGAACACTTAAGAACTACTCTCTTAGCAAATTTCGAGTATACAATACTCTATTGTATAGTAGTATTCACTATAGTCGCCATGCTGAACAGTAGATCCCCACAACTTGTTCATCTTATAACTGAGAGTTTGTCCCCTTGACCAACATCTCCCCATTACCGCCACCCCACAGCCCCCCACAAAAGATATATTCTGATAACCCAAATAATTCTGGACAGGGTAGCTATGAAAAATTTTAAAAGAGCAACAAAAAGGAACTTGGTATCTCAAATATCAAAACATATAATAAATCTGCAATAATTAAAACAATGTACTGCAGGCATAAGAATCAATGCAACAGAATAAATAGCCCTGAAATACACAGAAAGACACACACACACACACACACACACACACGTTGATGATCACTTGGAACACAGCAAACCAGTAGGGGAAGAAATGGATTATTCAGCAAACCACATACCAGAATACACTCCAGAGAACTAGAGAATTATGTGGGGTTTAAAAAAAATTTTTTTTAAATCTAGGAGAAAAAAATAGGTGACTATTTAACCAATACTGGGATGGGGACGGATTCTGAAATGTAAGAGCAGTGGAAGAAACCACAAGTGAAAGAATTACTTTATTTCACCATGTTTCATTAAAGATATAATAGTTATGAGTGTGAGGAACTAAACCAAGAATACCACAAGTAAATGGAGGGTTTACTAGAAAGGGATCTTGGGTTAATCCACAGGGAAGGACAGTGATTGGTCTGGGCCTTCCCGAGGCTAAGACAGAGAAGCTACTCTAGAAGGACCAGGAATCTGAGCACTGGACCCGGGCTCAGTTACACAACCAATGTCTGCTTCTTTCTGGCTAACTCTTCCACCCTGGACCAGCTATTCCAACCAAGGCCAGCAGGAGGGAGGGCCCACTGCCTTCTCTGGACAGGAGCAACTTCTCTGAGAAGAGAATGTGAGTTGGACGGAAAAGGGCTCAGAGCAGGGCAGGGATGATTCATGCCTAATATATGCACATTTGAAGCTCCTTAGAACAAAAAATACAGTAAATGTTTAAAAGATAAATACCACCCAGTTTTAAAAAAAAAAAATTTGCAACAAATATTACCCCCAAAAAGATTTAATATCTTTAACATAGAAAGGGGTTTTGTCAGATAATAGGGATATCCTGAACAATCCAGTTTTTCAAATGGGCAGAGGACATGAATAGACAGTTTACAAAAAAAGAAAAAAAAAACAGAGGAAAAGAAAATAGTATACATGGAAAAAGAAGATTAACCTTATTAGTAGCAAAAAAAAAAAAAAAAAGCAGGGGAGCAGATTTAAGAAAACAATAAGATACATTTCTTGGTCTAGGAAATTGACATTTTTTTATGCCTTTTCTTTTGGTGTTTTTAAAATCATGCTGTCAGTTCTGGCAAGGGTAGAGTGGGCTAGACACTCATATCCTTCCACTGAGGGTGTAAATTGTTACAACCTTTCCAGATGAAAATATTTTAAGCCCTGAAGATAGGTGCTCATGTTCAGATTGATCAAATAATTCTTAGAAAAAGGCTGTCAAAGATGTGTATAAAGATAGCTATTGTAGCATTATGTGTAATGGTAGAAATCTGGAAATAACCTAAATCCCCAATATTACCTAATGGTTACTTAATAGTTTATCCATATAATGAAATAAATAGTGTAAGCCATTAAAAATCATTTGTTCAAAGAATGTAATTTACATAATTCCAATTTTGTAGGTAAACAGAAGAGAGAGAGAAAAAAACAGAAACAAAGAGATGTAAAACTAACAAAGAAAATATTCCAAATTGTTAAGGCACTTGGTAGGACAAGTTATTTATTTCCTACAATGAAAATGTTACTTTGGTTATCAGAAAAACAACAGCAATGACGTATTTGATATTTGTATCAAAAGTAAAATAGACGTTTTTATCATTTGGCCTAGAGAAGGAACATACCTGTTCAGGAGAGTTGTTTCCATATATTCCTAGCGTATTAGTTTAAAAGGATTAAATTAGCGATTCCATCTCTAAAGATCTAGGTCCATGCCTGGTATTCATCATGGTACTTAGTAAATGTCCACTGTACATTCAGATCTCAAATCTCTATTCATACATGTTCAGAGAGCCCAAAGCCTGCTGTGTATATCTCCTTGATTCTTCATGCAATCTGGATGTGACTTTTCACAGGTACCAGGATGAAGGAAGATGTATTTTATTATTTTAGGTTAGGAAAGAACAGTTAGCTTTCAAAATAAATCCAAGAGAAATAAACTAATTCCATTTTTTTTTCTTGAGAATGACTGCTGGATTTCTATTAATAATCCTAGGCTCAGTAGTTATTTCACAGTCTGTCTTTAAATAAATTTTTATTTAAAAAAACTATTGATAGTTTAGAATTCACAAAAGTTACATCCTGCTGTTTATTCTTAAATCAGAAAAAGTCAGTGCCCGTTTACTGTTTGCCTAGCTCTGTGCTACACACTCTAAAGGCGCTATCTTATCCTCACAATCCTATGTTTATGGTTTTTACTCCTCTTTTCAGAAATAGAGGTTTCAAAGTCAAGTTAATAAGTGATGGCTTTGAACCTGTCTGCTTAACCGGGCTATCATGCATCATTCATTCATTCATTTATTCACTCATCCAATGAATAAAAACACATCAATTCAAGGAAGTCTGTGTATAGCAAAGATTTTTAAACTTTATGGTCCACTTCCTTTGTATCATAATTTATAAAATAAAATCTAAGTATAATAAAAATTAAGAACAGTCCCTTAATAATTTCTTGTAACTTAAATTGGCCTATAATAGATTCTTTAAATTGTGATGGTTGGAAATGGACACAAAAATGGAAGCTTTTTTATTGCTTACTGTAAATTCAAAAGTGTATGTATGTGTGTGTGTCTAAGAACAACCTACACATTTTTTCTAATTCTGGAGACCTCGACCTCTAGCTAAAGAGTAGTCTTCTCCTCCAACCCCCCACTCTCGATGATCCTGTTGTATTTCTTCTTACTACCTCTCACCACCTGACTTGATATTATCCGTGGGTTTGCTCATTTGCATTGCCCCTTGCTTCACTACAATGAAAGTTCTATTAGAGCACCAGGTTTTTGTCTTTTTTTTTTCCCGTGCTTGCTCCGAGCTACTCGGTTCCATTTATGCAGAATGAATGAATGAATGAATAGATGGATGAATGAATTTCTCTGCCTCTATCTGCTATGTTGGAGAGCGGACTCCCCCCACCCCTGACATTTTGAGGTTTCTAAGCTGTACCAGGGCTTTCCAGGAGATGCCTGATGGGTGACTTTTCCCAACACTACCACGTGGCACCACTGTTCCCCCTGCCCCTCACTCTGCTCTGACTTCCTGTGGGACCCGCTGCTGGAGCCCTAAGCCCAGGAAGCCATCGGTGCCAGGCAAAGCCCCCATGAGCTGCTGCTTCCTGCACCTACACAGCCCCTCAGGGCCCAAGCGGAGGGACTGATGTCCACAGCCAGAGGCTGCTTCTTTCGTTGTGGAAGAATCCTCACCAAAGTCCACCATTCCGTGGAACTGTGCTATTGAGTCTTCTCTGCTGGTGTGGGAGTGAGCACACACACGTTCACACCCACATGCAGAGACACCTGTTACCTTCCTATCCCAAAGTTCTGGACCAGAGCTACCTTGTGCTCCTGAGTTCTTCTCAGGATCTGGTGAAACCTCCCTTTCTATTTTTATCCCTAGGGCAGGGATTGGGACGAAGGGGAGAGATTATTGTGAGGTGGGGTGGGAGGCTTGACTCAATCAGAAGTCCTGAGTGAGGAAAAATTCATCACAGCTCCACTTCCACACTGAGGCATTAGCGAACAAGCCTCCAGCAGGAAAAATAACTTCCGCGCAGGCCACGTGGTACCTCCTGCAGATTGTCACATGTGGAACAGCCCGCTGGCCCTCCAGGCCATCTGGATACAGTGGACCCCTGAGATGAACTCACTTTAGTCCCAGCTAGGACGGCTGCTAGAGGGAGATAAAGCTTAGCTGCTTCCTTTCTGCTTCATTTTGGACTGTACTCTAGAAAGATATGTAAGAAATGGAATCCTCATTAGTAATTGCCCACTCCACTCCTTCACTCCCCAACACACACACACACACACACACACACACACACACACACACACACAGACATTCACAGTGTTCACCATAGTATATATTCTCACGGAGTTTTATTTGGCTTCTTGGACAAATAAACCAAGGCAGGTGAGAGCTGGATAAGCCGTGGGGTAGGTCAGCCACAGTGGTAGGATTTGAGTCTCCCGACCTAAGAGAAGGAACGTGCAGTGCCTGTTGACAGGCATGACCTTGTTCCATGCATGCTTCTTGCAACTTAAAGCATATCCAGAAACCTGTTCTAGCTTCCAGCGCAGAGAGTCACAGAGCCTCTGCTAGTAAAGGAGGCTTTGTTCTAAGAAGGCTGGTGCCTCTCGTGGATCTGGGCAGAAGAGAGGGCAAGGGGCTTCTGCCAGATGCTAGGCCAACCCAAAGAAAGGGCATCGGGTGTCTGCCCCCTATTTATTTAAAAAAAATAAGAAAGAAGGAACCTTCCACCATCACCACCACTGTGACCACTGCTCACTATTTTTTCAGGTTTGTGTACCCATATAATGCTTTTAACTGGAAAAGGCTATTATGTTTTATTTTTAAACAATTTAGTATGTTGAAGAAGATGAAGGAAGGGAAAACAGAACCAGCCTTAGAAATCCTGGAATAGTGACAGGGCCCAACAGGACCGGACCTTTCCTATGGAGAAAAACCATACTCCATGCTTTGTAAAAACATGGTCCTTACTATTAAGGAGGATGGCTATAATATTAGAAAGGAAGAGATGAATGGAAGACTGTCTTGGCTTAGAAAATCCATTTCTATTTTTTGTTCAACTGTGTCACTGTGATAAAAGTGGCCTGAGCATCACAAGACTTGCTAACCTTTTGTCATCTCCCCTCCCACTCTGTTCCCGAAAATGTTAGTGTTTTTTTCCTATCAGCCTTTCTCTTGCTTCAAACAGTAGTTTCTCCTCATAGACAAACATGACATCAGTTTATGAATTATCACTGATTTTTTTTTTTTTTTTTTTGCATGTACGTGAGCTGCCCTCTGTTCCCATCTTTGCACTATCCAATTGGAACTCTTAACCAAATGCCTTGGCCTCCTGACTCTCAAGTATATCAGTTTGGGGGTCATGAATTGATCCATTATTGTTCTTATAGTATTGAGTTAGCCTAAGAAGCCCCATTTGCAACATCATTCCCGTGCAGTTTTAATCTCCACTTAGGAAGTATTTAGATTAATTCTGGTGCTCATTGATTATATGTTAGTTTGGATTATTTTTAAGTAATTTTGTTTTAACTTTGAAAAACCACCACCAGTAGCTTGGCAGTACTACCACAGAATGTTCTGAGTGAGGAGCTTTGTTTTCAACAACCCCACTGTGATTTGGATACAGCCATTTGCTCATGAAGTGGGGAATTGCAGTGGAACTTCACCAACGGGCAGTTGTCGTAAAAGGACATCGGGATAAGCCCCTGTTTGTTAAATGAATTCAGGCGTAGGTCTATATACAAAATCTAACACATGTCCTGCTTTACCCGCTTGGTTTTCGGAATGCTAAGAGCTAAAGGCCTCTGGCTGCAGTGCCCAGGTCCAGCTTTCTCAGGGCCAGGCCGTTCCAGCCCATTTCCTGTCTCCTCTTCCTTCCCTTCTCACTAATTCATTAGCAGTCATTAAAGTGGAAGCTTAGCTTACAGTTTTCACCTTAGCTTTCTGTTTTCCTCTTCAGCTACCACTTCACATCTTCCCCAACACTCACCAATAAGAAGCTTTCAGCACGTGTGTCACAGAATATACAATCTTTAACGTTCATCAATAAATGATTCCTGTGGCCCTGATTTGTGTGAACAATGACTGCTAATTTCACTCAGGCTCACCGAACATTTGACCTTGGCAAGGTGACAAGTTGTAGATTATTTCTTTTATTTCCTGGGGTAGTCACTAGGATTTTTTTTTTAACATCCATTTTCTATGCCAGGAATTCCAAAGTCAAAATATACGTAAACCATTAGGTTGTAAACAAAAGCATCTAGCTGGAAGACAGTCTGAGGTCAAGTGTAACCATCCACTGCAGTACAGGGACCTCTCTCCAGTACCCCCAACACAGGGTCCTTTGGTGGCCAACTGCCACCCCTGTGAGGGGAGAAAACTCCCAGTCACCAGGCTGTGCACTCTGGTTGTTGGGTTGTCAGGTGCTTTGTGTGAGCTGAGGCCAGGATCTTAAGCTCTCTGTTTCTTCATATGAAATGGTGACTGTAATAAGAGCAGTTATTTCCCCCTAGAATTGTTGAGTGTGTTAAATCAATTAACACACATAAAACCTGTGGACAGTGCCTGGCAAGAGCTCAGTGCACGATCACTGCTCGTGGGTAATGCTGCCTCTGTAGGGGGAACCCTGGAGTAGCAGAGAGAGGAGGGATGAGAGTCGGTCTGACCCGTTAGAGCTCAGACTCGGCCAGTACCTAGCTCTGTGAACATGCTTAATTATTTTCTGAGCTTGGATTTCCTTCTGTGTAACATGTGGATAAGGAGTCCCTGGTATCTACTTGATGTAGCAGGCAGTCAGTCAAATGCCAAGTGCTTTAAAGGGTTAGCGAGAATTCATGTAAGTTGCCCGATACAGGGTAGACATGTATTAAACAATCATGATTCGTCACATTTCCTGCTTAGTTGAAGAGGCCAAAAAAGAAGGTTCTGTTTGCTTTGCCTTAGGAGACAGTATAGCACTGTGCTTGTCACATTAGTGCCTAATAGATATTGGAGTATTTTGCTCAAAGGAGTGAATAAAGGAGAATAAAGATGAAATTGAAGAGTAATTCAGGTTTGGAGCTTCTAAGAACCGAAGAAAGGACGTGAAAGATTTTTGCAAACCTAGAAATGAAAAACCTGTTACATTAACCTGTTAGAATGTATAAGATTCTCTGATGTGTATAAGCTCAGAGTTTCTAGTAATATTTCTCTTCAGTGATAGCAAAACTACACTGGTTCATGCGAGCCAAAAGAAAAGGCAGATTAGTATACTTTTAAGGAAGTTCAGGCTTTTTCCTTTCAAGTATTATAGTAACCCCCCTTTCTGGAGAATCCAGCTGAAAGAGTCTTTGTTAGGTGTCTTTTCTGCAGGTAAAGGAGATCCTAGCTGGTGCAACCAACCTCTTGCCCACCATCAACTCCAGACACCCCAGACCAACGAGTCATGACCTCCAGAATCCTCCAGAATCCTCAGGTATCCGCTGTGATACCTGGTTCACCACCTCTAAAAGGAGCCAGTCCCTGGCAAAGATGTCCCCATGACATTAATTCTTCTCTTTACCTTTAATGATCTGTTGATTGTAGGTTAAAGAGATGGTGACTAAGGGCAGCTTTTACATTGCCTGTTTTAATGAATAAACGGGAATTATTTTTAATTAGTGCTTCAGTTGTCTATGTAAACGATGCCCTCTGATGTGCTTAAGGGCCTTTTGAAAACCGTTTATTTCCTTAATTTTGTTAAGCATTGCTTGTTTGCAATGCTATTTGTGTTCTTTATGAGAAATCTTTTTTTTTTTTTAATTAATTAATTTATTTATTTATTTATTTTTGGCTCTGTTGGGTCTTCGTTTCTGTGCGAGGGCTTTCTCCAGTTGCGGCGAGCGGGGGCCACTCTTCATCGCGGTGCGCGGGCCTCTTACTGTCGCGGCCTCTCCCGTTGCGGAGCACAAGCTCCAGACGCGCAGGCTCAGTAGTTGTGGCTCACGGGCCTAGTTGCTCCGTGGCATGTGGGATCTTCCCAGACCAGGGCTCGAACCCGTGTCCCCTGCATTGGCAGGCAGATTCTTAACCACTGCGCCACCAGGGAAGCCCGAGAAATCTTTTAAGTAGAGATCATTTCCAGCCTTTGTGGACTAATCCAATTTTAGTGGAGATCATCTTGACAAGAACATTTACCATGTTTAGAATACCTTTCAGGGCAGTGGGTTTGCCTAGTCCAAGGGGAGTCTACCAGTGCAGAACAAGAAGGCACTTTCATGTAATTCAGAGCTGGCTTCATCTCCCAACCCTCTGCTCTCCTCAAAGACACATGAATGCGCCCCCCCAGTTTCCATGGCTACAGGGGTAGGGAGTGCAGATCCCCGGTAAACCTTGCCAAACCACCTTGAGCAGGGCTCTAGGCCCTTGGCCTGATAAAATCAGGCAGATGTTACCCAGGTGACAGCATACATTCAATGACAAGATGAAGCCACAGTTTGGCATTTGGGGATGAATAGATGTGAGTTAGTTATAGGACATAATCAGATCACTTGTCTTAGCCCCAATATCATATTCAAAATGTTTTCTCTCCTAAATTCTGGAAATTGCTCCCTGAGAAGTAACTTTTGGTTCCAAAAGTCCGATGTTGCCTATTAATAGATATATTTTTAGAATGTTTTTAAATATGACACTTCGGGTATTTCCCCCAGTTTCTTTTTTTAAAAAATCACCCTAGAATCAGTTTTCACCCACTAAAAGCCTTTTTGAGTTTTCTTTTTTTAGTCTATATTCCAGAATAGTAGCTTCAGAGTTGCCAACTGAAAAAGGACCTGTGTGTTGTGTATGCTGCTGGAAGCTATTTCCAAACACAAACTAAATAGTTTTAAAATACTAGTACATGGAGTATCTCATGGGGTTTTGTGTCTAGCAGGAAAAACCACTTGGCCTCAGTGCTCTAAAATCTGTCAAGTCTTCTGATCAGGAGCAGTAATTATCTTGAGAACCGAAAGGAAAAAAAATTACATTTGTCTTAGTAATTTCCAAGAAGGTAAATAAATGGTCCTTTTAGCAAAATGGTGTTAGGCTGTTCACTGCCAACTTTAAACTGCAGTGATAGAGTAATAGCTCTCCCTGCACTGTAGGAATGCTCCCATCAACTTGGATAAACTCCATAGGAACTAGCCCACATTTCTGTCCATACAATTTGTCCATCAGCAAGTGTTCATTGGGCTCCTTTTGCCTAGCACTGCTCTAGCAGCTGCATAAAATATCAGAACAATTCATTTACTCCATAAGGGAGAGTGATGTGCTGGAGTTAATAGATAATTGTTATTCATTCAAAAAAATTTAAACATCCACTACTAAAATTATTTTGTGTAGAACTAGGCACAAGTCTAGAATAAATAATGTTTTAGACCACAATTGAAAGTTCAGAGAAGGATATCTATTTATACAAATGCTTAATTCCTAATTGTGTGGCCTTTGGGGGTGGTTCTGCATGCTCTTTGGCCTTTTATGTGTTTAACTACATCACATTTTCTATTTTAGACTGAGCTCATGTAGCCAAAATTGTATCAGTTCAGCAGAAGCACTGCTGTGCTTGCTAACCTTCCTAATCCTGTGTATTTCCTGCATTATGATTTAGTTAACAAGTATTTAGCTAATTTAGCTTAATTGTGGAGCAAGGTAGTTAGAACTAAGATTTCCTGATTACTAGTGTTTTGGTTCCACTAATTTGATCTTGTGCTTCCTTTAGCTCACAGATTCCATTAACTACCCCAAGACACAAGTCTTTACACCGTCGGTAATGCTCTAGAGACATTTCCACCTTCTTTAGGTTTAACACCTACATCTCATTATCTTTTAAATGAGTTCTTGGACATACAAGTGGAAAAGAAAATCATGCGTGATTAATACTTCTGCCATGAATAAGAGCTAACTGTACATATAAAGAATATAACTTATTTTAAAATTTCTTCTGCAGTGAAATATTGTGTTGGTTAACAGTTACCAGGCTGAGGTTAAACAGACTTTAATTAAAAATTACAAGCCCATAGCACTACTGCATGCAAATCTAAGAACACCAAATGGACGCAAACCCTAAACTTGTTCAGCAGCAGCCCCTAGCATATATAATTTCAGGCTGTCAGTCTAGGAAGCAAATTCTACTTCTCATGTCCTATCTAAAAAGTATGTTTTTTTATACATGTCTAGTTATAGTGGCACATTCTTCACATTATTCCTGAATTGAATGTCTGAAGGTAACTGTAAACAGAGGATAGTGTAATCTAGTAGAATAATTTCTTGTGCAAATATTTTCAAAATGATTTTACTTTAACTGTGGCTGTCTTCTATTCATTGTCTCTGCTTTGGTTGACTGATTTAAAGAGATTTTTGTTTTCTTTTAGAGTCAGTCATCTAGGAAAGAGGAAAAGCATAGCTGGGGGAGGTTCCTAAAGCAGATCGTGGAAATCCACAAGGTAGACGTAGTATGTTTACCTGCCTTTGGTAAGTGTTAAGAACACAGCCTCTGGAGCCAGGCTCTCTGAGTTTTGTGATCTTGGGCAGGCTCCTTAACTGCTCCATGACTTAGTTTCCTCCTGTGTAAAATGGGTTAATAGTAATAGTACCTGTCTCAGGGAGCTGCCACAGTTAATACTTTGGAAACCTAGCTCCTAATGAGTGCTCAGTGATGATTGACAGTCATTGTTATCATTATTTCACCATGAATGTTTGGATGTGGTCATGATCTACAGTTTGGGCCCTGACATCAGAAAGACCTGAATTCAAACCCTCTGAGAGACCTTGGGCAAGTTGCTGAAACTCAGTTCATCACCTCTAAATGGGCATAATAATAACAACTACTTCATAGAGTTGTCGAATTAGACAATGTATGCAAGGTGCCTAGATTAGACTAGGTAGGACAGGTGGATCATAGCTGTTACCCTTTATTTCCTTCTGAAACACTGATAAAGCAACAGTTAAAGAACTCTACAGAATAGCAATAATCCTCTATGACTAAGAACAGGAAAGAATATCAACATTCTATAAGCTGGAAAGCAGAGAGAGTGGAAACTAACTTAGCAAACCCAAGAAAGCCAGTTACACTGTAGAATGAGCAAAAGGCTGAGGAATTGCTAGCAGAGATATCTCTGGAAATGGAGGGGAAAGTGGGGCTGGAAACAAGAGGACTCATTGAAAGTCAGTGTAAAAAGCAGACTCCCAGGTCCCCTTCTACATTCCTTCCAGCCGGGCTCTATTGAGGGCTAGGATGCCAAAATGAAATCAGGGCTTTTAAGTGAAAGTCTGCCTTCTGAATGCCAAGGTCCTTGGTTGTCTTCCCGTATCTGGCTCCCAGAGTGCTGGCAAGGAGGTTGAGACTCTCCAAGATGAGATGAGATGCGCCTTCTCTGGGATCCCTACCAGCCCAAGTGCATAGATCCAAGTACGCTGCCCTTGGAGGTTATTGAGCTAAAAAGCCCTGTCGTATCCCTGAAGCCCACAGTCCACATGCCCAGCCTGTGTGCACGGGGCTTCCAGTCGGCTGACTAGCGTCCCACGCTTCACTGGGACAGAGAGTCAGGGATCCCAGACCACAGTCCCCCGAGGGTGCATCGTAGCGGGGTGTACATGAGGCAGATCATTTGCTTGTGCCATTCAGGCCTCTTAGGTATGTTTGTTTAGGTTTTAGGATCCGTTCATTGCTTCAATCCTAGCATGTTCCAAGCGTACCCCTGGATTTGTCCTCAGGTATACCTCATACCTAGCTGGCACTCAGTGAATGTCAGCTGGCATCGTTACTCATTCAGCCATCACAGGACAGAGCAAGTCACCTTCCACTTGTTTCACCTACTTCCAGAATTAGAAGATGTGATTTGAACATTCAGCTGCTTTTATAACTCTGCCACTTGTGGAAGTTCCGCAGCAAAGAGGAAGAAACCCTGGATTAAAGGACAGGTTTTTAATTCTGCCACTAATAGTATGACCTTCGTGAAATCCTCTGATCTCTCTAGACCATGGTTACCACCAATGTAAAGGGGACAGATTAGACCATCTTTAGACGTGGCTTCCTTGCTCCCAAATACCCCACAATATCAGGACAAAAAGTGTTTCAGAACAAGTCTTTGAGGCTGACCTGGTTACTTTTCAGAAGTGTACGTGCATACTACTATAATTATAAAAAAATGTATCTGTAGTAATAAATAACTTTAAATCATGAAGATAGAAAATAGTAAAAACTGATCCAATATCTACCATGTTCCAGATGCTTGCGTTATCATATTTAATCTCATTTCATGGGATACTAGTGCTTTATGAAAGACATTCTGTTACCCCATTTTGCAGAGAAAGTAACTGAGGCTCTAAGAATTTTTTTTTTTTTTTAACATTTTGCCTACCTCCTGCTTTCATTTCATACCAAAGTGGATTATCACAGACATTGCAGTTAAGGGGGGAAGGTGTATATCTGCTAGCATCTATGCGTGTACATACATGTGCAGGTAAATGCTTGGGGTTGCTGTGTGCCAGGTGGTTGACGTTCATCATCTTGTTTTTACTTTTGGGTTTATTTATTTATGTATTTATTTATTTATGGCTGTGTTGCGTCTTCGTTTCTGTGCGAGGGCTTTCTCCAGTTGGCGGCAAGCGGGGGCCACTCTTCATCGTGGTGCGCGGGCCTCTCACTATCGCGGCCTCTCTTGTTGCGGAGCACGGGCTCCAGACACGCAGGCTCAGTAGTTGTGGCTCACGGGCCTAGTTGCTCCGTGGCATGTGGGATCTTCCCAGACCAGGGCTCGAACCCGTGTCCCCTGCATTGGCAGGCAGATTCTTAACCACTGCGCCACCAGGGAAGCCCGAGAAATCTTTTAAGTAGAGATCATTTCCAGCCTTTGTGGACTAATCCAATTTTAGTGGAGATCATCTTGACAAGAACATTTACCATGTTTAGAATACCTTTCAGGGCAGTGGGTTTGCCTAGTCCAAGGGGAGTCTACCAGTGCAGAACAAGAAGGCACTTTCATGTAATTCAGAGCTGGCTTCATCTCCCAACCCTCTGCTCTCCTCAAAGACACATGAATGCGCCCCCCCAGTTTCCATGGCTACAGGGGTAGGGAGTGCAGATCCCCGGTAAACCTTGCCAAACCACCTTGAGCAGGGCTCTAGGCCCTTGGCCTGATAAAATCAGGCAGATGTTACCCAGGTGACAGCATACATTCAATGACAAGATGAAGCCACAGTTTGGCATTTGGGGATGAATAGATGTGAGTTAGTTATAGGACGTAATCAGATCACTTGTCTTAGCCCCAATATCATATTCAAAATGTTTTCTCTCCTAAATTCTGGAAATTGCTCCCTGAGAAGTAACTTTTGGTTCCAAAAGTCCGATGTTGCCTATTAATAGATATATTTTTAGAATGTTTTTAAATATGACACTTCGGGTATTTCCCCCAGTTTCTTTTTTTAAAAAATCACCCTAGAATCAGTTTTCACCCACTAAAAGCCTTTTTGAGTTTTCTTTTTTTAGTCTATATTCCAGAATAGTAGCTTCAGAGTTGCCAACTGAAAAAGGACCTGTGTGTTGTGTATGCTGCTGGAAGCTATTTCCAAACACAAACTAAATAGTTTTAAAATACTAGTACATGGAGTATCTCATGGGGTTTTGTGTCTAGCAGGAAAAACCACTTGGCCTCAGTGCTCTAAAATCTGTCAAGTCTTCTGATCAGGAGCAGTAATTATCTTGAGAACCGAAAGGAAAAAAAAATTACATTTGTCTTAGTAATTTCCAAGAAGGTAAATAAATGGTCCTTTTAGCAAAATGGTGTTAGGCTGTTCACTGCCAACTTTAAACTGCAGTGATAGAGTAATAGCTCTCCCTGCACTGTAGGAATGCTCCCATCAACTTGGATAAACTCCATAGGAACTAGCCCACATTTCTGTCCATACAATTTGTCCATCAGCAAGTGTTCATTGGGCTCCTTTTGCCTAGCACTGCTCTAGCAGCTGCATAAAATATCAGAACAATTCATTTACTCCATAAGGGAGAGTGATGTGCTGGAGTTAATAGATAATTGTTATTCATTCAAAAAAATTTAAACATCCACTACTAAAATTATTTTGTGTAGAACTAGGCACAAGTCTAGAATAAATAATGTTTTAGACCACAATTGAAAGTTCAGAGAAGGATATCTATTTATACAAATGCTTAATTCCTAATTGTGTGGCCTTTGGGGGTGGTTCTGCATGCTCTTTGGCCTTTTATGTGTTTAACTACATCACATTTTCTATTTTAGACTGAGCTCATGTAGCCAAAATTGTATCAGTTCAGCAGAAGCACTGCTGTGCTTGCTAACCTTCCTAATCCTGTGTATTTCCTGCATTATGATTTAGTTAACAAGTATTTAGCTAATTTAGCTTAATTGTGGAGCAAGGTAGTTAGAACTAAGATTTCCTGATTACTAGTGTTTTGGTTCCACTAATTTGATCTTGTGCTTCCTTTAGCTCACAGATTCCATTAACTACCCCAAGACACAAGTCTTTACACCGTCGGTAATGCTCTAGAGACATTTCCACCTTCTTTAGGTTTAACACCTACATCTCATTATCTTTTAAATGAGTTCTTGGACATACAAGTGGAAAAGAAAATCATGCGTGATTAATACTTCTGCCATGAATAAGAGCTAACTGTACATATAAAGAATATAACTTATTTTAAAATTTCTTCTGCAGTGAAATATTGTGTTGGTTAACAGTTACCAGGCTGAGGTTAAACAGACTTTAATTAAAAACTACAAGCCCATAGCACTACTGCATGCAAATCTAAGAACACCAAATGGACGCAAACCCTAAACTTGTTCAGCAGCAGCCCCTAGCATATATAATTTCAGGCTGTCAGTCTAGGAAGCAAATTCTACTTCTCATGTCCTATCTAAAAAGTATGTTTTTTTATACATGTCTAGTTATAGTGGCACATTCTTCACATTATTCCTGAATTGAATGTCTGAAGGTAACTGTAAACAGAGGATAGTGTAATCTAGTAGAATAATTTCTTGTGCAAATATTTTCAAAATGATTTTACTTTAACTGTGGCTGTCTTCTATTCATTGTCTCTGCTTTGGTTGACTGATTTAAAGAGATTTTTGTTTTCTTTTAGAGTCAGTCATCTAGGAAAGAGGAAAAGCATAGCTGGGGGAGGTTCCTAAAGCAGATCGTGGAAATCCACAAGGTAGACGTAGTATGTTTACCTGCCTTTGGTAAGTGTTAAGAACACAGCCTCTGGAGCCAGGCTCTCTGAGTTTTGTGATCTTGGGCAGGCTCCTTAACTGCTCCATGACTTAGTTTCCTCCTGTGTAAAATGGGTTAATAGTAATAGTACCTGTCTCAGGGAGCTGCCACAGTTAATACTTTGGAAACCTAGCTCCTAATGAGTGCTCAGTGATGATTGACAGTCATTGTTATCATTATTTCACCATGAATGTTTGGATGTGGTCATGATCTACAGTTTGGGCCCTGACATCAGAAAGACCTGAATTCAAACCCTCTGAGAGACCTTGGGCAAGTTGCTGAAACTCAGTTCATCACCTCTAAATGGGCATAATAATAACAACTACTTCATAGAGTTGTCGAATTAGACAATGTATGCAAGGTGCCTAGATTAGACTAGGTAGGACAGGTGGATCATAGCTGTTACCCTTTATTTCCTTCTGAAACACTGATAAAGCAACAGTTAAAGAACTCTACAGAATAGCAATAATCCTCTATGACTAAGAACAGGAAAGAATATCAACATTCTATAAGCTGGAAAGCAGAGAGAGTGGAAACTAACTTAGCAAACCCAAGAAAGCCAGTTACACTGTAGAATGAGCAAAAGGCTGAGGAATTGCTAGCAGAGATATCTCTGGAAATGGAGGGGAAAGTGGGGCTGAAAACAAGAGGACTCATTGAAAGTCAGTGTAAAAAGCAGACTCCCAGGTCCCCTTCTACATTCCTTCCAGCCGGGCTCTATTGAGGGCTAGGATGCCAAAACGAAATCAGGGCTTTTAAGTGAAAGTCTGCCTTCTGAATGCCAAGGTCCTTGGTTGTCTTCCCGTATCTGGCTCCCAGAGTGCTGGCAAGGAGGTTGAGACTCTCCAAGATGAGATGAGATGCGCCTTCTCTGGGATCCCTACCAGCCCAAGTGCATAGATCCAAGTACGCTGCCCTTGGAGGTTATTGAGCTAAAAAGCCCTGTCGTATCCCTGAAGCCCACAGTCCACATGCCCAGCCTGTGTGCACGGGGCTTCCAGTCGGCTGACTAGCGTCCCACGCTTCACTGGGACAGAGAGTCAGGGATCCCAGACCACAGTCCCCCGAGGGTGCATCGTAGCGGGGTGTACATGAGGCAGATCATTTGCTTGTGCCATTCAGGCCTCTTAGGTATGTTTGTTTAGGTTTTGGATCCGTTCATTGCTTCAATCCTAGCATGTTCCAAGCGTACCCCTGGATTTGTCCTCAGGTATACCTCATACCTAGCTGGCACTCAGTGAATGTCAGCTGGCATCGTTACTCATTCAGCCATCACAGGACAGAGCAAGTCACCTTCCACTTGTTTCACCTACTTCCAGAATTAGAAGATGTGATTTGAACATTCAGCTGCTTTTATAACTCTGCCACTTGTGGAAGTTCCGCAGCAAAGAGGAAGAAACCCTGGATTAAAGGACAGGTTTTTAATTCTGCCACTAATAGTATGACCTTCGTGAAATCCTCTGATCTCTCTAGACCATGGTTACCACCAATGTAAAGGGGACAGATTAGACCATCTTTAGACGTGGCTTCCTTGCTCCCAAATACCCCACAATATCAGGACAAAAAGTGTTTCAGAACAAGTCTTTGAGGCTGACCTGGTTACTTTTCAGAAGTGTACGTGCATACTACTATAATTATAAAAAAATGTATCTGTAGTAATAAATAACTTTAAATCATGAAGATAGAAAATAGTAAAAACTGATCCAATATCTACCATGTTCCAGATGCTTGCATTATCATATTTAATCTCATTTCATGGGATACTAGTGCTTTATGAAAGACATTCTGTTACCCCATTTTGCAGAGAAAGTAACTGAGGCTCTAAGAATTTTTTTTTTTTTTTTAACATTTTGCCTACCTTCTGCTTTCATTTCATACCAAAGTGGATTATCACAGACATTGCAGTTAAGGGGGGAAGGTGTATATCTGCTAGCATCTATGCGTGTACATACATGTGCAGGTAAATGCTTGGGGTTGCTGTGTGCCAGGTGGTTGACGTTCATCATCTTGTTTTTACTTTTGGGTTTATTTATTTATGTATTTATTTATTTATGGCTGTGTTGCATCTTCGTTTCTGTGCGAGGGCTTTCTCCAGTTGGCGGCAAGCGGGGGCCACTCTTCATCGTGGTGCGCGGGCCTCTCACTATCGCGGCCTCTCTTGTTGCGGAGCACGGGCTCCAGACACGCAGGCTCAGTAGTTGTGGCTCACGGGCCCAGCTGCTCCGTGGCATGTGGGATCTTCCCAGACCAGGGCTCGAACCCGTGTCCCCTGCATTGGCAGGCAGATTCTTAACCACTGCGCCACCAGGGAAGCCCGAGAAATCTTTTAAGTAGAGATCATTTCCAGCCTTTGTGGACTAATCCAATTTTAGTGGAGATCATCTTGACAAGAACATTTACCATGTTTAGAATACCTTTCAGGGCAGTGGGTTTGCCTAGTCCAAGGGGAGTCTACCAGTGCAGAACAAGAAGGCACTTTCATGTAATTCAGAGCTGGCTTCATCTCCCAACCCTCTGCTCTCCTCAAAGACACATGAATGCGCCCCCCCAGTTTCCATGGCTACAGGGGTAGGGAGTGCAGATCCCCGGTAAACCTTGCCAAACCACCTTGAGCAGGGCTCTAGGCCCTTGGCCTGATAAAATCAGGCAGATGTTACCCAGGTGACAGCATACATTCAATGACAAGATGAAGCCACAGTTTGGCATTTGGGGATGAATAGATGTGAGTTAGTTATAGGACGTAATCAGATCACTTGTCTTAGCCCCAATATCATATTCAAAATGTTTTCTCTCCTAAATTCTGGAAATTGCTCCCTGAGAAGTAACTTTTGGTTCCAAAAGTCCGATGTTGCCTATTAATAGATATATTTTTAGAATGTTTTTAAATATGACACTTCGGGTATTTCCCCCAGTTTCTTTTTTTAAAAAATCACCCTAGAATCAGTTTTCACCCACTAAAAGCCTTTTTGAGTTTTCTTTTTTTAGTCTATATTCCAGAATAGTAGCTTCAGAGTTGCCAACTGAAAAAGGACCTGTGTGTTGTGTATGCTGCTGGAAGCTATTTCCAAACACAAACTAAATAGTTTTAAAATACTAGTACATGGAGTATCTCATGGGGTTTTGTGTCTAGCAGGAAAAACCACTTGGCCTCAGTGCTCTAAAATCTGTCAAGTCTTCTGATCAGGAGCAGTAATTATCTTGAGAACCGAAAGGAAAAAAAAATTACATTTGTCTTAGTAATTTCCAAGAAGGTAAATAAATGGTCCTTTTAGCAAAATGGTGTTAGGCTGTTCACTGCCAACTTTAAACTGCAGTGATAGAGTAATAGCTCTCCCTGCACTGTAGGAATGCTCCCATCAACTTGGATAAACTCCATAGGAACTAGCCCACATTTCTGTCCATACAATTTGTCCATCAGCAAGTGTTCATTGGGCTCCTTTTGCCTAGCACTGCTCTAGCAGCTGCATAAAATATCAGAACAATTCATTTACTCCATAAGGGAGAGTGATGTGCTGGAGTTAATAGATAATTGTTATTCATTCAAAAAAATTTAAACATCCACTACTAAAATTATTTTGTGTAGAACTAGGCACAAGTCTAGAATAAATAATGTTTTAGACCACAATTGAAAGTTCAGAGAAGGATATCTATTTATACAAATGCTTAATTCCTAATTGTGTGGCCTTTGGGGGTGGTTCTGCATGCTCTTTGGCCTTTTATGTGTTTAACTACATCACATTTTCTATTTTAGACTGAGCTCATGTAGCCAAAATTGTATCAGTTCAGCAGAAGCACTGCTGTGCTTGCTAACCTTCCTAATCCTGTGTATTTCCTGCATTATGATTTAGTTAACAAGTATTTAGCTAATTTAGCTTAATTGTGGAGCAAGGTAGTTAGAACTAAGATTTCCTGATTACTAGTGTTTTGGTTCCACTAATTTGATCTTGTGCTTCCTTTAGCTCACAGATTCCATTAACTACCCCAAGACACAAGTCTTTACACCGTCGGTAATGCTCTAGAGACATTTCCACCTTCTTTAGGTTTAACACCTACATCTCATTATCTTTTAAATGAGTTCTTGGACATACAAGTGGAAAAGAAAATCATGCGTGATTAATACTTCTGCCATGAATAAGAGCTAACTGTACATATAAAGAATATAACTTATTTTAAAATTTCTTCTGCAGTGAAATATTGTGTTGGTTAACAGTTACCAGGCTGAGGTTAAACAGACTTTAATTAAAAACTACAAGCCCATAGCACTACTGCATGCAAATCTAAGAACACCAAATGGACGCAAACCCTAAACTTGTTCAGCAGCAGCCCCTAGCATATATAATTTCAGGCTGTCAGTCTAGGAAGCAAATTCTACTTCTCATGTCCTATCTAAAAAGTATGTTTTTTTATACATGTCTAGTTATAGTGGCACATTCTTCACATTATTCCTGAATTGAATGTCTGAAGGTAACTGTAAACAGAGGATAGTGTAATCTAGTAGAATAATTTCTTGTGCAAATATTTTCAAAATGATTTTACTTTAACTGTGGCTGTCTTCTATTCATTGTCTCTGCTTTGGTTGACTGATTTAAAGAGATTTTTGTTTTCTTTTAGAGTCAGTCATCTAGGAAAGAGGAAAAGCATAGCTGGGGGAGGTTCCTAAAGCAGATCGTGGAAATCCACAAGGTAGACGTAGTATGTTTACCTGCCTTTGGTAAGTGTTAAGAACACAGCCTCTGGAGCCAGGCTCTCTGAGTTTTGTGATCTTGGGCAGGCTCCTTAACTGCTCCATGACTTAGTTTCCTCCTGTGTAAAATGGGTTAATAGTAATAGTACCTGTCTCAGGGAGCTGCCACAGTTAATACTTTGGAAACCTAGCTCCTAATGAGTGCTCAGTGATGATTGACAGTCATTGTTATCATTATTTCACCATGAATGTTTGGATGTGGTCATGATCTACAGTTTGGGCCCTGACATCAGAAAGACCTGAATTCAAACCCTCTGAGAGACCTTGGGCAAGTTGCTGAAACTCAGTTCATCACCTCTAAATGGGCATAATAATAACAACTACTTCATAGAGTTGTCGAATTAGACAATGTATGCAAGGTGCCTAGATTAGACTAGGTAGGACAGGTGGATCATAGCTGTTACCCTTTATTTCCTTCTGAAACACTGATAAAGCAACAGTTAAAGAACTCTACAGAATAGCAATAATCCTCTATGACTAAGAACAGGAAAGAATATCAACATTCTATAAGCTGGAAAGCAGAGAGAGTGGAAACTAACTTAGCAAACCCAAGAAAGCCAGTTACACTGTAGAATGAGCAAAAGGCTGAGGAATTGCTAGCAGAGATATCTCTGGAAATGGAGGGGAAAGTGGGGCTGAAAACAAGAGGACTCATTGAAAGTCAGTGTAAAAAGCAGACTCCCAGGTCCCCTTCTACATTCCTTCCAGCCGGGCTCTATTGAGGGCTAGGATGCCAAAA
Organism: Balaenoptera acutorostrata; assembly: GCF_949987535.1. Classification (NCBI taxonomy): domain Eukaryota; kingdom Metazoa; phylum Chordata; class Mammalia; order Artiodactyla; family Balaenopteridae; genus Balaenoptera; species Balaenoptera acutorostrata. The sequence continues at coordinate 146,333,256 of NC_080064.1, forward strand.
CGAAATCAGGGCTTTTAAGTGAAAGTCTGCCTTCTGAATGCCAAGGTCCTTGGTTGTCTTCCCGTATCTGGCTCCCAGAGTGCTGGCAAGGAGGTTGAGACTCTCCAAGATGAGATGAGATGCGCCTTCTCTGGGATCCCTACCAGCCCAAGTGCATAGATCCAAGTACGCTGCCCTTGGAGGTTATTGAGCTAAAAAGCCCTGTCGTATCCCTGAAGCCCACAGTCCACATGCCCAGCCTGTGTGCACGGGGCTTCCAGTCGGCTGACTAGCGTCCCACGCTTCACTGGGACAGAGAGTCAGGGATCCCAGACCACAGTCCCCCGAGGGTGCATCGTAGCGGGGTGTACATGAGGCAGATCATTTGCTTGTGCCATTCAGGCCTCTTAGGTATGTTTGTTTAGGTTTTGGATCCGTTCATTGCTTCAATCCTAGCATGTTCCAAGCGTACCCCTGGATTTGTCCTCAGGTATACCTCATACCTAGCTGGCACTCAGTGAATGTCAGCTGGCATCGTTACTCATTCAGCCATCACAGGACAGAGCAAGTCACCTTCCACTTGTTTCACCTACTTCCAGAATTAGAAGATGTGATTTGAACATTCAGCTGCTTTTATAACTCTGCCACTTGTGGAAGTTCCGCAGCAAAGAGGAAGAAACCCTGGATTAAAGGACAGGTTTTTAATTCTGCCACTAATAGTATGACCTTCGTGAAATCCTCTGATCTCTCTAGACCATGGTTACCACCAATGTAAAGGGGACAGATTAGACCATCTTTAGACGTGGCTTCCTTGCTCCCAAATACCCCACAATATCAGGACAAAAAGTGTTTCAGAACAAGTCTTTGAGGCTGACCTGGTTACTTTTCAGAAGTGTACGTGCATACTACTATAATTATAAAAAAATGTATCTGTAGTAATAAATAACTTTAAATCATGAAGATAGAAAATAGTAAAAACTGATCCAATATCTACCATGTTCCAGATGCTTGCATTATCATATTTAATCTCATTTCATGGGATACTAGTGCTTTATGAAAGACATTCTGTTACCCCATTTTGCAGAGAAAGTAACTGAGGCTCTAAGAATTTTTTTTTTTTTTTTAACATTTTGCCTACCTTCTGCTTTCATTTCATACCAAAGTGGATTATCACAGACATTGCAGTTAAGGGGGGAAGGTGTATATCTGCTAGCATCTATGCGTGTACATACATGTGCAGGTAAATGCTTGGGGTTGCTGTGTGCCAGGTGGTTGACGTTCATCATCTTGTTTTTACTTTTGGGTTTATTTATTTATGTATTTATTTATGGCTGTGTTGCGTCTTCGTTTCTGTGCGAGGGCTTTCTCCAGTTGGCGGCAAGCGGGGGCCACTCTTCATCGTGGTGCGCGGGCCTCTCACTATCGCGGCCTCTCTTGTTGCGGAGCACGGGCTCCAGACACGCAGGCTCAGTAGTTGTGGCTCACGGGCCTAGTTGCTCCGTGGCATGTGGGATCTTCCCAGACCAGGGCTCGAACCCGTGTCCCCTGCATTGGCAGGCAGATTCTTAACCACTGCGCCACCAGGGAAGCCCGAGAAATCTTTTAAGTAGAGATCATTTCCAGCCTTTGTGGACTAATCCAATTTTAGTGGAGATCATCTTGACAAGAACATTTACCATGTTTAGAATACCTTTCAGGGCAGTGGGTTTGCCTAGTCCAAGGGGAGTCTACCAGTGCAGAACAAGAAGGCACTTTCATGTAATTCAGAGCTGGCTTCATCTCCCAACCCTCTGCTCTCCTCAAAGACACATGAATGCGCCCCCCCAGTTTCCATGGCTACAGGGGTAGGGAGTGCAGATCCCCGGTAAACCTTGCCAAACCACCTTGAGCAGGGCTCTAGGCCCTTGGCCTGATAAAATCAGGCAGATGTTACCCAGGTGACAGCATACATTCAATGACAAGATGAAGCCACAGTTTGGCATTTGGGGATGAATAGATGTGAGTTAGTTATAGGACGTAATCAGATCACTTGTCTTAGCCCCAATATCATATTCAAAATGTTTTCTCTCCTAAATTCTGGAAATTGCTCCCTGAGAAGTAACTTTTGGTTCCAAAAGTCCGATGTTGCCTATTAATAGATATATTTTTAGAATGTTTTTAAATATGACACTTCGGGTATTTCCCCCAGTTTCTTTTTTTAAAAAATCACCCTAGAATCAGTTTTCACCCACTAAAAGCCTTTTTGAGTTTTCTTTTTTTAGTCTATATTCCAGAATAGTAGCTTCAGAGTTGCCAACTGAAAAAGGACCTGTGTGTTGTGTATGCTGCTGGAAGCTATTTCCAAACACAAACTAAATAGTTTTAAAATACTAGTACATGGAGTATCTCATGGGGTTTTGTGTCTAGCAGGAAAAACCACTTGGCCTCAGTGCTCTAAAATCTGTCAAGTCTTCTGATCAGGAGCAGTAATTATCTTGAGAACCGAAAGGAAAAAAAAATTACATTTGTCTTAGTAATTTCCAAGAAGGTAAATAAATGGTCCTTTTAGCAAAATGGTGTTAGGCTGTTCACTGCCAACTTTAAACTGCAGTGATAGAGTAATAGCTCTCCCTGCACTGTAGGAATGCTCCCATCAACTTGGATAAACTCCATAGGAACTAGCCCACATTTCTGTCCATACAATTTGTCCATCAGCAAGTGTTCATTGGGCTCCTTTTGCCTAGCACTGCTCTAGCAGCTGCATAAAATATCAGAACAATTCATTTACTCCATAAGGGAGAGTGATGTGCTGGAGTTAATAGATAATTGTTATTCATTCAAAAAAATTTAAACATCCACTACTAAAATTATTTTGTGTAGAACTAGGCACAAGTCTAGAATAAATAATGTTTTAGACCACAATTGAAAGTTCAGAGAAGGATATCTATTTATACAAATGCTTAATTCCTAATTGTGTGGCCTTTGGGGGTGGTTCTGCATGCTCTTTGGCCTTTTATGTGTTTAACTACATCACATTTTCTATTTTAGACTGAGCTCATGTAGCCAAAATTGTATCAGTTCAGCAGAAGCACTGCTGTGCTTGCTAACCTTCCTAATCCTGTGTATTTCCTGCATTATGATTTAGTTAACAAGTATTTAGCTAATTTAGCTTAATTGTGGAGCAAGGTAGTTAGAACTAAGATTTCCTGATTACTAGTGTTTTGGTTCCACTAATTTGATCTTGTGCTTCCTTTAGCTCACAGATTCCATTAACTACCCCAAGACACAAGTCTTTACACCGTCGGTAATGCTCTAGAGACATTTCCACCTTCTTTAGGTTTAACACCTACATCTCATTATCTTTTAAATGAGTTCTTGGACATACAAGTGGAAAAGAAAATCATGCGTGATTAATACTTCTGCCATGAATAAGAGCTAACTGTACATATAAAGAATATAACTTATTTTAAAATTTCTTCTGCAGTGAAATATTGTGTTGGTTAACAGTTACCAGGCTGAGGTTAAACAGACTTTAATTAAAAACTACAAGCCCATAGCACTACTGCATGCAAATCTAAGAACACCAAATGGACGCAAACCCTAAACTTGTTCAGCAGCAGCCCCTAGCATATATAATTTCAGGCTGTCAGTCTAGGAAGCAAATTCTACTTCTCATGTCCTATCTAAAAAGTATGTTTTTTTATACATGTCTAGTTATAGTGGCACATTCTTCACATTATTCCTGAATTGAATGTCTGAAGGTAACTGTAAACAGAGGATAGTGTAATCTAGTAGAATAATTTCTTGTGCAAATATTTTCAAAATGATTTTACTTTAACTGTGGCTGTCTTCTATTCATTGTCTCTGCTTTGGTTGACTGATTTAAAGAGATTTTTGTTTTCTTTTAGAGTCAGTCATCTAGGAAAGAGGAAAAGCATAGCTGGGGGAGGTTCCTAAAGCAGATCGTGGAAATCCACAAGGTAGACGTAGTATGTTTACCTGCCTTTGGTAAGTGTTAAGAACACAGCCTCTGGAGCCAGGCTCTCTGAGTTTTGTGATCTTGGGCAGGCTCCTTAACTGCTCCATGACTTAGTTTCCTCCTGTGTAAAATGGGTTAATAGTAATAGTACCTGTCTCAGGGAGCTGCCACAGTTAATACTTTGGAAACCTAGCTCCTAATGAGTGCTCAGTGATGATTGACAGTCATTGTTATCATTATTTCACCATGAATGTTTGGATGTGGTCATGATCTACAGTTTGGGCCCTGACATCAGAAAGACCTGAATTCAAACCCTCTGAGAGACCTTGGGCAAGTTGCTGAAACTCAGTTCATCACCTCTAAATGGGCATAATAATAACAACTACTTCATAGAGTTGTCGAATTAGACAATGTATGCAAGGTGCCTAGATTAGACTAGGTAGGACAGGTGGATCATAGCTGTTACCCTTTATTTCCTTCTGAAACACTGATAAAGCAACAGTTAAAGAACTCTACAGAATAGCAATAATCCTCTATGACTAAGAACAGGAAAGAATATCAACATTCTATAAGCTGGAAAGCAGAGAGAGTGGAAACTAACTTAGCAAACCCAAGAAAGCCAGTTACACTGTAGAATGAGCAAAAGGCTGAGGAATTGCTAGCAGAGATATCTCTGGAAATGGAGGGGAAAGTGGGGCTGGAAACAAGAGGACTCATTGAAAGTCAGTGTAAAAAGCAGACTCCCAGGTCCCCTTCTACATTCCTTCCAGCCGGGCTCTATTGAGGGCTAGGATGCCAAAATGAAATCAGGGCTTTTAAGTGAAAGTCTGCCTTCTGAATGCCAAGGTCCTTGGTTGTCTTCCCATATCTGGCTCCCAGAGTGCTGGCAAGGAGGTTGAGACTCTCCAAGATGAGATGAGATGCGCCTTCTCTGGGATCCCTACCAGCCCAAGTGCATAGATCCAAGTACGCTGCCCTTGGAGGTTATTGAGCTAAAAAGCCCTGTCGTATCCCTGAAGCCCACAGTCCACATGCCCAGCCTGTGTGCACGGGGCTTCCAGTCGGCTGACTAGCGTCCCACGCTTCACTGGGACAGAGAGTCAGGGATCCCAGACCACAGTCCCCCGAGGGTGCATCGTAGCGGGGTGTACATGAGGCAGATCATTTGCTTGTGCCATTCAGGCCTCTTAGGTATGTTTGTTTAGGTTTTAGGATCCGTTCATTGCTTCAATCCTAGCATGTTCCAAGCGTACCCCTGGATTTGTCCTCAGGTATACCTCATACCTAGCTGGCACTCAGTGAATGTCAGCTGGCATCGTTACTCATTCAGCCATCACAGGACAGAGCAAGTCACCTTCCACTTGTTTCACCTACTTCCAGAATTAGAAGATGTGATTTGAACATTCAGCTGCTTTTATAACTCTGCCACTTGTGGAACTTCCGCAGCAGAGAGGAAGAAACCCTGGATTAAAGGACAGGTTTTTAATTCTGCCACTAATAGTATGACCTTCGCGAAATCCTCTGATCTCTCTAGACCATGGTTACCACCAATGTAAAGGGGACAGATTAGACCATCTTTAGACGTGGCTTCCTTGCTCCCAAATACCCCACAATATCAGGACAAAAAGTGTTTCAGAACAAGTCTTTGAGGCTGACCTGGTTACTTTTCAGAAGTGTACGTGCATACTACTATAATTATAAAAAAATGTATCTGTAGTAATAAATAACTTTAAATCATGCAGATAGAAAATAGTAAAAACTGATCCAATATCTACCATGTTCCAGATGCTTGCATTATCATATTTAATCTCATTTCATGGGATACTAGTGCTTTATGAAAGACATTCTGTTACCCCATTTTTCAGAGAAAGTAACTGAGGCTCTAAGATTTTTTTTTTTTTTTAACATTTTGCCTACCTCCTGCTTTCATTTCATACCAAAGTGGATTATCACAGACATTGCAGTTAAGGGGGGAAGGTGTATATCTGCTAGCATCTATGCGTGTACATACATGTGCAGGTAAATGCTTGGGGTTGCTGTGTGCCAGGTGGTTGACGTTCATCATCTTGTTTTTACTTTTGGGTTTATTTATTTATTTATGGCTGTGTTGCGTCTTCGTTTCTGTGCGAGGGCTTTCTCTAGTTGCGGCAAGCGGGGGCCACTCTTCATCGCGGTGCGCGGACTTCTCACTATCACGGCCTCTCTTGTTGCGGAGCACAGGCTCCAGACGCGCAGGCTCAGTAGTTGTGGCTCACGGGCCCAGTTGCTCCACGGCATGTGGGATCTTCCCAGATCAGGGCTCGAACCCGTGTCCCCTGCATTGGCAGGCAGACTCTCAACCACTGCGCCACCAGGGAAGCCCCTCTAAGAATTTTTACGTACAGAATTTACAGATAGTACGTGGCACAGTCTGGATTTTGAAGATCTGGCCACATCTAGAGGCCCAGTTCTCCAAACCTCACCATGCACCTCTTTTCTGAACTCTGTTTGGTGCTTCCCCAGTAAGATCATTACACTCATTCTAGTTCCTTCTCAACTGCTGTCAGTTTTTAATCTGGCTTTATTGCCTTTCCCTGGAAAGTTATATGTTTCCCCCTAAAGTTGATTGGCATTGGAGTCATAAACAAACCGAGACCTACAGGCCTTTCACAAAGTTAGTTTGGTCTGAGTTCTCAAAGTCCAAGGGCATTTAAAATGTTCTGCCTGTGTGTGGGACTTCCCTGGTGGTACAGTGGTTAAGACTCCTCACTTCCACTGCAGGGGGCGCAGATTCGATCCCTTGTCGGGGAACTGAGATCCCCCAATCTGCCCTGTGTGGCCAAAAAAAAAAAATGTTCTGCATGTGTGAAATAACACAATGTTAAAATTTCTGCATAGCTGAACTTCTATAGGATGTGTAGTTTTTCCCAGTGCGGCCAAACGTGCAGATCATTGTTCTTCAGTGGATTATGTGACATACCAATTGCCCTTTGAGATTGCAGAGTATATAGACGTACAAGGAAATATTTTAACAGATCTTTGTACATAAATCTGTTTTCTGTTTAATGTTGATTTTAAAGTGTATAAAAATAAGGAGAGAACATAAAATAGATTTGATGAAGCAAACAGGAAAATCTTTTAAAGAAGTTTGGGGGTGGCTGGAGGTGAGAACTCCCTCCAAACTTGGCTGTGCAATTTTTTCAATTGGGTAAAAGATACTTAAAGTTTGCTATTTTAAGCATTTTTAAGTGGACAGTTCAGTGGCATTAAATACACTCATATTTTTGTGCAACCATCACCATCATCTATTTCCAGAACTTTTTTCATCTCGCAAAACCGAAACTCTGTACCCGTTAAACACTTAACTCCCCATTCTCCCCTCCCCCTAGCCCCTGGCAACAACCCTATGCTTTCTGTCTGCATGAATTTGACTACTCTAGTTTGCTGTGCATTTTTGTAGAAGGTCTTACATGCCATGATCAGTATTATAATTAAGAGAGTAACAGCTGACGTGTATTACTGTTGTTACCCAAAAGGTTTATGGTGAAAATATTTCAAAGGTATTTAGAGTGAAATGACGTATGTTAAGCTCTCAGTGAGAAGGATCTCACTGCCATCAGTGCAGGAAGAGGTTGTATGCTGTGGAGAGGGCCATGGCATTGTCCTAGGAAAGCCAAGAATTTAGGTCCTCTTAACCCAATTTTTAAAAAGCAGCATGATGACACTCCAGTCTGGTCCATCTAAAACATTCCCCTGGATTGTGGTTTCCTCTTGACCACATATAAAGTGTATTTATTTCAGGGGGAAAAATACACACACACACACACACACACACATGCATACACACACACAGTGCTGGTAAACCAGGTCTCTGGGTGAAAAAAGTCCTGATTTATACCATTTGTGAATTTCCATAGTGTAAATACTCCCACAAAGGCTGATTTCAAACCACCAGCAGTTCACTCACAGAATTCCTGAATATTTAACAGTTGGCACTCCCCAGTAAGAGCCAGCTCCAGCATACCACTGGATATGTGTATTATTTGGCCAGCATAAATAACCATTTTTAAAAATTTAAATTTGAATGCCTTTGGACAGGCACTCACTGATGACTGTTGTTACCAGTTGTACCTGCTCCCTTTATTCCCTCTTGTTTACTCAGGGCCTCCATCCCTTCTTGTTACTTGCCTGGCCTTGACTTGCTTTGGTCTGGGAGGTGCAGATGCTGTTTTCTCAGTCACGGCCGTGGGAGGATTGCCAGGGTTCTTGCCTGTGTCTTTAAAATTGTATGTGCCTTCCAGGCCTGTGTCTCATCTTTAGGTATTAGAACATAAAGGGGAAGTTTGAGATTGTGTGAGCTACTCTTACTCCCACCCTCTTTAATTCATATAGATTTGGCTTTTTTAAGGATGTGAAATAATTATTGAAAAATGTCTATGCAGTGTTCTTATCCCCTTTCAGCCAATAACACTCTGACCTTGGGCAACTTATAAAATATCTGTTCACATTTGAGATTTTATGTCAGTATCCCATAAAGTCTTTAATGCAGGAAACCTTGGATTTTGGTAAAAGATATCCTTTAAATCGCCTTCACGTGGTGTTTCCACAGTGCTGTGGTATATGCCAGGATACAAACAGGGTTGTTTGTTTTGTTCTTTAAATTATCCTTCAGAAAAGTGATGCCACCTTGTATTTGAGTCACGTGGTACAGGGCTTTCTTGTTGTTTTAAACACGAAGTTTGAGAGAGACATATTAGCCTAAAACACTTAACTTTATTAGTTAGGGATCACTTTAGATGCTTTTAGAGATCTTCTGACAGAATCAGTTTTGCTTCTAAGTGAGGAAAAAATCACTGTGTCATTGTAAACAACCTTTTAACAGTTATTTTGAAAGAACCATGCAATAAGTGGTGAACAATGTGGAGGTCACCACTCCTAAATGTTTATTTATGGCTTGGAATTAAATTTCCAAGGCCACAGCATACAAAAATTCAAAATGCATTTTATTTCAAACAAATTAGAAGAGAAGATGGAAACATTAGAAGACTCAAAAAGTTAGTGACTCTGATTGTGAAAGCACTGATGTCTGATGCACCTGAAAAGTTTAAATTAATTCCTGAGATATTAGTGTGAAAAAAGTAGTATTTCTAAATTAATATGATTTTTTACACAGTATGTGATTTTATATATTATGTGTAGCCGAATTAATAAATTATATATTACAGTTAGTCACCTGAAGGTTCCAACCACATACCTAAAAGATTATAAATTTAAGCTTCCAAGACACATTTCTGAGGATATTTTATTTGGAAAAACGGGGATCACCTTGTATTTAGGCCTGTGTTGTTCATTAAAGCTCTTAAACATGTATTTTAACATATTTTTCTCCCGTTGCCAGTTACCTTTTTTTCCCTAATACTCAGATAGGAAAAGATTTTCACCTAAATAAGAGGCAAAGAATGAGGGAACAAGCAAACTGTCTCTTAAGACTTATTTGTGGGACTTCCCTGGTAGTCCAGGGGTTAAGACTCTGCGCTTCCACTGCAAGGGGCGCGAGTTCGATCCCTGGTTGGGGAACTAAGATCCCGCATGCGGCGCGGCCAAAAAAAAAAAAAGAAAAAAAAAATTTTTTTTTTTTTAAAGACTTATTTGCCTAGGAGGATCTAGAGAGTAAGAAGAATGTAGAAAATAGATCGAACACTCAGAAACCATTTTACATAAGGTAGACTTAGTAAACTGAGGCTTATTGCACCATTAATAAACCCTAATTTGAAAGCCTCCTAATTAAAGAACCTCAGAGAGATAAGAAATGACAGCAGCTGGGGACATAGGTCACTTCTTCTTACCTTGTCTCCCCAGCTTGGTGGCAGGCTGCCAAAGGGGACCCAGTCGCATCATGGTCCCACATCAATAGCAAGTGCTCAGCTCTGATGTCTGATGGGAATGGACGCCCAAGTTGAGGGCAAATGTGGAGAAAGATCAAAATGAGAGCTTCTCTAGAAGGCTTCCAAAAGACTGAGAAGATAAGCAAATAAAGACAGTCATGGTCAAACACACTCCTTTAAAGCATCTCAGGATCAATTCTATTTGTGACATTTAGAATGAAGATATTTCTAGCGGCACGTTTCTCCAAAAGGAGAGAAAAAAAAAAGGATGTGCTTATTACTCTTTATTGCCCTAAGTACCATATTTCAGTTTTAAAGAGCTTTTTCAATCCAGATGCTAGCTGCAACCAATCATTCTTTTCCTAGCTCTGGGCTAAAAGTACGTCAATAATGGAACAACACCAGCTTTGATTATTGACAGTCAAGTCTGTGTCTAAAAATCTAGTGACTGTGTCCACATTGTAAAATAATCGTACCATGGCAGAACTAATGCTTGTAGTAGCAAGACAGCCTGGAGGTACTATTGAAACAACGACTTCCCCTCATTTCCTCTGACTTCTGGTGGGAAGAGGTTACAGAAGGGTAAAGGAGAGAGTGTACGGGCTGGGAGCTAAATTTAGAATTAGCCAGGATTCATCATAGAAGTAAAGGAAAAGATGATAAATGAAAAAAAGAAATCAGTTCTTTTCCACCAATCAGAAACTTAAAACACCTGTGTGTGAAAACATAAAAAGATTTTTTTTAAGCATACTTTAAAAAAATCATAATACATGCAACAGAGAATTTCTATATTTTATAAATATGTATAGTAATAGAAAAGGAATTCATACAAAGAGTTCATAGGCAAAAGAGTAAAAGATATTGTGGTCTCAATTGCTTCTCTTCCCCCAGCAAGCCCCCTGACTCCTGCTAAGAGACCCCACCCCGCTTTCCTAGTGGTCGGCACCTGATGAAAGGCAGGCTCAGCAGTGTTTCCTTGGGATCCTTGTAACTGGAGCTAACAGGGGTCCCTCTTGCCTGTTGGGTCACAGAGTTGGAAGGATTGAATCTGGGGTTGCCATAGGGTCTTTCTTTTTTTAAATTTTTATTGGAGTATAGTTGATTTACAATGCTGTGTTAGTTTCTGCCGTACAGCAAAGTGAATCAGGTATGCATATACATATATCTACTCTTTTTTAGATTCTTTTCTCATATAGGTCATTACAGAGTGCCATAGGGTCTTGAAAAATGAAACCAAGGTGATAAGCAAAGATGAGAGCCAGGGAGAGAGGGAGCATTGCTTGACCACCTAGATCCCTTTCGGTCTGAGGTCAGATTCACTCCTGTGAAGTAAGCCAGTAAATTCTGGGCCTTCAGACAGGTGTTCTGTCCGTCTGTAGTGCTTCTCTGCCATCCCTCTGACACAGATGTGACCCCGCTCTCACCTGCCTTGCTCCTGCATGAATGTCTGTTAGGATCCACATGGATAGACTATGTGTAATAAGTAAAGGATTTATCTAAAAAATAATTGCATTCTAATATATACCCATTCAGAAAGACAGCATTGTCTCCTAATTTATTCTGATTCTTTAGGACATCTAGGAACAGGCCCTCAAGCTTCAGTTTCATTCCCTTCTAGAAAAATGCACCACTGCCCAGACCATTTCTGCGTTAACAGACGTGTCAGCTTTCCGTTGCTTGCCCAAAAAGATACCTTTACTTGAAATGTCAACCCACCCATTATGCATTTGTAGCAAGAAAGTAAAAGCACTTGTTTATATCCATATTTCACCCTTTTAATCAGTAACCCTAAACCTCCTTTATTTCCCATTTAGTCACCACCATTTCCTACTGTCAGCTAAGCCAAAAATCTGGCTGTTATCTTTCACTATACTTTTCCTCTTCCATCTCCTGTATACACTCAATTAACCTCAAGTCTTTTCTATTCTTTTTTTTTTTTATTGCATTTTTTATTTATTTATTTTTAAAGTTTTTTATATTTATTTTTGGCTGTGTTGGGTCTTTGTTTATGTGCAAGGGCTTTCTCTAGTTGAGGCAAGTGGGGGCCACTCTTCATCGTGGTGCGTGGGCCTCTCACTATCGTGGCGTCTCTTGTTGCGGAGCACAGGCTCCAGACGTGCAGGCTCAGTAACTGTGGCTCACGGGCCTAGTTGCTCCGCGGCATGTGGGATCTTCCCAGACAAGGGCTCGAACCCATGTACCCTGCATTGGCAGGCAGATTCTCAACCACTGCGCCACCAGGGAAGCCCTTTTCTATTCTTATATTATCATTTTGCATTTGGAGTTTTTTCTCAGATATTTGCAGTTGCTTCCTGAGGGCAGGGATCTCATCGGTCTTCTCTTGTTGTTACCCTCAAAGCCTAGCAAGGTGCCTAGTACATAGTGGACACTCAGTAATTTTCTTGATAACTCTCACGTCTGTTCCCTTGTCTCTAATTCCCAGAGTCATTAGCCATCTTATCAATACAAGCTAGCATTTGGTATGCACTTCCTGTACAACAGGCAACCCAGTGAAGTAGGTACAACTTTTATCCCCATTTCATAAGTGAGGAAACTGAAGCACAGAGGTTACATAATCTGCTCAAGGTGACACGAGTAGAAAGTGAAGAGGAAGACTGACTGCAGAACCCATACTCTTGTTATCTGCTATGCTGTCTCCTCTTGTCTTGCTAGCTTCTCAGAGAATCTCTTCTGACTTACAGGGACAGCTTCCTGACAAGCTCTCTGATCCCATCTTTTTTTCAAGTGGAGTATAGTTGATTTACAGTATTATATTAGTTTCAGGTGTATGACATAGTGATTCAATATTTTTATAGATTATACTCCATGTCAAGCTATTATAAAATATCGGCTATATTCCCTGTGCTGTACATTATACCCTTGTATCTTATTTTATACCTAGTAGTTTGTACCTCTTAATCCCCTTCCCCTATTTTCCCCCTCCCCCCCGAGCCCTCTCTGATTCCATCTTTAAAACGCAATTCTGACATGACAGAAGCTTCATAAACTCCTGCAGTAGTTCTACCTTATGTCAAAGGAAAATCTAAATGCCCAACGTGAACCATTCATGGGCCAGCCCCTGCCCACCTCACCACCTTGTCTTTCACACAGCCTCCTGGCACCCCATGCTCTCTGTGGCTCTACCGGACTCCATACAACTATGCATGCCTGGTTCTCTTCTCTCCCTGCCAGGTATACATTCTTCAAGACCCAATCCTGCCTCTCCGTCTCCAGGAAGCTTCCCTGATCTCCTCCTCTGGGTTGTGTCATTGCAAGTGCTTCCACCACACATACTTGTATCTTCTTTTTAACTTCTATTTTTTTTTAAATGTATGTTGACTTTGTTTTTAGTAGGTGAAGATCATACCTTTGATTCCCTAGTACAGCCTGGCACATAAGTACCATTAAATAGTGATTTCGTGAAGAATGGGCCATTGGGTTTCTCTACTATAGTTTTCTACTAGTATTTTTTAATACATGTTTCTGTCCCTGTTTGACTTTTCATTGTGAGTCATGAACCTGGGTTTTGATATTTGATTTGCATATGGGATGGGTATGAATCTTTGGGGCCACGGGGGACAGTGGTAGGCTGCTTAATACCTCCCCACAAAGATGTCTACATCCTAATCCATGGAACCTGTAAATATATTACCTTCATGGGAAAAGAGATTAAATTAAGGATCTTGACCTGGAAAAATTATTTTGAATTATTTGAGTAGGCCCAATATAATCACAAGGATCCTTATAAGAGTAAGGCAGGAGTGTCAGAGTTAGAAAAAGAAGGTGTAAGAAGCAGAGGTCATAGAGGAGAGACGATGCTTCACTGCTGCTTTGAAGACGGAGGAAGGGACCATGAGCCAAGGAATGTAGGTGAAGTCTAGAAGCTGGAAAAGGAAAGGAAACAGGTTGTTTCCTAGAGCCTCAGAAGGAAGGCAGCTCTGTGAACTGTTTTTAGACTCTTGCCCTCCAGAAGTGTAAGATCATAAATTTGTGCTCTTTTAAGCCACTAAATTTGTGTTCATTTTCTACAGCAGCAATAGGAAATTAATACACCAGATTTTCTGGACGCTGACATATTTGGAATGAAAGAGAGTTGTGGGTATGTCCAGCTAGATCAGGAAGGCTGGAGTCTGATTTTTGGCTGGCTTAGCACAGTGAATGCAAGAAAAAAGATCATGCCCTTAGGAAAAACTGGATCATTTAAGTTTTTGTTTTTTGCTTTGACATTTACAGTTTCTCAACTTAGGAAAACCTGTAAGATTTTGGTTTACCACAGGAAAAGTTTAGCAATTCTGAACAAATGATGGCTTTTTATTTGTTAAAATATTAAAGGCATGATGGATGATACAGTTCTTTGTTCTAATATTTTGTTAACTTTGATTTTGATTCTTCTGCCTGTGTTTTTACCTACCAGAAAAATCTAACATAAAGCATGTTTATTATGGGCTAGTCAGCTCTTAAATGCAATCTTTTAGGGACCATAATCCATTGATAGTTGGATTCTTAAAATCTTTGGTCTTCTTATTATGGATCACAATGATTATGATTCACATTCCTATGTGTTTTGTTTGATTTGATGGTTGGAGAGGAGAAGTGAAAAATGGAAAAATCAAGAGGTGTGTAGGTGTGGGTGTCGGTGCAGTTTTCTGAGTGGGGAATAAACCACAGATTTTTGTCTCTATTCTGTCTTACTGTGTCCAGGTGGCATTTAACATAATTTATTAATGTCAGCTAACCAACTAGTTTCAGCTTTGTTTTGAAATCTAAACTCTACGTGGCATTTTGGCCCAATTTAAACTTTCAATAATTAAGTGTTTTCCATGTTTAGTACAAATAAGATACTTGATGGATTTACACATGAGACTGTTCAGAAAGGAAGATCACAATGGTTAATGTTAAGTAGTTCTTGATTAAGAAAATATACTTTTTTTAAAAATTAGCATTATGGTCATCTTTAGGGCTATTTGTAAATATTCCAGTTCGGCTCCTTCTAAGCACGTAGTAGGATTGTACTTTCTCCAGTCTCTTGACTAGTGTGGTCCTGTGACATGCTTTGGCTGAGTAAATATGAGCACTTAACCTTGCTCAACTCTATCCTCCCCTCCCCTGCCATGGTGATTATGAGAGCACATGTAGACATGTGGCCTCCAATGGCCTGAGTCCCTGAGTGATTAGGATGAGCAGAGCTCTCCTGCCAGCCTGTACTGGACATGTAGCAGGTGTAAGACATAAACTTGTATATTATTAAACTACTGATATCAGGGGTTGTTTTTTATTGCAGCATAACCAACCCTGTCCTAACTTTTTGGCACCTTGGCCAAAAATTGAATATAGTTCTTCCAAATTAGAAAAACCTGGAGATACATCATCTTGTTGAAAACATCCTTAACTTATAATTCTCAGTGTGATTTATAACATTATAGCTTGTTTCTTTTATTTTTTTTCACAAGTCACACACACACACTGTATTTTATTTTCACAAGAGATAAATAGACTGACACCAAGCATTGTAAATGGATGACCACAACAAAAGCAAGAATGATTGCAATTACCAAACACAAAACACACTCATACTACGTCATAATATTGACATTCAGTCCAGTAATCCTCCACTGTAACAGCTCCTTTACTTTGCAGTGAAAACTGATTTGTATATTTTTTGCCTCTGAGTCCTTGTGGGATTTTTTTTTTATTCAAACAGAAAGTCACAAATATTATAATCACCCTCATCAGTTCACTCAGTTCCGTGTAATTATTTTTTTCATCTTGATCTTTTGTTAGCACTTTTATGAATTCATCAGTTTTCCATTAGAGTTTTGAAAATGCTTATCCATTCAGTTCAGCAGTATAGTCAGTTACCAGAAACCTGTACTTGTCAGAGTCTTTTCCATGAATTCCTTGAAGATGAAACCCTTATAGGAACATATTTGCAAAAGCATCAGAGTACACCCACAACTGTCTGTAAATGACAAAAGACTTAAAAATGACCACGGTTAAAGATTTGATGAAAGTTCATAACAATGTAATTGACAAGGAAATTTAGTTATTTCTGAGATATACATTTTAAAGTAATAACTAGAATTATGACTTATAACATTATACCAGAACATATAAGATTTTTAGAAATTTCATGTAATGTCTGAAACATTTATATTAACATATTTCCATACAAATAACCCAAAGAAAGTTTAGTATTAGTTGTTTTTTTTGTTTGTTTTTTTATACTGCAGGTTCTTATTAGTCATCAATTTTATACACATCAGTGTATACATGTCAATCCCAATCGCCCAATTCAGCACACCACCATCCCCACCCCACCACGGTTTTACCCCCGTGGTGTCCATACGTTTGTTCTCTACATCTGTGTCTCAACTTCTGCCCTGCAAACCGGTTCATCTGTACCATTTTTCTAGGTTCCACATACATGTGTTAATATACAATATTTGTTTCTCTCTTTCTGACTTACTTCACTCTGTATGACAGTCTCTACATCCATCCATGTCTCAACAAATGACTCAGTTTCATTCCTTTTTATGGCTGAATAATATTCCATTGTATATATGTACCACAACTTCTTTATCCATTCGTCTGTCGATGGGCATTTAGGTTGCTTCCATGACCTGGCTATTGTAAATAGTGCTGCAATGAACATTGGGGTGCATGTGTCTTTTTGAATTACGGTTTTCTCTGGGTATATGCCCAGTAGTGGGATTGCTGGATCATATGGTAATTCTATTTTTAGTTTTTTAAGGAACCTCCATACTGTTCTCCATAGTGGCTGTATCAATTTACATTCCCACCAAGACTGCAAGAGGGTTCCCTTTTCTCCGCACCCTCTCCAGCATTTGTTGTTTGTAGATTTTCTGATGATGCCCATTCTAACTGGTGTGAGGTGATACCTCATTGTAGTTTTGATTTGCATTTCTCTAATAATTAATGATGTTGAGCAGGTTTTCATATGCTTCTTGGCCATCTGTATGTCTTCTTTGGAGAAATGTCTATTTAGGTCTTCTGCCCATTTTTGGATTGGGTTGTTCGTTTTTTTGTTATTGAGCTGCATGAGCTGCTTGTAAATCTTGGAGATTAATCCTTTGTCAGTTGCTTCATTTGCAAATATTTTCTCCCATTCTGATGGTTGTCTTTTGGTCTTGTTTATGGTTTCCTTTGCTGTGCAAAAGCTTTTACGTTTCATTAGGTCCCATTTGTTTATTTGTGTTCTTATTTCCATTTCTCTGGGAGCTGGGTCAAAAAGAATCTTGCTGTGATGTATGTCATAGAGTGTTCTGCCTATGTTTTCCTCTAAGAGTTTGATAGTGTCTGGCCTTACACTTAGGTCTTTAATCCATTTTGAGTTTATTTTTGTGCATGGTGTCAGGAAGTGTTCTAATTTCATACTTTTACATGTATCTGTCCAATTTTCCCAGCACCACTTATTGAAGAGGCTGTCTTTTCTCCACTGTATATGCTTGCCTCCTTTATCAAAGATAAGGTGACCATATGTGTGTGGGTTTATCTCTGGGCTTTCTATCCTGTTCCATTGATCTATATTTCTGTTTTTGTGCCAGTACCAAACTGTCTTGATTACTGTAGCTTTGTAATATAGTCTGAAGTCAGGGACCCTGATTCCCCCAGCTCCATTTTTTGTTCTCAAGATTGCTTTGGCTATTCGGGGTCTTTTGTGTTTCCATACAAATTGTGAAATTTTTTGTTCTAGTTCTGTGAAAAATGCCAGTGGTAGTTTGATAGGGATTGCATTGACTCTGTAGATTGCTTTGGGTAGTAGAGTCATTTTCACAATGTTGATTCTTCCAATCCAGGAACATGGTATATCTCTCCATCTATTTGTATCATCTTTAATTTCTTTCATCAGTGTCTTATAATTTTCTGCATACAGGTCTTTTGTCTCCTTAGGTAGGCTTATTCCTAGATATTTTATTCTTTTTGTTGCAATGGTAAACGGGAGTGTTTTCTTAATTTCACTTTCAGATTTTTCGTCATTAGTGTATAGAAATGCAAGAGATTTCTGTGCATTAATTTTGTATCCTGCTACTTTACCAAATTCATTGATTAGCTCTAGGAGTTTTCTGGTAGCATCTTTAGGATTCTCTATGTATAGTATCATGTCATCTGCAAATAGTGACAGCTTTACTTCTTCTTTTCCGATTTGGATTCCTTTTATTTCTTTGTCTTCTCTGATTGCTGTGGCTAACACTTCCCAAACTATGTTGAATAATAGTGGTGAGAGTGGGCAACCTTGTCTTGTTCCTGATCTTAGTGGAAATGGTTTCAGTTTTTCACCATTGAGGACAATGTTGGCTGTGGGTTTGTCATATATGGCCTTTATTATGTTGAGGAAAGTTCCCTCTATGCCTACTTTCTGCAGGGCTTTTATCATAAATGGGTGTTGAATTTTGTCGAAAGCTTTCTCTGCATCTGTTGAGATGATCATATGGTTTTTCTCCTTCAATTTGTTAATATGGTGTATCACATTGATTGATCTGTGTATATTGAAGAATCCTTGCATTCCTGGGATAAACCCCACTTGGTCATGGTGTTTGGTCCTTTTAATGTGCTGTTGGATTCTGTTTGCTAGTATTTTGTTGAGGATTTTTGCATCTATGTTCATCAGTCATATTGGCCTGTAGTTTTCTTTCTTTGTGACATCTTTGTCTGGTTTTGGTATCAGGGTGATGGTGGCCTCGTGGAATGAGTTTGGGAGTGTTCCTCCCTCTGCAATATTTTGGAAAAGTTTGAGAAGGATAGGTGTTAGCTCTTCTCTAAATGTTTGATAGAATTCCCCTGTGAAGCCATCTGGTCCTGGGCTTTTGTTTGTTGGAAGGTTTTTAATCACAGTTTCAATTTCAGTGCTTGTGATTGGTCTGTTCATATTTTCTGTTTCTTCCTGGTTCAGTCTCGGCAGTTTGTGCATTTCTAAGAATCTGTCCATTTCTTCCAGGTTGTCCATTTTATTGGCATAGAGTTGCTTGTAGTAATCTCTCATGATCTTTTGTATTTCTGCAGTGTCAGTGGTTACTTCTCCTTTTTCATTTCTAATTCTATTGATTTGAGTCTTCTCCCTTTTTCTCTTGATGAGTCTGGCTAATGGTTTATCAATTTTGTTTATCTTCTCAAAGAACCAGCTTTTAGTTTCATTGATTTTTGCTATTGTTTCCTTCATTTCTTTTTCATTTATTTCTGACCTGATCTTTATGATTTCTTTCCTTCTGCTGGCTTTGGGGTTTTTTTGTTCTTCTTTCTCTAACTGCTTTAGGTGCAAGGTTAGGTTGTTTATTCGAGATGTTTCCTGTTTCTTGAGGTAGGCTTGTATTGCTATAAACTTCCCTCTTAGCACTGCTTTTGCTGCGTCCCATAGGTTTTGGGTCGTCGTATCTCCATTGTCATTTGTTTCTAGGTATTTTTTGATTTCCCCTTTGATTTCTTCAGTGATCTCTTGGTTATTAAGTAGTGTATTGTTTAGCCTCCATGTGTTTGTATTTCTTACAGATTTTTTCCTGTAATTGATATCTAGTCTCATAGCGTTGTGGTCAGAAAAGATACTTGATACGATTTCAATTTTCTTAAATTTACCAAGGCTTGATTTGTGACCCAAGATATGATCTATCCTGGAGAATGTTCCTGAGCACTTGAGAAAAATGTGTATTCTGTTGTTTTTGGGTGGAATGTCCTATAAATATCAATTAAGTCCATCTTGTTTAATGTATCATTTAAAGCTTGTGTTTCCTTATTTATTTTCATTTTGGATGATCTGTCCATTGGTGAAAGTGGGGTGTTAAAGTCCGCTACTATGATTGTGTTACTGTCGATTTCCCCTTTTATGGCTGGTAGTGTTTGCCTTATGTATTGAGGTGCTCCTATGTTGGGTGCATAAATATTTACAGTTGTTATATCTTCTTCTTGGATCGATCCCTTGATCATTATGTAGTGTCTTTCTTTGTCTCTTGTAATAGTCTTTATTTTAAAGTCTATTTTGTCTGATATGAGAATTGCTACTCCATCTTTCTTTTGATTTCCATTTTCATGGAATATCTTTTTCCATCCCCTCACTTTCAGTCTGTATGTGTCTCTAGGTCTGAAGTGGGTCTCTTGTAGACAGGATATATATGGGTCTTGTTTTTGTATCCATTCAGCCAGTCTGTCTTTTGGTGGGAGCATTTAATCCATTTACATTCAAGGTAATTATCGATATGTATGTTCCTATTCCCATTTTCTTAAATGTTTTGGGTTTGTTATTGTAGGTGTTTTCCTTCTCTTGTGTTTCTTGCCTAGAGAAGTTCCTTTAGCATTTGTTGTAAAGCTGGTTTGGTGGTGCTGAACTCTCTCAGCTTTTGCTTGTCTGTAAAGGTTTTAATTTCTCCATCACATCTGAATGAGATCCTTGCTGGGTAGAGTAATCTTGGTTATAGGTTTTTCTCCTTCATCACTTTAAGTATATCCTGCCACTCCCTTCTGGCTTGCAGAGTTTCTGCTGAAAGATCAGATGTTCACCTTATGGGGATTCCCTTGTGTGTTATTTGTTGTTTTTCCCTTGCTGCATTTAATATGTTTTCCTTATATTTAATTTTTGACAGTTTGATTAATATGTGTCTTGGCGTGTTTCTCCTTGGGTTTATCCTGTATGGGACTCTCTGTGCTTCCAGGACTTGATTAACTATTTCCTTTCCCATATTAGGGAAGTTTTCAATTATAATCTCTTCAAATATTTTCTCACTCTCTTTCTTTTTCTCTTCTTCTTCTGGGACCCCTATAATTCGAATTTGGTGCGTTTAATGTTGTCCCAGAGGTCTCTGAGACTGTTGTCAGTTCTTTTCATTCTTTTTTCTTTATCCTGCTCTGCAGTAGTTATTTCCACCATTTTATCTTCCAGGTCACTTATCCTTTCTTCTGCCTCAGTTATTCTGCTATTGATCCCATCTAGAGTATTTTTAATTTCATTTATTGTGTTTTTCATCGTTGCTTGGTTCCTCTTTAGTTCTTCTACGTCCTTGTTAAATGTTTCTTGCATTTTGTCTATTCTATTTCCAAGATTTTGGATCATCCTTACTATCATTATTCTGAATTCTTTTTCAGGTAGACTACCTATTTCCTCTTCATTTGTTAGGTCTGGTGTGTTTTGACCCTGCTCCTTCATCTGCTGTGTGTTTTTCTGTCGTCTCATTTTGCTTATCTTACTGTGTTTGGGGTCTCCTTTTCACAGGCTGCAGGTTCGTAGTTCCCGTTGTTTTTGGTATCTGTCCCCAGTGGCTAAGGTTGGTTCAGTGGGTTGTGTAGGCTTCCTAGTGGAGGGAACTAGTGCCTGAGTTCTGGTGGATGAGGCTGGATCTTGTCTTTCTGGTGGGCACATCCACGTCTGGTGGTGTATTTTGGGGTGTCTGTGGCCTTATTATGATTTTAGGCAGCCTCTCTGCTAATGGATGGGGCTGTGTTCCTGTCTTCCTAGTTGTTTGGCAAAGGGTGTCCAGCACTGTAGCTTGCTGGTCGTTGAGTGAAGCTGGCTCTTGATGTTGACATGGAGATCTCTGAGAGATTTTTGCCGTTTGGTATTACATGGAGCTGGGAGGTCTCTTGTGGACCAGTGTCCTGAAGTTGGCTCTCCCACCTCAGAGGCACAGTCCTGATGCCTGGCTGGAGCACCAAGAGCCTTTCGTCCACACGACGCGGCCGCTCCACTGGGCTCCGGGCCGGGCGCGTCGCGAGGGCTGCGCCGAGGAGAAGACGAAGGGACGATGGGAGCTAAAGAAACTCCAAGCTCCGATTCTGGCGGGCTCCTCGGCCTGTCCAAGCTTCCAACGCCGTCGCCGCTGCCTCGGGCTTTATATCGTTTATTTTTGTTTTTATTTCCATTTCTCTAGGAGGTGGATCAAAAAAGATCTTGCTGTGATATATGTCAAAGAGTGTTCTTCCTATGTTTTCCTCTAAGAGTTTTATAGTGTCCGGTCTTACATTTAGGTCTTGAATCCATTTTGAGTTTATTTTTGTGTATGGTGTTAGGGAGTGTTCTAATTTCATTCTTTTACATGTAGCTGTCCAGTTTTCCCAGCACCACTTATTGAAGAGACTGTCTTTTCTCCACTGTATATCTTTGCCTCCTTTGTCATAGATTAGTTGACCATAGGTGCGTGGGTTTATCTCTGGGCTTTCTATCTTGTTCCATTGATCTATGTTTCTGTTTTTGTGCCAGTAGCATATTGTCTTGATTGCTGTAGCTTTGTAGTGTAGCCTGAAGTCAGGGAGTCTGATTCCTCCAGCTCCGTTTTTTTCCTCTCAAGACTGCTTTGGCTATTCGAGGTCTTTTGTGTCTCCATACAAATTTTAAGATGATTTGTTCTAGTTCTGTAAAAAATGCCACTGGTAATTTGATAGGGATTGCATTGAATTTGTAGATTGCTTTGGGTAATATAATCATTTTCACAATATTGATTCTTCCAATCCAAGAACATGGTATATCTCTCCATCAGTTGGTATCATCTTTAATTTCTTTCATCAGTGTCTTATAATTTTCTGCATACAGGTCTTTTGTTTCACTAGGTAGGTTTATTCCTAGGTATTTTATTCTTTTTGTTGCAATGGTAAATGGGAGTGTTTCCATAATTTCTCTTTCAGATTTTTCATCATTAGTGTATAGGAATGCAAGAGATTTCTGTGCATTAATTTTGTATCCTGCAACTTTACGAAATTCATTGATTAGCTCTAGTAGTTTTCTGGTGGCATTTTTAGGATTCTCTAAGTATAGTATCATGTCATCTGCAAACAGTGACAGTTTTACTTCTTCTTTTCCAATTTGTATTCCTTTTATTTCTTTTTCTTCTCTGATTGCTGTGGCTAGGACTTCCAAAACTGTGTTGAATAATAGTGGTGAGAGTGGACATCCTTGTCTCATTCCTGATCTTAGAGGAAATGCTTTCAGTTTTTCACCATTGAGAATGATGTTTGCTGTGGATTTGTCATATATGGCCTTTATTATGTTGAGGTAGTTTCCCTCTATGCCCACTTTCTGGGGAGTTTTTATCATAAATGGGTGTTGAATTTTGTCAAAAGTTTTTTCTGCATCTATTGAGATGATCATATGGTTTTTATTCTTCAATTTGTTAATATGGTGTATCACATTGAAAGATTTACGTATATTGAAGAATCCTTGCATCCCTGGGATAAATCCCACTTGATCGTGGTGTATGATCCTTTTAATGTGTTGTTGGATTCTGTATGCTAGTATTTTATTGAGGATTTTTGCATCTATATTCATGAGTGATATTGGTCTGTAATTTTCTTGTTTTGTAGTATCTTTTTCTGGTTTTAGTATCAGGGTGATGGTGGCCTCATAGAATGAGTTTGGGAGTGTTCCTTCCTCTGCAATCTTTTGGAAGAGTTTGAGAAGGATGGGTGTTAGCTCTTCTCTAAATGTTGGATAGAATTCACCTATGAAGCCATCTCGTCCTGGACTTGTCTTTGTTGGAAGATCTTTAATCACAATTTCAATTTCAGTGCTTGTGATTGGTCTGTTCATATTTTCTGTTTCTTCCTGGTTCAGTCTTGGAAGGTTATACCTTTCTAAGAATTTGTCCATTTCTTCCAGGTTGTTCACTTTATTGGCATAGAGTTGCTTATAATAGTCTCATAGGATGCTTTTTATTTCTGTGGTGTCTGTTGTAACTTCTCCTTTTTCATTTCTAATTTTATTGATTTGAGTCCTCTCCCTCTTTTTCTTGATGAGTCTGGCTAATGGTTTATCAATTTTGTTTACCTTCTCAAAGAACCAGCTTTTAGTTTTATTGATCTTTGCTCTTGTTTTCTTTGTTTCTATTTCATTTATTTCTGCTCTGATCTTTATGATCTCTTTCCTTCTGCTAACTTTGAGTTTTGTTTGTTCTTCTTTCTGTAGTTCCTTTAGGTGTAACGTTAGATTGTTTACTTGAGATTTTTCTTGTTTCTTGAGGTAGGCTTGTATAGCTATAAACTTCCCTCTTAGAACTGCTTTTGCTGCATCCCATAGGTTTTGGATCATCGTGTTTTCATCGTCATTTGTCTCTAGGTATTTTTTGATTTCCTCTTTGATTTCTTCAGTGATCTCTTGGTTATTTAGTAATGTATTGTTTAGCCTCCATGTGTTTGTGTTTTTTACATTTTTTTCCCTGTAATTGATTTCTAATCTCATAGCGTTGTGGTCAGAAAAGATGCTTGATAGGATTTCAATTTTCTTAAATTTACTGAGGCTTGATTTGTGACCCAAGATGTGATCTATCCTGGAGAATGTTCCATGAGCACTTGAGAAGAAAGTGTAATCTGCTGTTTTTGGATGGAATGTCCTATAAATATCAAATAAATCTATCTAGTCTATTGTGTCATTTAAAGCTTGTGTTTCCTTATTTATTTTCATTTTGGACGATCTGTCCATTGGTGTAAGTGAGGTGTTAAAGTCCCCCACTATTATTGTGTTACTGTCGATTTCCTATTTTATAGCTGTTAGCAGTTGCCTTATGTATTGAGGTGCTCCTATGTTGGGTGCATATATATTTATAATTGTTATATCTTCTTCTTGGATTGATCCCTTGATCATTATGTAGTGTCCTTCCTTGTCTCTTGTAACATTCTTTATTTTAAAGTCTATTTTATCTGATATGAGTATAGCTCCTCCAGCTTTCTTTTGATTTCCATTTGCATGGAATATCTTTTTCCATCCCCTCACTTTCAGTCTGCATATGTCCCTAGGTCTGAAGTGGGTCTCTTGTAGACAGCATATATATGGGTCTTGTTTTTGTATCCATTCAGCAAGCCTGTGTCTTTTGGTTGGAGCATTTAATCCATTCACATTTAAGGTAATTATCGATATGTATGTTCCTATGAGCATTTTCTTAATTGTTTTGGGTTTGTTTTTGTAGATCCTTTTCTTCTCTTGTGTTTCCCACTAAGAGAAGTTCCTTTAGCATTTGTTGTAGAGCTGGTTTGGTGGTGCTGAATTCTTTTAGCTGTTGCTTGTCTGTAAAGCTTTTGATTTCTCCATCGAATCGGAATGAGATTCTTGCCAGGTAGAGTAATCTTGGTTGTATGTTCTTCCCTTTCATCACTTTAGGCATATCATGCCACTCCCTTCTGGCTCGTAGAGTTTCTGCTGAGAAATCAGCTGTTAACCTTATGGGAGTTCCCTTGTATGTTATTTGTCGTTTTTACCTTGGTGCTTTCAGTAATTTTTCTTTGTCTTTAATTTTTGCCACTTTGATTACTATGTGTCTCGGTGTGTTTCTCCTTGGGTTTATCCTGTATGGGACTCGCTGCGCTTCCTGGACTTGGGTGGCTATTTCCTTTCCCATGTTAGGGAAGTTTTCGACTATAATCTCTTCAAATATTTTCTCTGGTCCTTTCTCTCTCTCTTCTCCTTCTGGGACCCCTATAATGCGAATGTTGTTGCATTTAATGTTGTCCCAGAGGTCTCTTAGGCTGTCTTCATTTCTTTTCATTCTTTTTTCTTTATTCTGTTCCGCAGCAGTGAATTCCATCATTCTGTCTTCCAGGTCACTTATCTGTTTTTCTGACTTAGTTATTCTGCTATTGATTCCTTCTAGTGTAGTTTTCATTTCATTTATTGTATTGTTCATCTCTGTTTGTTTGTTCTTTAATTCTTCTAGGTCTTTGTTAAACATTTCTTGCATCTTCTCGATCTTTGCCTCCATTCTTTTTCCGCGGTCCTGGATCATCTTCACTATCATTATTCTGAATTCTTTTTCTGGAAGGTTGCCTATCTCCACTTTATTTAGGTGTTTTTCTGGGGTTTTATCTTGTTCCTTTATCTGGTACATAGCCCTCTGCCTTTTCATCTTGTCTATCTTTCTGTGAATGATAGATATTCTGTGAATGATAGTTTCTTTTAATTCCTGACATAGTAACTTAGAGACTTGGTTCTAGGTTTGTTGGTAAACAATGAAATCTGTTCTGAGCAATTTCTTAAAACTCTGTTTGCTTTTTAAAGATTATTTTAAATATTTCCAGTCTACCTTGTGAAACAACTATGTGAATAATATTTGGTGCTTTAAAACTGATTTGCTCCACTTAACATTTACTTGATATAGAATGAGGTACATGGTTATATTTTAATTTATAGAAAGAATTTCCATAAAGCTGAGACTTTCCATGCCAATTTCATCACTACTAAATAATGCTAACAAATTACTAATAATTCTAATGATCTCCATGGACAGGTAATTATAATTACATTGACCTCACGTAATTATGATAACGGTGGGCCCAAGTCAACAGTTGCATTGCGTAGCTTGGGCCTTGCCATTTGCTATCATCCAGAAATTCTGGTAGAATAAATGTCACTCAGCTAATCACCATCACTCAGAAGAGAGAGGATACTATTCCTTTATAGTTGAAGGAGGTGGTGTCCTACTCGTGTTAATACTTCTTAGGAAATCACACAAATTTGTAAAACATCAAATGAGATTGTTTTCTCAGAGAGTATATCGTATGGGACACTCCCCAGAAGCTGGAATGATTACTCATTATTTATGTTATAGCTGAACATGTTCTTACTTTTAAATGTGTGTGTACCCCCCAAAAATCTCCTAATTCTAGTTAAAGTATTTACCTTTTCTAGTTTTCAGGTACTTTCTGAAATGCAGTGGTTAAAATGCACACACACACAGAGTCTTTGTATAGAGGGGAACCCACTGAGAGTTCTTACTTAGTGCTTTTGTATCTTTTATCTGTGTCGGCCCCTCATTAGCAGTCCCAGAAGCTAGTACTCCAACTCCCACTGTTTTTCTCTAGGCCTCCAGCTTCCTCCATCCATCTGGCCCCTGAGATTTCTTTGTAAGACAGAACTTCCTGCCATTGGGCACAGAAAAAAGAAAATGAAATTCCTCCTCACACTTCCAACCCAGACCAACTCTGGGAACCTCCCAGGACCCAGACTCAGTGGGACAACACAGGCAAAGAAGTGATAGGAGGAAAGAAGCTCCTTCACTCAACAACAAGGAGTGGGGTACTTTCTTCAACTCCCTGAATGCGTTGTGTTGCTTCCTTCAGAATTAAGGAGCTGAAGTTCAAGAAGACTTTGTAAAGAAGCTGTCAGTTTTTCTCGGTATTCTGACTTTCCCTTTGGGAGATGACCCTCGAGATTGGAAGCAGCAGAATAAATATATTTCGGTTTGACTGTCTTCAACATGAGAGAAGCTAAAAAGAGAATGATAAGTTTACTCTAGACACTGACGAGTGTGTTCTGTTCATAAAGAAATAAAATTCCAAGCAAAGGAGAAGTTGTTTGATTTGCTGTTTAAATACACCTGTCACTACCTGACATTAGTTTGCAAACATTTTTGAGAAGTGGATGCTTTTTTCCAGCATCATTTGAAAACCCCTGAATGTACAGTTCAAGGGATTGCTGCTCTGAGAGGCCTTGCTATTGACCCCGGAGGCAGCTCTGCAGAACACCAGGGCTCAGTTTGAAAACTGCTCTGTGGAAGACCAAGAGGGAGAATTCTAAGCACAAAGGTACCTTTCTTCTGAAATAAAAGTCCTCAAACTTTTTTGAGTTAAGAGTCACCTAGGACTCTTGTTTAAAATGCAGATTCCTGGGCACAATCCCAGAGTCTGACACTTAGGAGGTATTGTGTAGGGCCTTGGAATCTGTATTTTAACAAGCATCCTAGATGATTGTGATACCAATATGGATGGATCATAAAAACACAGCTCTACAAACTGCCTGCTGAGGGCCCTTTCAATGGCTTCATCTTAATCCCACTTGGTCCCAGTTTATTTTAGGTACTTATTTTATGAGTGTCAAATGTCATTAAAATAGTTTTTTCTTGCCAAGGGAAATAATATCTTAGATACCTCTTCCGTCATCTCCCAGTTTAATTCTCTGTTCCTATTCCTGGAGCACCCCAAATGTGGCATGGCTCTCAGCCCTCCCTGTTGGATCTGCTCCATCAGAGACTCCCATCAGTCTCATCCTTCCTCTGGCCTTTCTTGGTTTTGTTTGTTTGCTTGTTGTTTCTTTTTTTAAAGACAGGTCTCAAAAAAAATAAAGAATAAAAATAAAGACAGGTCTCTTTAAACTTCTCCTTCCCCAACAAACAAACCCAAAGCAGAAGTTAATTGGTGTTTGTAAGCAAATATAAAACTGACTTCTTTTTTTTTTTTTTAAAGTATTTATTTATTTATTTATTTATTTATTTATTTATGGCTGTGTTGGGTCTTCGTTTCTGTGCGAGGGCTTTCTCTAGTTGTGGCAAGCGGGGGCCACTCTTCATCGCGGTGCGCGGGCCTCTCACTATCGTGGCCTCTCTTGTTGCGGAGCACAGGCTCCAGATGCGCAGGCTCAGTAATTGTGGCTCACGGGCCTAGTTGCTCCGTGGCATGTGGGATCCTCCCAGACCAGGGCTCGAACCCGTGTCCCCTGCATTGGCAGGTGGATTCTCAACCACTGCGCCACCAGGGAAGCCCAAAACTGACTTCTTGATGTAAATACAGCGAACCAGTAAGCATATAAATGCTCCCATGTAGCAAGGTGCTAGATGTTCTGATAGAAAGACATATAAGAACAAATCCAAATAAATAAAATTTGTAAAATAAATAAAGCCCACAATGCGACACCCACTTGAATGACTGTAATTGAAGAGACAATACCAAGTGTTGGCAGGGAGGTAGAGAAACTGGAACCATCATGCACTGCTGGTGGGAATGTAAAATGACAGCCACTTTGGAAAACAGTTTGGTGACATCTTAAATAGTCAAATATAAACTTCTCATATAATCTAGCAGTTCCACTCCTTAGAGTCTACCCAAGAGAAATGAAAATGTATGTTCACACAAAGACTTGTATATAATTGTTCATAGCAGCATTATTCATAATAGCCACAAACTGGAAACAGTCCATATGTTCATCAAGTTATGCATGGATAAACAAAATACAGTATATCCATACATTGGAATATTATCTAGCAATTAAAATAAATGAAACACTGAAATATGCTGAAGTATAGATGAACCTCGAAAACATTATGCTAAGTGAAAAATGCCAGATGCAAAAGGCTATATATTGTATGATTCCATTTAGGTGAATCTAGACAAAGCAAATTTGTAGAGACAGAAAGCAGATCTGTGGTTGCCGGGGACTACAGATGAGAACAAATGGGTATGACGAAACTTTTGGGGCTGATCTAACTGTTCTAAAACTGGATTGTGGTGATAATTGCACAGCTTTATAAATTTACTAAAATCATTTATAATGGGGGAATTGTATGGAATATAGATTTTATCACAATAAGGCAGTTAAATATTTTTTCTTAAAGCGTATACCACAATTAAATAATTGAAAGTTCTTTTCTATGCAAAAGAAATAGAAAGACACTATGTATAGTTCAGGTGTGGCCTGCAGACCCCTGGAGGTTCCTGAGATATTCTCAGGGAGTCTTCAAGGTCATTTTCCTAATAATAAAGAAGCTATTTGCCTTTTTCAAGGCAGATAGCTGTTGACATTTGTACTGATGGGGCAAAAGCAATGGTGGGTAAAACGGCCTGTGCCTTAGCACAAATCCAGGCATTGGCACCACACCTTATTAGTAATCATAGTAGTACTATTATTAGTAGTACTAATAGTAGTTATTATTAGTAGTCACCACCACCAAGCATAGTGGAAGAATATATTCTATTTTCACTTAAGAATGCCCTTGATGGGGACTTCCCTGGTGGTGCAGTGGTTAAGAATCTGCCTGCCAGTGCATGGGACACGGGTTCAATCCCTGGTCCAGGAAGATCCCACATGCCACGGAGCAACTAAGCCTGTGTGCCACAACTACTGAGCTTGTGCTCTACACCCCGCGAGCCACAGCTACTGAAGCCCGTGCGCCACAACTACTGAGCCTGTGCTCTAGAGCCTGCGAGCCACAACTACTGAAGTCCACATGCCCTAGAGCCCGTGCTCCGCAACAAGAGAAGCCACCGCAATGAGGAGCCCGCTCGCCACAACTAAAGAAAGCCCGTGGGCAGCAACGAACACCCAACGCAACTATAAATAAATAAAATTGATTCTTAAAAAAAAAAGAATGCCCTTAATGAAGTAGTAGAAATTATTGAATTCTTTAACTCTTAGGCCTTAGATGCATATCTTTTTATTTTTGAATAAGATCGTTATCTCAAGGAAAAGCACTTCTGCAGTTGATTGAGTTGCAAGCTGAACTTGCAGCTGTTTTTTGTGGGACACCATCTCTACTGTAAAAAAAAGTGCCTGACAGACAAATTATGGATATTCAGACTTGGGTATTTGGCAAACAGTTTCTCAAAAATGACCAAAGAGAGCCCGTTATTCCAAAGAAAACAGTTGTCCGTGTTTGTTGCTGGTCATAAAATTCGAATGTTAAACCAAAATTAGAATCTTGGAAAACTCGTATCCACCACCATGAGCTTGACACCTTTTGTCAAGACTTTTCTCATGAGGGACTTCCCTGGCGGTCCAGTGGTTAAGACTCTGCACTTCCAATGCAGGGGGCACAGGTTCGATCCCTGGTTGGGGAACTAAGATCCCGCATGCTGCGCAGTGCAGCCAAAAATTAAAATTAAAATTAAAAAGAAAGATTTTTCTCATGAGATTGATGCTGATTTTAACAAATGTGATTTTTTTCATATTGTGTGATGAAATGTATCAAAATTTGCAGAATATAGGTAAGAAGTCTTGATAGTAAAAACTTTGAGGACTGCTGGCCTAGTGGCTAATAGCATGAACTCTGGGGCCATTCTGCATGGATTCAAATCCCAACGCTATTACTTATTACTTGTAGAATCCCAGTAAGTGTTTCACCTCTCCATGCCTCAGCTTCCTCATTTATAAAATGGGGAAAATAATGATACCTATCTCAGAGAGGTATGTGGGCATAAAAGTAAATTAATATATATATACTTGTGAACATTAAAATGAGTTGATATATGCAACCAGTTAGAATAACATGTGGTGAATTGTTACTGATCTTGATGAGTGGTAATTTGTAAAAACAAATACATTATAAGTACAAAATAGATAGAAATCTCTATGTAGTTATATATATATTTGTAACCAGGAAATCTCCAGCTGCTTCCTCCCCATCCCCCATGCCCTCACCCCCCACCTCTGCCTCACCTTGGGTACTCTCACTTCCTGGAAGGGCACGTCTGTGCCTGATGTCCTAAAGTGTCCTCCCCATCTACTGAGTCTCTGTTTGGGGCGGTTCCTTCTTTTTTAGCAACCACACAATGTGTTTTTAAGGAAGGTTTGTTGAGACAGTATAGTTATGAAGGGTATAGTTTAATAAATTGAATAGAAACAGAATACAAGTATATGTCTTTGCATTCTTTGAATTAGAAGTCTCTTTCCTGCCTTAGCAATATTTAAAATTATGATGCATCATTTAAGTTCAAAGAGTTTAGGAAATTACGTGAATAGAGAAAAAGTATAAGGTTCTGTCACATCAAATACATCCATTTTCAGTGCTTAGTCCAAGCACACATAAAGTTTAAGGGAGAAAATGACTCATTTGGAGGGAACCTACATCTTCAGTCCTGCAGAGAGACTACAGTTGAGCTATTTTTATCTATGCTTAGAAAAGTTAATTATGTGCTGACATCATTTATTTGTTCTACCAATATTCGATGAGTGCCTCCCATGGAGTGCCAGGCCCCTAGCCAGGCACTGTGGTCCCAGTTGTAAAGAAGGGATGTGGGTCCCGCCCTCCTGGACTTAGTGCATTAAAGTTTACTAATTGTTCTCCCACCTTCTTTGTAAAAAAATAAGGTAGTTCATCTGTTGTTCACTGACTACATCAGCAGAGGGAACAGTATATATTTTATACTTTTTAAATGTTCATGAAAACATTCTCGAGTTTAGTGTGAGGTAAAGAAGGTAAGCTAGACTGCAAAAGAACTGTAATGATTGTTTCTTCTCCTGGAAGGTCACAAACAAAATTACCTTCTATTTTGGAGGACTGACGTTGTACAGATATGCTCATGTTTGATGGTAAATAGCAAACAACCAGGCATGTAAGTCGTTGCAGTTTCACTGATTTACATGGCTTCTGCTATCCTAGGAGAAATAACGAGCTCTTGAAAGAGCTCATTTGGGGACCATCTGTTTATGTGCCATCCCACATCACTCTGCCTGTGGTGAGAATGGTGGGTCGGCCCACAGGACTTTTTATTCCTTGCCCCTGCCTACCCCAGGTCTTTAATTATTGCCACACCTCAGGTTGCTTGAGTGTATATAGTCACCTGTTAAGTAGGTTTAGAATAGTCCTTCCTTTCATTTTTGGGGGTATATTTAGAGAGCAAATTTTAAAGCACCTTAAATATTTTTTTAAAGATAATGTAAAAACACAAAGCAGTAGTATTATTGAGACAGTGTGCTTACTGATGTACTTGTATTTTAAGATTTGAGAGTATTTCTTTCCTATGCGGCTGGTTTACTGGAAATAAGAAATCAGATCAAGCTAAAAGCCAAAGAAGTATTTCTGGAATACAGGCTACTATTGAGTTTCATTAATTTAATTGAATTCAATCTCAATATTCATTATACATGGAAAATATTAGCTATTTTTAGTCACGTTCTTGTCCCTGTCGCTGCTAGGGCCTTATGCAAACTTCATGTGTCAGTAACTGCAATTGTCTTTCACAAATAAAATGCACAAAGTCACTTAACCTGGGCAAGCAAACAATGGCTGTGGTTGTACTACTGCTGTTCTTTTTCACTAGAATCTTCTGTTCTTTGATTCTCTTACTGTTTTCAGTAACTCCACCTAAAAATCAAATATTACTCACACGTTATTTTCTAAAAGGAGCCATAGCTGTTATAAAAGTTAATTCCTCTTTTCATGACAATGTTCCCTGTTAAAATATTTGGCAGTTCTACTTGTAATGTGTGACATCTTTGTAAGGACTTTTGTCCTTCCCAACCTCAGAGGCTCCCAAACAAATCTAACATTTTGTTGATGAAAATTTATGCTCTTGTTTAATTGCTGATTCTCATCTTGTCTTTTACATGTGTGTTTATGTGTTTCAGGAAAAAAGTGCCAGTTCAAATGTAAGACTTAAAACTAATAAAGAGATTCCGGGATTAGTTCATCAACCTAGAGCAAAGTAAGTTCTAGTTCCTATTTTCCTATATTGTTTTTAAAGCTAAAAATGTTTTTAGAGTGAGCTCCATTTTGCCTGCCAGATAACCAAGATTTATGATAAAGCCTCAGTAATTGAGACAGTGTGATTTAGTCTAATGGAACAAAATAGAGAGACCCAAAACAGACCCACAATATATGACAGAGCTGACACTTCACATCAGTTAGAAGAAAATGAAGGGGAATATCTGTATAACCATGGGGTAGGGAAAAACTTTGAATAGGTCACAAAGGATGCAGATCTTAAGAAAAATGATTAATTTTTGTGACTACATTAAAATTAAGAACTTCTGTTTATCAAAATATACTATAGGAGAGTAAAAGGCCACAAAATGATGGAATATATTTATAATACGTATAATTAACAGTAGTTGGGTTTCCAGAATATATCAAGTAATTCTATGAATCAATAAGTAAAAGACAGAACTCATAGAAAAGCAGGCTAAAGACATAAATAACCACTTGACTGAAGAGGAAACATGAATAGCTAATGCATATGCAAAAAATACCATTTCACACCACAAGACTGGCAAAAATTTAGAAGTCTAATGATACTAAAATGTTTACCAGAATGTAGGGATATAAACTGGTACAGTTACTTTGGAAAACAACTCCACTCTCAGGTGTATACGCTAGAGAAACTTGTGCATGTGTGCCAGCAGGCATATTTTGAAATGTCCATAGCAGCACTGTTTACGTGAGCTCTTAAAGCTCTTGAAGATATGGGACTTCCCTGGCAGTCCAGTGGTTAAGACTCCACGCTTCCATTGCATAGGGCTTGGGTTCCACCCCTGGTCGGGGAACTAAGATCCTGCGTGCCTCATGGTGGTGACATGGCCCAAAAAAAAAAAAAAAAGCTCTTGGAAATAAAACCCGAATGTCCATCAGACATGTAATGGATAACAAAAATGTGGTATATTCTTATGATGGGAATGCTACATATCAGTGAAAATGAATGACCAATAGCTACCCAGATCAAGATAGAGGAATCTCATGAAATGTAGGGTTGTACCAGTAAGGTAAGTGGTAGTACCTGCCTATGTACAGTTTCATGCATATAAAGTGCAAAAGCAGGCAGAGCTAAGCCATATATTATATATATGTACATGGTAAAACAATAAAGGCAAGCAAGGAAATGAAAAGGCCTTAAATTCAGAATAGTGGTTCTTTGTACTGGATAGAAGACAATGGGACCAGAGGTTCTATCTCTTAATCTGAGTGGTGGTTACGTGCGTGTTCCTTTAATTATTATTATTTGAAAATGTACAAATAACATTATATGTTTCCTTTTCTATGTGTTAAGTATTTCACAATTAAAATGCTAAAGAGAATAATGAGTAGTTTCTGTATTGTTCTAAAACTGAGTCTACCTTGGTGATAAAATGCACTTGTGTGACTTTGAAGCTACCTGCCCTTTCTTCAAAGAAGCTGTAATCCCAGAGGCTGCAAATCTCTTTTGTGTTGTTCTGCCTAAATATGAACAAATTCCCTAAGGGTGCTGATCACACGAGTACATCTGACACAGTCACCACCATCCCCAAATAAATTTAACTTTGACATATATGTAAATCAATATCGTAAGTGGAAAAAGTTGTGTTCTCTGGTTCTTCCCAGGAGGTTGAGACAAAAATAACGTAATCACTTTAACCTGGCTGAGTGTCTGGAATTGCTGCAGCCATGACCACTGTGATATGGTGGTTAGGACTCTTCAGGGGGTGGTGAATGAACTCAGGGATTGAATTTTTTACTTCCAAAGAAAACTGGACATTTTAAAATCCATTTATCATTTACAGTGTCAGTATAATGGGACAACCGATTTTTTTCACCCTCAGGTAAATGTCATGCTATAATCACAACCTACCTAATCCACTTCACTTGTAATCACTTTTATCTACACTAATTTTATCTGCCTCTGGGGACAACAGATACCTGATAACACTACCAAATCATCTTTTCATCCAAGCCATTAGATATATGCTCCTTTTAAATGCTTCTAGAAAACGACTCTATTGAGAATTTCTTTTTTCCTTTAAAGCAAATACTTATTTAACTTTGACACATGGAAATAGCATGCTTTGCAGACTGGCATGTGCTGAAGCTTTCAGAGAAGTTGATTAAATTGGCTCATGTGTTTACATTAAAATTATGAAGAAAATCCCCTGTTTTACACACAGCATAATGCTAGTGTGTGTGTGTGTGTGTGTGTGCGTGTGTGTGTGTGTATTTTAAACTGTGAGTCAGATCATTGGGTTTCCGGAATTCAACTAAGAAATTTTTCTGGAGGGCTAAGAGAAGGGTTTTACTTTTTCTACTTGTTGACATAATATAAGATCCAGGAAATTATTATTTATTATGCAACTGTATAAAATAAGATGAGGCTTTTTTCCCAATGAGCAGAAGGACAATCCCATACCTGATAATGGCAGATTTATTAATAATAAGGGCAGATAATGCTCACACCTTCATTTGATGCACCACGTAGAGCACATTCTTACTGACTTTGTAATCTCAGGCCAGTGACCTTATGTCTGTGAGCTTCAGTTTTCTCCAAGAAAAATGGAGGTGAAAAATCCTGTCTTATAGGACTGGGGCTTAAATGAAATAATGTATGCCCAGTTCTTATCACAGTGTCTGACACTTGGTAAGAACACCTTAACAATTAGAAACAACCCCAAATGCCCTTTGACAGGAAATCGGATAGATGAACTGCACTGTATTCACACAGTGGAATATTAGAAGTTAAAATGAATGCACTGCAGCAATGCCCAACGCTGGATGGACCCTAGCAATATAGCACTAGAACAAAGAATAAGTCCTGAAACATTACACAGAGCATAATGCACTCTATAAAGTTAAAAACAACTAAAGTAAATCATCTGCTTTTTGAGCACATAGAGAGAAGCTATGTAAAAGGAAAGTGGGGGCATGATGGTTCCCTTGAGTTGGGAAAAACACACATGGGTGGGACGTAAGTAACCTCTAGGTTGTTGTTAAGATCGCCACTTTGTAGACGGAACTTGACCTCAACATAATAAAGGCCATATATGACAAACCCACAGGCAACATCGTTCTCAGTGGTGAAAAACTGAAACCATTTCCTCTAAAATCAGGAACAAGACAAGGTTGCCCACTCTCACCACTATTATTCAACATAGTTTGGGAAGTTTTAGCCACAGCAATCAGAGAAGAAAAAGAAATAAAAGGAATCTAAATCGGAAAAGAAGAAGTAAAGCTGTCACTGTTTGCAGATGACATGACACTATACATTGAGAATCCTAAAGATGCTACCAGAAAACTACTAGAGCTAATCAATGAATTTGGTAAAGTAGTAGGATACAAAATTAATGCATGGAAATCTCTTGCATTCCTATACACTAATGATGACAAATCTGAAAGAGAAATTAAGGAAACACTCCCATTTACCATTGCAACAAAAAGAATAAAATACCTAGGAATAAACCAAAGGAGACAAAAGACCTGTATGCAGAAAACTATAAGACACTGATGAAAGAAATTAAAGATGATACCAACAAATGGAGAGATATACCATGTTCTTGGATTGGAAGAATCAACATTGTGAAAATGACTCTACTACCCAAAGCAATCGACAGATTCAGTGCAATCCCTATCAAACTACCAATGGCATTTTTCACAGAACTAGAACAAAAAATTTCACAATTTGTATGGAAACACAAAAGACCCCGAATAGCCAAAGCAATCTTGAGAACAAAAAATGGAGCTGGGGGAATCAGGGTCCCTGACTTCAGACTATATTACAAAGCTACAGTCATCAAGACAGTATGGTACTGGCACAAAAACAGAAATATAGATCAATGGAACAGGATAGAAAGCCCAGAGGTAAACCCACACACATATGGTCACCTTATCTTTGATAAAGGAGGCAAGAATATACAATGGAGAAAAGACAGCCTCTTCAATAAGTGGTGCTGGGAAAACTGGATAGCTACATGTAAAAGAATGAAATTAGAACACCTCCTAGCACCATACACAAAAATAAACTCAAAATGGATTAAAGACTTAAATGTAAGGCCAGACACTATAAAAACTCTTAGAGGAAAACATAGGCAGAACACTCTATGACATAAATCACAGCAAGATCCTTTTTGACCCACCTCCTAGAGAAATGGAAATAAAAACAAAAATAAACAAATGGGACCTAATGAAACTTAAAAGCTTTTGCACAACAAAGGAAAACATAAACAAGACGAAAAGACAACCCTCAGAATGGGAGAAAATATTTGCAAATGAAGCAACTGACAAAGGATTAATCTCCAAAATTTACGAGCAGCTCATGCAGCTCAGTATCAAAAAAAAACAAACAACCCAATCCAAAAATGGGCAGAAGACCTAAACAGACATTTCTCCAAAGAAGATATACAGATTGCCAACAAACACATGAAAGGATGCTCAACATCACTAATCATTAGAGAAATGCAAATCAAAACTACAATGAGGTATCACCTCACACCAGTCAGAATGGCCGTCATCAAAAAATCTACAAACAATAAATGCTGGAGAGGGTGTGGAGAAAAGGGAGCCCTCTTGCACTGTTGGTGGGAATGTAAGTTGATACAGCCACTATGGAGAACAGTATGGAGGTTCCTTAAAAAACTAAAAATAGAACTACCATACGACCCAGCGATCCCACTACTGGACATATACCCTGAGAAAACCATAATTCAAAAAGAGTCATGTACCACAATGTTCACTGCAGCTCTATTTACAATAGCCAGGACATGGAAGCAACCTAAGTGTCCATCAACAGATGAATGGATAAAGAAGATGTGGCACATATATACAATGGAATATTACTCAGCCATAAGAAGAAACGAAATTGAGTTATTTGTAGTGAGGTGGATGGACCTAGAGTCTGTCATACAGAGTGAAGTAAATCAGAAAGAGAAAAACAAATACCATATGCTAACACATATATATGGAATCTAAAAAAAAAAAGGTCATGAAGAACCTAGGGGAAGACGGGAATAAAGACGCAGACCTACTAGAGAATGGACTTGAGGACACGGGGAGGGGGAAGGGTAAGCTGGGACGAAGTGAGAGTGGCATGGACATATATACACTACCGAATGTAAAATAGGTAGCTAGTGGGAAGCAGCTGCATAGCACAGGGAGATCAGCTCGGTGCTTTGTGACCACCTAGAGGGGTGGGATAGGGAGGGTGGAAGGGAGATGCAAGAGGGAGGAGATATGGGGATATATGTACACGTATAGCTGATTCACTTTGTTATAAAGCAGAAACTAACACACCATTGTAAAGCAATTATACTCCAATAAAGATGTTAAAAAATAAATAAATAAATAAAAATCGCAGCTTTGGTTTTTTGTTTTGGTTTCATGGGTGCTTATTATACTATTATTTTAAAAAATAACTAAATAAAAGTGAGCCATGAACTACTAGCCAGGGTGTGTCCTGCTGTGAGGATTAGGATTACGCCACTTCCCTGAGGTACAATTGAAAAATAGTAATGATGATCATGAAGAAATAACTGTGTTTAGGCTAAGATTTGTCAGGAGTAATGGAATTTCATTTTTGCAGGTGAAGTGTTTGGGAATTAAGACCTTGCCTTCTTATACTTTCACAGCTTAGCTGTTCATTGTTTGGAAGCTTCTTTTTTTAAGTCACTTAAAATGGGAGCCGTGTATCTTTCAGCTCTAGAGCTCATTTTGTCCATCTTTCCTTCGTTTGATTACTTGTCATTAAGATTCAATAGTATCATCACCCTAGTCTCAGGAAACTGACAAGTCACAGAAAGAAGAGGCTCTGACGGCAGGGTTAACTCACAAGAGCTTTGCCGGGACCAGCTGGGAGCCACAAGAATGCTCCAGGGTATAAATGGAGGATAATCTATAAAAATATTGAGTCACTATGTTGTACACCCGAAACTAATATAATATTGCAAATCAACTATATCTCAATAAAAAAGAAATGTTCCAGGGAAGCGTTGTGTTTTCCAAGGTGGACTTTTAGTAATTAGAGAGAAATAGGAATAGCCGGAATTGTTAAGCTGCGGTAGTTAAATCCCAACCTACAGGCTTTTATAAAAGATTTTTAGATCTAATTAATCTTAGCATCAAGCATTCATACTTTATAAACTAAATGAGAAACAATCCAATTATCCCTTCCTAAATCTTGAAGAAAGACAGTAAAGCCAGCCCAGCATGCTTCTCCGTCTTCTCCCCTCACTCACAATCATCAACTTGTCCATCAGAAGGAGTTTAAGAATCAAGTTGTTACCTACGGACTGTTTCTCATAGTGCGGTGTGTACCCTGGAAGGTAAGAACTATTATTAATGCCACTGTGTTGATAGTTTCCACGTGAGAGGAGGACATCCCTATTTACCTAGGCGGGAGTCAGTCGGTAGGGGGTAATTGACTTCATCAGAGTGAAAGTTCTATCTCTGTCCCTATGGAAGAGATTTAGGGCTTCTCTCTGAAAGGAACGCATGAAGAATAGCAGAGTAAGCCCCACGCTTACTGTCTGGTTACACCATCTCTAAGACAACACACAGGTAACGAGGATCTCCGTGGTGGGTGTTTGCTCCACCTGGCAGGGTCTGCTGCACCTCTAGGGATAACGGAGTTTATCTGAAAGAGCTCAGTTAGTGCATCGGGGTTTGAGAATACAAAAGTCACCCTTCCATTCAAGGTCCTTTCCCTCCTGTCCGTGAATCCTCTCTGCTCTCCTTACCTTCTTAGTTTTGTCCTCACTAACCACGTCCGTCTCATTAAGTATGCCGTTAAATAGCAAAGAACAGGTAAACACACAGGGCGAGGGCTACTCAGACATGCCTCCTCACTTACTCTCACGTTCCAGTGGATTTCAGTTCCAAAGAGGTGCATTTGCTGTCACCAGTACAGGAGATATTCAGGTCAAGTTCTCGGCTCGTTTGCTGCCAGCCCACACCTATACAGTCAGCTGAATACTATGCTGATGCTGACAGCCTGTGTGAAATACACATTTTAATGTAATAACTAGGATATATTTTCTTGTTACGGTTACACACAGGGTTGAAATATGCCATGTACTGCTTGCCTGTGCTTTTTGTTTTAATCACAAGGCAAAAACTGGGCACACACCTGCCAGTAACACCACTATAAATAACGTGTACGTTGAAAGGAAATTGCGTTCCTTAAATCATAGGAACTGGTAGACTATTATGAAACACGTTTGCAGGATTACTGTAATGACATTTATCCTTAGTGTGACTTCAGAGTACTTCAGTGGAAAAGTCTGCAAGAAATAAATAACTGCCCCAAAGTTTAGGGACTCAGCATTTTTCATCTGTAAACAAGTGTATAGTTTCCATAGTGTATTTAAGCACTTTGCTGGTGGAAAGAAGCCTGGTGTTATAGTTTTCATGGACTTTCAGAAGCTATTCACGTTTATAAAAATGCACTGCTCTTACACACTCATCCTCTGAATCAAAATTTCAGTATATTCGACAAAACCTTGTACACAGAGTTACAGAACTTTTTGCACATCTAATTCCTCTACTTGTTCAGAAGCTTCTTAGAACCTTGAAATAGGTCCCCTGCCTGAGGGCCAGTTCCTCTCTTGTTTTTCAAATGAGGAACTTTTCTGATCACCTTGACCTCTTCCCTCAGTTAACATGTCTTCCCAGAAAGTACATAGATTATTCTGCTGCCTTAGGTCATTGTGCCTAATTTGGGTTTTTCCTCTTCCTTTTTTTTTTTTTTTTGTGGAGGAGTGTAAAGATGATGCAGAATGTATCTAAAAGTTGTGGGATGATGTGGTTGAAGTGATTTAATTCTTCCTGTTAAAACAACTAGTTTTCATTTTGGCAACATACCAAACCTAAAAAGAACAACCAATTTACTTTAAAAACAAAAAAGACAGTTAAGACAAAGGATACTAAGCCAAGGAGAGGCAATACAGGTAATGCATTTGGAGGTCTAGGTCCAGGCCAACTCTCAGAGCTGCCTCTGTTTTCAGCCTCTGTTCTCACCGCTGCTCTCCCCCTCCCTTCCCTCAAAGATGAAGCCCACCTGCTTCCCTCAAGTCTTACCTCAGCCACCCCTCCCGCTACCCAGGGCAGAGAAGCCCATCTATTTATGGTCGCCCCCTATTTCCATCTCATATGCTGTTTTCTTCTGATTTTTATTTTTATTAGGCAAACAATCCACACTCATGAAAACAATTATAAAATGGAAGGTTGTGGGGTGGTTTAGCAGCTTCTTCACAGCCAGCTCTGTGATTTTAGTGAGGATTTAAGGCCCAGTTTAGTTTCACATGTACAGCTTTTGGGCTGTCCCTTTCATGGTTCAATTGTAAGCAACGTCTCCCATCACAGATTAGGGGGTAAAGATTTAGAAGGAACTAATATGTGACCTCTCAGTAAATCAGTTGATAAGACTTAGGAAGTCATTTTAATTTCTATTATTAACCTCACACTTTGAAGTTGTCTAAATTGGCTGAAAATAAGTATTCTTGGTGCCTTATTGGTTTATCCTTGCAAACCTTTGTCTTGTTTTCTCGTAGTCGTTTCCAGTGATAAGCCTGTGTGTGTGTTGTGTGTAATTGTGAGCAATGTACAAGCTTAAATAACGTGCTGACACCACTGTTTCCAAGTTGGTATTCATTAGGCCGTTTCCTCCTGGGCTAGGGCTGCACTAATCCTGACACCGGCTGCCAGGAGAAAACCTCATGGATCCCACACCGCACCTTAATAACAGCATCCGTGACCTGCAGTCTCAAGTACAGAATGGGAACCCCAGAGCTAGGAAATGTAGTTGTATATTTTAATGAACTGCTACCCCTGCTAAAGAGGCTTCTTTCACTTTTGTGCTCTACAGAAAGACCAAGGGGGGTAGGAGGGACAAAGCTTTGAATAACTGCTTTCTAACACCGAATGTGGCCAACAGGACAGAGAACATCACAAATCTAGGCAGGTGTGAGGTACAGTGGCTGAGGATTTCCTGCTCCCCCTGCATGCCCTTTCTTGCCTCCAAAGTCCGATCAAGTGATCCTGGGAAAGAAATACGCCTGGGTTGAGGAGGGTGGTTTTGAAAGAA
The DNA here is from genome assembly GCF_949987535.1 of Balaenoptera acutorostrata. NCBI lineage: Eukaryota > Metazoa > Chordata > Mammalia > Artiodactyla > Balaenopteridae > Balaenoptera > Balaenoptera acutorostrata. The sequence goes on from NC_080064.1 coordinate 146,375,280, forward strand.
AAAGCTACCAAGACATTAAAGCAGGGTGAATGGAGGGTAGGCAGGATGAAAGTAACTAAGTAACCTGGCTCAGAACTCTCAAAAGCTTCTAGCAGCTTGATGACAATTACAGGATTTATTTCAGTCTGTGGTACATCATTTGAAGACAATATTACTTCATGTTGTTACAAACTGTATGTATAGTGTGTATGTGTTGTGGGTGTGTATATAAATAATATATATTATATATATGAGAGATTTAGTGACTTTTGATACGGGTTTGGTGCAGGTGAATTTATTACTGAGCCAAGTGAGGCACATACTGAGTCAGTAGTTCGAGTCCAGGGCATTCAGTACTTTTTCTGATTTCCATGTGTGTATAGTGCCTGTCCCATGCGGTATTGTCAGTGTCATGTCAAATCCAGAACTCACAAAGCAGAGCCAGCGATATTTTCTTTGTAGACAATCAACTAGAATCTATAAAATTATTACTGGCAGATGATTATAATTCCAGATCCCTAACACTAGCAAAAGGAAACCCAGAGCATCTTGATAAGAAGTTTTCTGTTTTTGTTTTGTTCCTGGAAGTCAGTAGAATAGCAGTTATATGTGGTTATATTAGTGTCAAGATACTTAATTTGCTGACCTTATTATTTCAGAAAAAAAAATTGTATGTATTATATTTGTGGGAAGTTAAAATAATGCTTTGAGATTTTTATCAAATATGGAGAGTAGTTATTTATGAAAAACAAAGAAATGTCTATTTTTGTTTCTTTGTTCCCAATTACTGTAGATAAATTTTAAAGTGCATTAAAGCAATGGTAAAGCAAATAAGATGCTGTACAAGTATTTTTCTCATGCTTTCATGGAGAGACACTGTTTTCTAAGAGTATGTGAAGGAGGTATGTGCATTCTAACTTCATGATCAGATTTCTCGGATGTACTTTGAATATAAGTGGCAACGTTTTTATTGATAATAAAATCAAAGAAATTCCAATCACCAGAAGGAGAACTAATGAAAACATGTTTTACCTGAATATACTTCATAGGTTTCTCCTGCTGATCCTGTGATTGTTTCATGATTCCCTTGAAGAAATGAAGGAAAATACACATAAGAACAGAGACATTACCTGAGATTGTGTTCTATTTTATCAACCCTCCATCTATACTCTGTACTGAAGCAATTTGGATAGAAGTGCTGCTGTTGTTGTGTGTGTCCGGTTTGCAGTCAGAAACTCCCAAAACTTCATCATTCAGCAGTTAGATCCACAACTTTGTATTAAGGTCTAAATACAAGTCAGGGAACCCAGATAAGATAAGAGGATATATGGTTCTCCCTCTGTATTTGTGGGTAATTGGTTCCAGTCGTCTCCCTCCCCCCCCCCGTGCCACCCCATACCAAAATCCATGGATGCTCAAGTCCCTTATATAAAACGGTGCAGTATTTACATATAACCTACGCACAATCCTCCCATCTTCCCCCGCACCCTCCTTTATACTTTAAGTCATGTCTAGATTACTTATAACACCAAGTACAAATCCTAAGTAAGTAGTTGTAAATATAATGCAAATGGTTGGTGGTGTGCAGCAAATTCAAGTTTTGCTTTCTGTAACTTTCTGACATTTTTTTCCCTAAATATTTTCAGTCCACGGTTGGTTGAATCCACTGATGCAGAGCCTGTGGATACGGAGGGCCAACTGTAAATTGATTTAGAGTTGGCACTTCCCTGACAATCTGGACCGATGCTTAGTAAACCTGAGATAATTAATTTAGCATCAAAGTGAGTACTATGAGCATTATTAGATTGGTACATGTTAGGGCATTTGGGAGAACAGAAAATACAGCGGTTGAGCTGGATCCTGGTGCAAGAGCCGCTGTGCCTGACCCGTACAGGCCTCTAGTGGGCACGTCTTCCCAGTGCTTTCTCATTGTTCATTCCCCCCAGTGGAAAAGGGGGGCACTGTTGGACTTAGGAAGTTGGAGAAATAGGTAATAATGCTTCTTTTAGTGATTTAGTTACAGAGCTCTTACGTGCAACAGAATGAGAGGAAGTAGAATGGTTCTGTGCATAGATTTGGGAGCTAGACTGATTAGGGATTCAACTCCCAGCTCCATCATTCATGGGCTGTTGATCCTGAACAAATTACTTAAGCTCTTAGTACTTCATTTGTGTACTGCATCTTAGTACTTTCTCATCTGTGAAAGGGGGATAATGATAGTACTTATATTTTAGGGTTGAGAGGATCTAAAAGATTCAATCAGGTTAAGGTAAGTAAAACAAGGAGGAAGCAGCCATTCAGGCATGGAATGGAAAGGGAATTGAAAGACTAGTTTTCAAATTTGTGTCTGCATAAGAATCATTTGGGGTTCCTATTAGAAATGTAGATTCCCAGGCTTCAGCTCCAGGAATTGAGATTAATTTGGGATCCAAGAATTAGGTCTTTTTGTTCTGTTTTAGTAAACTTTTAGAATTATTTTAGGTTTACAGAAAAGTTGCAAAGATATATCCATTTTGCCCTAATATTAACATATTATCATAGCACATTTGTTAAACTAAGAAGTCAACATTAACGCACTACTGTTAACTCCAGACTTCATTTGGATTTCACCAGATTTTCCACTGATGTTCTTTATCTGTTCTAGGATTCCACATTGCATTTAGAGAAGCTTCATTTCTTACAGGGACTTTCAGCCCATGAGAGGCAGGTGGTCTGGAGACCCCATCTTGAGAAACACTAGGACATGTCAAGGGCTGAGGAAGGTCAAATTGCCCCATCCTCACCACCATCCTGGTGGTGGGGGTGTTGGATATAGAAATTTGATTTGAAGAGTTGGGATGGAATCCTCTCCCTTAGATGAGAGGGGTTACCTTAAGAAGTGAGGCATCTATTCCTAATGCCAGATGAAATGAGTTTTGGAGTTTGGAAGGTGGGGTTGCTGCCTAGCCTGAGGAGATACATCTAGGGTTGTGGGCAGATCAGGGGAGTGAGTGCAGCAAATTGGGAACAACTACTTTGTGGGAACACAGGAGGGCTCAAGTAGTTGATTAAAGGGGATTACAAGGGGCCAGTTAGCCCGTGAGCCATATAAATCCTGTATTTCCTGGAACCTGGTGATAGTGTTTTAGAAATGGGTCACAGTAGTAACCAACATCAAGCACTGCCACATTGGACACGAGCAGAGAGTCAAAGGGTGAAGCTGAGATGACCTTGCTGAGAGAGGGCAGTGGGAGGTGGACAAAACACTGACGCCCTGCGTTTGGAAGAGTCGGTTCCCACAGCGAGGAGATCAAGGGCCACCATCTGGGGAGCTAGAAGTAAAGGGCAGTAGAATTGAGAACGGTAAGATGAAGGAATAGATGTTGTCAGAAAAAGCTAGCAGAGTAATTTGAGGTCTTGAAGTAGAGATCGACATATTCTTGAGGACCTTAGGTCCTGAGGCTGTCACTGACTTTCTCTAATCACATTCAAATTATTTAGCTGCCCTCACAGCAGTTAAGTAATCACCTAACCTGTTCCTTTTTTTTTTTTAAAGAACATTAACCTCTTCATTTGACTCTGGATTTCTCTTAATTTCTATACTACTTCACTTTCCTGGTTCTTTCTGCATGTTAGAGATCCTAAACCATAAACTGGTATTCATAACATTTCTTTCACATGAAGTACATGTTATCTCATCTGCCAAACCCATTTAAAATGGACTAGTGGAAATTGCCTCAGAAGTCAAACAGATTGCACCTGTGTACAAGGGACCAGGTGTCTCTGAAGGGCTCCTAGATCTTTTGTATTCTTGCTGGCACGGTGTCAGGCTGGCCAGGCTGGTGAGTGGCTAACAGTTAAGATTTTAGGTGATCTAATCCTTAACTTGATAGATGCTGGGTGTAATCTACAGATTCTGCATAGAAATTAGCACTTGCCCCTGGGAGAGCCCCTACCAGCTGTCAAGTGCTTTACCAAATAGCTCTATACTCAAGAATGCGGCTTCTGGGTGAGGGAACAGTCGTAGTCATTTTACATGTGGTTAGAGAGAAGTCTTGGGTGATGAAAGATTTTAGCTAACCTACACGCTATAGGTAAACATTTCCAAAAACATTGCATAAGCTGAATACAGAGTGAATTGTTTTCCAGTAAATACTGGCTTCAGCATTTTTCAAAAATCAAGGAATGGTATATTTTATAGAATGGGAAAACTAAGAAATGAAATTTGACCTGTTGTAAAACTAGGATTTAGTGCTGTTGAATTTCAGTAATGGGCATACAGGGTACATTAGGAGTAAATGTGAAAGAATAGGGTCATGATGGAATCTGATACAGGGTGGAAAAAATTTCTCTTAACCAGAAACACTGGGCCCTAAGAAGTTGTCTTAGGGTCAACCACATGAATTTAACGTACAAAAATGGCAATTTAATTTGGTTCAAACATACATTTCAAACTTTTGTCTTTTCCTTGTAAAGAATAAAGTTCAGTTCACGGTATACCAGAGTTAAAATTGCACAGATGTCAGTATTCCAATAGAGAAAAACAATTTTTTTTAAAAAGCGAAAAAGTAAAATTTGAGTTCAGGTAGTCAGATATTCTTTTATAGTCTTACTACTTTAGGGAACAAACCCTTCCTCGGTATAAAAATCTGGAAAAAAATGCCATAGTTGCCACCCTCTTAATAACTAGTTTCCATGCCCCATATTTGTTGGAGAACCTACTTTGTGATGTTTAAATTTTTACCTTAAGTTGCCTCAATTTCCCATTTATTAAAATGGCTGTATTGCCTCTAGAATTAAAGCTGAAGGGGAAAAGCAATTTTTAGCGATTCCCCTTATTCTACCAACTTGTTCTTGAAGCTACAGTCATGCCCAATGTTCCTACCCCCAATTTTTTTTTTTTAAACCTTCGACCACTCGAGATATGTCAGCATTTCTGCTTAGTAACTGGCATATTACTACGCGGTGCAAACTATTGATATAAACAGTGACTTGTGATAGATTTTTTTCCCCTTCTGTACTAAATCAGATCATTTCTCCTCATCAGCAACTTAACAAGAACAAAGTTAAAGACGTGACCTCAGGAAGGGAACTAAGGTGGATGAAATACGATGGCAATACTATCAGGACTGCTGGAATATTGCTCAAGTGCAGTGGCTAGGGTCTAAAAGAACCTTTAGCGATCTGGTATATTTCCAACGGCATGTGAAGTGAAATAGCAGGTTAACGTCAAATTCCGGGGCTTGTGTAAAAGTCACCCTCTTAACAGCAACCACAATGCTACTGCTTCCTGTTCTTCCATTTTCTTCCCTGTTCAATTGCTTGAAACCCTCACACAACAAGTTCTGATTCTACAGTATTCCTGTAATTCCTTTCTCTGTGTATTTACCTACTTTTATCTTTCAATGTGCATTTCCATCTTGGCACCATAACAAACAATTCAAAAATGCCATCTAATGCATTATGCCACTGAGCACTGTAGCCAGTGATTTTAAGTGTACTAGATTATCTTCAGGTTGAAAAGAGCGTAAGCTGAAGAAATAAACGTCTACATCTTAGCTAAAGGCAGGGGTCAAAACAACTTATGAATGGTTAGTTTGAAAATGCTTTAAGGCCCGACTATCAGAGCTGACTGAAAACATTTGAGTTAGGCAGAGTTGTAATGTTATGTGAATAGTGAGAAGTGTTACAAACACAGTAGCCATATATTTTAATTACAATAGAGTTTATTAGCTTTTCTTTTAATATAAACATGAGGAAGCAAAACCACATAAGTTGTAGCATTCTTTTCAAAATAAAACTGCAATCAGTACTTGAATTTCCAAGCTCCAAACTCCATAAACAATATTTTTTGAGGTGGTAGATTGTAGTATTTTATATACCATAATTTATCATTTATGTCTCTGTCCCTTAAAAATGATGGAACCTGCAGCACTCAGTATAATGTGAAGCCTTGCGATAAAGAGAGAAAGTACTTCTGGCCCAGAAATGCTTTGTTTACAGGCAAAATTCCTAGGATTACATTTGAGAAGGTAGGAGGAGAAAGATTTCACATAGTTGAGAACACTTTTTTTTTTTTTTTTTTTTTTTAATATTTCAAGTTTAGGTGACATCGTTACCAATCTCCAAAAAGACTGATTACTGGACCTCCCTGCCTTTTAAAGCCTGAGGTAAGGGTTCCTAAGGTTTATATGTTTCCTCTTAAATAGAACTTGAAGTGAGACACCTACAGCCAGGTTAACACACAGGATAGAAAAGCTGTTTCGTATCACTTACTCTCCTGTCCCTACTATTAGGGTCCAGTTCCTTTCAATTTATTACATGTGAATTAACACTGTTGTTCATAATTCCTTTACCAAATCTAGAAAAAAGAAACTTAGGTGATCAAGCAGGTAAGCAGCCCAGCCTTGCAAAGGACTATTTTAAAAAGAGGAGGGGAGGTATCCCCTCAAGTCTTAGTGCAATTTTAAGCTTTGATACTTGTAGAAGTATAAATGCCACAAACTTACAAAACATCATTTGAAAGTTTAATCGAATTTCTTCTAAACTCATTTAGTTTTGTAAATTTTAAACGTTAAGCGTTTATTGTTTTATTTTTTATTTTTTACAATTTATGTATTTATTTATTTATGGCTGTGTTGGGTCTTCGTTTCTGTGCGAGGGCTTTCTCTAGTTGTGGCAAGTGGGGGCCACTCTTCATCGTGGTGCGCGGGCCTCTCATTATCGCGGCCTCTCTTGTTGCGGAGCACAGGCTCCAGACGCGCAGGCTCAGTAATTGTGGCTCACGGGCCTTCCCAAGCCAGGGCTCGAACCTGTGTCCCCAACAAGAGAGCCTGCGACAGTGAGAGGCCCGCGCACCGCGATGAAGAGTGGCCCCCGCTTGCCACAACTAGAGAAAGCCCTCACACAGAAACGACCCAACACGCCATTAAATAAATTCATTAATTTAAAAAAATAAAAAATAAAAAATTAAAAGCTTAATGTTTAAAATGTACAAAAGTAAATGAGTTTAGAAGAAATTCGATTAAAGTTTCAAGTGATGTTTTGCCAGTCTAGCATTTATACTTCTGCGACAGTGTTCTGGAGTATCCAAGCACACTATATTAAAGCTTAAAATTGTTGTAAGACTTTTGGGACACCTTCTATTTCATCACCGGCTTGTTAGTTACTGGACCACCATGTTGGCTGGAATTATGAAAATATCCTTTAATACAAGTATAGAACAAAGAGGAAAATCATCACAAAATCAGAAGCACCATTATAGTTAACAAGAAATGCAGCACGGACCCAATAGAAGGAAATAACCTACTTTCTCTGTTTATGATCGCAAGCATGCTAATATGCTAATAAGTACTGCCTGCAAAGAATTTGGATGACATGTGTTATTCAGCAGCTTTTTGGTTTAAATTGATTGCCAATAATGACTAGCAGCTTCAATGATATAGTAGGGAGGAAGAACCCTGCAAAACCTAACGATGCTACAACAGTCTGTTCCGAAGTTTGGCTTTATGAGTTGTTAGGAGTCCCATGTTTTTTTTTTTTTGTTTTTTGTTTGTTTTTTGTTTGTTTGTTTGTTTTTTGTTTGTTTTTTTCTTTTTTTTGTTTCTTTTTTGTTTTTTTCTTTTTTTGTTTTTTTGTTTTTTCTTTTTTTTGTTTTTTGTTTTTTTCTTTTTTTGGTTTTTTTTTGTTTTTTCTTTTTTTTGTTTTTTGTTTTTTTCTTTTTTTGGTTTTTTTTTGTTTTTTCTTTTTTTTGTTTTTTTCTTTTTTTTGTTTTTTTGTTTTTTTGTTTTTTGTTTTTTTTCTTTTTTTGTTTTTTCTTTTTTTTGTTTTTTTTTGTTTTTTTCTTTTTATTGTTTTTTTCTTTTTTTGTTTTTTTTCTTTTTTTTGTTTTTTTTTTGTTTTTTTCTTTGTTTTTTTTTCCTTTTTTTGTTTTTTTTTGTTTTGTTTTTTTTTTGTTTTTTTCTTTTCTTTGTTTTTTTTTCTTTTTTTTGTTTTTTTGTTTTTTTGTTTTTATTGTTTTTTTCTTTTTTTGTTTTTTTTTGTTTTTTTCTTTTTTTTTGTTTTTTTCTTTTTTTTGTTTTTTTTATTCTTTTTTTGTTTTTTTGTTTTTTCTTTTTTTTGTTTTTTTTGTTTTTTCTTTTTTTTGTTTTTTTTGTTTTTTTTGTTTTTTTGTTTTTTTTGTTTTTTTGTTTTTTTCTTTTTTTTGTTTTTTTTTGTTTTTTTCTTTTTTTTGTTTTTTTTTTGTTTTTTTCTTTTTTTTGTTTTTTTTTTGTTTTTTTCTTTTTTTTTTTTTTTGTTTTTTGGAGTCCCATTTTTTGATGGTAATACTGCACTGATTCTAAAGGAATATGCAGCAGTATGGGACAGTGAGGCAAGAAAAACATAGAAGTTATATAGTTAGTGTCTTTAAAGTCTAAAAATTTAAGCTATTAATTAAAAAACTTCAGATAGTTCTCAGGTATCAGATATCTGTGTGTAGATTGGGAGCAGATATCTGTGCATGGATTGGGAGTTTTTAGCTTTGGAGTGGTTTTTGTAACTCTGTTTACAATAAAAAGGACAGAAGAGCGTGTTACATTGACGAGGTCCCGTTCTTTCCTATGAGCATAATCTTCGCTTGTCCATGAGTCTCTTGAATTCAATGTCTTTCTTTAAGGTGAAAATACTAACTTTGCTGGTTTCTGAGCAGGAGAGGTGCTATTTCTCCAGTCCTTGTTTCGAGGGGTTTATGATGTTACAACCCCTCACTTCTCCCTTAAGAGAGGATGGCATTGGAGCGCCGAATACCAATGAAATTATCAGCGCTGAAAGACCTTCTCATAGCAGCTCTACACACGTCTTTGTATTCGTCGTCACACAATCTGGAAATGGCCTAGGAAAGTCAATCAGGTAGAACATAGGTATAATTAGGGGGAAAAAAAAATGTTCGGACCTTAAAAAAACAAAAAAAGCATCATTGATAAGCCACACATCTACATTCGTTTAGATAGTTCATAGTTACTGCTACTTTGGATAGCTGATATCTACACTAACTGACAATTCCCTAAGGTAATAACCTTTAAGGGCTATGATTAGATTGCTGGGGCAAGGGGTAACTTGCCCTAATAACTTAGAGTTACTTAAAAATTGGGTTCCTAATGATAGGCTCCTAATAGCAATATCATCTGTTACCTACACACGTGATCCTTAAACGTAATGGACATACACTTGGGCAAAATCAGTGTTTACTCAGCTATTCAACTTCTATTCAGTTTTCATTAGTTATTACATACTCTAAGAAAATTTTAATCAGGTAGGTATGTGCTGAAGGTAGGAGAGGTCTAATGACAAGCGCTGAAAGGTGCTATTTCACTTGCACATAAATTATGGTAGAAAAACATCTTATTCTAAAGTACCACCAAGGTACCACAGAAAGTATCAATTTTAAATGTGTTCATTTCAGTTGTGAATTTTGCTGTATACCCACCAAAAATCATAAGCCATAAGTATTACTTTGTTCCATGTACGTTACCATTTATATTAAAAACTCATGTACTTTCTACAGCCAGTATCTGAATCCACATTATACCTTCCAAGTATAGGTCTCTCAGGTTAGCCACGGATGCTTTGTCTAATAAACTCATGGGACTGAACTGTGATACACATACACACACACACACACACACACACACACACACAAACTGCAAGCTGAGTAAAAAACAATTAAGAGGGAATTCCCTGGTGGCGCAGTGGTTAAGAATCCGCCTGCCAATGCAGGGGACACGGGTTTGAGCCCTGGTCCGGGAAGATCCCACATGCCGAGGAGCAACTAAGCCCGTGCGCCACAACTACTGACCCTGCGCTCTAGAGCCCGTGCTCTGCAACAAGGGCAGCCACTGCAATGAGAAGCCTGCGCACCGCAATGAAGAGCAGCCCCTGCCCACCGCAGCTAGAGAAAGCCCGCGTGCAGCAGCGAAGACCCAATGCAGCCATAAATAAATAAATACATTTATTTATTTATTAAATATATCAAGACAGTAGAAATAGTCCAAAACATCAATTATTAAAAAAAAAAAAGACAGTTAAGAGTGGTAAGTAGATTATGTAGGTACATATGATTAGGGATACAATTTTAAGAAATTATTCATGTATGGTTATATGTAAGTGTAGAGGTTCAAATGGAAAACCATTAAGAACAGATTAAATATGATTTAAAGTATTCTGAATTATGGTTACAGAAGAGACAATTTTTTTTTTTATAATGTGGGATCCCTGTATAAACCATAAAAGACACAGGAAATATGATGCCAACGGGTCAATAAGCTCTTCAAACTGTTAACAGCTTTCCATTTTCCTAATCACTGCTTAATATAATTTAGCTACAGATGTGGCTTCGGTGGCTGACAGAAAACCCCAGTTAGTGATTTCACAGCCTTACCTTTAAGCTCTGTGCTCTTTCTTTGCTAAGAGGAGTGAATAGAACATTCAGGTTGTTGTCATCTGCTAAGGAGCGAAGGTCAAAGTAGTGTTTGACATACACACTGAAAGGAACAATAATGTCCAAATGAAGTAGCTCCAGGACGTGCCTTTCCATCTCATTCCTGGGGGAGGAGGAGAAGACAAAACCAACACAGGACAATTTTAGTCAACTGGGCTATCTTCAAAAATACCATTCTGAGCTACTAGGATGGCTCTAAATACTGTTTTGAAACAAATAATGGCTACCCAGCTGGATTAATACCCTAATGTTCAAACAAGGTACAGCTATTTGTGGTCCTTTCTGCGTCCCAGCACTTTGAGTCTGGGACAAGGGGGAAGAGGTTATGGCCCTCTTATGCACTCATGCTGCTGACTCAGGGGCTCATTCTTCAGAGTTCCATTAGTGCAGCTGTACGATTCATGCTCCACACTCACTCACAAGGCCCCGCTATAGTGATCAGATGAAAGGAATGATGGATGCTGTTTATTAGCTCTGAAGAACTTGCAGACATTTGCACCGGGCTGAGGACAGGAAGGGGCTCACTGAGGTGGAGATGAGCCAACAACACAAGGCGTGGGCACATCACCACGGCAACAAATGGATCCCTCGAGAGCCACTGCTATTATCTCTGAGGGGGGAAAACTCTTGAGGCAACAAGGATTCATCTCAAGTAAATAAATAAATAAGCTACATTCGATGGGAAAGGGAATCCCCCCACCCCCACCCCGTGCATGGGGCTGTGTCAAAGGGCATAATCCAAGTTTCTGTTCACCTTAAAACCTTACTAGGGTGAGTTGTCGTCACCATGACAGGACAGGATGCACTTTTTAAGCTTAGGAAGGCAGTAAGATTATGTCTCAGCTAGACTAAACCCACTTTACGATACGACCTCTGATAGAGCAGTTGTTTCCCCCGGTGTTAGGAGAGCAGCCCAGAATGTTCAGACCTACCGCCCCTTGCCAGGACAGACTGCACACGCCCACAGAGGGCGAATTCAATGAAGTGGGAAAGTAGAGTGCTGGGAGCAGGCTTCTGCTATATGACCATATCCAGCCATTTGCTTGCCAAATGTTTAAGTAAATAAATATAAAATTAGAGTAAATCTTACCACTTTCCACAGCAATCACTTTAGAGAGTTGATTATATAAAAATGATAAATACCCAAACAAACATGCAAGTGGCTTATTTTACAATACATTTGGTTTCTTGGTTTTAAAGTGTTAATATTTTATCCATTGGATAAATCAACAAATGCTCCTTGTTCTCCTGTATGGAGAGCAGAGTATGAGCAGAAATGAGGTTTCTCATTTGTTGAACTTTAAACCTAACTGAACCTACTTCCAAAATTAATTTCCTGTTCATACGGCCAGAAGTCTATAGAAATGTAAATCAGATAATGTTTTGATAATCAGCTAATCAGGACTTAATTTACTACAGGAATAAATGCACTTCACTATCCCTTTTATATTTTCTCCACTAATACATTTTAATTGTGTGGAAATACAGTACTTCATAGGATTAACATGTCTATTAATAGAGCTTTAATCACTGAAGAAAAGCATTATGCCTACAGAATATGCATCTTCTGTGTTTTTTGCTGTTTTTAAATGGCTAGGTGGCTGAAGAGCCTACCACTTACAGGCGCAGCAAACTGTCTGAACAGCAGCTGCTCAGTTTAACTTACTCTTTTGAAGGGAAATATATATTTAACAAGACACAGAGATGTTAGAAAGTTTTAAGGAAAAGCTGATAGACAGCAATTTTTCAATTCAGACTCAAAATGAGACCATTACAAATAGTAGTCAACAGCAGAGGGATGAAACAAATGTGTATTAAACACTTTGTTGTAATGCTTTCCAACTCCCAAAGATCATAAACAAAAGCAGCCTATTATAAACATAACTCCTGGTGATTCTCCGTTCTACACAGAAAAGCGTTGTTTAGAATTAGTTTCTTCATAGCCGGACAGTGCCGCCAATGCTCCTGGGCTCAATGTCTGTGAACACCCACACGTTTCCCTGCATGTTCTCGGATGTTGTACCTGGAACCAGAGCCCCAGTCAGCTCAGTTGCAGATTCTGGGAAAATTTCAGCTGCCATCATGGCAGGGATGGTGTTCACGATTACAAATTTTCCTTCCTTCAAGGGACCAGTTTAAAGACTGATGATAGTGTTGGTCAACGTCACTTTAGTTTCTGCAACTTCCAAAAGTACTTCTATTCATTTCAAATTCATTATCTGCTGTTACACTGTTCGCTAAGATTGCTACCAGCAATATCACCATGACCACCTGGTTTACATGATCACCAAAGTGGGCATTTTCACCAAAAGCCACTTTGACAGCTACTGACAGTCACTGGTCCCTTCTCTTAGTCACAACTTTCCTCGCTTCAGCTGTAAATATGCACTTTGGTAATTGTGAATTATCTCGAGTAAGGGGCAAAGGTAACAAAAACAAACTCTTGCCCCTGCCTGCCATCTTGATCGGCCTCTGCTGTCCAATATAATCAAGAGGTGTCCTTTCCCATTTTCCTGAAGGCCACCCACAAAGACAGGTTCACTGTCAAGCGGGCACTTCGAGAGTCTGCTGGAATTACCTCTCTGGCTCATCCTGCTTCCCACCCTTGGGGCCCTTCACCAGAGCCAGATTGGAAGCCTGGCATTTCATGCCAATGTGAGCGTGCCATCTGTGAGGAGAACCTGCCTAGTTAACTCAAGGCCCCACAAAGTGCCGCTGTGTTTGCTGAGTGCCCTGGGTGAGGCCCCAGGGATGCTTCCCGGACTACCTGAGAGGTAGGTGTTTCCTAACTCAGCAGACTTTAGGGGAGGAGACAGGAACACAGGGATCTGAAACCTTTATATGTGGCTACCTGTACATCATAGTTTCTGTAACAACAGAACCTCAGATCAAAAGGAGAAAAAGACCAGCAAAAGCAAATACACAATGTGTGACTCAGGTTGAAATTATAACCTGTCAGTAGTCTAGAGGCCCTAAGACCTTAACAGTGGCCACTTGCTTCAAAGACCAGGCATGTGCCCCTTAAAAATGGACTGGACCTGGTAGACAGCTTTAAGAAAGCTGTCAAGTTACTGACTGTACCATGTTGTTCTGGTAGTGAGCTTGTAAAATGTTTGGCAAAAACCACCAGAAAAATAATTTCAATTTATCGAGCAGAATATTACAACAATAACACATCAAGACCTACCAATTAATGAGGGGAAATACAAATTGTTATACTACAGCTAGATGGAAAGAAGTCTGTAATTTTATGTCTATTTCAGCTCTCTGCACAAGGTAACCTTTCTTAAAATGTAACATTTCTTAAAAATGTAAACTTTATGAGAGCAAATGAGGTATTGGAAAATGGTTAGAAAGTTCACGGTAACCTTACAAACTCACATGTCCTCAGCTGTAATGTCCTTGAGGATCTGGCAGTAGACCACATCCCATACAGCCTGATCGTCCCAAAGCTCGGAGACAAGAAGAATGGTTCCCAAAACAATTCTTTTCCAGTTAGTGGGGCAAATGTCGATCTCAGCATAAGTTAAAAGCCTTTCTAAGTAAACCTGCAAAAGTAGAGCACTGATCTTTGATTTTAGTTCAGTTTAAGTGCTGTGATAAGAATTGTTAGGAATGACAGATTTCATCTCTTTTTGACACCCCTTTTATTCCTAGGTTCTACAAAGACTTTGCTCAGCCAAGCCAAGGCCAGAGGCCAGGTCACAGTTGTAAGTCAGATATTTCTGTTAGTCTGATATTTCTACTCTGCCCGTGTGAATTTCCAACCCAATTTTGGTCACAGGAATGAAAGGACATCTGAGCAAAGGGCATTCTAAAGACACGCATGGTATTATTACCTTCCCACTTGTCAAGGGCAGCACATACAGCCCAGTGTCGACTTCAACTGTTCAGTAAATGCTTGAGTGCCTATCACGTGCAATGTTAACTACAAGACTGGTGGTGGTTGCATGGCGATTTTACATAACGCTTGAGTGTGTAAAATTCTGGTAAGACTGAGCACATCTTTACCTTCTCTTCAGAGTCCCCAGTCCTTCTGTGGCATGAACTTGAAGATAAAAACTGGTGGTCAAGAGAGCCTCCCAGTGGCTGCTGCGTGGCACAGCAGGACAGGCAGTCCAAAGGGGCTTGACAGCTAGCTGTCAAGTATTCCCATATTTTAGTGCCTTTTTAAGGAACACACATGCATACAAAGGGTAGTCCTTTTCATATCCCCAATTTTTCACATCTCCATTATCATTTCATTATTCATTTCTGTCTTACATAATCTGCAGCTTAGTCAATTCTTTTGGTTTTAAGGTGGGAAGACCTGCCTGTGTCTGTATCCCTGGGGCTCCTCTAAACCTGCCGGTTTGTGAGATGATTTCATGGTTTCTTTTACATGTATCAAATGTCTACCCTACAAAGAACTGGATGGAGTTAACAGCTGAGCAAAGATTAGAGAGGTAAGCTGTGATTTGTTGTTACCTCTGTAGAAGAGTGTATATGCCATTTGACAAAAAGAAAAATGTCCAGTTTTAAAGAGTCTGTTTACTCTCTGATGGGTTATCAGATTGACAGCTCAGATTCGCCCATGCCCTCCAAACTCTACTGTGTTTTCAAACACGGGTATTGAGATTATATGTTCTTAGTGAAATTCGGCTCCCATTCCCCAGAGAACTCAGCACTCTCTAGTACCCTAAGAACGACTCTCCCCGCAAGGTTCAACTCTCTACTTTATGGGACTAATCAGAGGCACTGAAACGACACTGGCAATCTCTCAACTTCCTCTCACCTTTGTACTGGCAAACTTGGTACACGTGCCGATATTCATTTATCCCACTTGCCCTCCTGTCTCGGAGGAAGCGAGATTTCTTTCTTTTCACTGAAGCTAACTCTCCTATGAATGCAGTTGATCCCACCTCACTTCTGCAGAGCACTGTGCCCACAGTTAGTCTCTTTTTGAACAACTTCTCCCTCTCTGTCAGAGGCTTCCTCCAGTGTGAATGCTTCCATGTCCCCAGCCTGTCCCCCACTGCCCCTCGACGGCGTCCTCAGGGCTGAGGCCAGCTCCTCATCTCCCATCCTCTCCTTAACCCACTTCAGTCAGCCTCCTGCTGCTACCACTCTACAGAGACTACTCTTGCCGTGGTCACCGGTGCCTTCACACAAACCACCCAGAGCTCTTCGTCCCAGAGCTCCACTCCCCAGGCCTTCCCCTCAGAAATGAAAGAGCACTGCCACACGCCCAGTCGCTGAGACCAAACACCTGCACTTGAGTGTATCCTGCTCCAATCTGTTAGAACTTCTTGTTATCTCTACCTTCACTGGTACCCTGACCGCTTTTCTGTCTGTCACTTCTGACTTGTATCGCTGCCACTGCCTAACTTCTCTGCCTCCCAACAGACTACAGTCTGTTCTCCCCAAAGCAGCCAGGAGAGCCTCTTAAATTAAGAGTACTTTATGCGCCTGCTCCAGATCTGCCAGAGGTTTCCCATCAAACAAATACCTTCTTCCCGTGGCCTGCAAGTTACGAGGCCCTGTGCGGTACGGCCTTGTCCTTCCGTGACCTCATCACCTATGCTCTTTCCCTCATTCCCTGCTCGGATCACAATGGCCACCTTGCTTTTCCTTGAACACACAGAACAAGTTCCTGTCTCAGAGCCTTGCACTTGTCCCCTCTGCCCGTAATGCCAGCGTACCTGATCTTCCTCAGTTCAGCCACGTCCTGGGTTCAAACATTACCTCTTTAAAGAGGCTCTTCCTGAGCTTTCTAGTAAGCCCCTCTAATCACTTTATCCCTTTACCTTGCTTTCTCTTCATGGTTTTTACCACTACTTGAAATAGTCATCTTTTAAAAAACACTCATTAAAAAAAAACACTTATACTTTGCTATACACCTGAAACTAGCACAACACTGTAAATCAACTGTACTCCGATAAAAAAAAAAAAAAAAAAAAAATTTACGTCTTCCACACTTGCTCCATAAAGGCAAGAACTTTATTTATCCAACTTGTTCTCTCCTCCACCCCCCACATGTAGAAAAGTGACACAGAGTAGGTATTCAGTGACATGGTATTTATGACATGAGCAACTTCTTGGTAGCATTTAGCGTTTGGACCATACTCTCCTTCTTGAACCTCTCCTGGTGTCTCTTAGGGTTCTCTGCTGGGTTTCCTACCACTGTAGCCACTCCTCTGGGGATCTGTCCCTTAAGTGCTGACAGTCCCTACAGATCTATCTTCTACCCACTTTTTATTTTACATACTTTCTCTGCATTTGAACAGCTACACTTAATTCCCTCCCTCTAGCTCAGATTCATGCTCCAATCCCATATATTCAAATGATTACTAGACACTGCCATTCTGCTGTCTCGCAGGTACATCAAGCTTAACTTGTCTACAAAGAAATGCCCCTCTTCCAACCCAAACACTCTCCTTCCTGCATTTCCTAGCTCTCCATATGCAAGCACCATTCCTGCCTCTCTCAAGCATGTGCTAAGCACTCCAAGTGGCCTGTAGCTCCAAGAAAAGGCCTGTGTCTGATCCAGTACCCACTGAGGGGTCTCTTTTCAAAAGGACAAGCCTCCTGTCCTAAATTCTGCCTTGATAGGAGCAGGCAGTGAGTGGCCTAAGTATTCCTTCCCTGCAGACCACACAGCTGACTTTCCCCCCTACAGGTTTGCTATAGGGAGGAGTAAAACAATCCCAACTACCTCTCACTTGAATATGATTTATTATTCAAATGATAAAATCTTACCACAGGAATTAGGAATGGATGACAAAAAGGTCCTTACACAGCTGTAGCTTAGCAGGCTAACTAGAGTAAAGCCTTCTGAAGTCCTACTGGCACCCTAGTCCTGGGCAACTTCACATGCAGGCAATAAGAGGACAGCAGGGATGGTTAACACCATTATCCATTATCCAAGGAACAGAGAACTGAGGGCAGTAGTTCTCAATCAGGACACACATCAGAACTGCCTAGGCAGTACAGTCTGGGACTCAGCTTCAAACTACCCGGAACCTGTTTCTGCCTGTGGACCAGAGCGTTCAGTTATTGCCCCGCCCTACCACCACAACATGCGTCGTCTGTGTGTGCGTGTGTGCACTGTGCGTGCATGTGTCCCCTCAGGTGTGGAAGAAGAAACCAGAAATCTCTCCTGCTGCCTTTAATAGCAATTGTTTTGTGATGAGAAAAGCAATGGCAACATTTTAAATCATAATGATTATTAAAGCTCAAATGTGTATACTTTACTTTCTTTTGATAGGTTTCTCTTAATAAAGTTCTAATGATCATTTCAGGAACCTACTTTCATTTGGGAAAAACAGGACCATACCATGTGTACAAGACAGAAATTTCTACAGATGCTTTACGAAAGAAAAAATATCTTACCAAAGTTATTACTGCAGTTTCAGCAGTTAGATGTGTGGCACTACAAAGAGTATAAACAAATCTGTAAATGACTTTGTGTTCAGGATCATGCTCGAAGTATTCCTCTGGAACCTTTTCTCGCTGAAAGGAGAAAAAATGCAATTTATGTATCCATGGAAGAAAAATACTTAAAAGTACCCTTAAGATAGCAGTCTTCACACTTGGGCCCACGTGCCCCTTAAAATAATTTTGGTTGGGTGAGATGTCTTGTAGTCTTTTAAATATAAACAATGGGATCCTAAAATACCACAGTGATCCAGTACTCACCACCATTCATTAAAGAAAAATACAGGCACAACCGCAGAAAATTTATGTATTTCCACGTTCCTCCCCACAGAATTCTAACCAAATGTAAACTATTGGGTTGGCCAAAAAGTTCATTTGGTTTTAAGTAAAAATAAAAGACACAGTTTTCATTTTCACCAAGCATTTCATTGAACAATATATTCACTAACCAAACAAACTTTTTGGCCAACCCAATATTTTTAGGCTCAAAAGTCTTGCTGATCCACCATATGTCATACTTTTCTGTCATCAACTTTGAAAACACATTTCCAGTGTCCTGTAACCATAAGGCTCGAAGGATGTGCTGTCCTGTACAGCAGTCGCCAGCCACGTCTGGCTACAGAGCACCCGAAGAAGTGAATTTTAAAACTTTGTCATTTTAATTCGTTTAAAATTTAAACAGTTTTCTAATTTTCTTCTTAGAGGCCTTATCATATTAGGTTTATTTACAAATATTTATATTGTTTGATGCTATGGAAAATCATCCTTTAAAAAGATACATTTTCTGTTACTTGGGTATGTTTACTTACCTGCTCACTATTCATACAAAGTGCAACTCGGTTCATATCCATCAACCCCTTATACAACACGCCTTCGGGAAAATGACTAGACACAACATGGCGTGGGGAAGAAGACTTAAAGGAAGATGAATTTGACTTCGAGCTGGAGGAAGTAATTTTCTTCTAGTACTTAATTTCAAAGCAAATCAGCATGAAATAAACACAACTGTATAAGAGAAAAATACCACTTCAATAAAACTGACACTTACTGTGAGTGGATGTAATCTCTCATCAAAAATATCCAAGGATCTATCTGCATCTCTATAAAATAAGAATGTGCATTTAAAAAATTAATTCAGGAGTTACTATCTTAGTAAAATATCTGCTAGGAGTAGAGAGAGGGGTAGAGGAAGCTTAACCTTCAACAAAGCAAACAGTTTTATAAATTCTTCTCCTGGATTCCACCCTTAGAAAGGTTTCCTGACCTATTTTTTTTTTTTTCCTGACCTATTTTTACTCAGCACATCAAGTTCCGTGAAATCTTTTCTACAACAACCAGCCAGAGTTGCCTCTATAAGCACTGACCCTCCCTAACAGGCAATGCTAGTAAACCAATATATTTTCACTCCTCTAACCTCACACTGGAATATGCAAGAACATTTTATAAAGCAGTGGTGGTGGGCAATAAATTCTTCTAACTTCAATCAATGTGAATATGAGATTCATGGTTTTTTCCCGTTTTTTTCTCTTTAGTTCTTTATATTCTTATTGTGTATTTCTTCTTGTCTCTTTTAAATAGTTTGAGTTAAAAATGTAATTGTCTTTTTATTTTAAAAGAAACCAGGCTTTTTAATTTAAAATTTCACCACACTAATACACTGCGCTCATTTGAACAGCGGTTCTCTAAATGTGGTCTGCAGGCCTCTGGGATTCTCCCCTATCCCCTCCTTCAGGAGGCCCAAGAGGTCAAAACTGCTTTTATAAGAATACTAAGACACTACCTGCCCTTCACATTGTGTGACATTTGCTATGGATGTATAAAAGCAAAAGTGGGTAAAACTGCTGGTTTCTGAGCATGAATCAAGGCAGTGGTGCCAAACTGAATTAGAAGTCATTCAATTATTCACTGCCACTTGCAGTTAAAAATCTGCTTTAAGAACATCCTTGATAAAAGAGTAAAAATAGTGTTCTTAAACCTTGGTCCTTCTTTTTAATATTCTGAATAAGTGGAAAGTATGCATTAAGCACTTTTACATACTGAAATATGGCTGTGTTAAGGAAAAGCACTTGTGACTTGGCGGTAAGTCATTTTTTTCATAGAACACCATCTTTATTTGAAACACTTTTTTCATCGAACACCATCGTTATTTGAATGTACAACTGACACAGTCATTCTTTCAAAAATGAACAAAGTGAGCCTGTCACTTCAAGGAAAATCACTCTAAAGTTATTTGTTGCCAATGATAAAATTCAAGCCATCAAGCTAAAAATATCAGGATTTTTGGAAAACTTCTACCTTCTATTGTGAACTTGACAACTTCTCAACACTTAAAAGACTTTTCTGGTAAGACTGGTGGTGATACTAACAAAAGTGAGTTTTTGACACTGTCTAAAGAAATGTGAACCAATACTTTCCAAATGACCAATGTATAATATTATAAAGTCAGGTACAGGTAAAAAGATCTACTCAGTATGCATAACAGATCAATGGGTATTAATTTAACATAGTATTTATTACAAGTTCATTGATATGATTTAGAATTCCATTTTAACTAATTTAAGAAACTAGCACATGCAGACTTTTGGTACAGTATCAAAGAATATACCAAATTATCTGAAGGCTTTAAAAATACATCTTTTTCCAACTATATATCTGCAAGCGGCTGGATCTTCTTCATATTGTTTCTTCAAAACAAATGACTGAAGACAGAATAGATATGAGAATCAGCTGTCTTCTATTAAGGAGATACTTTTCTCTCAATATTTTTTGTTGTGGAAAATAGTTATTTTTCATTAAAAAAAAATGACTTATGTTAAACACTGGGGTTCCCAATCAGGGGTGATTTCGTCCCCCAGGGGACTTCTGGCCATGGCTGGAGACAGTTTTGGTTGTCGTAATGTGGAGGGAAGAAGGTGCTACTGGCATCTAGTGAGTAGAGGCCAAGGGTGCTGCTATATATCCTATAACACACAGGACGACACCCCACAACAAAGCATTATCTAGCTCAAAATTTCAATAGTGCTAAGGCAAATCCTGTTTTAACATACAATGGATTTAATTTTTTAAATTCTCAATTTCAATGTCTAATACAGTAAATTATCAATATAACCCATATAAACAAATACTCTTTGGGATGCTCAGTAACCTAAGAATTAAGGGTCCTAAGATAAAAATAAGTGATTCACTTCTATACTGTAATAAAAGCACTCGAATAATAAAAGCTTATGCCAGTAACATCTATAGTTATTACCTAACACTAAACTTGATACCTTGTAAATTAATTAGCTGGAATAACAAGATAGGTTTTAAAAGAGCTCACCTGTTCTTTATGTGGTAATATATTGCTAAGGTCAAACTGTGGAGGAAAAAAAATACATTGTAATAACTGATTTTTATCATATCAGGCCTGAAGACATTTTTAAAAAGGGGTTAGCAAGGAGAGAAGACCTTCCAGAGGCCCAGTGGCCCCGAAATCCTCGAATTCAGAACAGTACCACATGGGTGCTTTCCCCCTTGTTTTAGGTTCTTCAGCTTTTAGCAAAATTAGGAGACCCAAAATGCTAGATATGCTGTTAGAAGGCATGTTTTGGTTGATTATTATAATATATAAATTATTACATATTTCCCCTGTCATTTGTCCTTCTACCCACAAAACCTTCTGTCCTGTACAAGTTATATCTATCTATACACATGCTTAAATTTAAGCCATATAGTAGTTTGTGTGTGGGGGTGTGTGTGTGTGTGTGGTTTTTTTGTTAGCCCCTGCATTTCAGTTGATTTAGTTCGCTATCCACCTACCCATCCGTTTTCCATTATTTCCCTAAAAGTAAATAATAAAAGTGCTCTATACCAAAATGATTTAAAATCACTTTTACATAATTATTAGAAAATTTAATAGCAAAATTTTATAGCCACAAAACTGATGATAGGTCTAGCTATCCTGAAATAAGCAGTGCTAATAATACAGCATAATACTACACAGTGGGCTTCCCTGGTGGCGCAGTGGTTGAGAATCTGCCTGCTAATGCAGGGGACACGGGTTCGAGCCCTGGTCTGGGAAGATCCCACATGCCGCGGAGCAGCTGGGCCCATGAGCCACAGCTGCTGAGCCTGCGCGTCTGGAGCCTGTGCCCCGCAACGGGAGGGGCCGCGATAGTGAAAGGCCCGCGCACCGCGATGAAGAGCGGTCCCCGCACCGCGATGAAGAGTGGCCCCCGCTTGCCGCAACTGGAGAAAGCCCTCGCACGAACCGAAGACCCAACACAGCCAAAATAAATAAATAAATAAATAAATAAAGTAGGGGAAAAAAAAAAAAATTAAAAAAAAAATACTACACAGTATACCATTAATGACAGGTATTTCCAAATTATTTTAAATAAAGTATTAACGAACAGATAGATACAAGTCCTTAGGTAGTCTTTTTTAAGTTACTATAGTCCTAAGTTATTCACAGCTGTTGTATATTAGGCAACAAAGGGGTTCTCTGGTTAAGTTATATGCTCCCCTTTGTTCTCAGTGTCTAAAATGAAACTCAAAATAATTGAGGGAAGGCAAATCTGAATTTTATAATAGGTCTATAGAATCTTAGCACTTGTATAAAGGCCTGTAACACCGTTAGCATCAAAGATGGATACTTCTATAGTGCTTCAAAGTTTCATCTTCAAATTGATTTTAAAATCACAGCATTAGAAGTTTTATGATGGAAAGGACCACTGAACCGTAGATGACATTTAATTAAACAACCCATTTTACAGATAAGGGAACCAAGGTTTAAAACTGACTTACCTAAGGTCCCACTAATTATCAGAAGCAGTTCTCTTTCTCCTGCCCTCTAACCAAATAGTGGCTCCCAAGCTCAGCTGCACACTGGGATCATCTGAGAAGCTTTAAAAACTGCCTGGCTTCTGCTTCAAGATGTTCTGATTTAACCGGCACTGGGTATGACTTGGGCATCAGGACTGTTTTTAAAGATCCCCAGATGACTGCAGCGTGCAGCAAAGGTTAGGGATGAATGAGTTAGGGTTAAGATCGGAGAATCACTCGGGATGCTTTTGTCCATATAATCATGCTTCACATCATTCCCCATCTTGTCAAAAGGTGTGTGTGCGTGGGTGAGAGAGAGACAGACAGACAGACAGACAGACACACAGACACTGTGTCTTGGAGGCGGGGGCAGGCGGGTGGACTTTGTGCATCCAGAAACATATATCTTGAAAAGTTGCATAAGTGATTCTAATAAGGCTCACCTACCCCACTGAAAACTAACCCCATGATAAACATTTTCAAAATCATTCCTAAAAGCCAATTGGCCCTATTAATTTTCTCAGTAAACCTTTATTTCACCAATAATGAATGTGATGAATGATCATTTTTAAAACTGAATGAGAGCAAATTAAAATTTACTGTACTTCCAAAAATTAGACTAGGTCGGGAAAAAAAAGGATGAAACCTACTTGTCTGAGCAAGGTTAATCTTTTTTTTTTTTTTTCTTTAATTTTATTTAATTTTACTTATTTTTGGCTGCATGGGGTCTTTGTTACTGCGCGCGGGCTTTCTCTAGTTGCCAAGAGCGGGGGCTGCTCTTTGTCGTGGTGCGCGGCCTTCTCACTGTGGTGGCTTCTCTGGTTGCACAGCACGGGCTCTAGGTGCGTGGGCTTCAGTAGTTGTGGCACACGGGCTCAGCAGCTGTGGCTCGCGGGCTCTACGGCACAGGCTCAGTAGTTGTGGCGCACGGGTTTAATTGCTCTGCGGCATGTGGGATCTTCCCAGACCAGGGCTCGAACCTGTGTCCCCTGCGTTGGCAGGCAGATTCTTAACCACTACACCACCAGGGAAGTCCCTGAGCAAGGTTAACCTTCAAAGTACTTTTGAATTATATACTGGACATCAGACTCTTTTGAATTCAAAAGAAGCTGCGACTCTAGCCAAAGTAGAGTGGTTTTTGTACCCACAGATTCAGTGTCTTGGCTGAATAAAAACATTCAGTGATGATGTGATAAGTGCCCAAACTCAGGACTTTAGAGATGGGGCTCAGTTTTTGCTGAAACATGATTTGACTGCAACTATTATTGTAAGCAAGAGAGGAAAGTTACCTTATTATGACTGTGAACTTGCTGTCTTTAATTAAAGTAGAAGTTACTGATAATTTAAATAGCTAAAAAAAAAGCTGGCACATTAAAAACCAATTAAAAATATAATTAGCTTATAAAATTAAGACAACAAATAAAATTAAGGATAAGGACATTAATATTTTCAAATAGCATTTCCCAAACTGTGTTCTGGAAAATCAACATTCATATCCTAAGGAGATGTTAATGTTTCGTGGACAACCGCGAGGGAGGAGGCAAGAAGCTCTGCATCCCGTTTGGTTTTTTTCTCTTAAATAAGCTTGAAAGGTTCATCATTAGGGTGTTTTGGTTTTGAAAGTGCATCTCCAATTGTGGACTATGAGGTGCTCCCAGAAATTAAAGAATAGTTTCCATCATCATGACACTGTTCGTGTCTCCTTAAGTATAAGCCTGACCACAGCCATGTTTCCGAAACCTCACCTCTTTTATTGTTCTCTGCTGTGATTGATACAGTGTGTTGGAGATATATTTATATATATAAACAAAAATTAAATGTGTCTATTAAGTTAAAACCTCAGTTGAACAAATTTCATCTACAAAGAAATTAAGCTTGAGTGTGTATTTCTTAAGACTGGTTTGATATATTCTCCCCCTCTTTGGGGGACAGGAAGGA
Organism: Balaenoptera acutorostrata; assembly: GCF_949987535.1. Taxonomy (NCBI): domain Eukaryota; kingdom Metazoa; phylum Chordata; class Mammalia; order Artiodactyla; family Balaenopteridae; genus Balaenoptera; species Balaenoptera acutorostrata. Next base: position 146,399,872 of record NC_080064.1, read on the forward strand.
GAAGTAAAATTTCATACAGAAATAGTGCAGGAAAAAAAAAAATGCACAGTGGGATAAATCTGACAAAATCCAATTAAATTTAAATGCAGAGTCGCTTTGGTGCCAGTAGGGGACAAGCTGTTCCTTCTTCTAAGAGTAGCTTCCAAAGTAGTATACATTGTTTGAGGACTACAACTCATAAAGAAATAATTTTTTCTAGAAATAGCCAATAAAAAGTACCTCTCTTTCTCATTATGTTCAACAATGGCTTAACAACAGAAATGCGTCAAATAAAGATTTATACTTTTTCTGGGATTTCTTATTTGCTAACTGGCTTTCCCTTCTATCATGCGCTCTCAGATTAAAATGGAAACTGAAAATTCATATTTAGGTCCTTGAAATCAATCTATAGTTGACACCAGTTTTTTAACCTGATCACTGAAAAGGACAATTCAAATGAATGAAATTATGTATGGCTAGGATGCTTTTAGCGATAAGGGGGTCTGTCACTCAGCCCTTGGCAACCTACTTGTACTCACCATTTTACTGTGGTTCTAAGATTAGGCTGGCTGACTGTGCTGTCATCTAGAAATATTGTTGAGCATGAGCTATACTTTTTAGTAAGCTGCCCTGGAGATACCTGAAGGGGAAGGGAAATAGAAGAAAATGTCACAGTAAGTTAAACCTATAAAGTGTGTTTTTTTCCTTGGTTAAAATGTCAAACGATAAAGCATTAAGATTTTTCTTACACTCCATGAACTGCCTGAGTGTGATATCATGTGCAGCTCTATGGGAAACCTCTATACTCTGACTTCCACAGACGAGCTTTGAGAAATGGGTTATAAAATGCTGCCTTGATATAGTACCTATAATCAAACCTGGCAAGCGCCTATTATAAATTACCTTTATAATAATGTAAAAAGTTTAGAATAAGATTTCAGGGTTTTTTCCTTAAGCAATGAAATGCAGCTGAGATTTCCTATTTCTATTCATTTACTACAATAAAACGTAATGCTTTATGTAATACCGATGTAGGAGCATTTCACTGCAGTAAACGAACACCAATAATAAATGTATTAGTTCAGGAGACAGTGTGACGAAACAAACGTTTTCGAATCAGAGGCTGGGCATGCCAGGGCTGCTCTATCACTAAAAAGCTGGGGGCCATAAGTCTCTCTGGGCCTCAACTTCCTTATCTGGAGGACAAAAAGGTACTGCTTAAAGATTCTCTCGCATCCAAAAAAAAAACGGATAAAACAACTCTGAGAATTTAACTTCTCACTTCATGTTTAAGTAAGACTGCCATGACATTACTCAAGTGAGAACCTCAGAGAATACTTGCCATTCATTTCAAAATTGTACTAATTCTGTTCTACGTGTTATTTGACACTCCTGCCTCACCCATGCTGCTCTCTGCCTGCAGTGCCTTTTTCTTCCTCCTGTCCCAGCAAGCTTGACCCCATCTTCCTCTAGGATCCCTCTGCCGGCAGGCACACCACAACACTTCTCGCTTTCTGCACACTCACACGTCTAATTTACCAACTGTTCCATGGTCTCAGCTGCTTGCATAGTACCACCCTCTTAAGTAAACAAGCTTCTCCAGGTTAGGAAGATTCTTCTCCTACCTCCAGCTACTGAGCACAGAATCTGGGACAAATTAGGATTCAACAAGTGTTTGAGAAATTATTTAAGATCAGTTACAACTGGAGGTAAATCTTACTAAAGATACAAATTCGTGAGAATTTATCTACAGTGGTGTTGGATAGGTGACAAAGAACTTTTTGAGACCCTCTAGAGAATGAACTATCTTTAAAACACTTTAGAAGTATCCATTTATTTGTGAAGAGCCCATGAACACGGCAATAGTCAAATACTAAAATGGCCTAAACTATGTTAGGACAACTCTCTTCCTTAAAGTAAGGCCAATAACCAAATCCCAATCACTGAAAGCCACTGGAAGGAAGAGTAGCATTCTTTAATACCACAGAATACAAACAATTTTAAAGCTGGGTTTTGTTTTTGGTTTTTGTTTGTTTACTAATTCAGATGAGCCTTCCTTCCTCCTATTAATATAAAACAGTTTTCACCATGCTGTCACACTCTCCCATCAATGTCCTCCACAAATACATGAAAGGTGAGGCAGGGAGAAAATCTAGTTGATGCTTTTTAAAATACAGAGCATTTAAGTAAAAATTGCCAGTATCCAATAATCAGAAATATCCAAATGGCATATATAAAACACCATTTTGCTTGTTTCAGATGCTTTATGCAAAGCCACTTATTCCTTATTAACAAAAAGTTCTAGATGTAACATATTTGAAAAGTATCACTATTTGGAAGACTAATTTCTCCTTCAAGCTAGAAATGTTTTAAACTAAAACTCTGATATGGTCCTTAAGCTATTTGGTTAATGTGTAATTTTAGAATCTCAAAAAACAGATACAGCATGAAAAATGAAAATTCACTCATTCAAATACTTTGATTCTAAACGAAGCAGGTTATCTTTTAAGGTCACTACTATTAGGGTATAATATGACATACACTACACGTAATAAAAGTCAATTCTGACCAAAAGTCTATATATATGAGGGGAATAAAAATAGTAAGGAAATGTACCAAAATATAGACTAGTTGGTAGAGCTTTGGGTGCTATTTATCCTGTTTTCCTCTATTAAAAACTTTTTTTTCTATTATGAATGTATATTGATTTGTCTTTGGAAATATTACTGCTAAAACATTTAAATTTTTTAATTAGATGTGGTCTATAGTCCTATGGGGGCTCATTTAATGTATCAGCAACTTACAGTCTACTGGCTCGATCCTACAAAAGAAACACTTCCACAGGCCTACTCCTGAAACTATTCAAACTTTCCAGCATCTAGTGTTCACTAAAGGATGGCAGAATTGAAGCCTCTGAGCAAAGCCTAGATATGTTAGCTGCCAGCAGATTACTTTCCTCTCATCTTGCTTGAAAATTTAAGATAACTGTCCTTTATGATTAAAGCCTTACCATTGCTGGCTCACAACCTCAATAAACTGCACTGACACACATAAGGGTATAAAATGCAAATACAAAAAAAAAAAAAAACAAGTAGCAAAAAACACTACTGACAGTTTAATGTTCATAGGTATTATTTCAATTGGTCACTGAAGAAGAGTATTTATCTTCATTCAGCACTAAGGACAAAATACATGGACTTTTACAATCTTTATAAGGGGAAAGGTTGCTTAGTAGACTTCAGGTTTAATGGTGAAGACTAGAAAATAATCATACCTAGGAGGTTAGTAAGTAACAACCCTCAAAGCTTATCATTAAAGGTCAAGTACCTGTTGAAATCCTGCCCCCACCCAATGACTCTTCCCACTGTGCCTACTGCCTCTGATTTTAACCCATTAAAAGAATAAAGCTGGAGAGAGCGAGAGTACGAAGTGCGGCAACCCGAGTCATGGCAGGACAGGCATTTAGAAAGTTTCTTCCCCTCTTTGACCGAGTATTAGTTGAAAGAAGTGCACCCGAAGTTGTAACCAAAGGAGGCATTATGCTTCCAGAAAAATCGCAAGGAAAAGTATTGCAAGCAATGGTAGTAGCTGTTGGATCAGGCTCTAAAGGAAAGGGTGGAGAGATTCAACCAGTTAGTGTGAAAGTTGGAGATAAAGTTCTTCTCCCAGAATATGGAGGCACCAAAGTAGTTCTAGATGACAAGGATTCTTTCTTATTTAGAGATGGTGACATTCTTGGAAAATATGTCGACGAAAATAAGTCACTATTGAAATGGCATCACGTGAAGCTGCCCGTTCCCCCAATGGCATCACGTGAAGCTGCCACTGAAGTTCTGAAATCTTTCATCCTGTAAATAATTTCCGTGTTTCTTTTATAAGAAAGTAATGATATCCAAACTAATGATATTCAGTGTCTCTGAAATTTAGTTTTCTCTGTATTGATTTAAACATTCCCAAATAAAAGTATATAAATGAAAAAAAAAAAAAGAGAATAAAGCTGAAGTTCACTTTTTTCTTCCCCCTTTTCACAAGTTTTGGATACGTTTATTAAGAATCAATGACTTTAACTGAAAAGTCTGTAATACTCCATCTATGTTGCACATTAATGGACAATATGGTAGGGTGAGTGGTTTGAATAGAATTCATACTCCAGGCCTTAGTAGAAAAGTATAATATTCTAATTATAGGTATAATCCAAAATATTGTCTGAATTAATATCGTTAATTATATTGAATTAAACTTCAAACTCAGAACCTATATTCAAAGAATAAATCTAAGTTTGAGTAGACTGACCACAAATCTATCTCCTCTCCCCCTTCTTTCAGATATCATCTCAGTAGAATTAAAGGCATTTTTTAAAAAAGCTATACATAAGACAGGATAAACAGCAGATGATTTTTAATGTTTGAAAGGTGAAAAGACTAGATAAAGGAGTGGTAACTGACATGGCAGAACAGAGGAAGCACAACCTTGGTACCTACAGAGAGTGACTAGGACAGGAACAAGAAAACCAGTTTGTCTTACGGAACCCAAGGCAGGCTCAGAGTTCAGAGGCGTGGTCCCCAAATCCTTGCAGTGAGGCCCATCAGTTAACGAGTTGTCCAAGTGATGCTTCCAATTAGATCTTAACAGACAGCCAAGGACCATCACTCGTTTGAGGGAAGCCCCCAACAAGTAAGAGATCAAAACAGGAAGAAGGAATGGGACTTCCCTGGTGGCGCAGTGGTTAAGAATCCGCCTGCCAATGCAGGGGACACGGGTTCGAGCCCTGGCCCAGAAAGATCCCACATACCACAGAGCAACTGAGCCCATGCGCCACAACTACTGAGCCTGCGCTCTAGAGCCCATGAGCCACAACTACTGAAGCCCACACGCCCTAGAGCCTGTGCTCCGCACCAAGAGAAGCCACTGCAATGAGAAGCCCATGCACCCAACAAAGAGTAGGCCCAGCTCACCGCAACCAGAGAAAGCCCACGTGCAGAAACCAAGACCCAATGCAGCCAAAAAATAAATAAATAAAATAAAATATAAGGATGCTTTAAAAAAAAAACAAAACAAAACAGGAAGAAGGAATTGATGGGAGTGATAAAAACTCAGGAGCAAATGAAAACTTGAAATTGCATCAGTGAAAAAAAGAATGACAGGATATAAGAGAACTCTATAAATTGAAAATAAGGTAGACAAAACAATATATTCAATAGAAGGATTAGAGCACAGTCAAGGAAATCTCCAGGAAGCAGGACAAAAAGACAAAATGCAAAGCAGGAGGGGAAAAAAGTTACCGATCTGGTAAGTCTAAGACTTCCAACATCCGAATAATAGGAACCTGGAAGAAAAAAAACAGAATATCAAAGAAACACACAAAAAAGGTCTATACCAAACCAAATTATGAAATTTCAAAATCCCAGGGAGAGGGAAGGTACTAAAAGGTTCCCGAGAAGGAAGGGATGGGGGGAAATGACTAAAATCGGTAATGTACAATGTACCATACAATGTCAACAGGTTTAAGAGCAACAGTGTAAATGAGAAGATGAGAGGGAAGTGTCTTTAGAACTGCAAAAATTAGTTTCAACTGAGAATTCTATACTTTATCAAATAGAAGGAGTTTCAGAGAGGCTAGATCTCTATAAACTTTCTGCCCATGTGCCCTTTTCCCACGAAAATGTGCTCCAGTAAAACAAGGAAGTATAACAAGACAAGAGGGAAACAGAATCTAGGACATAGGGGATCCAACATAAGAGAGCAGAGTTATGTGAGATCCCGATGACTTCACACAGATATCCCAGGAAAAGAGGCATAGAGCAGGCCTAGGGGAACACTAGTCTATATGGGAGTAGGAAGACAAAAGATCGGGGAAAAGTGTCTCCAAGAAAAAAATGGAACAGATGTGGCTTAGTAGACGGAAAATATTTTTGATAGGTATGTGACAAATGTTAAAACATTTGGGGAAAAAAATAGCTGTTAGAAAACAGGCAAGTGAATATAGTCAGGAAATTAATTCCACAGAAAAAATGAAGAATGTGAAAGCAGGGAGACCGGGCAGGGATCTACTTACTGCATGTGGCTGTGTGAGATCACGTTGGCTAGGAAAAGGGGGTTGGGTTATCCTAGAGAAGTGCAGAAGGGCTCCAATTTCATTAAAATTGAAGAAGAAGAATGAAGGGTGTGCAAGGAGGAGGCACAGTCAGAGAACTATATGGCTCAGCAGTGCACAATATTTGCAGAGTCGTAGTAATGTAAACATTGATTCTGATGTAATAAAAACTGATACATGTTGAGGGAACACAGGGAGGGAAATAACGTCATGGTGGACCGAAGAAGCTAAGCTTTCACCTGCTATGACAAGAAGTCAATGGACAGTGCTAAAAATTAACTTACCTGTTATACTTTTATTACTTTGGTTAAAAAATAAGATCAAAAAAATAAGGCAAAAGAATTTAAGGCAGATCTTTATACTACAACCATATTAGTGAAATTTAACTTAAATGTCAGAACCCTTAAAAAATGGGCACTACTAAGTCAAAGACTTTCCTGAATACATTTGATAATTAGGAAAATAGAGATTTAGAAAATCTACCAAAAAGAGGTCCATGCTAACAGTATGGGATCCATCATATTTTTAGGAATCATGGCAGACATATTTTTAATTCAAACTATTAATTTCTTAACTTTTCAACTGTTTACTTACATGGTTTAAAGGGTTGCTCTTCGTCTTTTCCCGCACTAAGAATAAAAAAAATTAACTGATGAATTCTGATACAAATGCCATAGAAAAATAAAAGTAGTCACTAATTATTTGATGGATTACCAATAACACAATGAGATAAAATTCCATTCTATTTTTTAAAATAATTTCCAACAAAATATATAATTTAAATCACCCAGCAAGATGAGTCCTATAAATAAAATCTAAAAACTTAGTTTCACTTTTTTGACCTAATAGATATTCTGTATTAGGTACAAATGAAAGACTCCCCATTTACAAAAGAAAAGGACAAAGCAAATTAGGCCAGGTGAGAAACTTAGCTAATAAAAAAATTTACCTGCTGCATAGCTGAACTACTAGCCAGGAGTATTTTCTAATTCTTCATTTACACACAGCTTACTTTAATTACCACCATCTACAGATGACAACTCTAAGAACCAGTTTCTGGCCAGGCACTCATCTCCGAACGCACCAGTATCTCTGGAAGCATCCTGAACCACTTAATGGTAACCTACTCAAATACCTTACTGAAAAACTACACAACTGGAAAGTAACCTATGTTAAACGTAAATTTTAAAATGAGTGTGCTGACCTAAATGAACATATCTACAGCACACAAAACTGTTTTGCTCCAACAAAGGCCAGAAGAATAAAAGCCTGAAGAGGGTCTTAGGCCACACTCTTGCTCACATTGCCTCCTTTAACTCCAGACAGGCATCACAGGCACGGATTCCTTAAGGCTGAAGAGAGAGACAGGCATGGGACAGCTTTTCTTTTACTGTCTCCAGAGCCCCTCTACATGTGAGCAGCTCATGGCTCTGGAAGAAACTGAGAAATAGAGCAATCCTAACCAGAAATGAGTGGCTCAAGTACACACACTAGAAAAACGCAAGTTAGAAACCCCAGGAGCTTCCAGGTTGGTGAACACGTAGTACCCTTGCAGGGGGCATCAAAGATCTGTGCCCTGTCCCCATGCCTGGCCCTATGCATCTCTTCCATCTGGCTGTTCCTGAGTTATATCCTTTTATAAAAACCAGTGATCTAACGGAAAAAAAACAAAAAGCAAAACAACAACAACAAAAAACCAAACCTCCGTTTTTTATTGTGCTGCTTCACTTTAAATATTATGGAATGTTCACTTCTTGTATTCCTGCTCTCGTAATCAACTGAAAAACTTGGTCACGTATGGCTCTTTAGCAAATAAACTAGGATTTAACATAACATTAAGGAAGACAGGCAGGCAAGCAGGAGTGCAAAAAATTCTACGGTTCTGATTCTCATCTTAAAACAAGGAGGACACAGGAAATTTATATGAGTTTCACATGCTGAGGATAATCTTCTGGAAAACCCCATATGGCATGTTGCTCTTATTACCCTGGCACAGCACTACATTAGGATGAGAAAGTTTTGAATAGCTTAAAAGTTCTGAGTAGCAGAAATCTGGATGTGAGATAGGCTCGTCTGGTTGAACACTGTGTAAAACAGGGCCAAAATCACAAGGCTCAATTCCCATATATAACAACTGATTTTTCTGATTTGATCAAATGAAAACCTAACTGTGACCTAAACCCTATCATTTGTCTTTAACATATGTGCTCTTCGGAGCAAGGGGAAAAGGACAAAGTAGCATGCAGAAATAGACCACATCTAAATCATGTGGCCAGTTGACTATGTTGATAAAGAGGTGGCAAAATGTATAAACAGATAGTCTAAGTGTTCTCCTCCCTAAAACCCTGACAACTAAAGGAAACTGTATCATCAACATATTAAAATAAGACAAGTGAATACATTAAAAAAGTGAAACATTTAAACCACTGTAAGAGTTTTTCTAAATACCTCCTATAATACACAAAACAAAAACAGTTTTCACTCTTTTTCTCAGGGAAAAAAAAGCATTGCCTTACCCTCTGTTTGAGATTTGCTCAGACAAACTGTGCTTGGCCTTGGGTGGTCAGAAGGGTTTGGTTCCAAAGCTAAGTCTGTATAGGAAGAAGAGAAAAAGGTGTGGTGATTTAGTTGAGTAGAAAAATACATGATTTTAAAGATAGCTACACATTGATTGAAACCACTTTTAATAGTCTTGAGAAGAGCTTTTAGTAATGACAAAAAGGCAATTTTAGTAAAGGCACAATATAAAAATTCTATTGGGAAACAGCAAAATTGTAGAAACTCTCCATACATGTGGAATAAAACCATGGCTATGTCTTAGACTTCTTTAACTTGCACCTAAATAATCTATGCCATTTTTAGATGAATCATATATGTGACCCCCCTCCTATTTATCAATTAAAAATTCAGTCACCCTCTTTTAAAGCTGATATTACTAGCACATTCCAGGAACAGTCTCAAGAAGCAAGTTATGCTGTGGCCAACTACTGTCAGATACCAGCTCAATATATCAAATATGCCAAAACGAAGTGAGTTGCTTTTGGCAAATGTTCTTCAGACAATCAAATGGCTAATTCTAACTCCGTTCAACAAATGAACTCATCTAATTGGCTGTGGTTTATCTGGGGGCTATTCATCATGGCAGATTTAAGAGGACTACATAAAAGTTCAATGTTCTAATCTATAGGAACACTTCCATGATAGTGATTTTTAACTTTGCCCTCTATTTCCAAAGCTAAACTCACTTCTTCATTCCACGCTGCGTGATTAATTTGGGGCTTCAATAAGAGTACTTTCTGGAGCAGATCATAGGGCTACTAGAAAAAAATTTTGGCCACACCTACACGAAAAGGTGGGTCTGCCTGTAGCCCACCTTGCACCAAGGTGGGATAGCGTCTTCTATTTAGGCAGAAATACAAAACAAGCACAAGCTACCACACAGGATAGTAAGGTTGTTGTTTAAAACAAACAAACAAACATAAAAGCCCTATGACACTTCCTCAGCAAAGTCCATCTCAAACCATTTAACCAATCTTTTAAGAAACTGGACCAAGATTCAGATAAAGAGTAATGGTTAAGGCAATTATTTCCCAAACCACATAATAACTGATCTGTTTTTGAAAGATGGCTTTGATGGTCAAAGTGAAATACAAATATATCCCTGCCTCTGAGAGAATCCAAAGAATACACACATTGATATATTAAAAACTAATTAGTCTAGTAGTGAATTCTGTCTAACCCAGCATTCCACAAATGTATCTACCTAGAATCCCCTTTTCCCACCCAGAAAGAATTTTGCACGAACAGTAATTTTGGACTTCCCGTTTTAACAGGAATCTGAGCCATCCATTTTAATGTCATTGCCAGCACTAGTAATTTACAGAGCTAAACCAACTGCTTTGTTCTTCATGAAAATTCCTTCACTGAATTTGAAGTTTATCAAGCTGCTTTTGGAGAAAATATTCTATTCAACATTTTTATGTAAAAGACCCATAGAATTATTTTAAAGTTTTTTTCTCCTACATATTTGAAAAACTAAGACAATGGGAAAATAAATTATTTCAGCTGTACACAAAATGGCAGGCAGAGACTTTCACAGCTGCCTCTAACCTATAGCTTCCGAAAGAATTCATGACTACTTACCTATACCAAAAAGAAAGTAAATAGACTACATTTGAATCTAAAAAATAAGCAGAAATGTTTGCAAAGTAGCTGTATTATTTATCAGTGTCTATGGCATGGTAAAACTTAACAATTTTCAATGGAAGTCCAGGAAAATTAAGTGCCAGAATCAAAGAGAAGCAAGCTTTAACACACACACACACACACACACACACACACACACACACCCGCCAAACCAAGATGTGCTACTACAGATCTAAATACAAAAATCAAGAAGGCTGGGATAAAAGAAATGACAACATGCAAAAAAAAAAAGTAAACTTAGCCCAAGTGACCAGAAAAAAGCTGGCACTCTCCCTACTCTATCCTAGGGGGTTCAAAGGTAGGCACAGGACCCAGGACCGGCCAATCAATCACAGCTGTCCTGGGACTTCCCAAGAAAAGAGAAAGGCAGAACTGTACTCTAGGATCCTTAGCTAGTCTTGAGCTGCTGGACACTCCCCTTGCTATCATGAGGGGAAAGGCTTTTCAGGAGACATCAACAGAGGAGAGCAGAACTGAGGAGATCATTTAACTCCTGGGTCAAGTAGTGCTTAACTCTGTGATGTTCTTTTAACTTGCAACTGAAGGAGACCTGGTTAATCAGCAGTACTGATGATCACACTAAAGGTGGGGAAAGGTAAAAGTCACTTGCTCATTCCTTTAACAAATATCATGAACAAAAATCTGCATGAGACAAAACGATGCTCGGTTTAAAAATTACACACAACCATTCACAATCATTAACACACAATGATTCACAACCGTTACTTTTAGTTGCTTTTCTTATACGTTAAAAAAAGCTCTAATTAGTGTACAATTTATGTCTTCTTGTTACTAACAAGCGCTCTCCACCCCACTGTTGCATATTTATTGTCTAATGAATACACACTGGCCCATCAAGTGTTATTCCTATACTGGACTTAGCCAATCCCCTATTGCTGGGGATTGGTGCTTACAAAGTTCTATTCTTAAAATATTAGGAGGAAAATCTTCATGTACATAGTTTTTTAAAATAATGGTTTTATCTCCTTAGCAAAGATCTTCGGAAGTGGAATGACTAAGCCAAAAGGTTAGATCACTTTCACGGCTCCATGTACAATGCTAAATTGCTTCCTAAAGAAGGTGGGGGGCACATTAGGGTATAATGCTACCAATCATGACATTTTGAGTTCCTATCCTTCCTTTGGATACTTGAAAAAAAAAAAAAAATTCCTACTGATATGAATGAGGACCCTCACTGTAGATCTAATTTGTATTTCTTTTGATTACACAGTTTGACCATTTTCCCACAGTTATCAGTGTCATTTCCACTTTGGTGAGTTGGCCTATCATTTGAATGTACTGTAAACACCAGGGCCCTACTGCTGTCAGTTTGCATGAGGTTTTCAGAAAATATTAATCTTTTGTTTATAGCCTATATAACTAACAATTTTCTATATAACTTGCACTTTTTGCTAATGAAAAATACCACATCACTATCTTATAGAATGGACATGTGAGCCATTAGACAGTAAACTCATACATACACACAATATTTCTGCACTTCCCATTAACTATCTTCCCAAGAGCCTAAGGAGACTATGATAAAACCTACCACACTCTTCACTGTCACAAAGGTAAGACTGCCGACTATTAAGCAAAGCTTTACCACCCACCATCCCTCTCATCCCTCGCCCCACCACATGCACACACAGTAATTTAGAGACTTCAGGAAATTACTGTGCATTCAGGAAATTACATGGATTCTTCCGAAAGTTATTTCTTTAGAAACCTCTAAGAATGTTTTACCCAGGAGAAATATTCTTGAGCTCATGATTAGGGCTTATGATTAAAACTGTATTTTAAGACCCATCATTTTTGTATTATCAATTTAAATTGCAACTTATTTGACAGCATGATAGGTCGATGTAGAAAAAGTATGATTAAAAAAAAATTAAACTCGGTCTTAATGTAAACATTCCTCAGAGGAAACCTGTAAAACACCACCGACACTGAATACTGTTTTTCCTCCAATCTAAGATTCTACCAGTTCTTAAGATCCACCTCAATTGCAGTTGTTAAAAGTGTGAAAACATAGGCAACTTAGAACAAATGAAATGCGTTACTGAAGGCTAAAAGTGTTAAAACTATGCTATCAAACTGTCGATAAATGATTTTTCCTTGTTAAGATATTAGAGGGAGAGGGAAGTGACCAAGAAAGCATCTGACAGAAGCAGCATATTTCAGAAAGCGATTAATATCAACATATTGATTTCAATAGATTCCAAAGAAACAGGCGACGTCAGCAGTTTCTGGGCCACCTGCTGAGCACCAGTTTACTTAACGGTAAGCACTGCGTTTACTGACCTGCCCGAGCACCCCTGTACTGGACAGTGTATTAGCTTTATGGCTCATGATACAAACATTACAATCTTTACAATTACCATGTAAACTGATGATTTCATCTCTTTGAGTCCACACTTGCCACCGCAGTCAGGGAGTTCCTGCCAGCCAGCCCTGAGCTGGGCTGCCTCACCAGCGGGTACACAGCAGGCTCCTGCACCTGCCAGGCTACTGCTCACCCAAGCCTTGATCCTGCTTTCCTAGCTTCTGACAATCCTGGCTTCCAAACTTCCCAGCTCTGGTTTCCAACTGCTTCTGTACCTGCCTCTACCCTGGTTCTCAGTTTTGCCTTATTTTAATCCTCAATCAGTGTTACAGTGATCATGACTGAGAGGTGACACATAGGTAAGTACACCTGGCTTTATATATTTCTAAAGAGTACTTTACTCAGTTTCTTGGACTTTTAAGAACCTTTCTGGGTTGCAAGTTACCTTCATTTCATTTCACATTACGCAGTGTTACTGTTTTAACTCTTAAGTTTTATTACTTTCATACACTAAACCAACAACAACAAAAAAGGGTGAGAAAAAAGGTAGTATTCCAAAGAAGCTCACATAATGTCAACAATAAATTCTGTTCCTATATGCCATGCATTTGGAATTTACAGTCCTACTCTCTATCAATACTCATTTTTAAAACCTTGGACAACTCAATTTATACTTAAGAGAAGAATTCCTACACTACCTAACTCAGAACATGGTGAGAATCAAATGAAATGCAAGAGCAATCTATATACTACAGCCTATTTTAGACCCTTATTAATATCGCTTTTTTGTTCAAGCCACAGTTGGCTCTCACCTGAGCTACCGCACCAGCCTCCTAACTGGTCTCCCTCTCTGCTTCCTTCCACCCTTACAGTCTATTCTTACACAGTAGCTGGTCTGATCTCCCTCCACCCTCTCTACCCCCCTTCCCTTTTTCTAAGAATTAACATCATTCCCCTACATAGAATCCTTCAATGGTTTCCCATGACAATTAGGCTAAAATTCATATTTTTTTGTCAAGGCCCACTAGGCATACAAGGTCTTAATCCCCCATATTCCTCCTGGCATTCATTCACTCAGCTGCAGCCACCCATCTTTCTGTCCTTGGCACGCATCAAGCATATTCCCTTCTTAGGAACTGCACAGAAGCCTCTTCTCCCACAGCCTCACATGGCTCTCTTAGGACTGCTCATGGGTCGCTTAAGGAGAGAAGCTGTCTTTAACCACCCCTTGTAAAACTGTCCTCCTCCCCAGCCCATTACACCTTCATTTTCTTTCTTAGTGTTCTCACTACCTGATGTTATTCTTGTGTCGTCAGCCCCCAGGCACCTCTAGAAAGTAAGGACCTGAGTTAGGATACGGGTTTTGTCTTGTCTAACCACTGTTTGTCCTGCCTCTGGAATGGTGCCTAATAATCATGTTTCAGTGTACCCAAAACCAGTTAAGTTTCTCCCAATTTTCCCACATCATCTAAGATTTCTTCTAATGCTGTCTTTTGATGTGTCTGTCACCTAAGACCAGAGTTAATTTCAGATCTCTTAGAGTAGTAGTTTAGTTACTCAGAATCAAAGACACAAGACAGGTTACCAAGAACCACGAAAACCTAAAAGAGGAAATCTAATGTTCAGTGAAAAATCAATGGTAACTTTCATTTGGGAAAAGAACATCTAATGTTAAAATACCTTTACTACAAAATGACTCACCCTATGAATTTAATGAAGTCGTAAGACAAAGTGTACAATCAGAATGCTATAGGGAAGTATCAACACAATGCATCAGTTTTTATCTGTGTCCCCTGAATAAAGCATTATAATGGGATTATAAAAGATGCTCAACCATAAAGGCTGGGTAAATGAATTATGCTCCAACCATTCGATGGCACAGTAAACAGTTGGTAAAAGGCAGGCTGTAGAGCTATGCGCAGTTGCATGGAAATACATCACCCTGGAGCACTCTCTAGGTGTCAGCACAGTTCCAGGAGCTTCATGTCGTTACTTTTCTTTATAACAAAAAGTTACAAAGTGGCACAGAAAGAACAATCCCATCTTTGTAAAATAAACACAATGTTATGTTTATATGCATACAAAAGGTTCAGGAAGAATCAACACCAAAATAGTAATAAAAATTCTGGATATTCTGAGTGTGAGTGAAGGACTTTTCTGTGTTTTCTAAATCTTTTACATCAAATGTTTATTAATACTGTCACCAAAAAAAGGAAAGATCTGTCGCTCAGAGGTTTTTCCACATCATATTGCCAATTCCTTCCCTACCCACTCTTCAGGGGGATGGGAGGTAGGGGTCACTTGAGAGAGCACCTTTCACCAGAAAATTAGCAAAGCTCCTAAGGTCAGAACATAAAGGCTGTATGAAAAGTTGATGAATAAAAATCAAATCAGATAATAGGACCGTAGCATCTTATTTTCTATTATGACACTACCATCAGTTATATTAGATATACTGTTAAAGACAAAGTAGTAAACAATTCTTTTGAGTCTATCTGAAATCTATACTACGTTCTTAGGAGTTACTTTTTTGAGATGGCTTGAAGAAATCATGTTCTTCTCCAATGTTTCTGAAGAACAAGACAGAGCATCAGTTATGTACGATTTTCTCTAAGTAACCAAATAATTCTTCACTGTAGAAAAGCCAAAATGTTTTATATCTGAGTAGGTATTTCTCAGTTTCCAGGGAAACTGATACAAAATTTCTGAAATAAAGACATTAAGAGCAAACTTCCAATGTGCCTGTGCTTTATATTTGGTGTTCTGACCTTGTTTCTATGGAAACTTAATTAATAGGCAAATGCTGAAATTGAGGTTTCTCTTATCACTTTATTGAATGCCCCCCCAAAAAAGACAAATTGAAATGAAATTTTAACAATCGTGTTAAACATAAAAAGGTAAATTCTGTACTCATGAACTCTATTTTTCCAGTTCCTGATTTAGCACTCCTTCCTTATCATACATAGTCGTATGCTAAATGCTTAGTACCTTACCTGCCCGCTTACCAGCTTCCCCTAATGTCCCTCTGTCCAGGGCATTCTCGGCTTCAATTGGATTTCACCAGAACAAACTCTTTAAATTATATCAACGTGTTTACCTGACTGATAAATTTAGGCTATTTCATGACTTCTACTTTTATTCATATCCATTGCAATGTATGTACAGACAGAGAATGGAGAGGTAAATGTTGCTTCTGAGTTGTGTACAATAAACTGGAATGGCAATAATCAAAACTGGAGTATGCTGAGATAGGCCTAACTTATGGATAAATTATAAAATATAAGGTGCACTCTAAACAGTTTCTTAAGCATCCCAAGAACTGAATTTGGCATATCTACCACCTCCCAAGTCTGTCTCTTTTGTTCAGTAGCTGTGTTACACAGTCATTTCAGATCTCTAAGTCTTGGCTTCTTCATCGGCAACAGAGGGAGAATATATACGGGCCTTATTTGTAGATGGAAGGGCCAAGTGAAATACACAAGAAAATGCATTGTAAATCTTAAAAGAATTCTATAAAGGTCCAATTTTCGTCTCTCATCCTACATTAGCCAACTACTAACTGTTTTTGAAAATCATTTAGAGGCTTACCTTATAGCAACAAGCAGAGCAGTTTTCACAAGTACTTACATGCTTTGTGTTTAAAGCTACAATTAATTCACATAATTTGTTCATTCTTTCACAATATCTAACTATTCTGAAAAGGGAGTACTTTCCACTTACAAAGCCACGTCCATCATAAGGGTGAATCCACAGGCTTAATTATTCTAACTTTTAAAGAAATTAAATAAACCCAACTAAAATTTAAATAGAAGAGCTGTAAGACATTTCGTCTATGAAATAATGAAATAATCTCTGGCATTTAAATGAAACAAATGGGCCAGGGGGGCTTTAACATCTTTATGATACAATGTTTTATACTTCAAAGAACAGTCTTTATTAAAGTGCCACTATGCTACCCAGAAATTTTTTTTTTTTATCCTAGAGCCATCCCTTTCCAAAATTCTAGAGGCAAAAATCAAACATTTCCTCTCTTCTCTCTCTCCTCTCCTCCCCGACAACACCCACCCCCAGCCACTTAGCCTTCAGAACTTTTACCTGAACATTCTTAAAGTTAAATAGTATTCTACTGGGGGGGGGGGGCGGAGGAGGGAGCCATGGAGACATTTTTCTGCAGGATGGATGTGGTATGTTAACTCCCAAACCTTTATATCACAAATGACAATCCGAAGTTGTTTTTTCTCCTTTGAAACTTCTGTCCAGCAGTCTCAGGAACCACCTCACCGCTCCCTTAGAACAGGCAACGTGCAAAAGAAGTCGGTTAAGGCTGTGCAGCTGAAGACATACTTGTGTCAAAGTGGGAATTTAAAAGTAATCAGAACTCCATGGGGTCTCCTTTGGTAAAGAAAAAAAACCCAACTATTCTCTGCAGCCGTGGCAGTAACGTTTCACACCGTTCACAGTTATTTTAAGCCCCTCTCCCACCATTTTCTTTCCTATCGTGTTCAAATTATAGTTAGAAGGGATAAAGTAGCTTCTATCAGGGCGACTGAAAACATTAAAATCCAAAGAATTTTAGTTAAGAACACCACACTGACTCTGTCCATCTCTATTTTGAATTTAAATGACAAATCCTCTAATGTTTGTCTTAATTGTCTCGAGTATCAACTACCTTAACGAATAGAAGTCTATCATCAGGCCCTTACCTAGTTCCTTCGCTTAGGTACCATCTGGATAGGGAGACGGGATGGATACGCCGAAGTTAGAGTATTTAAGTTTTCATTAAGAAAAGAGAGAATACACCAGAAAGTCTCTGCTAAGTCCCACGCGATGTTAAATAGAACCACGAACAGGAAGGGCCGCGGATTGGAGGGTCTCAGGCCGGGCTGGGAAATGGGAACGGGGGAAAGAATTGGGCATTCGGGTAGGGAAGAGGGAAGGAGACTGGCCGGACGCGACTGGTAAAGAATAAGGGGTGGGGACGCCAAGCAGAGCCAGCCTTCGTCCCCGGTGCCCAGCCCTGGGAGAGCCAACTCCGGGCAAGAAGGAGCCCTAGGCGGCGTCTCCCTCCCGGGGGACCCTGGGGGCGGCGGAGGCCAGAGGTAAGCCCGAGAGCAGACGGCGCCGGCCCCGCGAGGGGCGAGGCGCGCCCGCCGCTTCTTACCTTCGGGCATCTCCCGGTCGCTGATCTGCTGCAGGTGGTGGCCTTCGCCACCTGCGAAATCCAACTCGGCGGGTTCCACGGTAGCTGCCGCCGGAGCTACTGCCACCGCGTTCCCGGCCGCCGCCTTGTAGACCTCAGCCTCACAGTCCGGCTCCGCTGACCCCCTGCGCCGGCCCACCTTGGGGCTGGCATTGGGGCACAGGCAACAAGACAGCGAGTTCCCCATGGGGCGCCTTCACTCCTCGCCGCCGCCGCCTCCGCTCGTCCCCTGACTCCGCCGAGCTCAGAAGCCGCCCCCTCCCCCAACAATGGCGCGGCGGGCACTGGCAGCCCCGGGCTATGCCGGGGCTGTGCCGCAGATGCAGACGCGACTTCGCCCGCCGCTCTCCTGTCCGCCCAGCCGCCGGGCCCCGGGCAGGGGCCCGGCCCCGGCTGCACCCCCGCCGGCCGCCGCCGCCTCCCCGGAGCCAACTAGTCTGTGAGGGCTGTGACCAGACCGGCTTATTTAAAAGGGGTGGGAACCAGACAAGCGCTGAGACGCGCAGCCGCTGCAGGGAGAGAGCACAGCCGGAGCTCCTCCTCCTTCCCCCGCCGCCTCCTGCCTGAAAGTAGCTAGCCCGGCCGGCCCTTGCCTTCCGGAATGTGTCCTTCGGTTACCTGGTTACGACGGACCAATCACGACCAGAGTTCCCTCAGAGCGCAGGCATGTGACTCACAATGCCCCGCCCCCGCCCGCGGCTGCCCCGCCCCCCGAGCGGCGCGCCCCGGACTCTGGTTTCCATTCATCTCTCGCGCTCCGAGCTTTCCGGTCCTGAGGGAAGCGCCGCGTTTGTTAATCGAAGCCGTCCTGAGTCAGTGGGCTCTGTAGAAAGCCCCTGTTCGTAAAATGCCAGTTCAGTTAGCAACTCGGTTTCACCGGGTCGACAGTTGACTCATTTGATGTATCGCTCAACGAACTTAGTTTCACCCCAATTTTTGACCGTTTTTTATAACTGAATGCTCCTCCTGTCTTGCCTTCCAAAGAGTGTTAGTTTCCGCCTACAGTTTAACCATAGCAACCCCCGGGGCCCTGGTCCTCTGCATGGAAAATAAACCATCACTAGATCAAAAGCTTGGATAAACACTGTAGCATTTGTTATTCAGAAAGCACTCTAATTTCTAGCTAAATTCTGCAAGCCTCTGTTCCTCATTTGTTAAGGAAGAAAATCTCCTGCTCCTCATTGCTGAAAACAGCAGGTGGCAAAAGATGCCCAAAGATGTATCAAGTCCTGTTGCATTTTCACAACCGTAGGCATAAGTGATACCCCATGTCAGTGTTCCCCTGCCTGTGGACATGCTAAGGTAAGGGCGGTGGACCTGTGTGGTCCTGCTGAGCCTGGGAGAGACAGGCTGACTCAGAGGCTCAGAGCAGAGTACCCCCCTACCCAGGGGGCCACAGGATCCAGCTAGCAGAAGGTGGAGGGGTCTCCCTGTATTCCTTTACCCACAGCCACCTCAGGGCCTTGGGACAATGTCATTCCTTGTCTGTTCCTGGGACATCCCTCCTGGGCAAGGACCATCAAGCACCTTCAAACACCTTTACATTCCTCCCAGCGGTAACAGTGATCTGAGGATAGATAAGCCAACGTGCTGATTTGCATGCATTTTGAAATCCCTTAAAAATAAAGACGTAGTCACCTTCAGGATGGGAATCTTTTTTTCTTTTTTTTTTCCTTTGGCGGTGCCTCCCGGCTTGCGGGATCTTAGTTCCCCAACTGGGGATCGAACCCGTGCCCCCTGAAGTGAAAGTGCCGAGTCCTAACCACTGGACCACCAGGGGAGTCCCCAGGATAGGATTTTTTTTTACTCGAAATACCTGATCCAGCCTGACGGCCAAGAGTGATATTGGCAAAGAAGGAAGAAAAAACACAAGTAGCCTCTGATTTAAGATACCCCTGTTTTCATGATTTAATAATGATACAAGGCAAAGGGTTTAGGTAACAGATCAGAAGTCCAGTGAACGTTCTCGGAGCCCTGCTACACCCCAGGCACGGTGGATTATAGAGACGCGGAAGAGAGTCAGACCCACGGAGCACACAGGCAGGGCTCCCAGGGTTATTACAACCACTTCTGCCCATCGCAGTGCCCACTTCCGGGAGGACAAGGAGCCGTGTCGATTCTCTACTCATCACAACCACCCGGCAGGCTGGGTTTGATTACATGCCCACTGTACAGCTGTGCAAACTGAGGTGGCGAGGCCACAGGCAGACCATGAAGACCCAGGTCTCCCTGGGGGGCTCTTTGCACGCGGGGTGCTGAATTAGGCACTGCTGTAGCACAGATCCAGAGAAAGAGAAGAGCAGCTTTCAGGGAGGGACATGTCCTGGAGCACTGCAGGGTGATGGATTCAGGGGCAGGGAGAAGATGGCAGGACCAATGAGTCCAAATAGCAGAGGGGACCTGGGGCGGGGAGAGCACAGTCTGGCCAGACCTGGTCCCCGCCACCCCACTGGCGTATTGAGGTACACTTTCTCCATTCTGTTGGCCCACTGCACACTGCCCCCTTCTTTTGGAGAACCCCCCTGTGGTTTGGGGGGAGGTTGGCAGTCAGAAGAGCAAGCCCATGACCCAAGCTGAGCCAACCAAATAGGACCTCACCCCTCTGGCTGAAATAACTGAACCCAAGGAGTGGGCAAAGATCCCAACCACCAGATCAGAGACTTTTTCTGAGGTTTGTAAAATCAAAGGTGGTTTGCGATACTACCAAGTTGAAGTCTGGAACCCTAGTGGTCATCTCTCCTTCTGTGTGAAGCCTGCCTGGCATGGAAGAGGGCGGAGTGGAGACAGAACAGGCAGAGAGAGCTCTAGGAACACCTAGATCCCTAGATCCAGGCTTCCCGAGGCCAACACTGCCCTTCCCTTTCCACGGTCTAGTGGGATGAGCCAATAATTTCTCCTTTTTCTTTAAGCTGGTTGGGTTGAACTTCTGAAGCCAATGACTAAAGGAGTTCTGGCCAGCGCACAGTCATGACTTACCGCGTCGGGTGAAAGGAGCCAGAAACGTGTACTTCGTGGTGGGACAGAATCTATTTCTGTGGACCCAGAGGCCTCAGAGGGACACGTTTGGGCCAACGTGCAAAGGAGAGACAGACGGTGCTGGGACAGGCAGCAGAGAGACCAGCGAGGTGCCTGCAGCTGCCCGTGTGATGCGCCCACCATGAGCCTTCGCTGGAAATGGGCACCGCAGACGTGCCCGACAGGGAATCATCCCGCTCTTAACAACTTATTCCCTCTCACTATGGTGTGGCCCTGAGACCTCCTCACACTGGAGGGGTGCTGTGTGTGCGGCCCTTGCTAGATCTGGTGAGCGTGGGCTCTGCCGGGAAGACCAAGCGTGGTAAGTCTGCGGCTGCAGGGAACCCCTCCTCAGTGTGTCAGGGTGAAGAGCTCCAGGCCTGGGGATCCAGGGAGGGATTTTGTCTGGGGGCTGTTTCATCAACAGACACCCATTTGATTACTTGTGTGGAGGCAAACCGCACTGCCCTCAGGCAGAGACTGAGTCACCCAACAGAAAGTCATATTACACAGTAAGAATTATCTGGAGCAATTGAATTCTTAGCATTGCAGGCTTCCCAGTCTTTCTTCCTATAATAACGTCTCCAAAGAAAGTTAGCTCCTGGACTCTACATGAGCACAGACTCTGGTGGGAGCCAAGGGGCTCACATGGCAAGGATGAAGGCTGGCTTGGCGAGAAATACATCGTATATACATAATATAATTACATTGAAATAGTTATCAAAATATGCTTTTAAAATTAGAATATGGTAAGGTTCGTGCTTCTTTATTAACATTCTATATAAAAGTTTTGGAGTGGTGACTAATAAGCAGCATAATTATGAGGTAATGATGACTATGTGGTATTTTGAATTATTTGCAACAATTGTAATGTAATATGAATATAATCCATGATTTCTATTACTGTGCTTCATTGT
The DNA here is from genome assembly GCF_949987535.1 of Balaenoptera acutorostrata. Classification (NCBI taxonomy): domain Eukaryota; kingdom Metazoa; phylum Chordata; class Mammalia; order Artiodactyla; family Balaenopteridae; genus Balaenoptera; species Balaenoptera acutorostrata. Next base: position 146,421,609 of record NC_080064.1, read on the forward strand.
CTGCATTCATACCAAAAGGAAATAAGTTAGTGAGAGTTGGTGTAACTAAAGATGTAACAGTACATTTCTTTCATGCTCTGGAGATAATGTTCAATATACAAATCCTCTGGTAGCCCACTGACTCAAATTCACACTAAAGTGTAAATGATTGTCCTGGGCCCTTTCCTCAGAGTAGATAAGACAGTGGTGATAGTGGGACCGAATATGAGGCCACTAAGCACTGGGAATCAAATAGAAGGGAAAGATATTCCGTGTGACTGAAGCAGCCACACTTCAAACCTGCTGACAAAAACCCTCACACACACACTACCGCGGAGAAGGACATTCACTGCACCATTTTGTATAATAGCTGTAAAGAGAAAATAACTCATGCCCATCAGTAGGAGACAGGCTAAATCAACTGGTACTTCGCACAATGGACTGCAATATTCTGAGTGGTTACAAAGGAATGAAGCCCTTCATACGCTGACATGGAAAGAGCTCCAAGACATTTTGTTTAGTAAAATAATAACAAATAATGGAAAGGTGCTAAACAATGTTTACAGTATGCTGCCTTCAAGGCAAGAAAGGGATACAAATTAGAATATGTATTTAGACTTGTTTGAATTTGCATAAAGAAACATTGAAAGGATAAGAACAAAAAAAAGCTTCCAGGACAGCAAGCAGTGGAATAGGTGGAGACAGACAGGAAGCTGAATCTTCACAGTGGACCTTTCAGTTGTTTTCATTTTTGAACAGTGTGTATTCAAAGTAATAATAAAATCACGGTAACACAAAACTGTGTAAAGGACATCATTTTCATTGTATAGATCGACTGTTAAAAAATAATAGGACTTCCCTGGTGGCACAGTGGTTAAGAATCCATCTGCCAATGCAGGGGACGCGGGTTCTAGCCCTGGTCTGGAAGATCCCACATGCCGTGGAGCAACTAAGCCCGTGCGCCACAACTACTGAGCCTGCGCTCTAGAGCCTGTGCTCCGCAACAAGAGAAGTCACTGCAATAAGAAGTCCGCACACCACAACGAAGAGTAGCCCCCGCTCACCGCAACTAGAGAAAGCCCACGCACAGCAACGAAGACCCAAAACAGCCAAAAATAAATAAATAAAATAAATAAATTTTTAAAAAAATAATAAAAAAGATGTTTTAAACCTGGAATAGACCCCACTGCGCTGTGCTGGACTGTGTCAAGCCTGAAAGGCACTGAACAAATATGAATCCCTGTCACACCCTGATACAACAGGTGCAGCATGACAGTCCCTGGTTCTCTGATCAGGAAGTTTTCTTCTTAATCTCGCCACGATCCGCCCATCGTTAACGCCACCGAGCTCAAGTCTCACAGGCCACACAGGTTGCTGTCACTCAGCTCCTGGCAACCACCCTGGTGCCGAGTTGCAGGCCTGGCATGCAGGCACCCACTTCGATACGTGTTGAGGCTCCGTCTAGTCCACAGGCCCTCCGGCCCCGTACCAAGCATCCTTCAGGAAATTGGACTCAACAACCCCTTTCCGCTCTGCTCATTAAAAACCACCACTGCAGCAGGGCTAACCCGGAGCGGCCTCCACGGCGTGGCCCGCTCACTTTGATGTGAGCTGGATTCGGAGAATCGGGTTCATTTACTGCTCCTCTAGCTGCGGGCTCCATCAGCAGCGCACACTCACCATGGTAACGCTCAGGCCTCTTTGGGGAACCCTTCTTTTCTCTGAGCTTAAAACTATTCAAAGGAAGATCTATCCAAGTTGATCAATTAAAAGACACTTATTAAATACCTTTTCCAAAGTCAAAACATCTACAACAAGAAGCTGTTAAAAGCATAGATTAGAAGTTGTGTTTCCCTGAGACACGTGCTAAATTAGGTTAAATATTTAGCTGGAAGTAAAAAGGCACAGCACACTCATCCAGAGCAAGAAAAGGTCAGAACGCTACCCCTGGGGGAGCCCTCACACAAAGGCTCAGGACACGGAGACTGTGGCTTTCAGGGAACAGGGCACACGTCTGTGTGGTACCCGAATCGTTCTCACTGCTTTGTGCTCACGCCCCATGAGCTCTGGCTAAGGGGATATCAGCTCTACTCATTAAAGGAGAGAACACTGGAAGCATTTAAAATAAACACCGGGGCTTCCCTGGTGGCGCAGTGGTTGAGAATCCGCCTGCCAGTGCAGGGGACACGGGTTCGAGCCCTGGTCCGGGAAGATCCCACATGCCGCGGAGCAGCTAAGCCCGTGCGCCACTACTACAGAAGCCGACACGCCTGGAGCCCATGCTCCGCAACAAGAGAAGCCACAGCAATGAGAAGCCCGCACACTGCAACGAAGAGTAGCCCCCGCTTGCAAAAGCCCGCCCGCAGCAACGAAGATCCAGCGCAGCCAAGAATAAATAAATAAATTAATTAAATTAAAAAATAAATAAATAAATAAACACCGGTGATTTTCAAAATCATAAAAGTTTCCAACAGGCTCAAGAGAACAGGAGGAACAAGGAGAAAAAAGATGGAGGGGAAATCTCCTGAAGGATAAAGGGTGATCGGGGCCGCGTGGATGCTGAGATTTTGTTTGTTTGGCTAATTTTCAGCAAATAAGATTTGTCTCCTCTTGCCTTCGTTTCCAGGTCTATTTCCTGCAGCTGTCACTGGCTGGCTGTTTGGAAGCCCAGCGAATTCAATTCAGAGCTATGTTGTCCCTGAAATGTCAGTGTTGTCCCACTCAATGAAGAAACTGTGATGCCCTGGGATCAGGAGGGCTTATGAGATCAACAGTGCTAATCTGCTATCAAGGAGAACCTCGGTTTCCAACACTTAAGGCTAGAACTTACAAAATAAATTATTTCCTCAATTTAACTGAGCCTGATTTGGAGGGAATATGAAAGGTTGGGAAGTGAAGGTTCTTAATCCCAGGATTCTGGGCTGGAACGAAGCTTGGCTGGAAAGCTGGGATTCTTCTTTTCTTACTCATGCTAAGAGCATCTATTATGACAGCCCATAATTATATAGACATGGCCATTCCACAGGGCAAATTACGTCCATTTAAAGGTCACTACTATCAAAACACAGCACAGCGTGGTTATCTACTGCATGCCTATAATTCTGGCTCGTGACTCTAGCACTAAAAGGGGTTAAATGAGCATATGGAAGATCTCTTGTTAGGAGGAACCAAATGTAGTTCCAGCATTACAGAATGGAGAGTATGGTCTCAAAACACAAACCCATACGGATAAGTCACAGACATAATGTAGTCGGTCAACTCTAACAGCGTAATCTGATGTTACTCATTACACATACACACCTGCCCTCTCCCAAATCAAACAGGACTCTCCCCAGTTACTCACCTACCATACCCTGACAAATGTCTGTACACGTGGCTCCACCAACGATAAACTGAGGGCTGGGACACAATTCCTGAAAGCAACTGGGGACAAAACACAAGTCCCAAGATGCCCAGTGATGGTGGCAGCAAGAACTTGATAGTCCCAAAAATCCGTGGAAGAGACCTAGGAGAACATTTACTGCACACACCGCATTTTATTGCTGAGGATGCTGAAGCCCAGAGAAGGCAGGAGAGCTGCCCACGGTCACACAGCCAGGGGTGGCAGAGCAGGAGCTGGAGCCCACGGCCAGCTCTTTATCGCGATACATACTGTGTGGGTGTGTGGGTGTGAAAGCGGGTATGGGGGAGGGTAGGAGAAAGGCAAGGGCTGAGATAATGACATGAGGAGCTATGATCTCACCCATTCAGACAACACACCTATTTACAGGGAGAGGATGAAACTAATGTTTAGCACTCTAACAAAATGCCCTGCACCCTGTGGACACTCATTAAATACTTGACTCAGTGATGACCCCATGTGCTAATGGAAACACTGAGGCGTCAGGAAGTGTCCTATACAGAGAGGAGAACTCGGCTCCATTCCCACATCTGACCTACGCTTCCCCTGCTCACCTGCCTCAAAGTGGCAGCCCTACAGCCTTGTATAAAGCTGCTAGCTCCTACCTAAATGGGCCAAGACAGTGCCTTTGGACTGGTTTTTTTTTTTTTTTCTTCCAAATATTAAAAAAACTCATTAACTTGTTTTCTATTAAAAAAAGTATGTGCATATGGGTAAAAAAATCTGACAGTAAATAATGCTGTAAAACAAAAAAACTCCTTCTACTTCACATTCTTTGCTGTTAACATTTCTTATGTATCCTTCCAGAAACCGTCTTTTGATTTAAAAGCGCACTTACATATATATCCATTTTTTATCTTGGACATCTTTCCTTAGCACATATAGAGCTTTATCATTTCATTATAAGTACCATGAGTTATTTAGTCAGCCCTCCAATGATGGGACTTAGTTCTGTTTGTTTGTATGTTTGTTTGTTTGTTTGTTTCAATCTCTTGCCATCTCTAGTGGCAATTTAAAGAGAGAAGTGGCATGAGTCAGACTAGGGGTTCTAAAAGTGGACAGCTGCAAATTCTAATCCCAGGTGCTTGACAGCTCCCAGTCTCCAGACATCCTCTCTTGGCAGACAAAAGGTGGAGAGATTTAAAAATTGAATAAATAAAAATAGAGAGACAAAAAATGTTGAATGTAGCTTGTTTTTTAAAAAAAGAAGGAAAAAGTTGCTTCATGGAGAAGGAAGGGCAGAGAGCACATTGAACAGAGGTTTAGCAGAATCTCTCTTGTTAAAACCTTCTTAAAAGAGTCTCCTGTTGGAATTCCCTAGCAGTCTAGTGACTGAAAAAAAAAAAAAAAAAAAAGTATCCTGTTCCTCATCTCCCATGCATCCATCAGTCTACTGAAATCTGGCTCCGATCTCCAACGGCTTCATGAAACTCTTCTCACCTGAGTCACCAGCAATCACGGAAGGAGCTTTGTTCCCCTGAATCTCACTGTTCTTTACACTCGATACTGTGGCCTATTCCCTCCTTCTGAAACCCTTCTCTCTTGGCCTCTATGTCCTTACTTGCTCTTGACTTTCTCACCTTTCTACTCCTTGTCAGTCTCCTTTAAAGGTTCCTCTGCTCTCCTCATCCCCAGGACCAGGGAACCCCCGGGCTGGGTCCTCAGTCCTCGGCATGACCCCATTTCATAGAGCAATAACATACCCGAAACCTTCTCCCTGGGTGACATCATCCAGACCCGTGGTTTCAGCTACTAACTATAGAATTTGCTGATGCTCCCCAAATCACTCCCCTGAGCTGTACATTCAATTACCCACGTCACACTGTCCATACGGTAGAAGCTCACTAGACTCATATCTAATAATCTACCTAGCTCGGCTAACATGTTAAGTTTGGTTTGGAAGACAGAGTGGTTTGCAAAGGCTGGAGACAACTGAAAGCGTTATAACCAGAATGGCGCTAAGGGGTTCATAGGCAGGTGGAATGTTCATTTGGCTACGGTTAGTCATTAGCATATTTCAAAACACACACCAGCCTCCACCAGGAGAAAACAATCAAGAAATGCCATGACTCAGAGGTTGTGTGGATCTCTCAGGGGCCACAGAAAGTCCTCATCCTTGCAAGGAGATCACAGCTCAGCATTATGCCTGAAGAACATTTCCAGAGTCTTCTCACCATTGTTAACTTTCTACTGGAACTCCTATCAGATCAGAGATACAAAGTAACATGGCAGCCAAAGATGTTTATAAGAGGCAAGCCTCAGTAAAGAGGCAGGCTCCCACCTCCCCCACTCTTGGGACATTATTTTTTTCTTCCTTAAAAACAAACTTGTCGGACTTTCCTGGTGATACTGTGGTTAGGAATCCGCCTGCCAATGCAGGGGACACAGGTTCCAGCCCTGGTCCGGGAAGATCCCACATGCCACGGAGCAACTAAGCCCGTGCGCCACAACTACTGAGCCTGCGCTCTAGAGCCCACGAGCCACAACTACTGAAGCCCACGTGCTGCAGCTACTGAAGCCCGCGTGCCTAGAGCCTGTGCTCCGCAACAAGAGAAGCCGCCGCAATGAGAAGCCCGCTCACCGCAAAGAAGAGTGGCCCCAGCTCGCCGCAACTCGAGAAAGCCCACACATAGCAACGAAGACCCAACGCAGCCAAAAACAAATAAATAAATAAATAAATTCATTAAAAAACCCCAAACAAACATGTCTTTTTAGTACTTCTTTTACTTTTAGAAATGTTTACTATTTCTCAGTAAAGATCTCAAAACATTCCATAAACTCAAATTATTCAAGCCTTATATCAGCCTCTGATGAAAGGGCACAAGAGTAACACCGGTATCAGTAAGGAATTCAAGGTAGGAAGTGATTTAAACCACACATTCTCAGTGACTTGGTGACTTGGAAGCATTGCTCCCCAGGGCATTAGTCCATGTCTGATAGTCTATGTTTGGTAGTACAGGAGCCCTGGCTGTGCACTTCCGGGAAACCCAGCGATGTCGCCACGTTTTATCATCATCACCATTGATTATGGCCACATTACTCAGCTCAGCACTCCTGTCGCTCTTGGATCTGGCCCCATTTGACGTTTCCCACAACACTCTCTGTTTCCCAAGGTGCTCTCTCTCCCCTAATTACAATGCACCACTGCCTTCCTCTGAACATGCTGGCTCTGAATGCATATCCACAGCCCTGTGCCTTTGCTCACACCTGTGCTGTCTTGGTCTCTATCATGACCCTCTTCTTTTACCAACCCCCCCATCCCCCGCTCAGATGTCTGCCCCAATCCCACAGTCAGTTTAACTGCTTCTGCCCCTGAACTCCCATACATATTTATATTTCACTCTCTGGACATTCTGTCTTATAATAATTGCTAGAGATAGATCATAGCATTGAGCATCTATTATGTGCCAGGTACTGTGTTAAACCCATTCTCTCATTTAAGCCTCCCAATAACCTGGAAAGTCATATTATGATTCCCATTTTATAGATGAGGAAACTGAGTCCCGGGGAGGTTAGTAACTTAGCCACAGTCACAGAGCTAGTAAATGGCAGAAAGGGAACCAGAATCCTGATCTACCTGATGCCCAAACCCAAGCTCTTGGCCATTCTGCTGCCTGTCAGCTGTCAATTGTCTCTCTTCCCAACTAGCAAAAGCTCCACAAAGGCTCCACATTATGATCTGCACATGACCAGCACTCAAAACATCAAGGCTGAATTAAAAATTCCAAATTCATTCATTCAAGAGGCAGCAACTGAAAACAAAGAGTGGAAGACCCACACTGAGGCCTCTCCCCTTCATCCTTATCCTAGCCTCCCAAAGTTCAACCCCCCGTGTCTCTGTGAACTTGGGACGGCCATTTCACGGGCCCTTACCATGCAGCTGGCATTGCCTCACTTCTCTCTGTGTATTTCTCCTTAAGATCAATGAACCGCTTAATTACAAAAAAATGGACAGAGAAGAATAGCATTGACTGGGCCCATGCACTAGGGCCCACACACACTGGGCGTCCCTCAAACCACAGGGGCCCAGGTTGGGTGTCGACCCAGAGTGACGGGCAAGTTGGGAAATGGGAAGTAGCTTCTAGGAGCACTTCCTGCTCTCACACAGCCGTCATGCTCTTTGTGATAGGATCATTGTCCTTGCCCAACACTAGTGGGGGGAAAATCGCCTTAGGATCATGAATAGCCAAAAGTTTCTCCTGAGAACCCATGCTTGACCATGAGATCTTCAGTCTGGGCAAACGTGTCTTCCAACCCTTGGAATAAGAACCCAACCAAACCTTACAGTCAGGACTTAAAATAGGCAGAAACACACAGCAGGGGCAGGAAGTCAAATTTTATGATTTCAGAAAACATCTAAGTATCAAGCTTTATTAATTATTGAGAGGGCAGAAACAAATATACATATATATTTAGCCCATCTCATCTCCTTTCCCCCAAAGGCAAGTAAAAATTACCATCTTTATGGGAACCAGGGTTATAAGAGCCACATCTGGGCAGCTGGCTTAAAGTTCCTAAGACTGAAGTGGTAAGGGGTTACCCTCAAAAGCAGCAAGTGAAGCAAAAAAGCAAACAACCCAATTCTAAAATGGGCAAAGCACATTTTTGTGCTTTGGAGAAGTAGGCATTTCTCCAAAGATGATGTACAAATGATCAACAAGTACACGAAAAGATGGTTAACATCACTAATCATTAGGGAAATGCAAATCAAAACCATGATGAGATACCACTTCACACCCACCAGGATGGCCCCCACCACAAAACAGAAAATAACCAGTGAGGGTGAAGATGTAGAAAAATTGGAAGCCTGTGCACTTTTGGTGGGAATGTAAAATGGTGCAGTGGCTATGGAAAACAATATGGTGGGTCCTCAAAAACTCAAAAGTAAATTACCATATGATCTAGCAATTCTGCTTCTGGATGTAAACCCAAAACAATTGAAAGCAGGGTCTCAAAGAGCTATTTGCCCACCCATATTCACAGAAGCATGATCCACGATAGCCAAGAGATGCAAGCAAACTAAGTGTCTATTGATGGATGAATGGATAAATAAAATGTGAAATATGCATACAATGGAATACTATCCAGCCTTAAAATGGAAGGAAGTGCTGTCACATGCTACAACATGCATGCATCTCAAGGACATAATGCTAAGTGAAATCAGCCAGTCATAAAAGGACAAATACTGCATGATTTCACTTATATATGAGGTACCTAGAGTAGTCAAACTCATAGAGACAGAAGTAAAATGGAAGGAAGGATGTGGAGTTAATGAGTGCGCAGTTTCAGTTTTGCAAGATGAAAAAGTTCTGGAGATGGCTAGTGACAATAGTTACACAACAAATTACTGTTACTCAACTATACACTTAAAAATGGTTAAGATGGTAAATTATATGTTGTGTGTATTTTACCACAATGTAAGAAAAAAAGAAGAAGAGAGGGAGGAAAGAAGGAAGGGAGGGAGGGAGGAAGGAAGGAAGGAAGGGTGGAAGGAAGGAAGGATGGAAGGAAGGGAGGGAGGGAGGGAGGGAAGAAGGAAGGAAGGATGGAAGGAAGGAAGGATGGAAAAGGAAGGATGGAAGGGAGGAAGGAAGGGAGGGAGGGAGGAAGGATGGAAGGAAGGAAGGAAGGAAGGGGGGAAGGGGGAGGGAGGGAGGAAGTGGGAAGGGAGGGGGAAAGGGGAGGGGAGGGAAGGGGAGGAAAGAAGAGCAAATGAATTCATTGGTGCACCTCATTTCTGGACACCCCAACCTTCTTGCCGGCCCCTGAGAGACTTCAAGGGAAGAAAGAAATGAAGCATTTAGGAACAGACTGAGTTTTCCCAGATTCCAAGGCACGTCCCCAATAGAGATAGAATCAGGGTCATTACAAACTCAGGAGTCTATTCAATAATCTGTAAGATCTTAGAGGATAAAACTGGGTCCTATCGTGTGATGTGTGAGCACAGCCTGGTCAAAAGCAGCTGAGTGAGAATCCTTCACTGATGACTGGGGATGGAGAGGGTACTTTCTGACAAGCTTTTATTTATGCATCTGAAAACTCCCAATAATGGGAGTTCTTCAGCTCCACATTAATCAGGTTCTACTACCTCATGGTCCGGCTTTTATAGCATTTTGTTGACAGGCACAAATCAGCATCCCAGTCTGAAATTACCATATTTACGTGGACAGTGAGACCAGGTGAAGACACATTTTAGGGGAGAGGGTGAAATGTGTTTGAGGAGGTGAGGGCTTTAAGAATTTCAAATGAAAGAGAAAAACTAGGCAAAAGCTAAAGACACCTGACTTTGGTCACAGAGTGAAACCTTCTCCCCTCCCCCCATATCCATCTCCCCTCCCCCAAGCTCCTTGGGGTCCTTCAATTCCGCTCGAATGTATTCTCCTCCCCTAAGTCTTTCCATCATTCAGTCCTAACATCCCACATTGCCATGCCCGTGGTTTATGTCTCTGTTAGCACTTCCTTCATTCTGCCCAGGATGTCAGTCCTTTATTCATGTGTCTGCCTCCCCGCAATCTCCCTCAGAGCCGAGACCCCGGCTCATCCCTCAGTTTCTCCCCGACCACCTTTCCAAACAGGGCAGAGCCAATGCCTGGCCCAAAACAGAGGCCTAAAAAAACTGTCTGTTGAAATGAAATGTGGCTGTCAACTCTTGACATTAGAATATAAAACCATGGTTCTGGGGCTTCCCTGGTGGCGCAGTGGTTGGGAATCTGCCTGCCAATGCAGGGGACACGGGTTCGAGCCCTGGTCTGGGAAGATCCCACATGCAGCGGAGCAACTGGGCCCGTGAGCCACAATTACTGAGCCTGCGCGTCTGGAGCCTGTGCTCCGCAACAAGAGAGGCCACGACAGTGAGAGGCCCGCGGACCGCGATGAAGAGTGGCCCCCGCTCGCCGCAACTAGAGAAAGCCCTCGCACAGAAACGAAGACCCAACACAGCCATAAATAAATAAATAAACCCAAAGTTTAAAAACCATGGTTCCCAACCTTGATTTTGCCAATATCCCAGAGGGCCCACATAGGTTCTAGAGGGGCACGGAAGATGGCCATGGGGGGCTGGAGGGAAGTAGGGCAAAGAAGTTATCCTCAGAGGTGGCAACTGTTGTGTAAAATTGATAGGATGAAAACAGGAGGGGTAGAGAGAGCTGGAGTTAAAGGGTGATTTTGACCACGTCCAAGGAGTTATTCTCTCCTTACCCTCCCTCTTCATCCATTGCCAAGAAAATAAGGACCATGGCTTGATTTTCCCATCACGGTCTAGAAGACAAACGGACCCTGGCCAAGGGTCACAAAGCATGTTCTCTTATGAGACTTGTGGGCCAGACACTGAGCAGAGCACTTCAATGGATTATCTCAATTCTCACAACCACTCTGTGTGGGGGGCTCCTATCCTTGAGGTTAAATCACTGACAAGGGTCACAGAGCAGTAGGTCATGGGCCCAGGTTTTGGGGGGTTGGTTCTACATGCCTTGCCCTTGAGATTTGGGGGGGGGGTATCAATGACAGCATCCCAGAGCCCTTGACTCCCATCTGTATCCACAGACCCCCAGCCCCACCTCTCCACTCCCTAGCCCCAATAGAACAATGGCAATTCATAACCCTAAGCAACCCTGCACACTTCAGCAACGACGTCACAGTGTACCCCAGGACTGATTACTTCTAGCATTGTTTTTTTCCATCTTGCACTGGCCCAGGGGTCCTATGCAATAGCTACCATGCCTTCTGTGCCTGTTATGTGCCAAGCACTGTGCTCTGACCTTTATCTCCAGTCCTTGTACCAACACTGAAAAATAAGATGCCAGTAGCACCATTTTACAGATGAAAAACCTGAGGATCACAGCGATTATCTGTCCAAGACCGCACAGGCAGAGGCAGGATTCAAATCTAACTTGTCTGGTTCCAAAGCCAGTGCATGCTCTTCCCTCTATACCTTATCACCTCTGCAAAGATGTTTTTTAAAGTGGAGGGGTGGGGGTAGGCTGAAATATGGGATACAGGAACATAGGGTCAAGAACCATAACTTCTCCCTCAGCTACTTCTGACCAGAAGCGAGGGCCCTCCATCCTGACACTCAACAGCAAACCCATCTCCTTTCCGTGGGCCGCTTCCAAACAGTGCCTTGAGTTTGGGGGGGGAGCATGGTCCAAGATCCTTGTAGCCCAAGCCTGATGGGCACGCTGGGAACTCTGGATCCTTAAATAGGACCCCTGAGTCCAAGCACTTCTGCCTCAGGGTCTCAAAGTCCTGGCCCAAGTACTTCACGGCATTCTGGCTGGAGCCAAGACCTTCAGCTGCCGCCTGCTGCTGGCATACTCTAGCCGCCAGCGCTGCCATGGTCGAGGGCTCCGTGGGGTAGACAGAAGGGCAGAGCTGCTCTGTGCTGTCAGATCTGCCCCACTGGGAGGGGAGCTATAAGGCAGTGTGAAGGGGAGGTGGAGCAGGTAATCATTTCACCTGAGGCCCTGCTCCAGAGGGAAATGAGTCACAACCAGGAGCAAATGTGTACCCAAGGTGCAAATGAATCGGCCCCACCCTCCCCTTCTGCCTTTCAGCAGACAATTTGGAGGCTGGGAAACTTCCAGGGCCCCTCCCAGGCCATTAGCCTAAGAAATCCGTTAGGATCACAGCCATCCATCCCCATCTCTTTGCAAGACCTGCTTACTTCCCATTGGCCCCATCAGCTGAGATGAGAAGGCCTGTTGGGCAGCTTGAGGCCAGTATTTTCCAAGGAATTGGTTCTCAGCAGGAGGGCAAGGGGTTAGAGGGGTCTCCTTTCCTTCCAGAAAAGTTTAGTTCCATATTTGCTAGAAGGACAAAAATATCAGAGACGGGTGATTCATGGAGTGGACCAGAGTAACCCCAAGCAAAGGTGTCCCTCCTACAAGTGAAGGGTTTGGCCTTTGCCTGGGTATCTATCCCAGCAGCACCAGTAATTAGCTCTGTCACCTTGGGCAAGTTATTTAACCTCTCATCCCCTTAATTTTCTCACCTGTAGAATGAAAGGTAATAGTAGGCCCTACCTTATAGGGTTGTTTGGAAGGGTGATGAGATAGTACATGGAATTTGCTTAGAATAGTACATAAGGAGCACTCAGGAAATGCCAGTCATCGTTATTCCTAGGAACCAGGACCAGATAGAGAAGGCCTGGGGAATAAGAGTTGTGGGTTCTAACCTCAGAAGGGAAATGGGCTCTGGGAGGTTGCATTAATCGCTTTTCTCAGGTTCCAATTTCCTAGGCCTGGTCTACCCTAAGGATGTGGAACATCAGTGAGTTTTGAAACTGGAAGGGGGAGTGGCTGGAAAATGGTCCTCCAAAGATACTGAGTCCCAAACTCTGGAACCTGTGAATAGTACATACCTTATTTGGAAAAACGATCTTTGCAGTGGTGATTAAGTTAAGGATCTTGAAATGGAGAGATTATTGTAGCCCTAAATGCAATCACAAGTGTCCTCATGAGATGGAGGCAGAGGGAGATTTGACAACAGACAAAAAAGGAGAAGGCAATGTATCCACAGAGGCAGAGACTGGAGTGATGCTGTCACAGGCCAAGGAATGCCAGCAGCCACCAGAAGCTGGCAGAGGCAAGGAACGAATCCTCCCCTAGAGCCTTTGGAGGGAGTATGGCCTTGCCGACATCTTGGTTTCAGCCCAGTGAAACTGATTTTAGACTTCTGCCCTCCAAAACTGTGAGAGAACATATTTCTGTTGTTTTAAGCCACCAAGTTCCTGGTAATTGGTTACAGCAGCCTCAGGAAAGGAATCCAGTATGTGTGAGAATCCGTGAAGCACTTGCTTAAAATGCTGATTGCTACCACTACTCCCCCTCCCCCAAAAGGTTCTGATTCAGTGCGTGTGGGGTAGGACCCAGGAGTCTGCAGTGTTTAAACTGCTATCCCAGAGATGATGCCAAATGCAGGGGTCCTCGGTCCACGCTCTGAGAAGCGCTGAACAAGCTGACCTCTCAGGCCCCTGGTTCCAACCTTCTAAGCCAGCAACAGTCTGTGAGTAAAGGACTTCACCAGATGGGCAGGTCTTGGCAAGCAGAAAGAAGGGTCTGTTCCCCACATGTCCAGGATAAAACATGGTTTCTCAGGTTTCACCAGAAATTCAAGGCCAAAATGACCTTCAGAGGCTCAAGGTGACATCAGAAAGACTTGACTGTGGCCCTGGTCCCTCTGGGAGCCCCACCTGTGTTTCCTCGGCTCCATTTTCCCCTGGATTCAATGTCTCCTTCCACTAGTAAGCTCATCCAAAGTCCATGGTTACATTTTCACCAGCTCCCAAAGTTGACCCTGGTCTCACCTGGGGGGCCCCATCCTCCTTGAAAACCAGAACTATAATTCCTCCATTCAGTCAACACAGAATCCTCTCAAACACACTGGATTCCAGGAGCAATCTAGCAACTCTGTGTGGGAAAGGAAAGGAAATATTTATTTTTACTTTTGAATCTACTGCCTAATTATCTGGAGCTTGTGATTGACATCCTTGACCAATCTTTGTCTACTCAGAGCAGTCATTTCAAGCACAAATCCAACCATGTCCTTTCCAAGCCTAAAGCCCCCCAGTGGCTGTCCATTGCTCTTAGGAGAGCAAGGGGGAGGGAGGGCCTGCATGCCTACAAGACCCTCAGCAGACTGGCCCTTTGCTCACTCCCCGCCCCTCTCCCATGCCCCTCCTCCCTCTCTGCTCTCCACCTCCTGGCCTCTTTCAGATCCTGGAATGTCGTACTCTGTCCCACTTGAGGACTTTGCACCTGCTGTGCCCTCCCCCGGAAATGCCCTCCCCCCACCCCCGCTCTGCCTTCAGACCCCAAATGCCCCAGGGAAGGCTTCCTAGACCACCCCCCCCCCCATGCAAAGCCATCCCCCTCCCATATGCTCTCACAGCAGCCTGCGATGCCCTGCCCAGCATCATTTAATGAATGCCCCTCCACCCCACCAGGCTCTGATCTCCACGAGGACAATTGTGTTTGTTTTGCTCATCACCGTATTGTTGGAGCCTGCAAAGCTCCTGGAGCATAGTAGGGACTGAATAAGTATTTGCTGAATGAATAAACACCCACAGGTATAAGATGCCCAGTGGTTGGATAGATACATACCAGGTATAGTGGACCCAGCATCTTCAGGCAGGGATCCCATGGGATTGTTTTCCGTGCTTCCGTTTCTCCCCGAGCCTCCTGGAAACACTCCCTTTAGACTGACTGAAATGAACAAGCCCTTCTCCATCTAATCACAGAGTATGCACAGCTGGTAATTTTCCTTCTCCATAAGGGTCTCCTTTGGGGTTAGAAATCTCTTTCCCACCCCACCTGCCTAAATCACCTCCCTCGTCACATCCAGATGCTGCATGAATAAATTCATCCTCATCTAGGCAGACAGATCTGAGCTGCTGGGAACAGAACCCTCATTTCCCGAGCCAGGAGCCGTCCCTGCTCACCAGCCCCACCTGAGCTGACAGCCAACGTCTCCCCGTTACCCAGCCGGGCTCCCGCTGGCCCTGTCAACCTGGACAGACATCTCCCCAGCCTCACACCTCAGACACCCTACAAGAGCCACTGCCAGCTCCACCCAGGAAGCCCAGGACCCACGACAGAGGCCAATGAGGCCGGGCAGAAACACACCTGTCAGCAGCGACTAGTAAGAACTCTTCTTGGCAAACAGCGTTGGTGAATGCAGCTCAGACAGAGCACTCAGCTTATCCACAGCGGCTCCTCTCGGCCAGAAGGACAAGGCTGCATTGTGCCCTCAGCAAGGAAGACAAATCACCCCAAAGCCCAAGTGTGCTTTTCAGACAAAGTCTGCAAATCTCGTGTTCATGCAGAACCTTAACTTCAGTCTCTCTCCTGGGCCTTCCCATTTCAGAATTCTAAGGCAAGCATGGAGTGAATCCAGTGTCAAGAGGATTACAGAGTTCTCATACATTGCTGGTGGGAATGGAAAATATACAGGCACTTTGGAAAATAGTCTGGCAGTTCCTCAAAATGCTAAACACAGAGTGACAGAGTAACTTCTAGTAACATTCCACTCCAGGGAATTGAAACAGACTTGAAAACTTAAGTCCACACAAAAACTTCTACTCCAATGCTCATAAGACATTATTCACAGTAGCCAAAAAGTGGAAACAGCCCAATGTCCGTCAACGCATGAATAGACCAACAAAATGTAGTATAGCCATGCAACTGAATATTATTCAGCCATAAAAAGGAATGAAATACTGACATGTGCTACAACATGGATGACCCTGGAAAATATTATGCTAAGTGAAAGAAGCCAGTCACAAAAGACCACAAGTTGCATGCGTCTAGTTATATGAAATATCCAGAATAAGCAAGTCCACAGAAACAGAGTAGATTATTCGTTGCCAGAAACTGAGCAGAGAGGGGAACTGGGACTGACTACAAATAGGTATGAGGTTTCTTATCGGGGTGATGGAAATTTTCTGGAATTAGGTAAGAGTGATGGTTGCACAACATAGTGAATATAATGAAAAAAATCACAGAATTGTATACTTTAAAATGGTGAGTTTTTATTATGTGAATTATATCTCAATTAAAAATTTTAAATAAAAGAAAATAGTATTACAGAGAAGGTGGCCTGCTGTGATCCACACGTTCATTAGTCGTCTCTAAGTAAAAGATGGGTTCCCCGTCTGCCCAGGACAGGAAGTATCCCATCACTCCAAAGAGTGCCAGAGCTGTAAGACTGAACCCTATCTAACCAGCCCTGAGAAAACAGAAGGCTGGGAAGGCCAGATGTGTGGGCTCATCCCTCACCAGGTCTGTGGGATCGCACACCACCCCAGTCTCTCATCCCTGGCAGGAAAGGGTGGATCCGCTCGAGCCCAGCTAGGATACCAGCTGAGACTGCCCCCTAGTGGCCAACCCAGATCCTGCGGACCCACTGTGACTAATCTTGTAAAACCTTACGTTTGAATAGAGGTAGCACTTTCAAGTCCATGACCCATTAGAGAGTCACAGCAAGTCTGTGGGTAGATTGTATTGTCAGGTTAACCCAAAGTTACTCACATGGCAAACTTGACCCTAAGTCTTCTGATTTTATTTATTTATTTTGTTGTTGTTGTTTTTCAGTATTGTTTTAAATTAATTCATTTATTTATTTTTATTTTTGGCTGCTTTGTGTCTTCGTTGCTGCACGCAGGCTTTTCTCTGGTTGCGGCGAGCGGGGGCTATTCTTCATCGCAGTGTGCGGGCTTCTCATTGTGGTGGCTTCTCTTGTTGCGGAGCACGGGCTCTAGGCGCACAGGCTTCAGTAGTTGTGGTGCACGGGCTTAGCTGCTCCGTGGCATGTGGGATCTTCCCGGACCAGGGCTGGAACCCGTATCCCCTGCATTGGCAGGCAGATTCTCAACCACTGTGCCACCAGGGAAGCCCAGTCCAGCCCACTTCTAAAAGGAGGGAATTAGCCTCCACCTCTTAAAGGGAGGAGTATCAAAGAATTTGTGAGCATATTTTTAAACCACGACAGCTTGACTGTATTCTTTATTCCAGTCGTGTTCAGCTGTGCAGGTACAGGTGCAGGTGCAGGCAGAGACTAGGTGGAAAGTTGGATTAAACAGGGTTATGAACACCTGAGAACAGGAAATCTAAGAACCAGAGTCTTGATGGTACCAGGCTTTCTGAGGTCAGAAGTTGAATTCTGCTGAATGTTGGACACTCATAGCTCCCCCAGCCTCAGTATCAGGACTTGTGGCTCCTTCCACCACTGCCCTCCTGTTAGCACGCCTCTGTTCTGGTCAACCATCTATTTCTGTCTGGCTATCAGCTGGCCTCCTTGGACTGCTCATCATTTTTGCTCCAGTACAACTCTGAGTTTCCCACGGCCCATCATGTCCTCTCCAGCTCCAACTCTCTCTCTTGACTTGTCAAGTAAGTGAAACTCCCACCACTAACTAGCAAATCATTCCTTCTGTGTTTCTCAGTCCAGTTTCCCAAGAGAGAGAAAATCTAACTGGCCCCGCTCCCCTTTTGGAGCCAGGCCACATGAGTCCTATGTCACTGACCAGGTTAAGGGATTAGCTGCTGTAACCATAAAGTCCATGCTCTGTCCATACCGCTTGGAGCCCGTCACCATTCTATGCACCTGGGCTCTGATGAGCGTCACCTGCCGGCAGCCCCTCCCTGTGTCTCTCTGTTGGAAGGATGCACTGCTCTCAGGCTGTCAGAGCCCACTTTGCCAGCAGTCACGGAAGCCAGAAGTGCCTCTCTAACTGGGGCCGTCTGCCCTCCAGGGTGCTTGGTGACATACTGGAGCACAAACATATCTTTTTTTTTGGACTCTCAATTTCACTCAAAGATGTTTTTTGTAAGGCAAATTAGGTTTTTAATAAGAAACATATTTAAGGGCTTTCCTGGTGGTGCAGTGGTTAAGAATCCATCTGCCAATGCAGGGGATGCGGGTTTGAGCCCTGGTCCGGGAAGATCCCACATGCCACGGAGCAACTAAGCCCATGCGCCACAACTACTGAGCCTGAGCTCTAGAGCTCACGAGCCACAACTACTGAGCCCATGTGCCGCAACTACTGAAGCCCGCACGCCTAGAGAATGTGTTCCACAACAAGAGAAGCCACCGCAATGAGAAGCCTGCACACCGCAACGAAGAGTAGCCTCCTCTCGCCACAGCTAGAGAAAGCCCGCGCGCAGCAACAAAGACCCAACGCAGCCAAAAATAAAAATAAATTTAGTTATTTATTTATTTAAAAAAAAGAAATATATTTACGAAAATGCCAGATTCTTCCAAAGGATTTTGTATTTGCTCTTCTCCAAGTTCAAATGTCCTCATTTTAGTGGGTCAAGTTTTGAATGTGCGGGGGGGAAAATCCCATACATAAAAATATACGAAATAAAACACACCAAAAAAGGAAAGATAAACACAAAGATCAGAAGGGTTTTTCCTTCCATCTTGAAGAGGAGGGAGATGGGGTGGGAAAGGAGTAGAAGAGAGGTATACAATTTAGGTAATGTTTTCATTCTCAGGTGGGTGGTGGATACATAGGAATTCATTATACTATGAACAAGAAATGAAAGAAAGCCATGCATGGACTAATGATGAGTTTGTGTCCTAAATCAAGGATTATAATTAATCTAATTTTGAACATTAAAAGAAAAAATATTCCCACAGCAGGCGGAAGGGGAGATATTTATGGGCTGGGAATTTTGTGCAAAGAGCCTCAAATCTGATAAACCTGTGCCACAGCAGAGCTTGGCATGAAATTGGATGGAAGGAAGGTACTCACAGCCCGTCAATCATTTTTCCCTTGCAGGCCATAGGCTGCACTGGAAACTAGCCACGTTTCTCATCTCCCCCCATCCCCATCACTAGGACAAAGAAAACACTGAATTTTCCACTGGGTTTTTCAAAGGGGAGGCAAAGGAAGAAAAAAAAATCTTCATAGCTGTGTATCAGACTTCCAAATTCCAGCAGACTTTAGAGGAGCGCCCCAAGCTGAACCTGGGAGAAACCAGGTGGTAACCTGGGCACATCATAGCACTTTCTCAAGGTGGATTCCAAAACGTCGAGGTAGATCCTTCCCACGGTTACTGTTTGAACATATGTCCTATCCAGTCTTTCTCCTAAATTTCCCTTGAGTTACTTCCTTCTTCTCCATGCCCACAGCCACAACTTGAGTACAATTCTTTTTTTAAAATTAATTAATTAATTTGTTTATTTTGGCTGCGCTGGGTCTTCGCTGCAGCTCGCGGGCTCTTAGTTGCAGCACGCGGGCTCTAGGGTCTGCGGGCTCAGTGGTTGCGGTCTGCGGGCTTAGTTGCAGTATGTGGGATCTTAGTTCCCCAACCAGGGATCGAACCCGGGGGGCCCCCTACATTGGGAGCACAGAGTCTTAACCACTGGACCACCAGGGAAGCCCCTTAAGTACAATCCTTTATCCCTTCTAGCCTGGATCACGGCGATAGTCTTCCAAATTTCTCAAATCTCTCGAATCTCCAGTCTGATTGTTACTTTAAGTATTTCAATGCCCCTCATCTTGCCTTAAAGTTGACATGCCAACTCCTTGCCATGGCATCGTGGGTCTCACCACCTGGCTTCTACCACAGCCCCATTACCACAACAACCCCATCTGCCCATGCTTCCTCCATACAGAACTATGGGAAACTCCCCCAAACCTACCATGCCTTTTTACAACCCCCCATGCTCCCTCTAGCTGAAATGACACTCACCCTGTTCTCTCCCTGCTTTGCCATGACCCATCTTTCTAGATTACATTCAAATATCAATTTTCCAGAAAGGCTTCCAAGGTAAAGGCCATCCTGTGCTTTACACCGAAGTGTAATCATCGGTTTGCTTCTTGGTTCTGAATTTCCTCCACTCCTCCCATTAGAGTTAAAATTCCTTGCATGCAGGGACTGCATTTTTCATCCCTATGTCTCCACTCACCCTTCCCCCACCCCATTATCTCAAACCCCTTTCCTGTGGCCCAGTACCCAGCACATATCAGATATTCAATACATGTTTGATGAATGAATAGCTAAACATACAAGTTATATTCAGGCTTTGTATCTTGCATCCTTGGATTAGCAAAAGACAGAGTATAATTAAGCCCAGGTTGGGTAAAATTATAGGAATTTCAGTACACATGTATGCTGAGGGCTCTTATTTTATGCATAATTCTCTGAAAACGTTTGCAAGTATGACTTAAACCAAGACAATGTAAGAAGGGGTTAGGGAAGGGCTAGGGGGATCTAGACAAAATAGTAATATAAATGCAGCCAATAAGAGCCCTAGACCAAGAGTCTGTAGTGGATTCCATCCTCCGCCCTGTCCCATCCTCATGGTGACCTGGAGAAGTCATTTTTCTCCCAGGTCTTCCTTTGCTCACCAGACACAGAGGACACGGGGGGCACAGAGCACAGCTCCACTATGCGCTCAACCAAGCTATATGTGTCCGGAGGTGAGCGGCTCCCGGGCAAGCTGAACGCAGCCATCAGCCCTGGAGCTGGGACAAGCCGTGCCAGGGGAAGGTGAGGGGCGCTCCTTTGCGGTTACTGCGCACTCACGCACGCACACTGCACAGCACTGCCCTGCACGTCAGGGCCCTGACTGAGCCCTTTACTTGCATCATCCTCTGTTTCAGCAACAACAACGTTGTGCAGTAGCAACTCTCATCCACCACGTTTTACAGATGTGGAAACTGAGTTTCATCACACAGTTCATAAATAGCAGAACCAGGACTTGGCAGCAGGTTTGTCTTACCTAAAAGCCCATGCTCTTCTCCGGGATACCATATTGACACTGTTTAAAGGGACAAATGATCACTTGGAAACATGCAGAATGAACGCTGGAGTTGAACTTGGCAGAGGATGCTTTCTTGTCCCAGACAGACCCCACCCACAGGGACTGCCAGGTTCCCGTCGCTAGTGGGAGGTGAGACTCTTTACACAGCAGGTAACAAGGGCCAGGAGGTCCAGAGCGAGCCCAGCTCCTCCCTGCAGCCATGGCGGGGACGTGGTTTCTCAGATCAGCTGAGATTCTATCTAGCTGAAATTAGAGCTGCAAGCAGCAACCGTCAGTGGCAAGGCATTTTTAAAGGTATCAAAGCCAAGGTGTTCTGACTCCAGCAGCTGGTGGTCTCTGCTGCCCCCTAGATCCCTGTCTCATCCCAACCCGCCCTGTGGATTCATTTAAAACCAAGTGCCTGGTGTAACAGTGTCTGCGTAGTAACACTCTTTTCCTGTTTCGCTCCTCAGAGGGTGGTAGCTAGCTGGTTTTTCCAAAAACACTTATAAAGACTATTTTAAACATATTTATAAGCAACTATGGCATTCTGAGAATTGAGAAAGGGAAAGAATCATGCATTCATCCTGCCTTTCCAGTATGGACTGTATTTCAGGGTAAGTAGTTGATAAGGCAATGCCTTTCCGTATAGAAGAATTGCAACTAGTAATAGAACAAATAACAGAATTAGAAGAGTCACCATTTTGCAACCTTTGAAGAAATAATGGGCTTAAGCAGCCACCAATGCATGATAAAACTATTAGATGAAAAGTTAATTAGAAACTTTATAATGGATGGATCAGGCTGACAATACCTAAACGCATTTATCCATCTGCACATCACTAAAAATGTGAGATTATTGATTTCTTACATGATATCCTGGGATATACAACACAAGTCCACCCGTGAAGAATTCTATCCTCTCCCTAAAACTGAACTTAAATCTGATAAAACCTCTAGATCTAATTGCCATTTTAGAGAAAATCAAAGATTAGGGGGGGCTTCCCTGGTGGCACAGTGGTTGAGAGTCTGCCTGCCAATGCAGGGGACCCGGGTTCGAGCCCTGGTCTGGGAAGATCCCACATGCCACGGAGCGACTGGGCCCGTGAGCCACAACTGCTGAGCCTGTGCGTCTGGAGCCTGTGCTCCGCAACAAGAGAGGCCGCGACGGTGAGAGGCCCGTGCACCGCGATGAAGAGTGGCCCCCGCTCACCACAACTAGAGAAAGCCCTCGCACAGAAACTAAGACCCAACACAGCCAGCAATCAATCAATCAATTAAAAAAAAAAATTAGGCACTTTCTCAATGTCCGTACTATTGACATTTTGGACCACATAATCCTTTGTTGGGTAGAGCTATTCTGTGCATTATAGGATATTTAGTAACATCCCTGGCCTCAACTTACTAGATATCAGTAGCATCCCTGCAGTCATGACAACCAAAAATGTCCAGACATTGCCAAATATTCCCTAGGTGGCAAAATCACCCCCAGGTAAGCACCACTGAGTTAGAGATACATGTTAAATGACACCGTGAGGATACAATCAGCCTGCTTCCAAATGTGAGAAAGTCTACAGGACAAATGATCCACTTTCTTCAAAAAATAAATGCCATGGGGGAAAAAAAAGGAGTGAAGGCATGTTATAGATCTAAATGTAGTTAAATTCACCAATCAAATGCAATGTTTGAGCCTTCTTTAGACCCCAATTTGAACAATATGTAAAAAAACATTTTGGAGACAACTGAGGAAAACTGAACATAAGATTGGTACTATATGATAGTAAGAAATTATCATTAATTTTGTTGGGTATGATAAGATACTGTAGATATATTTTTATTGTACATATATACTTTAAAATATATATATTTAACTCCTTAACAGATAAACACTCACACAAAAGTATTTTCAATTAAAATTATATTTTTCTGTTTTTTGACTTAAAATATTCAACAAAGAAAGAAAGAACCAGCAGAGATGAGTAAATAAAACAAGAAATTAGGAAAGTTGATCGGGCTTCCCTGGTGGCACAGTGGTTGAGAATCTGCCTGCCAATGCAGGGGACACGGGTTCGAGCCCTGGTCCGGGAGGATTCCACGTGCCGCGGAGCAACTAGGCCCGTGAGCCACAACTGCTGAGCCTGCGCGTCTGGAGCCAGTGCTCCACAACAAGAGAGGCCGCGATAGTGAGAGGCCCGTGCACCGCGATGAAGAGTGGCCCCCACTTGCCGCAACTAGAGAAAGCCCTCGCACAGAAACGAAGACCCAACACAGCCATAAATAAATAAATAAATTTATAAAAAGAAAAAAGGTGATCATTGTTGAAGCTGATGATGAGTACAAGAGAGCTCATTCTGCTTCTCTCTTTTTTTTTTTAAACATCTTTATTGAAGTATAATTGCTTTACAATGGTGTCTTAGTTTCTGCTGTATAACAAAGTGAATCAGCTACACATATACACACGTTCCCATATCTCCTCCCTCCCGCATGCTTCTCTTTTTACTTTTGTGTAGGTTTTACATGTTCCATAACAAAATGGTAAAAATAGAATAAAATAAAAGCAAAAGGTCTTTTGCTTCTAGTAATAGTAGGTCAGGTTATTCAAAACGATCCTCCCACTAAGGACAAAAAAAAAAAAAAAAACCGGATGAAGGTGTTTAAATTTAAGAGCATTAAAAGCTAATGAGGGGGGACTTCCCTGGTGGCGCAATGATTAAGAATCCGCCTGCCAATGCAGGGGACACGGGTTTGAGCCCTGGTCCAGGAAGATCCCACATGCCGCAGAGCAACTAAGCCCATGCGCCACAACTACTGAAGCCCACGCACCTAGAGCCTGTGCTCCACAACAAGAGAAGCCACTGCAATGAGAAGCCTGCGCACCGCAATGAAGAGTAGCCCCCGCTCGCCACAACTAGAGAAATGCCACGTGCAGCAACGAGGACACAACGCAGCCAAAAATAAATAAATAAATTTTTTTAAAAAGAAATACTGCTCTAAACAATGCATAGCTTTCCACTGAAACATGAATTCTTCCATATTAGCACAGAGATGGAGAGGAAGGGACGACCGCACTCCTTGGCACACACCCATTCCTGTGTATGAGCCAAGAATCTCACGCTACCTCTTCAACGAGCAGAATGGTCACAGTGGCCCCGAACACAGGCAGTGTTCTAAAGGCTTTAGCAATATGGACTCCGTCCTCCCAGTTAAAAGTGAGTTTCAGATAAATAGCAAATAGAGAAGAAGAAATTTTCCTCCACCCTTCTATGTTCTTCCGGCTGGTCTAAAAATTAAATTGACATGAGGCAGGTTAACAAAAGAAAATCAAATAAAAGTTGAATACCATGTATACATGGGAGAGATCCAGGAAAACTGAGTAACTTGCCAAATTGGCTGAAGCCCTCTCCTTAAACACCATCTTCAGCTAAAGACAAATGAGGATGTTGGTGGTAGGGGTTTGGGACTTCAAAGGGGAAGAAGACAATTGACTTGGAGATGGAAAAGCAAATATTTGGTAAATAGATGTTTGCTGGGCCAGGTGGAGGCAATGGGACACAGAGAGGAATCTGGTCTCTAGGCCCTGCAGTTTTCCCCACCACACTGAGCCCATATTCTTTGCACATATCTCTGGTGATGGCTCTCTTCTGGAAACAGGCCCTTTATCTAAATTCTTTAGGCAGTTACCGGTAAGGTCAAAGCTTCTTCCTGAGTCTTTTGGGCCTTGACTGTTTTCAGCTCAAAATAATCCGCATGCCAGAGAGATATGTTGGGGTGGCAAATTTTGCTCCCCTACGTAGGAAACAATTTTTTAGTTTAAGTATGCCCCCGTGCAATATTTGGGATATACTTATACTAAAAATCATTAGTGTTTACCTGAAAATCAAATTTAACTGGGTGTGTTACCAAACACAAGTTCATGTGCCCGACACACAGTGAGCCCAAACAAACCGAAACATCAGAGTTTGGAGCAGAGAAAGGTTTATTGCAGGGCTATGCAAGAAGGCTGTCTCGTGCTTAAAATACCCCGAACTTCTCCAAGTTCAGCAAAGCACTTTTAAAGGCAAGATGAGGGAGGGGCGTGGTTAGTTGTTGCAAACTTCTTGGTGTTGGAATCCTTCCTTCTTGTAGCTGTTCATGTTGGTCAGGTCAAGATGTTCCTGTAAACCTCCAATGAAACAAAAGTTATTCTCTGTTCTGCAACTTTGTATCTCTATATGAATGTACTCTTAAAGGTCAGAGCCCTGAGAATAGGCTATCCTGTATATTTCAGGCTGTAGATAACATTCTTTTACAAAAGGTTCAGAGCCAGCATGACTAAACACAGGCAACAAAACAGATCTAATATGGAGTCAGATTTGTTCTTCCCTATTACAGGTGGATGTATTTTTATTTGCCAAATCTGGCCACCCTATCTGTGATCATATAGCTAACCAGTAGCAGTGTGTAGCATCACGATTGTAACACGCCTCTGGTGACTTAGAATCCCTGTTCTGCCTCTAATTAGTTGGGCGACATTGGATGATGTCATTGAACCTCTCTGATGCTCAGTTTTCCCATCTGTCAAATGGGGACTATAGCGGAGGGACACCTTCCCACAGAGTTAATTTAGTCCCCTGGAGCTCTCTCCCCGACCTTCTGACTCACAGGGTGTGTTCTGGAGAGTCAGGACAGCCCCAGCCTCGGGTTTCACCCAGCCTTCCTCCCCAACAAGTGGGAAGTCGTCTATCGGGGTTGAGTTTGAGCCCCCACTTTTCCACCAGGACGCCCAGGTGCGCGGCGCGGGCCGGCTCGGCCATCCCAGGCGCCGGCCGCAGGTGGCAGCACCGGCCCCGTGGGCCGCCGCCGCCGTCCTCCCGCCGGCGCTGTGCAGGCCGGCGGCCGGCAGGGTCCAGGGCCCGGCGCCGAGCTGGCCGGGAGCGGCCAGGCCACGCCCCGAGGCGCGGAGGGCGCTGCCCTGCCGGGTGAATCATCGCCCGCGGCGGCCGCTCGCAGTCCCGCTGCCGCGCGCCGAACCCTGACCGCGCCCCTGCGGAGCGCCGCGCCGAGCAGCCGCTGAGACCCACGCTCGCTCGCTGGGCGGCAGCGCGGGCACCGGGCCGACCATGGCGGGCATCGCATTCAAGCTGGCGAAGGACCGGGAGGCGGCCGAGGGGCTGGGCTCGCACGAGAGGGCCTTCAAGTACCTCAGCCAGGACTACGCGGCGCTGCGGGACGAGTGGCTGGAGGCCGGGGCGCTCTTCCAGGACCCGTCCTTCCCGGCCCTCCCGTCTTCCCTGGGCTTCAAGGAGTTGGGACCCTACTCCAGCAAGACCCGGGGCATCGAGTGGAAGCGGCCCACGGTAGGCAGCGCGCCCGCGGCGGGATGCGGGGCGGGCGGGGCGCGGAAACCGGAGGCGCAGCGACCGGGCCTCGCGGCAGCCGAGAACCAGGCCCAGCGCGCGGGGAGCCCGGGGAGCGCGCAGAGCCGAGCCCCGCAGCCGGGAGCCCCGTCCCCGCGCTGCCCAGCCGGGGACTCTGCAGGCGCGGGGTCGGGGGAAGCTCCGCGGTCGCCCGTGTCCCCTCTGCCACCCACGGCGCCCGCAGGACGGGCCGAAGTGCACGCTGCCCGTAAATCCCACTAGCAGGCCCGCCAGCAAAAACTCACAAAAACTCGGTTGATATAGGGGGACCTGGACAAAACTTCTTGGACTCCGGTGGGGAGAGAGTCTGCGGAGAAGGGAGGCGGGGTGCCGAGGTGGGGTGTGGGGTGAGTGGGACACTATCTAACCGGGAAAAGTCAGTCTCTAACTCGGTTAGGCTGCTTCAGGAAGGGAGAAAGTCCACGCCTGGCCTGGTCCTTTGTGACTAAGGATTGTCTCGTGCAGCGATGGTTAGATTTATCCAGTCGGGGTTTCCTGTTTGTTTTTCCAAAGGGGGCCGACCTCCCCGTAACATTTACCCTGGTGATTATCAAAAGCACAGGGGAGATGCATTCAGGAGCCAGTTCCTCCTCCTCACCCACCCTCCCAGAATCCTCACCCCGGCGTCTCAGGGGCCCCTCGGTGTTCCCTTATCCTGCCCCCCTGGGTCTCTCCCCTCCTTGCCCTGGCAGGCCTTGGAACAGTTTCCTTCCTGATCCATTTGTCCATCCTGTTTCCCCTGGAACCCCTCCTGGCCCCATGTCCTGTGGGACACCTCACCGATCTTCCCCCGCCAAACCTCAAGGAGGCTTCCTGGGAAATATAGCCTCTAGATTCCTGTTAGGGAAATAAACATTCCTGCCCTGCTCCCACTCCTCTGAGCCCCTCACCCCCACCCGCTAGTCACCTTCTGTTACCCCAAACCCAGCCCGTAAGCAGCAAGTTCAGTAGGAAGTGTCCTTGGCCTGGAGCACTTGAGTTCACTTCTTGCTAACCTGCATGAGCCGTTTAACCTCCCTGCCTCCACTTCTTCATCTAAAAGAAGAGGTGATGCCTAAATAGTTTCCTCTCCCCACTGGCTCACCAGGCCCAGCACCTTTTAGTTTCTCAAGGGCACCCAGCTCTTTCCTGCCTCACCTGCCAGGGATGCTCTTTCCTGGTTTTCTGGAGTCTGGCTCACTTACTCTTTGGGACTTAGTTAGATGTCACCTCCCCAAAGAGATCTTTCCTGACCATTCTTAGCAGCCCCCTTCTCATCTTGGTATTCTTTATCACTGAACCCTGCTAATTTCCTTCATAGCATTTTCACAACTTATAAATATAATTACAGATATTTGTTTGTCCTTCCTAGTGAACTGCAGGGACCATGTGTGTATTGTGCACCAGTCTATGCCCAGTGCATTCAGAGTATGCATTCATTCGTTCATTCATTCATTTAACAATACTTATTGAGTGCCTGTAATATGTCAGGCAGTGTCTTAAATGCTTGGGATACATCTGTGAACAAAGACTGTGACCATTTGTGGAATGAGTGAATGAATGAATGCAGGACTGTAATGAGCCTCAAAGAGAATTACAGCTGTGAAAGTGGTAAACGAGAAGGTATTCGCCTTACATTTGTATAGCACTTTACAGTTTAGAAAGTGAATTTACATACTTCTTTGCTTATTCTTTCATTCACTCAATAAGCGTATATTGAACACCTGCTGTATGCCAGGCACAGTGCATATGGTTTCTGCCTCTGAAGGCTTTAGGGGCTAGTGAGGGGACACGGACAGGTCACCCAACAGTTGGAAATGCCTGTAGGACTTCCAGATGGGAAAATAGAGATCCGAGGCCATTTTAGGGCCCCAGATTAGGGCGGGACAGGGTGTGCACTGCACAACCAAGGGGGAGGGTAGCTGTTATTGTCCCATTCAGCAGTTGAAGAAATTGAGGCTGGGGAAGGTGAACTATTCGCTCATACAGGTGTCTGGGGTGGAGCCAGGACTGTGTCCAGCCTGTGGGTGTCAATAGCCACAGCTCACAGCCGCCCTCTCTGCCTTCTCAAACACAGCTGTGGTTCGGGTCAGGCAAGGCAAACAGACACGTGTCCACTGGATCTACACAGAAGCAAGTCATTGGTAACTGTAACAGAGCAATTGCAATGGCATAGAATTGCAATGGGGTAGAAGCCGGATGGCTGTAGACCCGAAGTAAGGAACCAGAAATGAAGAGCGTGCCCAGCTAATTCCAGAAGGGTGCCTGTGAAAGGAGAGGAGGAAAAGTGTCAGGGAGAGTGGGACCTGGGGCTTGACAGGCTGGTTTTCAGATGAGAGCAATTGGAATGTGTTACATGTCAAGTCCCAGAGAGAAAAGCAGGGGGGAGACGGTGAAACAGAGCCACAAGGAAGTGAGAGTAAGGTTGCAGGAGCGAGGCAGGGGAGCAGGCCAGCCCTGGAGCGGGGGCTGCTCCTCAGAGGGGGCTTCCCGGCACTGGCCACAGAGGGCTTGGGGCTGGGAAGGAGGCTGAAGAGCACGTGGCTGAAGTCACTGTGGGCTGGCGCAGAGGCACAGCGAGGAAAAAGCCGACACCATCCGAGGGTGACCCCAGTCAGGTGGGAGCGAGGGCAGGTGTGTGAGTCCCCACCTTACCCTGAAACATCTAAGGCCTCTGAGTGGTTTCTGATTTGTTTACACTCAGCTGGCTGAACTCAGCCTCAAACCTGCATCTCCTGCCTCAAGTTCAGTGATTATGATCAACTCCTCCAGTAATAATTAATAGTAGGTGACTTTTATAGAGCGCTTATCAAGGCACGTGTACGTAGTCATCTCATTTACCCCTCAGAACAACCTGATGTGGTAGGTTCACTTGTCAGCACCATCCCCATTATTACAGATGAGGAAACTGAGGCTTAAGGAGGTGAAGTAACTTGCCAGGGTCATAGAACCCATTTAAGAAGTGACAGAGCCAGAATTCAAACCCAGGTTGTCTGACTCCAAAGCCCAAGCCCTCAACCCCTTTCCTGGGACTGTTAAGTTCCGTATTTAATTCCGTGCCCTGTATGTTGTGTACAAGTTTCAATTTCCTGAAGCATCTCTAAGGGCCACTCTAAACTTTGCCTTCTTTGGAGAGGGTGCCAAAGGTGTGAGGAAGCTTCTCAAACATAATGGAAAAATCCTTCTGGGGTAAGTGCCTGGCACACTGAGGATTATCAGTATGACTTTTGGGCTCCCAGCACCAAACCCAGTCTCTTCCATCAGCAGGATAAGTGTTTGGCTGGCAGGCCTTGGGCAAAGCTGGCTTCATGTGCCTCAGCAGAAAAGCATTCTCACTGTCCCTGTCATTCCCCCAAACAGACCGACCTGAACAGGGAAGGGACAGTGCAGAGGCATGAAAGGAGCGTGTTCTGCGGCGGATTCCAAAAGAGCCTCTACAGCCTAAGCTGGGGTGGCCAGGGGCTAGATCCAGGCCTCGCCCGAGAAGAGCTTCTGCTTGGCAGGGAGGGGGGTGGAGGGATGCGTGCAGGGGGCTGGGCGCTATGGGGTGGAGCTCTTACGAACCAAGGGGTCCAGGCCGAGGGAAGCCCAGATTTATGCCCTGACTTCCTCTGTGGTTTTGGGGTGGGGCTCTTCAGAATCAGGAAGCACACTCAGAGAGGGCTGCAGAAGGGCCAGCACTGTTCAAGGCTGGCTTCCAGCAGGCGACTGGTGGGACAGCCCTTGAAGACTTGTTAGTAATCCATTAGGGGCAGGGCAGGAGGGAAAGACTATATGGTTTACACTGGTGAGTTCAAATCCCAGTGCCATCTACAGCTTACGAGCAGTGTATCTTGGGACATGTGGCTTTATCTCTTAGCCTGTTTCCCCACCTGTGAAATGGGGTCGGTGTCCATCTGTGTTCCCGAGAGGGCTGCCTGAGATAAAGTACCACACACAGTATTGACACACAGCAGGCTCATGGTATGTGGACCCCCAAGTATCATGGCCTATGGACGAATCCAGAAGGCTAGATACCGTCCCCTGCCCTCAAGAAGCGTGTGAGTGTTAGGAAGACAGACTGGTACCCAGCACCACCACACAGCACACAACTAGCTGCTAAATTGCAGAGTGCACATAACTCTGGGATTCGGGATCAAAAGGATGGGTGAGGGCCGGACTGTGAAGGAGGGCTTCGTGGAGTTGGTGGCAGTGGGTCTTGAGATACAGTAAGATGTGGAAAAGGAGAGAAGCGGGTGGGAGAGGGAGGAATTCGATGCAGGAACAGAGAAGAGGGACCGGCATAGTGGGCAGGGCAGCTCCAGAGCGTGGACCGTCTCAAGGCCCCCAGAGGAGGCTGGACTTGGCGCTGCCCCGGCCCTAGGAAGTAGCGTGATGAAGTGGGCTCTAGGCAGTGTGGAGCGTTGGGGTCCAGTGGAGCAGTCGGGGTCCCACGGCAGTCTAACTGTAACTGCATAGCTTTCCCTAGAGGGGAGGGGAAGGGGCGGAGGGGGTCCGATGCACCTTCTGGGAACCGAGGTGTCCTGACTACAGAAGCACACGTCAGGTGGGTTGACAGCACTTTGTGGGTCTCGTTTCCAGGAGATCTGCGATGATCCCCAATTTATTACTGGAGGAGCCACTCGCACAGACATCTGCCAAGGAGCCCTGGGTAAGTGATGGCATCTCAAACAGGCTACGGGGGCTTGTCAGAAAGGCTGTGGATAGAAGGGGTGAGGGCTGACCTATGGCTCCGCTCCCTTGCCAAAGAGTTTGGCAATTTCCAGTTCTAGAAGCTTCCTGGAATGTCTTGTCCCCTGAGGACCCCGTGCTGCGGCAGACAAATGCACAGATGTGCAGTGAGGCCTCCTGTGTCCCCTGCACTGGGCTAGTTGTTGAAGTTACAAAGACACTCCCACTAGAAGACGGAGGAGCTCCTGGATCTCAGGCACCCTTGGTGTCTGTATGTCCCGGGGCCAGTGTTGCTAGTGGCCCGCGGAACAGTCAGGCTCTGGGCTGAGGGCCAGCTGGGAGGACTAGCCCAGGCCCGGTTGCAGCACTGAGACGTCAGCTCTCTGGGGTTCAGGGATGGGATGGTGACTCAGTGTGTGGAGGAGGAGGAAACCCTAACACTCACTGCTGGGAGGAAGTTAACGCACCAGGGCATTCTCAGTGTTTGCAGGCCAAGCTCACCATGGTATCACAACAGTGAACGTGGTGCTTATTGTCACAGAGGCAATTGAAATGTTCATTTAAGTAAGTTTAACTGGAGTAGCTGAATCGTGAGGGTCTGAAACTTTGCTCTGTGTCGCTGAGCTCTGATTTTCTGGACATAGTGCCTGCTGAGATTGAAACCTGCTCCAGCTTTGGCATGAAAGCCCCCAAGTTTTCTTTAATTTATTTTATTGAAGTAAAGTTGATTTACAATGTTGTGTTAATTTCTGCTGTACAGCAAAGTGATTCAGTTATACATATATCCTTTTTCATATTCTTTTCCATTATGGTTTATCATAAGATATTGAATATAGTTCCCTGTGCTATACAGTAGGACCCTGTTGTTTATTGCTATACAGAACCCGAGGTTTCTGCAAAGAAGTCTTCACGATGGGGCCTGGGACCACTATTTAAGATTCTCATAGAATCCACGCTCATTTTTTTTTACTCATAATAGATATGGGCCTATGATCGCTGGAGCAGATTATTTGCTGCAAATAACCAAAAACTTGTTTCAAGCCGTCAGCTTCAACTTGCTTTCCAGACTAGTCTATCAGTAACAAAATTAATCATCTTGAATTGGACCTTCTTTCCTGGCCCACCCAGCAGAGGTTCTGTCCTGGGAGTGACTTGTTTGAGGTCATCCAACAGCTGAAGTGAGGGCCTGGAATGCAAATACAGACAGTCTGTGTGTTTAACCCCTGAGCTAGGCTCCCCAGAAGGGGTATGGAAAGTTTTCAGTCTCTGAGGGATGTCAGGGCGTTTGTGTGAATCGTTAGGACAGGCACACTGGGAGCCCCTTGTGAAATGGGTCTCAGAGAGCATGTCCCAGGGCTGGGCGTGCAAACACCGCTCTCTGAGCTCAGCCTCTGTGTGCAAATTCCTGAGATGCCAGAGCACATTCTTGCCCACAGAAAACATACCTCCCATTTCCCACCTTCTCTCCCCCACAAAAGAGAGATGCCCAGGGGGCCTAGGGCACCTAGGTGGGTGCTCCAGGAAAATCCATTGGTGAGAGAAAATGGAAGTTAACAGGGCTAGAAGTTGATGGAGACTTTGACCAACCATGGGGGCTTTAGGAAACCTGGAAACAAAAATGCCAACTGTCATACCTGGGCTAAATTCCACATCTAGACTAAACATCTACTTTAAAGTTTAATGACATCTTAAGGGCCAAATTGCAAGATTTAAGTCCTGGTTAAATACTGTCAGGCCATTTGGAGAGGAGACCCGCAAAGCTTACATTCCTGGGGTAAAAATCCCTATGATATGCACCAAATCAAATAGAAACAAGATTAAGTGTAAGTCCTTTAAAACATTTCTCAGTAATCATGTCTGTAATTTCTAAGGTTTTTTTTTTTTTACACCACATTGGCCATTTTGTTCCCTTGGCCTTTTATTTTGGAGGATCTGGGTTTGACTGCGATCTGTGAAATGTGGTGGACTGAATTCTCGCTCTGATTCTGGCATCCGGACACAGGGTGGGCATGGGGTGGTGACTGTCACCAGGTCCCAGCAGGTTCAGAAGCATCAGGAACAGGGGGGCCGCGGCAGTGACACCTGGCCACACGACCAGAGATACGAGTCAAGGCTCAGCTCTTAGTTGGCAGACCGTGGACACGTCATCATTTGGAACCTCAGTCTCTTCTAAAAATGGGAGTGGGGGGGGGGAGAGTCAACGGGGTGACTTCAGAGATCCCCTGCGATGGGGCAGTCAGCTATTCTAGAGTTGTTCCTCATGCCTGACACTGAGTGTAAATCTTGTGCTAGAGAATCAAAGCACCGCGGCCAGATTTCTTATCTCAGAGGAGGAATGATAACAGCCCCTATCACTGTATAACAGTATGCAACTCATGGAGCATTTTCATTGCATTGTCTCGTGTAATCATCCAAGTAAATATTTTCAGCCTCACTCTGCAGATAAGAAAACTGAGGCAGGTGGTGGGGAGCCCATGCAAGGCCACAAAGCTAAAAATTGCCAACGGAAAGAACCCTGATCTGATTTTCAAGCTTTCCACACTCTTCTCATTCCCATCACAAGTGGCCATGAGGCTATGTTGAGGGATTATGGAGGTAAAATTCTCAAAGCAAAATTTATTTTCCTCCCTGTACTTTCTACCCTGAGACTCACTCAGTTCACCAATGAACCTGGGCGGGGCCCATCCTGGGACTTGTACATTTCTCAGCCTCCTGCCTCACTTCACAGGGCTGCCCAGCAATGGTTAATCCACCAGCTCCCACCCACTTTCCCAGAGGGTCAGCTGGAAGCCTCACCAAAGTAATTCCAACCATGTTTGCAGAACTGCTCTGACGTGAGCCATCTGCTTTGCAGACCTTGGTTGTGCTCAGCATTGAGTCAGTGAAGAAAAATCTGCCCATCTGGAGGAAGGGCTGGAGACCAAGGCTGAGCCTCGGCCAGGCTGGCCCTACAGCTAAATATGGCTCTGGAGTTGCTGCTCTCAGCCTCTTCTTACAGGTGATGGCCATGGAGTGGCCCCAGGAGCCCAGGAGATCCCAGAGCTGAGCTCCTCCTACCTTTGGTTTTCACTGGGCCACTGCTGGGCTTTAACCACTGCCCCCTCATAGCCCCCTATGGGCCCCACAGCCTTCAGAGCTCTCAGAGGAAGGTAGCTGCCCTGGCCAGGTGCTCCCATAGGCCCTCGGCTTCCTGGGGGAAGTCTCGAGGCTGCCAACGCTGTCAGAGCTGTTGAAACCGCACAGCCCCGTGTCTTTGTAACCTGGCCTCTCAGAGGTGGGTCACCCTGCCTCTACCCCTAAAGGTCACGTGGGCCCCCAAACACTGGGAGATGTTTGGCTACAGGGTGCCCCTCCCCACAGCCCTGCTCAGCAGAGAGTGGGGAAGGGCAGGGCCAGTGGGAAAAGCGTGCAGGAAGGAGGTTTCCAGTTCCTGCTTCCTCCCCTGCTTACTAGCCTGGGTGACTTTGGGCAGGTGACCCAAGCTCTCTGAGCCTCAGTTTCCTCTTCTATAAAATGGGAATAATGATAATACTCCTTCCCCAGGGCTGTGATGAAAAATGCGATTAATATAGGCAAACACGTTGGCAAATTGTAGAATTCTGAACAAATTCAACCTCTCCCTATTTTCCCATTTTTAAATACTGTAAATAACTTTTTAAATGATTCTTAAATTATAATTTTTTTTCAGTGTCTACAACCAATTTTATTTTAATATAATCTAAACACATACCCTTTAGAAAATACCAAGAAAAATTTATGTACAAGAGTTGATGCTATTGCATTTGGATAAAGCTGGCAAGTTCTTGCTACTAGCATAGCCCAGGAAACACCACCGAGGAAATCTAATATATTGGAATAGGTGTTGTGGTGTTTGGCCCACAGTTTGATAGCTCTCAGGGTTAACCTGAGAAGTTGTCAATGTTTGGTACTAGATGTACAGTTTCATCGGTTACCCTGCAACCATTAAGACTTCTTACGCATCTTATATATAAATTTTTAAGCAGACTGTCATCTCTTAAGCCCAAGTCTCCTGGAATAGTCTGCAGTGCTAATCCTGCAAACAAAATATCAATCTCTATCCCATCAAAACACAGTTTGATAACTGGTACAAATGCTTCTTCAACAGCTCTTAAATCTTTTACTTCTTCCTGTAATTTCAACTTATGATAGAATGAGGTGAAAAAATCACTTCGATCAACATGTCTTGATGTGCAGCACACAACGCATCAATATCGGCACCTTTTGTATGTACTCCTAATCTCTAAGATCCAAATGTAAAAATTTTTCCACCACCATTTTCAATTACAGATTGTGGAAGATTCTCGCTTTCACTGATTTCTGGTATCCACTCTTTTACCAGGTTATTTAATTTTCCCCAAATTAAAATCCTGCGCTGCAGTTCCTCTTCCTCTTCAAAAACGCCAAAGGGCTTCAGAGTCTCAATTAGTTTCTGTGTACGTAGGCAGTCAGTCTCCTTGGGGGCTGCTAAGCTAATGGGAGAGGTAATGCCATGGTGCTTCTGTGGCGGCTGTGTTTGCTGTGATCCCTGCGTTGTAACTGGAAACCGCATGGTCCTGCGCGGGCACTGCCCAGTAACCCGCCCCCCGCTGCCGCCCTGGGCATGACCCACTGAGACGGGGGTGAGGGGTGCCTGCCTCAGCCGTGGGTCCAACCCCCTTAAATTATAATTTTTAAAAGCCATTTTAATAGGTGCCTTTTAAACATTTTAATAGACTTTGTTAGCACAGTTTTAGGTTTACAGAAAAATTGAGATGATAGTACAGAGAATTCCATACACACCAGCCCAGTTCCCCCTACTGGTAACTTCTTACATTATTAAGTGTGGGACATTTGCTACAGTTAATGAACCAGTATTGATACATTATCATTAACTAAAGTCCATACTTTAGCTTTCTTTAGTTTTTACTTAAGGTCCTTTTTCTGTCCCAGGATCCCATCCAGGACACCACATTACATTTAGTTGTCATGTCTCCTAAGGCTCTTCTTGGCTGTGACAGTTTCTCAGCCTGTTTTGGATGACCTTGTCACTTTTCAGGAGTACTGGTCCGGGATTTTGTAGGATGCCCCTCTATTGGAATTTGTAGGTGCCTTTTTAAAAAAGAGTGCTTGTAGTTAAAAAAAAAAAAAAAAAAAAAAGAACTAGAAAATAGGTGTTGACTGGTTTGGTGGTGAAAATAAATATATTTTTTCCTTTTTCTTAAAACAATGGCTTCACCGCCAGCCCCAGCACCGCCCTCACCGCCCTCGACCCCATTGGCTTCTCCCAGCTCCTGGGGCAGATGTGTGCGGTCCGTGAGTCCTCCTGTCCTCTCCCCGGTGGCTCTTCTGGTTATAAATGCTTTTTCTTTTTTTTCTTTTTTTTTTTAAACAGATGATTCCTTTTTTTTTTTAATTTATTTTATTTATTTATGGCTGTGTTGGGTCATATCCTCCTAGCTCTATCCAGGGGGTCTTTCCCTTCTGGTTCTGGGATCACCTGGAGGCCCCACGGGGCTATGGGTGCCTGTGGAGCTGTGCCTGGGATCTGGGAAGGCCAGCCAAGGCGCTCCTCCCCCTCTAACCTCCGTGGTGGGTCAGCACATCAGCCCAGCCGCAGCCTTACTTGGGACCCGTCAGCACCCAGTTCTCACCCAACGGGCCAGCGCTCCCGGTGGGCAGGCACCCTGCAGCGGGCTTGTGCACCTCCTCCTAGCTCAGTGCTGGCAGAGAGAGCCCCAGGACAACGTGGAGTGGACTTGTAGAGGGGGTTGTGCAGGAAGGGTGATCCCTAGGGCCTGGGCTGGAGGAACGAACCCGGCCAAAGGGGACTGACAGGGCAGCCGAGAGCCAGCATCTGAGGAACCCCGAGAGGGTGGAGTTGGTGCAGGGGCCTCCTGGTGCCAGGAGGCAGAAAGGTGCACGGGAAGGTGAGAGAACGCGGTGTGAAGCAAGATGAGGAACCAGTGAGGGCAGTTCTTTAAGGGAACGGGCGGGAACACAGCCTCCAGCGAGACACGCCTTTTATAGGGATCCAGAGGTCTCCACTGGGGAGGGCAGGGAAACTCTGCGCCCACCTAAGTCCAAGTTCTAGGGGCAGGTCTGGCGTGAGGTCCTGGACCGCCCCCGCCCCGGCCTCGGCTGGTTTCCTTTCTCTCGTGCTTTTTATTTGCTCCACCCCTAGCCCCGCTCCAGACTCCCAGAAGCCTACCTCTCCCTTTTCCCCACTAACCTGCTTTCAGTCATTTTCACGTTAGGGCATGTAAATGCACGGGTCCCTTTCCCTCAGTACTTGGCGTTCGAGGTCCCACCTCAGTGCAGGGTGAGGACTGTTCTGTCCCGGGAGTTTCGTCTGCACGTGGTGCAGATGTGCAGAGGAAGGGGGCAGCGGGCTCCTGTAGGGAGGGGCGCCCAGGTGGGCTTCTAGGATAGGCAGCAGGGCAGAAGATCCCCCAGCCTCCCTCCCCAGCCTCACAGGCCTGTACTGGCTGAGTGTCTCCCAGGACAGAAAGGAGGGGCAGAAGCTTAGCTGGGTGTGGGGGGAGCCCGGATGTGGGAGCGGTCAGCCTGTCGAGCCTGCGGGCAGGCCTTCGGGGTGGTTCAGGAACCTCTGGGCAGGGCCCTGTCTGCTGCCTCAGTGATGGACGGGGCCAGCAGCCACCTGCTGAAAGGAAATGTCGCAGGGAGCCAGGGTGGTCAAGGACCGCTAGTGACCCAGCTCTGATACTTGTCCCTGCTTGTGTGCAGGGCTCTGGACAGACCGAGGCAGGTATCAGGCTCCCAGAATGAGAAAGGCAGATGAGAGGTGGTGAGTCAGAAGGTGTTAAGTGTTTAGATACGCCTTGCCTCATTCCTCAGAAATTTTTTTGGCCTAAACCCCCCCCCCCCAAAAAAGGCATACAATGAAACCATATATTGTAAAGAAAAATAATCAATTCTATAGACAGGACTTCCCTGGTGGCGCAGTGGTTAAGAATCCGCCTGCCAATGCAGGGGACACGGGTTCGAGCCCTGGTCCGGGAAGATCCCACATGCCGCAGAGCAACTAAGCCCCTGCGCCACAACTGCTGAGCCTGCGCTCTAGAGCCCGCGAGCCGCAACTACTGAGCCCGCGTGCCACAACTACTGAAGCCAGCGCGCCTAGAGCCTGCGCTCCGCAACAAGAGAAGCCACCGCAATGAGAAGCCCGCGAGCGGGGGCTCGCCACAACTAGAGAAAGCCCGCGCGCAGCAACGAAAACCCAAAGCAGCCAAAAATAAATTAAATTAAATTAAATTAATAAATAAAGTATAGACAATCCAGAAAGAAGAGGATGTCAAAACCTGGAGAGAGGAAAAAGAACATGGGTGCTGTCAGAAGGACCTCAGCCACTAGAGGTGGGCCCTGCAGCTAGTGTTGATGCCTGACAGCCGCTCACTGGGCCCCCGGGGGAGATCTGGTTCTGAGCAGCCCAGCTCCTGGAGAACCTCCCAGGGTGAGCCAGCGGCTCCTGTGCCCTCACGAGGTAAGCCAGCATCTCCAGTGAGCTCCATGGTCCCTGCCTGTGTGAGATGTCAACAGGAAGGGTTCCAGGGTCAAATAAGTTTGGGTAACATTCATATTATACCCCACTCCCCTTACCCTTGGGAAGGTCACAGTGTGTAATTATTGAAAGGCTCTGAGATGTCTCCACACTTGACCTGGTTAGCTTTGCATTTCCCAAACTTACTTGACCACAGAACCCATTTCTCAAGGAACATCTGCTAACCCCAAGGAACTAGTTTCTACAGAACACACTTTAGGGGACACAGGAATAAGTGACTTGATTGGTTGTTTGTTCTTACTGACTAGAGACCAATTATTATGGAAGACTTTACCAAAAAATAATCATTTTCATTTAGAAGACCTGATATGGAGCTACTTTTTTTTTTACTGCAAATACTGACATAACCAATTATCTATTGGTTAGATAACAAACTAGGCAATAAAGGCAATAAACTAGAGTTTCTGGTAATAAAACTACAATTTAAGCACATAGAAGGCACATGTTCTATATAATAAATCATCCAAAAATAACTTCAGATTGTGAAGATATGAATTACAAAAGGGGAGCCAATACTATGTTCGCCCATTTTTTCTTTTTTTCTATTTCACCCTTTTTGTTGTTGCTGTTCTGTACCTTGCTTTGTTTCACTTAACACATCTTGGAGATTATTCCGTATCAACAGAAAGCATCTTCGTTTTTTTTTAGGGCTGCACAGAATATTGTCGTAGAGGGAACATAGTTTGTTTCACCTGTTCTCTATGGATGAACATTTACCTTTAGTCTTTTCTGTTGCAACCAATGCTGCAATAAATAACCTTACCCATACATTATTTTCACACATGAGTATGTCTGTAGGAAGATTACTACATGTGGAATTGCTGGAGCATACTGACGATATCCTCAAATTGCCTTTGTCGGGATTGAGCGTGTACATTCCCCCACGCCTCTCCAAATGATCATGCTTTGACCTTTGCAATCCGAAAGGTGAAAAATGGTGTCTTAGTATAGTTTTACTTTATGTTTCTTTTATGATGAGTGAGGATAAATGCCTTTTAATATGTGTAAGAGACATTAATTTTTCCTTTTTCCATTAACTGTTTATATCTTTGCCCATTTTTCTATTGAGCTTTCATTTTTTTCCTTTTAAATACTAGGAAGATTTATATATCACTTGTGGTCTGGGATCTGAATAACATATTTTCCCTATTAATTTTTAGTTTGACCTTGCTTATTGTGATTTTTTTTTACCATGCAAATTTTTTTTACTTTAATGTAAAGTTTATCATTTAAATTTTTTATGGCTTCTAGGTTACAATTTGATAGCCTATCACTACTCTAAGATTATAATAGAATTCTCCCATTGTCTCTTCTAGGATATATAGATTTATAAATATATTTATAATGTAAACATATTAAAATATATCATATAAATACATAAACAATAAATATGTAAATAATACAAATGGCTAGATTTATCATATTTATATATAACATATAAATAATATAAAGTACATTGTTAAGATATATAATGTTATGTTTATGTAAATATTATTCCATTTAGAATTTATCCCCATGACAAGATGAGCTATAACTTGATTTTTTTCTAGATGGCTACTCAGTTGTTCCAATTCCAGTTGTGAATAATTTATCTTTACTAAATTCCTATGTTTGGAACTATTTCTGGACTTTCTATTTTGTGCCATTTATGAATCTCTGTATACTCTTGCACAAGTTCTGTACTATTTTAAATATTGTAGCTCTATATGTGTTTTAACAGCTAATAGAGCTAGACTCCACTCCCTTTAGATTTTTTTCTGGCTAGGCTTTATGTTTACTTTTTCCTTGTAAACTTTAGGATCAGCTAAGTTCCAATTTTTAAAAAATCCTCTTGCTATTTTTATTGGGATTGCATTAAATTTATAGACTGACTTAAGAGGAAGTGCCAATTTTATGATGATGAATCGTTTTAGCCAAGAATGCAGGCCACCTTTTAAATGGAGTAAATGATTGTCTACGCCTCTCCAGGCAGGGTGGTGTCCTTGGAGTTAGCTATAAGGGTGAACCACACTAGTCAAAGAAGTCTTGAACACTGTTGGACATAAACAGCGTGGCTGGAAGCCTCTGTAATCAAATGAGGAAGCATAACCATCCCTCCCAGAAGAGAGCCCTGATGTGAGTTGGAGGCAGTTGTCAGGATTCTAGAACCGGGTCGTGTACAGATGCCACCTTAAAAGAACAGTGCCTGCAGCCAAGGGACATAGCTCGAGCCAAGCTCACAAAGAAGGAGCCAGGGAAGAAATACACTAATCTCACTTTCCTCCCTCCCTCTGGTCTTTAGGGCTCGCCGCTGGCCAAACCCTCCCAGCAGCCAGAGGCCCCGGGAGCCCACAGTTTCATCCACTGAGGTCAGCTCTGGGGCAGAGGGCAGGATGGAAAAGGGTGTAGGCTGGATGTGGGGAGGCAACCAGAAGGTACCCATCCTCACCTCCAGCTCACACAGTCCAGCACTCAGGCCCCCAAGACAGTTGTTTCTGCTCTGAGATAAATGGAGTAAATAAAGATCAGAAGGTTATCACCTCCTTCTGCCCCTTCTAAAAGGACTTTGTACCTAGGCAGGAAGGCTAAAATCATGTAACAACTGGAAAACCCACCAGGAAGGGAAGGCAGGAGTTTCGTGGTGCACTGTTCAGTGACACATCCCCTGAGCGGTCTGGGCGGCCACCCTCACCTCTGCCAAAATATCTTCTTGTGTGACTGGAGAGCAGAGCCAAACAGACAAACAAATGAGCACGAGGCAGAAATATTTGCTCAAGTCCAGAGTCCCTTATGGATACATAATTTAAACACCCGTAGAAAACTGCACACCGGATCTTTCTTTTTCAAGCCCCATCCACGTGGCAGCATTCCAGGAGAGGCCTTGGTCACTGGCAGGCGCCCTCTCACACCAGTTT
Source organism: Balaenoptera acutorostrata (assembly GCF_949987535.1). Lineage (NCBI taxonomy): Eukaryota > Metazoa > Chordata > Mammalia > Artiodactyla > Balaenopteridae > Balaenoptera > Balaenoptera acutorostrata. Next base: position 146,462,757 of record NC_080064.1, read on the forward strand.
GCACCACAAGTGGTCTGGAGCCCCAGAGGTCAGCGGGTTGTCTTGCCTGGCCCGTACCAGCTGGCCTGGTTTTGTTGTTGTTGTTGTTGTTTTAATAAATTTATTTATATATATATTTTTTTGGCTGCATTGGATCTTCGTTGCTGCGTGCAGGGTTTCTCTAGCTGCGGCGAGCAGGGGCTACCCTTCGTTGTGGTGCGCAGGCTTCTCATTGTGGTGGCTTCTCTTGATGCGGAGCACAGGCTCTAGGCACGCGGGCTCAGTAGCTGTGGCGCACGGGCTTAGTTGCTCCGCGGCATGTGGGATCTTCCCGGACCGGGGCTTGAACCCATGTCCCCTGCATTGGCAGGTGGATTCTTAACCACTGCACCACCAGGGAAGTCCCTGGCCTGGTTTTATCCAGACCAGGATGTGACTGACCCAAACAGGCTGTGCCAGGAGGAGACTCCAGTGACTTCTCCAACCAGGTCACTTCTACAGAAGCAGATCACCGTGGGATTACCCAGAGGAGACGGGTTTTCATAAATCATTTTAGGGAGAGTAGATTGTGACCTTGGTAGGGAGAACCCTCAGCCCGAAGGAGTGACACTGTGTGAGGCTACAGCTAATGAGGGTGCAGAACAGGTTTCCACGTGGGGAGAAAACCCTCAGGCGGACGTGGCCATCCAGGCGGAGCGAGCAGGAAGCTAGAGAGAAAACACTGTGCAGCCCAAACACTGAAACATAATGGAGTCACCTCTCAAGGACAGAAGCCCCCAAGACCATGTTTCGTGAACTGGGTGAATTAGAAATTGACACCTACTTGTAAAGGAGACTGTTCAGATTATACATTAAAAGCGTGTGCTTTGCTCAGACAGATCTGACAGCCACTCATCAGCTGAGACCTTGGGGTGAGCCACCCAATCTCCTCACAGAGGGTGGTAATAGTACCCACCTACCCCAGATTGTTTTGTGGCGAGGAAATGAGATAACGTCATGATACTTTCGACTGAAAAAAAACGCACAACCTAAAAGTCGCGAGTTATGTTTTATTCGGGGACCTAACTGAGGACTATAGCCTGGGAGACAGCCTCTCAGGTAGCTCTGAGGGACTGTTCCAAAGAGGTAAGGGAGGAGCAGGATATGTAGGAGTTTTTACTGAAAAAAATAATGTAGTGGACATCAAAAGATCACTGCTAATCACAAAAAAACAGACATCTCAAGTTAATGATTTTAGTGTTTTTCTATGTATGGGAAGATCCAAGAGTCTGGGCTCATTGAAATTATTCCCTAGATATGCATCTTAACTATCTAGGACCAGTTTTTCTCCATCCTGAATCCCCTCAGGGTGCCCTGTTTGGGTGGCTACCGTGGCTGATGGCTTGATGGCAGCAACATTGTTGCTTCCTGGAATGACAGGCAACATTTTGTTGTTGTTGTTTGCAATGCATGTAAAGCATTTTAGCACAGGGCCTGGCACACAGTAAGTCTCCGTGAATGTAAACTACGATAACCATTGTCTTCAGATCTTGTTACTGAGAAAGCTTATATGAACAGATATTAAATAAACTTTAAAAATGGGCTCTACATAAGGGAGCTTCCCAACTTAGTTAAAAATATTTTGCTGCATGGGGTGAGGGAGAAAGTTAAGAAATCAGAATAATAAAATAGGATTTCAAATGCTTCCACCTTATTAGAAATCAAGATGTTCTTCTAAGTGGCTCTAAGTCTCCCTCAACTCCAGAATTTGGAGACCCGATAAAAAAACTTTGAACCTTTGACTGTAAAATGCATCTAACTCTTGTTGCTTCTTGCTTGTGCTGTGATCTTAGTGCCAGGGTCTTGGCTGTGCAATGACAGGCCATCCTCCTGTTGCTGCAAGGAATTGCATTGCAGTGAATGGGTGATATGTTTTAATATTTCTGAGCCAAGGATATTGGGGTATTAAGATACAATGTAGGATTTCAGGAAGCTGCCAGCTTGTTACCCCTTAGTTTTAAATTTGAATTGCAGTTGGATTTTCCTAGTTAGAAGTGGGGTCTTTCCCTAGTTAGAAGAATCAGATACTCTTAACCAAAGGAAATCTTCAGCAAGGTATGGTTTTTTTTTTTTTTTTTCAAGGTATGGTTTTTAAACAAAACCCAGGATTTGGATTCAGAGGATTTACATGTAAGACCTGCTAACTGTGTAGAACATAGATTTCCTGAGCTTCATCCAAAAAAGGTGATAATAATTAGGATAATCATCTCATAAGATTTCTGTAAGTATCAAATAAAATGTGGACCATGTTCTTTGTAAATTGCAGAGTATTATATACAATGTTAACTACTTGTTATTTCTGTTTATTTATTTATTGATTTTTTGGCTGTGTTGGGTCTTTGTTTCTGTGCGAGGGCTTTCTCTAGTTGCGGCAAGCGGGGGCCACTCTTCATCGCGGTGCACGGGCCTCTCACTGTCGTGGCCTCTCTTGTTGCGGAGCACAGGCTCCAGACGTACAGCCTCAGTAGCTGTGGCTCACGGGCACAGTTGCTCCGCGGCATGTGGGATCCTCCCAGACCAGGGCTCGAACCCGTGTCCCCTGCATTGGCAGGCAGACTCTCAACCACTGTGCCACCAGGGAAGCCCCTACTTGTTATTTCTTTCATTCCTTCTGGTGGAAGGAGCACAGACCAGAAGTCAAGAGTCTAGATTCCTGTCCCTGTCTGCCCTTTCCAGGACCTGTGACCTCAAGAAACTTAATCTCTCTTTTTTTTTTTTTGGCCACACTGTGCGGCTCGCGGGATCGTAATTCTCTGACCAGGGATTGAACCTGGGCCCCAGCAGTGAAAGCGCAGAGTCCTAACCACTGGACCACCAGGGAATTCCCTTTTTTTTTTTTGTAACTTACTCTAAAAGGTACAGTTTTGTCGTCTAGGAGACATTCTAGGATTATGAATCCTTTCAGAGGAAACATGTTAGATTGGAATAGGAAGGGATGAAGAAAGCAATCCTCTCTGAAGGGCAGGGGGAGATGAGGCCTTGCTCCTCCCGGGGTGACCAGGAAAAATACTTCTGGGACATGAAGGAAAAAAACAGGGAGCCATGAAACGTGGCCACTGATTTCTGGGATGTCGCAAGAACGTCCAGGTCTGGTGGTGAGCGGTAATCTGAGACACATGTACAGTCAGCACTGACCTAGATGTATGACCCACAAAAAGAAAAAAAAAAAAGGAAAAGGCATCACTATGAATTCAGTCACTGTCCCACGAATAGCCGCACAGTCAGCTGTGACCTCCAACACTAAAAAACAATCGACAGGTCCTGCAGACACACACTCGTGTGATGCCTACACACACGCACAAGGGAAAGGCATCGACTATTGGTACCAAGGGAAACAGAACCAGGAGGGCGTTAAGATGGGCCCCCCAGAGTCAGACAGACTGGGCAGCTCTTCTGAGGATCTGACAGAAGAGCTACAGGAACCATGGGAATAACTGGTTTCAGGACAAATGTCGCTGAAGTTCCTACACTTGGGCCCACTTTATCCACAAGCCTGTCTGCCTCCATGTATTGACAGACCCAAGTCATTTTCCAAGATACCTAGAAAATCTCAAATAACCTCAAGAAAAATAAGAATCACAGGCATCTGCAGGTTCTCAAAGAAGGACTAAAGTCAGGAGAAAATCTGAAGTTGGAGGAAGGGGAATAGATTGAAAAGGAGGATCTCGTGACTCGAAGAGTGGCTGTCACTTGGTGTAGCCATCCTCCAGGACAGACAGTATGACGAGGTCTAAGTGAGAGAGGGGCGGGTGCTCAGAAAAGGCCTGAATGTCATCTGTTTCAATGACGGTCTGGTTCCTACGAGGCGGCGTATGGAATCAAGCCGGGAAAAGCTCCTCTACCTAGATTTCCATCCTCACCAACCAGGGGCTCCTTCCCCAGGGCCAGCGCTTAAAACTCTCATTGCCAAGTTTCTCTGTAAGCTCCTATTCTCAGTGTGTCAAAGAGTCTCTAGTTTGGTTTATATAAATACCTAGTTGACCCAAAAGGTTGTCTCTGAGATCTGACAAACACCACACCTTTTAAACTCTTCCTTGTCGTGTTTTACTGTTGGCAGTGCACTTAACCTCCCAAGCCTTGCCATCCTCAGCTCTAACATGGAGATGGTCATAGCACCATCCTCATAGAGCTGTTGTGAGAAATAAATGAAATGATGAAACTGCAGCTCCTAGAACAGTGGCTGGCACATAGGAAGGCCTCATCAGTAATGGCTATTGCCCAAGTTCCCCTAGCAGTCAAGAGGCAGGAACTGGTAGCCCTGGCTAATGGGTCAGGAAATAGGGACATGATCCGTTCTTGTAACTGAGAAGTCCAAGGCAGGTGTGGCTTCAGGTACAGCTTGATACAGGGACTCAAGTGATGACACCAGGACATGGTTTCTCTCTCTCCAGCTCTCAGCTCCTCTTCCTCTGAGTTGGCTGCAAGATGGCTTCAGCAGTCGACTGTACCTCATTGTAGAGCCAATGCAGTAGAAGAGGGCACCTGTCCACTCTCTCTGAAGCCCCAGGAGTGGTCTCCTCATACCTCCCTGGCTCTGGCTGGATAACAGAACCTTCCCCAAGCGAACCATTGAAGCCAGAGAATGTGCAGCCTAGCTTGCTGCAGATCCACCTCTGGAACTGGGGGCAGGGCCAGCGCTACCCAAACCTCTCAGGCAGGGAGGAGGCAAGGAGACTTGCTTCCCAGAGGGTCACTGGTGGCGCCAGGAGGGAAGAGATGGCCGCTGAGTGGAAAACTGCGGTGAACCCACAGCGGCCGCCCAACCTAAGGAGCAAAGGCATTTAACTTCCTCTGGCTGCCGACTGGCTGCTTAGGGAGGGGTGTGCCTCCACTTCCCACAGGGCCGCGTGAGCACCTAGAGGCCTCGGAGCCGCTCCCCCGTCATTGCTGAGTGTTAGCAGGTCAGCCGGTTCAGCAGCTCTCAGGACACCAGCTAGTCCACAGAATTCAAAGATTGCGCTGAATTTCAGTAACACTTTTTAAAAAGAGTTGACATTTTTTAAACATTTTATTTATTTATTTTTATGTATTTATTTTTGTCTGCATTGGGTCTTCGTTGCTGTGCACAGGCTTTCTCCAGTTGCGGCGAGCGGGGGCTACTCTTCGTTGCGGTGTGCGGGCTTCTCATTGCAGTGGCTTCTCTCGTTGCGGAGCACGGGCTCTAGGCACGTGAGCTTCAGTAGTTGTGGCACGCGGGCTCAGTGTTGTGGCTCACAGGCTCCAGAGCACAGGCTCAGTAGTTGTGGCGCACGGGCTTAGTTGCTCCGCAGCATGTGGTATCTTCCCAGACCGGGGCTCAAACCCATGCCCCTGCGTTGGCAGGCAGATTCTTAACCACTGCGCCACCAGGGAAGTCCTTCAGTAACACTTTTAATAGACCTGCCAATTAATAAAAATAAACCCAGCCACGGAAATCAAACTCATCTGAGGCTGTTTCCTATTCTTGTCATGGGAAATTGTAGGAAAGTGCACATTCCTTAAGAACGGAGTAAACTTCCTCATCCTCGTCCCAGAACGCCCCCATCAGTCGGGCCTTTTATCTTGTGGCAAACATGACCCCTCCCCGCTACCAGCTTGCTTCTGACCACCTGAAACGGGTGTGTGCTTTACACACATGCTCTCGTCACGCCTCCCAGTTACTCACGTGTCACAGAGGAGGGCACCGAGGCTAAGGGGAGGCCAGACTGCCAGACAGCCGACCATCTGACTGTCCCCATCCTTGACTCCCACGTGTGGTACCCACACACCCACCCAGAGGTGTTCCTCGCCCGTCCTCAGGGAGATAGCCCAGGGTGCCTTCTCAGACTCGGGCTCTTGCATTTGTGTCCGTGGGGCTGACTGCCGGTGTCTCCTCCCTCACCTCTGCATCCTTCTCCCAGGAGAAGATGCATGACATTCAACCCCTTCCCATCCATCACTACGGAGAAGATGCATGACATTCAACCCCTTCCCATCCATCACTACATTTTCTTCCTCTCCCTCAGACTCGCCCACCTTTACGCCCTGCGTTGTCAGAAGCCTCTGCTGCTGAACTGGAGTCCTCACTCCACACGTGCTCGCTGCCATGCACCTTCGGTGGACCAGGCACGGAGCCGGCTGTGAGGACACAGTCCAGCCATCACAGGGTTCTGGGTCCTTCAGGGAATGAATTCTCCCATCTCAACTATCACAGCGAAAACATTTCTCCCTCAGCATTCCCTCAACGCATCCCCCCAGCCCTCCTCCATACCCCTCATGTGAGGACCGGGGGGAACACCTGTGCCGGGCTCGCCTTAGGCCTCAAGTGCCGGAGGTGGGGAACAAGAGGTTTAACGTCCTCCCGGCACTGCGACCTCTCTGATGAGAGCTCCTTACACCGTGTTCACAGGTGACTGCTGGCTGCTGGCAGCCGTTGCCTCCCTCACCTTGAATGAAGAAATCCTGGCTCGAGTCGTCCCCTTGGACCAGAGCTTCCAGGAGAACTACGCGGGGATCTTCCGCTTCCAGGTAACTTAAGGGTTGGCTCGAGCTTCTCCTGAACGGGTCCTGAGGGCTAGGAGCAGGTGCTGGGGGCCAGGCACAGTACTCTTCTACGAAGGACACTGAGAGACAGCAGGAAGCTGCCTGGCCGGTCGCCGCCCTGGGACCCTGTAAGGGCAGCGATGGGGAGGAGGGCGGTAGGGCAGGGTACTCAGGAAGTAATTCCCACATTTTGTTAAGGAAGTTGATTATTTGGGGTCTGATGTGAAGGCACTGCTCACTGTCCTCCTTTTATGCCGGTAAAGGAGAAATCGTATTTTCAAGGGCATAAGGCACAGGGCAGAGTGCCGGAGGGGCAGGTGTGGCCTGGGAGGGAAGGGCAGGTGCCTCTGCGCTTGCTCCTCGGCGAGGCTGTACCTGCAGGAGGAGGACCAGAGGGAGCGTCTCCTCCGGGATGCGAGGGGCTTGGGGAAGCGGCGCCGAGGGGCCGGGCAGGGAGGAGGCAGCCGTGGCTGAGGCTCGCGACCCGCACGCTGCCACCACCTCCTCGTCCCGCAGTTCTGGCAGTACGGCGAGTGGGTGGAGGTGGTGGTGGACGACAGGCTGCCCACCAAGGACGGGGAGCTGCTCTTCGTGCACTCGGCAGAGGGCAGCGAGTTCTGGAGCGCGCTGCTGGAGAAGGCCTACGCCAAGTAAGTGCCCGCCGTGCCCGTCCCCCGGCAGCCTGCCCCCAGCTGCCCTGCGTTCTGGGAAGCAACACGGGAGTTAGTCAAGGGCTGTCCTGAAGAGAAGTCCTATTGTACAGAAGGACTACTCTGGACAAAATTGGGCTCTCAATTCTAGGAGATAACGCACCCAGCTATTGCCGTTTTTAACCAAATGCACAGGAACAAGTCATGGTACTGATCGTGCTGGCCTTGAGAAGGACCTCTGCGTCCTTGGCAGGTCATGTTACATTTTTGTCAGCTAAATACAGCAAAGAGTTGCTGCCCGTGGGCAAAACTATCCATTGCAGAGGTAGGAAAATGATGCAGACTTGCCCACGATACATAATACGCTGAGTGAAACTGGTTTCCCCTAGCCCTCCCAGCCGGGCCCCCGCCCCCCCCCCAGGCTGCCCAGAGTCGAGCTTGTCCAGCGCTCAGCACTGCCCATTCTCAGCGGGACGCCCACGTCAGCCCCCCGCTCCAGAGTGGCCTGGTCCTGGCCCTGCTGCCTGGGCTCCCCTCGGGAAAATGACCGGCTCTCAGGCATCAGGAGGATTTCTGTCCCTTCCAGCCCCTGCCAGGGAGGAGGGCCAGGAGTCACACACCCAGCTGTGAGAATCTGGGGCCTGAGGTGCTACTAAGTCTTATGCTCTAATAGTAGAGGTAGGGAAGCCACAGGGCGCCAACATCGCCATGGGGAGAGACCAGCCCCTCCTAACACAGCCCAGGGAAGCTGCTTTCATTACTAAATTGTTTTCTCTTAAGCTATAAATGCCAAACAGCCAATTTAGCAGACCTCCCCTTTCCTGCCAGGATGTAGAAAGAATCAATACGGGAGGTTGGGCCAGATAAACACCGAGGTCCTTCCAACTCTAAGGTTCTGTGAGATTTTTCCGAAAACGTCACAAAGTACCAGGCAGTGGTAGCTGTGGGGACAGTCACTTGCGCTCGTGGGCACCCCGAGGTGGAGACAAACCAAGGAAAGACTGAGCAGAGGGTCCCTGGAGCACCCAACAAAAGAGGCATGGGGGGAGGGGCACTTGGAGCAGCAGAAGTGTCAGCACCAGGTGGCAGCGGCGTCTGTCCCCTTCCTGCAGGATCAGTGGGTGTTACGAAGCACGCTCGGGGGGTGCCACCACTGAGGGCTTCGAGGACTTCACCGGAGGCATCGCCGAGTGGTACGAGTTAAGGAAGGCCCCTCCCAGCCTGTTCAAGATCATCCAGAAGGCTCTGCAGAAAGGCTCTCTCCTTGGCTGCTCCATCGATGTAAGTCCAGGCGTCCCTCCCTGGCCGCGCCCCCATCCCCTCTAGCTGAAGTGAGCCTCCTCCAACAGTGACCAAAGAAACCCACTGCCCTCGTTCCCCACGTGGTTAGCGCAGCCTTTGTCCACCATATTGCCCATCACCTGGAGCCCAGGGGTGGCTAGGCGACAACCAGGCTGGCTGGGGTACAACCGCTGGGGCGATGGTGACTCCAGCCTTTCCTTCTCCAGGCTACTTACAACCCTCAGCCTCCTTTGACTCACCACCCCGGACCACAGCTTCCCTGAGAGTCCCCTGCCCTCTGCTGGGCCCAAGGCAGGACCATTCCAGACACCTTCTGCCCCACCTGCAGGGCCTGTGACCGGAGGGAGCCCAGCAGCCTTCCCTCCACGGCTGCAGGGTTAAGGGGCCCGTGGGAAGACTTCAGAAGGCACAGGAAGGAACCATTCCCACGTGCCAGCCTTGCTGGCAAACGTCGCCAGAGGAAGGGAGGTGGGCACAACCCCTGTCCCCAAGGAGCCTCCAGGCTTTGCCTGTGCCCGGCGCCGGAGTCCTGTCCTAGCTCTGGTCCCTGTGGGGACAGGGGTAAGAAGTCTGGCTCTGGGGGCCCAAGTCTGTGTCTGACTCTAGGCAGGGATTCTCAAACTTTCTCTGCAAACCATGTTGAGGCAGAGACCCTTTCTACTCCCACGCAGCCCTTCTCATTGACCCAGACAAAAATAACAACCCCCATCAGAACAGATGGGGGAAGGAATGACTGGGGAATTTCTAGTAGAACAGGAGCCAATTCTGAAGTCAGGCAGAAACGAAGGACTGTCCTAGTGTCAACCCTGCAGCGGGCGGGGCAGCCCTTGCAGTTTCAGGGGACCCAGCACACCTGGGCCACCGATGCCGTCCAGGTGTGTGTCCTGAGTCCCCTCCACGGTGTGCCCTTTCCTGCGGGAATTTGTGACTGCGCCTGGCACACACATGAGTGCAAGTGCCGCTCTCCCAGAGGGCTGCCCTCAGCCTCTTCTCTGGTTGTGAATAACCCGTCAGCACCTCAAAGAAGTAGTAGGAGGGCCTCCAGGCGGGAGCGGGGGCCCTCCACCCGGGCCAAGGCCCTGCTGAGCCCTGAGCAACGGAGGGAGGGAGGGAGGAGGCGGGATGCGGCGGCCGGGCTGGGACTGATTCTCCCGCGTTTCCAGATCACCAGTGCTGCAGACTCGGAGGCCATCACCTTCCAGAAGCTGGTGAAGGGGCACGCGTACTCGGTCACTGGCGCCGAGGAGGTAACGCCTGGCAGGCATTCTCAGGGGTCTTTCTCTTGCTCACATGATGGCGAAAGCCATTTTTGCTGCTTGCTGAGGGTGGGGCCCGCGTTCCCCAGTCCTCGCTGAAATTCAGGGCCAAGGGGATGGGCCGGCCCTCCCCAGCCCCTGCCGGCCGTGCGCTGCCCTCTGCTGGCCGCGGGTCGGTCCAGGCGCTCTGTGCCACTGAGTTCCAGAATTGTCTCGCTCTTCTGGACCAGCTAAGGGAATACAACAACACTGCATCTGTGTAGTGTTCCATCCTCTTCAAAGTGCTTTCACATTTGATCTCACAGAAGCATTGGTGCCCCAATTACTGTAGTGGTCAAATCTGACTCTGCCTCTTGCCAGCTGTGTGGCCTTAGGCAGTTATTTAAACTCTCTTCTGCCCCCTAGTTTCCTCAAATTTAAATTAGAAACAGTAATAACAATATCCATGGTAGGGACTTCCCTGGTGGCGCAGTGGCTGGGAATCCGCCTGCCAATGCAGGGGACACGGGTTCGAGCCCCGGTCTGGGAAGATCCCATATGCCGCGGAGCAACTAAGCCTGTGCGCCACAACTACTGAGCCCGCGTGCCACAACTACTGAAGCCTGCGTGCCTAGAGCCCGTGCTCCGCAACAAGAGAAGCCACCGCAGTGAGAAGCCCGCGCGCAGCAACGAAGACCCAATGCAGTCAAAAATTAATTAATTAATTAATTATTTAAAAAATCCATTGCAGATTGTTGAGGTGATTCAAACAAGTTAATATATGTAAAGCGCTCAGACTGTACCTGACACATTGTGTCTAAGCAGGTCGCTGTCCTGGACTTTGCTGTGTTTTTGGTTTGTTTTTTTTATACTATAAATACTGTAAGGTAGCCACCATCCACTGTTAACTACAAAACCCGGACTGGATCCCAGGTCTTCTGACATGTGCAGTGCTCTCTCTCTCTCTCTCTTTGTTTTTAACCATGAATCTTTGTTTTATTTAACACCCCCGCATATATCTTTTTATTTTGAAAAATTTCAATTCTACAGAAAAGTTGACAGAATAGTATAATAAACATCCATATGCTATTTTTCCAGATTCAAGGATGGTTGAAATTTTCCACATCTGTTTTGTCTCTATGTATGTGTACTTTCTTTCTGAGCCATTTGGAAGTAAATTGCAGATGTCACAATGGACACTTCGCTCCTAAATACTTCAGCATTTATCTCCTACCCATAAGGACACTCTCTTACGTAATCCCAGTAATATTTTCATGCTGAAGAAATAAACATTAATTCAATAGCATGATCTAATATATAGTCCATGTAAACATTTTCCCAGTTGCTCCAAAATGTCCTTTATAGTACCCTCAGTGCCCCCAGTCCAGGGTTTAAATCAAGATTCATGCACTGCATTTGCTTGTCATCACCAGTGTTCATTTGATGGAGCTCCTGTGACAAAAGTACACCCTATTATAGTTAGTTAAACTGAGGTTCAGAGGCGACGTGCCAACGCAGAGTCTAGAACAAGCACATTTGTGCCTCAGACTCGGGATAGAGGTTAAAGAGCCCTGGTCCTCCAAGGGCCAGACCCTGGGAGCTGCCAAAGCTGAGCAGCAGCAAGGGTCTGGGAGTCAAGGCCCTCTCTCTCCCTTTCGTGATCCCCCTTATTACATGGACTTGACGCCTCCCGCCCCTGGCTCATGGAGAAAAAGGGGCTTTGGGCCGGAGAACCTCCAGGCCTGGCTTGAACTCAACATCTCTCCCCTCTCCTTCACCCACCCCTCCTGCAGGTGGAAAGCAGAGGAAGCCTGCAGAAGCTGATCCGCATCCGGAATCCCTGGGGAGAGGTGGAGTGGACCGGGCAGTGGAACGACAAGTGAGGAGGGCAGGGTCGGGAGCTGGGGTAGGGGCACTCTTTCCAGGGGGTTCTGGGGAGCTGAGGAGAGGGGGGGCGTGGTAGCCATGGTGAGAATAAAGCCCCAAGAGCACAGGCCACCCCGAGTGGGACCCCTGGGGCTGGTGGCCCTCTAGGCTCTTAACCAGTGCACTCCAGCCATCTGGGTGCCTTTACAAGGCCCAGGGCTCCTGGGATGCTCATCCTTTCATCACCTCATGGTTCCTCCCTTCCCTAGCTTGGCGTCACCTTGCTATTGGATCTTCAGGGAAAAAATACACCCTTCCTCCCCCAAGCACTCGTTCTATCCCAAGGATGTAAACTTTGTGTCTATGACCAGAGAGAAGTCCTTCCGTTGATGTCCAGGGTTCCTGGTAGGCCTGTTAGACCTTCGACTCTCTGGGGTGAACTCTGTGAGCCCCTCTCATGGTCTTGCTCTGCTCCCGTCTCCCCGTCCTCCTCCACAGCCCAGCACCCACAGTTCTTCACCTTTTCCCTGGCAGCCTCTGCCATGGCATAGAGACGCCTGCCAGGGCCTGCGGGTCAGCTGCAGAGGCCAAGATGAGCGCCCCCTCCCCTACATCGAATTTCCAGCCACCCCTTAAAAGAGCTGACAGGCCCATCTCAGTTTGGGCCACTGATGCTACTTCATGTCTCTCTGATGGGCTGTGTTCATTTTCTGGAATCTTCCTTGCCACCATCTTCCAGGATAATGTATCCTCTCACCTTGCTGCCCTGCACCTCTCAGCCACCTGTGTGTTACTCCTCTCCCGTACTGGGTTCTGGGCCCTCAGGTGGGAGAGCACGTCCCCGGTCCTCAACTTTGGGGCATCTTGGGGAGAAGTCATCGTCCCGCACTAGTTTCTAATGCCTCTCCCATTGCTTGGTTTTCCAGCTGCCCAAACTGGACAACTATTGACCCTGAGGTGAGGGAAAGCCTGACCAGACAGCATGAAGATGGGGAATTCTGGTAAGATCCTTAGGCTTTAGGGAAAGAGGTGTCTGATCTTTACTAGAAAAGGAGTGAGATGATCGTGTTGAGGGAGCAGGGGCGTGGGATCCTGGTTTTGTTGTTGTTTTAAATTCACTATAAGACCCTGAACAAAAAAATTCTTGAACCTCTTCAACTTGTCCATCTCAGCAGTAGGGTTTCAAAGCTGAGCAACTCAGCAGACAAGGCTAAGAATTCCTGCAGGCATGTTCAGGTCCCAGGAGAAAAGAGGGGAAAGATGGGCCTTTCTCCCAACCAGTTCCTAGAGATTCATCCCCAGGCCTCAAGAAATGGGTCCCTTGGAGAGTAGCAGTGGGCCCACGCGGCTGTGTCTGTGCTACTCTGGGACCACCTACGTCTGTACAGTACTAGCATTTTACCAAATGAGCAGCCGTATTTCGTCTCATTTGATATACGTGGCCCCCATTTTTACAGATGAGAGTTCTGAGTTTCACAGAGGCTTAAGTAACTTGCTCAAGGTCACCTGGCTAGAAGGTGGTAGCACCAGGACTAGAATTGGCACCTTCCAGTGGCGGACCTGGTGGCCATGTGGCCCCGAGGTGCTGTCTCCTAGCAGCTCTGCCTGGCCCTGACTGGGTCCTAGTCTGGCCTTGGGCAGAAGGTCCAGGCTTATCCGTGTGTCCTCCGGTAACCTGGGTGCTGCGTCCTTTTGCAGGATGTCTTTCAATGACTTCCTGAGGCACTATTCCCGCCTGGAGATCTGCAGCCTGACCCCTGACACGCTGACCAGTGACGCCTACAAGAAGTGGAAACTCACCAAGATGGATGGGAACTGGAGGCGGGGCTCCACCGCGGGCGGCTGCAGGAACTACCCGAGTGAGCACCCTGCCACCGCCCCACCCTGGAGTGCTGCACCCCATCCTGGCCGCTCCTACCCACCAGGACCCTCTGCCTCTTCTCCCTGCGTCTCCACCTCAACACGCTTCTTGTCTCCTCAGCCCCTTGCCTTCTGCACTCACTTGCCTCCCTGCCCACACAGAACCCAAGACGTGCTGTTTCTGTGATTCCTCTCCAGGCCCTAGATTCCCCGACGCCCACTGAGGCAGCGTTAATCCCGCTTCATACCCATGGGCTACTTTATCCACACGAAGCCCACGCAGCCTAGCCCAGCAGGGGGACCTCAGCCACTGGGCCTCTGCACATCCAGGCCCTGCTTGTTGCCCAGCAATCCTCTTGTGCCCAATTCACTCAGCAGATGTTGATGGGGTCCTGCTCAGATGGGGGCAAGGATTCCTCCTCTGGTTTATCTTTTGTTTATTCCCCTGACTCTTCTGCCTTGATGGCCCAGTCCTCCTCTGCCCTCTCCCACTCAGAAATTGTCCCATCATGATGACATTTGCCAATTATGGAACATACATTGGGTGCTAGGAACTGTGCTAAGTGATTTATTAATATATTACTCCATTTAATCCTCACAACAGCCTTCTGAGGCAGGCACTTTATTATCATCTCCATCTTTAAGATGAGGGGACTGAGGCTTGGAGAGGTTAAGTGACTTGCCCAAGGCCACACAGCCTTGACTGTGCCTGGGAATTGAACCCAGGCAGTCTGACTGTGGAGTCAGTCTTTAAGTACTGCAGTGGCAAGTCATGGTCATATATTGATTCTCTTCTTACAGATGAGGAAACCGAGGCTCTCAGTGGCATACCTGGGCCACAGAGCAAGTAGTCAGCCTGGGACTAGCAGATTGGTGCCTCTAGCTCTGGTGCTTTTTTTTTTTTTTTTTTTTTTTAATTTATTTATTTTTGGCTGCATTGGGTCTTCGTTGCTGTGTGCAGGCTTTCTCTAGTTGTGGCGAGCGGGGGCTACTCTTCATTGCGGTGCGCGGGCTTCTCATTGCGGTGGCTTCTCTTGTTGCCGAGCATGGGCTCTAGGCACGCGGGCTTCAGTAGTTGTGGCACGTGGCCTTCAGTAGTTGTGGCTCTAGAGCACAGGCTCAGTGGTTGTGGCGCACGGGCTTAGTTGCTCTGTGGCATCTGGGATCTTCCTGGACCAGGGATCGAACCTGTGTCCCCTGCATTGGCAGGTGGATTCTTATCCATTGCGCCACCAGGGAAGCCCAGCTCTGGTGCTTTTAGTCCTTCACCTCATGGCTGAGGCCATGTATGCAGCCACCAAGCAAGTTCCGGAGGTGCTGGGATGGTCCTCTGCCTCAGATAAGACTGTGTCTCCTACCCACTAGATCAGGGGTTGGCAAACTCTCTTAAGGGCCAGATAGTTGACACTTTTGGCTCTGTGGGCCATCTAGTCTCTATGGCAACTATTCAACTGTTGCTGTAGCCCGAAGGCAGCCATACTTAAATGAATAGATATGCCTGTGTTCTCATAAAACTTTATTGGTAAAAACAGGCAGCCAGCAGCCCATAGAGCCGTAGTTTGCCAAACCCTACACTAGATACCTTTATTTCCACAAGTAGAATGTTGTTAGGGAAAGGAAGGAGATCACATTAATTATCCTTAACCTGAATGAATCTCAGTTCCTTCCTGCAAATAGGTTTTGAAAGTGGGGAGGGCAGAGACACCATGGGAGTGGGCAAGGGGACAGGCCCAGGAGGACGGGGACACAGAACAAGAGGCTGAGAATGTGCACAGGATGTTCCTGGCCTCTGGGTTCATTGAGGGGGATGCAGACCTAGTCCCCAAGTCTCCCCAGCCAGGCCAGCTGGGCCATCTCTGACCCCCGAGTTAGAGCCTGGTGAGGGGAAGATACCACGGGGAGATATCACAGCTGAGCCAAAGGAGATCTGGGCCTCAGCTCTGACCACCCTGTTCCAGGATGAGGAATGCCTCCCAAGCCCGGCCAGCCTGAGGGCGAGCGAGAGAGAACTGCAAAGGGGAGTTTCTAATTTAGGTTCCCATAAGGTTCAGACAAACCCCCAGCCCTCCGCTGTTCATGGCCTGTTCCCACCCGGACGGGCTGCCACCCAGCCCTGGTCTGTGGTTCCTCTGCCCTGCCATCCCCCCCTGCCCATCTTCATCCCCCTCCGGGCAGCCTCCAACCCCTGAGACCAGCGCGGCCTCGGCGCCTCATCCCCCCATGCACACCTGTTCACGCTGGGCTCCTGTGTTCTGAGTGACTGACCCCGGCCCCTTCTGGCTACAGATACCTTCTGGATGAACCCTCAGTACCTGATCAAGTTGGAGGAGGAGGACGAGGACCAGGAGGACGGGGAGAATGGCTGCACCTTCCTGGTGGGTCTCATCCAGAAGCACCGGCGGCGGCAGAGAAAGATGGGCGAGGACATGCATACCATTGGCTTCGGCATCTATGAGGTATGGGAGGGGCGTCCACAGGGCTGGGGCTCCTCCTTCCCTTCCTCCTTGGCTCGTGTCAGCCCCTGCGACAAAGGCCAACCCCAGAGGCAGACCTGGAGATGGGACCCCAGGCCGGGAGCTTGGCCAAGGAAAAGCAAAGCCATGGGCCGGGCCAGTCTTAAGAGACTCATGCAGGGAGGTCCCTGCAATTGGTCTGGGTCACCAGGAGACCCCCTTCCCCTGCAGCCAGCTTCCGGCGAGTCCCGCTCTTTCAAATGGCCTCCGTGTCCCTTCTCACTTCCCCCAGGCCTGGCACTCTGGTTGGCCACCAATCTCCGAAGAACAGAACAGATGTAAGATGAGGGCAGAGTATACTGGACCATGTCAGGAACCACTGTGAGGGCAGGAACTGAACCAGCAGGTCCCGTCCCGCTGGGCAGAGCCCGTCCTCGGGGCAAGGGAGCGGTTGGTCCTCTGCTCCCACCAGGGCTCGGCCGGGTAGAGCCCCGCACCCAACACAGGCGCTCTCACTGCCCCCATGTCCTTTCATTCCAACCCAACACGCTGGGCCCGGTCCCCTTCCCTCTCCCTTCTCCCGCACAGAGAAGAGCTGCTCCTGGCCTGGGGTGAGCAGTGGGAGAAGAGGGGTGCAAGGAAGACTTCAGAGCAGCTGAAGTGGGGTGCACTTTGGTGTGATGGGCGGGCCGCAGTGATATGCTGGAGCTGGCCCACTCTTCCCAGCCCAACATTCAGTGAGGTCACGTGGGCAGCCTGAAAACAACCATGGCAGGGAGGGGGCGGTATGTACAGCATGGAAATACTACACATCAGGTCTCCCACCGAACCCTGAGAGCCGGGCTCCCAGCACGGCATGTAGGAGTCAGACACAGTGTCGGGGAGAAGGCTGTCTGCTCACTTCACTCAGCAGGGAAACGCGGCTGCCGCCCATGGGGCAACGATCTGCCTGCTCACTCACCAGCAGGTGGAGCTGGGCAAGCACCATCATTTCTAAAAATGCACATAATTCCAAGCTTCTCAGTCTCTGAAGTAGGAGCTGAGGACTTCAGATCTGGGACAGAATAGCTGCAAGAAAAATGCAGACTGAATTGTGACACACAGCCCAGACTTGGAAATCCAGCCATGGGCTTTCAGAGCCGAGAAGGACCTGCATGATAGTTTGGTCCTGTTTTAGAGATAAGGAAACTGAGGCCAGAGAAGGGAAATGACTTGCTTCAGGAAATATGGATGGATGTGGCTGGCAGAAGCTTAGAACCAGCACCTGCTGGCTCCCAGCCCCTGTGCTGCTTCCTGCAGCCCTGCTTTCCCTGGCGACAAGGGTGGGGTGTGGGCTTTGCTACAGGCAGCTGGGTGACCTCAGACAGGTCAGCCAGGTCACTTCACAGCTCCAGGCCTCGGTTTCTTGCTCTATAAGTTAAGAACGGTGCTAAGGGCTCATGCACATTATTGCCGGCTCATAAGATTTTTTTTTTAATGTGGGAATACGTTGAATTCCTTGGGAAATAATTACCGGGTTGACTTAGTTCCTATTGCTAAAGCTACAGAGAAAGGTGGGTAGCAAAGGAGACCATCTCAGTGGTGACATTTCTTTCTGGAGCTTTTCCAGAGTCTGAATTCAGCGTGTTCTCCTTTATTTGCAGATTCCAGAGGAGGTACGTCTGGGTCGCGTCAGCCGCCGTCCCTGGGGGCTCAGGTTCACCAACAAGGAAGAGGCTTAGACTGCTGGCTCCGGGGTCTTGTGAAGCCTGGGCAGGGGCTGGTGGCAGTGAAGGACCAGTCCCCAGCCCCTCTGGGCCCCGGTGAGGTTGCTCAGGTCCCAGATCCCAGGGTCTAAGCACAGGGTAAGGCAGCTGGGGCAGTCACCACGGGGCGTGCTGTCTCCCCAGACCTGGCAAAGCCACTGCACACATTTAGTCCCGGGTGGAGGGTCCGTGGTCCTGGGGCTGCAGGAGACTCTTCCCGGAGTCCTATAGTGCTCTTAAAACAGGCCTAAAGGGAAATGATGAGCCCTGCGGTGGTATTAGGAGAAGATGGGGGAGCACAGAAAGAGGCCTGGACCCCATTCCCAGCTCTGCCATTTGCAGGCTGTGTGACCTTGGACAAGTAACCTGTCCTCTCTGGACTTCAGTTTCTTCGTCAGTAAAACTGGTCAACCCTCCACCTCGCCAGACTATTGGGATGCACTGTGATATGTGAGAGCGCTTAGTAGGCCCACAGTTCAGCTTAACTGAGCAGGTGAGACACACAGTCGCAGTGTGTGTTTTTAAAGGCCACAGTTATTCAAGTCGACACACAGGACAGGGCAGTTGGTGGCGTGCTGGGCCTTTGTGGATGCCGTGGTCGGACTGACACCCCACGTTTGAGAGCTGGGCCCCCTCCTCGCCACGGTCCTGGCTGCTTGTGTCAGTGTGTCTATACCACACAGAACTGAGTGGATCCCGGCCGAGGGCACTTTAATGTCCCTGAGTCGTGAGGGGAAGGCTGAGGTCCTCTGTCCGAGTGGAGCGATGGGGCATCTGAAGACGGGGGGGTGAATGTGGGTCCCCTGCCGTGTGTGCCTCTGAGTTCCTGTTTGGGGTAGAAAGTTAGCTTTTTATCTCAGATGATGCAGAGCTGTCGCTGTGAGCCTCTTGTCTGGATGAGTGGAGAGGACGGTGCTTGGAGCCCTTTCCACCCTCCACTCCCACTTGCTCCCGTTTCTTCACCAGTTCACAGGACAGACCAACATCCACCTGAGCAAGAACTTCTTCCTGACGCACCGAGCGAGGGAGCGGTCGGACACCTTCATCAACCTGCGGGAGGTGCTCAACCGCTTCAAGCTGCCCCCGGGGGAGTACATCCTGGTGCCGTCCACCTTCGAGCCCAACAAGGACGGGGACTTCTGCATCCGGGTCTTTTCCGAGAAGAAAGCCGACTACCAGTAAGTCGTTCAGCCCTCCTCGTCCCCACCCCTTGTTCCTGACCCGCCTGGGCCCCCTCGCTCCTCTGCTCGTCAGCTTTTTTTCCTGTAGTACCCGCCCGCTTCGAAGGCTTAGTGTGAGGACTTGAGGTGTCGAAGAACGTTAGTACTGTCCTCGGGTCAGCAAAGAAAATAGACACTCGGGATCTTTCTGATGAGAAAGGGATGGCTGTAGAGCAGATTGCAAATGCCTGTCATTTGGGGCAGTGCTGGTTGAATCCCTGCATTCCCAGCCCACCAGCCTGGCAGAGCCGAGGGTCTAAGTGCCAATCCCAGCGGTCCCTCAGATGTCCCCAGAGCCTCTCCCCGCTACAGTCACGAGGTCTGCAGGGGCTCCCGCTTCCTCACTGGAGCCCCGATGCTCAGGGACCATTTTTGGCTGACACCGCTGTCAGCGTGGCCTCAATTCACGACGGCTGCTGCCTCAGCCGTGTCTGTTCAGCTGGGCCCTTGACTGCGTGAGATGTAATCAGCCTTGGGCAACTTAAGCACAAGATTTACTGGAAGGCCCTAGAACCCTCTAGAACTGATAGGAGGCTGGGCCCCAGAGGGCCAGGGTGTGGGAAGCAGGGGGCGTGGCAGCTGCCGTGTCCCCCTCTGACCTTGTGCCACATGCTCAGATCCATGTGGGATGGAGGTGGGGGGCAGTGGGAGGGAGGAGCAGGGATCGCCCGGGCTCCAAGACAGTGCACGGCAGAGAAGGAATTTCCCTCACTGTGGAGAAGGACCCAGCCCTGCACACAGGACTGTGTGTGGGATAAACTAACCAGGGCCCGAGCTTCAGCCGAAATCTCACCCAGGCCTCCCTGCCTTCTCCCACCCTCGGCAGAGCTGGTAGGCAGCAGGGTACACTGCATGATCCTCCGTGTGAAGATTTATGGCGGCACAGAGCGTTTCAGAGGGAACCTACGAGCTGTGCCTCCAGGCCAGAGCGCCAGCACCGTAGTTAACCGGGGAAGCCTGTCCTCTTCGATGGAGGTTGAAAACTAGCAAACAAAACAGTTCTGACTCTCCAAGTTGTTTTAGCCAGGACACTTCCTTGGATCATTTCTAACTGTAATTTCTGCAGTAGGGGATGTGTTGTCACAGAAACTTGGGGTGCAGAAAACCCCCCTGTGCCCACCCCATGCTGGGTTTAACGGCGCAGTTCCATTTTAAGCCGGGATTTCTGCAACACTCCCTTTTCAGTAACACACAGTTTCCTTCTGTTTCCAGAGTCGTCGACGATGAAATCGAGGCCAACCTTGAAGAGAT
This sequence comes from Balaenoptera acutorostrata, assembly GCF_949987535.1. Lineage (NCBI taxonomy): Eukaryota > Metazoa > Chordata > Mammalia > Artiodactyla > Balaenopteridae > Balaenoptera > Balaenoptera acutorostrata. The sequence continues at coordinate 146,482,858 of NC_080064.1, forward strand.
ACCGTACTGCTTGAGCCCCACCCGCTCTGTCCTGAACAACCCAGGAGCAGCGGAGCAGAAAATAACCCCAAGGGTTTAGGAGGCCCCCAGGATTTCACGAGCACAGCTTGAAACTAGGGTGCGGCCCTGGCCTGGGGGTGTGAGAGCGCCTCCTGCCCCGGCTGTGGCCGGTGCGTGGGGCTGGACGGTCCCCTGCATGTAGCCCGCACGCACGGGGTGCCTGGGGGACGGGACACCAGGCTGCTCTGAGCAGTGGACGGTCTTGTCGCTCCCTTTTCTGGACCTCAGTTTTCTCATCAACAAAATGGAAACGTTGCACGACAAGATCTTTCAGGTTCCCTAGAGTTCTGGGAGTTGTGATTCAGTGGTAAATCCTGAGGGCTTTGAGGACTACGGCTCAGGAATTTCAGACCCAACCTAAGAGTCCAGAGTTGAGGAAGGAAAGCACGCAAATGGGAAGGAGCGCTCCTCCCTCCCTCCTGGTGCCCGCAGTGGCTTGACGATCGTTATTCCTCAGCTGCTGGAGCTCCGTGTACTCAGTGAGATGTGGAATAATTTCCAAGGGCCTCACGGCTGTGCTCTCACCACGTTCAGAGTCGTTCCAGACCAGGCCAGCTAGTCTCTACACTTCTGAGTCCCCATTAGTGAGATCATAAAAGGCCATTTTGGTGGAATGTTGGAGAAGATGCCTATGTGAGAAATTAGAGTGTAACTCCTTCCCACATAGTTTATAGTCCCTCTTATGTGTTTTAATTGGAAAAAAAACTCCTTAATTCCTCACACTGTCCTTTGTCTCAATCCCGGTAACCTTAGAATTCAGGCCTGAGAGAGGGAGAGAGGGTAACTGAGCGGGGAGGGGAGGCCGCCCCAGAAGGGAGACCAGGCACCTGCTGGTCACTGCGTCACTGCGTGTCACTGCGTCTCACTTCCGTGCCTCGCCTTCCAGATTGATGTCAGCGAGGACGACATCGATGATGGATTCAGGAGGCTGTTTGCCCAGTTGGCAGGGGAGGTAAGTGTTCCCCAAACCCCTGTGCTGTGCGCCCTGCTTGACACAAAGGAAGAGACCATCTTTGTCCTCAAGGAGACTTCAGTCTAAGGGGGGAGAGGAAACAAACTGAACAAAAAGCAAAGAGGAATGACAAACGTAACTGGGATTTCCGCTCAGATTCCTTGCCCGAGGCCTCGCCAGGGGCTTCTGCTGTCGGTGGGGGGGTGGGGGGGTGGGGATGGGGTCGGCTCTGGCTGTGATCCTCCTGCCTGAGGACTCTGGGCCTCTCCTTGTGGCTGTTTTGTTTGCTCTGTGCCACTGCAACTGAGACGTGGAACTCAGCCGCCTCTCTTTGATTGCCACAAAAATATTTGGGGACGTGGAGGGTTTTCAATCTCAAGGATGCAAGCAACAGAGTGTCAGCCTTCCCTGTTCTTAAAAAAGAAATCCCTGGGGCATCTAGGCTTCCATCCACTACGAAGTTAGCAGGCCTCTTCTTCCAACGACTCCAAAGTCATTCTCCTCCATATGTGGGGGACACTAGCTCCCTCAGGTGTCCACCGTCGGCTTACCTGGGCCTCCTCATCAGAGCTAAAGCAGGCGCCACCGGCTCCATGCCTCCGCCTGCCTGTCTGCCTCCCTCCCTCCTGGTTTCTAAGGGAAGGGGCATCATAGAGACATATTTCCCCACTGATTGAAACACACACACACCCCCCAAGAACGCACAATGTCAGTCTTGGTCTTAAATAATGGGGCTTGTCCCCCAGTTACACAATATGTGTACGTGAACAGAGGTACCTGCACCACATCTGAGGAGCCCTGGCATCAAGGGCCACAGAAAAAGCGCTGGGCCAGTTCTTGGAGACAGCCGGTCCCAACCAGCTTTGCAGGAAGCCAGATCTGGGTTTTAAAGGGAGAGGAAGGCAAGCTGGGTGCGAGGAAGGGTATAGAGAACTGAGTCAAAAGACCACAGACATGGGTAGAATGGAGAATGTATTCTTTATATTCTCTACAGCAGAGCAATGGCGAATGAACTCTGCCTGCAGCACATTGTGCATGAAAACACTATCAAAAACTTGGGCTGTGGCTGTGCTCCTTGTAGTGCGGTCTGGGGGCGGCAGCAGCGTTTCCTGGGGGCTTGTTAGAAATGCACATCCACAGACCCCTCCCCACCCCAGCTCTAACGCGCCTCGCGGGCCCAGCCAGAGCAGACACCCGTTACACGTCTGCTGCTCCGTGCTTCACCAGCCCCAAGGGAGCCAATAACGACGCTCTGGTTGCATGTCCACAGGATGCAGAGATCTCTGCCTTTGAGTTGCAGACAATCCTGAGGAGAGTTCTGGCAAAGCGTAAGTACCCACTCCTCGCACATCCCTCACCCCGCTCCGTCTCCTGCAACGTGAGGGGACACGGGGATCCTTCCCCGGCTCAGCGGCGGTGGCTGAACCGTCACTCCCACTCCTGCTTAAATACCACCGTCACCACCAAAGAACCGGATGAAGGAGGTTCTCCCCGATGTGATCAAAAAGGGCGAAGGTTTCTGGAGTCTAGAGGTCAAAGATCACATCCAGGTTTCCATGACTTACTAGCTCTGTGATCTAAACCGAGTTAGATAGATAATCTCCCTGACTCTTGTTTCCTTATCTGCAAAATAGGCATATTATTACTTAACCTCTTCAGAGTGGTTGAATGTCTTAAATGAGATGACGTGTAGGAATTGCCTAGCACAAAGCCTGGGCTACGTATACGGTGACTCTTATGATGATTAATTGCTAAGAAAAAGCGTGATGGGAGCCAGAAAGCATCCCCATCCCTGGATTCCGGGCTGTATTTAGTGGGGAACCACTGACAGAGTGACGACAGCTCACTGATGAGCCGGAATGGAAAAATAAGTGGTCCATCTTCCACTCCAGCTAAGGGGATGGCATTAAAAAGGCTCATCTCCCAAATGTGTGTTTAAGGGAGGCTGGTCGAGCCAGTTCTTGATGGGAGAAATGTCACTTCAGTTGAGCCAGTAGGCCAGGCAAGTGGCTTCAAAGCTCCAGAAATGACTGCTCTCAGCCCAGGCTGATGGGCATCTAAAAAGAACGGACAGAACTGGGTGGAGACTTGAGAAGGAGCTGGAGAGCCATGGTCCTCACGCACCTTTTCAGGTTAAACTGTTTCTTAAGCCAAAAATATCAAAGGATGGATTGTCCACCTCCCCAGTGTTGATCACCGCTGCAGGGGGTGGGGAGAACACACCCACGCACACACCCACACACACTGCTATTCTCCCCCTCAAGTTATCACCAGAACTGTGCTGCTTTGATAAGACAGCAGTCCACTGAGCAGGGGTCTGTACGGTGTCAGGAGTTCTCAGCCCGGACCCTAAATGAGAGCGTATGCCGTCAGGTCTGAACGTCAGCCTGGGGATGGTCTCCAGAAGTCCCGTGGACTTCACTCTGGCCCAACCCCAAGAGATAAAAATCCTCCTCTTGAAGCCAAAGAAGGATCCAGGCCAGTGGGGTCTTCCATCACAGTGCACGTGAACGACACGCATGTGGTCCCTCACAGGAACCACGTGTGACCGATCCATGCCCTGTGGCCTCCAAACGAACGGCTGCATTTGAGCTTCTTCGCAGAGCTGCAGCCACGGGGTCCAGCGGCCAGGGTAGGACTTCCCCAAGGCAGACCCTGGTCCTCGGCCCCCTCCTCCGATCTGGGGGTGACGAGACGTGGTGTTTACCCTCGAGGCCACCAGGCACGAGTGAGGTCACAGGCTGTTAAGCTGTGTGGTTGTCATGAACCCAGGGACACTGAGCCCCATTGTCAGATAACTGTGCTAGGCATTTTTATAATTGTCTTGTCACAGTAATCCTGGGAAGTGAACCTATTACCCCCATGTTCTAAGTGGTGTATCTTAAGTGTAGAATTCCTATATCCAACATAAATGGCCATGTTGAAAGAAGGAAAGATGTCATTCAAGTGTTTTCCTATTCTTTTTTATTATTACTATGCCCTTTGCAATGCGACACTGTGAAAACAGCCCTTTGGGGGCATCTCCCTTTTCCAGAATCTCTCCTTGGCTCACCACCAGCTTGGTTTCCTCATGGGGAGTGTTTTACTTGGCCTTCCTATATCTGATAAAGCTACAAACAAACCAGGAGAGGCCAGCAGGGTGTTAGTGCCCAGAAGGGAACGGCTTTGGGATTTCAGGCGCATATCTCTTTCCTTGGAATCCTTTCAGCATGTGGAGAAGGAGGCTGGTATCTGCAGTTAGGTATCAGATGTGACCAGAACAGGCTTTTGAGTATTCTGATTTCTTTCCTGGGTCCCAAGGCTTGTTTCATCCCAGGATGCATCTTTTTAAGGTGAAAAGCCTTAACCTCCGGAGAAGTTTAGGAGAGTCTGATCTCCAAAGGTGGAGGAAAGGCAATACCTGGACCATTAACTTGAAATCCTTTCTTGTGAGCTAGGGTTTGACATCTCTTTTTGATCTTTGGACTGGGGCCTCTATATTTTCCAGGCTAGTTTAAGCATTGAAACTAGATGTGAATCTCTTTCAAGACCTTAAATGTTTTAGATAGTCATGTAGTGACTTGGATAGGCATTTAACTAATTTGTTCCAAGGTCAGAAGAGCCCAAGAATTCCCCAGAGTTCCTCTCTTTGCTTCTAAAGGCACAACCTCTAAAGAAGATGACTCATGTCTCCATGGCAACTGTTAAAGGTGCTGCCTAGAGGGGACCTGCCTCCACCCTCACTTACTTAGCTTGAAAGAATCAAAAGAATTTCCTTGTGTCAAGGGGGTGCTATGTCCAGTTTTCTTATGAAAACTGTTGTCAAGATTCCTGCCTCTTTCTGACATGGTAGCTGTCAAATTCCTTCAAGGTGATGTAGGAAATGGCTCTTATCTCTTGGAAGCCAGAGAAATTGCTTTAATTCACCAAGACTCACCCCTAAACCAAAGGCCTTATTCTAATGCTGTCTTCCCTCTCTACTCTGAATTCTCCCTTCTTTCCTTTCCAGGGGTTGTTTTTAGCCCAAGGCTTTGCATCTGATTGAGTAAGACTTAGAGGCAGTAAAAAGAACACCGTGAACTCAGCCAGAACCGCCTTAGGGTCCCTAGGGTTGAGAATAGCTCTAGAACCTCGGGGACCCCTGGGCTTAGACCCAGAAGTGATAGAACAGCCCCTGATTTCTGGCATTTCAGTCCAGATCTTCAAGGACTGTTCTCCCTTGACAGTCAAGTGAGCAAGGAAAGTTTCGCAGTAGATTGCAAGCCAGCTTTTCCGTATCTATTTTCCTGGAGCAGAACAAGGCAGCTGCCTTATAGGACTCTAAATTTGGATCAATTTCCTAACACACACACACACCCCCCCACAGAAAGATACATGGAGAAAAAATATATAACTACTTTATCAGTGAAGTACTTCAAGGAAGAGCTGCATTTTGCCGTACTGTAATCTCTAAGATAATGTCTAGGAAAGCATTCGTGTAATTATAATAATACCAAACTAGGAAAAGCTAGTGATCACTCTCACGAAAGTCTGAGTTAGACTCGAATAGGAGGATGAAGGTCTGCTGGTCGTCAGGTCTTGTGCCCTCTCCGTGCCAGGATGCCTGCCACTAGCATCTTTCACTCACCTGGGCTTTAACCTGGACTCTGGCAGCCTTTCCCAGCTCCAGCACATACAGGACCCATCCCTCAGGACACGTGCCAGGTCTAGCCGTATACCCCAGCGTTTCTCACACGCTCTCCCACTCAGCCAGTATGTCCCTGACTGTGGCACTTCAGCAGCTCCACTGGGCACTGGGACGCCAGCGACTGGGGTTGGGGCCCCTTCGTCTAGGTTGGCCCAGATGTAACATCTTTAGCATTGCCTCTTCCAGTGTCGGGCTCTCATTTATTCGACAGATTATTTGGAGCCCCTAGTATACTCCAGGCACTGAGCTAATCCCCAGCAATACACGGTTGACCCAAGCCCAGCTCCCGCCCTCGAGGAGCCCACCATTAGTGGGGAAGACAGTGTGGGAAGTGCCGCTGCAGGGAATTACTGGGTGCCGTGGGAGGCGCTCAGAGGCACAGCCGCCCAGCTTTGGAACTCGGGGGCTTCCTAAAAGAGGGGACATCAAAGCTCCAGTTTGTCAGAGGCCTGAGGGAGAGCATTGCAAAGGGCCTTCCTGGCCGAGGGGACAGCATGGCGCTCGGCCAAAGGAGGGACAGCGTGGGTTGTCAGGGCCTGTGTGCAGAGAAGCAGCTGGAGCTAGGAGTTGAGGAGGGAGAAGAGAGGGACGTGGCCAGGGCAATCAGTGACCCAGCCCAGGGGGCATAAAGAGAGCTGTAGGTGACGCTCTGCCCCCTCTGAAGCCCACTGCCGAGGCCACCCAGCGAGGTAAGTGTGATCCCCATCAGGACCAGATTTTCCCTCCTCGCCGTGGAGGTACACGGTTGCTCGCTGAGATGATTTATTCCTGTGTCTCCTCCACCCCTCCCCCAGCTCCTTGTCCTCTCCCCCAGAGGTGTTTGATTTCAAGAGCTTTAACCTGGGCTGGATTTAGAGACATACAGGGGACAGCTCTGGGTCATCCTGACCTGGCTGTAGAACCACCAAGGCTAAAAATACCTCTTGGGAACAAGGCGGCCAAGACCCCGGGATGAGGGTGTACCCTAAGATAAATACACGGGAAGCCACCTAGGGCTTCCCAACTCGGGGGTGTGAGGTCTCCATTCATTCTACCGAAGGGCAGCCTCCCTTGGACAAACTTTCCCCGGGTTGGGTCATACCTGGCGGCCGAGCCTCTGCCGTGTCTGCAGTGTGCACCTGTGTCCTGCCAAAGAAAGGGGAGTTAACAAACAGAAACAAAAAAGCACAGATGGATCGCGTGCACATGGAAAATACCCGCAAGCCTAGGCAGCTGCCGTGAGCCTCGTGGGGACGGGGAGGCCCCTGGAGCCCTGCGCTCTTTGCCAGTGACGCAGGGAAGGCTCAGAGACAGCAGACAGAGTCTCTCTGTGCAGACAGCTCGCGGTGCCTTTTAGGTTTTCCAAAGAACCTATTCAGAGCTCAGAGCGTTGGGTTTCTCTTCCCTTTGCCCCCAGACAAATAATTAGAGACTTTATAAGGAGAAGAAAAGAAATTAGATGAATCAAAATACCAGCTGTGAGGCAGCATGGTTGCAAGAAACTCAAGAAAAGGCCACAATAGGTAACAATTTCCGTGAGGAGTTGGAGGCACTGGGGGCTGAAGGCAGTTTTCCTAGCTGAGGGGCTCAGGTCTCCTGACCCCAGAGGGCCCTGAGGACGGCTTGGGGCTCACGAATTTTGCAAGACCTCCACACCTGCCCTCCTGGGTGCAGCCTGGCATATTCACCAGCCTTCTGGACCCTTGGAAAGATTGTTGCTCAAACACCTACTCTTTTCCCAGATACTCCTCTGGCTCCTTACTGAGGAATTTCTAATTCTGTGTCTTGTGGTTCCCACGCGACTATCCCACCAGCCTAGACGTTTTAATTAGAATTCGGCCTGTAGTAATCACGATGCTGGAAACTGACAGAATATTTGGCCTCAAATACACCTACTTTAAAATGAAGGTCCTGGAAGGTCCCCTTGGTCGGGGCGTGGTCATGGAATACGGCCAGGTTTGCCTTAGGGCACCCTCTCCCCATTGTCTGCCCTGGTCCAATTCCCTCTCCATCACCAGGAAGAGATCAAAATGCTTCCCTGCCAGGTGTCAGTGGCTGTGTATTTGCTCTTCCCAAGGGCATTTGTGTTTTATTTAGGATGAGGCGTTACATTCAAGGAAAATCTAGTGGCAGGATCAGGAGACATCAGCTCTCCTTCAGGTCTGGGAGATCATCTTGAGGCATTGCTCTCCTGAGCACCTGCAGAGGCTTCCTCAGGTGGGCGTGGGAGCCCCGCAGGGAAGCCTGCCCAGCCCTCCACGTGCACGTGAATTCTGTAAAGCGGTGGGTGCCCATCTGTTTGGACCACACGTGGCTGTCAGCAAAAACCTTGTGAGATGCATCCCCCCCCGTATGTTTATTAATTTAAAGTATATATTCATATACTTCTGTACTAAAACATTAGGCACATTTTTTAAAGTGCACAACATAGAAATTTTTAAAGAATAAGATACAAAATATTATAGACAGAGGTTCTGGTATTTTCACTCTGAAGCCCTGAGGGTTTGGGTGCCCCCTAGTATTAATATGTGCACAGCCACTTTGGACACCAACCACCATTTCAAGAGCAAATCCTCACACCTTGACGGCATCCATCCCAAACTACTGTGCTGGCACTTGGCCTGAAGCATAGGAAGGTCTTAAAGCAAAATCCCCAGGAGATTCTAATCTGGGAGACAGGGCAAGCAAACTCTCAAATGGCATAAACTTAAACAATTCAAAACCCCATCCGACAGGAGAGTGGACACCCTAGGCAGTAGTGGCTATAGGTGCTAAGAAAAGATCAGGTACACTGTACAGAGCCATGGGGTTGCTCATATTCCCTCTCTGGGTCTCCAGAAAAGGACATTTGGCAATATCCCCAGCTCTCTCATGATTGGAATTCTTTGAACCCTCAAAGTTCTTCAGTAGTACTATTATTCCCCACAGCGCAAGTGGGTCCACGTCGCTTGAATATTATTTCTGATTTGACCACCAAGATATGATGATGATTCTGTTTCATTTGAAAGGGTCTGAGAAGGTATACAGGTCTAATTATATATACATATTTATACATGTGTATTTTTGTTTATTGTTACATTTTGACATTGGACTTTCTATTAAATAATTTTTAACAGTTGACCTGGCTTTGTGCTTTTTTGTGCCTTTCTTTCTCCCTGGATCTCAGGGAAGGGGCTGTTATAAACGTCTGCAAAAGATCTTGGGGCCTTCCTGTCCGTCCTCTCTTCTGTCTTCTTCCCTACTGTGTGTACATAAGTTCAAGTTCTGTTTTTACAGGAGATGTACTACATCAAGCACCCACTTGGAAAGCCCCCAACCTTGTTTTCATTGCCTCCAACTTTCAGGGACAGCCCCACTCAGTCCCTTCATCTTCTGCAAATTCATAAATTCAGATTTGATGAAGTTGCAAAAAAGAGCAATGACAAAAAATGATGCCATGAGACTCTCAAATCTCTTGTACACCCCTTTCCCTCCACCACACACACACACACACACACACACACACACACACACAGTCCTAGATGTGAGACCTTGGACAAGTTACTCAACCTTCCTGAACCTACTTGAAAACAATACTTTTCTCATTGGTTTGATTTGAGGAGATCCCATAGTAAATGCTCAGTAAACAACCACCCACTTCCCAAAGGCACTCATTCAGCCAGCTGACATTTGTTAATTACACAGTGTATGCCGGGCACTGGGGTCTCCCAAGTAGGGGGTCAGGGATGTGAGGAATTAAGGAATTCCCCTCTGCAAAGTCAGATGCAGGGGGAGCAGTATGAAAAATGAGGTTATGTGCCTTAGAGTTTCTCTCATCCCCCACCCTCAAACGCCATGAGTATCTGACACATTCTGGACGCTGAAAACAATTGATTCTCCCACTACGCTCGCCTTCCAGGATCTACCAGAGAGAAATACACACACACATAGTCTCAAAGCATGAAGCCAAAAGCAGTTTCTCTTGGTTCTGTCTTCCCTGTAGCACCAGCCTTTTCGCCTCTGACAGGCATTGATCTGATCAGCCAGCCCAGCCAGCCTCTGTGCTTCACCGTGGCTCTTGGGAACAGATTTTCTTTGTGATTTCCTAATGGTTTGGTAGTGAGAATAAGGGTGGGAATGATGAAGGGAGTGGAAGGGAGGGTCTGCCAGCCAAGGGGAAAGAGTTGATAACTATTCCCAGGGTTTTTCCTGCCAGCAGTGGAGCTGGAAGTTCAGATTTACTGCTGAGTTTTACAGGTTGTCAAACAAGGCAAAAGCCCAAGCTTCTGCCCAGAGGAAACCTGGGACCCAAGCTTGTTCTTTCCGAAATAGTAAGCCTGTTTCTCCCTGCAGAAGCTCGCTTGAAATCACAAGGCCAGCCAAGCTTGAAGGGTTTCCTAACCCCACCTCACTCCCGACTGCACCCCACACACATACACACATGCTGGTCCCCTGTAGCCCTGACTGGGAACTTTGGGAGCTTCCTTTAACCTCAAGCCACAGAGAAGTCAAGCTGCAGAGGAGACCGCAGGACCGCCCCTCATGTCCGCTCCCCAAGCTCTTGCAAGCAATGTCAGTGTCCAGTCCACTGCTCGTAGCTGGACTGAAGCCTGCACGTGGTTGCCTGGAGTTCTCTTACTTGGAAGCGAGAGTGGCGGGAAGGGACACATGAGTGATGGAGGGAAGAGGAAGACCGATTTGATAAAGGCTCATCAACAAATTGGAGGGAAATGAGTGAAACGAGACCACAGGTGCTCACACTCGGCCTGGCCCAGCGGATGACTGTAGAGGACGGGCGCTTCTCCTCAGGAGTCTCCTGGCCACTAGCACCCCTGCCACTGGCACTGCCCACCCACCATTTCCATCCCGAAAGCTCAAAGTCATCTGGTGGGGAGCATGAAGTTTTAACTTACTAGATTCACATCATGTTACCCACTCTCTGACAGAACCCAGCTTCCATTGGCCACTGCTCTCAGCCGGGTCCTTACCCTGTACTACCCTGCCATGTTTATTTTCCTACTCTGGTTCCTGCTCTCCCCTCAGGAAGACTCTCCCATTTCTCCTTATTACAGAAAATTGAACTTCCTTTGAGGTCCAGTTAAAACTGACCACTTGTATGAGACCTCGTCTTATGACCCAAGACGTGCCAATCTTTCCTGCCACAGAACTTCCCTTTCAGCAGAGGCCAGGTGTTGGGGGGTGGGGGGTAGAAGCCCTGAGAGGCTTGAGCCACAGAGAGTTGTGGTGTAAGACTAGGTCTCCAAGTGTAAGGTGAAGCCTAGAAACCAGGTCAAGTTCAAATACTTACTAAGAGCCGAGTTGCCGGTACTGAGGAAGGGTGAGCCCATGGCAGAGCCCGGAGCAGGCAGGTAGCAGGTCTGAAAGCTGTGATGGTCATGGAGGGAGTATTCAGGGAGAGAGTGGAGCATCTGTGTGCAAGGAGACGTGTAAAATAAATAAGCAACAAGGAGATAATGTACAGCACAGGGAATTATACCCATTATCTTGTAATAACTTATAATGGAGTACAATCTGCAAAAACACTGAATCACTATGCTGTACACCTGACACCAATACAATATTGTAAATCAACTATACTTCAAAAGGAAGAGAAAGAAAGGAAGGAGAGAAAGGTAGAGAAAGGAAGGGAGGGAGGAAGGAAGGAAGGAGGAAAGAAAGGGAAGGAAGGAAGAAGGAAGGAAAGAAGGAGGGATGGAGGGAGGAAGGAAGGAAGGAGGAAAGAAAGGGAAGGAAGGAAGAAGGAAGGAAAGAAGGAAGGAAGGGAGGAAGGAAGGGAGGGAAGTAGGGAGGGAGGAAGGAAGGAAGATGTGCGCCTAACTATACATTACAAACAATGTAGCATTATTTCTAACGGAAAAACAGAATGCACTCTTAATGCCCATCAAAAAGAGAATGGATAAACAGTAGTTTATTTTGTACCAACATGAATAAACCTCAAAAACAGAACAATGAGTGGAAAACATGCAGAGGATACAGTATGATGCCACTCATATAAAGTTTGAAAGCTTTCAAAATCATATCATATATTGTGCGTGAATGCCCTACATGTATAATAACGTGCATAGGAAAACATACATGGGAAAGACAAATACCAATTTCAAGAAAGGGAGGGGGGAGGGAGGGCAGGAAGTGGCACAGGGGAGGGTTAACAATGTTTCAGTCTTTTAAAAAATTAACTGAAGCAGATATGGGGAAATAGGGTGTGTGTTTGGAAAATATTCCCTATACTCTTTTGTGTGTTCAAAAAAAGACCTCATGCCAGTGACCAGCTGCAGCTGGTTTAGACTCAGAGGCTGCCGCCAGCCACGGATGAGACACCAGAGCTTTACCGGGAATGGACATCACTCCTCTCAGAGCTCTGGTAGCTTTGGAAATCTGTGCTTCATCTCATATATTTAGGTCCTCTTCTGCGGTTTTCTCACACAGAGGGCAGATCCCCTGAAGTCCCACAGCCCCTAGCAGTGAGCTGCGCATAGAACTGGACTGGACAAACTTTTTTTTTTTTAATTGAAGTATAGTTGATTTACAATGTTGTCTTAATTTCTGCTGTACAGCAACATGATTCAGTTATACATATATACATTCTTTATCATATTCTTTTCCATTATGGTTTATCACAGGATATTGAATATAGTTCCCTGTACCATGTAGTAGGACCTTGTTGTGTATCCATTCTGTATAAAATAGTTTGCATCTGCTAATCCCAAACTCCCAATCCATCCCTCCCCCATCTCCCTCCGCTTTGGTAACCACAAGTCTGTTCTCTAGAGCTGTGACTCTGTTTCTGTTTCGTAGATAGGTTCGTGTCGTATTTTAGATTCCACATGTAAGTGATATCGTATGGTATTTCGAAAAACGTTTTGTGGGCTGATTTCTCTCATCATTTTCTCCCTGAATGAAACTCTATCAATCACTTCATGTAATTCCCATTTGCATAACACACGCTGTCCACGTGCATCTCCGTCCAGGCTGCTCGGCCCACCTGGGGCCTCACACACGGCCCCTCAGACTTGCCCACGACCACTTCCCACAAGGCTCAGAAACCATGGTCTGCAGTCTAGAAAACGTTGAGGAAGAGGTTTAGCAGGTATGGAGTGACGCTGAAGGACGAGAGAGAATCCCACGTGCTGGAGGCGGGAACTTCCTAAGACGCAGTGAGTTGTTCAGCACAGTTCCAAACATCAGAGGAGAAAGGCCTGCCAGTAGCTCTCCTTCCAGAACTTGGTTCCTCCAAGAGTTTTATGGCTCAAACAAATGGCGTTAACAGGGGATAAATGCTAGGAGTGAGTAGGACTTGAGGATCACACACACACACACACACACACACACACACACGCACAAATAAAAGAGAAGGCATCACTTGGACAAACGTCATCGGTTCATTCTAAGACAAGCTTTCATTAACGGTCGACTCTGGGGGGGGTCTCAACAGGGGCTGCACATTAGGTCACATGGGGAGCTTTTCAGACCACCAGTGTCCAGACCTCAGGTCACTTAAGTCAGGATTTCTGGGAGGAGGGCTGGGCATTTTTAAGCATCTCCCCAGGCCACTGTGAGACACAGGGAGGGTCCCGGGGCTATTTGTCTACCTAGCATGCCACTGAGATGGGCACCAGCAAACAAAGCTGGACAGAATAAACCCTGCTCCCAGGGAGCTACAGAATAGTAGGGCGTGGGTCTGTACACACACTCCAAGGGGCTGTGAGAGCCCAGCAAAGGAAGCACTCAACTCTGCTACCAATCTCGATGGTGAGAATGAGCCAGGAAAGGCGGGGAGTGAGGAGGACCCCCGGTGACACATGAAGGTGAGTCTCTCGTGTTGATGGGACAAGAGAATGAATCAAGCCCTAGAAGACGAAGAGCTCAGGCTAGGGAAAGGCCTCAAGGGTTCATCTGGTGTCCAGACACGATTTTGCTCAAGCCATTCCAAGGAAAGAGAATTTCGTGAACCCACCCATCCTGGGCAGGAGGTTTAGCCCTCATCGCTGACCTCAGGCAGAAGCCTAAACCTGCTCCTACCTTGTGGTGTTCCTCACCCAGCTGCCCTCAGCCCTCAGTACACCCCTGGCTCTGGGAGATGCCTTCAGGATAAAACACAGCATCTAGGGAATGAGTTCCTTTGCCCCAAATTGACAAACCTCAGGGAAGGCAGATTCCACCCCCAGAAAAGCAGGGTCCCTGGTTGCAAGGGACTGAGGGCAGTGGCTTCTCATCCTCTCTGCAGCATCTCTCAGCTGAATAAAAAGAACAGGATTTACACACCCAGGACGTTCCATGGGGTGGAGCTAGAGTGGGGTGATGGGTGGTGTTATAATGATTAAAATTGAGGCTGCAGTGGTTGAATGCCTGGTGAGTTTGGGAATTGCCAGCTGGGATGTTACCCAAGATATATGCATCCCCCCATGTGGGTCAGACGGGCTCACGGCTGGAATTTCAAGCACTTGCTCCAATTGTTCCCGGAGTTCTGGTCATTGATATGCTCGGCGCTTGGTCACTGACCTGACGCAGGGTTCTTGTGGTTTGCTCTCATATCTGGGACTGAGAGCCTTGAATACAAGCAACGCAGACAGGATCCAATAAAAAGCAGTTGTAAAGACTGACCTGCCACCACCCTGCTTCCCAGGGCCCCAGCTGTGGGGTGAGGCTGCCGGGAGGGAGGGATGCTGGCTGGTTTCCCCACAGTCCTTTTGTGTCAGCTGAAGGCTCCCCTGAACACTTCCCGTCTGCTACAAACCAAGGCTGGGGCCCACAGGGATACGAGTCTCCCATGATCAGACTGGAATACAAATGGAGTCGCCAATTTAAAGATCAGGTTAGATGGCGTGGAACGGGAGGGGCACACAAGGAGAAACTCCTTTCCAAAGCTCCGTCATTCTACATGTGAAAATTCAAGTCACTAACAAGGCTCTGTCTGTTTTCGCTTCCCACCCCCTCTTCCCAGGCCCTTGCCCAAAAAAGGAGAAAAGGAAGCTTTAAATCGTCACCCTAAATCCTCTTTTATCCTTGACATAATCTGCCAGGATTTGTGCCCCTGCCAATGCAGTGGGATTCTGGTGCCCCAGGGGCCCCTTTGACTCCTGACAGGGCCCACAAACATCTCCCCATTCCCACCCCTCCTCCCCCCAGCACACAATTGGAAGGAAAAAGCTTGAAGATTTTCCAAAATATAAGTAAATAGTGTCATCGGGGTAAGTAGGAGGACCTGGGTAAGCAAATCTCTTCACATACTGAAACCTGGTCATAGTCAGAGTTGAGTTCCCTCCCTCAAGTCCCAGATGAGATGAGCTTCTTAGCAGAAGCTGAGTCTACCAAACACTGGCAGAGTCCACGTCATTGGGGGGAAGTGTGACATCAAAGCCATCAACTGGTCCCCAACTGATCCATCCTCCTAATGGTCACTGCCACATGTGGAACAGAGACTAAATGTTCTCTCACATATTCCTCCAGATAACCCCTCTAAAGTAAGCCCTGTTCTCTCATTTTACAGTTGGGGAAACTGAGCCTCAGAGAGATTGAGTAACTTGCCCAAGGTCACACAGCAGTATGTGGTAGAACCAGGATCAGGTCATCTGACCCAGAGGCCTGGCTTATAACCATTCGGCCATAGTGCCACCGACATGTGTGCCTTGGGTCAGCATGCCATGTCATCTCAGTCTGGTCATATTCTTTGCCTGGGCCACCATTGAGCCAACTTCTCGAACTTCTTTCCAGTATGCTCTCACCTGGCCTTCCTTCAGCTGAAACAGGCACCCTAAATGTGTCTCTCCTGGACCGAATCCACAAAGTACTCCTCACTAGTGGACATATGCTGCTGTGAGCACATGAACGGGACCCCAGGCAGCCCTTCCCTCGCAGCACCTACCACAGGGGGTTCCTTGCTTTTCTTCCCTCCTTCCTGCCTTCCTCTCTCTCTCTCCCTCTCTGCCTTCCCAAGCTTTCGGCTAGCGTTTCCAGCGTTTCTACATGCCAGCTAGATGAGCCACCAGAGTCGGCACTGGTCATTCAAAGGAGGTCTTATAAATTCCATCCTCTTCCCCCAAGAGACCATTCCTGACAGACCTGTCCCCATGACAGGGTCACTGTAGCATTCTCAGGGCCCTACCAGCTGAGAGGGTCCCACAGCTCTCAGCAGACGACCGCCTTTTGTCAAAGGCATTTTGTGAAGGACTTAATGCGTTGTCACTGAATTTGTTTACCATTGCTACATGACTTATTGGGCTAAGGGGCAATGAAGGCAGGCATCCCGTATAGCCACCTCTGCACAGCACCTCCAGAGTACTCAATTCTTGCTGCTGACTGGCTGAGCCAGGTGGCCACTGAGTGCACGTGACAACTAGCAGCCAATCAGCACTCCCCACACCTTTTTAAAAAGATTCACATGTGTTTAATGTGTATAAAGCCAAGAAAAAGACAGTCCCAAATTCGATAGCAGTATTCTGTACAATTCATACGGTGGGGTTGAGAGGGAAGGTGAAGAGGCTGTAGAACAGACACCCCAACATGTACAAAAATAACTTAATAGCAACTCCCACCTACAAGGAAGACATAGCTCTTTTTCCAGCCACCCGGTCCGAGTGAGGGGACATATCACAGAAAACCCAGCACGGCGGGAGCTAACCCATAGGGGCCCAAGGGGCCGGTGGGGGTGAGGAGGGGCAGTAGTCCTAGGGGAGGGACTATGAGGAGATCCTGAGGCGGTTGTTGGCTGAGCGAAAGCTCAGCAGCTTGTCCACCATGGGCGGGCATAGAAGAGCTGACTTGCCAGACTCTTGGGGCGGCTGTGCTTCTCCAGGAGATTCAGGCAGTACTTGTGGAAATCCGGCTTCTAGTCGATGTAGGTCACAGCTACCATGCTGGGCACAGGATGAGTTTGCTGTGGTCCTGGAAGACGTCGCAGGATGCAGGATGATGGTGCTGTGCTTGCAGAATCAGGTAGGCAGGTAGGGTTGTTGGACTAGTTCATCACCTTCCCGTGGGTACCCACCTTCAGCAAGTGTTCACTCATGTAGTTTTGGAAGTACTTGGAGAGTGATCTTCACGGAGGAGTTGGGATGGGAACTCACGGCGAGGGAGAACTCTGCACCACCGTGCTCTATGAACCACAGACTGTCACCAAGGCACCAGAGGATGAGGTGAGTCCAACCATCGGAGAACACCCCCGACACTTTGCTACACGGCTGATGCCCGAGGCTGCACTTGTCCCAATCGTCCCCCACTTGCTGACTCAGAAGATGGGGGTGCCGGAGGGATCCTCAGCCTCCTCTTGCCTCACCAGCCCGTCTCAGAGGGCCTGGAGGCATTCACGCTATGCAGCCGCTATAACATGTCACCAAGGTGGCACTCTCTGGTCTCCTGGACCACTGGTCCCTCTTTTCCCCAGGGAGTCTTGGGCATAGAGTTCTCTAGGCCTTTATTTAGGACTATGAGAGTCTTCCTGTTGCTGGGATCCAGGCTTCTGGGAGCGATTGAATACCTTGATGGAATGGTGGGGCAGGTAATGGGAGATGGGCTGGGATGTAGCCAGAAGTAAAGGACTCGTCTTGAGCTGCTCATGAATGATCAGGTGAGCAGTGGGACCTGTCTGCGGCATCTTCTGGAAGAGGGAGGTGGCCACGGGGTTGATGTGCTTGGGGATCCTGCATTCCTTCTTCTTGATCCAGAAGTCGGTCAGTTTTAGGCAAGAGATCTCAAAAGGTGATCTACCCACCGACAAGGTATATATCAACATGATGCACCCAATAGGCCCCCCGTCCACCAGGAAACGGTGCCCTTTCTTGCTCAGAGCCTCAAGAGCTACGTATTTAGACAGGGTTTTCTTCTTCTGTTCCCCATCATATTCACCTTTGGTTGCCGGGCCAGATCCCCTATTTTCACCTCCAGATCGTCATTCAGGAAGAGTTTGCCCAGCCTGAGGTCCCGGTGAATAACCTGGTTTGGGTGCAGGTACCGGCAGCCGAGGACCACGTGCTGCAGGTAGCGGCGGACCTCGGGCTGGGTCGTCGCCTTCCTCCGCCGGTGCGGCTCCAGGGGAGATCTTCGGCGGCAGCAGCGCCCCAGCACCACCAACATGAAGTTCGTGTCCACGTGCACCTACGACTCCGTGCTGGTGGGCGAGAGGGCAATGAACAGACATCTCCAAGGACATCTTCTCCTTCCGGTGCGGCCTGAGCAGCCGCGACTCAGGCAGGATCTTGCGGCCAAGCGCCTCCTCTTGGCGTCCTCATCCTGTCAGAGATCTCAAGGCACTTGGCGAAGCCGCCCCTCCCGCAGGAAGCGGCCCGGCAGGCAGCACCGCCGACCGCGCGGCTCCACTAGGACCTCCGGGATCTCTTTTGCCTGCTGGATGGCGGTCGGGGGCCCTGGGAGCCACAACTCCAGAGATCCCGGCTTTCCCCGGTGGGCTGGTGCCCGCGCCAGCGTCTCTGCAGCGCCGCCGCGCTCGTGTTCCTGGAGTTGCTGGGCAGACGCAGCAGGGTCCTGGCAGAGGTTTGACACCGCTCCGCTGCTCCCCGAATCAAATGCTGCACCGGGCCTGTTGCAAAAGCCTCTCTTTTCTCTCTCTCTCTCTCTCTCTCTTTTTTTATCACACCGTGGAGGAAGAAGCGGGGCAGGAGTGGCTCAGGTCCTCCAGGTACCCTGGGCGGCCCCGCCCCACGCGAAGCCTCCAGCCCCAGGACTGGGTTTATTTCCTCGGGCAGAGGGGAAGTGTAGGGAAGGTGGCTTTATCAGATTAAGTCTCACTAGTGAAAATGCTCAGTCTCCCAGCCTCTGTGAGCAAGGCGAGCAGCCTCCTGTGTACACAGTGGTTTCCAGGCTGGTAGGTGGTTGTTTTTCCTCCAACCCTTGGCTAGCTCGGCCTCTCACCCGAGGGCTGTGGTTTGGGGAATGTTTTGACTTGAAACATTCAGGCCCCTGGTGGTATTTGGAGTTGTGAGACCCTTCTGTGCTAAAAGGAAAAATGAATGGTCTATTTAGAAACTGCTAACAATTCACAGTATAAAGAACAGGCAACAATTCTGCTGCTGACAGGCTGGTTTTCTAAGGGTAGTCCCTGGGGAACTGGCTGGGTGGCAATCATGGCCCCTACTCTGGATACTTCATCTGGAAGACCCCCTGCTAGTGGTGGCAATGCTTCCAGAAAGCCTCTGCCCTGGAATCCCTCAATCCCTTCCCAGAACACGCTCTCCTGGGGCCTGTGGTGTGCTTGGGCTGTGAATGAGACCACTTTTCCTAAATCCGATGAACTTTGCTCTTGACAAAGGAGGGAAGGGTGGTTATTTGGGAATGCCTGAAACAGCTTCTCTTGGGTTTGAGTTGTGAGATTTTACCTATCACAGACGTAGACAGAGTTCCCCTGAAAGAGGAAACTGCCTTTCCTCTCAAGGACAAAACACATATCCCGGGTGTTTCTGTCACCAGAGTGATGCTTCTTTCCATTGCATCCTAGACTCAGAAGAGAAGGTGAGAATCACAGGCTTCGAAATAAACACTCAACCTAATTAAAAACTGAACAGTTTTCTAAAATACCAAAGCTTGCTTCAAAGCTTGACCAAATTAGGGATGGTGTTCATCTAATTTATCAAAATGAATTCCTTTATAGATACAAGTAATCCCAATCAAACCCCTGATAGGCTTTTGTGTAAAAATTCACAAACTGATTCTGAAGTTTATATAGAAATGCGGAGGATCTAGAATAGCAGAAACAATTTTGAAAAAGAAGAATGAAATTGGAAAACTAACACTACCTGATTTGAAGACGATTTTTAAGCTACAAAAATAAAGACAATATGGATTTGGACACACACACACATAGCATAGGCATACAAGTATAGAAAGATAGATTAATGGAACAATATAAGAGTCCAGATGTGGGCCCACATGTGTAGTGTCAACTGATTTTAGACAAAGGTGTCAAGGTAGTTTGATGGGGGTAATTTGATGCCTTTTTAATGCATTGTGTTGGTATATGATTGGACATTCATATGCCTAAAACTAACCTTGACCCTTACTTCAAACCACATACAAAAATTGACTTGAAACGGATCATAGTAGTAATGCAAGAACTAAAATTATAAAGCTTCTGGAAGAAAAATAGAAGATAAAACCTTGTGACCTTGAACTAAATAAAGATTTTTAGCTATGCACAAACACAAATCATACATCATAAAAATAAAAATTGATAAATTAGATTTCATCAAAATTTTAAACTCCTGCTTTTCAAAAGATAGTGTTAAGAAAAATGGAAAGACAAGGCACAGACTGTGATAAAATATGTGTAAAACACTCAGCCCATGGGGGTGCAAAATGGTACCCAGTTTGCAGTTTTTTAAAAAGTTAAGCATCCCCGTATCACAGCACCCAGCAATCCCATTCTAAGGTACTTATCCAAGAGAAAGGAAAGCATACGTCCACAAAAAGACGTGTACTCTTAATGTTCATAGAAGCTCTATTCATAATCACCGAAAAGTAGAAACCATTCAAATGCCCATCAATTGACGAATGGTTTAACAAATTGTGGTATCTTTGGTATAAATTGGTAAAAAAAAAAGGTGATAAACGGACAACTACTGAAACTGATACATGTAGCTGTATGGATGAATCTCAAAAGTATTATGCTAAGTGAAAGAAGTCAATCACAAATGACCACATATCAAATGACCATTTATATGGCATAATGGAAAAGTCAAAATTGTAGAGACAGAAAGATCAGTGGTTACAAAGGGCTCGGAGAGGAGGGAAATGGCAAAGGGACATGAGCGTACTTTTTGGAGCAATAGCAAAATGTTATAGCATATATGCTATTGTAATAGCAATAGCAAAATAGCAAAATATTCTGTATATTGATTGTAATGGTGGTTACACGACTATATACCTTTGTAAGAACTCCTTGAACATATATTGAACACTTTGAAAGGGTGAATTTTATGATATAGAATTATACCTCAATAAATCTAATTTTTAAAAAATGAAATTCCCAAACCAGTTTTGATTAATAGAAGCTCATTAATTTGGATCCCCCTTATCCCTATTTAGTAACAATTTATACCCACAGGAGCCAGAGTTGATACTTGCTCCATCTAAAATGGATGTTTTAAACGTTTAGTATCCTACTAGCAGGAAAGAGGGGGGAACTCAAATTTGTAGGATGTTACCGTGTGCCAGGCAGACATCATGCTAGGCATTTTGCGTGTGATTTTATTTGGTTCTTGTTATGGGCTGAATTGTGTTCCCCAAAATTGATATGTGGAATGTGTGCCTTTTAAATTCGGCCTCACAAAAAATTCAGGTGAGCTGAGCTGGCCTGAGAGAAACCATCAGCTTGGCCAAGGAAGGGAACCACTGAGTGGAACCAGAAAATGAAGCAGAGGAGACAATTCTGTGAAGAATCAAGTAGTGCTTTTGGGTTTGAGAGGCCAGTGCTTATCCGCACAGAGATATCCAGTGAGCAGCCAGGAGCCTGGAGGAAGCGACGTCAGACCACGACGACAAGGTGACCCTGGGGGCTCAGCCTGCTCCTCCATTGCCTCCTTGTCGCCTCCCCACCAATCGACAGGCGTGCTGATGTTACCTTCTAAATAGTTCTTGACTCTTTTCCTGCCTGCCTGCCTGCCGTGCACAACTCCAGGCCCTCGGCCCCTCCTCCTTAGATCACTGCCTTCCGTCAGCTCGCCCCTGACTATCTCTGCCCCTTTAAATCCCCCCATCACACCGTCACCAGCGTCTTATCCGAAATGAAATTCCTAGGATCTCCCTTTCCTGTTTAAAGCCTGTCGCACGCCTGTCTCCCTCTCATTCTTCACCCCTGGGCACAAGTGTCCCCTCCTCCAGGATGTGGTCCCTGATGCCCCCGGATCAGCCGGGGGACCCCTGTGCGCTTAGATCTCACGTGCATCCTGCCTGACCACACGGAGGCTTCGTTACCTAGGGGTAAGTGTTCCTCCCCCAGAGCCCGGGAGCCCCTCGGGCTGCAACCAGACCTGACATCTCCACCCTCAGCACCTCTCCCAGTGCCTGGGGCACACGGGTGTGGCACTCGCCTTGGGAGGGAAGGAAGGAGGCGGAGAAAAAGCAAAGAGGGCCGGATACCAATCTTGAAAACTGTCTGCGTGTGGTGGAGGAATTGTCACAGTTCCCACGTCCTACCTGAGGGGGCTCAGCTTGCTGCAGAGGCAGGAGAACTTGGGGCTAACTCCTGGCTTGGCCTCCTCCTAGCTCTTTGGCCTTTGTCAGGCTGCCTAAACTCTGTGGGTCTCAGTGTTCTCTTCTAAATAAAGAGGTAGGACCAGATGAACGCCACAGTCCCTTTAGCTCTGGAGCAAAGGACACCACGGGTCACCAGCCACAGGAGCCTTGGCCCCATCTCAGCACTCAGCAACTGACCACCCAGAACCTCCTGCATCTGCCCTGCACCCTCCTGCCTGGTCTTCTGACCTCCCTCTCCCCAAGCTGCAGGGAGCCCACGGCGGAGTCATTAGAAAGCAGTGACAGTCACAGCCTTGCCCGTGGACCCCACCAACAGCTTCCACGGGGGATTAAAGTCATGTGGCTTCTCTTCCAAGTTTAACCAGCTGTTGTCTGGGGCTGGGCTTCCCTTCTCATAAACTGCTGAAGCCCAGATGGCCATGTCTTTGGATCTTCTTTATTGTCTCCTTTTAAACCTCATTAAATTCCTCTTTCCACCTACTGCTGGAGAGGATTCTGCCAGGCCTTGGGGAAGCACTGCCCTCCTCCCACAGGTAGCCCCTCCTCCCCGCCTCGTTGGGCAACAGCCTCTGTGAATAAGGAAGCGCTGGTGGGCTCAGGCTGGGCATCGTGTGGCACTTGTGGTGTCCTTGGGCCCTGCGCCACTGTGGAGAGATGGGGTGAAGGACACAGCCTCTCTCCTCACAGTCTAGTAGGAAACACAGGTAAGAAATAGCTACTGAGAAGGATGGAGATAAATGACAGGAGAACACATCCCACTCCTTCATGAATTCTATTTTTTTATCTCCCGATAGAATCTAAGCTCCACAAGGGCAGGGACCTTGTCTTACTCACCACTGGATTTCCTGCACCTAACACTGCAACTGCCACATAGCAGACCTTCAAGAAATACCTGTTGGTTGAATGAATGAACGTCATGTTCCTTGCCATATCCCCAGCTCCCAGCACAGCACTTAGTTCAGTAAATTCTTGATAAAAGAACAAATCAATGAGGGAGTGTCAGAGCAGGGCTTTAAAGGATGAATAAGAGTTAACCAAAACAAAGGACATCAAAAGAAAGGGGCAGGAGATTCCAAGGGCAGAAAGGATAACATTTACAAAGGCAAGTGCAAATGTGCAGTTTTCACGGAACAGCAGCTTGTTGGAAGTAATCCAACATTTGACCTGAAAATAAATTTAACTAAAATTCTGCAAAAGAGTAGCAGAAGACCACCTAGGTGTTCTTTTTTTAAAATGTTGAACATTTGGGGAACAGTTTAATAAACTGCCATATGACACAGGGGAGTGTTGTACAGCCGTTACCACGATTCAGATGGCCATTTTTTGTGTGTTTCTGAATAATACATAAAGTGAGCAGCAGAATTCAATAAAGCCTGTACATCACGACTGCCTTGTAGCCAAATCAACAGTTGCATTTGGCTGCTGGACATTGTAACTTTTCAAAATGTTTGTATATTTCAACATATTGTCAATGTTTTGAAATAGACAAAAGGGGGGTGCAATAAACAGTAAAGGCCCACAGTCTCCTCCTAGTGCCAAGTCCCAGGGAACACATTCCAGGTGAGGAGAGGGATTCTATTTACATTTCTTTCCCTTCTACCACCAACTTATCAGCTTTAGATCATTAAAAAGTCACAGGGCCATTGTGTTTCTATTATATTGATCACAACTTTTTTTGTTTGCAAGTGACAGAAACTGAATTCAAACTAGCTCAAGCAAAAGAAGTAGCAAGTGCAGAAGCGGGTTCTTTCTATGTTTCTGTGTGTATGTGTATCTATCTATCTATCTATCTATCTATATCTATCATCATTTATCTACAGTCTGTCTATCTAGGGTTTTCTTCCTTCAAGAATAGCCTCATTTTCTCCTACTATAAATAGCTTCCTCTTTGCAGTCAAGGAAGCATGTTTCTTTGGATCCATCCACATAAAAATCCCAGGAAAAGCCTTTGATGAGTTCTGCTTGGATCACATGCCCACTCCAGACCAGTCCCTGTGACTAGTGACCAACCCGGGTCAAGTGTCCTCCCATGATGAAGAGCACCTTGACTGACAGATCCAGGAAAATAAGAGAAGCGTTCTCCCAAAGGAAGAGATGCTGAGGAAAATCAAACCACACGTCACCCCACGGCAGCCTTGCAGGTGTCCCCGGCAGCCAGGTGTCATGTGTGGGTGGACACGCTGACATCATATCCTCATTCAGCGTAGGAGAAGGTAAACTTTGCATATGCGTTTTTCATTTCTTACTGTAACCTCTTTTCTGGGTCTCAGTTTCTTCACCCGTAAAGTGTGTACGTTGGGCTAAATTCACCTTTAAAAGT
Organism: Balaenoptera acutorostrata; assembly: GCF_949987535.1. Classification (NCBI taxonomy): domain Eukaryota; kingdom Metazoa; phylum Chordata; class Mammalia; order Artiodactyla; family Balaenopteridae; genus Balaenoptera; species Balaenoptera acutorostrata. The sequence continues at coordinate 146,507,038 of NC_080064.1, forward strand.
CCGTTGCGAATATGACCTTCTAGTACTTCTGAGATATTTACACTTAGAGTCTTGCTAACATCTGAATAATGGAAATGTCTGTTTCCTTGGTTGATTGATTCATGAGGTAGTTTTGGATATTTTAACTTTGTTGTTGTCAGTCATTTAAAACAAAAAACTTAATCTGTTATTCTGCAAAGAAATCTAATCTTCCCAAAGAGCATTTTTCAGTCTCTTTCAGAATCTCAATTATTCGGATCATCATCTTTGAAAGAAAGAGATATTTGGGGGTGAAGTACTTTAGATCCATCCTGATTTTTAATTCTTAGGCCCAAACATTTTATTATTTCTAATCTATCCTGGAAGCTGCAGGAAGGGAAATCATTGCTCCCTTAGATTATCTGGAGCCCCCTTGACCTTGGTAGAGAATAGTATTCCAGGAGGGGAGGTCTCTGAGCCTGAAACAGTGGCTGTGTTATATTTACTGAGTATCCATCATGTGCTTACGAAGTGCAAGGAAATCGAAATCGCTGATGCATCAGCCCTTCACAGTGGTGTGGGACTCTGTGCCTCTTCCAAGCCTATCCATCTGCCCTACTCCCACCCCCACCAAACCTGGGCCAGAGCAGGACAGGTGTAGAAAAGAGGGCACAAAGAAGGAAAATGACTTCCAGTCAAGCGCTAGATGGTAAAACTTGAAATTAAAACCCAAGCCTTCTGATTTCCTCTCTAGTTCTCCTTCAACATGATCCTCCTCTGTCTCACCTTCACCTCCAGCCACATTCAGAGCCTCCTTCTCCAAGGCTTAAAACCAAGCCCGACCCTTCCTCACCCTCGGCTCCCAAGACCTGCTTAGTAGCGCCGCGACCCTGACCACCTGCCATGCTGGGCCTTTCAGCCTTGCCTCCCACGAACATCTTGAGTGGGCAGCGTCACTTCCAGGCATCTGCTGTGTTTGCAGAGAAAGCCCTTTCCTTAACCCAAGCCTAATAATCCAAAGTCTCACTCCCCGAGGGATCTTCCAACAGCCAAGCCTTTGTTTAATTGTGGAGACTGCCCCCACCCCGAGGTGTGTCTCAGTTCTGTCTGAGGCTCCCCACATACAGTCCCACTGCCCTGCACACAATGGAAGACCTGTGGCTTTCTTTCACAACCCTGAGGATGTGACAGCGGATGCTGGGGCCGCCTGCCAGCCCCTGGGGCTGTGGAAGCTTCCGCTGGCTGGCTGGGGTGACTGGCAAGGTCAGCATCCGGGCCGATCCTGGACCACAGGGGCTGCCACCTGTTTGGTGTTTCCTAGATCACTGGCTCAGGGAAGGGGTGACCTGACTTCTCCCAGAACCTCCCCCTCACATCCAGCAGAACCTTATTCCTCAAAGATCACAGCTTTCTTCAATGGGCTTGAGTGGCCACAACCTGATAGAGCAACAGAAACTTTCCAACTTGAGAAGAACCCCCAATTGTCCTCCCATTCATTCTTCTGAAGAGACTAGTACAAACCATAGCTAACTGTCCATTTCATAATTTTTTTTTTCTTTCATAAAAATATTTATTGGACTCACTAGATTCTTGGCAAATTAATGAAGCTGACATGCTTTTTCAGAACCTTCATTTTCCTCACGTCTCAAAGCCCATCATAAATGGTCCCTCATCCAGGAAGCCTCTCCTAGAGTTTCTATTTTAATTCAATTTCATAGGACATAGAACCCTCAAGGGTTTGCTGCTCACCTCTGTCTTCTCCAGTCAGGCCTTGCCTTGGTGACTGGTACTGCAGCTAACTCTGTTATCACTAGACTAGACTTGGACGGAAACATCCAGAAGCAGAGTTTCGAATTCTCCACTCCTCATGCAGACGCCCCCAACCCATCAGCCTTTTGAAGCCCATTCCTTCCCACAGGACATCTCTACCCTCAGTCACAGAGTACTTCGCCAAGAAACCCAGTCTCTCTTTGTCCTGCTGACTCTGGCCTTCTGAACGTGATAACCAGATTAGTCTTAACGAAACACCGTGATGGTGCCTTGCACTGACTCAGAAGCATGCATTAGTTTTCTACTGTTCATAGAATTTTGTCAGTCGTTCATCAAGGATTTGTTGAGCACCTACTATACTAATTACTCTGCAAGACCCTGGGGATATAAAAGTGAGCAAAATATAATTGCAGTCTAGATGGGAAGACAAAAATAGGTAAGGAAAACAATAAGTACATTTGGTGCTCTGCCAGGCACACAGAATAGGAGCATCTAGGCTGGCCTAGGAGGGCTTTGTCAGGCAAGGTGGAGGTAAGACAGATAACCTGAATAAAACCTCCCTTACCTGCGTTCTGTGTCCTTCCATCCTCCAAGCTGTCCCCACTAAGAGTGTCTGCTCTGAGCATGCCACCCTGCCACCAACTTAAACACGTTGGCCCCCCTGCCTTCCTCCTTCTTCCTCTAGTCTAAATGGTTTCTCCTGGTGTGGAACTTAAATCTACAACTAAATGGTGAATTCCAGCAGAGCAGGACAGGCAGTCTTTGAGCCAAGTTCAGCTCCATGGTCTGCAGAGGACTGGTTTCAGTGCTTGGAGTAAGTACTCTGGCAGAGACAGTCAGTGCTACAGCCAGGCGATGGTTGCCCAGCTAAAGATGGCATTTCCTCACCAATCAGAGGGCATGTAAAAGTGGAACGGAGGTGCACCGCTTCCGGGTCTGGACCTTAATGATGCTCATGCTCTCCTCCACGCCCTCATCCCTCTTCTCCTGGCTGACATCCACATGTGGCTGTGGCCCTGCCTTGATCAAGACCTTCAAAAGAAATCAATATCCTGGTCCTTAAGCCGTTGTATTGTTGGCTCTCTTCGTTGGAGGCTTACCACACCTAATACAATTGCCAGCACACCGACTTTCAGGTTCCACTGCAAGCATGGAAAATCTAGCAATGCTATGCCTGCAATCTTGCAGGGCTACAGTCAGCAGGCCATGAGCCCCAGCCAGGCGCAGACCCCACAGTGCCCAGTGAGGCTGAGAGCTGGTGCCCCTACCATCGCCCTTGAACTCTTGCTTTTCTGCCCCTTTACTCTTCCCCGTGAACTGCCTGATTCTCGCAGGCACATTTGCAGAAGCATTTGAGCCTCAGAGCAGAACATGATTCAGAGAGTCCTGTGGCTGATGATCCATTTGCCTGGCTCTTCTCTCAGGAGTTTGTCCTGTTTTAAAATCTAAACCAGTTATCTCACCCCTGTTTTAGGACCTGGATCAGACCCAATGCCTCCCCCACAACAAATATTCTATAATATCCCCTTTATGTTCCTTAAATTAAATTAATATTATCCACCTACATACGATTCTAAAAATCAGTATAATGCCCTAATGGAATGTAAAGGCAAAATAAAACCAAAGTCGCTTAGGATAACATCAGATGTGTTTCAATATGTAAAGGTTTGGTGCGACTGCGTCAGGAGCCAGCAGGAAGTAGTCAGATCCTCCCGTGCGGAAATCTGACAGCTGCAGACGCAGACCGGCACAGGCATGTGGTTTTGGTAACAAATACCACAAGTGTCATTGCCATCAGGGATCTGATTCTTCCGAAAGATGAACAACTCTTGGTAAAGCCCCAAACAAAACAAAAGTCTGTCTTTCCTTGATTTTCCACAGCCGTTAAAACATGAAACAAATACTCTTTATGTGGATGAGTGAAATGGAGTTCAGGTTTACTCTCAGACCATTCCAAACACATCCTCCGCTGAGAATACACAGAGGGGCCCCAAGTCGTCATGCAGGGCAGGGGCAGTTCTTGGCTGGGGACACCAGCCAGAGCGTTTCAGCCTGTCCAGCATCTCTGCCCTTTCCCACTAAATGGTAAGATCATCCCAGGCCGCTGTTAATTAAGATAGCCAAATACACTCGGGCATTTCCAAAGGTCCCCTTCCAGCAGTTCTTTCCCCATGAGAACCGCTGCTTCAAACCCAGAAGATGCACAGAGAGGCAACGGCGATGTCGAAGCAAATATGAATAGGAATAGAGGCATCGCCTCATCTTGATTTTCTGTGACTCTCTGGACTTGGTAGGCTTGTGTTCAGCAAAGCCACGGGCGACGGTCAGAAAGGACTGTGCTGGGACCCGCGGTGAGTGCGCTGCTTTTCCCTCTTTGACTCGGGAGAAGAGGGGGAGGTGGCCGCTTTCTCCCTGATCCCCTGGAAACGAGGCAAGACAAGCTCTCCCTCCTCGTTTCTGTGTTGAAAAAGGAGGTATAAATAAAGCGAGAGTCCGAAACTGAATGAAATCCAGTTCTCCCATCCCTCTCATCTCCTGCCTATTAATAGCCTCTTGGAACGAGTCACATTTGAGACGTTTATTCACCGCCTCTGAGAGCGCGTTCACCTAAAATAGTTCCCGGGCCATTTTTCTCGGCTGCTGTGATGGTGTACAGCCCAGAGGGACACCGTTTCTCAAAGAAATGTGCGTTCAAGCCGGTTCCACCCGGCCTGAGGTGGAGCCCAGAGTCAAAACACCAATCTCTCCTCACAAACTTAGAAAACATGGCATATGAACGCTTCATCCTCTGGACCCTTCCCCAGGCACCAGCCTCTTGGCTTCTCATTGAAGAAACCCCCTACTTTCTCCTCAGGCCTTGGTGTTGTCTAAGCTCTTATATGGCTCCCAATGGCCTTCTGGACAAGTGCTGCGGTGGTTACAGATGTGTGCAATGGAGGAACAGTGACAGAGAGAAAGTGAGCAAGGTGTACCTCTTCTCAGGACCCTCCTTGGTCCTCAGATCCGATCCCCTCTGAGCAAATGCCTCACTTTCCTCATTTCATGCCATTCCACCCCCTCATTTCCTCGTCTGTCCAAAACCATCTTTAACTGTCTGATGGGGAAGGATCTGACCTGACAGGACAATTAAATATTAATACCGTGATTGAAGAGCCTGTGTGCAAATCAATTAAAAATAGGACATGTGGAGCTGAGACGTTTTCAATCTATTTTTTTCTTTCTGTCAGGAAAGCTGTGGAGCTCAGACGCCGGTGCCCTGGGGCTGGGATGGATCCCAGAGAGCACCTACACCTTCTGCCGGTTGGGTACCCAGCCACCACCCTCCTCGCCTGGGGCAGGTGAAGGGGCTGATGTGGCCTTTCTCCTGCCAGGAGGACGAGCAGGGACTTGAGCGCAGATCACCCCCTCCGTCCGTCTCCTCCAGGACCAGATGCCGCTCTCTCTGGCTCCCATCCCGTGCCAGCTTTCATCAGATGTTTGGCATTATTTGCTAGTTTTGTTTACACCTTGTTCTAGAAGGTGAGGGAATACATTAAGGGCAGGAACTGTCCTCTTCATCTTTCCATGCAGATCCCCCACCCCCCAGTCCCTGGAATCTGGTGCACAACTAATAATTGTTTGTGAAAAGAATCAGGAGGGCAGAAATCTGCCACTTTGTTACTACTTCCCGTTTCCAGCGGTAAATCTGTTGCATAACAATTAAAAGCTCAATTCTTCTACTTTCTTCCAAGTCGACTTGAGGTGGCATATGAGTGACAATATAGCGTACTCTGAGAAAGTCCAGAACAAATGAGGATTTATTTCTGTAAAAAAGAAGAGAGGACAGCTCCTTCCAGACCCCTGACACAATGTGGTTCTTAGGTAGATGGACCCCAAAATAAATTCATCGCCAAATAAGATCAGAAAAGGCATCAAGATCCATTGCAAAATAAAGGCTCTGGGACATTCTGTGGTCAAGAAATCCACTTAACATCCTTTAATTTGGCATTTCCCAAATTTTGTTTTGTGGACATGTGTTAACATCCTGTAGAACCAGGCAAAGGCTGGCCCAGCAGATCTCTAAGTTCCCTTTCAGCTCAAGTATCCCATAGTTTTAGGTCTTTAAAAGGCAACAGTAGGAACAAGGAATTTGAAGTCAGAACACTTAAGCTTGATTTCAAGCACTGCCTCTCATTAACTGAAAAACCTGGATAAAGTCAGTCTCTCAGAACCTCAGTCTTCTTATCTGTGAAATGGGGATAATGATGGTATCTGTACCATTATGCTGCTTTGAGGATCACATTAGGTAACTAATGTATGCTAAAGCAATTTATAAACTGGACATGGCAGATATATATCAGCTATTACTATTATAAATTAAGAACGAAACAGAACTAGAAGTTGAACCTGAACAATTTCTTATCACCTAGTCACCTGCTGGAAACTGGTTTCCGACAGCCCTGACTGCTCTTAATACTTCGGAGTAAAGACACATATTTTTTTAAATGGAGCAAATCCCTTGAATTCTTTCTTTTTCTTTTTCAGATCAATACTTTCAACATCATTTCAATTTAGTATCTGTGCCAGGAAAGGAAAGAAATTAAAAACAAACAGTGATTTGTTCTTCTATGCAGTGACCCTCCAGTTGAGTGAGTTTGGGGCTTTTCATTCAATGCCAAATGCTGGTGGTCAAATTAAAAACAGAGTACAAGACAAAGAAGACACTGATAGAGAAGAAATTCATTGCAGAGAACCAAATTCCACTACAGCAAATTCAATACAGACAGTCCTAAGACACAGTTCTTCAGCGGGAAAAAAGTGTCCTGCTGCTTTCAGAACAGCTCTCTTCCCGGGTAGAAGGAATGTTGCTTTTTCACACCTCGTGCTGGTACCTGGTGAGAGTCATCCTGGCCCAGACAACACTTTCCTGTCTTCTGCACATAATAAATCGTATAAATTTATGCCATGAAAAAAAAAAATCACATCCCAAATTCTTCCACCTTGTTTGTTTATTTTCCTTCTTGGTCTTTACTCAAAACATGACTCTTGGCCAATTCAAACCTATTTGTGCAATGTGTTTAGTTTTTTAAAGAATTGTTTCTTTAATGATACAATGAAGTTGAAGGTCCAGTATTGAGTCTGCATGATGCAACTTTCTAACTGATTTTTTTCTGTGAGACTATTTCAGATTCTGATTGAATCACTGACTTAACATTGAAGGATATTCTCAGACGGGCTGGTTCTCAGCAGCAACTGGAATTCCTCAGAGAAAACGTTACAATTGTTAAGAAATGAAATAGCTCTCCTCCCAGGGCAAGATGTGGCCCTGCAGGTACAAAATGATGGCATCAGGATTGGGAAAAAATGGTTTCCTGCATTTTATTTGATTTATGGTGTAAAATCAAAAGCCCAGGTTCTGCATTTCTAAAATGTTCTGGTTGATGAAATTCTGCTCATAACTTTTTTTCCTTTCAATTTTATGAAAAATGTGATGCATTAGCACAGGGGAGAAAATGTAACCTCTCAATATTGCTGAAACCCAGGAAGGTTTCATTCAGCAGTGCCTGTTTTTGTGAACTTGGACAAATCTCTCCAAAATAGATAAGTTCCACTGGTAAACTGTTTAGAGATGAATTCTCTGAAAAAAAATGCAAGGATATTCTGCTGTTTCATCACTTGCTGATTTTCCCCCACTGAATTTCATATCCTATTTTTAAACTGTTTCACCTTAAGATGACAAAGCAGAGCTTTGAAAATAATATGGAGTCCATTATTTTAATTTGCTTATTAAAGTAACTTGTCTCTTAATTCGCATTAGATTCAAAAAAGAATGCTGGTATGTATGCTTAGTCCTTTATGTTTATTTTCCAGTCAATTCTTATGATTTTATAATATAATTTTTATTTTCCCATTTTTCAAACGAGGAACCTCAGTTTTTGAGAGTTTAACTCTTTAGCCCAAAGATGTGCGGTAACAACAGCCTTGGTATTGAACCCAGTGCTGTCTGATTCTACAGCCTATGTCCCCCCTCTGTACCTCATACTGACTTTCTCACAGCTAACAATACATCGAATTCTGGAACAGAAAGGAACCTCAGAGATCATTTGCAGAAAACTCCATTTTATGTGAGGAATTGGAGCCCAGAGACATGAAATGATTTGCTCAAATTCACGTAGTTATTTACGGGATAAGAGCCATTACTTCTCAGCACCTTCTGACTTTTCTTTCAGAATTTTTCTTGCACAGTAAGCACTCAGTGTGAGCTTTTGTTGGGATTTCCCTTCCCAAATGAAACTAGCTTTATTGTATTATATTATATACATATATATAATACATATATATACATACACACAAATGATAAAAACAGCATTCATGCTTGAGGATCTGTTTCTACACATAACATTTCTGATGCCAAATGTGTGGGTTTTCCACACCAAGCAATGCTCCAGTTCTCTGTGGAGACCAACAAGGTATCCTCCAATTTAATTCAATTCTGACACTAACTTCCTGGAGTGAGTGCAGACCCCAGAGGTCAAGGGCTCAGTCCCACCAGACTCCCCCCCATACCCCTGCTTCAAATGCTAGTCACAACTAGTAGGTCCCCAGGTTACCCGCACTTCTATCTGACTTGGCTACAAATCACGGGTTCCCATGACCCCTTCCTCCTCAGGTTTGAAAAATTTGCCGGTAATAAATGGCTCTCAGAACTCAGCGGAACAGTTTACTTACTATTACCAGTTTATTACAAGGCTATTACAAAGGATACAAATGAACATCCAGATGAAGAGATACATAGGGCAAGGTCTGGAAGGGTCCAGAACACAGGAGCTTCTTCTGACCCTACAGAGTTTGGGGTGTATCACCCTCCTGGCATATGGATGCTTCTGCAACCCAGAAGCTCTCTGAACCCCATTTTCTTTGGCCGTGTCGCACGGCTTGTGGGATCTTAGTTCCCCGACCACGGATTGAACCCGGGCCCCAGCAGTGAAAGCCAAGGCTTAACCACTGGACCGCCAGGGAATTCCCCTGGATCCCATTGTTTAGGATTTTTATGGAGGTTGTATTACTTATGCACAATTGATTAAATCATTGGCAATTGGTGATTAACTCAATTCCCAGCCCCTGTCTCCTCCTAGGAGGTTAGAGGTGAGCCAGTGATCTGTGAATCCTTCCAGCACACAGACCCTACACCTCTGATCCTTGTGACATGTTGGAAGAGAGCTTGCTGTGTGCATCCATTCTTCATCTCCTTCCCACAGCCTTCTCCTTGGGCAAGGATTTCTCTCCAGCTGTGAGCTTCTTATTCACTTACACTAATAGGTCCTTGTCACTCTGGTTGACAACTGTCCCCATCTCCTGCACTTTAATCCTCTAATCCAGTTATTTCTGTTTTAGGAGCATAAACAAAACTCTTCTGCTTTGCCCTTTTGGTTCCCCATTGCTTATGCTTCCCTATTCCTCCTTCCAGTTAAAGCAAGAGAAATCAGACCAGGATCTCAGCTCATGTTAATCCCTTTCCATTTTTGCAAAATCGACTAATGCTACACGAGCCCTCAGAAGCATTTTCTTCAGGGCTCCACCACTTTGAGAAGCAGCAAAGCTTGTCTTTGTGTTGTCCCTACCAGTGGTGTGCTGCTAAAATACATACATAGGGAAAGAAACAAACAAATAACCCTGATTTGTAGCTTTTGCTGATTTCCAGTTTCTGTGGTGTAAATACTCCCCTCGTGACAGATTTCGAGCAACCAGTGGTTTTATAACCTTTACCACCAGCCTGAAAATTTCCTGAGTATTTAACAATTAGCTTTTGAGAGCATATAAGGGCTGGCTCCAGCACATCACTGGCAGGGCTGCCCTCCAATTCTCCAGGGCACCCCAGTGAATGCTCACCTTGTTCTCCTTGCATTGTCATTGACTGACACAATTCTATCATTACTGAGCACTCACCATGGCCCACACTCTCCTGGGGACATTGTGTACCTGATCTCATTTAATCCTCACAAAATCAACTATCCCTAGCTCCACTTCGTATGTCATGGTTACTGCTGGGAGAATATCACCCTCCACTTGGCCTGAGTGAGAAGTGAACATAGGACACTACACCTGTTAGGTAAAGCAGCACACCCCTCACAGAAATATATTTTTTAACAAATGAGTTCTTTTAAACATAATGTTTTTCCATTACAAAAGTAATGAGCCACTTTGTAAAGAAAATTGGAAAGCAACTATTCATTCTCATATATTTTAAGAATTATTTGGTGTCATGATAGTGTTCATGATACATTGCATTTTAAATGTGGGATATAGTACAGTAGCATGCAATATGATACCAATTCTGTAAAAAAAAAAAAAAAAAAATATATATATATATATATATATATATATATATATATATATATATATATATAAACGAAATACCAGAAATAAAGAAAAAAGAAAAAATGTCTTAACAGTAGTCATCTCTGAACAGTGGGAAGTAAAGATTTTTCTTATTTTCTTTTTTACAGTTTCTGTATTTTCCATAATTAATGCATCAACATGTATCACAATTTTAATGAGAAAAATATAATACGTATGATTTTAATTTGGACAATATAAAAATGAAATGAATTGAGACAATTGTTCTCTTCTGACTTGAAAATCTTTCCATTCTGATTTAAGGTAATGTTTTTGCAAGAGACTTAATTTAAAAGAAATAGCACCAATGAGCATGGGCTCTGTAGTTCTCTGCCCAGGGAGGTATCGGGGACTCTCTCTAGGCCTTAACCTCAAGGAACTCTCCCATGTGCCTTTTTATATTATCTCTAATTTTCACAAAAACCCTGAAAGATGAATATGGTTAATCCCATGTTAGAAATGATGAAACTAAGAAACTCATTCTCCACGAGGACAGGTGTTGTCTCAAATATCATGTCGCCACAGAAAGCATCTTTGTATGGGAGGCCTAATGGTCAAGAGCATGGCCTTCCACCAGGCAGCGTCAAGTTCTAGGCCCGGCACTGGTACTCTCGGGTATGTCTCCATGGGCAAGATGTTGAACTAAGCTTCCGTTTCTCATAAAATAAAGATTAAAAGATAATTTCCCTTAAAGGGTTGTTGTGAGAATTAAATGACATATTGTTCAAAGCCCTTAGCACGATGGTTAGCTAGGTTAGCTACAGGCTGTCGCAGCACTGAGGTTGGAACATGGATATATCTGGCTACAAAGTCCACAGTCTCCACTCTGCAAAACTTCTTTTCTCCAGCAGGACTCCTCTTCTCTGTGAGGGTTTTGTTTTTTTTCATCCAGGTCAGGGAACTTTGCCTTGCTTCCAGCATAGCAACCCCAACCATCACCAGGCCCTATTTTTGTCTATGTGAGGTAAGGTGTTTGCCGGGGACCTGGGGCGGGGGGCTGGGGGCTGGGAACCTGGGGAGCTGGGAAGCTGGGGAGCTGGGGAGCTGGGGAGCTGGGGAGCTGGGGACTGGGGAGCTGGGGAGCTGGGGACTGGGGAGCTGGGGAGCTGGGGACTGGGGAGTTGGGGACTGGGGGCTGGGGAGCTGGGGAGCTGGGGATTGGGGGCTGGGGAGCTGGGGACTGGGGAGCTGGGGAGCTGGGGACTGGGGACCTGGGGAGCTGGGGACTGGGGAGCTGGGGAGCTGGGGGCTGGGGAGCTGGGGACTGGGGGCTGGGGAGCTGGGGAGCTGGGGTCTGGGGAGCTGGGGACTGGGGAGCTGGGGAGCTGGGGACTGGGGAGCTGGGGAGCTGGGGGCTGGGGAGCTGGGGAGCTGGGGAGCTGGGGAGCTGGGGGCTGGGGAGCTGGGGAGCTGGGGGGCTGGGGAGCTGGGGAGCTGGGGAGCTGGGGGCTGGGGAGCTGGGGAGCTGGGGGGCTGGGGAGCTGGGGAGCTGGGGGGCTGGGGAGCTGGGGAGCTGGGGGGCTGGGGAGCTGGGGAGCTGGGGGCTGGGGAGCTTGGGCCTGGGGAGCTGGGGAGCTGGGGGGCTGGGGAGCTGGGGAGCTGGGGAGCTGGGGGCTGGGGAGCTGGAGAGCTGGGGGGCTGGGGAGCTGGGGAGCTGGGGAGCTGGGGGCTGGGGAGCTTGGGGCTGGGGAGCTGGGGAGCTGGGGGGCTGGGGAGCTGGGGAGCTGGGGAGCTTGGGGCTGGGGAGCTGGAGAGCTGGGGAGCTGGGGAGCTGGGGACTGGGGAGCTGGGGAGCTGGGGGGCTGGGGAGCTAGGGAGCTGGGGGCTGGGGAGCTTGGGGCTGGGGAGCTGGGGAGCTGGGGGGCTGGGGAGCTGGGGGCTGGGGAGCTGGAGAGCTGGAGGGCTGGGGAGCTGGGGAGCTGGGGAGCCGGGGGCTGGGGAGCTTGGGGCTGGGGAGCTGGAGAGCTGGGGGGCTGGGGAGCTGGCGAGCTGGGGAGCCAGGGGCTGGGGAGCTTGGGGCTGGGGAGCTGGGGAGCTGGGGGGCTGGGGAGCTGGGGAGCTGGGGAGCTTGGGGCTGGGGAGCTGGAGAGCTGGGGGGCTGGGGAGCTGGGGAGCTTGGGGCTGGGGAGCTGGAGAGCTGGGGGGCTGGGGAGCTGGGGGCTGGGAGCTGAGGAGCTGGGGGCTGGGGGGCTGGGGAGCTGGGGAGCTGGGGGCTGGGGAGCTGGGGGCTGGGAGCTGAGGAGCTGGGGGCTGGGGGGCTGGGGAGCTGGGGGCTGGGGATCTGGGAGCTGGGGGCCTGGGGAGCTGGAGAGCTGGGGAGCTGGGGAGCTGGGGACTGGGGAGCTGTGGACTGGGGAGCTGGGGAGCTGGGGACTGGGGGCTGGGGAGCTGGGGAGCTGGGGAACTGGGGGCTGGGGACTGGGGAGCTGGGGAGCTGGGGAGCTGGGGAGCTGGGGAGCTGGGGGGCTGGGGCGCTGGGGAGCTGGGGGGCTGGGGAGCTGGGGAGCTGGGAGCTGGGGATGGGGGAGCTGGGGGGCTGGGGAGCTGGGGAGCTGGGGAGCTGGGGAGCTGGGGAGATGGGGGGCTGGGGAGCTGGGGAGCTGGGAGCTGGGGAGAAGGGGAGCTGGGGAGCTGGGGAGCTGGGAGCTGGGGACTGGGGAGCTGGGGACTGGGGAGCTGGGGACCTGGGAGCTGGGGACTGGGGAGCTGGGGACTGGGGAGCTGGGGAGCTGGGAGCTGGGGACTGGGGAGCTGCGGAGCTGGGGAGCTGGGGAGCTGGGGAGCTGGGGGTCTGGGGAGCTGGGGGGCTGGGGAGCTGGGGAGCTGGGAGCTGGGGACCGGGGAGCTGGGGGGCTGGGGAGCTGGGAGGTGGGGAGCTGGGAGCTGGGGAGCTGGGGAGCTGGGGAGCTGGGAGCTGGGGACCGGGGAGCTGGGGACTGGGGAGCTAGGGAGCTGGGAGCTGGGGAGAAGGGGAGCTGGGGAGCTGGGGAGCTGGGAGCTGGGGACTGGGGAGCTGGGGACTGGGGAGCTGGGGAGCTGGGAGCTGGGGACTGGGGAGCTGGGGACTGGGGAGCTGGGGAGCTGGGAGCTGGGGACTGGGGAGCTGGGGAGCTGGGGGGCTGGGGAGCTGGGGAGCTGGGGGGCTGGGGGGCTGGGGAGCTGGGGAGCTGGGGAGCTGGGGAGCTGGGGGCTGGGGAGCTGGAGAGCTGGGGGGCTGGGGAGCTGGGGAGCTGGGGAGCTGGGGAGCTGGGAGCTGGGGAGCTCGGGAGCTGGGGACCGGGGAGCTGGGGACCGGGGAGCTGGGGACCGGGGAGCTGGGGACTGGGGAGCTGGGGAGCTGGGGACTGGGGAGCTGGGGAGCTGGGGAGCTGGGGGCTGGGGAGCTGGGGACTGGGGAGCTGGGGAGCTGGGAGCTGGGGAATGGGGAGCTGGGGAGCTGGGGGGCTGGGGAGCTGGGGAGCTGGGAGCTGGGGAGCTTGGGGCTGGGGACTGGGGAGCTGGGGACTGGGGAGCTGGGGAGCTGGGGAGCTGGGGGCTGGGGAGCTGGAGAGCTGCGGGGCTGGGGAGCTGGGGAGCTGGGGAGCTGGGGGCTGGGGAGCTGGGGAGGTGGGAGCTGGGGATGGGGGAGCTGGGGAACTGGGGGCTGGGGACTGGGGAGCTGGGGAGCTGGGGAGCTGGGGAGCTGGGGAGCTGGGGGGCTGGGGGGCTGGGGAGCTGGGGGGCTGGGGGGCTGGGGGGCTGGGGGGCTGGGGAGCTGGGGGGCTGGGGAGCTGGGGAGCTGGGAGCTGGGGATGGGGGAGCTGGGGGGCTGGGGAGCTGGGGAGCTGGGGAGCTGGGGAGCTGGGGAGATGGGGGGCTGGGGAGCTGGGGAGCTGGGAGCTGGGGAGAAGGGGAGCTGGGGAGCTGGGAGCTGGGGACTGGGGAGCTGGGGACTGGGGAGCTGGGGAGCTGGGAGCTGGGGACTGGGGAGCTGGGGACTGGGGAGCTGGGGAGCTGGGAGCTGGGGACTGGGGAGCTGGGGAGCTGGGGAGCTGGGGAGCTGGGGAGCTGGGGAGCTGGGGGTCTGGGGAGCTGGGGAGCTGGGAGCTGGGGAGCTGGGAGCTGGGGACCGGGGAGCTGGGGGGCTGGGAGCTGGGGAGCTGGGAGCTGGGGACTGGGGAGCTGGGGAGCTGGGGAGCTGGGGAGCTGGGGAGCTGGGGGTCTGGGGAGCTGGGGGGCTGGGGAGCTGGGGAGCTGGGAGCTGGGGACCGGGGAGCTGGGGGGCTGGGAGCTGAGGAGCTGGGGGCTGGGGGGCTGGGGAGCTGGGGGCTGGGGAGCTGGGGGCTGGGGATCTGGGAGCTGGGGGCCTGGGGAGCTGGAGAGCTGGGGAGCTGGGGAGCTGGGGACTGGGGAGCTGTGGACTGGGGACCTGGGGAGCTGGGGACTGGGGGCTGGGGAGCTGGGGAGCTGGGTAACTGGGGGCTGGGGACTGGGGAGCTGGGGAGCTGGGGAGCTGGGGAGCTGGGGAGCTGGGGAGCTGGGGGGATGGGGCGCTGGGGAGCTGGGGGGCTGGGGCGCTGGGGAGCTGGGGGGCTGGGGAGCTGGGGAGCTGGGGGGCTGGGGAGCTGGGGAGCTGGGAGCTGGGGATGGGGGAGCTGGGGGGCTGGGGAGCTGGGGAGCTGGGGAGCTGGGGAGCTGGGGAGATGGGGGGCTGGGGAGCTGGGGAGCTGGGAGCTGGGAGAAGGGGAGCTGGGGAGCTGGGGAGCTGGGAGCTGGGGACTGGGGAGCTGGGGACTGGGGAGCTGGGGAGCTGGGAGCTGGGGACTGGGGAGCTGGGGACTGGGGAGCTGGGGAGCTGGGAGCTGGGGACTGGGGAGCTGGGGAGCTGGGGAGCTGGGGAGCTGGGGAGCTGGGGGTCTGGGGAGCTGGGGGGCTGGGGAGCTGGGGAGCTGGGAGCTGGGGACCGGGGAGCTGGGGGGCTGGGGAGCTGGGAGGTGGGGAGGTGGGAGCTGGGGAGCTGGGGAGCTGGGGAGCTGGGAGCTGGGGACCGGGGAGCTGGGGACTGGGGAGCTGGGGGGCTGGGGACCTGGGGAGCTGGGAGCTGGGGACTGGGGAGCTGGGGAGCTGGGGAGCTGGGGAGCTGGGGGGCTGGGAGCTGGGGAGAAGGGGAGCTGGGGAGCTGGGGAGCTGGGAGCTGGGGACTGGGGAGCTGGGGACTGGGGAGCTGGGGAGCTGGGAGCTGGGGACTGGGGAGCTGGGGATTGGGGAGCTGGGGAGCTGGGAGCTGGGGACTGGGGAGCTGGGGAGCTGGGGGGCTGGGGAGCTGGGGAGCTGGGGGGCTGGGGGGCTGGGGAGCTGGGGAGCTGGGGAGCTGGGGAGCTGGGGGCTGGGGAGCTTGGGGCTGGGGAGCTGGGGAGCTGGGGGGCTGGGGAGCTGGGGAGCTGGGGAGCTGGGGGCTGGGGAGCTGGAGAGCTGGGGGGCTGGGGAGCTGGGGAGCTGGGGAGCTGGGGAGCTGGGAGCTGGGGGGCTCGGGAGCTGGGGACCGGGGAGCTGGGGACCGGGGAGCTGGGGACCGGGGAGCTGGGGACTGGGGAGCTGGGGAGCTGGGAGCTGGGGAATGGGGAGCTGGGGAGCTGGGGGGCTGGGGAGCTGGGGAGCTGGGAGCTGGGGAGCTTGGGGCTGGGGACTGGGGAGCTGGGGACTGGGGAGCTGGGGAGCTGGGGAGCTGGGGGCTGGGGAGCTGGAGAGCTGGGGGGCTGGGGAGCTGGGGAGCTGGGGAGCTGGGGGCTGGGGAGCTGGGGAGCTGGGAGCTGGGGATGGGGGAGCTGGGGGGCTGGGGAGCTGGGGAGCTGGGGAGCTGGGGAGCTGGGGAGCTGGGGAGATGGGGGGCTGGGGAGCTGGGGAGCTGGGAGCTGGGGAGAATGGGAGCTGGGGAGCTGGGGAGCTGGGAGCTGGGGACTGGGGAGCTGGGGACTGGGGAGCTGGGGAGCTGGGAGCTGGGGACTGGGGAGCTGGGGAGCTGGGAGCTGGGGACTGGGGAGCTGCGGAGCTGGGGAGCTGGGGGTCTGGGGAGCTGGGGGGCTGGGGAGCTGGGGAGCTGGGAGCTGGGGACCGGGGAGCTGGGGGCTGGGGAGCTTGGGGCTGGGGTGCTGGGGAGCTGGGGAGCTGGGGAGCTTGGGGCTGGGGAGCTGGGGAGCTTGGGGCTGGGGAGCTGGGGAGCTGGGGGGCTGGGGAGCTGGGGAGCTGGGGAGCTGGGGGCTGGGGGGCGGGGGAGCTGGGGAGCTTGGGGCTGGGGAGCTGGAGAGCTGGGGGGCTGGGGAGCTGGAGAGCTGGGGGGCTGGGGAGCTGGGGAGCTGGGGGCTGGGGAGCTGGGGGCTGGGAGCTGAGGAGCTGGGGGCTGGGGGGCTGGGGAGCTGGGGGCTGGGGATCTGGGAGCTGGGGGCCTGGGGAGCTGGAGAGCTGGGGAGCTGGGGAGCTGGGGACTGGGGAGCTGGGGAGCTGGGGAGCTGGGGAGCTGGGGAGCTGGGGGCTGGGGAGCTGGGGACTGGGGGCTGGGGAGCTGGGTACTGGGGAGCTGGGGAGCTGGGGAGCTGGGGAACTGGGGGCTGGGGACTGGGGAGCTGGGGAGCTGGGGAGCTGGGGAGCTGGGGAGCTGGGGATTGGGGATCTGGGGAGCTGGGGAGCTGGGGATTGTGGAGCTGGCGAGCTGGGAGCTGGCGAGCTGGGGAGCTGGTGGCTGGTGGCTGGGGTCAGCCTTCTCTTCAGCCTTGTGGTCTCCCAGGAAACTGGGGGCTCAAGATCCTTCTGCCTGCCAGGTGGATGGAGGACAGGACCAGCTCTCTCTGTCCCTATAGGAACTCCTTTCTGTCTCCAGGTCGAGTCTCCTCCTTGCTGACCAAGCATCTTGAGCAGCTGGATTTCAGCTGAGTCCTTTCCTCTGGGGGAATCTCTGCCAAGCTGTCAGGACCTGAACTTCCGTGTTTACCCTTTCCCTGTTACACCTTCCTCAGGCAGGTGGCCTCGCACCAGAGAATGTCAGAGCGCTGGCTGGGAACACGCCCTCCCGCTAGCGAGCAGGCAGCTCCCATGCTCTTTAGTCTTCGGAGCAGCCCTGCCAATTAGCTTGTACTCTGCCCACTTGCCCAGGGCTAGAAGGGAAGCAGGCCACGCTAAGCAAAACCAGACAATGGGCTCCCAGGACACCGAGGGCGCGGGAGCACCTGCTGTCCTCTTCTCTGGGCTGAGGTCGGGGTGGGGTTGGAGGGGGGCTTGCAGGGAGGGGGTCCAGCTGTGCACTCGCCCCAGGAAGTTCTTCCTCCACATTCCAGATGGGGCTCCAAGGGGGCCGCCCAGAGGAACGGGGTGGGAAGGGGATCTCTCCGGGCCCGGGGGTGTTGGCACTCACACCTGGGGGCAGTCACATTTCTGTTCAGCCGGGAAGAATGCCTTTAGAGCAGGGCTATGGCTTCTCCATCTCTGTGTCCTGTGGGGTCCCCAAGACTGCGCTGGCCACTGAGACGGTGCAGGTGGAGGGCAGTGTGTGCGATGGTTGAGGTCGAGGACTGTGTGAGGGAAGCAGGTGTGGGCTCTCGTCCCACCTCCCTTGCTCGCCCACCCTGTAACCTCAGCTACTTGGCTTCTCAGCCAAGGTTCCTTTCTCGAAAAAGCAGGGAGGATAAAAATGTCTACCTCACAGTGTTACTGTGAGGATGAAAAGCAATCCAATGTGGGAACACTTGGCACATAGAAAGCACTCAATAAATTGTGGCCATTTCATTTACAGAATCCATGTAGTCTCTGTTTATAGATTTACTGGACTCGCTCCCGGGATGAAGAAAAACGTAAGCCTTACCAAGGTAATATTTTATCTCCGAGGGTAACTAAAGCACCAGAAGTCAGAAGACAAAGATAAACAGGAAGATGTAGTGAACATTCTCAGAGAACCCTCAGGTGTCACACACTGGGCTAGGTGTCTTACATGTGATATCTCAGTTTACATGGCAGGTAATATTTCTGAAAGATCAGGCAGCTAAAAGTCAGACAGCTTGCTGCCACATTAAAGAAACAAAAGAAATGTTCGTACTGGAATGCCTGCTGTGTCAAGACACCTAATTAGAAAACAACGTCATAGTGAATAGTAGAGTGGGACGTCCCTGGTGGCGCAGTGGATAAGAGTCCACCTGCCAATGCAGGGGAAATGGGTTCGAGCCCTGGTCCGGGAAGATTCCACATGCCACGGACCAACTAAGCCCATGCGCCACAACTACTGAGCCTGCGCTCTAGAGCCCGAGAGCCACAACTACTGAGCCCGTGTGCCACAACTACTGAAGCCCACGCGCCTAGAGCCCGTGCTCCACAACAAGAGAAGCCACTACAGTGAGAAGCCCGTGCACCACAATGAAGAGTAGCCCCCACTCGCCTCAACTAGAGAAAGCTCACATGCAGCAACAAAGACCCAATGCAGCCAAAAATAAATGAATAAATTTTTTAAAAAATTTGTTTAAAAAAAAAATAGTAGAGCAAGTCTCCAGCTCTGCCAGAGGAGCTAAAATAAATGTGCCAACAGGGGAGTCACAGAGTAAAGTCAATTATCATCCTGGTGATTCCGCTGATTCCACATGCACGACTCGGAGGTTTGACAGAACTGGGCATGTGTTGGGTCTTGGTGTCATGCTAAACGGTAGTGCTTCCAAACACACTTATATCGCCGAGAGAATCCTATTCCAATCGGAGATCTTCACGTCCATTGAACTTGTCTAGTTATAAAGAAACATCATGGTAACTCAGACCACCAAAATAAAACGCTTTGACAATGACGAAGCAACAACGGGATGTTGGATTTATAGAGAGATTTTTATTTCCAGCTCATCGAGACATTTTACAAAAGCAAGGTAATCATTTCACAAAGATTATCTTCACCTTCCATATTGGGACTCAGAGACATATTCTTTCAAAGACAGTGCTGGTATCATTCATTCATTCATTCATTCCATCTCTCACTTATTTTTCCATTCATTCAACCACGTGAGTTGAGTGCCGTTTCATAATGGGTAGAGGTAGGGTGACATAAAATGCCAAATAAGAAATGGTACAGTCCTTTAGGCACAAAGCCTGTGAGGGAATAACCCAGTGGCAAAGACTGGCAGTTTTGCAAACAACTGTAAGCCGGGTTCATGCCAGGATGGGATGTCTGTGCTAAGAATTCTGACATTTAGCGTGCAGGTGATAATGGCACTGTTGAAGGATTGTGGGCCTGAGTGTGAGCGCTCTAGGAGCAAATGGTGTGCAGGATGGAGGAGAGGCAAGGAAGCCAGTTAGGAGGTGAGTGCCGTCATGCTTCATGGCTCTACTCCCACTGATGACTGCCTCATTGTCAGTTCCCTCCTCCACCCATGGCATCCAGGCCTTTCCTCCACCTCTTGGCTGGAACTATGTTTCCTGTGTCATGAATGAACCTCTCCTGGCCAAAGCCCAAAAAATACTTTCCCAGTTTTAGCTTATCAGATCTCTCTACCCTACTTGCATGGTTAGCCACTAACTATAGCTGGAAACGTTTCTCCGAGCACAGCCTCTTGCTGCTTTATCTCCTGCTTCTCCCGGGGGCTGCTGCTCTGGTTCAGGTTTTTCATGACTTGCCCGTCCACAAGGCCTGGTGTTTGTGAGTCGCATCTAACACTCTCCCTGGGGAATGTCTTGCTCATATTTGCAACTTCTGCAGCTAAAATCCCTCCTCTGTGGATAATCTGTTAATAAAGAGAATCTGAAAATGAGGACTCTCTGAGGGAAATTTTTATCACACAGGTGCTCTCAGCATTATATTATCATGAATCCATCTCTACTTATCTATCTTAAGATGAAGATTTGGGGTCAGATAGACAACGTCCTCCTCCACTTTGCCCTTGTCAAGCTGTACTGGGGCCTATTGGTGCCTACCATTGAACTAGTAGATTGAGTAGTTAAGAAGGGCAGGATGCAGAAGGAGACTTTCTTTCTGAAAGTCTTTAGAGAAAGATCTAATCTTCTGGGTGACTTTTTGCTGAATGAAGGTCATTTAAACATCATCTCTGGTGTTTTAAATCTATTTCTGGTCCCTCAAGAGATGTTCTGCTTCTCTCTGGTCTCCATAGTGAATTGTTGACTGAAATACGAAGGGAAGCTCCATGGGGGTTGGAACCTCACTTTGTTCATTGCTGTTTGCCTGGGACCTAGAAAAGCACCTGGTACAGACTAGGGACTCATAATTAGGTGCAGAGTGTTTCGTGTTTGGGGAGATGCAAGTGGTCCCCACGTGTTCATGGTTTGTCAACACAAAGGAAATAACAATAACACAAACTTTGGGTAAACTGTTGAGATCATGGATTAAGAGAATTTACAAGAGGTCACTTTAGGATTTATCAGCTTCAAATCTTATGTAAACTTATTATGGCCTCCAAGAAACTTGAATCTTTGTGGGAGGCCCAGGATTTGGCAGTTACAACCACGAATGGGGTAAGACCTTGGGACCTAATCAACCAGGCATGAACTGGCCAAGTGTAAACACGGAAGCTCAAATCGAGACAGACACCTTTCTTCTTTCAGCCCTTTGACCTCAGTGCAAATGTGTTAAAATTCGTAGATCACAGGCTTCTCTCTGGTTGGATTTTGGTCATGTCTTCTCATAGAGTTTAGTTTATTTTAAAGCCTCAAAAAAAAAAAAAAGTAATCTTCGAATAAAGGCTTTCCACCTGAGACTGTTTGTGGTCTGCTCTGACAGGTAGGGTCCCAGGCAACCTGCTTACCAATCTGAACCTACTGGACAGTACAATGAATGGAGTTTATTCCCTTTGAATTAGTGCCCTATCAGTTTGCTAAACATGTTACCCAAATGCTGTGCTTGTTTCCTTCCTGGTGAGGGTCAGCTTGAAATTCCCAGGGCTGCTTGGCCTGATTCCAGGCCCATGGAGAACTGATATCTTCTTGATCCACTTGTTCAGGAATCTCTCATGAACAGTAGGTAAGATGGTCTGTTGTCCCCAGGTTGAACTTTTCTCAACCTTTCATTCTGTAGCTTGAAATCAGTTTTTGGATTTGGCTGCTTATATTCAAAATAGAAACCTGATAACTGATTCTTTTTTTTTTTTTTTTGCTTGTGGCTTTTTTTCAAGTTTATTTATTTATTTATTTATTTTTGGCTGTGTCGGGTCTTAGTGTCTGTGCGAGGGCTTTCTCCAGTTGCGGCAAGCGGGGACCACTCTTCATTGCGGTGCGCGGGCCTCTCACTATCGCGGCCTCTCTTGTTGTGGAGCACAGGCTCCAGACGCGCAGGCTCAGTACTTGTGGCTCACGGGCCTAGTTGCTCCGCGGCATGTGGGATCTTCCCAGACCAGGGCTCGAACCCGTGTCCCCCGCACTGGCAGGCAGATTCTCAACCCCTGCGCCACCAGGGAAGCCCCTGATAACTGATTCTTATAATGAACCAGCATTTTACACCACCTTCAGAGTTGGAGTCAGTTAAGTATTGTTTCTGGAAAACACACACAGTTTTCTTTTTTCAGTCAAGGAGTGGTGCCGGATCGAGCAATGTTATGTTTCATGCCCTTTGCTAAAAATATGTGCTGATTTATGGCCCCTTTTTGATCCTGGCAGAGAATGCCTGCATTCCCACCTGCTGTTGAGAACAGAAAAGAGAGCTCTCTCTTTTGCACTGGTGATCAGGAACCAATTGTGCAGCTTCTACCTCTCTACCTTCTGGTAGAAAGGCTTAGCAACAATTGCTGCTAAGCCCAAATCATTTTTGGCATATGTTCTTTAAAAACATAATGTATCTATTTACAACTCCAGATAGCAGGTGAGCTCATTCAATTTCCTAGAGTTTCATTTTGTAGTAGGAAAGAATCTTTGTATTCTATTACAAGTTAATCACTAAAGGGGTGTTGCCTGTAAGCTTAAATTATACATAATGGCCTATCTCTGGGAGCCCTGCCTCCCAGGTAATGAGCATTAAGCTAAAATACCATCATTTAGCTCACCTGAAACATCCTGACCAGGCCCACCTGTGAATGACTGCAGGCAGGAAGAAATGAACACATCCCCTCTGGAGGCTGACCGGAACCAGGAAATGTTTGGCTTTACTCCCTCCCCTTTTAGTATAAAAGAAGCCTGAATTCTAACTCAGGTAAGGTGGTTCTATGGGGTACAAGCCCACCATCTTCTCGGTCTGCTGGCTTTCCAAATAAAGTCGCAATTCCTTGCCCTAACAACTTGTCTCTCGAGTTTTTGGCATGTTGTGTGGTGAGCAGTACAAGCTTGGGCTCAGTAACAGTTTTTGGTGGGCAGCTGGCCCCAGTTGGGGAATTTTGGGGTAAGGTTCTAGCAGCTGCCAGGACCACTTGTCCTGAGGACCTGCCCTTCCAAGTTCCCCGAAGCAGCACCCGCTGCCCCAGAGCTTGGCAGTTGGATCAAGGAATCAACGTGTAAGAACCAACAGGCTCCATGCAGTAGGGTAAGTCGCTCCGGTGTGTGCAGCTGGAAACTGTATTTTCTCTCTGTTTGGGGCTTTTGCTCCAGAATAAGCAAGTTTGTTTTGTATTTGAGTGGGGTACCCTGTTGGAAAGAGGGAGGGGTTGTTGGACTTTTACCTGATTTGTGAACCAGTTCATTTCTTTGGATGCTAGCATTTGTGTGTGCTGTTTGCGTTTTGTCTTGTATTCCTGTCTCTTAAAAAATGGGGACTATTTCAACTATCCCTAAAAAGTCCTCTGAGGCCCATTTTGCATAAGTGATCTGATTACAGCCATGAATCCACGAGTGAGAAGATACTATTTTATTGTAGGTGCTATTTTATTGTAACAATGTGTTGCCACAGTACCTGTCAGGACCTCCAAAGGGGTTTAGGCAGGATTATCTTGGGACCCTGTGCACCATGTACTGCTACCCTTGCTGTGTTAATTACATCGTTTGCAGTCTCCTGTGTCGGTGGTATACGTAAAACCCCAAGACCAAACTTGAGGGTTTATTTAGGATTTTCTGTTTTGTTCTTTGGGTTGTTCATTTCAGTTTGTTTGGTACTGTTTCTCCATTTACAGCCAAATCAGTTTTGTGATATTTAAAACTTTTACTGATGCCAAATGGGGGAAAGGAACAAAAAAGAAAAAACCTGTCTATGGGGCATTCCCTGGGAGAAGAGAAAAGTTCTACTTGGTTCCTAAAATCACCAAAAGCCCTAGCCCAGAATTCAGCCTGGTTGGTTGATGCCAAGGCAAAAGGGCATCCTTTTTAATGGTTAGAGATGATCAATTGCTATTTATGGTTTTACAGTGGCTTTTGAATGACTCTATAGCTGTTTTCTGAAGAAGTGGGGAAGAATGACGAAGTCCTTTAAATGCAAGCATTTGTGCTACTACCTCAGGGAAAATAAGAAAAGGAAGGGAATGAAGGTGAGGATATGTTGCTTCAAACCTTAATTCCTCTACCTGGGCTAGCTGTCTTAGTCGCTCTGATATATCCACTCCTTCCCCCACCTTCCATTCATATCTAGCCCCAGTTCCTGACACTGGGGCTCAGGCCTGCCCCTCCTTATAGGGACCAATTAGAAAATCCTGTGTTCGTTCCTGGGTCACAGGGATTTGGTCTGGTATCGCCATCTAAGTCCTGACAAGGCACCCAATTTGGGCCAGGAGCCACTCTGGGGCAGAGCAATTTCCTTTATGTCTTTATCTCATGGGAGGCTAAATGCAAATGACCAGCCGCCTGGGTTTCTCAGACTTGTTTAATTGGGAAGATCGCAACCCTCCTTACAGGAGGATCTTCTAGACTTGAAGCTTATTTGGCAGTACCCATAGCTGAATCAAACTGGGACCCCAATAAGGGAGGAACACCATTATTAGGGCACTGCTTATTTGTGCATCTTGATAGGGCTTGGAAAAGGGGAACCAAAGCAAAAGAGTTTGAACAAAATTCAAGAAATTCAGCAAAAAAACAAATGAAGACCCTTCTGAATTTTTGGAAAAGATTTATTAGGCCTACAGACAGTATACTAATGCAGATCCTGAGACCCCTGAAAATATTAGAATGGTAAACTTGACCTTTATGGGCAAAGTGCCTCAGATATCAGGAGAAAGTGGCAAAGATTAGATGATGCATTTGGAATGAATCCTTCTCAATGGGTAGATGTTGCTTTTAAAGTGTTCAACAGGGAACAGCGACAGAAGGAAGATGCAAAGCGAAATGCCACTTTTTGGGCAGCGGCACTGGATTCCCGGAAGGTGAGTAACCCCGAGAGAGAAGTCACCATTGGGGAAGGAACAATGTGCTGCCATAAGGAGGACGAACATTGGAAAATAGATTGCCTAGACTAAAACATAAGAAGAAAAACAATAAAAGTTGAGAGCCTCTCATATGGTAGAAAGAGAGGATCACTCTGATGAATGAAGAGGCCCAGGGGCTCCCTTGGACTTGAGGCACCTAATTCCCCACAGGAGCCCCAGGTGAAAACTGACAGTGAGGAATGAGCTGATGAACAGTCTGATGGACCTCACCCTGAAGTTGTTCACCAGAACAGCTTGACATCAGAGTCCCACCAGAACATGAATTAAGCCTACAGATGGCGCTCGTATTTAGGTTACTCTGTGGCTTCAATTTCTACTGGAAAGAGTGTCCACTTTCTTACTGGTGCTCCTCGGGTGAATTATGCTAGCCAGATAGTACTACACAGTGTTCATGAGAATGACAGTGTCAGTTACTCAGTCTCACAGAGGTGACCAGATCGGCTATATTGGTAGTGTGCTGTGTTCAGTCGATGTGGATAGAGACACCATTACAGATGTGCTCTTGATAGGTGTGCCTATGCACATGAATGACCTAAAGAAAGAGAAAGGAAGAATCTACCTGTTTACTATCACAATGGGTGTTTTGAATTGGCACCAATTTGTGGAAGACCTCGAGGGTGTTGAAAATGCTCAGTTTGGTTCAGCCATTGCAGCTCTTTCAGACATCAACATGGATGGCTTTAAT
This sequence comes from Balaenoptera acutorostrata, assembly GCF_949987535.1. Taxonomy (NCBI): domain Eukaryota; kingdom Metazoa; phylum Chordata; class Mammalia; order Artiodactyla; family Balaenopteridae; genus Balaenoptera; species Balaenoptera acutorostrata. The sequence goes on from NC_080064.1 coordinate 146,532,112, forward strand.
GATGTGATCGTTGATTCACCTTTGGAAAATCAGCACTCTGGAGCTGTGTACATCTACAGTGGTCATAAGGGCACCATTCACATGAGGTATTCCCAGAAAATCCTGGGATCCAATGGAGCCTTTAGAAGCCATATTCAGTACTTTTGGAGATCCCTGGATGGCTATGGAGATTTAAATGGGGATTCCATCACTGATGTGTCCATTGGTGCCCTTGGACAGGTTGTTCAGCTCTGGTCACAAGTATTGCTGATGTATCTGCGGATGTTTCATTCGCACCAGAAAAAAATCACTTGGCTCAACAAGAATTCTGAGATGAACCTCAAACTCCGCTTCAGTGTGAGTTTAGACCTACTAAGCAAGACCTACTAAGCAAAACAATCAAGTGGCCATTGTACATAACATCACAATTGATGCAGACCAATAATCATCCAGAGTAACCTCCAGGGGTTTATTTAAAGAAAATAATGAAAGGTGCTTGCAGAAGACCATGACTTGTGCTAAAAATAACACAATGACTACTGTCAGACCTCCCCAGATGGGGATTCAACACAGGAGCACCTGTCCTACCAGGGACTGGAAAATAGACTTTACTCAAATGCCTCGAGTTGCAGGAAATTTTAGATAATCTGCTAGTGTTTATCTTTTTCAGGATGAGTGGAAACATATTCCACCTGGACAGAAAGTCTTGAAGTGGTTAAAGCCCTCCTTAAGGAAATTATCCCCTGATTTGGATTAAGGCATTGAAACTGCATTCAGCCTGGAGACCACAATCAACAGGAAAAACCAAGAAAAAGAATCGTACATTAAAAAGGAACATTGTTAAAAAGGAACACTATTAAAATTATCTCAAGAAACTAATTTTCTTGGGATAGGGCCTTGCCAGTTACCCTGCTATGGATCAGTGGCTCCCAGAAGCAGGCTTAAATTAAGCCCCTTTGAAATATCGTATGGTAGGCCATTCCAGGTGTCTGCCCTGGTGAGAGAATCTATAAATGCTCTAAAAGGCATAGCAGTTGCCCATTACGTTAAAAGTTTGGGCACTATGTTAACCTCTGTTCATGAAGTTGCCTCCAACAGGTCTGCCTATCCAACTAAAGTAGATGGTAATTTCATTATAACTGGAGAAGGGTCAACCTATTTGTTTAATTTTGTCCAAATAAATAGCACAGGAATTTAGTATATGTATTGGGAGCTGGAACCAAAATTCCAAGTTCAATTACAAAATAGAAAACAACATGCTAAGGGGTTTCATCAGGTTTAAATAGTTGTAGATAAAAAAGGAAAGAGGATTTTACTACTGACTTAAAGATTCTAAAGAATATTTATCACCCCCATTCAGCAGGAAGTAGTCAGAGCAGTCTTCTCCCTTTCCCCACAAGACTGTAGAATGGACATTGACAGTAGGGAATTGTAATAGAGAAGAATCTTTGTGTTCTATTACAAGTTAATCACTAAATGGATGTTGCCTATAAGCTTAAATTATACATAATGGCTCATCTCTGGGAACCCTGCCTCCCCAGTAATGAGCATTAAGCTAAAATACCATCATTTAGCTCCCAGGAAGCATCCTGACAAGGCCCTCCTGTGAATGACTGCAGGAAGAGAGAAATTAAACTTCCCCTCCAGAGGCTGACTGGAACCAGGAAATGTTTGGCTTTACTTCCTCCCCTTTTAGTACAAAAGAAGCCTGAATTCCAGCTCAGGCAAGATGGTTCTTTGGAACACAAGTCCACCATCTTCTCGGTCTGCTGGCTTTCTGAATAAAGTCACTATTCCTTGCCCCAACAATGTATCTTGCGATTTATTGGCCTGTCATGTGGTGAGCAGTATGAGCTTGGACTCAGTAACAATTTCACAACCAATTTCTACTGGAAGGAACCATTGCTGTTTAAAATGAAATGTGTGACAGGTATGTTAGAATTTTTCCGTAGATGAGGTAAATGTTTGCTAATTAGTATTCTGAATTTTTCTTCGTTGTACTCCCTGGTGAAAAACTTGAGATTCTCCTGTGTGTGTGTGTGTGTGTGTGTATTTTTTGGAAATATCTTAATTATTTTATAAAAAGACTCTTGGTCCTGCCCACGTGATATGCCTCCCTCCATCCTTTTTCTTTCTTCCTTTCTCAAGTATTTCAACACCCATTATGTACCAGGCACTGTGCTAGGCACACAAGACAATGGTGACCAAAAGTGGCACAGATTCCTTCCCCCTAATAGTTTTACTCATGTTGAATTAAGAGTCTTATGTTCAGCTCCTTAATTTTTATCAGAAGAGTCAAGCCTTATTTCCCACTTGGCTGGTTTTGAAATCACATGGCCCTGCCTTCTGCAACATAGAATCCACATCTAACTTCATCTCATATAACTCTGCTGTTCCAAAGTGTGTTTCAGATCTATACCTCTGTTACTCTTAGACCTTAAGATCTAAACATTGTCAATGATCTCTAAACTTTCTTTAAAATAGAGGACTATTGGGAATTCCCTGGCAATCCAGTGGTTAGGACTCTGTGCTTCTACTGAAGGGGGCACAGGTTTGATCTCAGTCAGGGAACTAAGATCCTGTAAGCTGCATGGCCAAAAAGAAAATTTTTTTTTCATAAGAAAATTGATTTTGACCAAATATGTTAAAGACTTTTTGAAGCTACTCTATTTCTATCTCAAAGTGGGTTTCTAACTGCCTCCCTGACTCTCCTCCTTTCTCCAGAGCTCTGAGAGGACCCTGCTAAACCTAGTTGGAAAACCACTGTCCTGAGGCAGGCTGATTTACCTTGTGAAATTGCTGGGGAGCTCTGCCTCTGCGGTCTGCCCTCTAGGCTGAATGATAATTCCAGGTTGAGAATCAGTTTGGCCCTCAAGCTTATCCTGGTTGTTCTTCTGTATATTTAAAAGTGGGCTGCCTGCCTTTCTCAGAATCAATGGGCAAAATCACAGATTCTCATGTCCATCTGCTGTTCTGTATCATGTCACAGGCTACTGCAAAGTGATAGAAACTAGGACTCAATTTTGAAAGGAGAGGCAAGCAGAGTGCTGCTGTTGAAATAGGTTTTCCAATTCTTATGGTTCTGAATTTCTCATTCTCTGCAATGCTTGTTCAGGGAAACCCTCACCCCACTTAGTGTAACTGGCAGGTTCTTACTCTGTAGCCAAGAAAAAAGAAAACACTAGATAGCAGGTCATTTCTCTGATATTTGCAGAGGATTGCAAGGTGAGTATTTTAGGAACATACTGCAGAGAATAAAAATGATATATCTGGTCGAGTGTTTGTATTTCAGGAGAGAAAGAGGAAAAGGTGGAAAGACAGAGACAAAAAGAAAGACAGAGAGAGAATAAGAGGTTTCTAATTTTAATTAGAATTCTAATTCTAATTATTCAGAATAATTTCACCAACTGCTGGAAAGAGTCCTCATGACACAAAATTCTGCAGTTTTCCTACTTCTCACACCCCCACACTGTTTCCAACTCACTGCTAGAAGAGGGTTTCTAGAGCTAGAAAAAGGTGAAAAGCTGTTGGTGGAGGAATAGTTTTATATACCACCTCCTGTGCCCCGAATCTTTCCTGGAGTTTGGGGGAAGGGAGGGCAAGGCAGTTTTGTTTTTGTTCTTAGTTTGTTTTAGAAACCTTGTTTTCCTGAATATAAAAGCAATACATCTGGCAACACCAAATGCTGGTAAGGATACAGATTCATAGGATCTCATACACTGCTGGTGGGAATATGTATTGACTGATGCGACCACTTGGGAAAAACAGTTTGAAGTTTCACATACCCTATGACGAGCATTTCCACTCCCAGGTTTATATCCAAATTGGTATACAGGGACACTGGGAAGACATGTACAAGGATATCCATAGTACTGTTCATAACAGGAAAAGTCTGGAAATAACCTAAAATACAGGAAAAAAAACAGTAATATAGTTGCACAATAGAATATTACATAGTAATCAAAATAAATGATCTCCAGTGATATACGCATCAATACAGATGAATTTCAGCAATATTAAGTGAATAAAGTCCTAGAAGATAATATATAACATACTATGCTCTTAAAAAAGTTGAAACAACCAAGATAAAAAAATATATAGTTTATATAGCTTTACAAAAGCATGTATCCATATACAACTTTATTAAAAGGAAAAGAAGGGAATTATGAGATTTGGGAAAGTGGTTATTTTGAGTACAGAAAAGTAGTGAGTGGGATAGGAGAAGATTCATGCCTAGATGCAAATTTTTATTTTAGTCCTAGCTTTTATATTTAGCATTGGGTGTATGAGTACTTACTACACTGTAATAAACAAATGAATAAACAATGGCTATGCATGGACCAATGAGGAGACTGTTTACTGAATTGATTAAGATTAACCCAATTCAGAGTGTCTCTGCATCCAAAAGAGAAACTGAAAGCTAAAATCATACATTCCTATGAATAATTTAGAACCTCAGCAAAGAATGTGAAGAAAGACTCATCCCTAATTGTATCACTCCAGAGATAATCATTATTAATATTTTGGTATATTTCCTTTTTGTTTGTTTGTTTGTTTTTTTATACTGCAGGTTCTTATTAGTCAATTTCATACACATCAGTGTATACATGTCAATCCCAATCACCCAATTCAGCACACCACCATCCCCACCCCAACGTGGTATTCCCCCCTTGGTGTCCATATGTTTGTTCTCTACATCTGTGTCTCAACTTCTGGCCTGCAAATCGGCTCATCTGTACCATTTTTCTAGGTTCCACATAAATGCGTTAATATACGATACTTGTTTTTCTCTTTCTGACTTACTTCACTCTGTAGGACAGTCTCTAGATCCATCCACGTCTCAACAAATGACTCAATTTCATTCCTTTTTATGGCTGAGTAATATTCCATTGTATATATGTACCACTTCTTCTTTATCCATTCGTCTGTTGATGGGCATTTAGGTTGCTTCCATGACCTGGCTATTGTAAATAGTGCTGCAATGAACATTGGGGTGCATATGTCTTTTTGAATTATGGTTTTCTCTGGGTATATGCCCAGTAGTGGGATTGCTGGATCATATGGTAATTCTATTTCTAGTTTTTTAAGGAACCTCCATACTGTTCTCCATAGTGGCTGTATCAATTTACATTCCCACCAACAGTACAAGAGGGTTCCCTTTTCTCCACACCCTCTCCAGCATTTGTTGTTTGTAGATTTTCTGATGATGCCCATTCTAACCGGTGTGAGGTGCTACCTCATTGTAGTTTTACTTTGCATTTCTCTAATAATTACTGATGTTCAGCATCTTTTCATGTGCTTCTTGGGCCATCTGTATGTCTTCTTTGGAGAAATGTCTATTTAGGTCTTCTGCCCATTTTTGGATTGGGTTGTTTGTTTCTTTAATATTGAGCTGCATAAGCTGTTTATATATTTTGGAGAGTAATCCTTTGTCCGTTGATTCGTTTGCAAATATTTTCTCCCATTCTGAGGGTTGTCTTTTCCTCTTGTTTATGGTTTCCTTTGCTGTGCAAAAGCTTTGAAGTTTCATTAGGTCCCATTTGTTTATTTGTGTTTTTATTTCCATTACTCTAGGAGGTGGATCAAAAAATATCTTGCTGTGATTTATGTCAAAGAGTGTTCTTCCTATGTTTTCCTCTAAGAGTTTTATAGTGTCAGGTCTTACATTTAGGTCTTGAATCCATTTTGAGTTTATTTTTTTGTATGGTGTTAGGGAGTGTTCTAATTTCATTCTTTTACATGTAGCTGTCCAGTTTTCCCAGCACCACTTATTGAAGAGGCTGTCTTTTCCCCATTGTCTATCTTTGCCTCCGTTGTCATAAATTAGTTGACCATAGGTGTGTGGGTTTAGCTCTGAGCTTTCTATCTTCTTCCACTGGATCTATGTTTCTGTTTTTATGCCAGTAGCATATTGGCTTGATTACTGTAGCTTTGTAGCATACTCTGAAGTCAGGGAGTCTGATTCCTCCAGCTCCGTTTTTTTCCCTCAAGACTGCTTTGGCTATTCGGGGTCTTTTGTGTCTCCATACAAATTTTAAGATGATTTGTTCTAGTTCCGTAAAAAATGCCATTGGTAATTTGATAGGGATTGCATTGAATCTGTAGATTGCTTTGGGTAGTATAGTCATTTTCACAATGTTGATTCTTCCAATCCAAGAACATGGTATATCTCTCCATCTGTTGGTATCATCTTTAATTTCTTTCATCAGTGTCTTATAGTTTTCTGCATACAGGTCTTTTGTCTCCCTAGGTAGGTTTATTCCTAGGTATTTTATTCGTTTTGTTGCAGTGGTAAATGGGAGTGTTTCCATAATTTCTCTTTCAGATTTTTCATCATTAGTGTATAGGAATGCAAAAGATTTCTGTGCATTAATTTTGTATCCTGCAACTTTACCAAATTCATTGATTAGCTCTAGTAGTTTTCTGGTGGCATCTTTAGGATTCTCTATGTGTAGTATCATGTCATCTGCAAACAGTGACAGTTTTACTTCTTCTTTTCCAATTTGTATTCCTTTTATTTCTTTTTCTTCTCTGATTGCCATGGCTAGGACTTCCAAAACTATGTTGAATAATAGTGGTGACAGTGGACATCCTTGTCTCATTCCTGATCTTCGAGGAAATGCTTTCAGTTTTTCACCATTGAGAATGATGTTTGCTGTGGGTTTGTCGTATATGGCCTTTATTATGTTGAGGTAGGTTCCCTCTATGCCCACTTTCTGGAGAGTTTTTATCATAAATGGGTGTTGAATTTTGTCAAAAGCTTCTTCTGCATCTATTGAGATGATCATATGGTTTTTATTCTTCAATTTGTTAATATGGTATATCACATTGATTGATTTGCATATATTGAAAAATCCTTGCATCCCTGGGATAAATCCCACTTGATTGTGGTGTATGATCCTTTTAATGTGTTATTGGATTCTGTTTGCTAGTATTTTGTTGAGGATTTTTGCATCGATATTCATCAGTGATATTGGTCTGTAATTTTCGTCTTTTGTAGTATCTTTGTCTGGTTTTGGTATCAGGGTGATGGTGGCCTCATAGAATGAGTTTGGGAGTGTTCCTTCCTCTGCAATTTTTTGGAAGAGTTTGAGAAGGATGTGTGTTAGCTCTTCTCTAAATGTTTGATGGAATTCACCTGTGAAGCCATCTGGTCCTGGACTTTTGTTTGTTGGAAGATTTTAAATCACAGTTTCAATTTCATTACCTGTGATTGGTCTGTTCATATTTTCTGTTTCTTCCTGGTTCAGTCTTGGAAGGTTATACCTTTCTAAGAATTTGTCCATTTCTTCCAGGCTGTCCATTTTATTGGCATAGAGTTGCTTGTAGTAGTCTCTTAGGATGGTTTGTATTTCTGCAGTGTCTGTTGTAACTTCTCCGTTTTCATTTTTAATTTTATTGATTTGAGTCCTCTCCCTCTTTTTCTTGATGAGTCTAGCAATGGTTTATGAATTTTGTTTATCTTCTCAAAGAAGCATCTTTTAGTTTTACTGATCTTTGCTATTGTTTTCTTTGTTTCTATTTCATTTATTTCTGCTCTGATCTTTATGATTTCTTTCCTTCTGCTAACTTTGGGTTTTGTTTGTTCTTCTTTCTCTAGTTCCTTTAGGTGTAAGGTTAGATTGTTGAGTTTTTTTTTTTTTTCTTGAGGTAGGCTTGTATTGCTATAAACTTCCCTCTTAGAACTGCTTTTGCTGCATCCCATAGGATTTGGATCGTCGTGTTTTCATTGTCATTTGTGTCTAGGTAATTTTTGATTTCCTCTTTGATATCTTCAGTGATATCTTCGTTATTTAGTAACGTATTCTTTAGCCTCCATGTGTTTGTGGTTTTTATGGTTTTTTTCCCTGTAATTGATTTCTAATCTCATAGCATTGTGGTCAGAAAAGATGCTTGATATGATTTCAATTTTCTTAAATTTACTGAGGCTTGATTTGTGACCCAAGATGTGATCTATCCTGGAAAATATTCTGTGAGAACTTGAGAAGAAAGTGTAATCTGCTGTTTTTGGATGGAATGTCCCATATATATCAATTAAATCTATCTAGTCTATTGTGTCATTTAAAGCTTGTGTTTCCTTATTTATTTTCATTTTGGACGATCTGTCCATTGGTGTAAGTGAGGTGTTAAAGTCCCCCACTATTATTGTGTTACTGTCGATTTCCTATTTTATAGCTGTTAGCAGTTGCCTTACATATTGAGGTGCTCCTATGTTGGGTGCATATATATTTATAATTGTTATATCTTCTTCTCGGATTGATCCCTTGATCATTATGTAGTGTCCTTCCTTGTCTCTTGTAACATTCTTTATTTTAAAGTCTATTTTATCTGATATGAGTATAGCTACTCCAGCTTTCTTTTGATTTCCATTTGCATGGAATATCTTTTTCCATCCCCTCACTTTCAGTCTGTATGTGTCCCTAGGTCTGAAGTGGGTCTCTTGTACACAGCATATATATGGGTCTTGTTTTTGTATCCATTCAGCAATCCTGTGTCTTTTGGTTGGAGCATTTAATCCAATCAGGTTTAAGGTTATTATTGATATGTATGCTCCTATGACCATTTTCTTAATTGTTATGGGTTTGTGTTTGTTGGTCCTTTTCTTCTCTTGTGTCTCCCCCTTAGAGAATTTCCTTTGGCATTTGTTGTAGAGCTGGTTTGGTGGTGCTGAATTCTCTTAGCTTTTGCTTGTCTGTAAAGCATTTGATTTCTCCATCAAATCTAAATGAGATCCTTGCCGGGTAGAGTAATCTTGGTTGTATGTTCTTCCCTTTCATCACTTGAAGTATATCATGCCACTCCCTTCTGGCTTGTAGAGGTTCTGTTGAGGAATCAGCTGTTAACCTTATGGGAGTTCCCTTCCATGTTATTTGTCGTTTTTCCCTTGCTGCTTTCAATAATTTTTCTTTGTCTTTAATTTTTGCCAATTTGATTACTATGTGTCTCAGCATGTTTCTCCTTGGGTTTATCCTGTATGGGACTCGCTGTGCTTCCTGGACTTGGGTGGCTATTTCCTTTCCCATGTTAGGGAATTTTCGACTATAGTCTCTTCGAATATTTTCTCTGGTCCTTCCTCTCTCTCTTCTCCTTCTGGGTCCCCTATAATGCGAATGTTGTTGCATTTAATGTTGTCCCAGAGGTCTCTTAGGCTGTCTTCATTTCTTTTCATTCTTTTTTCTTTATTCTGTTCTGCAGCAGTGAATTCCACAATTCTGTCTTCCAGGTCACTTATCAGTTCTTCTGCCTCTGTCATTCTGCTATTGCTTCCTTCTAGTGTAGTTTTCATTTCAGTTATTGTACTGTTCATCTCTGTTTGTTTGTTCTTTAATTCTTCTAGATCTTTGTTAAACATTTCTTTCATCTTCTCGATCTTTGCCTCCATTATTTTTCCGAGTTCCTGGATCATCTTCACTATCATTATTCTGAATTCTTTTTCTGGAAGGTTGCCTATCTCCACTTCATTTAGTTGTTTTTCTGGGGTTTAATCTTGTTCCTTCATCTGGTATATAGCCCTCTGCCTTTTCAACTTGACTATGTTTCTGTGAATGTGGTTTTTGTTCCACAGGCTGCAGGATTGTAGTTCTTCTTGCTTCTGCTGGTATATTTCCTTTTGGCTACTTTTTTCTAATTCCTATTTTTAAACAAAATTGTAATCATGTTTAAACAGTAATCTTATACTTTACACTTAATATTATATACTTTTCCCATGTGATAAAATAATCTGAATGTTTTTAACAGCTGAATAATATTACATTACATGTATGCATCATAATTTAACAAATCCTTTATACACATTTATTTTGGTTTCCCTTTTTTTTTGTTATGTGTAAAGCTGCAATAAGCAATTTGCACATAAATCTAGGTGACTTCTCTGATTTCATTAAGATTCTTAAGAGGAGAATCAAGGTGTGAAAATTTTTTAGTTATTGTCACATGTTGATAAATTGGAGGGTGCTATTTTTGTGAGAAATTGAATAAGATAGTGCACATAAATGTGCCTAATATATACATGGTAGACCTTCAATATCGGTTGGATATGAAGTTGCATATAATTACAAGGTTAGTTAGAATATACTGGAAAAAGATAAAGGAATATCTTCCTCATCTACCAGGCTATGAAAATTAGATGACTTAGTATTGTGTCTTACCTTTTAGTGGAAATACAAGTGCATGCCATGGGAGTTTATTTTTATTAACTTTATGTTGCATTAATGATAATATAATTTATATATCATGTGTATTCTTTTTTTTAATTTTTAAAAAAATCTGATAAGGTTTTTTAAAAAATTTATTTATTTTATTTATTTATTTTTGGCTGTGTTGGGTCTTCGTTTCTGTGCAAGGGCTTTCTCTAGTTGCGGCGAGCGGGGGCCACTCTTCATCATGGTGCGCGGGCCTCTCACTGTCGCGGCCTCTCTTATTGTGGAGCACAAGCTCCAGACACGCAGGCTCAGTAGTTGTGGCTCACGGGCCTAGTTGCTCCGCGGCATGTGGGATCTTCCCAGACCAGGGCTCGAACCCGTGTCCCCTGCATTGGCAGGCAGATTCTCAACCACTGCGCCACCAGGGAAGCCCTCATGTTTATTGTTTCAAAAATGTTTTCATATGCATCATCTCATTTGCTTTCCATGACAATCTTCTAAGGTATGTTAAATCACCCCCACTTTACAGGTGAGGAAGTTGACAGATGGGTTAGAATACTTACCCAAGATTTTGAAGCTTAAAACTGAGTTCCAGGGACTTCCCTGGTGGCACAGTGGTTAAGAATCCGCCTGCCAATGCAGGGGACACAGGTTCGATCTCTGGTCTGGAAAGATCCCACATGCCATGGAGCAACTAAGCCCATGCACCACAACTACTGAGCCTGCCCTCTAGAGCCCGCGAGCCATGACTAGTGAAGCCCACGCACCTAGAGCCCATGCTCTGCAATGAGAGATGCCACCGCAATGAGAAGCCCGTGCACCGCAACGAAGAGTAGCCCCTCCTCGCCGCAACTCGAAGAAGCCCGCGTGCAGCCAAAAATTAAAAAACAAAACAAAACTGAGTTCCAGTTTCAGCAATGGCAGAAGGGCTTATACTGAATGACTATTCTGCAGATAACACTTATACACTATGGACAAAATATTTTACCTAGTTGTTTTAAAGGCACCAGAGAAAAACCAAAAGCAGGCAGAAACTGAAAGGGAAATGTTTAAAACCAATAACCTAAGTTTCCACCTTAAGAAACTAAAAAAATAACTAAACTAAACTCAAAAGATGTGGAAGAGATGAGACCAACATAAGAACAGAAATCAAACAGAAAAAAAGCTGTGAAAATTTAACGAAACCCAAAATTTGTTTATTGAAAAAATTATTAAAATTGCTAAGCCCCTAGCTAGACTGATACAAAAAAAAGGAAACAATTTATCAATACTGAAAATGAAAGAGGGAGTATCGTTACGGATCTTACAGACAATACAGACAATAAAGTAGTGCACTGTCAATAAACTCAACAACTTAAATAAAATGCACAAATCCCTTGAAAAACAACTCACCAAAACTGACAAAAGAAGAAATGGAAACTCTGAATATCCATATATCTGTTATTTTAATTGAATTTGTTATTAAATCCTTTCCACGAAAAGGATTCCAGGTCTAAACGGTTTCACTAGTAAATTCTATCAAACAGTTAAGGAAGACATAACACCAATCTTAAATTCTTTCCAAGATTAGAAGAGGGAATATTCCTAACTTGTTTTGAGGACAAAATAATCCCAACACAAAAGCTTGTTAAAGACAATACAAGAAAAGAGAGTAAAGCATATCTCTCATGAATAGTGACACAAAAAGTCTTACCAAAATATTAATAAGTCAAATTCAGAAAGAAAAATACATCATTATCACATGAGGTTTATTCCTGGAATACAAGGTTGGTTTAACATTCAAAAATCAATCAATGTAATTCACCATTAATAATATAAGAGAAAAACCACATTATCATTTAAATAGCATTAAAAGCATTTGACAAAATTCAGCAGCTATTCACAATACAATTCTCAGCAAATTAGAAATAGAGAGAAGTTACTCAACCTGAGAAAGGGCCTCTCTTAAAAATACTAACATCACATATAATAATGAAATATTGAGTACTTTCTCCCTAATTTCATGAACAAGACAATAATGTCAACTCTCATGGCCTCTATTCAACATTTTACTGGAGATACTAGCCAGTTTTATATGGCCAAACAGTGAAATACAGTCATCAAGATTGAAAAGGGAAAAGTTGTCATTTTTTCACAGACAGCATGAATGTTTACATAAAAAATCCTATGGAATGTACAAAAAGTTACTAAAACTAATAGGTGAATCTAACAAGGCTCTAGGATATAATAACAATATACAAAAATCAATCATATGTCTACATATTAGCACCAGTATATAACATTAATTTTTAAAATGTAAATAAAACTTTAAGACAATTTTATATCATAAACACAAAACAGGAATAAATTTAATCAAAGAAATGCAAAAACTTTACACTAAAAACTATAAAATATTGCTGAGAGAAATTAAAGACCTAATTAAATGGGCAGATATGCCATGTTCATAGAAAAGATGACCCAATGTTATTTAAAATGCCCATTTTCCCAAAATTTCATCTCTAAATTCAGTACAGTCCCAATCAAAACCTCATCAGACTTGTTTTTTGAAGTAAGGGACAAGTTATTCGAAAATTTATGTGGAAATGCAAAGGACCTAGTATAACCAAAACAGTCTTGAAAATAAGCTGGAAGATTCACACTACCTAATTCCAACACTAACTAGAAAGCTACATTATTAAAGAGAAAGTGAAATTTGCATAATTGCCATGAGAACCTATTAATTTGGTGTGACTGTATAAATATTGTTTAAGTCTCATTTCTGTGCAGTCTATCATTTCTTACCTCAGGACAAAAGTGGCCTATCTCTATTTAAAAAACAAAACAAAACAAAAAAAGAGGCAGTATAGCATAATGGAGAGTTTTCCAAAATAAAACTCACATACCACTGATCTGAAGATGATTTTAAGTGGTAGACAAGTATATTTATTTTTAACAGTCATGTATTTAAAGTTTATGCATGCCTAATGTTAAGAAGAATCTTTTTCCATTAGTGATCATATAAAGTTTCCTTCCGAAATAAATTGAAGTTTTTAAAAAAGCAGATGGATTTTAGGACTAAGACGGGAATGCTAACACCTCATTTCAGAATTAGGCAGAATTACCTGCCCCAGGACTGGCACAGCAGGAAAACCCAGACTTCCCTCCATCCACACACCTCTCCCCTCACAGGCTTAGACTCCTTTTACTACATAGTAGAAAGTAGACTGGGAATCACGTTTTCCATAGATAAGCTGGCTCGCAATTCAGTGATCTGGTGACAGATGGAGAGACAAGACCCGTGTTACCTTAGGGAGGCTCCTCCCCATGGAAACACATGGAGCAGAAAATGTGTGTTCCGCCCCCCCACACACACATACTGGGCATAGACCTCCCAGTATCACCACTTTCCCCAGCATCCCTGGGCCCAGTTGTTATCACTGTGTCTCCAGAGACTGAATTTAATGGCTGACACCACTCTCATGTGAACAGATTCCAGGTAGATCCTGCCTTGAATTCAAAGCTCCAACTCACAGAATTTAAACTATAAGTTCACCCGTGGCTGCAAGAGAGGCTGCGGAAGCAAGACTGTATCAGAGAGCTTTTATTTCTACAGCGGCAACGCCATGGTTTGTGAGATAGAGCCCACCTAACAGAGAAAATGGAGGAAGGCATGTTGGGCAGACAAAGCCAGGACTCTAGAGAGGAGAAACCAAGTCTCAGCGAAGTTCGGTGACTTGCCAGGGTCATGAAGCAAGCAAGTGGTTCTGCATTTATAACATCAAATTCTTCCTAAGCAAGTTCTGGGAACCAGAGGCTTCAGGAAGGAATTTTGGTTCTTTTATGTAAGAGGAAATTTAGGAACAAAAACAAGAGATGCAGCTCTCATGAACCAAGGAAAAATGATGTCCCAATCTGAATCTATAAGGCCCAAGGCTATGCCAGGCAGATGCTTTCCCCTACCTTTTCCGGGGAGATGAGTTGTGCAAAGTCCTTTTTTGATGGTGAGATTAGAATTCCTAGGAAAGTACCTTTGTTTTCTTTTCCTTGTAAATTTAGTGTTTTATTAGAATAATTATCTTTTTTTTAAAGTCTCTTCTTCCTCTGTTCCCATATAGCTCTTTGGCAAATTTGGGCTCTTTCTCTGGTTTTAGAGCTTGTGCAAAGAGGCCAGCACGCTGCAGCTCAGACACTCTGGCAGTGGTCACACCACCCTCTCTACATGGTGGAGGTTCTCCCTTATAATGCAGTTGCCTGGGCGGTCACCCTGTTTATCTCTGCCAGACTTATTAGGAGGCAGCCTTAGGGACTGCATTGGAGAGCTAGTGAGCGTCCCTGCTTGGCAGGCCTGCTCCTGGGGATTCGTGGTGTAGCAACTACACTGGAGAACAAAAGCTGATGTCCCCAGTTCAAGCCTTCCCTCGTGTGTACTTTGTTTCATGCCAAGATTCAACTTATTGACTCCAGTCTCCAGTCACAGGAGATCTGTATAAACAATCCAGGCCATTCCTTACTGTTTATCCTCCAAATACTTGTCTTTTGAAAACTCCCTATGATTTCAAGGAATCTTTTCTGCTGTTTTTTGAGAGATTGAGATGATTAGGTCTGTTTCCATTGGTGGGATGCTCTCCTTACATCTCTGCCTGGACCAATCAGAGGTTGAAGGACATATCACTAGGCCACAGCTGCCACTAGTGATGACCAGACTGATTAATACAGTTAGAGTTTATAGGTGGAATTCAAGGGCAGCAATCTGCTGGGAGAGAGGCTGACCCAAAGAGGGGACTTGAAAGCACATTTATTGGGGTGGCCAAAAACTTTATTCGGGTTTTTCTGTAAGATGTTATGAAAAACCCAAACAAACTTTTTGGCCAACCTAATACATAGCACTTTATACATTAGCTGATGATAACTATCATGCTGAGATCCTGCAGTGAGTGTGGCACTGAGCTAACTGCTTTTAAAAACAGCTGTTCTTTGAGATAGGTTCTATTATTATACCCACTTTACAGATGGGGAAACTGAGAGACCCAGTTCAAGGTCACATAGAGTAAGGGGTGGAGCCAGGATTCTAATCTCAGCAGTCTGGCTCCAGAGTCTCTACTCAACTTCCACATCCTACATAATAAAGATTGAGAAAATCTTCCCTCCCCCAGCTCCCCTTGGTGTCACCACTAAAACCCTTCAAGATATCTCTCCTCTCCAATATCTCTCCACCCCAACTCTGCTTTGTTTAGCCAGAGTGTGTTTCTTTGAGTTAAGAACTCCAACTGCTAAGCCTCAGTTTTGTCATTGGTAAAATGAGAATTATAATGGTACTTGTCTCATATGGTTGTGTAAGCATGGGGTAAACATCCAATAAATGATTCTTGTTATTACAAGCTATTAGGAAGTTTTACAGAAAATACTGGCTTAAAATGAGATGTCTCTGGCTTCATTAGTCTAGAATTCTCCATCACTGCTTTACCAATGTAGAGATAATCAGGTTGTTTATCATTCTTTCCTGCAGCTCTCTATCTTACTCAGAATTTCAAACTTAGAAATTTCAGACTCAGCGATTCAGGTCTAAAGAGCACCATTTCTGCCATCACCGCAAAGCAAGCTTGGGCGCCCTTGGGTTTGAGACCCACAAGAGGGTCCGCCCAGCAGAGGATCTTGGTCTCACCACTTGGGCTCTGCCCACACACATGTTAATTCAGATGGATAACAGCACAAAAGAAAGTACACAGCGCATTCTTTCATTAATGGGTTTATTCATCAGGAAAGGAAGAGAAGAATAAATGCTGCCAATGAGAATAACCAGTTTTCAGGGAATTAAAAGACATTTTTGCTTGAATGCGCTAAAAGTTTAAATAACCAGCGATAAATTATCTAAGTTGGTAGTTTTCAAACTGTGTTCAGTGGAGCCCTGGAGTTTTACAAAGGCACCTCAGGGGCAGAGCTGAAGTTAGTAATTATCTTACCGGCTGAATGTTAACTTGCAAAGGAATGAATATACTGAGGCTATAAAGCATGTGGAATGTCATTGAAACAGAAGAACCAGAACCTTCCTGCATCCTAAAGGCAACATCAGTCCTAGATATGTGTGACCTTGGTCAAGTCACTTCCCACCTCTGGCTTCTCTTTCTTTTCTGTCCAAGGAGGAGAATCAGCGCAAAGATCTTTTGGCTCCAAAGCTCTGAGACCACTACCTGTTCTCTTCAACGTCTACTTCCAACAAAAAATATTTTTAGGATTATCTTTATACAACTCTCTTCAAAGCTGGTACATCATTTCTTTGACATTTCTCAGTGATTGCAAATCCTAGCTCTTTCAGGATAAATGTGATTTTTGGAACTGCCCAAAACCAAACAAACAACACCACCAAAAAAACCCAAAACAAAAAAACCCACATTCACTAGTTCAGAACCAGACTGTGAAATAAAATTCATATTTTATGACAAGACAGGAAAAATTTAAACATAAAAAAATTTCTCTGCCCTTTGGCCTCCTCTTTCCCCTCTACTGTGCATCGTGTATCTGCATTATGCATCGACCAAACCTCCCCATTGGCAGAAATACTTGCTCAACCATAAAGAGCAACATTCTCCTAGCGTCGACAAGACAACTCCTTAGAAGATAGCATTCCATTCTAATCTTGTAAGGGGCCACAATGACCCAGAACCCACTACCCGCTAGATGGCGTAACCTGTCAATAATATATCATTTAATGGATAACCCTCTGTCTCAAAAAACTTATATAACAGTGTTTTGACTTCTAATGGGCAGAACGGTTCTCTGAGTTTTCTGAGCTGTTCCTGGGTTATAATCTTCAATTTGGTTCGAACAAAATTTTACATTTCTTTCTCTTAGATTGACTGATTAATTTTTTCATCGACAAAGTATTTCATTTAGTTCTCCACAAGTGTTTAGTGAGTACCTTTCAAGAGCCAGGTACTGGTGTTAAGTGAGACAAAGGTGAATAGGCCAAGCTTTTCTGTTTTCTCAAGGGGGTCCCAATCCAGTGATAAGCTGGTGAAACACACTTGTGTTAATTTCTTTTGTGGTTTATAGATGTCTCCTAGTTCTGGCCATTCTGACTAGAGAAGGCAAAATGTTTAAGCCAATGATTAGAGAAACTAGTAGTTGCCTTGGAAAGAGGGAGAACTATCTCTCCTGTCTACCATTTTGAAGGGTTTCTTATAAATATCCTCTAGCTCAGAGACCATAAGGCCTGAATCTGTAAGCAGTGCCTTCTCCTATTCCCACCCCTTCAGTAAGTGCAAAATACCTTCAGTTCCCAGATCCTTTTGGTGGCTGGCCGGTTGGCAGTAAAACATTGTTTACAAGGATCTCTAAATCAGCCTCGTTTGGCAGCCATATGACACTTGGTTCAAATGGATCATTGTACAGAGATAGGAAAGGCAACCTGTGTAATAGAAATCTGATTAATCTAGGCTCAAGTCCCAGATCCATCGAACTGGCTTTGGGGCTTTGGGCAAACCAGTTAACTTTGCTGAATTTTATTTTTCCTTATCTATGAAATGAAATTACAGACATTTCACAATGTTGCCAAATGGATAAGGAATCACCTCTATTGAGTGCCCAGTATATGTTAATACCTAGTGAGGATTCAAAAAGCGGAGGTGGCATGGACATACATACACTACCGAATGTAAAATAGGTAGCTAGTGGGAAGCAGCTGCACAGCACAGGGAGATCAGCTCGGTGCTTTGTGACCACCTAGAGGGGTGGGATAGGGAGGGTGGGAGGGAGATACAAGAGGGAGGGGATATGGGGATATATGTGTATGTATAGCTGATTCACTTTGTTATACAGCAGAAACTAACACACCATTGTAAAGCAATTATACTCCAATAAAGATGTTTAAAAAAAAAGTGGCGGTTCTTTTTATTATCAGGTCTGCAAGGAGGGCATTAGTCATCACACTGCCTGTGAGAGGAAAGCTGACCTGGATCAGTCCTCTTAGTGTTGCTGGAACTTCAGGGAATCACCATTGAGCTGAGCAGAGGCGTATAAAGGTATCCTGGGTGGGTATGTGGCTCTGATGGGGCTCTTGGAGATGGGGGACTCCCAGGAACCACAGAAGGAAGAAGTTGAGGTGAAGCTGAGTCAGCATTCTGGCCAGAGCAGTTGATGGAGGCAAAGTCTGAACTGGTGCTTCCATGGTTGACATTAGAACTGTGTAGGAAGGTGAATGGATGAGGCACATTTTTCCATTGACTTACTTGATTAAGCCAATCGTCTATAGTATTTGGAAAGCCACATAATCACCCTCGGAGACGTTAAGCCATCAGAAAAATCTCAACAGTTGGAGGAGGCCTTCAGTGCCCCTAATCGATCTAGAACTGGATATTGGCAAATGGTCCCTTGAAAATGAAGTCTTCTCTCCACCTAGACAGGTGGCGGTAAGGGCCTGCCAGCTCAGAGGTTGCAAACTGGAGGCTTTTGTTGTCGCATCTATTTTGACTTGAACAGTGTTTAAAGTAAGATTTCACTGGGATTTCTGGCTTTTCTCAGCTGTTAGAAGACAGAACCACACCGAACCTACATTCTGGCACACCGAAGGTTCACTGGCACCAGCTCTTTTGGGGTTTCAGGTTATGCACAGCTTCTTCCTTGAAATGATTATTTCTTGTGGTTTTTATAACACTGCTCTGTCCTCATCTTCCTCCGCCCTCTCCAACTGCTTTTCCATTCTGTTTTATACAAGCCCTTCCTCCTCCGCTAATCCTTAAATGCCAGCGATCTCAGGGCTCTGTTTCAGGTCCTCGTTTCTTTTCCGCAGTCCACACGCTTTTCTTGATAAACCTCATCTCCTCCCAGTGTTTTGAATCCCAGCTATATGATGCTACAGGCAAGGAAAACTTTTCCCTTCTTCCCTTCTAGGTTCTTTGGCTGGTCTAATAATTAAATTGACAAAAGACAGATTAACAGTAGAGAAAACAAATTTAATTCCTATGTACGGGAACTCATAAAAATATGAGACTCAAAGAAGTGACCAAAGTAGGCAGCTTTTATGCCTTTTAGACACGGAAACAAATTTGCGAAGAGTTGACAAGACAAAGTGGTTTGGGCTTGGGGTTAGCAAATTAGTGACGAAATAAAAGGTTTGCTTATATAGCCTTTCTTGTCCCTAAATTGCCTGTCTTTGGTGATAAGGATGTCTTGTACCCTCCTGGTAGAGGGAGGGTAGCTTTGACATGGGAGATTTATTTCCTGCTTTCAGGAGAACAGAGGAGGGTCAGAGTGTCCTTGCACTGACTGTTTCTTAAGTGACTTTAATTCAAAATAATCAATATGCCAAAGCAGCATATTATGGGGTGGCATATTCTGCTCCCCTTCACTGCTGATGTCCATGGTAGCATGTGGTACAGAGGGGACTTGAATTGTGCAGAAGCACGAGATAGGAGGGTTCTGGTGTGATGTTTTTCTTTTTCCCTTTCATCCTTTAACTGACCTAGCCTGTTTTTAAAAAAATTTATTTTATTGAAGTATAGTTGATTTACAATGTTGTGTTTAGTTTCTGCTGTACAGCAAGGTGATTCAGTTACAGATATATGTATTTTCTTTTTCATATTCCTTTCCATTATGGTTTATCACAGGATACTGAATATAGTTCCCTGTGCCGTACAATAGGAGGACCTTGTTGTTTATCCATTCTATATATCAGTTGTTTGCATCTGATAATCACAAACTCCCAATCCATCCCTTCCCCAACCCCCGCCTTTCTTGGCAACCACAAGTCTGTTCTCTATGTCTGTGAGTCTGTTTCTAAGATAAGTTCATTTGTGTCGTATTTTAGATTCTACATATAAGTGATATCCTGTGGTATTTGTCTTTCTCTTTCTGACTTACTTCACTTAGTATGATAATCTCTAGATCCATCCATGTTGCTGCAAATAGCATAATTTCATTCTTTTCTATGGCTGAGTAGTAGTCCATTGTGTGTGTGTATATCATTTAGGTTGTGTCCATGTCTTGGCTATTGTGAATAGTGCTGCTATGAACATAGAGGTGCATGTGCATTTTTGAATTATAGTTTTGTCTGGATATATGCCCAGAAGTGGGATTGCTGGATCATATAGCACTTTTTTTTTTCTTAACAGTTGTCCACATAGATTAATTTATTATCATTAATGGACTTCATTCATTTATCATTTCCATGCTGGGGTCTGTGCTGTGCACACAAAGATAAATCAGGCGTCATCACTACCTTCGGGAATTCACACACTCTTGCCAGGAGTTGAGGTAGGTTGGTAGGACGTAGGGAACCCAACACATACATAGTTATAGCCCAAGGTAATGGGACAGCAGCCAAAGCAGGTACGAGGCTCTCTGTTGGCCCTGGCTGGAGTGATCACAGAATCCTTCCATAAGGACAGGTGTTACACATCTGTGCATCCATTTGATTATACAGATATTCACTGAGCACGTCTCTGTGTCAGACACTGCCAAGTGCTGGGAGGGGATCTAAAGATGAATAAGAGTTGGTCCCTGCCTTCAGGATCTCACACCTGAGCAGATGTGAGTGGGAGCTGGGGAAGGGTGGGTGCACATAACTCATCAATGTCTTTACATGAGACGGAGTGTGAGGGGTGGTGAGAGCAGTATGGCCGGGTGCTGTAGGGGTGACCGCAAGGAATAGGGATTCTGCTCGGGCAATGGATATGATGGCCTCTAAGTCGATGTTTGGAGGCTTGAGTAGAATTTTCATGTGGGAGATGGGGAAGGGCTTTCTGGGTTGAGGGAACAGCCTGGGCAAAGACATGGAGGCCAGAAACTTCACAGCACATTGAGGACTACTGGTGAGGACCAGCCTTGGTCATGAGCCCATTGGTCACCTGCCCATTTATGACAGCCAGTGCATGCCTGCAGCATGGACATGGGGTGGGGTCGGGACAGCCATAGAGTGAGAGAAGAGGCTAAGGAACTTGGCAGGAACTAAACCGTGGGGGCCTTGAATGCCATGCCAATCTCTTGGGCTCTGTTCTGTAAACACTGTTTTTTTTTGTTTTTTTGTTTTTCACACACACACACTGTATTTTATTTTTACAAGAGATAAATAAACTGTCACCAAGCATTGTACATGGATGACCACAGCAAAAGCAACAATGATTGCAGTTACCAAACATGAAACACACTCATATTATGTCATAATATTGACATTCAGTCCAGTAATCCTCCACTGTAACAGCTCCTTTACTTTGCAGTGAAAATTGATTTGTATATGTTTTGCCTGTGAGTCCTTGTGGGTTTTTTTTTTTTATTCAAACAGAAAGTCACAAAAATTATAATCATCCTCATCAGTTCACTCAGTCCCATGTAATTAACTTTTTTTTCATTTTGATCCTTTGTTAGCACTTTTATGAATTCATCAGTTTTCCATTAGAGTTCTGAAAATGCTTATTCATTCAGTTCAGCAGTACAGTCAGTTACCAGAAACCTGTACTTCTCAGAGTCGTTTCCATGAATTACTTGAAGATGAAACCCTTTTATAGGAACATTTTTGCAAAAGCATCAGAGTACACCCAGAACTATCTGTAAATGACAAAAGACTTAAAAATGACCATGGTTAAAGATTTGATGAAAGTTCATAATAATGCAATTGACAAGGAAATTTAGTTATTTCTGAGATATACATTTTAAAGTAATAACTAGAATTATGACTTATAACATTATACCAGAACAGATAAGATTTTTAGAAATTTCATGTAATGTCTGAAACATTTATATTAACATATTTCCATACAAATAACCCAAAGAAAGTTTAGTATTAGTTGTTTTTTTTGTTTGTTTGTTTTTTTATACTGCAGGTTCTTATTAGTCATCAATTTTATACACATCAGTGTATACATGTCAATCCCAATCACCCAATTCAGCACACCACCATCCCCACCCCACCACGGTTTTCCCCCCTTGGTGTCCATATGTTTGTTCTCTACATCTGTGTCTCAACTTCTGCCCTGCAAACAGGTTCATCTGTACCATTTTTCTAGGTTCCACATACATGCGTTAATATACGATATTTGTTTTTCTCTTTCTGACTTACTTCACTCTGTATGACAGTCTCTAGATACCTCCACGTCTCCACAAATGACTCAATTTCGTTCCTTTTTATGGCTGAGTAATATTCCATTGTATATATGTACCACTTCTTCTTTATCCATTCGTCTGTCGATGGGCATTTAGGTTGCTTCCATGACCTGGCTATTGTAAATAGTGCTGCAATGAACATTGGGGTGCATGTGTCTTTTTGAATTATGGTTTTCTCTGGGTATATGCCCAGGAGTGGGATTGCTGGATCATATGGTAGTTCTATTTTTAGATTTTAAAGGAACCTCCATACTGTTCTCCATAGTGGCTATATGAATTTACATTCCCACCGACAGTGCAAGAGGGTTCCCTTTTCTCCACACCCTCTCCAGCATTTCTTGTTTGTAGATTTTCTGATGATGCCCATTCTAACTGGTGTGAGGTGATACCTCATTGTAGTTTTGATTTGCATTTCTCTAATAATTAGCAATGTTGAGCAGCTTTTCATGTGCTTCTTGGCCATCTGTATGTCTTCTTTGGAGAAATGTCTATTTAGGTCTTCTGCTCATTTTTGGATTGGGTTTTTTGTTTCTTTAATATTGAGCTGCATAAGCTGTTTATATATTTTGGAGAGTAATCCTTTGTCCATTGATTTGTTTGCGAACATTTTCTCCCATTCTGAGGGTTGTCTTTTCGTCTTGTTTATGGTTTCCTTTGTTGTGAAATAGCTTTGAAGTGTCATTAGGTCCCATTTGTTTATTTGTGTTTTTATTTCCATTACTCTAGGAGGTGGATCAAAAAATATCTTGCTGTGATTTATGTCAAAGAGTGTTCTTCCTATGTTTTCCTCTAAGAGTTTTACAGTGTCTGGTCTTACATTTAGGTCTCAAACCCATTTTGAGTTTATTTTTGTGTATGGTGTTAGGGAGTGTTCTAATTTCATTCTTTTACATGTAGCTGTCCAGTTTTCCTAGCACCACTTATTGAAGAGACTGTCTTTTCTCCATTGTATATCTTTGCCTCCTTTGTCATAGATTAGTTGACCATAGGTGCATGGGTTTATCTCTGGGCTTTCTATCTTCTTCCACTGGATCTATGTTTCTGTTTTTATGCCAGTAGCATATTGTCTTCATTACTGTAGCTTTGTCGTATAGTCTGAAGTCAGGGAGTCTGATTCCTCCAGCTCCGTTTTTTTCCCTCAAGACTGCTTTGGCTATTCGGGGTCTTTTGTGTCTCCATACAAATGTTAAGATGATTTGTTCTAGTTCCGTAAAAATTGCCATTGGTAATTTGATAGGGATTGCATTAAATCTGTCTATTGCCTTGGGTAGTATAGTCATTTTCACAATATTGATTCTTCCAATCCAAGAACATGGTATATCTCTCCATCTGTTGGTATCATCTTTAATTTCTTTCATCAGTGTCTTATAGTTTTCTGCATACAGGTCTTTTGTCTCCCTAGGTAGGTTTATTCCTAGGTATTTTATTCTTTTTGTTGCAGTGGTAAAGGGGAGTGTTTCCATAATTTCTCTTTCAGATTTTTCATCATTAGTGTATAGGAATGCAAGAGATTTCTGTGCATTAATTTTGTATCCTGCAACTTTATCAAATTCATTGATTAGCACTAGTAGTTTTCTGGTGGCATCTTTAGGATTCTCGATGTATAGTATCATGTCATCTTCAAACAGTGACAGTTTTACTTCTTCTTTTCCAATTTGTATTCCTTTTATTTCTTTTTCTTCTCTGATTGCTGTGGCTAGGACTTCCAAAACTATGTTGAATAATAGTGGTGACAGTGATCATCCTTGTCTCATTCCTGATCTTAGAGGAAATGCTTTCAGGTTTTCACTGTTGAAAATGATGTTTGCTGTGGGTTTGTCGTATATGGCCTTTATTATGTTGAGGTAGGTTCCCTCTATGACCACTTTCTGGAGAGTTTTTATCATAAATGGGTTTTGAATTTTGTCAAAAGCTTTTTCTGCATCTATTGAGATGATCATATGGTTTTTATTCTTCAATTTGTTAATATGGTGTATCACATTGATTGATTTGTGTGTATTGAAGAATCCTTGCATCCCTGGGATAAATCCCACTTGATCGTGGTGTATGATCCTTTTAATGTGTTGTTGGATTCTGTTTGCTAATATTTTGTTGAGGATTTTTGCATCAATATTCATCATGATATTGGTCTGTAATTTTCTTTTTTTGTAGTATCTTTGTCTGGTTTTGGTATCAGGGTGATGGTAGCCTCATAGAATGAGTTTGGGAGTGTTCCTTCCTCTGCAATTTTTTGGAAGAGTTT
The DNA here is from genome assembly GCF_949987535.1 of Balaenoptera acutorostrata. NCBI lineage: Eukaryota > Metazoa > Chordata > Mammalia > Artiodactyla > Balaenopteridae > Balaenoptera > Balaenoptera acutorostrata. The sequence continues at coordinate 146,556,547 of NC_080064.1, forward strand.
GAGAAGATGGGTGTTAGCTCTTCTCTAAATGTTTGATAGAATTCACCTGTGAAGCCATCTGGTCCTGGACTTTTATTTGTTGGAAGATTTTTAATCACAGTTTCAATTTCATTACTTGTGATTGGTCTGTTCATATTTTCTATTTCTTCGTGGTTCAGTCTTGGCAGGTTGTGCATTTCTAAGAATTTGTCCAGTTCTTCCAGGTTGTCTATTTTATTGGCATAGAGTTGCTTGTAGTAATCTCTCATGATCCTTTGTATTTCTGCAGTGTTAGTTGTTACTTCTCCTTTTCCATTTCTAATTCTATTGATTTGAGTCTTCTCCCTTTTTTTCTTGATGAGTCTGGCTAATGGTTTATCAATTTTGTTTATCTTCTCAAAGAACCAGCTTTTAGTTGTATTGATCTTTGCTCTCGTTTCCTTCATTTCTTTTTCATTTATTTCTGCTCTGATCTTTATGATTTCTTTCCTTCTGCTAACTTTGGGGTTTTTTTGTTCTTCTTTCTCTAATTGCTTTGGGTATAAGGTTAGGTTGTTTATTAGAGATGTTTCTTGTTTCTTAAGGTAGGATTGTATTGCTATAAACTTCCCTCTTAGAACTGCTTTTGCTGCATCCCATAGGTTTTGGGTCATCGTGTTTTCATTGTCATTTGTTTCTAGGTATTTTTTGATTTCCTCTTTGATTTCTTCAGTGATCTCTTGGTTATTAAGTAGTGTATTGTTTAGCCTCCATTTGTTTGTATTGTTTACAGATCTTTTCCTGGAATTGATATCTAGTCTCATAGCATTGTGGCCAGAAAAGATACTTGATATGATTTCAATTTTCTTAAGTTTATCAAGGCTTGATTTGTGAACCAAGATATGATCTATCCTGGAGAATGTTCCATGAGCACTTGAGAAAAATGTGTATTCTGCTGTTTTTGGATGGAATGTCCTATAAATATCAATTAAGTTCATCTTGTTTAATGTACCATTTAAAGCTTGTGTTTCCTTATTTATTTTCATTTTGGATGATCTGTCCATTGGTGAAAATAGGGTGTTAAAGTCCCCTACTATGATTGTGTTACTGTCGATTTCCCCTTTTATGGCTGTTAGTATTTGCCTTATGTATTGAGGTGCTCCTATGTTGGGTGCATAAATATTTACAGTTGTTATATCTTCTTCTTGGATCGATCCCTTGATCATTATGTAGTGTCCTTCTTTGTCTCTTGTAATAGTCTTTATTTTAAAGTCTATTTTGTCTGATATGAGAATTGCTACTCCACCTTTCTTTTGATTTCCATTTGCATGGAATATCTTTTTCCATCCCCTCACTTTCAGTCTGTATGTGTCCCTAGGTCTGAAGTGGGTCTCTTGTAGACAGCGTATATACGGGTCTTGTTTTTGTATCCATTCAGCCAGTCGGTGTCTTTTGGTGGGAGCATTTAATCCATTTACATTTAAGGTAATTATCGATATGTATGTTCCTATTGCCATTTTCTTAATTGTTTTGGGTTTGTTATTGTAGGTGTTTTCCTTCTCTTGTGTTTCTTGCCTAGAGAAGTTCCTTTAGCATTTGTCATAAAGCTGGTTTGGCGGTGCTGAACTCTCTCAGCTTTTGCTTGTCTGTAAAGGTTTTAATTTCTCCATCAAATCTAAATGAGATCCTTGCTGGATAGAGTAACCTTGGTTGTAGGTTTTTCTCTCTCATCACTTTAAATATGTTCTGCCACTCCCTTCTGGCTTGCAGAGTTTCTGCTGAAAGATCAGCTGTTAACCTTATGGGGATTCCCTTGTGTGTTTTTTGTTGTTTTTCCCTTGTCGTCTTAATATGTTTTCTTTGTATTTAATTTTTGATAGTTTGATTAATATGTGTCTGGCGTGTTTCTCCTCGGATTTATCCTGTATGGGACTCTCTGCACTTCCTGGACTTGATTCACTATTTTCTTTCCCATATTAAGGAAGTTTTCAACTATAATCTCTTCAAATATTTTCTCAGTCCCTTTCTTTTTCTCTTCTTCTTCTGGGACCCCTATAATTCGAATGTTGGTGCATTTAATGTTGTCCCAGAGGTCTCTGAGACTGTCCTCAGTTCTTTTCATTCTTTTTTCTTTATTCTGCTCTGCAGTAGTTATTTCCACTATTTTATCTTCCAGATCACTTATCCATTCTTCTGCCTCAGTTATTCTGCTATTGATCCCTTCTAGGGTATTTTTAATTTCATTTATTATGTGTTCATCATTGCTTGTTTCCTCTTTAGTTCTTCTAGGTCATTGTTAAATGTTTCTTGCATTTTCTCTATTCTATTTCCAAGATTTTGGATCATCTTTACTATCATTATTCTGAATTCTTTTTCAGGTAGATTGCCTATTTCCTCTTCATTTTTTAGGTCTGGTGGGTTTTTACCTTGCTCCTTCATCTGCTGTGTGTTTTTCTGTCTTCTCATTTTGCTTATCTTACTGTGTTTGGGGTCTCCTTTTCGCAGGGTGCAGTTTCGTAGTTCCCATTGTTTTTGGTGTCTTTCCCCAGTGGCTAAGGTTGGTTCAGTGGGTTGTGTAGGCTTCCTGGTGGAGAGGACTAGTGCTTGTGTTCTGGTGGATGAGGCTGGATCTTGTCTTTCTGGTGGGCAGGTCCACGTCTGGTGGTGTGTTTTGGGGTGTCTGTGGCCTTATGATTTTAGGCTGCCCCTCTGCTAATGAATGGGGCTGTGTTCCTGTCTTGCTAGTTGTTTGGCATAGGGTGTCCAGCACTGTAGCTTGCTGGTCGTTGAGTGAAGCTGGGTCTTCGTGTTGAGATGGAGATCTCTGGGAGCCTTTCGCTGCTTGATATTACATGGAGCTGGGAGGTCCCTTATGGACCAGTGTCCTCAAGTTGGCTCTCCCACCTCAGAGGCACAGCACTGACTCCTGGCTGGAGCACCAAGAGCCTTTCATCCACACGGCTCAGAATAAAAGTGAGGGGGAAAAAAGGACAGACAGAACCCTAGGACAAATGGTGAAAGCAAAGCTATACAGACAAAATCTCACACAGAAGCATACACATACACACTCACAAAAACAGGAAAAGGGGAAAACATAATATATCTTGCTCCCAAAGTCCACCTCCTCAATTTGGGATGATTTGTTGTCTATTCAGGTATTCCACAGATTCAGGGTACATCAAGTTGATTGTGGAGATTTAATCCTCTGCTCCTGAGGCTGCTGGGAGTAATTTCTATTTCTCTTCTTTGTTCCCACACCTCCTGGGGTTCAGCTTTGGATTGGCCACCTCTACGTGTAGGTCGCCTGAGGGCGTCTGTTCTTTGCTCAGACAGGACGGGGTTAAAGGAACAGCTGATTCAGGGTCTCTGGCTCACTCAGGCCGGGGGGAGGGAGGGGTACGGAAGAGGGGCGAGCCTGCAGTGGCAGAGGCCGGCGTGACGTTGCACCAGGCTGACGCGCGCCGTGCATTCTCCCGGGGAAGTTGTCCCTCGGTCGCAGGACCCTGGCAGTGGTGAGCTGCACAGGCTCCTGGCAGGGGAGCTGTGGATAGTGACCTGTGTTTGCTCACAGGGTTCTTGGTGGCTGCAGCAGCAGCCTTAGCATCTCATGCCCATTTCTGGGGTCCGCGCTGATAGCCGCGGCTCGCACCCGTCTCTGGAGTTCGTTTAGGTGGCGCTCTGAATCCCCTCTCCTCGCGCACCAGGAAACAAAGAGGGAAGAAAAAGTCTCTTGCCTCTTCGGCAGGTCCAGACTTTTTCCTGGACTCCCTCCCAGCTAGCTGTGGCACACTAGCCCCCTTCAGGTTGTGTTCACGCCACCAACCCCAGTCCTCTCCCTGCAATCCGAGTGAAGCCCAAGGCTCAGCTCCCAGCCCCCGCCCGCCCCGGTGGGTGAGCAGACAAGCCTCTTGGGCTGGTGAGTGCTGTTCGGCACCGATCCTACGTGCAGGAATCTCTGCTCTGCCCTCCGCACCCCTGTTGCTGCACTCTCCTCCGAGGTCCGAAGCTTCCCCCTCCACAACCCACAGTCTTCGCCCGCGAAGGGGCTTCCTAGTGTGTGGAAACCTTTCCTCCTTCACAGCTCCCTCCCGCTGGTGCAGGTCCCGTACCTATTCTTTTGTCTCTTTTTTCTTTTTTCTTTTGCCCTACCCAGGTACATGGGGAGTTTCTTGCCTTTTGGGAGGTCTGAGGTCTTCTGCCAGCGTTCAGTAGGTGTTCTATAGGAGCAGTTCCACGTGTAGATGTATTTCTGATGTATCTGTGGGGAGGAAGGTGATCTCCACGTCTTACTCTTCCGCCATCTTCTCCTCCACCTCTTGTTGTTGTTATTGAGCTGTATGAGCTGTTTGTACATTTTGGAAATTAATCCCTTTTTGGTTGCATCATTTGAAAAATTTTTCCCATTCTGTAGGTTGTCTTTTCATTTTGTTTGTGGTTTCCTTTGCTGTACAAAAGCTTGTAATTTTGATTAGATCCCATTTGTTTACTTTTGCTTTTATTGCCTTGGGAGGCTGACTTAAGAATTAATTGGTACAATTTATGTCAGTTTATGTTTTGCCTATGTTCTCTTCTAGTTTTATGGTGTCATGTCTTTAAGTCTTTAAGCCATTTTGAGTTTATTTTGTGTATGGTGTGAGGGTGTATTCTAACTTCATTGATTTACATGCAGCTGTCCAACTTTTCTAACACCACTTGCTAGTGATGGACTGTCTTTTCTCAACTGTATACTCTTGCCTTCTTTGTTGAATATTAATTGACCATAGGTGAGTGGTTTATTTCTGGGCTGTCTATTCTATTCCATTGATCCTTGTCTGTTTTTGTGCCAATACCATGCTGTTTTGATTACTGTAGCTTTGTAGTATTGTCTGAAGTCTGGGAAGGTTATGCCTCCAGCTTTGTTCTTTTTCCTCAGGATTTCTTTGCCAATTCTGGGTCTTTTATGATTTCATATAAATTTTAGGACTATTTGTTCTAGTTCTGTGAAAAATGTCAAGGGTAATTTTATAGGGATTGCATTAAATGTGTAGATTGCTTTGGGTAGTATAGCCATTTTAACAATATTAATACTTCCAATCCAAGAGCATGAGATATCTTTCCATATCTTTGAATCATATTCAGTTTCCTTTATTAATATTCTATAGTTCTCAGCATATGTCTTTCATCTCCTTTGACCTAGACCATTTTTATTTTTAAGATCATAATGTTCATTTTGGAAATTTATCCAAACACAGATAGTTATAAATAAAGAAACAGGAATTGCCTATAATCCAGAGATAACCATTATTAATATTTTGGTTATTTAAAGTAGAATTCTTTGCTATGCTGATATCCATCACTATCCTCTCACCGTAAGTTCTTTTTCTTCATGAGCGCATTATCATATTTATTTACTACTTTATTTTCTATCTTCTTTACTATGTTTAGCCCACTGCTGCAAACCCCAGGCCCTATAATAATGACTGGCACATGGGAGGTGCTCAGTAAGTTTCTGTTGAATAAATGAGTCTCTTTTTATATATAGAAGAGAGCTGAGGTCATACTTTACATACAGTTCTAAATTTTTATTCATTTAGCATTATATTTCATCATGCCACCGACTAGTTTAAAACCCTTCAGTGAAGGGTTTAAAACCCTTTCTCATTACCCTTAGAACAAAGCCTAAAATCCTTACTATATCCTGCAAGATGTTGGTCTTTGGAAAGACACACAATCCTTATCTTTGGAGCTACAGCATCTCAAATCCTCAGAATCCACATGGCCCAGCTCCAGGCTTTCCTCCCCATTTTCTCCCTTCCAGCCATGCTGGGCTCCTTATAATTTCCATCAACACACCATACCCTCTCTTGTCTTGGGGCATATTCGTTTTCTAGTGCTGCTGTAACAAAATTACACTGGGTGGCTTAACAACAGACATTATTTTCTCACAATTCTGGAGGCTAGAAGTCCGAGACCAAGGTGTCGGTAGGGTTCATTTCTTCCAAGGCCTTTCTTCTTGGCTTATAGATGGCTGTTTTCTTCATGTCTTCACATGGTCTTTCCTCATGCATATCTGTGTCCCAATCTCCCCATCTTATGAGGACACCAGACACTCTAATTACCTCATTTAACCTTAATTACCTACTTAAAGATCCTGTGTACAAATACAGTCACAGACTGACGTGTTTGGGATTAGAACTTCAACATAAGATTTTGGGGTACACGATTCAACCCATAACACAAGGCTTTGAACTAGTTGTTCCTTCTGTCTCTCCTCTTATTTGAGATCTCAGCTTAAATTTCACTTTTCAGACAACTTTTCCATGACAGCAACCAGGCTAGGTCCCCACTTTATATGCTCGCATAGTATCAGTATCATCCCCTTTTAAAACCCTCATCACGTTTGTAATTACTTGTTCCATGTCTGCCTTTTGGATTTGACTGTAAAATACATGAGAACAAGACTTGGAACTGTGTTGAACATCACACCTTCTTCCCAGAGCTTAGTTCAGTGCATGGTGAATAGGAAGGGCAATAAATCTTTGCTCAATTAATCCAAACTGAAGAGCATGCTCTTAGATATTAAAAACTTTTTATAAACATTGTTTTAATGAATGCACATTATTTTTATTGATGGGCCCTACTGTTCTTAATATTTACCCCATAGACATCTATATTATATCCAAATTTTTTCTCTTATTCACAATATTAGGATGGCAATCTGTATCTGTCCCTCTATTTCCTTAGATTCCTAGTAATAGATAAACTGAGTTAAAAGGAAATAAACCATTTTAAGGCTTTAATGTATACTGCTGAATTGATTTCTAAAAAGATTGAAAAAACTTAATACTTCTGTTAGCAGTAAAAATAAAAATAAGCACAAACTGATGAAAAGTATATGGAAAAGAGCTTGTTATATAAAATTTGGGTGAATATTTTATTGCCCAGTTTCTTGGAAAGGAATGTAAATCTGTGTTTTGTAGGTTTGGGGGAGAATTAGATTTCTGGATCTTGAATGAGGCACTCCTGTGTATGTATGGTGTCCGATATTTATTTTCACTACTCCCAGGGATGGAGATAATTTAACAACGCTCCCTTCAGAGTTAGAATACACATATGGGAGGGAGTAGTAAGGCGAGGGTGGGTGGGAATTCCTTCACCTTTGTGTTCAAGTCTAGCAGCCTGATTCTTCTATTTTTCAGTACCTCTAGTTTGAGTCTGGGGGTTCCCACTCTCCAATTATCAAAGTAGAAAAAGTGGATGATTGTCCTAGAATATGTGTAGGGAAATTTCCCTCAAAATAAATGCAAATAAAGTCATGTGGATTCAGTAGGTAGAGAAGTTGGTGGAAGTTGAGGTCATGCTCATCTGCATCTATTTTCTCAATGATATATATGTGGTGAGGTCATCACGTGAGTGACGGTAGGAGCATAGGATATTTGAAAGAAAGGTGGTGTGAAACTGTAGTCTCAGAGTGGGAAAATAAATTAGCTAGAGAAATGTGGTTGGAATTGCGGGAAGTACTGAATCTCATTTGAGATTTGTGTTCATGATTTAAAGTCAGGCCAGTCAGCACTGGTGGTGTGATTTCATCCAGTTCCAACAGCTACTTAAGTTTAGGTGAAAATCAGTGAGTAGTTAGGTTTAATAAGATTTAAAGTTTTGCCAAGTTTGTTCAAAAGAGGAAGAGACATTAATGGTGGGTAAATTGGTAAGTGAGGTCATGGGGAGGGGTGATGGATTCTGAGAAACGGGAAGAATCAGTGGATTGGAGGTCCTGAAGAACTATCCAAGTGAGTGGCCAAGACTGAGTTGAAAGTAATGATGAGAGACTGAGATCACAGGGCTTTAAAAATATTTACATATTTTATTAAATATTAATATTAATGTAATAAGACAATTGGGGCTGGAATTCTCGTAGCTTAAGACCTCAGGTAAGAAAGGACTAATGAACGGATTAGTCCTTCTGAAGGTAGCAGCTGTCTGGGACTGCCTTGAGAACTTCATCTACTCTACAGATGGAGGAAGCTGGACGGGAGAGTGGGGAAAGGGAGTTTAGGACAAGCTAGCTGGCAGTGTTTGTCAGATTGCCTCTCGACCCAAGGTCAGTGGCTTTTCCCAGAAACTGGGAAAAGATAAAGTAGGGGGTTCCTGTGTAGGATGTGCCTCCAGTTGCTGCAGAACTCCAGCACCAGCGTGGCGGTGGTGATGGTGGTGGGAGGGTAGCAGCCAGTCCCTTGGTGTTAAGTTCTTCTTCCTCTATTTAATGACTTTGGTTCTCTCCCTTAACCTGTGAGGAAGGTTTTCAATCTTTTCATTTTAAGAAACCCCATCCTACTATTACATCCAAAGTATTTTTTCAATATTACCTGCTGCTGCTATTTCTTAAGACAGTACCACTTCTTAGACAGCTGAGACTGAAACAAGGATAGAAATGCGCTCTAACACCATAGGACTTCTAAAGTTAGTTCTTTCTCCCACTATCATCTGGGATGATGAGTGCATTCTTTTATGGATTAAGAGAATCCCCAGGGTTCTATCAATCAATCAGTGGCCTCCCATTGACTACTTCACTGTAAAGGATGGATGGAAACTATAGACCTCCAGGCTTATTAGGGTAAGTTAAGAGCAAGGCTTTGAGAAGTATAAGCCTTCCTAGCAGGTAGATGCTGACACTTACTAGTTTCAACCCTTAAATTACTTAGCTTCTCTTAGTAGATAGACCTCTTAAAGCTTGCTTTACCCAGAAAAGAGAAGCAACCTCCCCTTTGAAATCTTCCAAGAGATACTCCTGGATCCTTTAACTCTTCCTGAAATAGCGGTGCTTTGTCCTAGAGGAATGGAGGCATGCTGAGACTGGAATTAATGCCCAGAGAACCTGAGAATGGATGCTAACATTTCTAAACTTCAATCCCAGGTGGGGAGAAAGTGGTCAGGTGGGAAGGTAGGTAGTGGCTGAGCAAAAGGTGAGCAGAAACTGAAATGGGGGTGGAAGGAGGGGTGAGAAGGACTGAGAAAGGAAGGGAGAAGATGGCATACCGGAAGGAGCATAGGCTCTGGAAATAAACCAGGGCTCCCTTTCCATTGCCCAGGCACAAAATGTTGGACTTCGCGTAAGATGCTTAGAACTTGTTCAACTCTCAGTTTGCTGATCTTTAAAGAAAACAATTAATTATCAATAAATAATAGTGATTGATTATTATCAGATCTTTCAAGACATCTGTGTTCAGAAACCCTGGAACAGTACAGATGAAAAGCATAGTATCACAGTACCTGAAAGTGGCTGCTAAATGAAATGGTCTCACTGGAATTAACAGGAAAGGTCAGTATTAATTACTCTTGATGACAATATTAAAAGGACAAATGATTGATTGATTTTATTAAATATTAGTAAACTCAAAACATAAACACGTTACCAATATTGACACTGTGAATTACTAACTCCACTCTGAGGGTCCTAGTTGAGTTGTGGAACTGTTCAACATATGTCTGTGTGTCTATACTCTAAGCTGTTCCCCAAATTTACTCTCCTAGGGTAAAATGAAAATTAAAGGGAAGACAGTGGTGAAAAAAATTTAAAGATATCAAAGTATAAAGATATGCAAAGTGATGCTAAAAATTAAAATTAAAACTAGACCAGCATATTTACATATTTTATTAATCTTTACAATCAGTCATTATAATCAAATACACAATTATATACAAGGATTATATACATTTTGCCCAGACTTTTACATCACAGTACATAGTTTCCCTTAGAAATATTGTATACATTTATCACCAAACAATAAAATCCAACAACAGTAGTGTTACAGCACCTGTTAGTACAGACATCTTTTTCATAAATTACATCATAAGAAAATATACGGCTGTAATTGGGCTTTTAAAAATGTCTTTTATAAAATCTGAACATACAATATTTCATTCACAGAATGTTTTTTTTTTTCTATGTTCTGACTGAAGCCTTGTGCATAAAACGACCGGTTGGAATATTTATTAAATGCCCCCACCCCCGCCTCTACAATTATAAGCACTATTTGAATTACTGACGCTGAGCTTTCTTTATGATGAATTTGGCATGGAGTTTGGTGAGGGAACAAATGCTGGTTTTACTGTTATAAGGGCTGTGAGATGATGGTAATTTAAATTAATAAAATCTCAAGAGAGCATATTAGAGAAGTTAAAATCACAGAGTGCACAATTTTTTATTTTACCCTCTAACACTGTGAAGAAAAAGGGAAAAGTATAATGTTAAAAAAAAATTGTTCTGAAACAATTGTATTCTTGTTGGAAGCCTATTAAAAGTTAAAAAGAAAAAAGAAAACCTACCCAACAAAATATCCCATCCCAAACATATCCGGTAAATTACAATTCTTTCACATCTAAAACTTTATGGGAAAAGCACTGCAAATTAGGGTATATCATTTTAATGGACCTTCCTAAGCAGAAAAAACTATAACTATTTTTAGTAGGTAAACAAGTGAAGTTTTAAAACTTGAAAATACCTGAATTAAATACTTTCTCTAATATCTAACTTTTAACTTTCAGATAAAATCCTTACTTGATTCCGGGTTTGTAAACATTGTATAAATCCTTCTTAGTCAATCAATTTTATGGCTGTGGTGATCACTTCAGCTCTATCTCTATGCAGTCAACAGCTAACTGAGGTAGACCAGATGTTTCTAAAATTCAGGGTTACATAGAATCCCCTGAATCTTTAGGAAGTAAATAAAATGCTATAAAGATTTTAAAACAAAACATTTTAAAAAATGCCTAATGATGTTGAAATTTTTTAATGAAATAAAAAACAACTTTGTGGCAGTATGTCAATTAAGAATGGAGAGTCAATGACAATGTTGGAGTTTTGAAGCTGAACACTATACCTTCTTTTCCTAGCTAGGGAAAAATCACGTATAATTCCTTCTGGGTATTAAGTATAATTTGTTAAATTTTTTTCCTTTTGTTTCTTTTTTTTTTAAGGATTCATTTTTCTAAACAAGCCAGCAATTTGCTTCTAAACCACAATGAATGGCAACAACTCCCCCTAATGGCCAAAGAAAGGGTAAGTGGCAGTAAGCTGGCTTTTCCTTGTATGCCACAAGATCTCTGCTGGAAATAAAATTATGTTGCTTTGATAACTTAGACAATTTAGATTTAGACAACAATGGCTCTGAGATACAAAAAGAAAATCAAATCAATGTATATAAGGCTTCTGTAATCCAAGTCTTAAAGGAACATCTGCTCCTTTTCTCCAAGCCCCAGTCCTATAAATCAAGGCAAGTCAAGTAATTAAGCTTCAGCTATTTTGGCAGCTTTGCAACTAAGATGAACAAAGCACTATGTCTATCCTTCTGTATACTATATGTATTATAGTTCTATCTTCTTACACCAAATTTCACATGCAGAGAGACTAAAAAATATCCATTTTGGTGTCAGGTTTAATTAAGGGCCAATAAAGGTCTTGTATACTACTCTTTTTTCCCCCCTCAAAGTGAATTCTCTATTAGATTTATTACTCACTGACCCAATTAAGTTTAGCTGGAATTTTTGAAAGCAGCTATTTATCCCCTTCTAAAATAACAGTTTACCTGGGATCTAAGACATACTGTACATGAATATACATAACTACAATACAGCACTGCTGTTCTTTAACAGCTCCATATACACTTTAAGTTCATCAGTACCTCAAACACTGTGTTTTAAGAAAAAGGGTTGTTATATAATGTCATGGTACAGAAAAAAGAAATTAAGTCTCAAATATTCCTTTAGAACTGAGTCAGGTAAGTTTAAAAAAATAAATAAAATGAGTAAAGCCATGATTTCAATTACAGGGCTGTCTACAGATATCAACAACAAAGTTTTTAAAACTTAAATGTGGCCAGCAGCAGACTGCCCCCCCCCCCCACACACACACACACTCACTCACTCACACAAAGGAAAAAAATTCTCAGTAAGCTATATGGCTATATGTTAGTTGCTACTGTGTTTTTTACACAGGTTACCATAGACTAATTAATTTTCAAGTCCATATCAGAAGGAATATTTGTTTAAAAAAAAGCAAACTTAAAAACCATGATTCAACAGAAAATGTGACAGACTCCTTAGGTGCAACTTTAGAAACTAGTTTCAAAGGAGGAAAAATAGTAGTTACTCCAGAATTTTTAGATCACTACCACAGTTTTATCATGGCTCCCTAAGATAGAAAAATGGAACAAAATGTATTCAGCTATTGGCAACATAGGCCTTGTGGCTCAAAATGCATTCTAAACATGGGATGGAGTAAGGCTGATGGCTAGAGGTAATCACCTCCAACGAAATGAACTGGAAAAGATTTATAATTTACCCTACAAAGATATAACTTTAAGTTCCATTTCAGAGTAGTCACAGCTTTCCTTACGGAAGGCCCAATGGCAAGTTCATATTGCAACATTATAGTTTCTCCCTTGCTCCATTTTTCAAAAGTATTAAGTAACCAATTTCCACGATATATGACCTTTTTACCTGGTCCCAATGATTAGTCTTTATGCAGAGAACTCACTGAGAAAGTACACTGGCTTCACCTTTGGTTTAAATGAAAAGGATGGATACTGTTAAAGAGGGGGAAAAAAAAATCAAGTCATCTTGATCATGTTACACAATGAAGCAAGTGAAAATGATGAGCAAAGACTGTTTTCACCATGAATGTATTTGCTTCATAACCACTTAGGTCACTTTTGAGTGTTTCTGTGAAGGCAGCATAACCAGAATGCCCAAAATACTCCTATGTGTTTTCCCCAAAGGGCCTCTAACCCCAAAACCAAGAAAACCGAGAGCTTCCTTCAATTAGAAAGCTGTACAAATTCGTATTGCCCACCTCACAGTTAACTGAATTTGTTTCTTATCTACCATCTAGAGAGTGCAGAAATCTGGTTCCTAGAAATGCCCAATAATCTTTTCCTGGCCTGAGATGCAGCAGGGTGCTGCAGTGCTATCACCTGAGGGGGAAACTGTGAGTTTGCATTTTTGATGGGACAGTTATAAACAAGGTCAGTTCTAACACAGCATGTTCCAGATTCCTATGCTAACTAACTCTCCCAGTCAGAACGTGGTTGTTCATCACCATACTTAGAGCCTCCCATGAGAGAGCCTGCTTAGTATCAGGGTATCTATTATCCACAGTTTACCTTTTCTTTTGAAATACCTACCACCAGGTAGACTTTAGTGAGTCAGAGCTCATCCTTCTCCATCATTTCAAATGCTTCTATATCTTCATTCCAGTCTGCTAATATGGAGTCTATAGGTTGGACCTTTTTACCCCAGCTAACATTAGGATTGGAATCCTCCTCAGTTTCTGATTGTTCTTGAAGTTGGTTATCTAAATCTGTACATTCACCATCAAGACTTGTAGTCTCATGGTTTTCCGTGGGATTAGAATTCTGTTCAGAAGGAGAAATGCTTGCAGCATTGTCCGTATCTGCTGGAGACAAAGATTCTGGGTGAGAGTTTAGAGAACTTTCCTCAGGAGACTCCTGATCAACCAAATCAACCTCCTGAGAACTTGATGCAATCTGTTCAGCACTCTGATTCTGAGAATCATTTTCAGAGGATGGTTGTTCTTCATTTTCCATCTCAGGTTCTGTATATGAAAGAAACAAACTTCATGCTACTTTCCCCACAAAACATGTACTATCACATTCTCAAAACCATACTGGTTTTGGTAATAAAACAAAAAAATAAAAGTTAAAGAAAATCATGTCAATGCAGAATGACTCTAATAACTAAAAAGACTGCCTTCAATGGGTATTAGTAAATGCCAAGAAATATACTAAACAATACTACTATTAAAATGCATATAAATTTGCATTATGTCTCAGATTTATTAAATATCTAAATTCAGGAAAGCCTGCACATGAGAACATATTAAATAGAATACATTTTATTTATTTAAATTAATTATTTATTTTAAAAATCTTTATTGGAGTATAATTGCTTTACGATGTTGTATTAGTTTCTGCTGTATAACAAAGTGAATCAGCTACACGTATACATATATCCCCATATCCCCTCCCTCTTGCATCTCCCTCCCACCCTCCTTATCCCACCCCTCCAGGTGGTCACAAAGCACCGAGCTGGTCTCCCTGTGCTATGCAGCTGCTTCCCACTAGCTATCTGTTTTACATTTGGTAGTGTATATATGTCAATGCTACTCTCTCACTTTGTCTCAGCTTACACTTCCCCCTCCCTGTGTCCTCAAGTCCATTCTCTACAACTGCGTCTTTATAAACAGAATACATTTTAAACAGCACATGCCATTGCTGTACTTTAAGATAATATTCTTTGAAAAGTGAAATTCCCACTCAGTAAACCATGAAAATGCAGATAATACAAAACTTTGAATGATTCATGGATATCAATGTGATTGATCAAATACAATATTTTCATAAACACAAAACCAGATTATTTATAAAACTTCTATTTCATTATTGGAGATCTATGAATTCTAAGATATAATCATAAAATCCACTGGAAGGATGAAAAGCAGTTTAAACTTCTTGTAATGAATATATAATAAAACCACTAGAGGCATTTTATTTAGGGTTCCTACAAGAAAGTGCTTAAATATTAGCATCGACACCCACATGCTGCATTCTCCTCAGACTCTGCAGTCAGTTGGTAAAGATCTCCCGAGCGTCCACTGTGTGGCAGGCACTGTGTACGGTGCTAGGGATAAAACGAGGTGAAAACAAACACCTGACCTGCCCTTCTGAATCTTATAGTCCAGCTGGGGAAAACAACGTTTAGGAATAATCACACAATAGAAAACCCCATGACACAAGTCATGGTGTTAGGAAAGAGTAAGGAGATTTGAGGGCTTCCTTCAGAAAGTGATACTTAACTGTGATATAAAAGATAATCAGAGTTAATTAGTCAAAGAAGAAAGGGAAGATGGACTTATTATAAAACCAGAAAATCTGAAGGAAAATACAGGCATACCTGTGGAGGTAGAGGAGGGTGTGTATACATATACCCTGATTAGGTAGGATTACCTGACTAGGGAAGTTTAAGATAGTTCTTAGGTGGGGTTTGTCAGGGGGAAGGAGGGCAAGGAGGAGGAGTCCCCACACATTCTCTCAGCTGTGGAAAGGGTACATTTTAATTTGACATCAAGGCAAACTATGGTGGGGCCCAAAGAAGAGAAAGCAGTGTCTGGTTGCTTAGAGCTCATTTATGCTAGGCTACGCTAAGTTTGAGGGAGAAGGGAAAGAAGAACGTTCAACTTCGTTTCTAGATTGCATTAATCTAGTTTAGAAGAATAGGAAAAAGTGTAAAGCTATTTCTTCTAGTAATAAAGATTGTGATTTTGGCAAAAAATCACTCTAGGGTTAGATGTTATATAATATTATTTTGGAAATCTAGCTAATAAAATAGAATAAGAAAACAGAATAGTATAGGCTCCAATCAAGATGGCAGCGGCAAAGAACACGGAACTCACCTCCTCCCACAAATACATCAAAAATACATCTACAAATGGAACAATTCTCACAGAACACCTACTGAACACTGGCAGAAGACCTCAAACACCTGAAAGGACAAGAAAGAGCTCTACGTAACCAGGTAGGACGAAGGGGGGAAAAAAAGAGGAAGTGGGACGGGACCTATGCCCCTGGGAGCGAGCTGAAAAGAGGAAAGGTTCCTGCACCCTGGGAAGCCCCCTCAGATCGGCTGGGACAGAAAGGCAGCTTCAGAGGCACAGAGGAGAGTGCAACAACCAGTTTGTGGCAGGCAGGAGAGAGACCCGCACAGACTGCGTACCGCTACCCTGCGCGCCCCAGCCCGAGCTGTGAGTCCGCTGGTACAGGCAGGGGCCGAGTACTGACACTGAGTTTAGAGGACAGACCTAGGGAGAGGACTGCTGTTGGCTGTGCAGAGAGAGCCTGAAGGGGCTGGAGTGTGGTATGGCTACAGCCGGGGGTGTCTGCGGAAGCCCAGGCCTGCCACAGAACTGACGAGCCATTGTTAAGTGGGGCACAAAGGGCAGGGTGCCATGGCTGCCAGCCTCCGCCTGCACGGACCCCGGGACACCGCACACCAGCCACCGCCTCAGGGGCTCCAGACTCAGCAGATTCCGGCAACCCAGCTGCCGCCTCGGGCTCCCACCTGGGCAGGCTCAGGGGTCCCAGCCACCGCCTAGGCCGGCACCTGCACCAACCACCATCTCGGCAGGCCCCAGGAGCAGACGCCAGTGAGCTGCCCACGCACAGAAGCAGGCCTGAAACCACAGCTGAGCCCCAGGGGCCGCATGACTTAGGAAGCAGGGCTGCAATCTCTCCCTGCAGCTGTGTGAGCTGTGTATTTACACCTCCACTGCCGGCTTTGTAAACTCAGCATCTGCAGGACATCCGAGTAGACAACAGGTGCTCCCATGCTGGGATGGGTCTGGCCTTAGCAGCTGTGGGCTTTGCAGGCGCGTGCACATGGGGGCTGGGCTGGGCCTGGCTTTGAGCTGCCTCCATAGCTCCCACAGCAGGTCCAGGTGTGCAACTACTACGGTCCTGGGACCCGGCTTTAGCGGATCTGTGCTGGTGGACTTGTGAAAACAACGCCTGAGGGACACCAGGGCTGATTGCCAGCATTCCCAAGGTTGAGACGGGGCTCAGGGCAGTATACTTTGTGAGCCCATACAATGGGTGACAGGTGACACAACAGAGCACACTCACTGGTGAACAGCTCTGGCAGAGGAATACTCAGTGGCTCCTCTCCCTGTAGGAACACTCCAATCCCACCTACCTCACACTGCAGCTCAGAAACGGATCTGGGGGCTTCTACTCCAACAACTAGGGAACAGACCCAGCCCCTGACAGGGCAGTAACAACCACAGAGCAAAAGAGGAGGCCCCAGTCAATATCCAGTGCAGGCCCTGGTCACCACAACACCAGTCACACCTCCTATCAAGGGGATAATGGCCAGGATACACTGAGGAAAGAGGCAACAGGCATCCACACTAAAAACAGCCCTCACACCAAAAAATATTAAACCCACAGAGGCTATACAGGGATAGCCTCTCCCTACATAAAAACAGCCCTCCAAGACCACATAGATAATTGTTTCTCCTAAACTCATAGAGCAAGAGAAGTATAAGTAAAATGAAGAAGCAGAGGAACCACTCCCAATTAAAAGATCAAGAGAATTCCCCTGAAAGAACAAACAATGAAACAGGCCTCTTCAGTCTAATAGACATTGAGTTCAAAAAGGAGATAATGAAAATACTGAAGGAGTTAAGAAGGACTATTGATAGAAATGCAGATTACTATTACTAGAAACTATAAAAAGGAACCAAGAAAAATTAGAGAACTCATTCACTGAGACAAAAGCTGAGCTAAAGGCAATGAATAGCAGAAAAAATAATGCAGAAGAATGAATAAGTGATCTGGAAGATAGAATAATGGAAATCAGCCAGTCAGAACAACAGAAAGCCACATGAAAAAAAAAATGGAAGCAATATAAGAATAAATAAAGCATGCCAATGTACACTTAGTAGGGATCCCAGAAGAGAGAGAAAACAGGATTGAAGATGTCTTTGAAGAAATTGTGGCTGAAAACTTCCCAAACCTAAAGAAGGGAACAGATATCCAGGTACAGGAAGCACAGAGGGTCCCAAACAAGATAAACCCAAACAGACCTACACCAAGACATATTATAATAAAAATGGCAAAAGTTAAAGAGAGGATTCTAAAGGCAGCAAGAGAAAAACAGAGTTAATTACAAGGGAACCCCCCATAAGGCTATATCAGTTGATTTCTCTACAGAAACGTTGCAGGTCAGAAGGGAGTGGCAAGATACATTCAAAGTCCTAAAAGGGAAAAATGTGAAATGTAGGATACTCTGTCCAGCAAGATTATCAAATTTAAAATCAGAGAGAGAAAGAATTTCCCAGACAAGCAAAAACTAAAGGAATATAGCAATATTAAACCTATCCTAAAGGAAACATTGAAAGGTCTTCTCTAAATAGAAAAAAGGTTAGAATCTTTAGGAAAAAAATCATAAATGGAAAGTAAATCATTTAAATAAGCCAGTACACAGATTTTTTAAAATCATAATTAAAAAAAAAATTTCTGTGAAAGCAACTATAACCACAATGAACAGCAAAAGGATGAACGTGAAGATGTAAAAGAGGACGTCAAAATCATAAAATGTGGGGGAGGAGAGTAAGAAAATGTAGATTTTTTTTTTCTAGAATGTGTTTGAGCCTACATGACTACCAGTCTAAAGCAAGCAGATATAGGAAGGGGAAATATACTTGAAAAACAGGGTAACCACAAATCAAAAACATACAACAGATTCACAAAAACCAAAACCAGATTTTATGAATCTATCACATACAATAGATTCATAAAACAAAAGAAAATCATCAGACCACAAAAGGAAAAACCGAAAGAAAAAGAAAGGGACAAAGAAGAAATATAAAATCAACAGGAAAACAAGGTTTAAAATGGTAATAAATACATATCTATCAATAATTACCTTAAATGTCAATGGACCAAATGCTCCAATCAAAAGAGACAGAGTGGCAGGTTAGATTAAAAAAAACAACGGCCTAAAATATGCTGCCTACAAGAGACCCACTTTAGAGCAAAGGACACACATAGATTGAAAATGAGGAGATGGAAAAAGATATTTCATGCAAACGGAAATGACAAGAAAGCAGGGGTCGCAATACTCTTTATCAGACAAAATAGACTTTAAAACAAAGGTTATAAAGAAAGATGAAGAAGGACACTATATAATGATAAAATGATCAATACAAGGAGAGGATATTACACTCATCAACACATATGCACCCAAAATAGCACCCAAATACATAAAATAAACACTAACAGACATAAAGGGAGAAACTGATGGGAATACAATAATAGTAGGAAACTTTAGCACCCCACTCACATCAATGAACAGATCTTTGAGACAGAAAATCAATAAGGCAACAGAGATCCTAAATAATACAATAGAACAGTTAGACTTAATTGATATTTTCAGGACATTACACCCCAAAAAAGCAGAATACACATTCTTTTCAAGTGCACATGGAACATTCTCTAAGATTGACCACATACTAGGCCACAAAACAAGCCTCAGAAAATTTAAGAGTATAAAAATTATTTCAAGTATCTTTACTGACCACAACAGCATGAAACTAGAAAACAATCACAAGAAAAGAAATGAGGAAAAACAATTACATGGAGACTAAACCACATGCTACTACAAAACCAATGCGACAATGATGAAATAAAAAAATAAATTGATGCATTTCCCCAGTGGTCCAGTGGTAAAGAATCTGCCTTCCAATGCAGGGGATGTGGGTTCAACTCCTGGTCAGGGAACTAAGATCCCAAATGCCGTGGGGCAACTAAGCTGGGTGCCACAACTACTGAGCCCACGGGCCTCAACTAGAGAGGCTGTGTGCCGCAACTACAGAGCCCACACACTCTGGAGCCTGAGTGTCATAACTACAGAGAGAAAACCCACACGCCACAACTAGAGAGAAGACCGCGTGCCACAACTAGAGAGAAGCCCGTTTGCTGAAATGAAGATCCCACGTGCCTCAACTAAGACCTGACACAGCCAAAAATAAAAAATAAAATAAATACTTTGAGGTAAATGACAATGAAAACACAACCATACAAATAACATAGGATGTAGCAAAAGAAGCTCTTAGAGGGAAGTTCATAGTGATACAGGCCTTCTTTAAGAAACAAGAAAAGTCTCAAATAAACAACCTAACCCACCACCTAAAAGAATTAGAAAAAGAACAAACAAAACCTAAAGTCAACAGAAGGAAGGAGACAAGAAAGATCAGAGAGGAAATAAATAGAGATTAGAAAAAACAATAAAAAAATAATCGGGGAGGAATCAAGATGGCAGAGGAGTAGGATGTGGAGCTTACCTTCTGCCACAAATACATCAAAAACACATCTACAAGTGGAACGATTCACACAGAACATCTACTGAATGCTGGCAGAACTCAGACTTCCGAAAGGGCAAGAAAACCTCCACGTAAACAGGTGGGATGAAAGAAAAAAGAAAAACAAAAAGAGAGAAAGGAATCACGATGGGACTTGTGCCCCAGGGAGGGAGCTGTGAAGAAGGAAACATTTCCCCACCCTGGGAAGGCCCCTCACCAGAGGGGAGATCAGCCTGGACAGAGGGGGTGCTTCGGAGACTCAGAGGAGAGTGCAGCAACCAGTTTGCAGAAGGCAAAACGGACAGAGACGTGCACAGATGGTTGGTACCACCACCCTACGTTCCCCAGCCTGAGATGCTCATCTGCTGGTACGGACAGGGGCTGGATGCTGAAGCTCTGGCTTTGGAGGTCAGACCCAGGGAGAGGACCAAGGGTTGGCTGCAGGGAGACAGCCTGAAGAGGCTGGAGTGTGGCAGCTGAGGATGCATTTGGAAGAGGTCTGGGCCTGACAGAGAGGCAAGGCACCATTGTTGGGGGGCACACGAGAGGTATGGGACTGCCATAGGAGCTTCTTTCCGTGCGTGTGGGCTCTCAGGCAACAGGACGCCACCTACACGAGCTCCAGGTGCAGGCACGAGCCACTGCCGCCATTGTGGGCTCCAGAGATGGGCATGGGCCATCGCCACAGCTAAAGAACCAGTGAGCAGGCACCAAGTGCTGCCCCAGCTGTCCCGGGAGTGTGCCAGCCACCTCCACCATTGGGAAACCTGCAAGCAGGCGCCATTCACTTTCCCTCCTGCCCCGGGACGTCGCCACTACTGGGAGACACAGCAGTGGGTGCGAAGCACTGACCCTGCTGTCCCGGGAGTGCACGGGCAGCTCCTGACACTAGGCGACCCAGGAGCAGGCGCCAGTTGCTGCCCCTGCTGTTCCAGGGGTGCGTGGGCCGCTGCCGCAGTTAGGGGACCCACGAGCAGACTGCAAGCACTTGCCCCCGCTGTTCTGGGCACTCACAGCCCACTGCCACTGCTGGGAGTCCCGCAGGTGGGCATGAATTGCTGCCCCCGCCGTACAGGGAATGCACACAGGCCACCGCACCTAAACATCCCATATTCAGGGGATAACGGCCAGCACATGCTTAGGAAAGAAGCAGCAAGCATCCAAACTAAAAGCACCCCTTGATTCCGGACATGATGGTGGAGTAGAAGGACTTGAGCTCACCTCTTCTCATGAAAACACTAAAACCAAAACTAACTGCTGAACAACCATCAGCAAAAGACTGGAACCTACCAAAAAAGGTACATCCAAAGACAAAGAAGAAGCTACAATGAGATGGTAGGAGGAGCTTTTGCAATATAATCAAATCTCATAGTCACCAGGTGGGCAACCCACAAAACTGGAAAATCATTATATGGCAGAGGTACTCCCGCAGCAGTAAGTTCTGAGCCCCTCATCAGGCTCCCCAGCCTGGGGGGCTGGCATTGGGAGGTGGAGCCCCCAGAGCATTTGGCTTCAAAGCCCGGCAGGACTTGAGTGCAGGAGCTCCACAGGACTGGAGGAAACAGAGATTCCACTCTTGAGGGTGTACACAAGATTTCACGTGCACTAGGACCCAGCATAAACTGGTGACTCCATAGGAGCCAGGGCTAGACCTACGTGAGGATCTTGGAGGGTCTACTGGGGAGGTGGGGGTTGGATGTGGCTCACTGTGGGGGCAAAGACACTGGTGGTGGAGGCTCCAGGGAATATTGATCGGCTGAGCTCTCCTGGAGGTCGCCATTTTGGTACTGAGACATGGCCCCACCCAACAGCCTGCAGGCTCCAGTGGTGGAACGCCTAGGCCAAACAACCAGCAGGGGTGGAACACAGCTCCACCTATCAGCAGACAGGCTGCCTGAAATTGTACTGAGCTCACAGCCACCTCTACACACACCCCTTGACACGGCCCTGCCCACCAGAGGGACAAGACCCAGCTCCACCAACCAGTGGAGAGCCCAGTCCCTCCCACCAGGAAGCCTGCACAAGCCACTGGACCAACCTCACCCACCAGGGGACAGACACCAGAAGCAAGAGGAACTACAGTCCTGCAGCCTGTGGAAAGGAGACCACAAACACAGTAAGCTAGACAAAATGAGACAGCAGAGAAATATGTTTTAGACAGAGGAACAAGATAAAAACCCAGAAGAACAACTAAGTGAATTAGAGATAGTCAATCTACCTGAAAAAGAATACAGAGTAATGACAGTAAAGGTGGTCCAAGATCTCAGAAAAAGAATGGAGGCACAGACCAAGAAGATACAAGAAATGTTTAACAAAGACATAGAAGACTTAAAGAATAGAGATGAATAATACAATAACTGAAATGAAAAAATACACTAGAAGGAAACAATAGCAGAATAAATGAGGCAGAAGAACGAGTAAGTGTGCTGGAAGACACAGCAGTGGAAATCACTGCCGTGGAACAGAATAAAGAAAAAAGAATGAAAAGAAGTGACAACAGTCTAAGGGACCTCTGGGACAACATTAAACACACCAGCATTTGCATTATAGGGGTCCCAGAAGGAGAAGAGAGAGAGAAAGGACCTGACAAAATATTTGAAGAGATAATAGCTGAAAACTTCCTTAACATGAGAAAGGAAACATTCACTCAAATCCAGGAAGTGCAGAGAGTCATATAAAGTGATGAAAGCAAAGAACCTACAACCAAGAATACTCTACCCATTAAGGCTCTCGTTCAGATTTGATGGAGAAATCAAAAGCTTTACAGACAAGCAAAAGCTAAGAGAATTCAGCACCAACAAACCAGCTCTACAACAAATCCTAAAGGAAGTTCTCTAGGTGGAAAAGAAAAGGCCTACAACTAGAAACAAGAAAATTACGAATGGGAAAGCTCACCAGTAAAGGCAAACATAAAGTAAAGGTAGGAAATCATCCACACAAAAATATGATATCAAAACCAGCAATCATGAGAAGAGAGTACAAATGCAGGACACTGGAAATGCATTTGAAATTAAGAGACCAGCAACTTTAAAAAGTCTTCTGTGTATACATAGATAGATAGATAGATAGATAGATATAGATATAGACTCCTATATCAAAACCTCATGAGAACCGCAAACCAAAAATCTACAATATATACACACACAAAAAAGAAAAAGCAACCCAAACGTAACACTAAAGATAGTCATTAAATCACAAGAGATACACACACAAAAAAGAAAAAGCAATCCAAACATAACACTAAAGATAGTCATCAAATCACAAGAGAAGAGAGCAAAAGAGGAAGGGAAGAAAACAGACCTACAAAAACAATTCCTAAACAATTAACAAAATGGCAATAAGAACATACATATCAATAATTACCTTAAATGTAAATGGATTAAATGCTCCAACCAAAAGACATAGACTGGCTGAAGGGATACAAAAACAAGACCCCTATATATGTTGTCTACAAGAGACCCACTTCAGATCTAGAGACACATACAGACTGAAAGGGAGGGAATGGAAACAGATATTCACAAGTGGAAATCAAAAGAAAACTGGAGTAGCAATACTCATATCAGACAAAATAGACTTTAAAACAAAGACTATTACAAAAGACAAAGAAGGACACTACATAACAATCAAGGGATCAATCAAAGGAGAAGATATAACAATTGTAAATATATATGCACCCAACATAGGAGCACCTCAATACATAAGGCAAACGCTAATGGCCATAAAAGAAGAAATCAATAGTAACACAGTAATAGTGGGGGCATTTAACACCCCACTTTCATCAACAGACAGATCATCCAGACAGAAAATCTATACGGAAACACAGGCCTTATATGACACATTAGACCAAACAGACTTGACATTTACAGAACATTCCATCCAAAAGCAGCAGAATACACTTTCTTCTCAAGTGCACATGGAAAATTTTCCAGACTAGATCACATCATGGGCCACAAATCAAGCCTCAGTAAATTTAAGAAAACTGAGATCATATCAAGCATCTTTTCAAACCACAACACTATGAGATTAGAAATCAATTTCAAGAAAAAAACTGTAAAAAACACAAACACGTGGAGGCTAAACAATATGTTACTAAACAACCAATGGATCACTGAAGAAATCAAAGAGGAAATCAAAGAATACCAAGAGAAATGACAATGAAAACATGACAATCCAAAACCTATGGGATGCAGCAAAAGCAGTTCTAAGAGGAAAGTTTATAGTAGTCTTACCTCAGGAAACAAGAAAAATCTCCAAAAAGCAACCTAACCTTACACCTAAAGCAACTAGACAAAGAACAAACAAAACTAAAAGTTAGAAGGAAAGAAATCATAAATATCAGAGCAGAAATAAATGAAATGGAGATGAAGAAAACAATAGAGAAGATCAATGATACTAAAAGCTGGTTCCTTGAGAAGATAAACAAAATTGATAAACCATTAGCAAGACTCATCAAGAAAAGAAGGGAGAGGGCTCAAGTCAATAAAATTAGAAATGAAAAAGAAGTTACAATGGATACCACAGAAATAAATACAAAGGATCGTAAGAGACTACTACAAGCAACTATATTCCAATAAAATGGACAACCTAGAAGAAACGGACTTCGTAGAAAGGTACAACCTTCCAAGACTGAACCAGGAAGAAACAGAAAATATGAACAGACCAATCACAAGTACTGAAATTGAAACTGTGATTAAAAAACTTTCAACAAACAGAAGTCCAGGACCAGATGGCTTCACAGGTGAATTCTATCAAACATTTAGAAACTGAAACTCTTCCAAAAAATTGCAGACGAAGGAACACTCCCAAACTCATTCTATGAGGCCACCATCACCCTGATACCAAAACCAGATAAAGATACCACAAAAAAAGATTACAGGCCAATATCACTGATAAATATAAATGCAAAAATCCTCCGCAAAATACTAGCAAATTGAATCCAACAATACATTAAAAGGATCAGACACCATGTTCAAGTGGGATTTATCCCATGGATGCAAGGATTCTTCAACATATGCAAATCAATTATTGTGATATACCATATTAACAAACTAAAGAATAAAAACCATATGATCATCTCAATAGATGCAAGAAAAGCTTCTGACAAAATACGACACGCATTTATGATAAAAACTCTTCAGAAAGTGGGAATACAGGGAACCTACCTCAACGTAATAAAGGCCATATATGACAAACACACACCTAACATCACTCTCAACAGTAAAAAGCTGAAAACATTTCCTCTAAGATCAGGAACAAGACAAGGATGTCCACTCTCACCACTTTTATTCAACATAGTTTTGGAAGTCCATAGTTTTGGCAATCAGAGAAGAAAAGAAATAAAAGGAATCCAAATTGGAAAAGAAGAAGTAAAACTGTCACTGTGTGCAGGCGACATGATACTATACATAGAAAATCCTAAAGAGGCTACCAGAAAACTACTAGAGCTCATCAATAAATTCAGTAAAGTTGCAGGATACAAAATTAAAACATAGAAATCTCTTGCATTCCTATACACTAACAACAAAAGATCAGAAAGAGAAATCAAGGAAACAATCCCATTTATCACACCAAAAAGAATAAAATACCTAGGAATAAACCTACCTAAGGAGGCAAAAGACCTGTCCTCTGAAAACTATAAGATGTTGACAAAAGAAATCAAAGATGACTCAAACAAATGGAAAAATATACCATGTTCTCGGATTGGAAAAATCAATATTGTCAAAATGACTATACTTCCCAAAGCAATCTACAGATTCAAGGCAATCCCTATCAAAGTATCAGTGTCATTTTTCACAAAACTAGAACCAAAAAATTTTAAATCTGTATAGAAATACGAAAGACCCCAAATAGCCAAAGCAATCCTGAGAAGGAAAAATTGAGTTGGAGGATTCAGATTCCCTGACTTCAAACTATACTACAAAGATATAGTAATCAAAATTGTATGGTACTGGCACAAAAACAGAAATACAGATCAATGGAACAGGACAGAAAGCCCAGAAATATATCCACACACCTATGGTCAATTAATCTATGACAAAGGAGGCAAGAATATACAACAGAGAAAAGACAGTCTCTTAAATAAGTGGTGTTAGGAAAACTGGACAACTACATGTAATAGAATGAAATAAGAACATTCTCTAACACTACACACAAAAATAAATTCAAAATGGATTAAAGACCTAAATGTAAAGCAGGATACTGTAAAACTCTTAGAGGAAAACACAGGCAGAACACTCTTTGACATAAATCGTAGCAATATCTTTTTGGATCCACCTCCTAGAGTAATGAAAATAAAAACAAAAATAAACAAATGGGACCTAATTTAACTTAAACACTTTTGCACAACAAAGGAAACCATAAACAAAATGAAAAGACAACCCACAGAATGGGAGAAAATATTTGCAAATGATGCTACTGATAAGGGATTCATCTCCAAAATACACAAGCAGCTCATGCAGCCCTATACCAAAAAACAAACAACCCAATCAAAAAATGGGCAGAAGATCTAAACAGACATTTCTCCAAAGAAGACATACAGATGGCCAATTGGCACATGAAAAGATGCTCAACATTGCTAATTATTAGTGAAATGCAAATCAAAACTACAGTGAGGTGTCACCTTACACAGGTCAGAATGGCCATCATCAAAAAGTCTACAAACAATAAATGCTGGAGAGGGTGTGGAGAAAAGGGAACCCTCCTACACTACTGGTGGGAATGTAAATTGGTGCAGCCACTATGGAGAACAGTATGGAGGTTCCTTAAAAAACCAAAAATAGAACTACCATATGATCCAGCAATCCCACTCCTGGGCATATATCTGGAGAAAACCATAATTTGAAAAGATATATGCACCCCGGGGAGACCTTCAAGATGGCGGAAGAGTAAGACGTGGAGATCACCTTCCTCCCCACAAATACATCAGAAATACATCTACATGTGGAACAACCCCTACAGAACACCTACTGAATGCTGGCAGGAGACCTCAGACCTACCAAAAGGCAAGAAACTCCCCCACGTACCTGGGTAGGGCAAAAGAAAAAACAGAGACAAAAGAATAGGGATGGGACCTGCACCAGTGGGAGGGAGCTGTGAAGGAGGAAAAGTTTCTACACACTAGGAAGCCCCTTCACTGGTGGAGACAGCGGGTGGCGGGGAGGGGTGGAAGCTTCGGAGCCACGGAGGAAAGTGCAGCAACAGGGGTGCAGAGGGCAAAGCAGAGAGAGAGAGATTCCCGAGGTGCTGACCAGCACTCACCAGCCCAAGAGGCTTGTCTGCTCAACCACTGGGGCAGGTGGGGGCTGGGAGCTGAGGCTCCGGCTTCTGAGGTCAGAGCCCAGGGAGAGGACTGGGGTTGGCAGCGTGAACACAGCCTGAAGGGGGCTAGTGTGCCACAGCTAGCTGGGAGGGAGTATGGGAAAGAGTCTGCAACTGCCGAAGAGGCAAGAGACTTTTTCTTGCCTCTTTGTTTTGCGGTGCATGAGGAGAGGGGATTAAGAGCACCACCTAAACGAGCTCCAGAGACAGGCGCAAGCCGTGGCTATCAGCAAGGACCCCAGAGACGGGCATGAGATGCTAAGGCTGCTGCTGCAGCCATGAAGAAGCCTGTGTGCAAGCACAGGTCACTATCCACACCACCCCTCCCAGGAGCCTGTGCAGCCCATCACTGCCAGGGTCCCATGATCCAGGGACAACTTCCCCGGGAGAAAATACGGCGTGCCACAGGCTGGTGCAACGTCATGCTGGCCTCTGCCGCCGCAGGCTCGCCCCGCATCCGTACCCCTCCCTACCCCCCGCCTGAGTGAGCCAGAGCCCCCTAATCAGCTGCTATTTTAACCCCATCCTGTCTGAGTGGGAACAGATGCCCTCAGGTGACCTACACGCAGAGGCGGGGCCAATCCAAAGTTGAACCGCAGGAGGTGTGGGAACAAAGAAGAGAAATGGAAATTTCTCCCAGCAGCCTCAGGAGCAGCGGATTAAAGCTCCACAATCAACTTGATGTACCCTGA
The DNA here is from genome assembly GCF_949987535.1 of Balaenoptera acutorostrata. Taxonomy (NCBI): domain Eukaryota; kingdom Metazoa; phylum Chordata; class Mammalia; order Artiodactyla; family Balaenopteridae; genus Balaenoptera; species Balaenoptera acutorostrata. The sequence continues at coordinate 146,584,426 of NC_080064.1, forward strand.
ATCTGTGGGATACCTGAATAGACAACAAATCATCCCAAATTGAGGAGGTGGACTTCGGGAGCAAGATATATTATTTTTTCCCCTTTTCCTGTTTTTGTGAGTGTGTATGTGTATGCTTCTGTGTGAGATTTTGTCTGTATAGCTTTGTTTTCACCATTTGTCCTAGGGTTCTGTCCATCCCTTTTTTTTTTTTTTAAACTTAAAAAAAATTTTTTTCTAATAATTATTCTTTATTTTTTATTTTAATAACTTTATTTTATTTTATCCTACTTTATTTTATTTTATCCTCTCTCTTTCTTTCTTTCTTTCTTTCTTTCTTTCTTTCTTTCTTTCTTTCTATTTTTTCTCCCTTTTATTCTGAGCCGTGTGGATGAAAGGCTCTTGGTGCTCCAGCCAGGCATCAGGGCTGTGCCTCTGAGGTGGGAGAGCCAACTTCAGGACACTGGTCCACAAGAGACCTCCCAGCTCCACGTGATATCAAACGGTGAAAATCTCCCAGAGATCTCCATCTCAACGACAGACCCAGCTCCACTCAAGGACCAGCAAGCTACAGTGCTGGACACCCTATGCCAAACAACTAGCAAGACAGGAACACAACCCCATCCATTAGCAGAGAGGCTGCCTAAAATCCTAATAAGGCCACAGACACCCCAAAATACACCACCAGACGTGGACGTGCCCACCAGAAAGACAAGATGCAGCCTCATCCACCAGAATACAGGCACTAGTCCCCTCCACCAGGAAGCCTACACAACCCACTGAACCAACCTTAGCCACTGGGGGCAGACATCAAAAACAACGGGAACTACAAACCTGCAGCCTGCAAAAAGGAGACCCCAAAACACAGTAAGATAAGCAAAATGACAAGACAGAGAAACACAAAGCAGACAAAGGAGCAAGGTAAAAACCCACCAGACCAAACAAATGAAGACGAAATAGGCAGTCTACCTGAAAAAGAATTCAGAGTAATGATAGTAAAGATGATCCAAAATCTTGAAAACAGAATGGAGAAAATACAAGAAACATTTAACATGGACCTAGAAGAACTAAAGAGCAAACAATGATGAGCAACACAACAAATGAAATTCAAAATTCTCTAGAAGGGATCAATAGCAGAATAACTGAGGCAGAAGAACAGATAAGTGACCTGGAAGATAAAATAGTGGAAATAACTATTGCAGAGCAGAATACGGAAAAAAGAACGAAAAGAATTGAGGACAGTTTCAGAGACCTCAGGGACAACATTATACACACCAACATTCAAATTATGGGGGTCCCAGAAGAAGAAGAGAAAAAGAAAGGGACTGAGAAAATATTTGAAGAGATTATAGCTGAAAACTTCCCTAATATGGGAAAGGAAATAGTTAATCAAGTCCAGGAAGCACAGAGAGTCCCACACAGGATAAATCTAAGGAGAAACACACCAAGACACATATTAATCAAGCTATCAAAAATTAAATACAAAGAAAAACTATTAAAAGCAGCAAGGGAAAAATAACAAATAACACCCAAGGGAATCCCCATAAGGTTAACAGCTGATCTTTCAGCAGAAACTCTGCAAGCCAGAAGGGAGTGGCAGAACATATTTAAAGTGATGAAAGGGAAGAACCTACAACCAAGATTACTCTACCCAGCAAGGATCTCTTTCAGATTCGAGGGAGAAATTAAAAGCTTTACAGACAAGCAAAAGCTAAGAGAATTCAGCACCACCAAACCAACTTTACAACAAATGCTAGAGGAACTTCTCTAGGCAGGAAACACAAGAGAAGGAAAAGACCTACAATAAGAAACCCAAAACAATTAAGAAAATGGTAATAGGAACATATATATCGATAATTACCTTAAATGTAAATGGATTAAATGGTCCAACCAAAAGATATAGATTGGCTGAATGGATACAAAAACAAGACCCATATATATGCTGTCTACAAGAGACCCACTTCAGATGTAGGGACACATGCAGACTGAGAATGAGGGGATGGAAAAAGATATTCCATGCAAATGGAAATCAAAAGAAAGCTGGAGTAGCAACTCTCATATCAGACAAAATAGACTTTAAAATAAAGACTATTACAAGAGACAAAGAAGGACACTACATAACAATCAAGGGATCAATCCAAGAAGAAGATATAACAATTGTAAATATTTATGCACCCAACATAGGAGCACCTCAGTACATAAGGCAAATGCTAACAGCCATAAAAGGGGAAATCGACAGTAACAAAATCAGAGTAGGGGACTTTAACACCCCACTTTCACTAATGGACATCATCCAAAATGAAAGTAAATAAGGAAACACAAGCTTTAAATGATACATTAAACAAGATGGACTTAATTGATATTTATAGGACATTCCATCCAAAAACAACAGAACACACTTTCTTCTCAAGTGCTCATGGAACACTCTCCAAGATAGATCATATCTTGGGTCACAAATCAAGCCTTGGTAAACTTAAGAAAACTGAAATTGTATCAAGTATCTTTTCCAACCACAACGCTATGAGATCAGAAATGAATTACAGGGAAAAAAAACGTAAAAAATACAAACACATGGAGGTTAAACAATACACTACTTAATAACCAAGAGATCACTGAAGAAATCAAAGAGGAAATCAGAAAATACCTAGAAACAAATGACAATGAAAACACGACGATCCAAAACCTATGGGATACAGCAAAAGCAGTTCTAAGAGGGAAGAATATAGCAATACAATCCTACCTTAAGAAACAAAAAACATCTCAAATAAACAACCTAACCTTATACCCAAAGCAAATAGAGAAAGAAGAACAAAAAAACCCCAAAGTTAGCAGAAGGAAAGAAATCATAAAGATCAGATCAGAAATAAATGAAAAAGAAATGAAGGAAACAATAGCAAAGATCAATAAAACTATAAGCTGGTTCTTTGAGAAGATAAACAAAATTGATAAACCATTAGCCAGACTCATCAAGAAAAAAAGGGAGAAAACTCAAATCAATAGAATTAGAAATGAAAAAGGAGAAGTAACAACTGACGCTGCAGAAATACAAAGGATCACGACAGATTACTACAAGCAACTATATGCCAATAAAATGGATAACCTGGAAGAACTGGACAAATTCTTAGAAAAGCACAACCTTCTGAGACTGAACCAGGAAGAAACAGAAAATATAAACAGACCAATGTGATTGGTCTGAACTGAACTATGATTCAATTTCAACTGAAATTGAAACTGTGATTAAAAACCTTCCAACAAACAAAAGCCCAGGACCAGATGGCTTCACAGGCGAATTCTATCAAACATTTAGAGAAGAGCTAACACCTCTCCTTCTCAAACTCTTCCAAAATATAGCACAGGGAGGAACACTCCCAAAATCATTCTACGAGACCACCATCACCGTGATACCAAAACCAGACAAAGATGTCACAAAGAAAGAAAAGTACAGGCCAATATCACTGATGAACGAACACAGATGCAAAAATCCTCAACAAAATACTAGCAAACAGAATCCATCAGCACATTAAAAGGATCATACACCATGATCAAGTGGGGTTATCCCAGGAATGCAACAATTCTTCAATATATGCAAATCAATCAATGTGATACACCATATTAACAAATTGAAGAAGAAAAACCATATGATCATCTCAAAAGATGCAGAAAAAGCTTTCAACAAAATTCAACACCCATTTATGATAAAAACCCTCCAGAAACTAGGCATAGAGGGGACTTACCTCAACATAATAAAGGCCATATATGACAAACCCACAGCCAACATCATCCTCAATGGTGAAAAACTGAAACCATTCCCACTAAGATCAGGAACAAGACAAGGATGTCCACTCTCACCACTATTGTTCAACATAGTTTTGGAAGTCCTAGCCACGGCAACCAGAGAAGAAAAAGAAATAAAAGGAATCCAAATTGGAAAAGAAGAAGTAAAACTGTCACTGTTTGCAGATGACATGATACTATACACAGAGAATCCTAAAGATGCTAACAGAAAACTACTAGAGCTAATCAATGAATTTGGTAAAGTAGCAGGAGACAAAATTAATGCACAGAAATCTCTTGCATTCCTATACACTAATGATGAATAATCTGAAAGTGAAATTAAGGAAACACTCCCATTTACCACTGCAACAAAAAGAATAAAATACCTAGGAATAAACCTACCTAAGGAGACAAAAGACCTGTATGCAGAAAACTATAAGACACTGATGAAAGAAATGAAAGATGATACCAACAGATGGAGAGATATACCATGTTCTTGGATTGGAAGAATCAACACTGTGAAAATGACTACACTACCCAAAGCAATCTACAGAGTCAATGCAATCCTTATCAAACTACCACTGGCATTTTTCACAGAACTAGAACAAAAAATTTCACAATTTGTATGGAAACACAAAAGACCCCGAATAGCCAAAGCAATCTTGAGAAAGAAAAACGGAGCTGGAGGAATCAGGCTCCCCGACTTCAGAGTATACTACAAAGCTACAGTAATCAAGACAGTATGGTACTGGCACAAAAACAGAAATATAGATCAATGGAACAGGATAGAAAGCCCAGAGATAAACCCACACACATATGCTCACCTTATTTTTGATACAGGAGGCAAGACTATAAAATGGAGAAAAGACAGCCTCTTCAATAAGGGATGCTGGGAAAACTGGTCAGCTACATGTAAAGGAATGAAATTAGAACACTCCCTAACAGCATACACAAAAATAAACTCAAAATGGATTAAAGACCTAAATGTAAGGCCAGAGACGATCAAACTCTTAGAGGAAAACATACGCAGAACACTCTATGACACAAATCACAGCAATATCCTTTTTGACCCAGCTCCTAGAGAAATGGAAATAAAAACAAAAATAAACAAATGGGACCTAATGAAACTTAAATGCTTTTGCACAGCAAAGGAAACCATAAACAAGACCAAAAGACAACCCTCAGAATGGGAGAAAATATTTGCAAATGAAGCAACTGACAAAGGATTAATCTCCAAAAATTACAAGCAGCTCATGCAGCTCAATAGCAAAAAACCAAAAAACCCAATCCAAAAATGGGCCGAAGACCTAAATAGACATTTCTTCAAAGAAGATATACAGATTGCCAACAAACACATGAAAGAATGCTCAACATCATTAATCATTAGAGAAATGCAAATCAAAACTACAATGAGGTATATAACCTCACACCAGTCAGAATGGCCATCATCAAAAAATCTACAAACAATAAACGCTGGAGAGGGTGTGGAGAAAAGGGAGCCCTCTTGCACTGTTGGTGGGAATGTAAATTGATACAGCCACTATGGAGAACAGTATGGAGGTTCCTTAAAAAACTATAAATAGAACTACCATACGACCCAGCAATCCCACTACTGGGCATATACCCTGAGAAAACCAGAATTCCAAAAGAGTCATGTACCACAATGTTCACTGCAGGTCTATTTACAATAGCCAGGACATGGAAGCAAGCTAAGTGTTCATCGATAGATGAATGGATAAGGAAGATGTGGCACATATATACAATGGAATATTACTCAGCCATAAAAAGAAACGAAATTGAGTTATTTGTAGTGAGGTGGATGGATCTAGAGTCTGTCATACAGAGTGAAGTAAGTCAGAAAGAGAAAAACAAATACCGCATGCTAACACATATATATGGAATCTAAAAAAAAAAAAAAGGTCATGAAGAACCTAAGGGCAGGACGGGAATAAAGACGCAGACCCACTAGAGAATGGACCTGAGGACATGGGGAGGGGGAAGGGTAAGCTGGGACAAAGTAAGAGAGTGGCATGGACATATATACACTACCAAATGTAAAATCGATAGCTAGTGGGAAGCAGCTGCATAGCACAGGAGATCAGCTTGGTGCTTTGTGACCACCTAGAGGGGTGGAATAGGGAGAGTGGGAGAGAGGGAGACGCAAGAGGGAAGAGGTATGGGGATATATGTATATGTATAGCTGATTCACTTTGTTATAAAGCAGAAACTAATACACAATTGTAATGCAATTATACTCCAATAAAGATGTTAAGAAAAAAAAAAAGATATATGCACCCCAATGTTCATTGCAGCACTATTTATAATAGCCAGGACATGGAAGCAATCTAAATGTCCATCGACAGATGAATGGATAAAGAAGATGCGGTGTGTGTGTACACACACACACACACACACACACACACACACACACACACACACACACAATGGAATATTACTCAGCCATAAAAAAGAATGAAATAATGCCATTTGCAGCAACATGGATGGACCTGGAAATTATCATACTAAGTGAAGTAAGTCAGATAGATAAAGACAAATACCATATGATATCACTTAACATGTGGAATCTAAAATACGACACAAACCAACATATCTACAAAACAGAAACAGACTCTCAGACATAGAGAACAGACTTCTGGTTGCTAAGGGAGAGGGGAGGTGGCGGAGGGAAGGACTGAGAGTTTGGGATTAACATATGCAAACTAGTATATATAGGATGGATAAAGAAACAACAAGGTCCTACTGTATAGCACAGGGAACTATATTCAATATCCTCTGATAAACGATATTGGAAAAGAATATGATATATATATATGTATGCATATATATAACTCAATCAGTTTGCTGTACAACAGACATTAACACAACATTGTAAATCAGCTATACTTCAATTTAAAAAAATAACAGTGTAATATAGGAAAAGGAAAGATCAAGTGTATTTTCAGATTGTGTTTTATACTTAAACTCAAAGCAACTCAATTTTTAAAAACACTATCAAGATAAAAGAATTTGATAAGGAGGGTAAAAATAAGTAGGCAAATACAAATAACCCCAATAAAATACAAATAACGCTAATAAAATACAAATAACCCCAATAAAAGTAGAAGCTACAACACAGAACTAAATTTATTAAGAAATCGTATTGCTTAATACTATAAAATCTCAATGAAAACATAAAACAAGATCTGATTCAAATTATAGGTAAGTGTATGTTCCTGGATGGAAAGTCAATATTTAACAAAATTTTCCTGTTTATATGTAAGGTGTGCAATTATACAATTCCAAGATGAATCCCAATTCTACTTCTTTTTCTTTTCTTTTGGGACCAGATAGAATTATTTTTAAATTCCTATGGAAGAATATACATCACAGAGAAGTCAAGAAATTCTGAAAAGTATTAGTGACAGGAGAGTTGCCTTATCAGATATTAAAATTTATTCAAAATAGCAAACTTTCATTATTGGCACAGGAATAAACAAACAGATTAGTGGAAAAGAAGAGCAAGTCCAAAAACAGATCGAACATATAAGAATATCTGATATATAGCAAAGTGGCAACAATCAGCTAAATAAAAATGGCAGTTGGAGACGTACAAAAAGGAAGAAAGAATCTACCACGCCACTACAAATCTTCATTCTAAGGTGCCTGCTGTCACAGTATGGGGTATCACAGTCCTAAGAGTGTAATGACTACATCATTAAATTCAGGAATGTACTGTATCAGAAACACAGGAAGCAAAAAAAAAGAATGAAGAAAATCTCAAGATACCAAAAAAAAAAAAAAAGAAAGGTACTAAGTTTTAATAATGAGAGGACAAAGGAACCTTGGCAAAGACTTTGAGACTGGATATTCTACAATCATTCATTCATCCACACAACCAGCATTTACTGAAAGCAAGGAATACAGAGCTGACACACAGGTAAAGAAGTACAATGTAATATAAATGTCAAAGTATCTGTACAACTATATTAAGAAGATGTCCATACATTTTATCTATGAAAATAAGAGAAAAGTTCATAGAAAAGATAGCATTTAAACTTGGTATTTAGAATGACTGAACGTTTTTAAAGAGGAAAAGGTTGTGGGAGTAGGATAGGGATTAACAAGGCATTTCCAGAAAGAGGGAAGAGACGTGCAAATGCAAAAGTGCATGAGAAAACACGCGGTGGTTGGAGAAGAGAAGCTGGGGTAGGTAAGTATTGATTCTGCTAATGTTTCAGTTGCCCCTTTCCAGGCAAAGATGCCATCTGTTTGCATACTAGATTTGTCTCCTCGGAATCAAATTCCTTCCAATAGCAATCTAAGTTCTACAGATCAACCAAAGGACAGATTCACTGCAATCAAGTTCAGTGGAGGATAATCTTAGGAAAAGTAACACTGCCAGACTTAAATCTTGAGCAGTTCAAACCATGAGACCTTTCTTTTATTTCCTGTTTTCTCTGTTTGCCTCTTTACCAGACAGACACAAATACAGGAGTAGCCCTGAGAATATCTGTCTATAGCTCTTAAGGCACTGGAATTCTACACTATAAACTATAAGTATGACAATGTATTGAAATTTTTAAATGATTTTTTTTCCCCCGTTGAGAAATACTACTGGGAAAAGTCAATTGAATCTCAATTGTAAACTGTTTCAATTTGGATCTAAGGGTAAACAACACAGTGTCCTTTGTTTGTGGGCACAGGGTGGGAATTATTATTAAGTACCTTTACAAATTCTTGAAATTTTGGAAACGGACACATGACAGACACGATATTAACACTTCTATGGATAACTTAATTTTTAGAAGTGTGACTGGTTTGATGTGAGGAAGCAGCATTTCCACTTGATAAATTACTAATGCTTTATTTCTGAAGAAGAATGTGTAGTAAGTTATCTGGACATTTTTGCTAGCAGATAGGACTGTTGCAGATATTTCTATATTAATAGCTGGGACTTATCAGAATTAGAAGGTGGGAGTGGGGGCTTGTTCTGGGGTTTCTATTTTCTGTCTTAATACATGGGAAGAACGCCTCAATCAAAACTGTGTGACTTTTTAAGGGAAATATGTATCTGTGGAATGAGATTTTTAGAAAAGCCAATCTGGATGACATTTTATCGTTCAGATTTAAGGCTGCTATTATTTGGTGTACTTATATAATCCCACCTAGCACCCTTGATGGCACAAGATACAGAGCTAGGAGATTAAAAAAGAGGGGCGTGGGGTGCCTTCTTGGTCTTGTTCAGTGTTTCTCAAAGTACAGCTGTGTGCAATTAACTGGGATGCTTGTTTAAAATGTCAGATTCTGATCCCCCAATTTCAGAGGGTCTGATTCAATACTCTGGAGTAGGACTCAGGAATCTACACTTTTAACTACTACATCAGCTGATTCTGATGCAGAAGAGAAACACTGACGCATGCAGTAATGGCACAGGACAAATTAATGATAACCACTACAGACGTTAACTTAGAATATTTTCCTAAGTGAAAAAAGCAGTTGATTTAATAAAACTATTATCATTGACTTTAGTTACACTGATAAATATTAACAATTATACTATAACTCATTGCTGATAGTTAATAATGCCGTACAGTTCTTTAAAAAGCTATACCAAAAGGGCAATTTTTCAAGACTTTCTGTCAAAATGTCACTCTATAACAGAAATACAGTTCAAAAAATTGACTATCAAAACTCTAAAAAAATATATAATTTAAATAAAGTCCTTTTATTACAAGGTCCTTAAGGGAATACTGTTATGCTGTTCAGACTTTTTTTTTTTTTTTTAAATAGTAGAACTGATCTTTTTTCATATCTTTTCTCTGGTATAAGAAGCACACGCTTTACCATAATCTCACAGTCCTCACCCTACACACTCCTACACATATAGGAGTTTTTTTAACAAGTCGATCTTTTAAATATTTTACACTGCATTCAAATAAAAAGTAATCAAAAATAACACGTGCCATACAACATCTTTGTCAGAGCGACTCTTGCATGGGTATGGACTAGTGAATTCACCTATTAGATATTTCATTTATAGATAAATAAATTGATTTATAGATCAATACAGAATCATCATTATGGGACAGCTGACTAGACATGAAAATAATCTAATTACTTTAAACCAGATATTATCATGGTAGCCACTGAAACAATATATATATATATATATGTGCACACACATGTGTGTATATACATGTATATATACACATACATATATACATATATATAATTTAAGGCTTATTAAAGATACTTACTACTATTAATAATGTAGCTCGGAATCATTTTACCTTTTAATATTGCTGCTGAAATTCCAATGGTAGCACAAAATAGGGGGGAAAAAGCAAAGGCATTAAAGAGTTATATGGAATAATATTCTGCCTGTGTTTGATGTGCTTAAATGCAGGTATATAGAAAAGAAGATCTGAATTGGAAAAAAGGGCTCAGGAAAAAAAAAAAAAAAACAGGCACACAGGCGGATTTAAGAAGATCAGAAATCCTTTCTACTGTTTCTCTTTATACATCCTTACATACATCCTACTCACTCCATAGTGCTTAAATAGTTGACATCTGAATGAATCTCAAAGAATAAAGCAATACAAGAAGACAAGACAAAACACTAATTTGGCTAGCACTAGATTATTGCTAAACTTTTTTTTTTTATTGTTCCCCTTGGAAGTTATACTGAATTGAAATGAATAAGTTTCCTACCTATCTACCAACCAAACATCCCAACATCAAAAACCCTGTACAGATTATACAACTTTATCCATTTAAGGGGGGGTGGGAGGAGTACTGCTCTCTCTATAGGTGTCTCCAGTGGATAAAAAAGACTACTGTTATAAGCAGGATTTCAGTCTATGTCTGATGGTTCACTTTCCCTCATTTCTCCTCTATTCCTAGATGTGAAACTATGAAAGAATACTAGGTTAAGACCTTGCATTTATATAGCAATTTGGGTTTCAAAGAGCTTTCAAGTTACTAACAAACATTTTGGCCTAGAGAGGACTATATCATGAATTAAGGCATGCTATCTTGTTCTTCAGGCATCAGCCATGTGTAACTCTTGTAACTTATAAATACCTATGTGATCAACTTGGATCTCAATGGAAAGAAGCTGCTAGATTTCTATTGCCTTCACCAAGACAGTGGTCATTTGATTACAGGTGGCCTGGTAAAACCCCACTACTATTATATTGTATACAACACCCTTCTATACAATCTCTTTTTATTCCTTATTAAAAAAATAGAAGATGCAGTATCAGTGAAATTGAATAGTGAACGTCTGTGGATATTAAAAATGACGCAGGGTAATCTCTTGTATTTTTATCACTGGGCAGAATTATAGCAAAAATTATAAATTACATACAAAAATATAATTCTAGAAACATTCTAACTCAGCGAACAAAGCAAAATAAACATTTTACTACCCTTTTTTCCAAAAGAAAAATATATTTTGAAACCATCTTCTAAAAAGTTTACTTCTTTTACCAGTGAACCATAAATAATCTTTGTGCAACTCATTTTTGTTATCAAGTTAGGAAAGTTAATGCTAAGCTGAATACAAATGATTTTTTACCCTTACCTCGATCTTTTGCTTTGTCAGAAAGGAGCACCTCTACCTCCTCATATTCCCGGATGGCATCCAATATGATACTTCCTTCTTTACTGAATAAGAACAGCATGGGGATCGTGATGTCATCTGTGTCCTTTCCATCTCCTGCCATCTGGAACAGAGGGGCAGTATCACTGCTGCTCCCCTCATTGTCATCTAGCCAGAAAATGAATACAGCAAACATAAGAACGTTCGTCCATTAAAAAGGTCTAGCTACCAATCTTTACTGTTTTTTACCTGTTGACGGCATTAATTTTCTGCATCAAGAACCATAAAAACACTCATACTTTTGGGGCCCACTAATTCTACTCCTAGAAATCTATCCTGAGGAAATAATTCAAAAGAAGCAAAATGATCTATGCCTGAAAAAGTTTACTGGAGTGCTTTTTGTAACTGTCAACAACTGTAAACTATTATAAGTAAATTATAACGAACTACCTGAGGGAACACACAGAAAAACATAATGCTATTATTACATAAAAAAAGTAGAACACAAAATTCTAAGATTATGACTATAAAGATTTCATATGCTTATGAAAAAGCCTAAAAATGGAAAAATTCAAAGACTTGAATTACAATGATAGAACTATGAAATTTTATTGTTGTTTAAGATTTCTTCTAATGGCATTATATTGTTTTACCGAACTACAAATTGACGGTTCTTTTTAATATACTGTTTACAAGGAATAATTATGACTATACTGTTTTTTCCTCTGTAAGTTGAATGAAACACTATTGTTACTTTACGATGGTTAAATAATAGGAGTACGACTGCTAAATACTGTTTTACTGGTGATGCCAGTTATGTCCAGCCCTAATCTTACACACCAGTCTCCCTGGAGAACCTGCCCATCCCTTCTCAGACAGCTTGCGTGGATAGGCCCTTCTAAGTGGAGAAGACCATGTAGAACCCATCCCCTTAGCAGTAACTGACTAGACAAAGGACGGCTACCTGACCCTCAGTCTCTCTGCTGCTTGTCACTGTTACAACCACTCAACTCCGCCACTGTAGCTTGAAAGTGGCTATAGATGACATGGAAACAAACTGACATGCTGTGTTCTAGCAAAACTTTCATTTACAAATACAGGCAGTGAGCTGAACTTGGCTTGCAGGCTGTAGTTTGCCAACCACTGATTTAAGTTATGAAGCAGAATTTCTCCTAATACTTACTTAGACTAATGAAATTCATGCATTCATTAAATCAACACTGGCGTGCCGATATGAGATAAGCAAAAGGCATAGTAAATAATTTTTCACTGAAATAAATCCTACTGTTTTATTTTAAATCTCTTAATGTTTATTTACCCTGAGTTCAAAAAGGAAATCTATCCTAATTAGAAAGAACAAATTCAAAATGGAGTTCCCCTGTGAGATAATCTATACAGAAGAACTAACTTCACAAATAGGATGTGACCTCAGGTTTTCCAGTTCTTTCTGAATGTAAACTTATTTACTTAAAGCATAGAAAAATTTATATTTTCCCTGATAGTCATGCCCTGCTTGTCACGATATCAGTGATTTTTTGTGGAAAATGAAAAGGCAAACACACTGGTTGAAACACATGCATAAAATGATTTGAAGTTTATAATTTCAGTGGAAAAAGACCCAAGGAGATAAAAACTTGCTAGCAACTAGTGCTTATACCCATGATATGTCAGTTATTTTAGGAAATTTTATATATATTATCTTCAAACCTTACAACCACCTAAAAGATATTTATTACCATTTTCACTGGAGCTAAAAAATACACTGTGGAATAAACAGATAAAGAAACTAAAGCTGGGCCAAGGTTACACCATGATTTTGTGGCAGAGCCAGGAACTACAACCCCACGTGTCTGACTCCAAAGCCAGCACCTATGTGGAGTAATGGATACTTTCAGTGACTCCCCACTGGAGGTGGCAGGGTGTAATTCTTGCTCCCAGGGGGCTTTGGATCTCGTGGGCCCATTTTTTTATCCATGGTATTGGGTGTTTTTAGCACTCACTCCTACTGCACCTACACACCAGACCCCAAGTACTTTTAATGGCATTAATATACAGAAACCCAAATCTAGACTTTCAAACAAGATATGAGATATATACACATTCTTAAGAGAGTCATTGGATTACCTATCCATTATGCTGGCTAGTGAAGTAAAAATAGTGACAAACTCTGATAAAAGTTTGGAAAATGAAAGCGAAAATCCTAAAAATTATGTCTTAGTCAACACGATGACATGGAGGATTACTTACCAATAACAATGCCACCAATGGCTCCAGCATTCTGGATGTTGCGTGCCTTTTCTGCAAACATGCACTGTCCTCTTTGTATCAAAGCAATCTTTCCCATCACTGACTCAGGGTTAGTAAGCTCTGAACAACCATTGTACGGTTTACTGCTTGCAACAAATCCTCTTGTCTGGCAGACATAAAAGTAACTTAAGTAATCTTTTATCTTCTCCAATCACTACCTAGTCATTAAAATTCAATATCTAGAGCTTTAAGTAGACCTCACTTCTTTTCTAATGATAACATATACAATATATATTTAGCACAAATTTTTGTTTTGAACATTTTGCATATTATAGTACCCAACCAATATTTCTACTGTGCTTTGCAGTTTATGAAGCATTTTTACATAAATTACTAAACCAGATCTTTTTAATGACTCTGAGTGAAGTAATACAGATAATATTTCCATTTTACGTATGGGGAAACTGAGATTCGGTTTACATAATTTGCTCAAAGTCACGATGTTAGTAAGTGGTAAAGTTGGAACCTCAGGCTGACTCACTACATACCCACACCTACACTTACAAGAAGCTGGGAACCATGTTTAAACCATCACTGGTAACAGGCAAAATTTTTGAAAGAGGGGAAAAATGGATTTAGTCTACATGAATCTGCAAGTCTAGGAAGTTCTTCTTCCTAGAAAAATTAAATCCACCAGAGAACTGATTTTAAAGATGTGAGTGTAAAGATGTTTTAAGATTCTTCTCTCTCTTAGAAGGTAAACTCCATGAGGGCATAAATCTTCACTGTTTTTTGTAAACTTGATATATAGCAAATATCTAAAATACTGCCTAGAATAAGAGTTGTTGAATAAATGAATCAACTATAAACCTACATAGCTTTAAAATATACACTAGAAAAAGCTTAAGTTGGGGGTAATAGAGTTCAAAGACCACTGGCTTTAGATGATCAGAATAGTTGGGTTCTGGTCTACTGGCTAGCTTTGCTACCAGTTAGTCAGATAGTTGAACCTGTGAACTTTGTTTCCTACAGTAAAACTAACAGGATAGACTAGCTTAATGGCCTTCCAAATTTGCTCAGTGGAACCTCAGTGTCTGATGCTTTCCACAGCCACTTGTCCAGAGCACCTCTGCTTTAGCTGTTCCCTACATTAAGCCTCTGAGTTAGATTTTTGTTCAAAGAAAAGTTTCAGTAGTTACAAAGTTTGAAAACCATTTTTAGATAAGTTAAAGGCATTGAATTAGAGAACAATATCTGAACATTTTAAGTAAAATTCTATAACCATACTGCATACATAAATTATGCCTCAATATTTTCAAGATATGCTTTTAATTTTAATCTACTTTAATCTGGGAGATTAAATATTTAGGTGTTTTAAATAAGTTAAAACTACTAAATTAGAAAAGAGACTAAGAAATTAGACAATACTTAACTAATATTTGAGTTCAATTTCAACAAGCATATTATAGGTGTACATACCTCTTTATGTTTAGACAGATCTAGCCCAAACTGAGCTGGACCAGCAGTTAATACTACCCGGCCAAAAAATGGGTGAGAAACAATTTGTACAGCTCGTGGAGGTAGCTGCTGTTCTTTTTGTTGTTGACTTGACAATTCAATCATCTCCTGCATAAACCTCAACCCATCTTCTGCGTCAATTGAACTAGCAGCCTAGGAAAGAAACAAATTAATTTTATCCTTTCTTTCTGGAAACTTTCAACTTTTTGATTTCTTAAATACTACTGCACTATAGTTTTCTACTCAAAAAATTTCTCCTATCAGTTTTGGTCTCTACCAAATATTTATGGCCTTATTTGTTCTCAAAAATATTACTTCTGGAAATATTTTCTGCATATAACATCTGTAATTTTTATTAATGTCTCTTTCACTGTCCTATAAACCACTTTTGATACAAATTGAGAAGTGCACTTCCACTAAATGCTCACTTTGCTTGTTTTCTCCTCTGGTTGCCCTTTTAAGAAATAAACCTCATAACTGACCCATATTCCCCTTCTTCTTTGAAATTATGAACGAACAACCAGATAAAATTCAAAACATAAGTATCAGGCACCTATTACATCCCAGCACTTGACTAGGCACTAGGGACATAATCTTTTACTTTAAGAAGTTTGTATCTAGAGGAGAGAGACATGTAAAATTAGCTATGATAAAATTTCTCAAGTGGGAAAGTGCACTAGTAACACAGACAAAGGAAGGACTGATTCTGTCAGTGTGTATCTGGGAAATATTTGGAATGATTCAAATTGAATCTTAATAGAGGAAAAGGTGAAGAGTGCCTGACTACAGGAGGAAAAGGATGAATTCCTAACACCTTATAGGAAAAGTCAATGGAACCTGACAAGGGATAGAGGACAGAGGAGAACGGAAAGGAGCTGGGAGAAAGAAATTCAAGCCCATCCTCAGATTTCTAGTGTTGGTGACTTAGAGAATGATGATAGGGTTGACTGAGATGGAGAACGAAAGGGCAGAGAGACAGAATGTAGTGGGAGGAGGGAGAGAGAATTAATTCAGGTTTGGACAGATTGAGATTGAGATGCAGAAATGTACGGCAGGTAGACTATAGCTGGGTTTAAAAAGTAAAGTAAAGTTGGGTTTAAGAAGTAAAGTAAAATCAGGATTACATACATGTATCACGTGTACAAAGATGACAGCAGAGCTTGTAGAAATAGATGACACTATTGAAGAAGAGTATAGTAAGAAAAACATACGATCCAGGTTCTTTGGTAGTGCCTACACTGAATCGTGCCAAGAAGAGCTGCAAAGGAATCTACAAAATATTGCACAGAGTATTTGGAAAGGTGTTGCTGGAATGCCCTGGAAGCCAAGAAAGGGGTAGGTTTTAAAAAGAGGCCAGCCAATAGTTACATAAAAGTTCAATCAGAGGAGGACTAAGGGGCTACTGGCTGGCAATTATGTCACTGGTGACCCATGTGAAAGCAATGTCATCAGAGATGTCATTCCCACCGCTGGGGAGTGAGGATGAGTGAAACGTAAGCAAGCAGACAGAAGTCTCATTAGGGAAGGAGGGATGATGTGGCAAGAATAGGGATGAGACAGAAACCTGAGGGGAAGGCAAGGTGAGGGGAAGGCAAGGTGAGGGGAAGGCAAGGTGAGGGGAAGGCAAGGTGAGGGGAAGGCAAGGTGGTGGGAAGGCTGAATCTGAGATTATGGGGTATCTGAATATGGTTCTACTAGGTTGAAATTATTTCTCAAACTGTAGTTTTCTCAGAATTAATGCAGTAATAAGGTGGATAATTTAAAGGCCTCAGGTTATGAAAGCTTTTAAAGCAAAAATCAATAAAAATTTCTCAAAGAGGTATGTTATGTTTCCTAGGCATAGATAAATAAATGCAAATTTTGATTTCTATAATGAATAAAGTATTTAAATTCAGCTCTTTGGAAACTAAAATAGTGTAAAATAGAGATATAAATATTAAAATGAATTATTAGCTTTTAAGATTATGTTCTAAATAAAATAGTGGAAAGACAAGGGACTGAGAAATAGAAAACTTAGATCTGAGTCCTATATTTGACCATATTAACATAAGCAAATTACTCAACCTATTTGTGACTTGATTGATTTATAATACAAAGGGGTTGAATCAGATGGCTTTCCAAAATACTTCCAAGTCCTAAAATTCTGATACTGTGACTTTAAACCACAAACTGAAGGTTTTTAAAAAGCCAAATGTCATTATCTTATTAAAGCTACTGAGACCAAAGAGGACAGAGATGGTAGCTAATTAGTACAGCAATGTCTTACTTGGATTGCATGTTGAACCAACTGGACTCTTCCATCTTTGAGGTGAATCAAACTGACCCCCATCTTCTTCAAGATTTCTAAATGCTCAGGGTTAGTGGCCATGAAATCTCTGGCTCTCAGAGGGGGTTTAGCTCCACTCCTGAAACTCTCCTCTCTGCTAAAAGGAATTATAGGCAAGGCTTAAAAAAACCCACAAGTCAGAATTGGGAAAAAAAGCATAAGGCAAACAAATTGCTAGTTTTAAACTAATGAAAAATGGAATAACTAGAAAGAGTTACTTACCTACATATAACTTAGGTTTTTAATAAGTGGTATAGCTTTCAAATATATTTTACAGTTACAAAAGCTTGTATATTATCTATAAGGCAGTATTAATCAACAGCATTACAATTATTTGAAGGTACACAATAGGTTGGCTTAGAGATTTATTATTATTTATTTCTCCCTCAAAAAACAGATGTTTCTCTCAATATTTTAAAAGCAAAACAATACTTATATCAGTGAATGGTAACATTCACTTAAGAAAAATAATTTTTTAAAATTTCCTAGTAATGGTTTTTCTAATGTAACTATTTGGAAGAAAATGCACTCATTAAGGCAAAAAGTTTTATTCAACAACCAAGAATAAGTACTTCATCAAAAAAATCAAATCAAAACACTGTTATTTTTCCTATACAGAAACTACAGATAAAAGGAAAAATATTTTCTACATATACAAAACGTGGAAATATTTGATGAAACTGTTGTGTAAAAATGTGCTCTGGATCTAGAGGGGTGGGATAGGGAGGATGGGAGGGAGATGCAAGAGGGAGGAGATATGGGAACATATGTATATGTATAGCTGATTCACTCTGTTATAAAGCAGAAACTAACACACCATCGTAAAGCAATTATACTCCAATAAAGATGTTTAAAAAAAAAAAATGTGCTGGGGAAGTTACAAACTATCATACGCTGCCATTATTCCTTGGTTCATTAAACAAAAGATACACAGAAAATTTCCATAATAATAAAGACATTACTGCAGAATAAACTTTGCTATCTAACTTTACTCACCAATTTTTAATTTTAATCAGTGATAAGTACATACTCAGTATTTTTGATCTAAATGAATGTCTTCTTGGCTGTTATATGTTCCTTACATTCTCTGTCATTTACTAAGAATTCATTTTGATACTAACAAATATAAAATAAGACATCTTACACTCTGATGATGCCTCGAGGACAGCTCTTGTCCACCACATTTTTCAAGGGTTCACGGATGCTCTGAGCATACAGTGGGTCATTAGGGAAGAGAATCTGAGTGTTTGGACAAGTCCAATCAAAATTACTGTCATCCAGTTCCGTATATTCTGAAGTCTAAAAATATAAAAGAATGTTATGTAAATAATTATTTTACTTTATAGTTTGTTCAAAGGAAACATTTAAGTGAAATGTAAGTATACACAGGATGTAATAAAAGAAAACATCAAGGGTACTTCTCCTACCACACTATATTTATAGAATTCTAGTCATGGATTACTTTTTACTTGGAAAAACAAAACAAACACATAGGAGTAAAAAAGGGAGTAAGACATTTAGTTCAAAAACATAACCTACTGTGTTCTTCTTAGAGAGTCTTTGATTTGTAGTAGAGAGCCAAAGAGGTAACAGATGAGCTTCTGTTGTAAAAATGTAATCTTCTATGTCAAAAATAACGTCTTCTTTATCCGCAAATAACAGGTAAAGATATTTAAACATTTCGGCCAAGAAGAAGGAATCCATTCTAAAATAAAAGGATACAAATAAATCTAAGAACATAAAAATATCCAAATGCCAACTATCTGAAAGCCACAGAATCAAGGTCAATAAAGCTGTCTACACCAGTACAGACATCCAAAGAACTACAGAATGTATCTATCCTCTGGTGTAATAGCCTTGACTCCAAGCATATTCCAAGGAAATGAAAAAGACCAGAAGGGCTGCCTACCACACAGGTACACTAAATCTTGTCAGTACTGCAGACAAGGTTTTTCTATGGGCCTTCTGAGGGAGAGTTTTCCATTTCTTCTACAGGGAACCAACAGCAGGGAGGTAATGCAGATGACCTTTACTACTGAGGACCATATAAGAATCTTCAATTAATATTAATTGAACTGGATAAAGTAATACAATTTTGATGCAGCCATTTAAGTGATAACCAAGAAGGCTTTAAAAGTAATCATTTACAAAAAGTTACATGAAAAAAGCACAACACAAAATCACATGGATTATGATGATAACTTTGTAAACATTTAAATACCTGCCAAGTGTGACTTTACAAATGATTTAATGTTATAACGTTTTAACAAACATTTTAAAGGAAAGCTTTTATAAAAAGTGGTAGGAAAAGAGCACAGTCGTTAGATGGAGTTACAATAACAAGGAATTTAATTATATGTGCTACTTCCCGAAGCATCCTAGCTTTTAGCAGTTACTAGACAGGCTGCACAGTTTCGTGACTGGCCAAGCACAATTCCTGGTACACAGCAGGCACTCAATAAATGTTTGCGAATGCAAGTTTAAACAGCATTACTAAAGAATGAACTGGAGAGGCAGTTGGACATAGCGGTAAAGAGCTGGGGCTTTGGAAATAGAAAAGAACTTCTGATGGCGAGCTACGTGACCAAGGGGATATTATATAAGGACTGTGAGCTTCAGTTTATCCTGAAAGGACATAATAACAGTACATGCCTAACAGTGGTGCAAAGGCTAAATGACATACTATAATGTCAACTATTCAGCATAGCACCCGGCATGCGTATGAGCTCAAAAACAGAGCTATCATTATTTTTCCCAGACATAAATGATGTTTTATTTTGGAACAATAACTGTAATGTTTCAAAACTTCTTTGAACATTTTGGATGTTAATCATTTTATAACAGATAAAATACTTCCCTGTCAATCTGCAATACACTTATGGTAATTTAACTTTTTCTGGAGGACTGACAGTTATTACCATAAGCATACGCTAGCTTAAGAACTGTAAACTGATGTGCAAGATTTTGATTTTCGGCAAATTCCACAAGTGATTACGAAACAGATGATTTGTAAATGCTTAGAAAAGACTAGAGATGTGGTAAGATCACTGCAGTATGAGTTGGGTAAAGTTAGCAAGTTTGGGTATCGTATCACATAATCTATTTTGTACTTGAAAACCATAAATATGTACACAAATGCAAACACAAAGGCATTAAAAATGTCTGGAAGACTGTTTCTAAAACTGCCAACAGTGATGATCTTAGGATGGCAAGTGGGGAAAGTATTGTAGGGAAGATTTTCGTATTCTTTTTGCCATTTAAATTCTTTAACTGATCATTTATTATAAGAAAAATACAGATATTTCTTTTCTGAAACCTGTGTGTGGGGGGCCAGGGAATGGAGACACTGGAGAGCCAGACAACAGCACCGGTAGCTCCGCAGGGGAACAAGCAACCAAATGCAGAGAGCAGGACATGGAAGATTTTAAGGCATAATTATCTAAACCCCAGATCCCTGAAAACAGTAATTCAGCTAATACATTAGATGACTGAGATGAGATTTAAGCCTTCTTTTTGGTCTAGAAATGCACAAAAAAAAAACCCAACAAAATGAAATTTTGCTGGGATGAGTATCAAGTTCTAAGTTTGCACTTTTAAAAATCAAATCAGTTTCTGAAGAGCAGGGTAGAGAACACCCATTTGTCAGCAAGTCATTGTCAAGTATCTGAGGTCAACCGGCCACAAGTCCACTGTCCGTGAAACGTAATAAAGCTGCTAAAGCACATCCAAGAACGTGGTAGGACAAGGATTAGGAGTTCTCAACCTTTTGGTGGGCCAAATGCATGCGAGAGACGCAACACTACCACGAGGAACAGTGAGCAGACCAAGTGGTGATCCTCAAGTGGAGAGAGGGTGTGAGCCCACCAGCCCCTCAGAAGATGACCCGTCTTGCACCTGGACCCAGACGGCAACAGCGCTTCTGCACCAAGCGCACCTCGGGCCTCGTTAACTCTGGACGTGATGCTTTAAGGGGCACTCTGCACACTGGACTGCGCAACCAGATGCGGCACAGGCAGCCGCCAGAGATGCAGAAACAGCGCCGCGGGAGGGACACTCAGCAGGAGGAAGAGGAAGGACGCTGACTTTAGAAACACGGAACTCTCTGAACAGAGCAAATCATGTCTTCCTCTGTAATTGCTCCACCTGCTACGTTTCCTTCTGCTCTAGCGCTCAGCTCATCACGTGGCTGGGATTACTTCTTTACATACCTATCTTCTTCACTGACCGTAAGTCACAGGCCGGCAGGGACTGATTCTAATTTATCTTTTCATCCTCTTACCCAAGTGCAGCGTCTGGCACACAGCAGGTGATTAATTACTGTTCCTTGAATGAGCTGCCAGTAGAGCATATAGTCAAAAGCCTATCCGCCTTGATTAGAATTAACCTTACTAACTGTGTGACCTCAGGCAAGCTCCCCATCTCCCTGTGCCTTGGTTTCTTCATCTATAAAATGAAGATCATAATAGAAATTACACTTCAGAGGGTGGCTGTAAAGGATCAAATGAATTAAACATAGAAAGTGCTTAATTAGAAGAGTTCCTGAAATGTAGGAAGCAGCCAATAAATGTTACAGATAAATACAAAAGCTATCTGCTTTCATTTCTTGCTGTTTTCTGTGTGTCTGCTTCCAGAAACCTATCCACTTCTTATCAGCTGTGGTCAGGGAAGGAGGTCCCAAGCCTAATTAACTAATATCTAAATGCTCTGAGAGAAGGACTGAGGGTCAATTCTGCGAGTAGATAATGAGTGCTGTATTGCACCTGTCCCTAGTTCCTCTGCCGCAAACTCCTTTTACTACTTTCCTTTTTCTAGTTTTCTAGTCCTGATTCTTCAGGACACAGGACGTTCAAGTGACTGTCATATCCCAATCTGCATTTCACATCCCTTTAGTATGTTTCATAGCACATATACAATGCTTTAAAGCCTGTTTATCTGCCTGCCCCAGTGATTCAATGATAGAAAAGACATGTCCTTTTATCTTTAATCTTCAAAACCTAGCATAACTCTGGCACATAAGACACCTCGGTAAACATCTGTGGAATGAACCCTTGCTAACCAAATGCACAAACAAACTTTAGTGTTCATTTAGAAATGTGTTGCTATGTTCTGGACAGTTAAAATAACAGAATCAAATGATCTCAGAATAACTGGAATGTTAGTGAATATCATATTAACCAAAGGGTGCTTTTCATATCTTGAATACTCCATGTCAACTACATCTATCCAGTATCCAATGAAATAGAAACTGCCAATGGTCCTCCCCAGCTCTCCAAGTCAGCAACAGAATAAGAATATACACATTAACCACGATATTGCTTTTGAGGAATTCTTGACTGAACAGGAATCATAATCCAGATCATTAGTCATCATCTTGATAATTTCTAACATTTTACATAATATAAAAAACTATTAACAAAGAAGAAAACCCCAACTTTCCTAATACTCCAAAGACCAAGGTTCTGATGTTTAACAATCATTTATTCATCTATTTAAAAATCATTTGAGCACCAACTATATGCCAGGAACTATGGTAAAAACACAGACTTTTCAAACAATTTAAAATAAGCCTATTCAAGAGAGTTTAAAAAATAAGCACAATGAACTAAGGTTTGCATCTTCAAATACCCTTTGTAAAAGCATTAAGCTGATCTGAAATCTGACTAACAATATTTTGTGTTGTTTCAGAGTTACCCTGAGGAAAGGGGAGGTTAGGAATTGTTTTACCTGTCCTCATGACTTCCAGTACGAACATCCTTCATGGCAGCAAATCCGCAAGGCACTCTAGCATATTTATTTAAATTTTCAATAAGTGTTTTCCCTACTTCAAGGTAGTAAGGATCTCCTGTAGCCTATTAAAAAGGAGAATATTTGTATACATATACATAGCTTACATAGTACCATATAACCATTTATTTATCAAATATTTATTGAGTACCTACTAGGTGCTAGGCATTGTATCAGGCACTGGAACACACGTTACATAGAACCTAGTTCTGAAAGTAAGCCATGGATCTGCTTTATGAATTTCTTAAATACACAACTGGAAAGCTGCACAACTGTACATCTTAGGCTTTGGATGAAATTTCTAATGCCCAGAAAGGTTGCCTGATTAAAAGAAGGCAAGAGACATGCTTTAGAAAGCAGCTCTAGAATATAAAATTTCTCTTTAAAGAAATGTTTCGTAAATATTTTGAAAAGGCATAAAACTTAGATGTCAATTCTTGCATCTTTCAATAACTCTACGAACTAGGTGAATAAGAACCATGATATATCCAACCATTATAACATTAAACAAGAACTTTGAAAAGCCAGTACTATTACTATAAGATAGTGAGTTATCCAACAGAGAATAGGAGCTAAATAGCAAAAAGAGAGTTAAATTAGCTTACTTTATACAAGAAGTAGGTACTTTCTGCAAATTCTGGCCTTAAAGGATGTTGAGCCCAATGCACCCTGAAATCTGTGGTAAATGCCTAGACAAAACAACACACAAATAGGCATAAAAATGTGATTTAAAAAAATAAGTAGTTCTAGAATATATAGTAGTATATAAATTAGATCACAAACAAGAAAAAATAGTTAAAATATTGATAACAATTTTCATCTATAAAATGAAAATTTTCACTGCTTAAAATCAAAATTCATTTTTGTGAAGGCTGTTATTTTTACCAATTAAATGGAATTGCTTTTTTAAATGATCACTTTGGCTATTAGGAAGCTTAGGAAAAACTATGACCTCAGTAATGCCACTACACAGGTCCTCACTGTCTGCATAATTGTGTTCTCTTCTTTTTCCTTATCTCCACTTTTTCCTCTTAATAAGTCTCTCACTCTCCTATTTCTATTTTAGCATATGCTCTCTTTTTTTTTTTAATTAATTAATTAATTTATTTATTTTTGGCTGTGTTGGGTCTTCGTTTCTGTGCGAGGGCTTTCTCTAGTGGCGGCAAGCGGGGGCCACTCTTCATTGCGGTGCGCGGGCCTCTCACTATCGCGGCCCCTCTTGTTGCGGAGCACAGGCTCCAGACGCGCAGGCTCAGTAGTTGTGGCTCACGGGCCTAGTTGCTCCACGGCATGTGGGATCTTCCCAGACCAGGGCTCGAACCCGTGTCCCCTGCATTGGCAGGCAGATTCTCAACCACTGCGCCACCAGGGAAGCCCTGCTCTCTTTTTTATGAGTCTCAAATCCTCTGTGGCTTGAAACAAACACTTTAGGAAGCCTTCTAAATTGGTGAGATGCTTAGATATCTCACAGAAGGTAGTCAATAAGTAGGGATAGAACAAGGCCATACAAAATTTGGAAATTTTTAATGGTACATTTCTGGAAAGCCAAAAGGTATGCTATTAAAATCTTATGGTATCAAGTTAGCAAGAATACTTATTAGTAACATATAAAAACCAGGGAGAATAATTCTTAAGCAGCGTGAAGAAGAGCTAACATTTCCAAACTTCCAGGGAGCATGTGTGATCAGCAAGATTATGTTCAATGTATATTGTTTTCATAAAAGAAGCTTTAGCAAATAAAAAGTACAAAAGTCTCCCTAGCTGGTGGGTACACGTAAAAGTTAGAATGAGACACTGTGCAATGCCATGGATTAGGAAAGGTTGAGAAATACCAATTTGGGATTTTTTTTTAACATTAAATTAGTAAACTATCAGTATTAAACTAGACTTCTCTTAATACACGAGGAAAAGGAAAAACATATACAATACTGTGAAAACCAAAAATATATTAATTAAATAAACTATTTAACCAGGAAAAATGAAAAAGAACCAACCAACCTTAAAGATGGCATTTTCTACCTTTAAATTAGCAATCTATAGTATATGTAAATTAGAATTCCAAAGATGATTTGCTTACCTCTGGTAGAAAATTGTGTTTTTTAATCACCTGATATAACATTTCATGAGTTTCAATAGCAGGTCTAATATCCCCCTTTAAGACCTAGAAACCAACAATAACAACAAAATTATCCAGTAAAATATGAGTTGACTTTATCTATAATCATTATATAAACAGAAAAATGTAGATTAATACAATTTTGAAGTGTGACTGTTTTGGTAATTCAATTTTAGAGATCACAAATGCACTTAATTATAATCATTTTACTTTAATATTAAGAGAATTAAAAGAGGTTTTTTTACCTGCAAACCTGGAAAAAAGGCAAGCAAAGCATCCATCCAAGTCCGAGCATTCAGCATTGGCTTGTGGATATGCACATCAAGTAGAAGAGGTGGCTGGCTTATGTACCTCATTATGGCATCATAGTGCTAAAAAAGATCACAATATGTGTTCATGAAAGTAGATGAAAAAAGCTGTACTATTCTAAACACAGCATATCATTAAATATGTGAAGAAATGAAACCCGAATTTACATATGAATAAATTTACTAAGTAACTGTTAATTAACTATGGAAATAGTTAAATTCCTTTAGATGGAAATCTTTGTAAAATATACTATATATACTCCCCTATGTTCTTAAACTCTGATGCAGAATATTAAAAACTATAGATAAAATGGGACCTTCTGAAGGGTATAGACCTAAACATCACTATCCTGCAGGATTGTGGCCCAAGGATGCTCTTATGTCCCCTTGAAATATAGTTACAGGCTTCTATATCACAGAAATAGTTTCATTTTCTCCTTTGTCTAGGAAGTTTGCTCCGTAGGCAGCTAACGTAACATTCTCGTGCTCATCTACCTATAAACTAATGCATCTCATCACTGTTGCCACTCTTACGGTCCACTGCCTCTGCCTTTTATGGTCTTAAAAACTCTTTTCCCCTTCCTTTATCTTCTCCTAGATATTTCTCAGCCTTGACAACAAGAGGTTGAGCTGTCAGAG
This sequence comes from Balaenoptera acutorostrata, assembly GCF_949987535.1. Classification (NCBI taxonomy): domain Eukaryota; kingdom Metazoa; phylum Chordata; class Mammalia; order Artiodactyla; family Balaenopteridae; genus Balaenoptera; species Balaenoptera acutorostrata. The sequence goes on from NC_080064.1 coordinate 146,610,720, forward strand.
TCAATGAATGATAACAAACCAATAAAAAAAAAATCTGTCCTCATGCACCTCAAGAAAGTCTTGTTATAATCTAATAAATGATATATTAAATGATATATGTAATAGTGTTTCTAAAAGTATTCAGTGATGACTTATTAGGACTTTTACTAGGTTCTTTCCCTAACTCATCTATTATTTATTAACTATTATTGAGTACCTGATAGATCTTAAAGCACTGTTCTAATCACTTCATATGCATTAGCTCATTTAATCCTCCCAATAAATAGTACTAGCATTCCCATTCTGCGGATAAGGAATAGAGGAAAATAGCTAAGTTACTTGCACAAAGCCACAAAACCAGTGGCACAACCAGGATTTAAACCCACACAGGAGAACTCCGATACTTTTAACCACTATATTGTACTATCTCACAATAATGTGGGTGAACTCACGGGTGGGCAAAGAAATGGTAAATTATTTTGAAAAGAATGTACTGACACAGCTGATGAGTTCACTATAGTTAATTTCAATTTGCTTTAATTACAGACAAAGGCGATCCAATAAGGTTCAATAATCTCTCCCTTCTCCCCTAAAAACATGCCTGTGAGTCTGATCCACACTTAAGACGTACAGACCTGCTTTTGAAATGAATACTCACTGGTATGTTCAAGTCTCCAAAGCCCTGCACACTTGGTGTGGTCAAGGACTAGGCCAAACTTCCAAACTATTCCAAAAAGAATTAGAATCCAAAGGAGAAAACTTTGGATTTCAATAAATTCTCTTCCTTGTATAAAAGATTAGGTAAAACTCAAATCTACATATTTTATTACTCACTGGAAAATCTTGAAAACTTCTGACGATAGATGAAAATAAAACTACTTTGTAAACTAGTTTTTGAAATGAATGTAGTGTTTACCCTGTCCCTGTCCAACATCATCAGGGAATACTGACCAAAAAACTACTACACATTTAAAAATAACTTTTCAGAATGTCACCTAGATGATTGAGTTTCTATCAAAATCTGGCAAATTAAATTGGCTCTAAACTTAATACAAAATTGGAACAACTTACTGTATTAAATCTTTCCAGAAAGCTGTCATCTCCAAGCAAGACATAGGCTTTCAACAGATATTCATAATATGAATCAATCCCTGCTCCAACTCCACTATCTATGGAAAATACATATAAATGTGATTTTTTTGTTAAACAAGTCTTAAAAATTCTTCATAGAATACAGTAAAGGTACTAGTACACGAAGAATGAAACATTAGTCTAAACATGAAATTGTTGAAAGTAAAAATTACATATTTACAGAAATATTAACCTTACTATATGAATAATAGTTCCTTTGTTGATAATAGATTGTATGTTAAAAAAAAATCTTGCTTTGCAAAATTGGCTACAGAAGTCTTATTTTAAAGCCTTATTTAAAAGCAGGAGATACTAGTTTTAAAGATATTTTTAAAGCTTATTTTCTTAATGAGGAACTTCAAAGAGGAAGCACTAGCAGGTATTATTATGCAATTACTGGATCCTTAATCACTTAGACATCAATCTTTACAGTTATAATAGATATGAAAACAACACTGCTGCTGTTTGGAGGTGACAGTTCTAATTGCTGAAGCTAGCACAACTGCTGGCTTCTTCCTCCAAGATCATCATAGAGGACCAAAGAAAGAAAATAACAAGAAGAAAACTGTAAGAACTTGGTGGGGGATGGAGGGGGAGGGCTTTTTTCTGGAGCAGAAGGCAGCCAGGCATAGCTATGGAAGGATCAAACAGTAGAAAAACTGCTGGAGCTTTGCTCTTGCTTCTCTCCTACCACTGCCTTAAGATACAAAGTCTCCTCCCATACCTGCTACAACTCAGATCTATGCCCCAGGTAGCCTCAGGAATAAAATCAGGGCACCACAGAAGTCCTGTGTGAGGAACTGAACTCAAAAAGAGGTGGGAACTAATTTTAGACATTCTCTTCCCCACCCTTTCCCCTCCAAACTCTTAAGGCTGGTGAATCACAATCTAAATTATAATTACAATTACAATCTTAGAAATCCCTATACTCAGGGCACACTCCAGGCCAATCAAATCAGAATCTCTAGGCGTCCAGGCATTGGTATTTTTAAAAACTTCTTAGAATTCATCCCTAAGATAACTGGGGCTGATAGGGATTGGAATGTGACCTCCCCACAAAGTAGGTGACAAGTGAACATGAACTTATAGGACAAAAACATTTAAGATGCATGACTTTTTAAAAAGAAGAAGAAAGTACTGGAGTAGGAGTTTATCAGAGAAAGAAAATATTAGAACAGGCAAACCAAGAATTTAAAATTAGTCTAATAAACACACTAAAGAGATAGGGAAGATATTAGCAACACAAAAGGAGAAGAAAATAAATTTTTAATTGAGAAGAAATTATGGAATAAAAATATAACAAAATTCCATAATAGATGGGATACATAGCATCTAGGATACAGCTGAGGAACAAATTAGCAAACTACAAGACTGCACGTAATAAAAGGAATTGCAAAAAGAGATAAGTAAAAATGAAAGAGATAAAATAACTTCTTAAAAAAGATCAACTGTCAGCAATTAAAAACACAGATTTTAAATTGAAAGGGCCCATAGAATGCCAGAAGGAGAGATAAAGAAAATTCTACACATAAAATTATTGTGACATTTTCAGAAATTTCTCTTTGTCATTGATATTCTTAATTTTCCAGAGAAAAAGGAGATCACAAATAAGGGCATAAAAATCAGAATAACAGATTTTTTAACAGGATGTAAGAAAACAATAGAGTTATATTTTCAAAGACTTGAAAGGAAAGAACTTGAACAGAAAATTATTTACAGCCAAACCGTATCTCAAATATGAAAGCATAATAAAATTATTGTTAGACATGTAAGGCCTCAGAAGCTATTAAAAGCTACTGAAAACAGTTGGGATAAATACTTATATAAGAAGAGAGGCAAATCTAAGAGATGTTGCAAGAAATATACAAAGTACAGGTGACAAAATACCTTGTTAAAGTTTATTATCTTTAAAGAAAGAGGGAGGGGGGCAGCACTAAGACCAAAAGAAAAAAGAGAAAACATTCATAATCAAAAAGAACTAAATATCTATATGATATCAACATAACAGAGGATGAGGGTTGGAACAGAGGGAAACAAAAGGATAGGAGAGCATGCTAAAGTTCATGTCTCACTAGGAGGTAAATATAGCTTTCAATTAAAAACAAAAGGATTAAAAGGAAACAGAAAAGGTGAGACACACTGAAATAATAAGATAGTATATATAAACCCAAATATATTAAAAATACCAATAAACATGAATGGACTAAATTCACCAATTAAAAGACAAAGACTGACAAATGGATTTTTGTCAGTAAATCTGTAAAATCTATAAATTTTACAGAAGGTACACTTATGGCATGAGCACCTGCAAAAATTGAAAGTAAAAGGACAGAAAAAGACTTATCAGGCAAATATTAAGCAAAATAAAGCCAATGGAGCTGCACTACCAACATATTAAATAAGACTTTAACACAGTATTATTAGAGATGGTCACTACATAATGATGAAAGGTTCAACTAAGAAGAGACAGCAATTTTAAATGAATGCACCCAATATATAAAGCAAAAATACAACTACAAGGAGATACTAATAGGTCCACAGTCATTGCCAGAAATTTTACCCACCTTCTTTAATTCTTGATATGTCAAGCAAACAGAAAATCAGCAAGGACCTGCACAACATTATTAACTGAGCAAACTGACATATATAGAATTTTATAACCAACAATTAGAAAATATATATATTTTTTCTTAAGCACAAGTGAAAGCTGACCATGTTCTAGGGCAAAAAGATAACCTTAATAAATTTCAAAGGATAGGTATCATATAGATCATAAGTATCATATAATATCAATAATATTTTTTAAAAGCACAAGTAACCCAATAGAAAATGGACAAAATACAAGAACATCCACATTAAAAAAAAAAAAAAGGAAACATATATAGCCAATAAATACGAAGAAGTGTTCAACATCATTGATGATCAAAGAAATACAAATCTAACCACTATGGGAAATCATCTGTACACCTATTTGATTGGCAAAATCTTTGAGTCTGACAACGCAAAGTGTTGGGAGAGGATGCTGATCCACAGGATCTCTTTTATGTTGCAGGTGAAAGTGTAAAGTGGTGAAACAACTTTAGAAAACAATTTGACATATCTCTTGAAGTTGAACTTTAACTTATCCTATGACCTAAAAATTCTACTCCTAGATATACAGACAAAAGAAACTTTTATACATGTATAACAGAAGAAACAAAAATATTCACGGCACTAGGGTTCACAAGAGTAAAATCGTAGAAACAACCTAAATGCTCATAAATAATGGTTTATTCACACAATAAAATATTATGCAGCAGTCAAAAAAGAAAGAACTACATGCAACAATGTGCAAGAATTTTAGCAATATAATTTTAAGTGAAAAGTCTCAAAAGGTCTCATACGACATGATGCCCTTTTATAAGTTAAAAACAAACCAAAAAATGTATTTTTAAGGAATACATATAGATGCAATAAAACGGCACAAAAACGAAAGCAAGGGAATGATCAATACAAGATCAGAATGATGGTTATTTCAGTTAGAGACAGAGGTATGAGATTACAGAGGTATGGAGAGTCAAGGACCATATGCAGAAGTAGTATGTTATAAAGTTAGTTGCTTTTATAATGGATGGTCCATCTGTGGGTGGTTACTACATTATTAAAAATGACTAAATAAAATAGGCCATGCATGGGCCAATGAGGAGAGTGAAATAAGAATTAAGAAAAGAAATTGAAAAATTCTGAAGCCAGGATTCAGATCAGTTTCAGGAAGGGACCATTTAGATAACACTTTGAAAAATTTTAGACAATAGTGAATAGAGGCAATAATCTTATTTTAATATGTTCAAATTAATATTTATATCATTTTCATTCATTTAAATATACGCAGTTAATTTTTTATTTTATATATAACATAAGCCTTTAGGAAAACAGAGAAATGTGTAACTTAGACAATCAAATCTCATTAGGAATAGTCTAGTATATTTTCCATTTGTCTATGCCTGTTTTATAGGGGTGTCTTATAAAGATAAAATATTTTTTATATGATCTTACATCCTGTTTGTTCATAAAACATTGTTATATGCTTTGTCCCCTGATCCAATTCAATTTAAAAACTTACTATTTCAATACTGATGTGAAATAATTCTCAAACACTGATGTTATTCTTTACTGTTGATCACTTAGATTGTTTCCAAGTTTTCCACTACTACAAATAATTTTATGTGATAAACATCTTTGGGAACAAATGATTTTCTCCCTTTTATATTGTTTCCTCAGGCCAGTTTCCCAAGAGTGAAATTATTAATCAAAGGAACTAACATCACATTAGTGAGCACTTACTTCATAGTAAGTGTAGCATATGCCAGGCAGTTATAAGCTCTTTACATTAACTCATTTAATCATAATTCTAACTGATTCACTTTGCTGTATAACAGAAACTAACACAACATTGTAAATCAACTATACTCCAATAAAGATTATAAAAAAACAAAACAAAACAAAATCATAATAACTCTATCACGTAAGTACTATTATCCTCATTTTACAGATAAAGATACAGAGGCACACAGAGGTTAAATAATTTGCCCAAGATCACATGGCTTCAATTCCAACAATATGGATCCAGGGTCTATGCTCTTAGCTACCATGCTATATACTATTTCTGGAGGTAGGAAAAAAACACGTAAGGGTTGGTGATAATATTAAATACAGATTTTCACTTAATTACACCTTGATATGAGATGGCTGAGGTATTCTGATCCTCTAATCTTCAAAGAAATTAGCTCTATTGTTTCATCTATAATGCTATAAGGCATGAAATAGGACACTAAGCCATCTAGAATAAGCGTGCTATTATTTGGCACCAAGGAAGAAAATTTGGCTACACTGGTTAAAATTCTAGCAATCTTGTGAGAAACTATGCTTTATACTGTCGTAAAGACTATTTTAACAAATAAAAATCCTTTATTTCCCAACCATTTTGAGGATGTCAAGGCTTAATTTGAAAAGCCCAACTTACATACCTTTTCGTACCCAATCTCCAGTATGAATATTTATAGTCACGCCCACTAAATTACTACTTCGTTGTCTTTTCTCCCAGAGAAAATCAAGAGCTTTTCTTGCATATTCCTATAATAAAAAAAAGAAAAGCATACTTGAAGAATTGCATATCTTTGGCAAACAGGAAACAAAGAAACAAAAATCAAAGGCCCATAGTATATTTTAAGGATTAAGTAAAATTCCAAAGATAGTCACTTATAACATACATTAAATTTCCTCACACACATGTATTATTCAAGTAAAAAGAGCTGGCATAATTAAATTAACTTATTAAAATAATTTCTATCTTTTAAATGCAAAGTGAAAATCTCCTTAGATACTCTAATTTACAAAACTGGAAGAGAATTTCAAAGTTGGTATGCCATCTTTGAAACAGAATAGACATTTCAAATCCTACATTTTAAACAGCCAGCAACTTCGTTAGTGAAGAGTAAGTAAATCAACTAGTATTCATTTGACAATACCAAAATTATAACCTTATAATAACATTTTTCTCTTCTTTTTTCATTTATTTTTGTCCCTTAGACACTAAATTAAAATTATTTCTGGTCAAATTCTTGGCTTTGGATGAAAATATGTTACAAAATAAAAGCAAAGAACATGTACAAAAGAGTTTCTAAGTTAAAATTAATGTCAGAGCATGAATCTACTCAGCATTGCAGAAGTACTTCTATAAAAGAAATCATTAAACCAATTTGTCACTCTGCAGATTGAAGAATAGGGTGTAAAATAGTCTTAATTCTTGACTATTTATGCTGAATTTTTTAAACAAAGCAGATTGCAACTTTACTTAATGGTATAATTTCAGAGCTGGAAAGTTTCATAAAGATTACATTTCCCTATTCCTATCTTATAGTTAAGGAAAGAGGCCCAGTGAAATCAAAGATTTAACAAAAGTTTAAAACTGAATTATAAGACAACTAATGAGAATTCAGATCTCTTTATATAGCAATATATTAGACCAAAAAGTCAACAAACTTTTTTCTGACAGGGGCCAGACAGTAAATACTTTAGGCATTATGGGCCATTCAGTCACTGTCACAATTACTCAACTCTGCTACTGTAGCACAAATACAGCCATAGACAAAAATAAATAAATGAGCATGGCTGTGTTCCAATAAAACTTTATTTACAAAAACAGGCAGTGGCTGGATTTCACTTCAGACTGTAGTTTACCAGCCCTGTATTAGCTTGAGTCTCTGTCAATTGCATTAGGTTGCTTCTCTCATAATAAATCACTGTACATTCAAGAAGTTAAAGAAAAATCACAGTTTTAAAATATAAAATAACCCAGTGAAAAAAGGTTGGGCTTTGAATTCAGAAAGGCATGGATTCTAATTCTGGTTCCACTCATTCACCCTTTAGTCAAGTATCTTTGAACCTCACTTTCCTCACGTGTAAATGCATCAGTATCTCAGAGTCTGTAGGCCAAATTAAATTAGAAAGTATGCAAAAATGACGTTTTTGTAAATGAAGGGAAAATATCAGTCAGCAAGTTATAGAACAAAAATTAAACCAAACAAGATAAACTTGTCCTTAAGATACTTTGAACATACAACCACACAAAGACCATTTAACTTGTTTTATTTACACTCAGATCCAAGGTCTCTAATGCTAGCATATAGTCCCTATTTATGATTGTTCTATGTGTACCATTTGCTGGATTTTTAAAAATTCTTCTAAGTTATATGTTTGAAAAATTGGCTGTTACTATTGCACTCCAATGACATGGTTAAACAATTAGCTAAAATAAAAAGTGCAAGACATAGCTAGTCCACAACAAACTATTCGGGGGATATTAAGTCTTTGGATGATGAATAATATTTCCCCTTGGAGTAAACAAACTTACAGATGAGACTAAGTGCAAAAAACAAACTCAATGAGACTTAAGTGCAAAAATTTCACTATGTTTTAGAAGATTAGTGAAGTTTTCAGAAATGAAATAGACCATCTAGAAGTCTAACAATAAAACACAGAGATAGTATTTCATGTAAGACATTTGTGATATCAAATTTCATATAAGTAATATGGCTAAAACATTTTGTAAGAATAAATCTAAAAATTTACTTTATAGTTCGTGAACAAAATGCAAAGTTGTACTTAATATAACTTCTATGTTTTTCACAATTAAAAACTATGTGCTGGAATTTAGACAAAAAGTTCACTAAAATAACAGAAATCATCCAGTTCATTATCTTAATACTTGATCAATGAAGAAAAGCTATAAGGTTAGTTATGCCCAATACCCAGGAAATCAAAGACTATGAAAAGCAAACCTCAAATATCGTTGCTCCTGTGAATCGACTTAAAGCAGCAAACTCAAGGATCAAGGTACCTGCACAAGCTGTACAGGTATCTGTTTCAGTTCCTGTCCGAGCTTCCGGTTTTCTGATACCAAACTTTAAGTTAATCTAAATAAAATCAGAAGATTATCATTAGCAATTATCAAGAGATAATGACTTCTGGATAAGAAACCATTTTTCAATCAAGACTTTTAATCAAGTCATGAAAATAACTGATAAAATAACTAAACACTGAAACTTTATCTGATGATCACTGTGACTTTCCAATTAACATCTAGGGAAGTACATTCTAGGCACATAATATTCATGGGATAAATAAGTTTTCACTTAGCTCCTTCCTCAATGATATCAAAATTCAGTATCATTATAATAATTACACAGAGGAAATACCTTCTATAACAACACTGTTCTCTGGACAGTTTGAACTAGTTAGTACCAGAATAGGAAACCATACCAGTCCTAAAAGAAATTAGGTTTAACTGAGAATTTGTGAAAAAGCAGTACTATATTAAATAGTCTTTCACAGAGAAAAAACTAATTAAGTTATAGTATATATTTAAAAGGAGATTAAAATTTTATTTACAGGTTTAAATAATTTTGAAATATAGAGTATATTACCTTGCTGATACACTAACAAATAACACAAAGAAAAATGTTTCAGCCGGCCAAATAATACCACAATATAAACCTGGATTAACCAGAACCAACCTGACCAGAAACTAGCTCTAAGGTTTTATGTGAGTTTAAAAAAATGACCATTGACTATTACAATAGCATTTCTGTCCAGCAAACACTTCTGAGTTAAACCCATTAATGCAAATGCTATCAATTATGTATTCATATCCAAGAGAGGTTGATTGTACAAATTTTCATGAGCAAAAGAAGTATTTACTAAGTGTGTTTAAGAAAGGATGGGAAGGCAGTTATTTTCTACCTATAGTCCTCTTCTAAAAAAATAATCTTTAAAATTTTCTTGATACTTCAGAGGATAAGAAAATAATACAATTTTCTTTGTTTTACTATAATGCTGTTAGTAGCTTCTGTTTCAATTTCTTGTCTGCTTCTCATGTTATGGCAAAAGTGAAGACATGCCAGATTCGTCAAAATTCAGCACCTCCATTTATAACAAAAACTAAAAATACTTACTAAAAGTAAATTCAATTAAATAAACATCTAGATGGTTTAAAATAACTTTGCTTTCAATTTTAATATGCTAAGAAAACAAAAAGATTAACAAACAAGTTTAAACCACACTAATAAGCAAAGAAATTTCAAATTTTAAACCACACAAGCAAAGAAATTTCAAATTAGAACATGTTTCCATTTTTTTCCTCCTTAAACTGGCAAAAGAATGATAATATACAGTGTGGGCAGCAGTACAACACATGCACTTTTACACAACACAGGAAGTATAAAAGTAGAACCTTTCTGGACAGCAACTGATCAGTAAGTACACAAAGCCTTAAAAAGCTCTACCCGTTTTATGACTGATTATTTTCTCTTCTAGTAATTTATCCTAAGGGAGAAATAAGTTTAAAAGATGCATATAAGGATATTCAAAGAAGAGCTGTTTAAAAATATCACAAACTAGAAATTTAAATAAGAAATTTAATACTAGTCTGTTTCTTAAAAAAATAAATAAAAAAATGGTGCTGGTCACGATCCACTAAATCAATGGGTAAACGAATGAGCTGCGACATCCCCGTTTGAAAAGCACGCTATATCATGCTGGATCTCCAGTCAGAGATTTCTTGATGGAGGAAATGAGTCTTATTAATATTGGTAGAGAAGTTACTCCAGCAAGCCAAAAGGCATGGAAATGAAAACAAAAACAGAAACAAAAACAAAAAATCCCTAGATGTTTTGGGGAACACAAATAGATTATTTTGGCTGAAATGGGACATTCGTTTCATTGGAGTATGGGGTATGAAAGAACTTCAGAAAGAAAGTCTATTGCCAAACCATAAAGAAACCTGAAAGTTAAAGGACATTCAGTGCAACAGGCAGAGTCAGTAAAATTCTGAGGGTAGAGTAATTTGATAAAAGTTATGTTTTAGTAAGATTAATTTTTTAAGTCTCTGAAGCAAAAACCAGAGAGAAAAGAGTAAAATAGGTATTTATAATAGCTTAGGAATAAAATTATATTAGTTTCAACAAGCATAGCAGCAGTAAGAAGAGAAAAAAATTAATAGAGCTTGGTAATGGCTGAGGTGTCTGGCCTGGATAAGAGGGAAAGAGTAATAGTGTTAATAAAGAATGAAATATATCAGGAGAGAGTTCTTTCCTTCTCAATGGTTTCTTTCCCTCTGTCTTAAATATAAAATTTTCTTGGGGAGAAAACAACAAAACTCCCTCAACTGACTCTGCTGCCAACTCTCTTTAACTACCAACATAGAGGAAATCTCAAAATGAATGGTCCTATACTTTCACCTACTTTGAATCCTTCTTCCCCCTTTATTCTGCCACATTATATCCTTCAAGGCTCTGTTTGCACCTAATTCTCCTAATGTTTACTGGAACATCTCCTTTTGAAACTCTCTTTAGGAATTTATAATACCTTACACTACTCTGTGGTTCTCCTCCTCAGTCTCCGAACAATCTCCTTTTCACTGCTCTACTTCCTCCTCATTCCTCTCTGTTCTATATTCTCTTTATACCCTCTCCTCTGGAGAGTTAACACCTACTCTTACTGCTTCCACCATATCTTCTGCACAAATAATTCTGTGCCCAAATTCCAGTCTGGCATCTGTTTCTTCCTTCTGCAGCATAATCTATTGTGTTATGCAATGACACATAAAAGGCTTTAACTAAATTCTCACACCATTCAAATGCAAATTAACTGAAATGTCAATATAAATTTCTTACATAGCTTGAAGCATTTTTTGTCCAGCCTCAAGCAGGTGAGGAACAATGGCTGGATCACAAAAATTGATTTTTTTATAATAGCGAAGAAGTAGACAAAGACTGCCATATTTTTCAGAATTACTTACTCTTGGATAAGGAAGGCCACTGGTAGTATTGAAAGCTGGTAAAAGTTTGTAACCCAATTGCTTTGCCATTTGGAGAAGTTCATCATTGTACCACTGCATGTACTCGCCTTTTTCTTTCAGCATGATGGCCAATGAGTGTCCACCCAAAAGACCCCTAAAATCACAGAGGTGAAACATTAGCCACATTGTACAGATACTTAAACATCATCACCTAAAAAGATGTGGGTATCTTATTATCAACAATTTAGAGTACATAAGGAAAGATCACAGAAGAACTTAACTTTTTCCCTAACTCTGGCTACTCATTTTGTGGCAAACCATATTACATAGCCAGTATAAAAAAAAAAAAAAAAAAAAAAAAAAAAAAATCAGATGTTTTATCTGTTGTAAAGTGTTTGGCATTCTTAAATACCTTAAATTTTCTTAAAATAAAAAACATCCTAGAAATCATTTATCTTAACTAATTTAACAGATTTGATTTTAAGAAATTTTAAATTTAATTATAGCATCATGAAATCTCTGACTCTTAGCATAACATTAAAAAAAACCCAACTCCCCACTCTGTATTAAATGTAATAGACTAATACACTGTGAAAAACTACAAAACTATTTCTTAAATTTAACTGAAGAATAGATTCACTTTGTCTGAAAAAGGAAATGAGTTACAATAACACAAAAGTAACCATTAAATATAAAACTACATGTTGACACGTGAATTAATAAAACCTGTAATTTCTGTGTCCCAAGAATATTTCAAACTGTTTAGTTCAAAGGTAATCCTATAAATTCAGTTTCATTTGGCTTGAAGAGGTGCTGGTTAAGGTTAGTAAACTAGATAATCTGGCGAAAAACCTGCGACATAGCTAATACTCAAATATTCGACCTATAGTCAGTTCTTTTTTAACAACAAACAAAGATTGCCTTTGATTTGAGTCTACAACTATTCCCTGTTGCTCTCTGTGCCTCATGTAATGCAGGGTCACCCCACAGACTCTGTGTTTTATAATACCCCAACTTTTATCTTTTAAACATAAGAAATTTCTTGCTTTATAACCATCAAGAAATAAAGAGTGTACCCTTGGCTTTTCTGTTATTAAAATTAGAGCTTTAGTGTCGTCTCACATACTTACCCAAGAACTCTGATGTTTGTTTCAAAGACTGATACAACTACATCATTATCTAAATTAACATCTCTTAAAACTTTTCTCACCGCATCTTCAAATTCTTTAGTTTTATTTAATACCTAGGAGAAGAAAATTATTGAAAACAAAGTCCTTTTCGACCAAGACATAGAGAAATACTCTCAAAATGAGCTGCTAATATCAAGTTAATACCTTAAGACTCTAAAAAGTAACACATACAAAAAACTTTTCCCTTAAGCCTATTATAAAAATGTGATACTATCTAAAACTGAAAAAAATTAAATGCTTATTTATATTGCAAGGAATCTTTATTTAGACACACTGAAATATCACTAGGACTTTAAAACAATCATCATCCGAACTGCTAGCTGGTGTGTATGACCCATGACTTAGAGCCACAAGAGGTGAGCTCTACTGGGATTTGGCTTCCAAGTCAAAACAAAACAAAAACCGCCCTATTCACCAAACATCATTTAAAAAGTTGCTTAGTCTCAGAAGAAAGCACATCCTTCAACTGATCCGAAATCATACACCACTTGCCATCTTCACCCCATGGATGCCGTAGCCCCTAACTAAGGAGGCAGTGCAATGTTGGGGTCAAGACCAAGCCCTGATTTGAATTCTGGTTCTTACTTCTATCTCTGAGCCTGTTCCTTCATCTACAAAAAGAGGAAATACCTACTCTCATAGGTTTGTTTTCCTAAATGAGGTAATGCATGTACAGTACTTTTAGTAAAGTGCCTGACTTAGTTAAGTGCTTGATACCATTACCATTATTACCATTATTACCATGAGGGTCTAGAATCCTAAGTTAAGAACTCTGTGGATGCTTGCAATGAACTCCATGAAGGGGGGTGGTCACTGTCATTACACAGGTTGCTTTAATTTTTCAGTCTAAATTAAGGCTGCACAAGTAGATGTTACTTAGATCCCAGGTCCATTAAAAGTGGTTTCCCTTTACTTGACTGTTTAATCTTTTTGTTTGATAATATTTTATAGTGCTTTCTCACTTGATTTGATACTTCACTAAAAATTCTAATTTAGGTATAAAACATTCCACATAAGAGTGTCTGACTAAAATTCAAGTAAAAGTAAAATTTAGGGTAAGCCTTGAGTAAAATATTATACAAAACCTGATTTTAAATTGAGTGCTTTCCCTTCTTAATCTCAAAGTCCGTGTAAATTCTGCAGCCACAAATGCAGATGCGCACAGCCCTCTATCACTTCTAGAAGGAAACACAACTATTCTACTCACTCCTCACACACACACCCCTTCTTAATATCATTTTGTTCATTTTATTCCTCCAAACTCTATCTCCCGAGAATTGTTCCCAAGAATAGTACCAGTGCTATTTGTTTCAGAGGAGAATAAATTTGTCCATAATTAGCTAAAAATTCATTCTAACAGCTCCATTAGTTGATTAGTTTCTTCAGCACCTAGCTGATAACAAAGAACAAACGCAGGTCTCTTCCCTACCCACATTATCTTTAATTTGTTCAATATCTTTCTTTCTGTAGATTTCATGGCAATGTTGAATTTAGTGGTAAATTTAAAGTTTTAGTGCTTGACTCCATTACAATCAATAGAAACTAGATGGCTAGAATTATGAACAAGAGTTTAAATTGAAAGATCAAACTATGACAAAGAAGTTCTACTTAACATATTATGGTATGACCAAAATAAAAACAATAAGGTTATATCCTGTCCCAAGTGATATGTCCTCTAAGATTTTCAAATAAACAAACCACAAATCAAAAAATGATCACAAAGTAAATTAGAAATATTAATAGTTGTATTGATAAAATGTACAAGATAACTTTCCTTCTAAACATAGGAAAAAACTTCCAAACTAATTTCTTCTAATTCTTCTGTTTAAATAGATAACTATTGATAGATATCTTAGATATCTAATCTAGGTCCTTCTGAAGTGAAAACAGGGGCCCAGAGAAGTTAAATAATTTGGCCAAGGTCACATATCATATTAGGTGATCACTTCTTGGTACTCCCGGCTACGAGGAGTTAGAACTCAAGTTACACCAAACATTACTGAAAGTGTGGTCCACGGACCAGCAGCAACAGCACCACCAAGTGGCAACTTACTAGAAACACATGTCCTTGGGCCCCATCTTCAGTCTACTGGATCACAATCTGCATTTTATTTTAGCAAGATCCCCAGATGACTTGTAGTACACTGAAGTTTAAAAAGCACTGCATTATTACACAGTGGTTCTCAAAGTTTAGCATACATTAGAATCATCTGGAAGCTTGTTAAAAAAAAACAGACTGCTGGGCCTTACTCCCAGACTTTCTGATTCAATAATGTCTGGGATGAGGCCCTACAATTTGCATTTCTAACTAGCTGCCAAGTGATGCTGATGCTGGTGGTGCTGGAATCATATTTTGAGAACCAATGTCAAAGTGGTGTAACTTCAAAGCAGGATAGAACCTCTATAATAATGGCTGCTCAATTAGAGACCAACAGATTTCTAAATATAGGAAAGTTATGCAGCCTAGAACCACATTTTCTCCTTCATTTCTGATAAAAATTTTAAAAACACAGAGAAGATGAGGTCCATGTTCATAAAAATCAGTAAGAGCTTACACAGAGAGATGATGGAAAACCTACTGTATATAAGGATAAAGCCAACATGACAGAATGAGAAACAAACTTAAGTCCACCTATGGTCTTTCCTAATACACAGCTACTGCTCCTCACTCACTCTACCATATCAAGATAGACCTGATGTGCATTATCCAGCTATACTTATAAATAAATAACACCACTTAGTTTCTCCCAGGGTGGTAATTTGTGCCTCCTGGGATACTTGTTTATCTTTTTCTCTTCTATTACAGCAGAACACTATACCAAAAATAAGGACCACTAAACCAAAAATAAGGTACACAATATTCTCTCTCATTCTCATAGTCATTATAATATGGTTCACACATTCCTTTAATCTCTGAAAAATGAAGTCACAACTTTCAAAACCCTGATACAGCTAAAAAGGTCTAAACAACCATGGTCTTCTCAACAAAAAAGGTCTTCTCAACCATGGCTGAATTTTATAAACAAGAAGCTTTAGAGGAATAAGTAATAATGCCCAGTCCCACTCCAGGAAAATTAAATCAGAATAACTTGGGAGAGAAGTATATTTTTTAAAACTTCACTGGTAATATTCCCAAGGTGCTGATATAGTTGACAGTCTCTGGTTAAAAAAGAAAAGAGAATCACCCAGTGAAAGAAGAATGTAGAATCAATACTGGGAAGAAAAGCCAGGTTCTGAAAAATTTCTGCCACCACAAAGATTTTTCATCTTTTTTAAAAATATTAATCAATACTTCAGACATTAACTCAAAGCTGAGAACTATGCCTTAAGGAAAATCCTGAAACAAGCTTAATTCTTATACCATAAATGATCTGAGAGTAAAGAACTAGAAAGATACTACCTTTAGAAATCATGGCATCTGGAACTCAATCATTCCCCTCTGCCATCACAAACTGTCCCCAACTAGAATTAATTTAAATGATTTTGTATCCCATGAGGTTTAAAAGGAGTGCCAAGTAGTGATCACTTGGTGCTAAAAATCACTTCTGAGAAAAAATTAAATTTTTAATGAACATAATACATAAAAATTCTAATTTAACAATTTTAGTATGATTGTGGCATGTCTTTCTGGAACAAGAATATCAAGGGCATTTTCTAGAATTACTTTCTTCCAGTATCATCAACCTCCTTGTCCAAAGGGAAACAACTTTCCTGATTAAGGGGCCATCACATAAGCTGACATACCTATAAATTATTTGAGTATCCCCATGATTCTACATAATTTCACTTGACATTCACATGACTTTATCAATTCAAGAGTGTGAAAGATTTATTTAGAAGCAAAGATCAAATCATCTTAAATTCTGAAGGCTTCTATTTCAGACTTACTGTGTAACGATTATATTCGTAATACTTGAGTGCACATATTAAGAAATTTATAAAATAATTCAAGAAGAATCAAACCTACCACAAGAGTGTCCAAAGAATCAATCAGTGTCAGGGAAAATCTAAGAAACAAGTATAGTGAGATACACAACATTAGAATTCTGAATATCTTATCCATGAATGTATAAGCAGACGTATCTACATCCTACTGACTGGAAGCTTCCATTAACTAGTACTTCCATGCATCTACAGTGCCGTGCAACTTGTAAAACACTGAAAGAACCTGAAAAGCCTTAACATCACACTGATGTTCAGCATAACTACATATCCTTCAAAATGAACAGAAATATTCATTAGCTCTCTTAAAAGCAAATAAAAATACTAAAGCATCAACATCGTATAACACATCAATGACTTTATATACATTCTAAAAGTTACATCCATCTTAACAAACTACTCAACTTTTCACTGATCCAAGAGGTAAACTGATTAATATTTTACAAAAGATAACAGAAAGGAATAAAGGAACTTAATGTAATACTTAAAGCAGTCTTTGAAATTTAACCAATCCCCAGATATACAACTGTACACTGCTTCTGAGATGTCTTAAGACTTGGGAACTCTGAGATGCCACGCCATCCCCTTTGTTAATACTCACTTTCCCAAGGCATCATCAACATCACCCCGACTTGGCTCTTGGCCTCTAACTCGACCTCTGCAGGTCAAAGGCATGAGTTCATCAGCTGGGTACGCATGTTCCTGCAAGGAAAATCTCAGTGAGTAACTAAGGAAAACAAGAGAAAGCACCCATCATTTAGAGAACACAACTTTTCACAGGTTTTTTTTTTTTAAGTAAAATAAAAGTTAATCAAAAATTCTACTATCCTTACAGTGTATGGAACCTTAAAAGAAAAAAAAAACTTTTTAGCTATAAATATAATACATGCTTAGAAAAAAAACAAAGGAAAATATTTCTTTGAAAATCTGACAATCCGTTTCCCCTCCACCCAATCTCACTCCCAAGAGATAATTACTGTTACAATTGGCATTTATCCTTCCAGATTTATCCACACACACTGAAATACATGCACATATATCATTTAAAAATTTCATTTACAAATAGGTACTCATGCCATATGCATACACTGTCCTAAAATTTGTTTACTTAGATCATTATGGGGTTTTCCATGCTGGAATTTTACAGATGTATTTTATTCTTTTTAATAACTGCAAAGTGATAATTTAATATTAGTTAGTATTATTGAGTACTTATGTTCTAAGCACTGTTCCATATACTTTATTTATCACACAACCCTCTGAAACAGATTCAATTATTTCCATTTTACAGATGAGGAAACTGAGGCCCAGAAAAGTTAAGTAAGCCTATGTCATGCAACTAGTAAATGATGGATCCAGAATTCGAACCTGGCAACCTGACTGCAGAGCCTATACACTTACTTCATAGTACTTGCTCCTCACAGTATTCCAAAGAATGAATATGCTACAATTTATTTATTTATTCCTCTATTGATGAACATGCAGGTTGAACTCAATTTTTCACTGTATAAACAATGCTTCAATAAACAGCTATATGCCCATGTCTTTTGTACATATGCTTGTATTTCTATCGATTAAATCCCTAAAGCCAGACCCAATGGGTCGAAGGTATGGATATTTAATTTTTGATTGCTACTATCAAACTGAAGACACAGATTTACACTCCTACAATACTCTAACATAGGAGATGATCAATAGTTTACATTTTGCCAATAGCCTGGATAAAAAATGGTATCTCAAGTTTCATTATTAATGAGGATAAATATCTTTTTGTATTAGCCATTGCTATTTTTTTTGAAATGTCTGTTTATACCCTTTGTTCATTTTCTATTGGTTGTCTTATTAGCCAAGAGACTCCTTATACACTGTTATACACACAGTAAACATTTTTCTCCTGTCTTTCATTTGGCTTTTAACTTTGTTTATGGTACTTTTTACTTTAAGCTTTCAATATGTAGTTATATCTATTAGTCTCTTTCTTCATAGTTTCTAAACTTCAGGCATGGTTAAGAAGGCTGTCTTGAGTCTCTGAAAACAGTACTCTTATAATTTTATATTTTTTATGTCTAGATATTTACTCCACCTGGAATCTAATTTTGTTTATGATGTGAAATAGGGATGTAACTGTATTTGTTCCCCCAAATAGCCTATTTCTTATATACCACCTTTTAAACTATTCATCCTTTCCCTAATTGCTTGAAATACGGCTGATTAGTTCAAAAGTGTCTACACAAACATACAGTTCTGTAGCCTCTACTTTGTTCTACAAACCTACTTCCTGCTCCAAAACCATTATCTTAATCATTCTATCTTTGCAACATGCCTTGCTACTTGGTTAAGCAATTCACTCCCCTCAATTATTTTCTTCTAAATTTTCTTAATGACTTTTTCAAGTTTACTCTTCCGGATAACTTGAAAATTTCCTTAAAATTCCATTGAGAGTTTAATTGGAAGAGCCTAAATTGGGGAGAATTGATATCTTTACCAATTAAATCTTCCAATCTAGGAATACTACATCAATATATTAATTCAGATCTTCTTTTATGAATTCAGTTTCCTCATATAGGTCTCACATATTTCTTAATATTTCTTAATAGGTAGTTTTTAATTGAAATAGGTTGATGTACAAAATTATGTTAGTTTCAGGTGTACAACAGAGCCATTCAAATAATAGGCACTTTATAGTCTGGCATACTATTGAATAGATTTTTTTTAATGAATGATCATGACAGAGTATTTCTAGTCTAGGTGATAATGAAGCACATGCAAGAATCCTCCCTCCTGTCTACTACAAACACAGTGAAATGTTGTATAAATTTTTAAAATTATTTTTAATACATAGCTGAGCTTGAGAATGAGGAATGAAATGTTCAAGTACCAAAACTGAATAGCTGAGTGTAGAAGGTGAAGCTGCACTGACCACAACATGGGCATTAGGAATAAAAAGACAGGCCTTAGTGGGAAATATGTAAATGCCCAATGAGATTTGATGCTGTTGGCCCTGCATGCATGGCCATAAGCCAGTGAAGTAGGTTCTTTAAGTTGGGTAGCTGCTTCAGTGAAACTGGACTAGAATATCTCCACCTACTGGTTGAGGGTCTTAACAGAAAAGGAGGGAAACAAGAAAGACCTGCTGAAGTTTGTATTTTCTTCACCAGGGGAGTGTCCCTAAAAGATTCTTCTAAAATTAATAAAATGTGACTATGAGAAACATTTAGAAGCTAGAATCACTGTATTTACATATTTCAACTTTAGACAATATTTATTGACTACTTGACAAGAATAGTAGGATTAATATACTCATACCTTTCCCCAATTCAACTTAGGATTTTTATCAATTATATTATTATAGGCAGTTTTCACTTTGCATGTTTTCACTATACACTTACAAATTGAGATCCACAATTTACTTAAATAAACTCTCAACAACATAGTTCAAATCTCAGGTACCACTGTATTATTAAGTAATTGCACAGAATGCAAACTTTGATGCTAGTTCTTCAATCCACAGATCACTATGTAAATAATCAGTGATCAATCACACAACTTCTTTCAAAGTGGAATCAGTGACTGATCACTGTGTATCTATTGTTTAGTTCACAGACAGACAGCAAGCATGAAGTTATGTGCCTCCTTGTCACCTAGTGATAATTCTACACGACAGTTTGACAATTTATAAAAATAAATAATCAAAAGAGGAAATTAACCAACGAGGATGAAAGTTCGCAAAGAAATGAAAAGTGGTAACACTGTAAGTGAAATTCAAATTGAACATAAAAGGGGTTATACAAGAAACAGGTGACCATGGAATGTTGATCCTGCTGCCATTCAAACAGTATCTAGATATGCAGCCAGAGGAATTTAGTGAAGGCCAAATTATCCACGTAGATGAAAAAAGTGGTTGTGACATAAAAGGATAAAGACATTGCAGAGGAAATAATGCCTGCAGAAAACTCCCCATTAAAGGAATTCCCAGAGATATTTCATGACACAGAGGGCAAAGGGTACAATTTTTGAAGCTGATCCAAATATTGAAATTTCTATACCATCTATACAAGGTATAGCAGAGGTGTATGGTCCATATCTTAAGTTATACAATGAGAAGAAGGCAAGCAAGGCAAGCACTGTTCTAACTTAGTGAAGTTTTTGCAAAGAAATAACATTTTAAATTTCAAAGTCTCTAATATTTTGAATTATGGTATACTAAATAATAGTTTCAGCTATTTAAAAAATTCCTCTGTACATTTATATTCATCAGAAAGAAAATTTTTAATGTTTGACAAAGATTTTAAAAGGTTTATAACATTTGTATTCTGGTCTGGAACCATAATTCCCACAGTTGCTAGTGTTAGAATTCTACTTAAATGGAGTCAACGCACACCATTTTTCTTTGGCTTCTCCATTCTTGAGTTTTTATTTTGATTCATCTCTTGGTTGCCTGAACTTTGTTCTCACGTAAGTTATTTTTGTTTAGTTATTTTAAAATAGTGTCATCAGTACTGTTATTTCTCTGGTATTCCTGGGTTAGGCTGGCTCTTGCCTTACACTTGAAGAACAATATGAATGGTTATAAAATGCCTGCAACATATATTCTTTCCTTCAGAAATTTGAAATACTATTCCACACCCTTCTTGTTCATTAAGTATCACCTTGGCAAAGTTTCTAAGACTATTCTGATCTTTTGTACCTTGAAGATGACTTGTTCCTCCTATACCTGTATGTCCATATGATTCTTAATTCTTAAAATTCAGCAAAAATATTCCTGATTCCCAATGTCCAACTCTATCCTACTGCCTCTCTCTAAACTTGATTATCTAGATTCCAAACTCACAGCACATTAGCAGCAAAAAAACAGAACAGAGGTCAGGAACACTAAACACATGGTCAACACAAAGGGAAAGACCAAAAATAATTTTTTTTAATTAAAGGGCTTCCCTGGTGGTGCAGTGGTTAAGAATCCGCCTGCCGATGCGGGGGGCACGGGTTCGAGCCCTGCTCCGGGAAGATCCCACATGCCGCGGAGCAACTAAGCCTGTGCGCCACAACTACTGAGCCTGTGCTCTAGAGCCCACATGCCACAACTACTGAACCCGCGTGCCTAGAGCCCGTGCTCTGCAACAAGAAAAGCCACCACAATGAGAAGCCCGCACACCGCAACGAGGAATAGCCCCCGCTCGCTGCAACTAGAGAAAACCCGTGCGCAGCAACAAAGACCCAATGCAGCCAAAAATTAATTAATTAATTTAAAAAAATTTTTAAATTAAAGTAGACTAAATACAAAAAGCACTGCAGACTGCAATCCTTCAGGTATTTTAAAAAGTTCTGTGCTCTACAATGATTTATTTCCTGAGGAAAGGATTCCAGGCAACAAATGTTTTGATATAATTAGAATCCACATGCAGCTACTAAATTCTGAATTCAATATTTTATAATATTAATATTATATATTTTAGTATAAATTCCTAATTACTTTCACATGTGTCTTTTAGATGTCAAGTTCCTAACTACTTTTTCAGTTAATTCCAATAGAATCGTGATTTACCAGAATGCACAATATTTTTATTGCTTTATAGTTTTATATCTAACACATATAAACAACACTTAGAAGTAACTCAAGATAAGTAATATTTTTTAAAACCTGCTGATATATTTTGCAAGGTACTTTGTATGAGATCATTCAAATGTTAATTTGATTGTAAAGAGCTCCTTACTTTTTAAACCGCTGCTTATAAAGCTTAATACTACTATTTTTAGGGTTTTGCAAAACACACACACACATACACAAGCACCTTTGTCTGAAATAAACTCAAACCCTAAGCTCATCCAGGTAAGAAAAATATTAATAGCAACTGCAAACCAGAATAATCCAATAAGAGAGTTTTGAACCAGGTGTAAAAATACTTTATGTCCCCGTTTCAACATTAAGGATAGAAACAAAACCACAGCCTTTTCTTTGGGTTAACCACAAAGCAAACTACAGTTGGTTTGCATAAGTTCAGAGCAATGCATACATGGCACATAAACAGCTGTATTACACTTCAAACATCCTGGCTATTTGAGGTTACAGTAATGCTTTCTCTTCACAATGTATTGCCAAGACAAAGGATAAGAAATTCATACTGCTATGACTCAGAGCCAGAAAAAAAAACGTTTAAAAATTAACACTCAAAATAAAACTCAGGTGATAAACGAGTTCTATAATCAATTAAGTAGAACAGGTGCCTAGCTAAAAATAAGAGCAAAAACATAAAATAAAACAAAACATAGTAGACTCTCCACATCAGATTCTAAATTTACTGGCACTTTGATATAACTCTGCTTCAAAACACTCAAATCAAAGTGGCATCCAAAACTGACTTTTTAGTAAAACCAATTCCAAAAACTAGGCAAAGGGAAGAGACTTTATTCTGCTAATAAGACAAAAGTATTATTTATAATAGTGAGTTATTGAAGATATCAAATCTATTTAATTTCCCATTAAGTTACATACATTTCAAATGTTTTATTCCAGATCCTTATTGTTAAACACCTCCCTCCTTGAGGCAGGTAAGGTATTCCTTCCTAAAATAAAAAGTAAATGATACTTAATAAATCATCTATCATATACTGAGAGCATATGCTAATTACTGATTGAACTTGCATAATTTCTCAGTTCTCTTTTCACCCCAAGTCAAATTTTCCTTTTTCCTTTTGTTCACTATTTATACTCACTTATTAAACCATTTTTCAGGTGTTTAGGATTCCATTTATCTAAACTATTAAATTATTAATACTTCTACATTGAACATATGATCCTTTGAGGTAACATTTTCTGGAATGTTTCTCAGTGCTGAGGAGAAATAAGTAACAAACTGCAGTTGTCTCATAAGATTTTAAATTAATCACAACAGAGTAGAATGTTAGCATGCTTTAAAAGTTTCTACTCAAAATACGATGAGAGGGGCTTCCCTGGTGGCGCAGTGGTTGAGAATCTGCCTGCCAATGCAGGGGACACGGGTTCGAGCCCTGGTCTGGGAAGATCCCACATGCCACGGAGCAACTAGGCCCGTGAGCCACGATTACTGAGCCTGCGCGTCTGCAGCCTGTGCTCCGCAACAAGAGAGGCCGCGATAATGAGAGGCCCGCGCACCGCGATGAAGAGTGGCCCCCGCTTGCCGCAACTAGAGAAAGCCCTCGCACAGAAACGAAGACCCAACACAGCCATAAATAAAATAAATAAATAAATACATACATAAATGTGAAATACTTTAAAAAAAATACGATGAGAACAAAAGTTTCCAAATTCTTCAATATATGTTAATCAATTTGGTTTTGATCAATGATAAAATAAATTGAACTTATGAAATAATATTATATGAAATAAATGATAATAAATAATGTTATAATGAAATAAAGTCCTGCTACCAACAGATTGTTTTAGGAAGATTGTTATCAATAATGCAGAAAAAGCATTTGACAAAATTCAATAAATACCCTGTGAAGATGAAAATTCTCAGCAAACTAGAAATAGAAAGGAACTTAATTAATATAGAGCATCTACGAAAAACCTACAGCCAATATCATACTTAACAGTGAAAGGCTAACTGCTTTCTCCGTAAGATTAGGAATGATACAAGGAGCTCACCACTTCTTTTCAACATAATACTGTAAGTCCTAGCCACCGCTATAAGAAGCAATAAAAGGCACATAGTTTGGAGGAAGGAAGAAGGAAAAGTCTTTGTTTGCAGATGACATGATTGACCATGTGGGAAATCCTAAGGAATCTACCAAAAAAGCTACTAGAAATAATAAGTGAATTTAGCAAGGATCTAAGGTTATCAGAAAAAAGTTGTATTTCTGTATAACATCAATGGACAACTGGAAACTAAAATTTGAAAAACTACAATTTACAATAGCATAAAAAATATGAAATAATTATGAATAAATTTAACAAAAGATGTGCAAGACCTGTACACTGGAAAGTACAAACCACTGGTAACATTAAGAACTAAATAAATGGACAGAGACATCATGTCATGGATTGAAAGACTTGATACTGTTAAGAAGTCAATCTCTCCAAACTGATCTATAGATTTCAACATAATCCCAATCATTAGCTCAATAGGCTTTTTTTTGTAGAAATTGACATGATTCTAAAATTTACATGGAAATGCAAAGAACCTAAAATATTCAAAACAATTTTGAAAAGAACAAAGCTGAAAGACTTACATTGCCTGATTTCAGGACTCAATATCACTTAATTCAAGACAGGGTGATACTGATGTACAAATAGATATTTACCAGTGGAAAAAAATACAGAGTCTACAAACAGACCCATGCATATACAGTTAACTGATTTTACAAAGGTGCCAAAGTAATTCAGTGGGGCAAGGATACTTTTTTCAACAAATAGTGCTGGAGTAATTGGATATCCACATAGAAAAAAAAAATATATAAACAAACCTTTACCTCACACTATATATACAAACATTAACTCAAAATGGGTAATAGATCTCATTGAAAAAGCTAAAATTATAAAACAGCTAGAAGAAAACAAGAAAATCTTTGTGACCCTGGGCTAGGCAAATATTTTTTTAAGTAGGCTATAAAAGAGATGAATCATAAAAGGATAAATTGGACTTGGTCACAATTTAAAACATTTGCACTTCAAAGGACATTAAGAAAATTAAAAGGCAAAGTACAGATGGGGAGAAAATACCTGCAAAACATATATGTGATAAAGGACTGATATCCAGAAAATATATATCTCTTATGACTCAGTTATAACAGGACAAATGACCTGATTTTAAAATGGCAAGAGATCTGAACAGATGTTTCACCAAAAAAAGATATACTAAGCACATGGAAAGATTTTCAACATCATTAGTCATCAGAAAAAAATCAAATTAAAATCACAACAAAATACCACTACACACCCACTAAAATGGCTAAAATTAAAAAGACTGAAAATACATAGTGTTGGAGAAGGTGTGGAGCAACTAAAATTCTTATAATTGCTCGTGTGGAATGCAAAATGTTAGTCACTTTAGAAAAGTTTGGCAGTTTCTTATAAAAAGTTAAACTTAACCTTCCCATATGACCTAGCAATCCCATTCCTAAGTATGAAAATGTATGTCCACATAAAAATTTGCATTCACAGGTTCACAGCAGTCTTTTAGTAATAGCCAAAGACCAGAAACAAGCTAAATATTTATCAACTGGTGAATGAATAAATAAACTGTGTTCTATCAAATCAACGAATACTACTGAGCAATAAATAGGAACTACAATATCTCCAACAACATGGACAAATCTCAAAAAACATCACGCTACAGGAAAGAATGTGAACCAAAACACTACATACATATTTTAAGATGCCATTGATATGAAATCCTAGAAAAGGGAAAACTAGTGACAAAGAGCAGATCACAATGGTTGCTAGAGGTCAGAGGTGGAGAAAAGGAACTGACTGCATAGGAACATGAGGAAGCTTTTTGGGGTGATGGAAATGTTCTAGATGATAAATGTGGTGGTAGTTCAACAACTGTATACAACTGTCTGACTCGGAACCATGCATTTGAAATTGGAAATCTTTTTCTCTGTAAATTCTACCTAAATAAATAGAAAGACCTGGTTCTATTAAAATCCTACATGGAGTATCAGAGTGTGATTAAAAAAAAAAAAAAACTATGAGAGGATACTAGAGAATTTCTTAAGTCACTCTGGCAGATTTTTAGGATGTTCTATAAGTAGAGGCCAAGGAACAATGATAAAAGGTAGTCCTACAATCGTCCATGCAAAAAAATGTACATATACATTTCTACCTTCCCTCCTCCCAACTATTAATATCACTTCTAAACTACTTTATTTACAGAATTACTCTTTTTGATGAAGAAACTATCAAAAAGAAACATTAGGTACACAGTTTCAAAAAGGAAATATGAAAAAGTTCTAGAGATGGATGGTGATATTTACACAACAATGTGAATGTAATTAATGCCATAGGACTGTACACTTAAAAAGGGTTAAAATGGTAAATTTTACGTTATGTATATTTTACCACAATAAAAAATGTTTTTGAAAAATTAGAAAAAAATAATTCTAAGAAAACTTACATAAATCTAGAAATCCACAAGAAAGTTACATTTTAAAACAGTTCCTTTTATTTAAATGGAAAAGACTGATCTCTTTCTCTGAACTGCACTCACAAAATCAAGCTTAAAAGTGGTTATTGGTATGGTGCTACTAGTTAAAGGAAACTGTGCTTACCAACGATTTTAGAGTTTATTTATAATGTTTAGGGCTCTACCAAAGTAGTTTCTGCTTCTAACAGTGAATAATTGAGTCATCTACAGTAGACAGGAAAAGCATTAGAAGACAAAGATCAGATCAGAGAGCTCAGATCCAAAATGGTTATTTGGTGGCCTAAATACATGTATTTTGTCATCTAAATTAATCT
The DNA here is from genome assembly GCF_949987535.1 of Balaenoptera acutorostrata. Taxonomy (NCBI): domain Eukaryota; kingdom Metazoa; phylum Chordata; class Mammalia; order Artiodactyla; family Balaenopteridae; genus Balaenoptera; species Balaenoptera acutorostrata. Next base: position 146,637,736 of record NC_080064.1, read on the forward strand.
GCAAACAGACCTCAGCACAAATACTAAAAATATGCTAATAGAAGCCCTAAAGTAGCTGTGGCCTAAGGTTAAATAAGGTCACGCAAGAACTGCCAAAACAAACATCTAATTTCATGCTATTTGGGGAAAAGAGAAAGCCATCTGTGCAATTCATTGTGGCTAAACTGCAGGATGATTGGGGCTAGAGATCTATCAAGTACAGTCGTTACGATTGTTGGCATTTATGCTATTAATTGATAAAATCAGAAAATTTTTGGATGTAACACCAAGAGATGGTAGAGATGTAGTAATCTACCTAAGGCTGGCAGGGCATTGTTATTGAAAAACAGCATTAATAGGACATTGGGAATCATTAAAAAAAAAAAAAAAAAAAAAAAAAGCTCAAAGGCCGCATGCCTAGAACAAGGAAAGAATGAGTGTGTTTGAAGAAAGTCCTATGCACAATCTAGGGAATGAGTTCTGAGTTAAAGCCTCGATAAATTTTAGGAGGGCAATTTCAATCTCAGGTAGAGAATGAATTACTAGGAGCAGTGATGGTGGTAGCAGCAGCAGTTGGTAGCAGTAAACTCTTACATAGTGCTTCCTATTTGTCGGACACAAGTTCTAAGCACTTTAGTTGTATTAACTTGTTTAATCCTTACAACAACATTGTGAGGCAGGTGAACCATTTTAGAGAGATGAAGAAATAGGCTCAGGGAGATTTGGTAACTTTCCCATTGTAACTCAGCTGGTAGGTGGCAGAGCCACCTCAGGGTGTCCTGCTCCATTTCCAGGGTTCTTGCTCTTAATCAGATTATTTTGCTTGTCTTTGGAAAATAACTGTGTTTTCCCGGGAACCAAGAAAGTTAAAAGGAATTGCTGTAATTGTATACTAGACTGGAGAGAAATATTTTTAAAAACTAGTAAGAAATGAAAAGTTTTCAACGTTTATTAAATGCCCACCATGTGCCAGGCATTTTACATTTTAGCATAGTAGGCAACTGACTACACCAAAGTAAACAGTTATAGGTCCCCAAATTTACCATTAACTCGTATTTTTAATAAAATTTACTAAATGATTTCTTTGATTTTAAAAGGCAAAGATATATCACAATAATCAAATGCAAAAAAAAAAATTTGATTACACCTTCACAGGAATTCAATTCAGTTCTTTCAAAACCAAAAAACCAAAACATAAAACATTTATGTACCAGGCATGATGCTAGCTAGGCACGGGACATATAGAAGATGAATTTATTAAAAATTAAAGAAAATGGTCTCTTGTTCTCAAAAATCCTAGAATCTACAATAATCCTTTGTACTTATCCCCATTTTACACAGGAAGACACTGCTCAGGGGGATTATATGATCTGTTTAGGGTCCAAGCTAAATAGCTGAGATAGGATTTGAACTCAAACCCGTCTCACTCTAAAACCTATATACACTTTTACTCTATAGCAAGCTAATAGTGTTTCTGAGTATAGGAACTAGAAAAAATTTTCAACTGACTTCATATAACAAGTACAGGGCACCTGGTCTCTGTTTACTATTTTAGAACTGTTTCATGTTAGTTGAGAACCTGAAAAGGGGAAGTGTGAATTCTAGACTAAATCTTGGGTTACAAACCTCACATAAATTGAGCATAGCACAAGTACATTGCAAGAGTCACTCATGTTGTAAAATAGTTGAATATTTTAAAATACATATTGCAGTAGACTGCAGATGGGTGTGACTCCACTGGAAAAATGGAGGGGGGTGTTAATTCCAGGAGTTTCCAGTCTTTGGAATTGAAATCCTTCTCTTTTAGATCTTGTAGGCAGGTGGGTATAGAAAGTTACCCAGTTAGGGTCCAATAAATAGGAATTGGACCAGGAAGTCCTCTGAGGGCTGCCCTTGGTACCTGCTCTGTCAGAAACCCATTTCTATAGTAGGAAAAAATGTACTGATATAACTTTCAGCTGTTTACCTAATAAGGAACAAGATGTTAAAGATACCGTGCTTTACAAAGAGACGACCCTATTCAGAGTGAGATGTATTGAATTAATCCAGCTGTATACCGCTGTATTCAACTTTGGAACGAAAAGTATGCATTTATGACATGGCTTAGGTTTGAGGGTGTATCCTGGACCCACTTGGCCGCCTCAAAACTACTAGCTTAGATTTGTTAAATTATGCTTTGCCCAAACTGAATTAACCAGGGATAAATGATTTTGAAAGAAATGTTAAGGGAATGGCTGAGTCTTGAGAAATGAATTCAAAACTGTGTTTTCAACATGGTTAAAAATACCCGAAACTTCATCACCATCATGTCCTAAAAACATTTAAGAACTCAGTATGTACTCTTAAAAACTGTACAGTATAAAAGGGAATAAGAATTATCAAATATAAGGCATGTTTAAAAAATACAAAAATGCATAAAAGCATATGTACTTACATGTTCATAAAGATAATGTTAATATATAAAGATTTTTGGGTAATAGAAAAATGGACTCAGAATCAGTTGAAAAATTCTTAAAGCAGAATCAATTAAAGTTAGTTCTCTGCCAAACTTTTCCCAACTACATTTTATAGGCCTTAATCATAAAAGAAGATCTGCTGACATAACAAGGCATAAGAAGTAATTCTCAGAATAATTTGATTAAACTCTCCAAAATTACACAAATTTACATGTAAAATTATGTTTTGAACTGTAAAATTTGCTGGCTAGTTATCTTTTAAAAATTATTATCACTATGTTTTTGCAGTTTAAGATCATTTTATTGAGTGGCAAGAGGTGGCCAGGGCAGGGGAGCAGCTACAGATGTCCTTCCCCACCTCCTACCCCTGTACTATGGGGGGATTAAATTTTTAATTGTGGTTCAAAACACGTAACAGAAAATTTACCATTTTTAAGTGTAAGTTTAGCAGCGTTAAGTATATTCACCATTGCGCAACAGGTCTCCAGAACTTTTTCATCTTGTAAAACTGAACTTGCTACTTCATCTCAAGTGAGCACTAAGACATTTTAAAACAATATGGATCAGCATATCTAGAAAGCAAAATATATTCAAATCAAGGCATACTATGAGGATATAATTTGGACAGAAACTAGGTGACAGTTTGACTCTCTTAAGCAATTGTTTTCTTCAGAGTGAATAAAGTAATTTTGTAAATAGGTTTTTTTTTAAGTAAGAGAATCATTTTCCTTAAGGCCAGAGATAACATCTTATTCATGTTTACATCCATCCACCTTAACTATATATTTAATAAACACTGTTGACAGCATCAAAGGAAACTATTTAAATACAAAGTTTCATAATCTAATTCAATTTATTCTTACCTATTCAATAAAATGGTTCTCTAAGAACCACTATCAGGAATACTCTGTTAGCCTATGTTTGTACTATTTTTTAAAAACTTCCTTTAAAAAAATTAAGAACAATTTTTTAAAGGACATAAAATTTATTAATTCAGGTTTTAAAATTCCCAGTTGACTGTGCTCACATAATAATCAGCTCTCATAAATGGTATATAAAGATAAGCTTTCTACTTACCATGTAGTTACCATAAGCATGATCAAACATTTCCAGTACTTGATTCCTAATTTTAAAAGAGCAGAAATAGGAAAAAGTTAAGTATATTCTATTTACTGTCTTTCAAAAAGTTAATGCTCCTTCATAAACATATACCAATAAAAAACAAAAGAAAAATTTAGTTAGGAAGCAACATAAACAGGGTCAGGAAATACACGCATGTTAGTAGACAAGCTTTCATGAATCACACAGAGATGGGCCAAACTTTTCCTATTCTAGCAATTTACGTAAAAGTCATCTTATAATCTTTCCTAAGAAAACTGCTGAATGATACATGCCATGCAGAGAGAAGAAAATCTGATGATGAAAAACAATTACCTCTTAACAAAATTATTTAACATAAATGTCTTGAAAGGGGAAAATATTGAAGAGACCCAAAAGAAATAATTGTTACCATTTATTGCTTATACTATACACTCTACCAAAAGAAAGGGGTTGGTGTGTGTATTGCTATGAAATAACGATACTCTATGAAGCCTCTGCCTTTCCCCTTAAACTGAATAAGATCACTAATGCTTAGTTTAACACATTTCTGTTAATATGTTTGTCACATTTCCAAAAGATACATTTTATGATTTTATGATGTACCTTTGGCTCCTTTAAAAAACTGTCAAAAGTCGAATAAACAATATTCACCCCTGATATGAGAAAACTAATCCTCAAAAAGAGATCTGTGTATTTTGGCTAACTCTGTTTCTCAAAATCCCCAAAATGACTGTATAAAATGGAAATTTCTGATCCCCACACCAGATTTACTAAGTCAAAATCTGCAAGGTTGGGACCAAGGAATCAGTCTTTCAATTAAACACTCTCAAATTGGGGGAGTGAGGTTTATAGGAAAAACTACAAAAAAATGTTATGGCTAGGCAAGGCCAAGTCTTTCAATAATTAGCAAAAGAAAAACATTTTAATAATCTTTTATTAATTCTTACTATTATTCCCAAAGTTCCAATCACTAATGGCAAGAATTGAAGAGAATATTAAAGAAAATGGCTGGATATATTTTTACTTTACCTCCTGTTACATTGCAATTATTTTAAAAATTGTAATCATGGATGATGAAATACTAGTAATAATATAGCTAGCAGACAGAAAAGGACTAATTTCCAGATCCTGGCTATAATAACCAGCAGGATCAAGTACACTCAAACTTGTGAACTGAACAAGCTAAGTCCTGACAACTTTTTATAAATAATTATCATTTAAAAACACCTAATCATTAACAAGGTGATAAGTCACTTTGCTAAAACACTAATTCTTTATATGTTTATATGTATGATAGAATATGGATCAGAAAATTACTGAGTATCTCAAAAAATCCTTCTAGACTTTTTTTTTATTATATTGCAGGTGATAAAGAGCTCTCAAATTAGCTCATAAACAAACAAAAAAAAGGAGCTAAATTTTCCCTTCAAGCACTGATATCAATAAATGGAATATGGAAATTCTTTTTTCCTTCCCCTGAAATAGAATTAATACAAAATTACTGTCAAGAAGTAAATTTCTGTAACTGGTAATAGTAGTGCCTAGACATGTGTATTACAGGTAATATAAGCTTTAACTTGTTAACCCAACTTTGCAAGCGTTCAAGCTTCAAGACTATGAATAAATCACGACTGCAAACAAGAAGGACACATTATTTTCCAATCCTTACATTTATGCACCACATGATCATCAAATTTCACAACACATACTTCAAAGTGGAGGTATGTAATATCCAGTTGAGCTCTCTCACTTTCTTAATTACACATATAAGTCCTAACACTCATTTAAATACAGAATGGTAGAATAATTACTATATCATACAGAGATTTTTTTTCTATAAGGTTTTATATCTATTCAACAAATGGATAAAAATGTATTGGAAATTAGATCTATAAATCAGCTTTTTCTAAAGTTACATTGCTTGCCAACATGCTACAGAAATTGAACTGTTTTATAGTTCATTTTTTAAGTAAAAACATTAACAACTTTTGTAACATTTAAAACACAAAAACAAAAAGTGAATTCCAGGAAGTATAAGACTACATATAACCAGGTAAATAATTCCATAAACTATAAACTGCAAGCAACCAAGCAATTGCTTACTACTCATGATAATTTCAGTCTTTATCATCAGTTTAGTTTGTGGGGGGGTAGGGAAAGGGATAGGCATTTTCTGTTTTTTATCATAAATCATTATTTGGATTTTCAAAAAAAAAAACTGTACAGGTAAACCTAATAAATCATAGTTCCGTTTCCTGAAAATTACCGGATGAGAAAGCAGTCAAGCAATATGTATTTGTGGTTTGTAGACTCTTATTCTACTCTTACCCTACAGTAAGGCAATCTAAATTAACAAGCCTAAATAACTGTAACTTCACTTTCATAAATGATCTCAAAATTTGAGCTGAAATCTCAAGCTAATTTGGTTGGAGCTCTACAGTTAAAAATTTATTTTGGTCAAAAATGAGTTATCCAATGATTTTTCTTCAAATAAAAATTTTTAACAAAAAAAGGAGAAAGGGGAGTCGTGGTCAAATAAAAATACTTGCTGTCCTTAACAGACTTGAAGCTCCTCTCTCCAAGTCTTATGGAAGTGTAGCAGAGTGGAGTGATCATGGGCTCTGAAGTCATACAGACCCAGGTTTGAACACTGGCTCCACCATTTACTTAGCTCTGTAACTTTGAACAAGTCAACCTTGAGTCTCAGTTTCCTCATCTGCAAAATGGGGATCGCATCCACCTCATTAAGAAATAGAGAGGATTACAGAGATAGTATATGTAAAGTGCCTGGCACAGAATATTCAGTAAAGCAGTTATCAGTGATACATTAAATTCACAAAGAGAAAATTTAAGACACTTATTAGAGTTTACTGGTAATTTTGTTTGCATACTGACACTTTAAATTTTCCAACAAGTGTCTTTTATTGCTATTTTATTTAAAAACTAATACAAGACTCTTGCAACAATTTAAACAATATAGAAGTCTGTATATATCGATAAAATAAAACCTGATGGTTTTACCTCACCTCCATTGTAACTCCAGGAGGTAGTCATCTTTCCATGTTTTTCTGAGCTTAAACAATTTCTTCTCCGTTTTTGTTTTTTTGTTTTTTTTAAACATGGGACGGTACTACAGATAGTATTCTACAGCTTACATCTTTTTGGCCTTGGGAGTATATTCTGGGTAGCCTTCCGATAACCTAACTCCTCCTTAATATATGAATATTATTCCATAATATGGACGTTGCAAGGGACAGCTCTGTTCTTTCAAAATGCACATCCTTGTACACCTATCTCTACTTTAATAGTGCTTTTATTTCTGTAGGATAGATTCCCTGAGATGGGATTAATGAATCAAAGAATACATACAATTTAAATTTTAGGAGACTGTCAATAAATTACAGCAATTTACAATCCCACCAAGTTTCTTCTCACACCTCAACTATCCAGCCAGTACTCCATCCATGTATTGTGTTTTGTATTTACCAGCCTGATGGCAAAAAACCCAGCTATTTCATTGTTTTAGTCTGCATCTCTCACATTTATGAGGTTGAGTAACTTCATGTTTATTGACCATTTGCATTTCCTCTTGTGTGAATTAACTCTTCATGCCCTTTGCTCATTTTCTACTGGTTCTTGGCTTTTTCCTTATTCATTTGTGGGACCTGGTGTGTATTAGGAACACTTACTCTAAATTAAATGCTGTACATGTAACTGATGATTTTATGACTTTCAAGACTGATAAAACTACTTTGCATAAAGTGAATAGGTATATTTAATTGGGGCTTTTGAATACTACCATCAAATACTGTTCTACTACGAAAATGCAGTGCAAGAAAGCACTGCAAAGAAATGGTAAAATGTGTAAAGTTCAAGTTCCAATGAACGCCCCCTATTCCGTAACAGGTGTAAACATGATTTCCTTAACTGCTGTGAGATCAGCAACATTTCCCACCTGGGAGCTCACTTGTGCAAGAAATCTAACCACGTCTCTGATGAGAGACAACCTCAGAACTCTCGCGCGCAGGGAAACGGGCTGTAGCCCCCTTCACGGGCGAGTGACATGGCAGCCGCGTTGACACACCGCGGCTGGCCTTAAGGAGCCTGCACGTGTCACAGACAGCCCGGGCGACACCCCGACAGTCCCGCGAGGTCGCATCGCGGGCGGCGACCCCCACTTTCCCGGACCCTGTCCACCCCGCCAGGGTTCTCTCGAGGCAACAGCCGTCCCAATCGCGACAGGAGAGGCCACTGGGCGCCCGGGTCGCAATGACAGGCACCTCGCCCGTGGTCAGCCTCACGAGGAAACCCACCCCAGGCTTCCAAGCACCCTTACCCAAGCTTCTGTTTCTCCTCCCTACTCATGGGCGAGGCCCCCGCCGTCCACACGGACGTGGCCGACACCAGGCAGAGCGCGGCCGCCGCCGCCACCAGGCTCCATGGCGCTCGCTGGGGGACCGAGGACCCAAAGCCCCGGCCGCCGCCGGCTTCGCTCATGGCCCCGCGGTTCCGCGCACGCGCAGCTGCTACGCCTGGCCGGTGGGACACATTGCCGGACGCCGGTGGCAAAGGGGCTGCGAGCCGTGCCGAGGCCGGGATGCGGAGGAACGCGAGCGGCCGCCGTCGCCGAGCTGCTTCCCGAAGCCACCGAGCCGGTCCCCAGCGCCAGCGCTGCCACCGCCCTCCGCTCTCAGCAGCCCGGAGCGCCTCCCCCAGCTTTCCGGTGTCGTAGTCTAGGAAACCACCACCCCCAACGCTACTTCCGGGTAGGGCCCAAGACGCTGAGCCTCAGGACCAATGGGGGCCGGATCGGAGAGGGGCTGGCCCGGGGGACAGGAGAGGGCATTGGCCGGGAGAAGTGAGACGTGGACAAAAGGCGGGACCGGGGAGGGACCTTTCGCCTCGGCCATCCTCCGACCCGTGAACTTGAGGCCTGAAAACTACCGCTCCCAGCGTGCACTGCTTCCTCCGCGGCTCTCTCGCAATCCGACTCCACCGGGCTAAATTTCCACTCTGGGTGGGCGCGCTACACCCTGTGACGTGTGGTCCTCCGAGAGGCACGGGCGGTTCCTGCGATCCCTCCTCCCCCGGCTCCCTGCAGCCAGCCGCCCCACTCCGTGGGCTGCCGAGTGCCGGAGAACCCGTCAGCTCTTTATCCCTCTTCCTGCGTTTGCGTTTCGCTGAGGGCTGGCAGGATGAGGCTCAGACGGCCTCAGGTCAGTGCTGCACGCCTTAGGGAAAAGTAGTCCTATTGGAGTAGTCTTCTACCTTCAGGGAGATTTCAGTACTGTAACAGCAAAAATGAATTGAGCCTTTGACGGCAATGTGCTGAGGGTTTTACTTGCATTCTCTCATGCACTCTTCTCAACTCTAATAGGTGAGTACCACCGCCCCCATTTTGCAAACGAGGAAACCGAGGCCAGAGAAGTTAGGTAATGAGCCTCGTCACACTGCTGGGTTAGATTCCAGCCAGCCTCTGTGACTTGGAAGCCCTTGCATGTAATCACAAGAGTGAAGGAGGGCACGGGGGGCCTCGTACTTGATTAATAATAGTCATCTAGAAAGCTCAATGTAAGGAAACTAGTGTGAGCTGCAAAGAAAGTTTAATGAAAATTGGAACTTGCAATTAATTTTGAGGGCCGAGGCAAAATGAGTAAAATCCTTTTGAAAAACCACACTGTTTTTCTTGTGTGATAATTCAGTAGGTAGGTGCGGAGTTTAGGAGCTTGGGCGTGACCTCTGTGACCACAGGAAATCGCTTACTCTTACCCTCAGCAGCTCAGCTGTTCTTCCTTGATTTCTATCATCTTACATCCTCTGCTTCCCTCTCAGACCGACCATTCAGGTGACACCAATGAGTCCTCTGCCTTCATTACTCCTCTCTGTCTTAAATTTTTAAGGTTTTCTTTTTGTCGGTTTTCTCTTTGTACTCTATTCCTTGGTGATTTCTTCCACTCATGGATTCAACCATCATATCCCTGTGGTTGGTTTCTAACACAGTATCTGTCCTGATCTCCAGACCCACATTTCCACCTCCCCAATAGAAATTCCCTTCTGTCTGGCCCGAGGGTAAGCTCAAATGTAATAATGTTAACTGACTCAATATGTCAGAATCATCTTCAACTCATCCTCCTCCTTCACAGTCTATGCCCAATCACTTGACAATTACATAGCTTCTACTTCTGCTATCACTACCTTTCTTTCTACTCCTGCTTCTGCTCAGTTCAAGCCTCCATTACCTCTTTCCTGAACCATCACAATGGCCTCCTAAATTATCTCCTTGCCACCCTAACGTTTCTCTACATTGCTACCAGAGTTGGCATTCAAGGACATCTACAAATCCTCTGAACACGTTATCTCCCTTCTACCCCTGCCCTGCACTCAAGTCCTATGAGAAAACTAACAGATTCTCATACTATATCCTTTCTATGCCTTTGCTATTACCATCCCCTCTGCTGTCCCACCATCTTTGTCTGTAGAATACTCACTACCCATTAAGTGTGGGCTCAGATTCCACCTCCACAAAATCCTTCCAAAACCTTCCAGCCATTAGACATCATCCTCCCATTGTATTCTGTGTCCTTATTATTGTGTTTTTCACAATCAGCCATGTCCACTAGATTGTGACTGCATGGAGGGTATTGACTTTAGCTTATTTATATGTATGTTCCAAAACTCAGCACTGTGCCTCTCATATTACAGATGCTCAATAAATGTTGGGTATACTTATCTGTTTCCTTATCCCTTCAGTTTCCGTATCTATAAAGTGGGAATAATAGTTTTTATCTACTTACATGGAGGCTGTGAAAACACATGAGGTCATTTCTGTACAATATTTAATTTTATCCTTTGTACAGACCTGCAGCCCTATGTTGGTTCCATCCTGGATCCTCTTTGGCAGCTTTAATGATGAAGTTAGCTAAGTAAATAATACCTGTGAATTGTTCTTGGCTCTGGCACAGAGAACATGGCAAGCTAAAGGTCAACACGAATCATTCAGAATTTGAAAACTAGGAACAAAGAAAATAGAAAAACAGTCAGCGACCTTCAGTTATATTGAAATGTGGTCAATTATTTGTAGTGAATTATTGGCAATAACTCAATTTTCTTTGCCTTCCTGACATTCTAATCCTTTATAAGAAGTCAATATTGACTAGTAACTGTCACTGAGAAAAAACGTTCTCAAAAAGAAAAAGTGCTGGCTTTTAATGTGTAGCATTTTCTGGGTTTTTTTTTCCCTTGGCTTATTTGTTTTTAAGCTAACACTGCATTTTAAAGGTGTATAATGAGAACACAGAACATATTCTTTGTTGACTTGCTAAATAATAAGCATCTTTTTCTCTCTTACTGAAATTCAATTTCTAGCCAATGGTTGAGTCCATTTTTCACTAATCTCTGCAAAACCAGAAGGATAAAAGCTGTGGCCTAAAAAGCATTGCAAGTTAACGTATCTAAAGTGGAGCCCGTGGAAGTGAAATAAAAATATATTCACAAAGTGCATTTCAAAAAAGAACCCATTTAAACCCCTTATTGGAAATAATAGAAATTCTTAGCTAACTGGCGATTTGTGAACACCAGGAAAGTTTGACATTCATTATTTCAAAACTTACACACAGTATTTTAGAACTTATATACTTAGTGATAAAATGCATATAGGAAGCACAATCTTCCGAGACTGAACCAAGAAGAAATAGAAAATATAAACAGACCGATCACAAGCACTGAAATTGAAACTGTGATTAAAAATCTTCCAACAAACAAAAGCCCAGGACCAGATGGCTTCCCAGGCAAATTCTATCAAACATTTAGAGAAGAGCTAACACCTATCCTTCTCAAACTCCTCCAAAACATAGCAGAGGGAGAGACACTCCCAAACTCATTCTACAAGGCCACCATCACCCTGATACCAAAATCAAAGATGTCACCAAAAAAGAAAACTATAGGCCAATATCTCTGATGATCATACATGCAAAAATCCTCAACAAAATACTAGCAAACAGAATCCAACAGCACATTTAAAGGATCATACACCATGATCAAGTGGGGTTTATCCCAGGAATACAAGAATTCATCAATGTATGCAAATCAATCAATGTGATACACCATATTAACAAATTGAAGGATTAAAAACCATATGATCATCTCAATAGATGCAGAAAAAGCCTTTGACAAAATTCAACACCCATTTATGATAAAAACTCTCCAGAAAGTAGCCATAGAGGGACCCTACCTCAACATAATAAAGGCCATATGTGACAAACCCACAGCCAACATCATTCTCAATGGTGAAAAACAAACCATTTCCACTAAGATCAGGAACAAGACAAGGTTGCCCACTCTCACCACTATTATTCAACATAGTTTTGGAAGTTTTAGCCATGGCAATCAGAGAAGAAAAAAATAAAAAATCCAAATCGGAAAAGAAGAAGTAAAAGAAGTAAAACTGTCACTGTTTGCAGATGACATGATACTATACATAAAGAATCCTAAAGATGCTACCAGAAAACTACTAGAGCAATGAATTTGGTAGAGTAGCAGGATACAAAATTAATGCACAGAAATCTCTTGCATTTCTATACACTAATGATAAAAAATCTGAAAGAGAATTTAAGGAAACGCTCCCATTTACCATTGCAACAAAAAGAATAAAATACCTAGGAATAAACCTACCTAAGGAGACAAAAGACCTGTATGCAGAAAACTATAAGACACTGATGAAAGAAATTAACGAAGATACAAACAGATGGAGAGATATACCATGTTCTTGGATTGGAAGAATCAGCATTGTGAAAATGACTATACTACCCAAAGCAATCTACAGATTCAAAGCAATCCCTATCAAACTACCAATGGCATTTTTCACAGAACTAGAACAAAAAATTTCACAATTTGTATGGAAACACAAAAGACCCCAAATAGCCAAAACAATCTTGAGAAAGAAAACGGAGCTGGAGGAATCAGGCTCCCTGACTTCAGACTATACTACAAACCTACAGTAATCAAGACAGTATGGTACTGGCACAAAAAACAGAAATATAGATCAATGGAACAGGATAGAAAGGCCAGAGATAAACCCACACATGTATGGTCACCTTATCTTTGATAAAGGATGGAGAAAATGGAGAAAAGACTGTCTCTTCAATAAGTGGTGCTGGGAAAACTGGACAGCTACGTGTAAAAGAATGAAATTAGAACACTCCCTAACACCATACAGAAAAATAAACTCCAGATGGATTAAAGACCTAAATGTAAGGCCAGACACTATAAAACTCTAAGAGGAAAACATAGGCAGAACACCCTATGACATAAATCACAGCAAGATCCTTTTGACCCACCTCCTAGAGAAATGGAAATAAAAATAAATAAATGGGACCTAATGAAACTTAAAAGCTTTTGCACAGCAAAGGAAACCATAAAAAAGACAAACCTCAGAATGAGAGAAAATATTTGCAAATGAAGCAACTGACAAAGGATTAACCTCCAAAATATACAAGCAGCTCATGCAGCTCAATATCAAAAAAACAATCCAATCCAAAAATGGGCAGAAGGCCTAAATAGACATTTCTCCAAAGAAGCTATACAGATTGCCAACAAACACATGAAAAGATGCTCAACATCACTAATCATTAGAGAAATGCAAATGAAAACTACAATGAGGTATCACCTCACACCGGTCAGAATGGCCATCATCAGAAAATCTACAAATAATAAATGCTGGAGAGGGTGTGGAGAAAAGGGAACCCTCTTACACTGTTGGTGGGAATATAAGTTGATGCAGCCACTATGGAGAACAGTATGGAGGTTCCTTAAAAAACTTAAAATAGAACTATCATATGACCCAGCAATCCCACTACTGGGCATATACCCTGAGAAAACCATAATTCAAAAAGAGTCATGTACCACAATGTTCATTGCAGCACTGTTTACAATAGCCAGGACATGGAAGCAACCTAAGTGTCCATCGACAGATGAATGGATAAAGAAGATGTGGCACATAGATACAATGGAATATTACTCAGCCATAAAAATAAATGAAATTGAGTTATTTGTAGTGAGGTGGATGGACCTAGAGTCTGTCATACAGAGTGAAGTAAGTCAGAAAGAGAAAAACAAATACCATATGCTAACACATATATATGGAATCTAAAAAAAAAAAAGATTCTTATGAACTTAGGGGCAGGACAGGAGTAAAGACACAGACATAGAGAATGGACTTGAGGACACAGGGAGGTGGAAGGGTAAGCTGGGATGAAGTGAGAGAGTGGCATGGACATATATACACTACCAAATGTAAAATAGGTAGCTAGTGGGAAACAGCTGCATGGCACAGGGAGATCAGCTTGGTGCTTTGCAACCACTTAGAGAGGTGGGATAGGGAGGGTGGGAGGGAGACGCAAGAGGGAGGGGATATGGGGATATACGTATGCATATAGCTGATTCACTTTGTTGTACAGCAGAAACTAAACATTGTAAAGCAATTATACCCCAATAAAGATGTTTAAAAAAATGCATATAGGAGTTAAACGAGAGACTTTGGTGTGTTATACAGGGGGAAAAACACTGGTGGAAAGCATTAAAGAGAATAGGGATAAGGACTTTTAAAGACTATGGAAGAGATTTTAGATGCATTAAGCCCATTAAAAATGGTAAGGAATAAGAGCCATTTATAAAATGCCCTTTAACTGGATAAGAGTTTGTTTGCACAGCCTTGCAGCTTATGTAAATATGTATGCTCACCTGGTGTTCTCTTTACTTGCTTGCGTGGATGAATCAGGAAGTAGGGAGGGGTTGGCGCCCTGGTTAGAAGCATATGGATTCACAAACATAAAGGAGAGTCTCCACTTTAATATTATGGCTGAGAAATTGTCCCAGGAGGCTGTGACCAGTTGTGTGAGACTGACCTATAGCAGCAGGTCCTAAATGACTTGAATTCTTTAGTATGACAGATCTAATTACTCCTAAAACTCTAAGTGTAAAATTTGGGAGTGGTGATTTTGTCATTCTTCAAATTGCTTTTCCTGTTATTTGAGAATGTATGGAATTTATAGAACATTTTTCTTCCTGAGAACTCAGTCTTGCAAACATTAAATAAATAAAGACAGTACTTATTCTACATTTACAGCCAAAGAGTACTTCATGAAAAAGGTACTCAGTGAATGTTGTGGACTGACTCCATTATTGGCTCTCTGACTGAGGTTTCTAAATTCCAAGAAAGAGAATGGGAAATTTGAATGATTCACTACCCCCAGAGATGTCCCCAGGGCTTTTTCCGCCTCAGTCAGAGTTGAAGATCTTCCACATTGCTTCAGCTTCCGATTATTATCTCGCTTCTCTCAGTGGCACCTGCACCAGCTCTCTCAGGCAAGAGGTTTTTCTCCTATGGCATGTTTAAGGTTGATCTCACCCTTGTGCTTGGGTGTCTCATTCAGTAGCCATTTTTCATGTACTTCATGTATCAGAAACAACTCCAAGTCACATGGCTCTTCACAAGCAAGTGCATCTTGCCTCTGGCCCCTCTCCTAAGTCCACATTTTGTACTACCAATTTAGTTTCTACTTCACGTGTTAGTCTGGCCACAAGGCTTTAAGTCAGCACCATTCAACAACATTCTACACAGCTTGCATTGGTAGCTTAATGGAGACTCTGAGCCAGCTTTGCTGCTTATTAGCCATGTTATCGTATGCAAATTACACAACTTTTTGTGCCTTAGTTTCCTTATTTGTAAAATGGGAATAATAGTACCTACCCCAGCATTTTTTAGGAGGATTTAACTGTTTAATTGTTGTAATACTTTCATTATCGGGGTGTTGTGAAGATGTTAAGATGATGTGTGTAAAATATTTAGCACAGTTTGAAAGAGCTCAATAAATAATAGCTATTGATATTCTCATTATTATGGAGTAGAAAATTTGCCATTTTGAGAGTAGGATTCAAGGGTGCAAATGAACTATTCTTAGTCTACTGCTGAAGATTAATGGACTTTGTAATTTTAAAAAATTTTTATTTTATATTGGAGTATAGTTGATTTACAATGTTGTATTAGTTTCAGGTGTACAGCAAAGTGATTCAGTTATACATATACACGTATCTATTCTTTTTCAGATTCTTTTCCATTATAGGTTATTACAGAGTATTGAGTAGAGTTCCCTGTGCTATGCAGTAGGTCCTTGTTGATTATGTATTTTATATACAGTAGTGTGTATATGTTAATCCCAAACTCCTAATTTATCCCTCACCTCCACCTTTCCCCTTTGGTAACCATAAGTTTGTTTTCTAATGGACTCTATTATTATTTATAGAACTAGCTCTTGAACAAATATCTTCAGAGCTTTCCTATCCCATCTTTGGGGGCTTAAACTCAATTTTAGCACCCTCTTTGGGGTCCCAGGGCACCGCATTCTAATGTCTAATTTTTTTCTGGTTTTTCTCCATGTCCCCTCACGTCACTTCCCTTTCCTTCCTATTCCTCCTCTTCATCTGACATGGATGTGTGTGTCACACACACACACACACACACACACACACACACACACACATTTGCTTTGTGCCCACTGCTGAGCATTGAACTTCAAATCACATGGCTTGAGTTCTCGACCTGGATCTGCCATTTACCATTCTATGCAAGTAAGTTTCTCTAAGACTCAGTTTTTTGTTTTGTTTTGTTTTTTCATTCCATACGGCCAACAGAGATAGGCTGAAGTTCTAGCTGTGGAATCACATTAGTGATCAGTGGTTAAGAAGGGGCAAATAACTTGCAAAAAATTTAATTATGCAAAACTGCTGGCTTATTTTTGGTACATAGTGATAGCAACCAAAATACAGGAATCAGGATTTTGACAACCTGTTTGTTTGATCCGACAACCTCATAACCCGTTTATAATTAAACCAAGTCTTAGGCCAGTTTCTGTCATACAGACGTTTGTTAAACATTTGTTTAGCAAGCAGAGACAAGTTAACATATACCACCTGTTCTGTGAGTCTGATGAAATGCCAGGTCTTGGTCCTTTTGGATTCTGTAATCATGACCTTGCATGAAAGATTCACTGGAGGTATATGAACAATATTCCAGAGCCAGGATTCTATCATCCTTTTCGTAAGCATCAACCAACTGGAATCCCTTCATCCCACACACCATTTCTAATGGTCCAGCTTTTTACAACTTGTTCATGCCAGGGTGGGAGTACCTCTAAAATATTTTAGCTAGTCCGTATATCTTGGAAATCACAAATTCTATCAATGAGATACTATTTCTAACATTCATTATGATGACTAACCATTAATTTCAACAATGAAAATTCATTTTTGACATTTGTTATATTAAATAGAATGATCTTTGGTGTTAATAGAGATAAGATGGAGAAATGTGCTTGTAGTACCCACCTCTATAGGGAGTCTCCCTGATGAGATCTCTGGCTGCCATCCAGGAGTGAGGATTTGTGATGGGGCAACTGACTGCACCTCAAGTGCAATTTAACCTAATCCATTCATATTATCATACTGTCTATGGTAAAGAATTTTAGATATACAGGCAGACATCATCATGATAATATGTACAAAGGATATATAGTTCTCCAGGTACATCCCCCCACCCTTAACACATCAGAATTATTATCCTTGTTTTACTGATGTAGAAAATGAAGTTCAGAGAGGTTATATCACTTTGCACAGGTCAAAAGCAGGAAAATGGTACAGTCAAGATTTGGATATAAGTCCAGACCATTTCTACCATATTAGGATGACCATAAATTCTGGTTTGCCTGTGACAGTCTTGATTTACAGCATTATCCTATTATCCTATCCAATTAGTGCCCCCTTTCATTTTCAAAACTGTCCCAGTTTAAATAATAACATATAATCATCCAAACTATATTACATGGGCTTCAAAATCCAGGGATCTCCATTCCCCAACTATGTCAGATTCTCTCAGATGTACGCACACACCACAGCAAGTGTTCCTGGACTGGCTTTTTCTTGCCCCATCAGGCTGTTTTGAATAAAAGGGAGAAAAAAACAGTACAATTAGGTGGCACAAATTCAGGAAAAGAAAATCCTGCTAACAGGAAACACAAGTCTCCTCCTTTACTAAGAAAGATGTAATAATGAGTCACCAAGAAATTGGACAGACTGAAGTAACTGATTATAAAATGCGATGAAAATTATGGGAAAAAGAATAAGACCATTACGGAAGTTAAGCTATATTTTCAACCGTGTTTGCCCAAGAACATTCATATTGACTAAATTTGGTGTCTGTTTTGTCTGTTTCCATTTATCCTTACTAAAAGAGAAAAAAATTGCACCCAACTTTTACTACCTTAGGTATAATATAAAAATCATACCTTTGGTTACAAGCTTTCAGTTATAAAATAAATGTCATGGGGATGTAATGTACAACATGACTGTAGTTAATAATACTGTATTCCATATTTGAAAGTTGCTAAGAGAGTGATCTTAAAAGTTCTCATCACAAGGAAAAATTTTGTAACTGTGGTGACAGATGTTAACTACACTTATTGTGGTGGTCATTTTGCAATATATACAAATATTGAAGCATTACATTGTCGCTTGAAACTAACGCTATGTGTCAGTTATACCTCAAAACACACACACACACACACACACACACACACACACACACACACACATCTTCGGTATAGAATTAGATTTACCTCAGTTGTGGGAACTAGAAAGCACTTCTCTAGGATTCCTTGAAAACTGTCTCAGAGCATTCCTTCTCTAAGCAATACTAAAATTCCTTACCCTGCCATGACCTTTTCTTACAAGATAAATACAGCCATCTGTGGATGTGTATGGGTTGAGAAATGCTGGCCTTTGCTCATCAGTGGGTTCCCCATGGCAGAGACACATCGCCACGTGGTCCCATAGTGAGCGGGCCTCCAGAACTGAGAAGCGCTCTTGTGTGAGGCAAAGGCAGCCCTCTGTCACTCGTCATTCCCATGACTGGGTTGACTACCAGAGGCTATTGTTTCAGTGTTTCTAATGGTCCCCTCTCTGAAGTGTACTATTCTTTGTAGCTTCTGCACTAAGGTTAAGCTGAAGCCACACCCTCTTCCCACCTCTGATATTGCCTGAAGTCTTGCCAACAGTGGGCTGGCAGCAATGGCAGACTGAGAACATTCTAGGAGGCCAACAAGA
Source organism: Balaenoptera acutorostrata (assembly GCF_949987535.1). Classification (NCBI taxonomy): domain Eukaryota; kingdom Metazoa; phylum Chordata; class Mammalia; order Artiodactyla; family Balaenopteridae; genus Balaenoptera; species Balaenoptera acutorostrata. Next base: position 146,656,425 of record NC_080064.1, read on the forward strand.
CCAACTAGACAACCTGGGATTCACTGATTAATTCTTTGCATTGTGCCCTTGGTTAGATCCAGGCTCTTTCTTTAAATTCTAGGAAACTTTTTGGGGTAAAGGGTAGGGAAGATGGGAGAAGGGGACAACCACACAGTAAAATCTGTTAACTTGGTCTTGGAGGGGAAATGAGTCTTTTGAGTAGGGAATGCTGAAAAGGATAGAACATGGTTTGTGTGAAATTTACACCTATTTGATTGATAATAAAATGTGTTTCAACTCTTACCTACATCTTAAAAATACCCACTAGGCATTTGTGGTGTCATGGTCAAGGCGGGGGTCCTGGGAGTGTTTCGAGCTGGGAAGATAGGACAGATCTTGTCTATATCATATTTCCAAAGAAGAAAATCTCATTCTTTCCTAATCTAATAACGTGATAGTGATCCCACCCTTTATTCTTGTTGGGATTGTAAGAAAATGATGGCTAGTTCTAATGAATTTGAACACCATTCTGTGTGCATTGTGTGTATACATTATTTTTTGTCCTTTTAACAATTCTGTGAAGTAAGTACTATTACGATTCTCATTTTCCAGATGAGGAAAGTGAGACGCCAAGAGGCCCTCAGCCTCGCAGCCATTGAATGGCAAAGCCAGGTTTCAAAGGCACGCAGTCTGGCCCTGGAGGCGGCGTTCAACCAGCCAATTCCTTGTTTCATGACAAACTTTCTAAAATGGGTTAGTATGTTCCCCGCTGCCTTAAAGTACTAAAACAAACATCTGTAACTTGCTTAATTGTTCCACATGCAGCTCTCACATTGGAAAACATGACAAACTTTATAACACCAATTGTAACACAATTTCCTTGACTTATAGGACATTTGATATTATCTTTAAATGGGTTTTTGACATTGAAAAACATTCATTGACTCAATATTTTCTGTTCGCCTTCCAGATATAAGACACAAAATTGGGTAAGCACAGAGTCTTTGGGCAGAGCGGTGCTGGGGGGACCTCTCTAAGAGAGATAAGAGATGCCCACAAATCATTATAAAATGAAACAGAAAATAAGTGCCATCAGAGAAGGGCAAATAAAGAGATAAGGGAGTTCAGGGACGCAAAGCTGCCAAATCTAATGATCTTAAACTCCAAAGAGTGTCCCATTTCCTTGAGTATCCATTGTCATAGCTGCTATGTGCAAACTATGATGAAATCTTTGAAAGTATCATAATAAGGACCTAAAGAAGCTATTAATAATTTAGCATTTCTTGGTCATGAGGTAAGATTAATTGGATTTAAGAAAATAATATTTATCTCATTTGAAATACTGAGATTACTCTTTTCTGACAAACCATACTCCTCATTTCCTTGAAAATACTGTTAAATTCTAATCCTTAATGAAATCAGTGCCTCGCCCTAATAGGTGCTTAATAAATACATATTCATTTGGTTGAAGACATTGCTTAATTAAGCCAGCCTTTAGCACTCATTTGTACAGTTGAACATAAGTCTCATTATATCATTCTCAATAGTTATCCTCTGTTGTCTTCATCATACTTGATCCATCTTTCCATTCTTTTAGTCATTCGACAAACTCTTTTTCAGAGGTAGTAATCAGGGTTGATGCTTTTATTTCTTTACAACTTGAGCAATTGATTGGATGGTGGTGCCACTCACCAAAACGGAAACCATAGGATGAGGGGCAACTGGGGAGAGAGTGACAGACGGTAAGTTCAAATGGGACATGCTGAGTTTGAGTTTAAGGTACCTATTTGACATCCAAGTGAAGGAATGCATTGAGAAGCTGGATGTATGGGTCTGGAGAGAGCCCAGATAAATATAAAAGATTTGAGAGTCATCAAGCACCATACGTAGTAGTTCAAGCCATGGAAAAGTAGTTCTTCACCTGAGGGGTAAGGACCCATAGGGAGTCACCAGGTGCTTCAGGATGTCCGTGTAATCCTAAAATTATATGCAACAAGCCCTCCCCACAGGACGTATTTCATCACATTCTCCAAGGAATTCGTGACTCCAAAAAGGCTAAGAATGAAGGGTGAAAAGAAAAGGTTCAGGAAGAAACACCAGGGATCTCCAACATTTAAGAAGTGGAAGAACAGCAAAGAAAAGATCAGAAAATGTGGAAAGAGTCACAGAAGTCAAAGGATGAGAAAGTTTCATGGAGGGAGTGGTTAATAGTGTCCCATGTGGCAGAAAGGTCAAATGAGATAAGGACTGAAAGGTCCTTATCTTACTTGCCAATTCCCTCAGGAGTGTTCTGTATGCAGTGGATACTCAGTAAATGTTGACGGAAAAATTATATCCATTAAATCATTTGAGAGCGGTGAAAGAAAAATTAATAGAGTGATATGCCAATGGCAGGTTTAATTAGGTTTGCTGTCACATTGACACATGAAACATATAAGAAATTAGACAGTTAAGATCTTATGAGGCCACTTTATAAAGTCTCTTTTAAGTGGTGAATTGAATCGGTCTCCCAAATAACTAGAGCCAGCTTTAGTTGGCTCTAAATCTGTCTAGTAAACAGCCCCTTCCATGGAGTGAATGAAAAGATAATGTCTCTGTATACTTCATTGTCCCTCCTGCTATACTACAGTGCCTGAAAAACTGATTATTCTGGAAGCAAGTGCACGTCGACTGGATTATGTCACCTGGGAGGTAGGCTACAAACATTAGCTGGCTAAAATGTTTGCAGAAATACCATTAACCCACTACTATTGTGGATTGTTAGCTTGAGATTAACATCCTGACTTTTTATTTGCAACCCTTTTAAGTTTATAAAGATTTCATAAACACTGTATTGTATCATTTAATACTGTGTCGCCCACCACCCCCCCTAAGCAAGTAGTCATAGAAGCCTTTCTTATAAGTTAAAAAAAAAAAAAGTCCCTATGTCTTTTAAGGATATAGTCTCATATAGTATAAAGATGGTTAAAAATAATAGACAAGGGCTTCCCTGGTGGTGCAGTGGTTAAGAATCCGCCTGCCAATGCAGGGGACACAGGTTCCAGCCCTGGTCCGGGAAGATCCCACATGCCGTGGAGCAACCAAGCCCGTGCGCCACAACTACTGAGCCTGCGGTCTAGAGCCCACGAGCCACAACTACTGAAGCCCGCGCGCCTAGAGCCCGTGCTCCGCAACAAGAGAAGCCACCGCAATGAGAAGCCCGCGCGCCGCAATGAAGAGTAGCCCCCGCTCGCCGCAACTAGCGTAAACCCGTGCGCAGCAACAAAGACCCAACACAGCCAAAAATAAATTAATTAAATAAATTAATTTAAAAATAGACAAAAGTTTTGAACATAGTTCAAATGATAGTGGTGCTGATGGTAAACCCTTTTATTAATTATGATATAAGCCAAGGGACTGCAAGAAAGAGATGCCAGATACAGTGATTTATACAAGATAGAAAGTTGTTTCTCTCCCAGGTAATATTCAGAAGCAGATGCGTGATTCAGGCCTGATGGACAATTCTACTCCACGAAGTCATTCAGGAACTCAGGATGCTATTCTGTCCCCTGGTAGGCATCTCAACAGTAGAAGCTGGTTCACCAGCATCATATAAACCTTCCAGCTCCCCTGAACGGAAAGAGAGAGAGGCGGGCAAGCAGTTTCCTTCATGAAGGATGTGACCAGGAAGGTGCACACACCACCTAGGCTCACATCTCAGCGGAAAGGAGTTATTCAGTTGGTCACACAGAGCTGCAAGGAAGGCTGAGACTTTTCGCCTCTAACTGAGCAGCCATGTGCCCAGCTTAAACTCAGCAGATTCTGTTACTAGACAGGAGAAGAGGATAACAAATATTGGGAGACACTTGGCAGTCTGTGCCAAACTCTTGCTTGGGTGTTCTTACAGTCATGATTATACTTACAGATGCAAGTATGAGTTTTGTAGACTAAAAACTAAAATAGGATAACTCTGGAAAATCCTGTTTTACTTTTAATTTTGCTTATTATATATAGCTTATCTGTCAAATCCCCAAATACTGTAAATAAATAATAGAATCTCCTGGGAGAGGTGTTAAAAATCATTATTTTGACTGAGCCTTGGAGAAAGTTTGGTTACAGAGGTAGCCCAGCTTATCTTTATGACTTTCCTTATCCTGTCTCATCTGTATAAGATGCATAGAGACAGTGTGTTACTAGAAATACTGTGAGACAGCTTCTCCTGAGAGCACTTAAATCCCGTGGGGAGAAGAGACAGCTAGTAAACAGTAAAAGCTATATTATCAGTAATTGCAGTCGCTCCTGGAATAAAAGAATATAAGAATTAAATATAGTAGGATTAACATAAAAGTGCTAGAGGGGGGGCTTCCCTGGTGGCGCAGTGGTTGAGACTCTGCCTGCCAATGCAGGGGACGCGGGTTCGCGCCCTGGTCTGGGAAGATCCCACATGCCGCGGAGCAGCTGGGCCCGTGAGCCACAATTACTGAGCCTGCGCGTCTGGAGCCTGTGCTCCGCAACGGGAGAGGCCGCCATAGTGAGAGGCCCGCGCACCGCGATGAAGAGTGGCCCCGCTTGCCGCAACTAGAGAAAGCCCTCGCACAGAAACGAAGACCCAACACAGCCAAAAATAAATAAATAAATAAAATGCTGGCTTAACTCCTAGAGAGTTTCATTATTAAAAAAACAAACAAACCAAGCAACAGGTAATTTAGATAAGGACCTATTTGCTGCCATTCACACTTTCAACCCCCAAACAAACAAACAAACAAAAAAGTACTAGAGGGCTGTTATTTGCTGTTTCACTTTTGGAGGGTGGATCCTGTTGGAAGTTGATAAGAAAACTTAGTGGTTTGCCAAGTTATTTACCTTACTTAATATTAGGTTTTTGTAAGAAAGCAGGGAAATTATGAGAATAGTCACCCAAATAAGTGTGAATCAGAAGTGTTTTCCCAACACTTCCATTCCTCCAGTATGCCAGGAAACCTAGATTTTAGAACCATTTTTATGCATTTATGAAGTTTTTCCCAACTCCCAGAAATCTGATTTGTGATTTCATTAACAGCAAATTCAAGAACTGTGCTATTCAACATGGTAGCCGGTAGCCACGTGTGGCTGTCGAGCACTTGAAATGTGGTGAGTCCATAAATGTAAATATATACTGGATTTCAAAGACCTGTTATGAAAGAATAACGTAGACTATCTGATGATTTTTTAATATCGATTCCATGTTTACATAATAATATTTTAAATACATCGGGTTAAATAAAATATATTATGAACACTAATTTGATCTGTTTCTTTTCACTTTTTTTTTTTTTTAAAGGATTTTCTTATTTATTTATTTATTTATTTATTTATTTATTTTTGGCTGTGTTGGGTCTTCGGTTCGTGCGAGGGCTTTCTCCAGTTGCGGCAAGCGGGGGCCACTCCTCATCGCGGTGCGCGGGCCTTTCTCTATCGCGGCCCCTCCCGTCGCGGGGCACAGGCTCCAGACGCGCAGGCTCAGCAGTTGTGGCTCACGGGCCCAGCTGCTCCGTGGCATGTGGGATCCTCCCAGACCAGGGCTCGAACCCGTGTCCCCTGCATTAGCAGGCAGATTCTCAACCACTGCGCCACCAGGGAAGCCCTGTTTCTTTTCACTTTTTTAATGTGACTACTAGAAGAAACTTAATTATATTATGATTTCATACCACATTTCTATTGAACAGTGCTGATTTAGAAGCTACATCAGGGAGAGGATAGACAATCTCTTTTTCCAGGCTTGAATTGATCTAGTCCATTGGCACATTGTCTTCATTCAAAGGTTATAGAGTTTTAAACCAACAGCCTCTCCACCCTATACTCTCTCATTCCCCAAATCAATGGAAGGACACTGATAATGTATCCCAGAGTCATTGGCCTTGGGTTGAAAAATTTCTAATGGTGGCTGTTTTACTATTCTGCATGATGACCCTTTCCGTGTATGGACAATTCTATCAGAAACCCTTTCTTTACAGTGGGAAGAATATTGGCTCTCTGTAATTTCAACTTCTTCTAAGACTTTCTCCTTTCGCATAATTAAAATAAATCTTATCCTTCTTGCCATATGAGTCTTACCATTTAATTTAACTTAAAAAGTGTGAGGTACTGTATAAGTAACTGTAAACAGTATCATGCCCCCTTCATCTGCCCCAGCTCAAGTCGACTCCACCCCAGAGCAAACAGAACAATTCTTGTTCCCTTTACTTGTTTGACACATTCTCATTTGTTAATAGAAGTTCTTTTATCAGAATATTCAATCTCTATAGATACAAGTTTGTGGAGAAAAGCAAGAGTCGTTGTAAGATAAAAATATTCGCTAATGAACTGACCTCTAAAAATGTTAGCCTGCACTAACTTCATTTTCAGTTTAACACTGGTGTCTCTAGGACACAATAGTTTCTTCCAAAAGGAGTGATTTAAATACCAATGGATTGAGAAGCACCAGGGGAAAATTGATGAAGCCCTTTCAAAGAATGATTTTTTATGATGGTGTAGCAAAATTCATATGATGTGAATTGTCTCTCATACTATCAAACAATTTTTTTGCCAGGAAAATTTTTTTACAAACAAAAAACAGGACCATACTTGTGTGATAGGTTGAAAAACATGACCCAAATGTTAGATTAATTAATGAATTAGTAAATATTTAGGAATGTAAATTTTATATCCTGGAAAATAGGATACTGTATTTTCTTGAAATTCTACTACATTTTCTTCCTCCATTCTGCATCCTTTATTTTTGGGAAGAAAAATACCAAATCATTACCCTTTCATCCCTTCCCTTTTGCCACCCTCTTGATGTTTTTAAGTACCATATGGTACCTTATAAGGACTTTGTAGTGGTTTGAATGGTGGACCCCAAGAGATATGTTCATATCCTCACCCCTGCAACCTGTGAATGTGAGCTTATTTGGATAAAGGGTCTTTGCAGATGTAATTAAAATAAGGATCTGTGGATTATCTTTGGTGGGTCCTGAAGCCAATGATAAGCATCCTTAAAAGAAACAGAAGAGAAGACACAGAGGAGAAGGCCATGTAAAAACTGAAGCAGAGATTGGAGTTGGGTGGCCACAAGCCAAAGAACACCTGGAGCCACCAGAAGCTGGAAGAGGCAAGGGAGGCTTTGCCCCTAGAGCCTTCAGAGGGGGCACTGCCTTGCGGACACCTTGATTTCCAACTTCCGGCTTCCAGAACTGTGAGAAAATAAGTTTCTGTTGCTTTAAGCCACCAAGTTTGTGGAAACTGTGCTGGCAGCCTTAGGACACTAGTATAGCCTTGCTTGTGATAAAAAGCCTTAACTTGTAAACTAGCTGAGGAGGGGGGAAGGAAATAGTCAACTTTCAATCTTCACTTTTGGCCCAGGTAGCCATTATACTTTTTCTTGGTATCAAGGTTGGATTGAAGGTATAACATGTCAAATTACTCAGCCCTAATCATACTGACTAATTACTGAATAATAATCATTACTCATAATCCCTACTCTGCCATTATCTTGATAATTTAAGCAAGTTATTTTATCTCTTTGGGTCTATGTTTGCCTCTCCCTAAAATTAAAGGAGTAAGTTAGATCAGAACATCCCAAACTGCTATCTTGAGGAATTCTCTTTTGAAGGATATAAACGGGTATACCCCACAATACCCTTACCCAGAGCCAGGGACTGGGGGTGGGTAGTGTTCTATGTTCAAATAAATATAGGAAGCTCTGGGCCAGATGTCTGCTACGTCACCTTACCCCCTGGCTATCGCTGATTTGGATACTAAGGCAACTAAGCAAACTGGGCCCAGAAATTATAGTCTTTGCTGTCTCCTAGAAATGGGGATAAATAAACTCAGGGGCCATTAGTTAGTCACAGTTCTACCTATGTACAGAAAAGTGGAGAAAGCTACTCTGCAGATAGATGATAATGGAGCAGATGAGCAGAGAGGCAAAAATGGGAGATCGGGTAGCCGCAGAGATGGGAAAAATGGAGAAATTATCTCCTGATGGATTTGGGGTTCTTTAGTTCCAGTGAGATACTTCTATAACCATAAAATCAACTCTCTTCATTTTGCCTATATAATTTGAGTAGGTTTTGTTACTTGCATCCAAAATAGCATTTACTGAGGCAGGAAGATTAGCATTTGGTAACTAACATCTTATTGGTGCATCTAAAATACTACAGAGAGAAAAAGTACTGCAAAACGAATCCTAGCTAAAGGCCTAGGGATGGGAATTAAAGTTCCAAATAAAGAGGAGAAGAAAGCAAATTTTGCATACTTCACAATTAACTTTATCACTTACATTTTAGCACTAATTTAGTTAGCAAAAGGTCTAGCATAAAATTTAATGCATAATCCCTGTTCTCAGGGATTTTACTATAATGCTACTGATTCCCAACTAATATTAATCACAATAGAGTCTCAGGTACAGCTGTGTGTAATTGATAAAGGGTGACCAGTTTTAATTAAGTGGAATAAGGTTACTGCTTCCATGATAGCCATTGTATAACGAGAAGTGAAAAAAATATTTCATTTAAAGGAGTGTCCCTACAAATTTTATAGGTTTACTAAATTTTAAAGAGGGATTAGGAGATTATCTTTTACATGTAGAAGTATTTAAAATGCTTTGTGTCCATGTGTTTAATGTCATCCCTTTAATGGAGTCTAGCAACTTTATCTTCAGGCATTTTTTACCCACTGAGGGAAAGTTTCCATCTGTGGTTTTGATCTAGAAACCCTTATTTTTCAAAGAATCAGAAAGGACACGGTTATACACCAAAGGATATTCAGATGAAAAATTTAAAACTCAGCAATTTTTTCAGACTTCAAGTGACCATATGTTGTGTTTTTCATAGCATGTCATGTTGTGCTTTAATGAGTGTGACCTCTTTCGTATTTGCAGTTTCTTAAGGCATAACAAGCAAGCGGTAATGGGCTTAAATAAATTGTCTTTCATGTAAGACCTCTTGGGGGATCCCTCAGTAATACACGGCTAAAAATAGAACCTAGGAGGTCCTAACTTCCCACGGGACAGTCTGTCAAATCTTGCACGCCCAGGCGCCTGGCTCTTCATGGTGGGAAGAAAGTGCTGGCAAGGTGGTCTGGCAGATGCCGGGGCATCACCTTAGGGATTCTGATGAAGAAACTTTGCGTCAAGATCAGAACTTCAAAAGAAGCAGCGGAGCCCTTCAGAACAGTACTCATCAAATGGTTATTGTGAGGCCAATTTTAACTTGGCAAAGGTTTCCAGTGACTTTCTCCCTTTTGCTGATATATCATTCCCAGTTATGGAAGTCAACGGGTTTAAGACTAGGAGTAAATGCACCCAAAGAATCCCTTAATTTATGGGATTCTAGGAAAACAGGGGACATTTCTGCTGAATTTAAATTCAAATTTAAGATATTTCAAATCATTCATGTTTTTCTGATTTTTGACAGTAAGACATCTTCATTTTGGAACATGGAGGGGGAGAAGGGAGGCGGATGCAAAAGACAATACGAACCATTTAAAATCTTGCCAGCCCAAGCCACTGTTTCCATTTCAGCAAATTTTCTTCCAGGCTTTTTTACCTATACATATATATTTAATTTCCTTGTGGTTTTTTTTTTTTAACTCAAAACCATGGCTAAGCCTCTCCTACATTGTTGCAAACCCTTTATAAATGATTCTCTTCAAGGATGGTACACCTAGATATCTTGAAAATAAAACAGCTCAGCAGAAATATTTAAATGGTTCTTCTCGGTGTTCTGAAGTTCAATGCAGCTATGAGTTTGGAAACCTATAGGCGAAGACAGTTCTTTCTCCTCTGTCTTCTTCCTGCAGTTTAAATGGAGACTCGGAATCCATTTTATTAGAAGAGTGATGTAGACTGTACCTTGTTGTAGAGCTTCTTGCCAAGGATAAGGACATTCACCTCCTACATGTGCTCATGGTGTGGAAGTCATTGCCAGGCACACGTCACATTTCTCCATGATGGTCTAAGTCACCATATCCATGATGTAGTCTTAGGTCATGTTAGTAAGGCTCTGGCTATAAACATAATTTTTAATGATTGTTCTATCACTCGAGGTTCTTGGTTGCAAACAATACTCTAGCTAAGTAAATTAATTAATTTAAAGTTTAAATCAATGTAAATATGTTAATCTCTTGGAGGGCCCAAGAACCGGCTTGAGGAATATACAGCTCAAATTAGAGCACCGGGATGCTTCAGGAATTTAACTGCACCACTGACTTTGGAGTTCGAACGCTGCTGCTAGCCCCTCTGTCACTGCCCCTCTGAGAGCTGGATATCTCTCTGCCAAAACCTACCACCCTCAGCAGAATGGATTTTTTTCATGGACACCTCTTTTTTCTTACCACTGTTTTGAACTGAAATTTTGAAAGAGTGAATTTGACTAGAGGAACATACAACACATACCCATGCCCTAGCTGCGAGGGAAAGTGGAAAAACAAGTTGGTGACTTCAAACTTAGGAACAGAGAAATTTTGCCCATATGTAAAGGCTCTTCATAAGCTACTGGGCAGAGAAAAAGTATAACAAAACTCAAAACAACTGTGTAACGCTTTATTGTATAAATGTTTCATAATATATTTAATAATTACTCTATTGTTGAAAACTTGGGCCACTTAAAACATATTTTTTAGTCATGTTTATTGACGTACAATTTACATACTACTCAAGTCTGTCCTCTTCAGTACACAGTTTTATGAGTATTGATAAACGCATAAAGTCATGGAGCGACCACCGTAATCAAGATATAGAATAGTTCCATCACCCTCCAAAGTCCCCTCACATGCCACTTCATAGTCAGTCCCTCCCACGACCCCACCTGCAGGTAACCAATGACCTATGTTTATCCCTATAGTTTTTCCTTTCCCCGATTGTAATATAAAAGGAGTCATACAGTATGTATCCTTTTTTTACTCTGCCTAATTATTTTGAGACTCATCCATGTTATTGTATATGTCAGTAGAGCATTCCTTTTCATTGTTGAGTAGTAGTCTATTATATGCATGTACCAGTTTATTCATTCATTCACCAGCTGAAGGACATTTGGGTTTTCCAGTTTTCGACGATTATTAATACAGCAACTATAGACATCGGCATACAGGTTTTTGTGTGAACAAGAGTTTTTATTTCTTTTCAGTAAACACCTAGGAATGGAATTACTGGGTCATATTGTAAGGGTATGTTTAACTTTGCAAGAAACTGCCAAACTGTTTTCTAAAGTGGACATCTCTTTTTTGCATTCCCTCCAGCAGCATATGAGAGTTCTAGCTGCATCCTCCCCGGCACTCAGCCTTGTTTTCATTTTAGCTATGCTAATATGTGTTAAAAATAATATTGATGCTAATCTTTGATGAAATTCCAGGACAGAAAATAAATACAACATAGGAATCCCAATGAAAAGTCATTCTCTTTTCCTTCCCTTGCTCCCCTTTGCTCGACTATTCTTGCTCCCCATTAACTTTTCTTATAAAATTTCATCTCCTTGGGGACAGAAAGAGAAATATGAAGTAGACACCAGTAGAGTTAGGTGAATTAGTAGTAGCTGGTTACCTGGCCAACCCAAAAAAGGTTTCACATGAGAGAAGCTACTTAGGAAAGAGCCAGAAAACCTGTCTTGTACCATATTTTTATTTATCAAAAACCCTTAGAATCTTAAAGGACAAACACCCTTGCACATAGAAGAGAAGAAATAAAAGCCACCTGGAATTCCAAAAATTAGTGTCTCTATATGCACTTTCCCCCTTGAGCCTGTTATAACTTTAGATATTCTTTAAATTTCTATAGCTTCTAGATTTGTCCTTTGTATTGAATCTGCTCATCTAGGTTGTGATTTGGCTCAGTTCCTGGCTTCTGCCCCATTATTTATCCACTGCCCTTACCCCCTTGAACAACCCCTAGTACCACAATCACCAACTCCCCTGGCTTCAGACCTGCTAGTGTCAGCATTTAGACACTTGTTATTGGCTTCAGACCCAGCCATTATCTTCCAGTTTCCACCCAGCCCTTGCCTGAATGCTTGGGACTTGACATTATTGATAACTTGGATGGAAACACCAAAATAAATCAAATTTATGGATGCCATAATGCCAGGAGGATAGCTAATATGTTGGATGACAGAGTTAGGACAAAGAATATTTCATTGTTTGGAATAAAGAACTGAAACTAATAACGTGAATTGTAGCTGAATGAGGTTCTGAACTTAGTTTTAAAACTCAGCTGCACAAGCATGAGATGGGAAGTCATGAATTAGTTCTGCCACATATGGAAATAACATAAGGTTTAAGCAGACTACTTTCATGTGAGTCATTGGAGTGGTGAAGTAAGGGGAACTGCCAAAAATAACTGAACGTGGGCTGAAGCTTCATTACCAGACACAGAGTGAATTGGTCAAAGTGGACATGACCTCACTTTATGCCACCGGTCAGACCATGCTTGGAATATCAGGTTCAGTTCTGGGTCACACACTCTAAGACAGACAAAGACAAACTGAAATGTATCCACCTTCACCTCCCATCACAGTCTGGTTTCCGTCTTACCGAGGCACTGGTGAATTTTTCGTGAGCCAGTGGACACATTTCATGCCTTATCCTATTTCACCTCGCTGCAGTATTTGACACATGGACCACTCCTTCCTCCCTCAAGTTGTCTTCTCCTCTGGTTGCTTGTCATTATACCCTTTTACTCTTTTTACCACTTATCTGACCGTTACATTTTCTCCTTCTGCTCTACAAATATGGATGTTCCCTAAGTTTCCTAGCCCACTTTTCTTCTATAAATTCTCCAGGGGAGATCCTATCATTTCTGTAGTTTCAATTACCAAATATATGCCATTGACTATTTCTGGGGACTATTTCCCCCAGATCCCTATTTCTAGCCTTGATTTTTTTTTTTGAACTCTTGTTCTATATATCCTCTTTTTTTTTGGTGAAAAATTTTGATCAGTAAATGCCCAGAAGTCAACAAAAGGTCTCTAAGGAGAAAGATAAAATGTTAAAAGGAGATAGACTTCCAAAAGTAGGACAAATCTAGTGGAGATTATTTGCAATCTGGGACCCCTTCTAGATATTTAACCACTGAGGCACTTGCTTTGCCTGATTCACATTCTGGGCAGAGGTGCTTCTTGCAGGAATGGGTTCATTATGGCCTTCTCTAAGCTGCAGTCAGAAGTGGAGTGGGAACATTGACGAGACCCACCTTTAGAAATAAGTAGTGGGCTGACAATTAACCAGTCTTCCTTTTACCTTCTCAAAAGGACTCAAAAATGGTGGACCTGGGAACTTAAATCTAAGGACTTAACTTTTTTGTAACTTTTAGAGTCTTAACTTTTTTGTAACTTTTAGAGTTTTTATTTTTATTTCACGTATCTTCCCACAGTGCTTGAAAGCAAAAACTTTACCATAAAAAAATGCTCTTTGCTTCCCTTTGAAGATAACAAGGAAGGGAGGAAGTGACAAAAATGTGCCTTACTGGGCTGGGCTAGGGGAGAGAAGATTTTCAAGATAAGGCGTTCTAGGCTATGAGGTAGAGGCTACTGAGGGAGAAGGGAGTTTTGAGGAGCCAGCTTCAAAGAAGAAAGGAAAACACAAAGAGCTAGTTTGTAATTGAGCTGTAAAAAGACTCAACAAAGGAAGTCAAAGCTGTTACTACATAAAAAGAGACAAATTGGGGGATATTTAGTCTGGAAAAGGGATCTCAGTTGTTTGGAGATGTTTGAAATCTGTCAGGAGGAAAAGAGCTTAGATCGTTGTGTATTTCCCTGATGGACAAAATTGGACCCATGGGATGGAAATTATAGTTAAGGATGGTGGCAGAGGAGGAGTGGAGCCTGAGAGTAACATTTCTGCTCTCCAACCATCAGAGCTGTCTGAAAACAAAATGATCTCCTTTGGGAGATAGTGACTTCCCCATCCCTAGAGGATGACCAACTAGCAGGAGGTTTTAAAGGGGAAACGCAAGCACTATGGAAGCATTTGCACTCGATGAACATTAGGGTATCTTCCAACCCTGAGAGTCTATGATTCTATGAATATATTGAGTATCTAGGCATGCAGGGAAAACTCCCTCTCTTCTAAAAGTTATGAGTCAAAACACATTAGAAATCATTAAAAATTTCTTGGTGATACATGATTAAGTGCCAAAAGTTGTCAGCATAAAAGCTGAAGGAATTCTGAGAAAAAAGGCTTGAAATGATGCAGGGAGCAGAATGTGAGTCCTGATGCATTCCTTTGTGTTGGACAGACAAGAAAAGACATTCTTGGTGAGATGGTGTACTACAAGATGTAAAGGAAAATTATTGTAAGCCCCAAAACCTTTTATTCAGCTTTCATTAAAATTTTAAAAGAAACCATGGGTCACTAGGTACAACAATATTCTAGCAAGAAAGCTGGAAGTGCAAAATCTGATACAAGTGCTTTTAAAATGTTATATCCTGGGGATCATATTTTAACAGGAAAAGGAGAGGGATTAGGAATATTTACAAATCAGTTACCTTAGAGTTACAAAGAATATAGAATACTAACCAGGTAGGATAAACTTTTAAGTAAGATTTATCCTTACTTAATTGTTTTGTGGCAGGAAATAAGAGTTTCTAGCTGGTTTAAAATTTTGGTTTACTTTTGTTTCATTTTCCTTTTGAGAAGGGAAAAGAACTTTCCTTCAGAGTGGGTGTGTGTTTATAATTATACCCCAAGGACTGTAACATTTCCTGAAGACTACCATTATTTGCTATAGAAAACTGCAACTGTTACGGGCATGTAGAATGGTGCTTGTTTATATGAAGTTATATACTGTTTGTCACAGGTCAAATTTTCTCACTCTCCTGAGATAATTAACATGTTGATCATGACCAATGACCTTGTTATAATTAATCTAAGCAGTATATAAAGTATATATTGCTAAGATGGGGGGATCTCTTTTAGACCTTTCTTCTTACAAGGTTTGTAAGTTTAAAAAATACTTTTAAATAGAAGACTCATTTTCCAAACCAATGCAAAAATCAAGATTCTTTGATAGATCAACGGATTAAGGTTGGGAATGATTGTGTTTTGTTCACCTAATGGAGAGTGGGGCTACAGCAGCACGTAGACATTGGGGAAGGATGTGAGAGGGACCAACGTTCTGTGTGAGTGTTCATAGTTAGTATCCTACGGAGGCAAGAGTACCGTTTTAGAATCAAACAGAAGTCATCTGAATCCTGGTGAGGCAGGTTGATTGCACTGATGCCCCAGTTAATGGCTCCCCTGAACTCTTGCCCAATGCAGTGTGTGACTTTGCAGCTCTTCCATCCCTGAATCTCGCCCAGCCTTGTGACATGCTTTGGCCAATAGAATATGGCAGAAGTGATGTTGCACCAGTTCTGAGCCCAGGTCTCAAGAAGCTTTTTGCCTCTCTCTCTCTCTTTCCTTCTCTCCCTCTCTTTTCCTGGCTTCTGCAACAGGAATGCGCCTGAACCAGCCTGCTGAAAGATGAGAGACCACACGGAGTAGAGCCCAGCTGCCCAGCAATGGATAGGTTCCACCAACATACAGCCAATCACCTCCCACACATGTTGAGAGAGCCAGCCAGGATGAGAAGAGCCGTTTACCTGGTGTTTGACCCATAGACTTCTGAGCAATAATAAATGCTTACTGCTTCAATCCACTGAGTTTTGGAGTGGTTTCATTTTGTAGCGATTGCTAAATGATACACCTGGCTCAACTAGTTACTAGCTGTGTAACCTTCAGAAGTTGCTTAACTTCTTTGAGGCTCCTTTTATTCATTGTGCTTAAATGTACACTATCTCTTTTAATCCTGACAATAACCTTGTGATGGGTGCTATTATTCCCATTTCACAAACTAATTCTTATAAAGGTTAAGTGGTTAGCCCAAGTTCACACAATACGTTGACAGCCATACAATTTTCTCATAAAGGACTTCAAAGCAAGTAAAGCAAGTTTATAAGCAAACTTCGTGAAGAATTCTAAATTGTGATCTGAAAGGTGGAAAGGCTCATGAATATTAAGAGTATTTCCTTACATGGAATAATTGAAAATTTCAGTGCAGAAAAGATAACCCCCAAACTGAAGGTAGTGCTGGCAGGGGCTGATTGTTTTGCTCATCACTATTCCCAGGGCCCGGCAGAATCCATGGCACATTAGCAGATATCGATAAATATTTTTTGAAAAAAATTAATCCATGAATGAACCCTGACAGTACATGGAAAACGTCATTTACTCTAAAATCTGAATCAAAAATTTAAGGTTCAAAACTTGAAGCGTCCAGCAGACAGAAATGAAAATACCTTCATTTTCCCTCACATGATCCCTCTCAAACTGTGCAGAAAAAACTGTCCCCCACATGATTCAGGCAGGAGCACAAAGGAGGGTGAGGCAGGGAGTGGAGGTGTTGAAGTCTTTCTAGGAGACGTCAGCTCTTAGCTTCAAAATCACCCCAATGCCTTGTAGAAATTCTCCAACACATAAACCCACTTTCCTACCCCAACAGTTACACTTGGAATTGCTAATACAAAGAGAGCTCTCACTACTATATATGCATACCCCTTTGTGCAGAGACCAGAGGGGGAAAAGCACCACTGGGTCTGCAGAAGGTCTGGAACAGCTTCCACAGAGGACTCAAGGTTCCTGGGAAAAGTGTGTAGAGACTGGTAGAAAGCAATCTCGATAAAAATTTTCTTCAGGGTATCTGTAGGCAGCTGGATTTTGGATTTTGGCTCATGACAGAGAAGAAATAAAAGAGGCAAGAAACAAAGGGCAAACGTAATAGGTTCAACAATCAAACCTGCAATTTCTTGAGTAGAGTCCTCAGTTGCCACTTCTGCTGCCAGAACCCTTCTTCCTCTTCTTGCAGAACCACCATTTTCTTCCCAGATTTCCCAGCTGGACTGAATTCCCCAAAATCAGGGATCACATCTTCTTCCCTGCTCCTTGGCCATCCTCAAGAAGAGGACTTGCTAGAAGGAAGATGCTGTCCATTAATTCTCAGGCATTTGCTCATGCTTCACAGATTTGGATGCCATTCAATGGTAAACTTCTTAAATTTTTTGCATTGTTGACCTCATAGGGACCTCAGGAAAACCTAGTGGAGGCTACTTTCCTGAAAACTAGGAGGTGGTTCATAGTAGCTAGCTTGATTTGGGGGCAACTTGGCTCTGATGCTCCCTCACAAGAGGGATGGGTGTGCAAAAACCCATGATCAAGTCCCATCACTAAAACAGAACTATCTAAGTAGACTGAGGGTGGGTAAACTTCCCAGCATCACAGATCCTTATTATGTGCTAAGGGATCACCAGCTATATCTCCACTTGTCTCTTACATCTGGGATTGGGGATATTTATTCAACTCTTCTTGAGCACTTGCTATATGCAGGGACCTATGCTGTGCTAACGATTCAAAGACTAAAGGCAGGGTCCCTGCCCCAAGGCACAGGACAGGTAAATGGCTGCAGTAGTGAGAGGAGATGAGCAGAAGTGAGCAAGTACATTTGGCTGAGAGTTCAGCAAAGTGTTATTGGGGGTGGGAGCGGGATGGGGAAACTGGCCTGACTTGTACTGACTCTTACAGGAGAAGTAGTTGGAATTGGCCAGGTGGGGAAGGGAGGGACAGATATTCTTGACAAAGGGGAGGCTGTGGCAAAGGTTGAGAGGTGTTCAACCAGGAGGGGCTCGAAGCTTGTGTGGAGAGAAAAGCTGTAGTTGACCCCTCCCGGGACCTCCGTCAGTTCCATCCTAGCCACACCAGATAAACATAACATCTAAGAAAAAACATGCAAAAGTGCTTTCAGATTCCGCCCCCCTCCTAATTCCAATCTGATTACTGGCCCTAAATAGAAGTTCTGGAGGAGCCATCCTGAGACTGATTCTTGCATACCAGAATTTTGGCATGGAAGGAGGAGCGGGAGTGCTGAAGCTTGTGCTACAGTGTCCCCATCACCACCAAACTTGATTTCTCCAGTTCTTCATCCTCTCTTGCCTGAAGCTGTTGGTGTAGATAAAGTTAAAGCTGAGATCATAGACAACGCTTATGCCAGATGAGGAAGCAACCACCCATTCTGAGCTCTCCCTGGCCGTGTCCACCCTGAGAATTCGAGGTTACTGATACAGGGACCATGTCCACCATGTCCCCCTCTGTTTCTCCAGCACTCACTAGAGCGCCTGCATACACAATCATCGTTTTTTGGATGAATGAATTTATGGATGAATGAGCAACTGTGGATATTGGTGAGTAAATATTGTTTTAATTATAATTATAGAAAGAATAAATATTTTGCTCAGTGTTGCCCACTGAAAACAAATTTGTTTGAACAGCAGTTCAATTACATCAAGAATAATTGCCCATTGCGGTAATACAGACGTAATCCAATTCCTAGAGAAACTAGCATATGCATTTTAAAAGAATAATTACAACTGACATTAAGTGACTTCCCTGTGGCTTCTTTCCTGATGACAGAAAAGTAAAAGTTCCAGAATACAGCAACAGTGACTCACCTTTCTGTCTCTGAGGACTCTTCCTCTCAGCTCAAGTATGACATATGCTTAAAAGATGAAACCAGCCCCATTCCAAATAAATATGACATTGGACACTTCTTCAAGGACAAACATTTTATTGCAATATAGGCACTTGGCAGGGTAAATATGTCGTTACAAAGTGTTTTAAGTTTATATGCTTTCTATAGTGACCAGAAAAATCAATCCACAGTGTAGATTTCTCTGCTGAGGTTGCAGACTTCAGAAGGCAAATCGTAAAACCCATTTGTTTATGGTAAAGTAAGAAGGCACATGTAGCCAACTTTTTTACCTAGTGAAATTGTATTATTGTTTTAGTCAGTGATGTCCTTCTCTTCCCCAAATTAAAATGGCTATGTAGCATATATCACTTACCGCTTTTTATAAAGAAATAAAATCACTTGTCTGAGAGAATTTCGGAACCCTTTGAAATCAATGGCTCCAATCTGAGGGTTACAAAACCAGACTTGAGAATCTCTGTAATAAAATGTAGAAGATCGAGCCTGAAGACCTGTAGTTCTTCACACTCAGCCTCTTTATAAAGCTTTTGGACAAACTGGAATCTTATCCTTGTGCTCTCTAAAATACGTTTTTTTTTGAAAAGAGAGTTTACTCTGCATAATGCAAGGCACTACTGTCTTTAAGCTGCAAAGGAAAAAATGACAAGCTAATTATTTTTCAAGGAAAATATTCTTTCTTTGTGAAAAGTCAATAGTAACATAACTAAAGTCATGGAATTTTTGCTGAAGACCATGTCTTGAGGTTTTATGCATTTCAAACGATTTGCCCATAAGAGAGATCCCCAGAGCAGCCTGCAGAGGCTTTTCGTGCTGCTCATTTAAATCACAATAACCTTGCTCCAACAGGGAAACCACTGAAGCAATACAGATAAGTCTGTATTAAAAGCAAGACAAACTCATGGTAATATGAAGCTATTCCACTCAACATGTTAAAACAAATAAGGAAATTTTAATGCACTTTAATTTCCTGTTCCATCTTCAAATGGAACAATCATCGGACTTAATCTAGTGGACTTGTCTTTTGTGAAATATGTACAGAAAAATTCCTTGTGTTCTCAGCTACATCCTTGCACTTGGTGTCTGGTCGCCTCTGGTCTACGGATGGGTAAAGGGAGGGCACTGATTGATGTTCATCCATCCAATGAAGTGACAGGTACTCTCATTTAAGGTTGGAAAAAATCTCTTAGCTTTCCAAGGTGTGCCAAAAGCCCTGAAGTGAGCAAAGGGAGGAAGCTGGGAAGCTCCGGTGTGGGCTCAGCCTGGGCCCTGACCTCCTCGCTTGCTTGCCACAATTCTCCCGGAGAGAAGGGCAGTCCTTGGCGAGGCTGGGTACTGCTCCTTTGGCTCCTGGCCTTACTGGGCAGCACATCGGACCATCTGGCCACCTGCCCCTTGGACTTTGGACTTGATTTAAGAGAAGACTCCCCAAGGGCAGAAAGCCCAAGTGAAAACATCTCCTTGCCTGACAGCAAGCCCCAAATAGCCTCGGCACAGCGGTGTGGTGGGTGATCAGTTCTCACATTTCCTGAGCAGCCTGACACAAGCAGTTCCTTGTTAGGCACTAAGGATATTAAAGTGACTTGAGAAGGCAGGGAGCCATTATTCAAGGCTGTGTGTGCAGGAAGTACACAGGATGACTAAATCCTAGTGTCTGTCCTTGAAGGAAGGAGCCCCTGGAGAGACAGGAAGTAAACATAATTGTAATATTCTGAGCCAAACGCAAGGATATGAGTGAGCACGGGCACTGCAGGGACCAGGGGAGGAGTGACCTCCACCTTCCTTACCTACAATGAGATCCTTCACAAACGTGAGGATCTAAACACTAAAAAAAAAAGTTGAAACAATTCAATATGAAAGGATACTGATACTGATTATTTTTCATCCCTTATGACCTAGAAGTCCAAGCAATTCTTCATGGAGAGGTGGAGAGGGAGACATTTTAATTCCTGGTTAAATGGTCAAACTATGGGACAAATTCTTTAAAAAACTGATATAAACTACTTGCTGATGATGATCAAAACAAGCTCTTAGGACAATACGTTGGGATCTAATATTAAAATTTGTGGAAGGAAACTTCAAGATGTGGAACTGGGACTAAAGCTTTCAGGAAATAATCTGGTATTTTTCTGAAGGACAAGAGGACACATCTTTTTAATCTTTTACAAGTAAGTCCATTCCACCTTTAACATTAACAGGTAAAGGTCATGATCCATTTAGAAGACATATTTCCGTCTATTTCCATTAAAGTGTAAGTTCTGGGAGAAAGAAGCAGAGTCATTTTCACCACAGTATCCCAGCACCCGGGACATAAGACTCAACTTGCTGAACAACTGAACAAATAATTTCCATTTTTGGTAACATCTTTGGAACTTAATGATCTATAGCTTGGTTTTTCTCTCTCTCTTTCTTCCTTTCTCGTTCCCTTTTCTTTCCCTCTTTTCTTCTTTCTTTCTTTTTTAATTCATTTTATTCACTTCATTCCCTCCTGAGAATAAACCAGGACTGTTTCAATAGAAAGACAGAAATTTGTCATGGTTTGAAAATTGGCATATTTTTTCTTTTAGATTAAATTCCTTTGGGCCTTTTAATTTATACTAGACAAGCACCTTATCTTTTCATTTTTTTCTTTCTTTCTTTCGTTCTTTTTTTGTTGTTGTTGTGACTGTGCCTAACACAGCATATGGCCTAGAATAGCTGTTCAAATGATGTCTGTTTAATTGGTAGGCTTTATGCTCGATAATTCAGCTAAGTTCTTTCTCTGCACAGTCTAAGGCTAATTTGGAATGCTTTCAGGCTTAAACATGCCCAGGAAATTTCCTTGTCTCATCTGATTTTCTCCAAAAAGTGATTAATTTACAAGAATTAACAAGATTAATTAGTAAGAAATTGATAGCACAATTAGGAAGAGGCCCAGACAGCTGCACAGACCACAACCTCCCTCCGTTTCTGCTCAGCTTCCCCTGAGATGTCTCGGGCATGATCTCTCAGGCTCTGTGGGGCTGCACACATCAGGGGGGACTGACGTTCACCACCTCCCTTTCTTGCAGCCTGAATGTGGACTAATGCCGAGTCCTTAAGAGACCGTGAGGCTGGTATAGTAAGTAGACGGCGAAGCTGCATGTACAGTATGCCTTTGCATTCTTATAAAAAATGTAAAAGCCTTGAAGTGCATTAGAAGAGAATGTGCAGAGCGCTCCGACTGTCTTCTCCGCAGCGCCCTCCCTCCCGGGACACCCTCAGCTGCCTCTCACCCCACACACTCTGTTACCTTTGTGATTCCTGTCAAAATGCTAAAGCGGTAATTCATGGCAGAACAGTTCCACTGCACAAAGGTTTGCCTCAGCGCTCATGCTCTACGCCCATTCCCTCTAGCTTCATTACACAAATTAAGGAAGTACTTCATAATTTTTTTTCTTTTTTTTCTGGTAACAACTTGCAGGCAACCCCTAAGTGTATCCTTGAGCTGTATCCTTTTGGCTGAGTTTGTTCAAAGAAAGACTTTTGGCAAATTGTCCCTTTCACTCCTCCGAGGGCCGCTCTGGGGGATCTTCTCTCTGTGAATCTCGGCTATCGGTGTCGGCCTCACTCTCAACCACCCACTGACACTCGTAAACGCGGGCAGCCTTACTCTCCTTTGCCTCCACGCTAGCGGTCGCCTGGGCTGGACTGCGACTCCCTCCCACCGCCTCTTCTTCCAGAGAAACCTGGCTCTCACTGGGGCTGACGGGGTCACAACTTAACTTGCAACCTTCTTGGGGCATAGCCTCAGCCTCCGCAGCGCACCTGGGCCCTCCTCCTTCAAGGGCGTCCAGTCCGGAAGCCCCCGCCGTGAGCTCCCTCTCGGTGGGCTCCCCGACCTCTGCTGGCTCCTCTAAGGGGCCTGGGCCCCTGGCGCCTTCGCTGAGCCCCCCGCAGGCTGGCTGAGCCTCTGGAGACGCCCCCAACTCTACCCCACCAGCCTCAGCCTCCGGAGAGGGAGGATGGGCCTCCCTCTCACTGGCCTCACTTTCTTCGCCGTTGACCTGACTAGAGGCAGCTGCTTGATTGGTCTCTGTGTAGATTTGGGTCGTTTCCTCTTCTTTTTCAATTTCTTGGGGAACAAGGGTCTCCTTACTTGTATCTTTTTCAATCTCAGGCGCGGCAGATTCCACTGGTACTTCAATGGTCACCGCCAACAAATTTCTGAGCTCTTTCAAGGAGCCCAAGGTGGAGGTGGGCTCTGGCTTTTCCTGGGTGGGTTCTTGGCCCTCATGAGTCTCTCCAAACTCCAGCTCTGACGAGTGTTCGCCCAGGGCTCCTGCTGTGTCCTCTGCAGCCACAGGATTCACAACAGGGTCATCTGTGCTTGAAATGATGACCTGCCCGTCCCCATCTGGGGGCGGGCTGGGCACAGGGAAACAAAGGCTTTCTCCTTTGGCCAATGGACTAGGGACTCCCGGCTGTTTCTTTTCCCCTGACTCCTGGAATACCTCGTTACTCAAGATCTCACTATCTGGAACACCTGGCAGAATGGCCGAGGCTCTCCTGGCAGGGCTGGCCTGGTTTGACCCTGCAGGAGTTTTTAGATCAGTTAAGCTGGACACGCTTTCACTGGGCAAGGCCATGTTGTCTTCAAATAAATTGTGTTTCTTCAGGATAGCAGCTTCCTTTATCACTGAGGGATACCAGAAAACAAAACATAATGTTAATACTCTGCCCTGGCCAACCAGGATTTTCTGATTTTTATCCAGAAGCCAGACTCCCCTCTCAGCTTTTCTGGCCATCAGAATTTCCCAATTTCAAGTTCCAGCTTACATCCACCCTCTTCCAGGTAGTCTTCCCTGATGACCAGAGCCTACAAACTTGTTCCAAACCCTGAACCTCTGTAATGTTCATTCATTCATTCCTTCACTCATTTACTTCTTCAGACAGCCCACATTTACTGGACATCAACTATGGGACAGGCTCTGAGAATCCAAAGATGAATAAAATATGGCCTTGGCTTTCAAGGAGCTCAAATCTATAACAGCATGATCTGTATCAACCACGGAGGCCCCCATCACATTTCATTAGCTGCTAGTAGGTGCGGCTCCAGTTTGCCTACTTTGACTGAACTCCTTTAGGGCAGGACGGGCCTTAACTCTCTCTGCTTTTACTCAAAGTCCAGTCCTGAAAGTGTAATGGGTCCTCAGTACTGAGCATGCAGAGAGAGCTCTGTTGACCTGCAGTGTCCAAACCGAAGGCCTATGTACCTCTAACTCAGCCCTAGAGGCCTTGAGAGGAGTAAAATCAACAATCACCATCAGCAGCTGACATTTTTCACAATCAGCTCCACCTCTGGCTGTGCAGGGTGTACGGTGCCCAGTGATCTCACACCCAGGGGGTGCTATTCACATCAGAGACAGCATAGCTGTGGGTATTCAGCGTAGTAATTTTCCAGCAGGCAGCAGTGGCATGTCCTGCTCGAACCAAATCAGTATATCGTGACAATTTTTTGACAGAGAGCAGTCAGGTGTCTGGAGGAAGGGAGCCTTTTTCTAATTTGCCCGAAGGTGCTATGGAGGACTATCAGTGGCCTTGACTGAGCCCGTCCTTTGTGCAGATACTGTGCTGACGTCTTTATACTCCTCGTCTCACTGGATGAGCTCCTTGGCCCTGGGGCTTGTGCTTGGCCAGCTTTCTTTGTAGAGGGGTTTTGGTGATGCTCTTTGTGGAGACCAGGTATGTTTCAGGCCTATAGTTTTAGGGATGGCCCTCTCCAGCCTATTTCTATCACAGTTTTCCTATCTACACTCCTATCCCAAACAAGGGCTGATTCCTTGGGACACTGGGTGCTAGAGTCTTAACAAGACTCACAGAGGACGGAGTCATGGCCCAGTGTCTTTCTGTCCAGCTGAGCGGAGGTGAGGAATGTGCTGAGGGAGCAGAGCAGCTGGGAAGCCCTGCTACTGAATCACCCCCTCCAGGCTCGGGAGGGGTTGTGAGCCTGTGGCTAAGAAGAGCCCTTTTTCCTCTGTTCCGTCTGCAACAGCTGGAGGAAGATAGCTGTTCATGAGACACCCTGGGTTTAATCTCTCTAAGCCTCAGTTTTCTCATCTGAAAAATGAAGCTTAAAAAATCTCATCTCACAGAGTCCTTATGTGGATTGAAAGAGAAATAATACCTAACGGGCCAGTGGAGTGTGAGCCAAATCATGGCTGCTCAGGGGACGTCCCTTCCGTCCCTGTTCCCTGTCTCCCCAGCGCCTCGTGTCAATTTCCTCTTCCCCTTTCATTCCTGTTGATAAAACCTAGCTGGCCTCCCGGGGTCCACTCAGGAGTACTCCCCTCTATCTAGAGCTTTCTCCAGCACCAGGGAAACCTTCCTTACCTTTCAGAGTTTCATCAAGGAGGATCTGATGTAAAATCTCCTCATAGACATTTTCAACATGGATCATATTGGTGTGATCTGCAAAGATGAACTGCTCATACTTCTGAAGCTCCTGTAGAGGAAGAGATAAGAAGACAAAGGGGACAAGGCATGAGATGCCAGTTCTCTGAGGAGCTATGGAAAGGACGGCTGTCACTCACGATCCCCCCTTGGAGTGTGGTGCATTGGTCATTCCCCTTCCCTTTCCCCAGGCACCATTCCCTGTACTGCGGACGTGCTCTATGCCCTTCGAGGCGGCAGACACCAGAGATTCTGATCATCTCAAGGCCTTGTCAGTGGGTCTGGGGCCTTCCTTTTTTTCATCATAACCAAAACATTTCCTCCCTCTTCTGCTTCTGCTTTTTTTTTTTTAAATGCCAAAAGTACTTTACTAAAGTATAAGTTATACCCAGAAAAGTGCACACATTTTAAAAGTACAGCTCAATGATTTTAAATGTATAAATATACTCATGTAACCATAACCCAGATCAAGACAGAAAACACTTCCATTACCCTCATACCCTTTTCCAGTCTACACTCCTCCCACCCCAAGAGATAAGCACTGATCTTGTGTCTATCACAATAGATTAGTTTTTCTTGTTCTTTCAAATTATATAAATGGAATCCTGTATTCTTTTTTTGTGTTTGTTTTTTGAGATTCATCCATGTTTCCACATGTAGCAGTAGCTCATTCCTTTTTATTGATAAATGGCACTCATTATATGGGTAAACTAAAATTGCTTATCTATACTCCTATTGATGGATATTGACTGTTATGAACGTAACTGCTATGAATATTCTTGTGCATGATTTTGTGGATTTAGGACTTATTTATCTTGAGTGTACACCTAGAAGTGAGATTGCTGGGTCCTAGAGTAGAGGTATGTTTAACTCTCTTAGGATGGGACCCCTTTTCAGGTGTGGAGAATCTCTAGTCAAGTACTCTTCAGAAATGTTCTCCTCTTTCCCTCCAACTGGCCCTGGAACTCACTGATTCCATCTAAGGCAATCCAGGCATCATGCAAAATCCTTTAACACTTCTTGCTTTCCAAGAGTCTCCACATGGCTTGCCTGTTATTGGTATGAGGTCAAGGCATGGATCAAAATGAACTAAATCATATCCTAGTGATTAACTCAGTAATCCTTGCACCTGATGGTGCTGGAGGAGGGCTCCTGACACCTGGTTCTTAGAGAGCCAGCGACTTGGCAGTGGGATTCAAAGCCTTTTACCTGGAGGGAGAAGATTTACAGTAGGTGACCAGAAGCCACCACATTCAGACAACTCTCAGCGCTAGGACTTGGGGGTCTGTAGCCCAGGACCAGATCACAGTGGGTAATAATGGGACCCCTTTATACCCACCCTAGGGAAAGCCACAGGACTGAAGAGACATGAGCTTCCATGACCTCAGGAGGGTTTGTGAGACAGGACAGACACACAGAAAAGTGCCACATGGGAAGAGCACTGCCCAGGAACTGGACACTGCCCTGGACTAGCTGTGGGACCCTAGGCAAGCCAGGTCACCGCTCTGTGCCTCTCTCTACCTCTGCAAAACGAGGGGCACAGGCTCGTGTTTGCAACACCTTTCATCTCCCCATGTGGTCTTCCGCTCCTTAGTCCCCTGACTTGTTATTCATACCTCAGGACTGGGCGAAAACATGACTCTGGGAAGTCCTCTCTGCCCCCATAGGCAGAGTTGGGCACCCTCCTCTGAACTCTGCTATCACTCTTCCCCACAAGGCCTCTGCTGTGCTCATTGCAAAGTCCACTGTGTACCTGGCTCCTGCCGCTAGGCTGTGAACCCCAGGACAGCAGGGACACTGTCCTGGCACAGCGCCTGGATCGTGTTTGATACATACTTTATATATGTTTGCTGAATAAATAAACAGTAGACCTTTAAACTTTCAACCAGCTAAATAATTCTGCGGAGAGGAATCATTTCTTGGGGAACTTATTGTGATGCGTACAACTTTACAAAACAGGTCTTCTATACTGAATTGATCAAACCGTGACATATATTTAATTCCCTGGATCCATTAAATTGGAATCCCTGAGGGTGGGTCTGGGAGAATCAGAATTAAAAAAAAAATCTCCCCAGGCAATTCTAAGGTGCAGCTTGGGTTGAGTACCACAGATCTTGGAAGCTGTGACTTCAAGACCCAAGGGAAACACACTTTAGTAAAATAAAGAATCCTTCTCTGAAGCAGATGCTCCCCTAATTTATCCATTCTGTAAATCCAGATGTTTTTAAATTTCTTGACCCTGATACAATATCCTTCATTACTGAAAACGCTGGGCCTTTCTCTTGAAATCAGTCTCTCTTGATTGAAAATCACAAGAGCCTCTTACAGATTGGGTACAACTCTGCAGATTCCTGGAAAAAGGGGAGCAGACTGGAAAGGGGACTTTCCTTACTCTTCTCCCCTCATGGGAGGACATGGCTCCAAGGACCCCAAATTGCCTTTGGAATTGGAAAAGAAAAATAAGCAGAACATCTGCGTGCAGACATGTCCAAGGTGGACTGAGTCATCCTTTGGATGGCTGGACTTTTCCATCCACATCAGGCAAGAGACAATCATATAGACAGATTCTTTACTGCCTTGATTTGATCAAATCCTTTTCTATGGAAGAAATGTACCCTCAGAAATAAGTGCCAGGTACTAGAAATGCCCATGGTTTTCTGAAGAAAAAACAGCATTTACAGAATATAAACATGACCAAAGAAATTTCCGCAGTAAAATAACTCATGCAAAGGATTTTAATGTTCCAATGCTTGGAGACTCTCTAAGTTGCCAGAAAGCCCTTTTTAAATTCTAAAAAGCTCTTCATCATTTGTGCCAAGAGGGAGCTGGCCTTGCAAATGTCCCAGCTCATAGATCATGTAGCAGTAGTAAAGGTAGTAGTAAATACCATTTTCTGAGTACATACCATGTTATCAGTGAGTGGGATCTGGGTTCAAACTCTGGTGGTTCCCAGCTCTGTGACTTTGGGCCCATTACTTAGCCCCTCAGGCTTCCTCATTTGTGCAATGAGGATATAAATAGTACCTCCTCACAGGGCTGTCATGAGTATCTTAGAGACAATCCATAGAAAGTGCCAAGCACATGGCAAGCACTTATCAGATGTTCATTGTATCACCCTAGCCTTCTCAGTCTTAAGAAGGATACTGCAAAGTATTATAATCTCCATGTTCTTGATGAAATCTAGGCCAAGAGAGAGGAAAAGTGACTTGCCCGAGGCCCCAGAGCTCATACACAGAGGATCTGGGACTTGAACCCGGGTCTTGACCCAGCCTCCATAGTTGGCTCATCCACGACCCTGCTCTATAGACTAAGTCACATCTTCACAATCATGGCTGTCACTGGCTGCCTAGTGTTCGTGGCAGCTTTAAATGGTTTCAGTTTCATTGATTTCAGTAAGCATACATTACTGGATTTAACAGAACAAATAGCCTTCTGTAATCGTGTTACTTAAGGTCTCTTCATGGATGTAGAGGTCAAGTTTCAGAGGACACGTTGGACCTATGAGTCACACCATAATGAGGAAACCCTGGTATCCTCAGGCATTCTATGGCAACCTTTAACTTGGCTCAAACTCAGATTATTACCCTTTGAGATTCTGTCTTGTCCAAGGGTCAGCAAATCCAGCCAGCTGCTTGTTTTTGTAAATAAAGTATTATAGGAACACAGACTGCCCACTTGTTCATGTATCATCTATGGCTGCTTCAGTGCTACAACAGCAGAACTGAGTGATTGCAACAGAAACAGTATGGCCGTGAAGCCTAAAATATTTACTATCTGACTATTTATTGGAAAAGTTTGTTGACCCCTCCCTGGTCAAATACTGTTTGTAAGCACATCATGACCAAAAAAATTTGCTTGAACTTCATAGGCAACAACAGCAGGCTCTGGAGTAACCCGTCCCCTTACTGGTTTGCACACGGACGCCAGTGCCTTCTGCACAGTGGGAAGTGTGATTTGAACCAGCGCCTCTTGAAATATCCTCTTCCGGATGGTGCTGCTGTCATAATCATATTGCTGTCAATACAGAGATAGAAACATAGGCTAAATAGCAACATTACAATCTGTTCACTTTTGCTTAAACAAAAAACTCAGCTACTCACTTCATCTCCCTTTCCCCCCCTAATTTCTGAGGACCCTTGTAGCGTTCCAAGGTTTCAGAGATCTTTCTGTGCAATTCTCTCACACTCTAAGTAAAGGTTATGATTGATAACAACCCATCTGACCCTCCCCTCTTACACATGTGGAAACTGAGGTAAGATTTAAAAAAACAGAGTGACTTCTGTGTTAGAAAGTTGAAGACAGAACTGGGGGATGAGTTACTATTTCATCACCCATGTCCTGAGTTGGTCCACGGGAGTCGTAATCATCTCCTTCCTTCACTCTACATCCTGAAAGCAGGATTGGTAGGTTGTAACGATTTCCGCAAGGAAAGAGAGCATCTGGCTCACAGCTACATTAACACCATGGCATGTTAACCAAAGAAGTGCAGTATCTGGAACTGGAAAGATGATGATTCACTCTTTTCCACATGGAACATCCAAACCTAGAGACCAGGGTTTGGTTTTAGGTGTTGCTTTAAAGTGGGGAAGGCACAGACAAACTGGAGCAGAGTCACAGGCATGTGAGCAGAATGGTCAGGCCAAATAAAGAATGGTTAAAGAGATTTATACTGGAGATAATAACTTGGGGCAAAATCATAACTCTATTCAAACAACCAAAGGCTACCATGTGGCAGAAGGACATGAACAAAGAGGGTAGAACTAGAAATACCAGTGGTGAGAACTTTGGCTTAGCATTAGGAAGTATGTTCTTGTAGTTAAAAGTGTCCAGGGAAGAGATGGACTGTCCTGAGAGGTAAAAATTGTGTTGATGTGGGGCTTCCCTGGTGGCGCAGTGGTTGAGAATCTGCCTGCCAAGGCAGGGGACACGGGTTCGAGCCCTGGTCCGGGAAGATCCCACATGCCGCGGAGCAGCTGGGCCCGTGAGCCACAATCACCGAGCCTGCGCGTCTGGAGCCTGTGCTCCGCAACAAGAGAGGCCGCGATAGTGAGAGGCCCTCACACCGCGATGAAGAGTGGCCCCCGCTTGCCGCAACTAGAGAAAGCCCTCGCACAGAAACGAAGACCCAACACAGCCAAAAATAAATAAATAAATAAATAAATAAGTTCTGTTTAAAAATAAATAAATAAATAAAATAAAAGGGCATAATTAAAAAAAAATTGTGTTGATGTGGCAGGTGGCGTTGACATTGAGACTATCTTTTCTTTCTCAATGGCAGGTTCATTATTTTGTGTGTTACCGTGACAAATACTGCTTTTAATCTCAATGATTTGGTTGTCAGAGTTTCCTACTGCCTGTGAGGCATTAAGATCAGGTCTGAAATTCAGGGACCACCTCCTAGGCTCTGTGAGACTTTGATCTTCTGTTCCAAAGCCCTGCTTAGGGAAAGTAGGTAATAAAAAATTAGTGGACTAGGCTTAGGGATAGTTTTAGCTCTAAGCTCACCACGGACTAGCCTGTTGAGCTTACGTAAGTCATGTGATATCTTAGGAAGTCAGTTTCCTCATCTCTACAATGGAGACATATTCCAATGATCTCACAAGTTCTTGTGAAGATCAAATGAAACAGGTTTTTAAAAAAATTTATCTTGGCTGCGTTGGGTCTTTGTTGTTGCGCGCGGGCTTTCTGCAGTTGCGGCGAACGGGGCTACTCTCCGTTGCGGTGCGCGGGCTTCTCATTGCGGTGGCTTCTCTTGTTGCAGAGCACGGGCTCTAGGCACGCGGGCTTCAGTAGTTGTGGCACGTGGGCTCAGTAGCTGTGGCTCGCGGGCTCTAGAGCGCAGGCTCAGTAGTTGTGGCGCAGGGGTTTAGTTGTTCCGCAGCATGTGGGATCTTCCTGGGCCAGGGATCGAACCCGTGTCCCCTGCATTGGCAGGCGGATTCTTAACCACTGCGCCACCCGGGAAGTCCAGGTTGTTTTTAAAAAAGCTTAAAGATATGACCTATATATGTAAGCTCCTATTATTACAACCATTTTAATATACACTTATGCATGAAGCACATTTAAAACAATTTCATACAGCAGGTATCATGTTGGTTAATTTAAATAGGTTTTACTACACTGTAAACTCCTCGAAGAAAGAGGGTGTGCCTTGCCTATTTTTATATTCCATGCAATACCTATCACAATCCTTTGCTTATAGTGGATAGCCAATAAATATCAAGTCCAATTGCTATGCAAGTAAGCCTGGACACGTCACTTCTGGCTGAGGAAGCGACAATGATGCTGAGGACCTGTGGTCCCTAAAGCAGCCACTAGATGGCGGAATAGGCATGAAAGTCGTGGGGGAACTGCCGCTAGGTGATAGTCACAGGTGTCTCAGGGAGGAAAGAGAAGGGGAAAGATTTTTTAAAGGGGAGGCAAGTGAAACAGAGAACTTGGTATTTTCCACTTAACAAAACAAATGGGTCACATTCTTGCTTCGTGCTTCCCACAAATGAGAGAACAATTTTACCTTTAAAACTCGGAGCTTAACCTTCTCAATGACAACTGTGGTTTTGGAGGCCTCTCCTTGGAGATGTGGGGAAAGCAACTGCTCAAAAGTGAATACCGCACTCTCCATTAGCTAGAAACGAAAAGCAACACAGAAACAGACCGCAGTTACAGGCTGGGATCACTACCCTCTCCAAGTCTAAATCAACTTGGAGAGAAGGAGACGATGACCACCAAAGATGGTCACTACCCTGGGGATGACCCAGGGCAACAGGTCCTCATCCCACTACATGGATTGTGAAATGCACAGGCCCATGGCCACAGTGGGATCAGTAAGAGGCTGGGAAGTACACACACACACACACACACATCTATGCATGTATGTACACATGTGCGTATCTTTTCTTCTCATCTCTTCTCCTTCCACCCTTAACTGGGAAACCCAAGACCGTGGGGTTGAGGATATCATTTCCTGTGGTCATCCCCTTCCTCTGTTCTCTGGTGCCTGTGGTCAGGGCTTAATGAAATGAGGTGACTCCTTAGTTCTGCACCTCCACTTTCAGGTGGATGTAAACCATGCCAGCACATCTCTCGCTCCATTTTCCAGCCTCCCACCCTACTTCTCTTCCTTTCTCTGCCAGGCTTGGAAGGCAGGCAGGGTCAGAGCTCAGTGGAGACCGTGGCTGACATGCTCGTGGGTTAGGGAATGGAAGTAGTTCAGATTTCTTATTCTCTGCACTTGTGCCTGTACCTGTTTCACCAGGGCCCAGTACTATCAAAGGGACTTCAGTCAAACCATCGACCAATTTTGTTCCTTGTCTGTCTTTAATCCCTCACAACCCAGAGGTTAGATAATAAAGTGTGCCACTTAATCCTGCCTATAACTTTTAAGAAAAAAATCTCCTTTCTTCCCCAAGCCTGTGATCTGAAAGCATCCGACACAATACCTTTCTCTCAGCACTTTCAACGCTGTAGTGAATCTATCTAAGAATCTGTCTCACTATCAGCTCCCCAAAGTGGAATTTGGCACAGTGTCCAACCCACAGGAAGCTCCCTTCGAACATTTGTGAAGTAGAATTGTGCTCTTAACGGCTTCAATGATCACACCCTTCCTTCATTTAGAAAGCATTAGAATATGGAACGCGTTTGAGCTATTCACTGCTGCCCTGGAGAAAAAGTTCCTTGTGGGAAAAAAAGGAACCTATCAAGTAGACCCAAGAAATCCAAATTTAAAGCTGTGATTGACTGATTGATTGATTTACTTTTAACTAGGTTAGGGAATTTATTCAAGCCACTGGTTCTCCATCCTGGCTGCATATTAAAAGCAGTAGGGATGGGAGTGGAAGAAGTTTTTTTTTAATTACCAAGAAGATAATATCAAAATCACTGGGAGTGTGGCCTAGACATCAGTATTTCTTAAAAGCTCCCAGATGATTCTAATCTGCAGCCAACATTAATAGCACTGATTTGACAAATCAAGTAATTATCAATTAGTGCTACTTTATTTCCCTGAGATATCTCTTCTTTATGATGCTCATCAGCATGGAGGAAAGATAAGCCAGCTGGAACAGCACAAGATATGTCCTCTCTCAACATGGCGACTAAAGGAATGGGCCTCATTTCCCTGAGCTACACTAGTACACCTGTCTCATTTGCCGCACTTGTTTCTCTGCTCCCTCATCCTCATCCACGTGGATGACCTCACCGCCCCTACCTCTTGCATGTAGTTCTGCGTCCTCTGGACCACCAGATCGATGTGGGGGAATCTGAAGCGGCTCTTGAGATCCTGCAGGTGCTCCTGAAGCAGGTGGACTTTACTGTAACAAGGTTCCATCTTCACGGAATCCAATGGAAGATTCATAAGCCGGTCTAGATGCTGCATTTTGGTGAAGGGAAAAATTACACACCTTCAGACTCAGGAACTATATTACATGACTATTACATGATACATAAATTCTAAACAATCACATATGTTATTAGACTGAATCACTTCTCAGATCACTGTATCTGTGACATCTTCCTTGTCTTATTTCCATTCTTGGATGGGTTCCTAGGGCAGCTCTATTGCTAGGATAGAGATTGGTAGAAGAACCAACTGGACCATGGAAGCTCCCAGGGCTGCACTCAGTGGGGCTCAGTCTTCTCAAGCTCTTGATGGACTCCAAGTACCCACTTGCAGAGCTCAAGAGTGCAGGAAGGCTCTTTGGCACATGGAACTGCTGTTGGCTCACGAGCCTCCAAAGCCTTCTCTAATGAGTGACATCCCTCTCAGAAAATCCCAGGGCGTTCAGGATGCCCCCTGGACTCTAAGAGTAAAGCCAGAGTCCCCACAGTTCTCTGAGGCTCTGTCAGTGCCCAAGGGCTTCCCTCTGCTAGTGGATGGGGAGGTGGGTGAGATAGGAAGAGGCCTAGCCTAGAAGAGGTATCCAGTTTTAAAACCTGAGGTCCCCCCTCCTCTAGTTTGTACAAGTGATAACTTGATTGATGAGGCCATACAACTTCCAGCAAGAGGTCAGCAGCTGACCTCATCCACTAAAGACCTCAAGTACTATCAACATAGTCTTACACTATGAGTGTTTTTGCCAACAGAATGCATCTTATTTTCCAAGCTTATTTAAAAGTAATTTAAAAATTGAATATTGGAGATCTAGAATAAACAGGAGGGTGGGTGGAGAAAGAGAAGAGAGAAAGAAAGGTGCTGAAAATGGAGGCCTAGGGAGAACTGGGGAGTAACACAGTAACAGGGTGATTGTGAATAATACAGGATGTGCTGTCTGAGTTTCAGGTCACAGAAAAGAGATAAATCTAGAGTCCTAGATTTCTCTAAATAAGAATTTAACAAGGGGACTTCCCTGGTGGCTCAGTGGTTAAGAATCCGCCTGCCAATGCAGGGGACACGGGTTCGAGCCCTGGTCTGGGAAGATCCCACATGCCACGGAGCAACTAAGCCCGTGCGCCAGGACTACTAAGCCTGCCTGCTAGAGCCCGCGAGCCACAACTACAGAGCTTGCATGCCACAACTACTGAAGCTCGTGCGCCTAGAGCCCATGCTCTGCAACGAACAGTAGCCCCCGCTCACCGCAACTAGAGAAAGCCCGCGTGCAGCAACAAAGACCCAACACAGCCAAAAATAAATATTAATTAATTTTAAAAAGATACAGAAACTTGGTTATTTACTAACAAAAAAAAAAAAGAATTTAACAAGGGCCCACTTTCATTGCGCTTGAGAAAGGAAATTATTACTCCCTTTAAGAAGTGAGTTCTGGAGAACCTCACTGAAGTAGAATTAATGACCAAAAGCATGCTGTCAAACTTGCCCCTTGACATATAATTTGTAATGTGTCTATTTTTTTAAATATCAATTAAACAGACAGGAGAGGAAAAATCACTTGGTTACCACTTTGCTCCTGTAAGATTGGCAGAAGTTAAACAAGTGATTTCCTAATGCTGACAGGAATATAAAGGAGAAAGTCCTCTGTCATGTACAATTGGTAGAATTGTAAAATTTTAATTCTTTTTTTGGGAAGCAAATGGAAACATCAGTTAACATGAGAAATATTCCTACCTTTCAACCTAGCAATCCTGTCCTAGGCATCTATCCCATAGAAATAAAAGCATCAAAGTAAATGAATATATATAACAAGATTATTTATTGCAGCTGTGTTCATGGTGCTAGCGACATTTGGATGATTGAATAAATCATGGTGTATCGGTACATGAAATATTATGCAGTTATTACAAAAAATGATTTAGAGCTAGAACAGTTAACTTAAAAATTGTTTCATGAGGTAGTTTTGAATGAGAAAACTGAAAAGCAGAGCAGTATATATAACATAATCCCATTTTTCTAAGAGCAAACTACCTAAAAAAACATAGCCTACAAAATGTGTGTGTTTTATAGGCTATATGAGCATGGAGAAAAGCACAGAATAGCATATGCTAAGTTGTTAACACCAGTTGCTTGAGTGGAGGGAGGGGATATGGGGGGGAGGAGGGAGAGTAAAGTTAAGTTCAAAAAAAGGCTACAATAACCTCAAAATATTTACAAATGATCTTGTTTATATACAATTTTGTGTATGTATGCATTAAAGAAAAAAGAAAGGGAAAGAAACAGGTGTCCGGTTTTATCCACTGACTTGTAGGGATGTCCATCGTGATATGGCAAGTGTAAAACAAAGCTGCCCAGTTATGTCTGTCAGTGATTCTCAAGTTTTCGGATACATCAAGTCCTCTGGAGGTCTTGTGAAAACCGACTGCTGGGCCCTACCCCAGAGTTTCTGATCAGGTAAATCATCAGTGGGGCCTGAGAATTTGCATTTTTAGCAGCCATATGATGATGCTGGTCCAAGGACCATACTTTGGGAAACATTGGTTTTTATCATGAGTCCATACTTTTGGAAGCAAACAAACCAACAAACAAAATTTATATAAATGAGGATATACGTGTATATATTTGTATGAACAAGGAAAAAGCACGTGAAAACACATACTTAAGCTATTTATATTAGTTTAATTCAGGGAGTTGGAAGTGGAGATGGCTTAGGTGTTGGGGGTGGACTAAAATCAGGTGGGTATGGGTGATGGTGATTAATTTTGCCTTTATATTAGTATTTTTGTATATTGTTTACCTTATACAAGCATGTTATTATTTTTGCAACTTGAAAACCATTAATAAAGGAAAGCAGGTAGATAGATGGATGAATGGATGAATGAATAATGTGTTTGAATGAATCGCAGAAAGGCTAGATGGAAGGGCAGCTGAATGGAAGGACGGAAAGAAGGAAGGAAGGGAGAGAGGGAGGGAGGAAAGAATGAATGAATGCAGATAAAGACCCACAGAAAGGCAGTCCCAGGCAGACCATTCACACTCCACTCCCTGGCTTTGTATCCTACCTCCTTTAGCTGGGCACTGTCTTTGGTGGTCTGAAAGTTCTGGTTAAGTTCATCCACTTCTTTTTCAAAGAGTGAGCGTACTTCACTGAATCCTGAGCTCACCGGTCCCATGAGTTCCTCCAGAATGGATGCCAGGAATGGTTGCACACTCTCTGCACAACTTCTCTCTGCTGGCTGAGCCACCATCGCTGAGGTAGGAAATAGCCAGAAAACTGTGAGTGATGGCAAAATTGGATTCAGAGGCACTGGAGCGGGGCCAGGCTGGACAGTGCCCCACAGAGCCATTTAACAGCCAAGGCAAGTTCAAATGGGCAAGACAGACCAACACAGTGAATCCTGTGCCAGCACTCACCAGAATGGAAAACCATCAAAGAGAATCTCTCTTTGAGAATTGGAACAAGGAGAATCTCTCCCCTCCCCAAGATTACCTCTCCCCTGGGATGAAATGCATTTTTCTGCTTGGTCCCTATGAATATATAATGCCTATTACAAAAAAAAGAAAATGCCAATGACCCATCTATTTCCTATCAATCATCATCATTATAAATTCATAGTTTGTCTTCTAAAAACACAATTTATTAAGTTTAATTCATTTTTCTAAGAGTTAATCAGTTGATATAATTCAATTCCCCTCCCCGCTTCTCAAGGGCCTTTTTAAAAACTCAAGTACCATCTTTTTGTGGGGCAAATGGAAACAAATTCCAATTGGTTTGCCACCCCGCCTCCCATCCCCACCCCCAATTTTAAAACACACGCTATTTTTTCTGATAATCAAGGATGACATGCTTAGTGACAGAAACATAAAGAGTACAGAAAATCATAAAGAGGGATTAAAAAAAAAAAGTAACCATACTCTTACTTCCCAGAGGAAATATTGCCGTTTGATTGATTGATTGATTGATTGATTTTTAACATCTTTATTGGAGTATAATTGCTTTACAATGGTGTGTTAGTTTCTGCTTTATAACAAAGTGAATCAGTTATACATATACATATGTTCCCATATCTCTTCCCTCTTGCATCTCCCTCCCTCCCACCCTCCCTATCCCACCCCTCTAGGTGGTCACAAATCACCGAGCTGATCTCCCTGTGCTATGCGGCTGCTTCCCACTAGCTATGTATTTTACGTTTGGTAGTGTATATATGTCCATGCCACTCTCTCACTTTGTCACAGCTTAACCTTCCCCCTCCCCATATCCTCAAGTCCATTCTCTAGTAGGTCTGTGTCTTTATTCCCGTCTTGCCTCTAGGTTCTTCATGACCTTTTTTTTTTTTTTCTTAGATTCTATATATATATGTGTTAGCATACGGTATTTCTTTTTCTCTTTCTGACTTACTTCACTCTGTATGACAGACTCTAGGTCCATCCACCTCACTACAAATAACTCAGTTTCGTTTCTTTTTATGGCTGAGTAATATTCCATTGTATATATGTGCCACATCTTCTTTATCCATTCATCTGTCGATGGGCACTTATGTTGCTTCCATGTCCTGGCTATTGTAAATAGAGCTGCAATGAACATTTTGAATTCTCTTTTTGAATTCTGGTTTTCTCAGGGTATATGCCCAGTAGTGGGATTGCTGGGTCATATGGTAGTTCTATTTTTAGTTTTTTAAGGAACCTCCATACTGTTCTCCATAGTGGCTGTATCAATTTACATTCCCACCAACAGTGCAAGAGTGTTCCCTTTTCTCCATACCCTCTCCAGCATTTATTGTTTCTAGATTTTTTGATGATGGCCATTCTGACTGGTGTGAGGTTATACCTCATTGTAGTTTTGATTTGCATTTCTCTAATGATTAATGATGTTGAGCATTCTTTCATGTGTTTGTTGGCAATCTGTATATCTTCTTTGGAGAAATGTCTATTTAGGTCTTCTGCCTATTTTTGGATTGGGTTGTTTGTTTTTTTGATATTGAGCTGCATGAGCTGCTTGTAAATTTTGGAGATTAATCCTTTGTCAGTTGCTTCATTTGCAAATATTTTCTCCCATTCTGAGGGTTGTCTTTTGGTCTTGTTTATGGTTTCCTTTGCTGTGCAAAAGCTTTTAAGTTTCATTAGGTCCCATTTGTTTATTTTTGTTTTTATTTCCATTTCTCTAGGAGGTGGGTCAAAAAGAGGAGCGTAGTAAAGATCCCGATTCAGTAAGTCTGGATACAACATGGAAATCTACATTTCTTTTTAAGTGCTAAGGTGATTCTCATGATTAACCAGGTTTGGAAGCAGCAATGCAGTAAAGGAAGTCTGAGTTGGAAGAGGCTTGAGCTCACTCTGTGGATGGAAGTCTAGCTTTGTGGAACTCTTGAAGTCACCTAACCTTGTACGGGATCAAAGAAGTACAAACTCATCTCAGTGTCCAGGCCCTCATTTTACAGATGGGAAAAAGGGGGCCTGGAGATGTTAGCTGATTCAACCAAGGTCACACCCTAATTTTTAGATCCAGAATTATAATTCAAACATATTTCTTTATTTTTATTGGCAAATAACTTGCTTATGGTGAGACAA
Source organism: Balaenoptera acutorostrata (assembly GCF_949987535.1). Classification (NCBI taxonomy): domain Eukaryota; kingdom Metazoa; phylum Chordata; class Mammalia; order Artiodactyla; family Balaenopteridae; genus Balaenoptera; species Balaenoptera acutorostrata. The sequence continues at coordinate 146,695,190 of NC_080064.1, forward strand.
ATGGCCACATTCTTATTTCAATTTGCAGAAACATTTCACAGAGTTACAGAGGATCAGACTGCCTCTTACTCTGAGAATCGGAGATGACCAATACTATTGATACTATGAGTAACTCATAAATATTTGATATATAAAATATTAACCAGGTCATACAATTACTAGGGAAAAACCCCTTTCTATTGTATGATTCAAATATGAAACAATCTATGACTCCTAAAAATAACTTACTTGATACCAAAATGCAAAATCGTTTGCCAGGAAGATAAATGAATTATTTATAAATTAACTCTAAGAGAAGAACTATTTGAAAAGTGTCTAACTGAAATTTCAGAATAATCATGAACACGGCTAATATACAGAAAAGATTTAGCAGCTGGCTGATGTCCCCTGCTGCATGGGGACAGAGAGAGGCACAGGGAGGGGTCATGGAAGGCCATGCTCCTCTCTGCCTGGTCCCCCCTTGCCTATATGTACCACCATGTGCTCCAGCCCCCTCTCTATGCCTTTATTCAGTGTTCCTTTCACCTGTGCCTTCCTTCCTCCACCTCTGCTTGTAAACATCCTACTCACCTCTTCAAGGCCAAGTTTAAATTTCACCTACTCAGGACAGCCTAATGCCCGGAACCACCACACAGCTCCCTGAACTATGGTCTGCTGGTGTTTCCTTAATGATCGAATAAATTTTACAACCCACACAGGTATGCTCTGCTAGTTTTCAAGGATGCAGAGATGCTGCTGTAATGATTCATGTGTTGTGACACATTAATTCAAGAGCCATACATTAATTCAGTTGAGCAGAGTGATTAAGAGAGAAAATGCTGGAGCTGGGGGCTGGGTTTGGCCTGACTGTCACACTCTACCTTTGGAATCTCAGGCAAATTACTTAATCTCTACCTCAGTCTTCTCATCTGTAAAATGGGGATCATAAGAGTAATTACTCTGAGGGTTATGGTGAGGATTAAATGAGTTCACTGTGTTCAAAGTGCTCAGAACCCTATGTGACCCTCTGGAAGTACTCAGTAACCGTTAGCTCTTACTATACCTGTTAGCATTACCATTCTTTCCCATCAACTGACACTAAAACAGTACTCTCATTGTGAGGAGCCCACATGGTTTTTTGAAGTCGAAATGGTTCCTGCTTAGGAACCACTGTGCTCTCTGTTCTTGCCTCTTTTATGGCATTTATAATATTTTTCCTTCTGTTTCAGTATCTGTGACATGCTTTTTATCCTCTTCTACTTGTAAAATCATGTCTTCTTCTTTGACTCTTCATAGACCTTGAATTCAGCAGTAGCAGAATAAATGCTTATTAAATAAGTCAGTGTTTGTGCGGCAGAACTTAAGCCAGTTGCTTCACTCTCAAGAGTCATATGGGAAGAAATGGAGAGATTGCTACTTTAATACTCCCAAAGTTTTTTTTTTTAAATCCAAAGTCCTTTATCAATGCAGCCTGATGTGCACTTTCTTGTTTTAAAGGGAGAGAACCAGAGGCCTGGTTACCATGTGTTTCTGATATTCCGTTTTAAAAAGACCTGATCACGATTTCCTTTCAAGGCTTCCTTTAGGAAACAAAAACTAGTCGAGGGCAGAATATTTCTCCATTTTATGTGAAATATACTGGAGCCACAGAGATTTAGGCAAGAGAGAAAGAGAGACCGGTTTAATTCAGGCCATGAGAATGGCCACTGTTAGGCTCAGCTCAGCTCCAGACAACAAGAATGTATCCGGGCACAGGAGTTGGGTGTTGACAGTTTTAAGCTGTATAAAGCATTTCAATATATAGTCAACTCTAGATCTGTTGAGCTAATAAAGGAATAAGAGACCTGGATAATAGGAAACAGAAAACACTCTGAAGTTAATTTATATCTGGCTTTAGAAGGCATCACCTGAACAGATAAACAACAGACTCAGACACACACTCCTTTGCTCTAGTTATGCCTCCTCCAACCTCCTCTCACGAGGACCTGTTAGAAGAGCCTGGAGCGAGCTGGGCTGCAGTATGAACAGGGCTTGAAGTGCAGAGGATAATCCACCAAGCAGAAAATCCCATTAGGTTCTCAGTCTCTTGAGCACAGGAACTGGGTCTTCCCTGTTCACTGCTAAAGCTCCATCGCCTTGCTCAGAAAGCACTTAGTGACTATTTTTTGAATGAATGAGTGAGTGAATAATTTGAAAACTGACTATATAAGAAGATTGCTGCTGATAAACAATCACAGATGAGCCGGCATGCTTTCCCTCTGAAATGATGTTCAGTGTGGTGTGCTTTCTGGGATGTAGGAATGCAGAACCATAGAATTTTATCCTGTAGGATTCCTCAGAGGTCATCTAAGTTCTCTTGTGTGGAAACACGCAAATTTCTTTCTTTCAAGGGCCAGATACTGAACATTTTCAGCTTTGCCGCCCCTAAGGTCTCAGTTCCAACAACTCAACAGTGCCTTTGTAGCATGAAAGCAGCCTCAGCCAGTACATAAAAGAGTGGGCACAGCTGTCTTCCAATAAAATGTTATTTACAAAAATAGGTGGCAGGCCAGCTTTGGCCCAAGGGCCACAGTTTGCTGACCCCAATCTCATGGGCCCTTGTGATTTCAGAGGAAGACACTGAGGCACATAGAAGTCGAGTGACCTCCCTGAGCACACGTGACCAGCTAACATTAGAGCTGGGACTACACACGGTTCCCTACTTAGGATAGTTTGACTTACAATTTTTCAAGTTTACAGTGGTGTGAAAGCAATTGGCATTCAGCAGAAACTGTACCTCAAATTTTGAATTTTGATCTTTTCTGGGGCTAGTGATAAGCAGTAAGATTCTCTCTCGTGATGCTGGGCAGGGTCAGCAGCCGCAGTTCCCCGTCAGCCACCGCATCACGAGGGTAAACAACCGATACACTGACAACCATTCTGTACCCAGACAACCTTCTGTTTTTCATCTTTGGTACGGTATTCAATAAATTAAATGAGATATTCAACACTTTTTTATAAAAGAGACTTTGTGTTAGATGATTTTTCCCAACTGTAGGCTAATATAAGTGTTCTGAGCGTGTTTAAGGTAACTAGGCTAAGCTATGGTATCTGGTAGGTTAGATGTATTAAATGCATTTTCAACTTATTTTATTGGCACTTAACCCCATCGTAAGTGGAGGAAGATCTGTAGGATCCAGATTTATCGACTCCAAGCCAAAAGTCTTTTTCTTGTTAAAGGAAAATCCATTATTCACTGATTCAAATATTCACTGTGAGTCTGCATATACCAGGCATGGTACTAGGCTCTGGGAATACCTGAGTGAACCAGAGCAGCATGGCCCTGCTCTTAGAGAGCTTACAGCAGGGAGAGGGCAGGAGCAGAGCCATTACAATTTGGTATAAGAAGTGCTACCACGGGAGAGGCGCAGGATCAGGATACACAGGCACCACTACAAGGCAAGCAGCAACGTTTCCTCCACCCTGTGTCGTTGAAGTTTCCATGCGGAGGCCCTTGAGAGCACCACCAGCACGCTCCTATTTCAAGTGTTATCATCTCCTTCCAAGTCCCTCGTTTAATTCTCTGAAACTAGGAATTCTCACTATGTGATGGAGCATCAGATACACAGCTTATTTAGTTTGTAGGAGTATGGATTATCTCCACTGACCTTTGATCTTTCCAATTAAAAAGTTCTTTGAGTTCACAATCTGATCCATATCTGAACGGATGGTGCCTTCCAGGCCTTTCGTCAGAGCCCTGCATTCCTCCTTCAATGCACTTAATCCTTCTGAAACTTGATGCCGAACCAGGTTGTAGGCCTCTTCGAGGAGCTGCAACAGACAACAACACATAAATCGGGGCTCTGTTGTGTGTCAGCACCTGAGGGAGTCAAGTAGAGGCGGGCGGGTTAATTGCAGACAATCGCAACATAAACAAAACGGCACACACATTCTAATTTGGCTTTCAAAGTTTGAGTCTGTTTGGATTAGTCCTCATGTAAGTGAGACTGAGCAGACTGGGCAGTTCTCCACCCAGGGAAGGAATTACGTATTAAAAAAAAAAAAAAAAATACCCTAACAAGAGAAGGGAAAGGAATGTTCATTTTGAGTAGCACAGCTGCAGAGCAAAATCATTGCTTACACCGAACCAGGCCCTCTTTCTGTCGTTCTTCTTCCCCTTCATTTTAGGCAGGATGTCTGTCTGAAGGGTTGGCATGAGCTCCTCCATCACCAGGTTACTCAGGATCTGTCAAGAGGAAGAGAGCCTCAGAGCTGGTTTAGTTGGTGACGCCAAAATCTCAGCATCAGGCTAACTGAAGGTGTCATAACTGGCCACCCCCGTCCTGGCTACATAAGATTGTCCTGTGCTACATGAAATCCGTTAGGTTAATAGTTTAACTCTGGGTCTGAGGCCACAGAAATCTCTAGGAAGACAATCCTAGATGGTAAACGTTCTTAAATATCTGCAAGGAACAGTCACGCCTGTTGACATTTTCCCATCGGAAAGGACAAATTCCTCAATTCAAACTTCTACTAGTCAAACTAGAAGAATCTAGCCCATTTAGGATAAGAGGGGGAACTTCAATTATAGATAAGGGTATCCTTAGCAAAACTGTGAAGGGGGTCAGCCTTGGTTTTGGTGGCTTGAGTTCTTGTCTGTATCCCCTGAGATCATTGTTTCCCCTGGAGCTTTCTTGGGATCTGCTCTTTGTCCCTACTGCACTCTAAATCCCACCTCCATCTTCTTTAAAGTTTAGAAAAAGAAGGGAATAACAAATACTTTGGAACAACTGGACATTGGTGGGATGAGTAGAATAGGGGCGGGGGTTGCCTACACTTTTCAGGGTGTTTTTTAAAAAATATTGGTCCCAAGTCTTTCCTAAAATTTTGCTTGGCTCAATGAAAATGTTTCTTTTGAATGTGAGCAGTGATCTACATGTCCACACATAATGCTCCAGGTAACACTGGTCCTTGCTCTTCATATTCATTCCCCCACAGGAATTGGAGCAGTTTTGTTGTTTAGATTTAGATCTACCATGAGTTTTGGGGCTCACAGCTCAGCTTTCAATATCAGGCTGCAACCCAAGATTTATAACAGAACAAGAGTAATTTGGGGAATGGAGGCAGGCAGAAAAGTAGAGACTCGTCTGACATCTGTTTAAAATAATATTTGTCCAAAATAATTGACCTTCTCATAAAAACGCAAATTAAGCTTTGGGCAAAACTTTCTTTGAGGTCACTGGTCAGCCTCATGCTAGTGGAAATACTCATGAGCTCACTAGATTTGCCTTTCACCAGGGTTCTGTTTACAGCGGGATGTAAGAGTCCAGCTGAACTGAACAGGGTGGAGGCGGGCGAGTCACCCAGTCTCCCTGTGGGCTCCTTGGAGAGAAGGCTGCAGGTCGGTGCAGCCAGTGGGGTTCCATCATCTGCGATGTGGAACTTCGGGTGTGACAAAGATTATAATAGGGGTAGGATTTCCACTAGTCCTAGTAATTCATTGTTGGGGGTGTTTTTACTTTTCTTAACCACTTTTGGGGGGCAGTCAAGAGGTGAACCAGCATTTCTGAGGAGTTTAAGAGGAACTTGACATGTGCAAACTCCATAGAAATCAGCAAGTCCAAAAATTAGGTTCAAGTACATAATCAATAATTCATGAACCTCATCTTGCCCAGTGGAGTAAATTCTTGTTTGGAACACATTTGCCCAAGAGTGATGGAAGTGCTGGCATGGGGAGAGTGGGCTGAGAGAGTAAGGACGCTGAAGCCAGAACTTCAAATCAATGGGAAATATTGTCTTAGTTTAAAAGTATTAAATTCAAGAATCATAATAATTGTCCAAATTCATCCTTTTGCAGAGATTGGCTTGAATCTGAGCATGAGTGTGAAAGGGATTTGAAAGATGAAAATGTTATACCGTCCAAAGAGAAAGAACATTCCATTTGGGTGGGCTTACAGTTTTCTTTTAGTCTTTCCCATACAATGTTCCAAGAAATTTGGTTCTATTTTATAACTTAAGGGATTGGAAAGGAAATATGTCTGGAAAAAAAAGGAGGGGGATGGGAGTGGGTTGAAGCGGGGGTAGGGGGTTGGTGATGAGGGAATAGCTCTGGGGCAGGCAGAGGCCAACTCTGTCTCATCCCAGCAGCTCTTCTTCCTGTAAACGTCAGCCCCACCACATCCTGACCTTGTGAGGATCCTCACCTGCCCAGGATCTGCTCTGAGATTCCCTACCTTGGTCAGCCCTCCGTGAGCAGGGTCCAAAGCCCTGGGGCTATCGGAAAGAAAGTAGCTAATCTAATAAAACCAATCATACTAATGAAGAAGTTTCCCCAACCTTCCCTCTTCAGAATAGAATCCACTGAGTTTTACCATAAGGAATCTAAAGATATCTCTCGTGCTTTAAAAAAGGGGGTGTGTGTAAATTTAATTGCTGGGATTTAACTGGGAGATTTTAAAATTCCACCACACATGTAAGAAACCAAACCTGGCATTAGGTTGATCGAAACCAAGAAACGCAGGCCCGCTCCCTGAAGGCCACACCACGTGTTACCTTCCAGATGCTGCAGCTGTGAGGAAGGTGTGAGGCCCAGAGAGACTGCCCTCCTTCCTGAGGGTGGCCCCATGGTCTGATCAGGTCGTTGGCCCTGTCCCCTTTGTGTTACTCAGCAACCATGGGTGAAAGAATCCATTTAAACGGGTCACATTCAAGGTCATTAGACAAAAGACAACCTATGGACAAGGCCTAAAAAAATGTAGATAGTCTTCTGGTCTTGAAACCACCCTGATCTGTGGGAATTTTGAGTTGTTCTCTTGGCCCATCTGGTTAATTTAAAGGCAAATAATAAGTATACCACATAGCTTGTACTTACATTTTACAAAATGCTTTCCCTCATGACTTCATTTGATACATTTTTTATTAAGTAGAAAATATATTGATGCTTTTACTGGTGTACAAATATTTTCACCTTAATAGTCTGTCAGGCAAGTTATTCTAAGATATTTGCTTTGCCTGGACACTTGCCTAAAATAACCATCACCACGAGGGCATGCCATACTTGCTGTGTGAGTCATTACTATGAAGATAATAATGTAACAATGCTGAAAATCTTCTAAATACAGTCCCCTAGGGTAGAAGGGGTTAGGACAATGTTATGATTAAGTTCTTAGCAGACATGAAAAAAAATGCAAATAAATTCAGTGCTTTAAACAAAAGATGTCATGTTCTCAAACTCAGCTATGCTACGCTATGCCCTTTTCTTTTTTTTTTTTTTTTAAATTTTATAGCTACTTTATTTATTTATTTATTTATTTTTGGCTGTGTTGGGTCTTCGGTTCGTGCGAGGGCTTTCTCTAGTTGCGGCAAGTGGGGGCCACTCTTCATCGCGGTGTGGGGACCGCTCTTCATCGCGGTGCGCGGGCCTTTCACTATTGCGGCCCCTCCCGTTGCGGGGCACAGGCTCCAGACGCGCAGGCTCAGTAGTTGTGGCTCACGGGCCCAGCTGCTCCGTGGCATGTGGGATCTTCCCAGACCAGGGCTCGAACCCGTGTCCCCTGCATTAGCAGGCAGATTCTCAACCACTGCGCCACCAGGGAAGCCCTATGCCCTTTTCTTTAACTACTTGGTAGCTTCTTTGGGGCGCTGACCTCTTTTTTCTGTGGGTCGTAGGACAGACACTGCTTCAGCTCCACGTGCAAGCGGTTACAGTGAAGCTTACCCTCACCAGGCCCCACACAGGAAAGTCTTGAAAGTTATTTCCTTTTACCAGCTTCTTAAAGGATCACCTGACATGGCTCAAAATGCATGTCTGTCACAGACTGGCTTTGTGACTTGGGCCAACTTCTCCGAATGTTCTTTCTCTCGCCTGAAGGGTCCTGGACAAATTATCCTGAAATGTCCTTCCAGTGCTCACATCTTATGAGCCCGTGATTTTCACCAAAGAAACTTAGATTCCTGGGGGAGCAAAACTCCATATTGGGTCACTTGATAACTCCAGATTTTACTGATTTCTTCTCTGGTTTTTGTTTTGTTTTGTTTTCCCCTTTAAGGTATTTTTTTATACAGCAAAATTAGCACCTTCCTGTGACTGCTTTGTGCTAATGCTTTATGATGTCCATATATGAACAGACCCACATATGTGCCCACACACAATTCTAAGGCTGCCTTGTTCTCTGGATGTTTCTAGGTATGTCCTGCTTCACTACCATGGCAAGGGATGAGTCATTTCATTCTTTGACACCTTACAGCAATTCACACCTATCAGCCCAAAGTAAAGAGCAGAAAGTCAACAAAAGAAAACAAACTCAATACTTAACTCCCAGAAAGGACTTAGTACCTGCTTTCAATGCAGTCGTGAAGGAATGTGAGCTGATGTGAGATTTCAAATGAAAGAAAAAATTAAGTACCCTAGCTAAACTCAAGGAGCTAAATAACTGTTTAACTTGGTATAGTCCCATGGTTGATGTTGATCTTTCACTGGACCAGAAGTCGGAAGCCATCATTTCCTTTGCCATTTATCCACTTAGCATGTGACCAAAACAATCAGCTTCACAAGGCAAGGACCATGCTGCCTTGTCCATCTCTGGTTCACTAGCACCCAGCATAGTGCCTGGAATATAGCAGCTCAATAAATAATTGTTGAATGAATAAAACTGGGCAAGTCACTTAATCGCTATATTCCTCCCTCAGTTTTCTCATTTACAAAATGGAAATAATAACTGCTTTACACATCTCATGAGACTGATACAACAAACAGAGTTAGGATCTGAACATAAAAAGTATCATACAATGGCATTTTAATACTGGTATATCTATTAAATATGCATGTTTATATAACAGGCCAATCAATGGCAAATGGTTCAGCCTCCCCTATGCTTTCATTTTTCTTTTTGGCATAAGTATGGCTAGTCCTTAATCCTCTCAGATGTATAAGTGGATGTGCTTCCTCCAAATATCAGAAACCAAGAATTGATTAAAATTCTTGAGTAAGTCTCAGGATGGGAAATAAATGAGTTTAGAATCCACCAAAAAAAAAAAAAAAAAAGAAAGAAAATAAACAAATGGGACCTAATGAAACTTAAAAGCTTTTGCACAGCAAAGGAAACCATAAACAAGACCAAAAGACAACCCTCAGAATGGGAGAAAATATTTGCAAACAAAGCAACTGACAAAGGATTAATCTCCAAAATTTACAAGCAGCTCATGCAGCTCAGTATCAAAAAAACAAACAACCCAATCCAAAAATGGGCAGAAGACCTAAATAGACATTTCTCCAAAGAAGATACACAGATTGCCAACACACACGTGAAAGGATGCTCAACATCACTAATCATTAGAGAAATGCAAATCAAAACAATGAGGTATCACCTCACACTGATCAGAATGGCCATGATCAAAAAATCTACAAATAAATGCTGGAGAGCATGTGGAGAAAAGGGAACCCTCTTGCACTGCTGGTGGGAAATGTAAACTGATACAGCCACTATGGAGAACAGTATGGAGGTTCCTTAAAAAGCTAAAAATAGAACTACCATACCACTCAGCAACCCCACTACTGGGCATATACCTGAGAAAACCATAATTCAAAAAGAGTCATGTACCACAATGTTCATTGCAGCTCTATTTACAATAGCCAGGACATGGAAGCAACCAAAGTGTCCATCAACAGATGAATGGATAAAGAAGATGTGGCACGTATATACAATGGAATATTACTCAGCCATAAAAAGAAATTGAATTGAGTTATTTGCAGTGAGGTGGATGGACCTAGAGTCTGTCATACAGAGTGAAGTAAGTCAGAAAGAGAAAAACAAGTACAGTATGCTAACACATATATATGGAATCTAAAAAGAAACAAAAAAAGGTTCTGAAGAACCTAGGGGCAGGACGGGAATAAAGATGCAGACCTGCTAGAGAATGGACTTGAGGACACAGGGAGGGGGAAGGGTAAGCTGGGACGAAGTGAGAGACTGGCATGGACATATATACACTACCAAATGTAAAATAGATAGCTAGTGGGAAGCAGCCGCATAGCACAGGGAGACCAGCTCGGTGCTTTGTGACCACCTAGAGGGGTGGGATAGGGATGATGGGAGGGAGACGCAAGAGGGAGGAGATATGGGGATATATGTATATGTATGGCTGATTCACTTTGTTATAAAGCAGAAACTAACAGACCATTGTAGAGCAATTATACTCCAATAAAGATGTTAAAAAAAAAAAGAAAAAGAAGGGGGAAAAGGAGGAGGAGAAGATTCTGAGTCATATGGTAAAACAGTAAAGAACAGCCCACTACCATGAGAAAATGTTTCTGGCTTTAGATGTTTAATGACCATACAAAGGCAAGACACCATCTGGCATCTTCCAAATATTGTTCCCTAATAACAAATTTCACACTTGTTATTCTGGGATATGAGGGGAAATTAAAGAATAGCATTCTTGAACCCTGTATGCCTTTAATTAAATAATGCCCATACCCAGCCTCCTCTTCCTGGCTGAATCAGCTGTGTGATTGGTGTCCTTATGGAGGATGAGATCACATCATGAAATACAGTCCCCTTGGAGATTTGTAACAAAGTGCCTGGTACCAAACCAACCAAGACACGTAGCCTATGACTGACATTTAATCAGGGTCTTGGGAAATTATACTGGACCACAGGGAATAGAGTACCAGAAAAGGTAAATGAAACATATAGAAAACTATCTAATGCTTTCAAAATTTGTTTCCTTTAATTACTTCATTTATAAATCATTCCATAGATAAAGACAGCTATTTGCCAAATACTTTTCCAACAACATCTCATTTAATTCTCACAACCCTGCAACACAAACATTGTCATTCCTATTTTTTTCAGAGGAGTAACCTGAGATTAAAAGAGGTTAAATAAGTTTGGCAGGTTTTAACCCAAGTCTTCTGACCTAAAGCCCCACCACACACTTTGCACTATGCCACACTGCTCACATTTGCTTCTAGTCTGGAAGCACGAGGTCATTTGAGAGAATATGCATTTGCCAGAAAGAAACTGGAAGTAGCTCTTCCATTGCAGTTGCAGTATTTTGGGCTGCCCTATTTAGTGCCTGGTCTGGAGGTCTTTAGAGAAGGTGTCCAATAGTTTGCTGATCAAACGCTTCTAGACAATGAGAGAAATGGCCTTTGGAACCACGTCCTCCATGCTTGCAACTTTTTAAATTTGCTTGTTTATTATGACCCTGACCTCCTACCACTCAGATGGAGAATAGGATCCAAAATTCTGAGCCCCATGTTACCTGGACTTCATCCCCAGTGATCATTTCCCACGAGCCATAGTGTCCCTTCTCCTGTCGGAAGAATTGCACAGCTTCTAAAAAGGCTTGGACTTCAAATGTCGTCTGCTTCATGTAATCTAAAAGAAAGAGGCAAGGGCATTTAGCAAACAAAAACACTTTATTTTATATTTTTCCATCGTTCAGAGACCTAGCATTACCTGAATATTACAAGGGATAGAATTATGAGACACAAAAAAGTTAAGCAAGTACTGAATTCCAAATTCATTTGCAGGTGTGTATCACATGACTTGCTCACTATACCAGCTGATTAATTCTATCAGTTACTAGACATGCTGGTTATGACCAGAAGCAAATCTATCCCCCTTTATCTCTCTTGTAAGTATTTCCCTCAGACACCCAGGCACTTAGTGGCTTTATGCCACCAACTGTAACACCTCAGTAAGGCAGACTATTCCTCAAAGTGCCTCATGTACCCAAGGTATCCCCTCCCAGTTACCCAAATAAAACTCCAATTTCTCTGTGACCTGATATCAACTTTCTGTCAAAAGGACATCAATATAATAGGCTGATTTATACAAATGAAGGATAATAATTGCTAACACATACAGCAAGATACTGTTCTTCTAAGCATGTTACATATTTCATTGAAAGCTCACAAAAACCTCTGAGGTGAGTATTATTATCATCTCCAGCTTGTAGATGAGGAGACAATAGCACAGAAAGCACAGAAAGGTGAATTAATTGCCAAAGATCATATACCAATAAGGGTATGAACCCAGATAGCTTGACACAAGAGCCTGCTTCTAAGCACTACACTATACTACCTCACATACTAGTTTTTTGATTTGCCTTTCCAAACATATTGGATTTTTAAAGGTGTTATATCTGAGAGGTAATATCCTACCACAAAGGAATGGATACCTAATGATATAGGATTTTTAAGTGTGCTAAATGGCCTTCCTAGAATTCCACAAATCATACCGTGCATGCATATATCTTCATTTCTGCAATGGACTGAATGCTTGTGTCTCCTAAAATTCATATGTTGAAACCCTAATCCCCAATGTGATGATATTTGGAGATGGAGGCTTTGGGAGGTAATTAGGTCATGAAGGTAGAGCCCTCATGTTGGACTTAGATCCCTTATAAGAAAAGCCTCGCTCTCTTGCTCTCTCTCTCTTCTCTCTCTCTGTCTCTGTCCAGACACTGGATCTGCCACTGCCTTGATCTTGGACTTCCAAGACTACGGTATTTTTGTCAGAGCAGCCCAAACTGACCAAGAGAATTTTCATCACATAAAACTAGCTCATGGAGGACACAGTAATAACCAAATTATAGAAATATTAGCAGGGAAATGAATTTTAGAAATAATCTAATCTAACAATAAAGAAATCAAATCTTAGAAAATGGAAATAAAGTAGGCAAAGTGAAGTGACTGAAAGGGTCAAGTCTCCTGCCTCCTGCTTCTCCCCCAATAGGACACAAAGTTCTCTTGCTAATAGCATATGATCTGTATTAATAGGGCAATATTAGATAGGTCAGTTGAAGGCAGCTGATTCACTGGGGGGGACCTTCAGAGCTTTAAGCCAGTGGGATTGCTCAGTCAAGGACTCAATGGTTGATTTGGGGACTGAGCAGAACTAAAAGAGGATTAATCTGCTCTAAAAGGGGACAATCAATTAATGGATTGTAGATGTATCTTTTGAGATTGGCTTACTAGGTCATAAGCCTCAGGAACTTGGAAAAGAGAAAATACAACTCAAGGAATAGCCTCTATAAGAGTACAAGCAAAATTCTTCACATTGAGGATACCATGAAGCCCAGAAGCTCCACCTTCAAAAATGTGGAACAGTAACTGACATTTCTAATATCAACATAAAGATTTAGTTAAAATCTAAATCAGAAAAAGGGCATGTCCCAAGAATCAGGTTTTCAAATTGAAGTGTTTTCTTCCTTGTCATTTATTTATTTATTTATTTGGTTAGGCAATTGATTTAGTGTTTAATCTTAGAGGTTTGGAAAACACAAGTTAAGGTCTTGGTATAAAATTGACAACAAGGGGGCTGTGATATGGGGCTCAATACACTGGGAGGAACTATACCAATTGAGATGGAAACTATAATTACTACATTGAGATTCAAAACTGACTCATGTGCTCTTATTTTTAACAGCTGTTTTCATTTCCAGCCTAAGGAAACAAAGAGATGGAAGAAAATGTGGTACTTAGATGGAGTGAGTATTGCCAGACCCATGAGCCTGGGAATGAGGTTTAAGTTCTTCAGGTCCTTACAAGAAGCATCAGTTTACTTCTTTCTTCCCTAGCTGACCTCAGTAACCGGAGGAGGTATCTGAAATCATGGCCATACCATCCATATCTATATACATATATATGTAAAGAAAACCATGACACTCCCCCTGATGGTTGCTTTTTCAAAGACCTTAGGAGAAAATAACTGAAGAAATGAGATTTGGAGGCAATGATATGGGAGCCAGAGAGAAGTCAAGGAAGAAGTGGAAGAGCTAGAATGCAGCAGTGGTGCAGGATGAGGCACCTTAATATAGGCGGAGAAGAAAAGTATTAGCAATCAAATGGACCATAAAGGAAATTATAGTCATTGAACAGCAGTAATGAAGCTTAAAAGAATAAGGGCATGAATCTCCATTCTGTACTCTACCATTAAGCCAGACTTACACTGGATTTTAACTACTCTTCTTCCATATGGTAAAAAGGACCTAATCACTGATTTCATCATTAGATTTTTAGATTATAAATGGATTAAAGTAATTTATATAAAACTTTTAGAACACTATCTGTCACATAATAAGTTGCTTTATGGATATTGGTTCTCATGATTATAAACAAATTCCAATAGAAACTGCCAGATCATTAAGGAAATAAAGACAAAGGTTTGCTTTGTAAAGGACAGAACTACATTGTAATGCTCATATGATCTTCACTTCTTCTAAGTTGTTTGCAAAGGCATTGCTGAACTCAGCCAGAATGTACAGGTGTTTGAAAGAAACCAGACTTTCAGTTATTTAATCTACTTCCTGCCACAGATCCCATGGGAATAAATTCTGGGATCATAATCACCCATGCTCCTGCCAACAAGAACTTGAGAGTTAGTTCCATGGCCCCCAGAATCAACAATGGTTTTTGGTCTTTCGGCCCTCTCCTGCAAGCTGACTTAGAAAAATGGCAGGCATCAGCTCAAACTCTACTTTTCCAACATGCTGTAGTTATGAGGATGATCAAGGAGACAGACGTGCTGGGGAGAACTTAGGCATCATTAAATCCAGCTCCTTCAATTTATGGATGAGGAAACTGGAAGAAGAAATGGTTAATTTCTTAGCTGAAGGTCACACAGCTGGTCAGAATCAGAGCCAAGAGTTGAAAAAGTGGCTCTGGCATGTCATAAGCAGCCTTGGCATTCATTCTTACTTAAATCATAGACTATGAGAGTTAGAACTGATCTCAAAGGTCACCCACCCCAAGCTCTTTTCAATGCTGGGAGCCTTCAGAATCCCTGAGACACTCGTCCAGCCTTAGCTTGAATATTTCCAGTGACAGGAGGCCCACAATTTAATGAAATAGTCTTTTTTGTCACTGAACTGTTGTAATTATTTGAAAATTTTTCCTTCTGTTGGGCCAAAATCTGTTTCCATGAACTCTCATTAACCCTGCTTCTGCCTTTCAGAGCAAAATAGACAAGTTTACTCTTCTTCCATATGGTAACTAAAAGATAGCTGAGTACCCTTATTTTCCTGCAATCATTCTTTAAACAATATAGTTTGGGGATTTTTAAAAACTTGGCCCTCCTTTTTCCTTCCTTCCCTTAGTGACCAATTTGAATCTGTCAATATCCTTCTTAAATTTGGACCTAGACTGAATACAACACAAAGAGTATTGTCTAACTAGTGCAAATTATGTAAAGTAGAAAGATTACTTTCCTTTTTCTGGTCCCTAACCTCTTTTTAAATCAACCATAGCATACTGTTGGCTCATACATTTCTTGTAGTCCAATAAATCCCTACAACTTTTTCATAAAAAACCCTTGTCAATCTAAGCCTTTTCTAACCTATACTTCTGCTTTTGATTTTGAAGTGCAGGCTTTAACATTACCCCTGTTAAATTACAACTTACCGTGATCAGTTCAGTGCCCTAGAGCCTGCCAAAATCATTAAAAAATTGTAATTCTGCCCCCAGACTCCCTTTTACCTCGGTATCATTCGAAAATTTGGTGGGCTTAACCTTCTGTGTTTCTATCCAACTCACTGACAAAAACATTCATCAGATCAAAGGTGAGGACAGAGCCCTGGGAAACTCTAAACATTTTAGGAGACATGTGGGGGACACATCTTGGCCATTCACTCAACAGTCACATCCTCGGGACCAAGACATGTCTATTTTCCTTAGTCCCTCCCTAGTCCTCATCTGTGCAGCTGCATGGAAAACTCATATTTGGGAGACATGATTAAGGACTTTTGCAAGGGAAAGAAAGCTTCTCTAGGACCCTTGGGGACAATTATTCAGGGGGCCAGCCAGAGAGAAATCGTTTTTGTTTTTTTTCCACTTATACGGATTTACTGCATGTCTGAGTCAACTGAAACGCCAAAGCTCCAAGGCCTATGTAGTCATTCTGGATTTTGACTCTGGCTGCTGTGTCGGGACTCCCTGACTCGGGCTGGGTTTGGAAGCTGCCTTGTTATTTTATTTTATTGGTAAACGGTGCCAAGCCATGTTAGCTGATCTGCCTGGTGATTTGTGAAAGTTATGTAACAGCATTACTCACTACACTGCTATGGGGTTCATCTCACTAATGTATGCTTCTAAACTGTCTTCAGCTTCAGGTCATATGTCGTCTCTTTTTAGGAGACCTGCAGCAAGGCTGTTTGTCCTATTTTCTCTTCCAGAGCAGAGAAGCAGCACTGGGGAAAGTAACCAACATTTACTGAATACTATCATGGAGTATGAACCATAAGAGATGTTTACACACACTATCTCATATAATCCTTCCAATAATCCCATTAGGTAGGAATTCATATTCCCACTTTAAGGCTGACAAAGAAACTGAGTTTCAGAAAGGTTAACTAATCCGTTTAAGCTAGTATATGGACAAGCAAGACCTATTTGCTTCCAATGTCCTGTTATAACACTCTATGGTTTTATTTTTTTAACTTTTTATTTTGGGATAATCATAGATTCACATTTTTATAAGAAATAATACAGAGATATCCAATATATCCTCACCCAGTTTTCCCTAATGGAAATATCTTGCAAAAACTATAGTACAATATCACAAGCAGGAAATTGACACTGATTCAATCTAGCCACCTTATTCAGATTTCATCAGTTTTACATGCACAGGTGTGGTGTGTGTGTGCGTGTGTGTGTGTGTGTGTGTGTTGTGGTTTAACTTTAAAATTATTTTATTTTTTTATATCTTTATTGGAATATATCTGCTTTACAATGTTGTGTTAGTTTCTGCTGTACAACAAAGTGAATCAGCTATATGTATACATATATCCCCATATCCCTCCCTCTTGAGCCTCCCTCCCACCCTCCCTATCCCACCCATCTAGGTCATCACAAAGCATCGAGCTGATCTCCCTGTGCTATGCGGCAGCTTCCCACTAGCCATCCATTTTATACAGTTATTTTAAATTTTATTTCCTTCTCAAAGTTTAGAATCATATAATTCTGGAATTTGACTATATCACAGGGATCATTTAGTCCAAACCACTCATTTAATTAGTGAGCAGATTGAGGGCAAGATAGAATGTGATATGCATTATTAAAAACAAAACAAAAGAAAACCCTCTCATTGGAATTAAAAATGAATGATGTCTGTTCTAATGAAATGGTAATAAAAGTTTTTATTTTTATTAAAAAACTTATTTATTCATGACCAACTTAAGCAAATATTTATTACCAAATTGTAAATAATAACTCTTATGAGAACTAGCCCCAGGTTTACTTAGAAGTCCCTGAATAGTACTCTGTGAACTGCCAGACGAAAATATTCATCTACTGGCCAAATCATGTCTGTGTTAGTGAGCACAGACCTACCAGGAAGAGAAGAGGAATAAGCCAAGAAAGAATGTACACCTCCTGAAGATCCAGGGACCCCAGAGTGAATTATAATGGTGTTACTCTAGGTGAAAATACAAAGATATGAGAACTCACTCTGAGGATATAAAAGACTTCCTAAATAAATGGAGAAAAGGTGTTTCTATTGTTTTGATAGAATGTTTTAACCACGCAGAAAAGCTGTATGCCTCATCTAGCTAAAAGTGGTACATCTCATGAATTTTTGACTTGTCAATAAATATTAAAAGGCTGTTTGTTAACACAGAAAATGAAGTGGGGATTACCAAAACAAGTGAAGACAAACTAACCTCATTTCCTTTAAATAAATTACATTGGTAGAATAGCTACCATTGACTTTGGAGACATCCTATATCTAGATTTTAGCAAGACAAATATTAGAGTTTTGCATAATTTTGACTGACACACTGAAGAAATTTAGATTAGTTGATAATGCAAATAAACATAATGAAGTGGGTAAACAGCCTAAATGATGGGTGCTGGTTAAAGGGCTGATGTTACTGACATCTTAGAGGAAAACATTTTCAATTACTTGGAAAAGGTAATATATAGACAGACAGACAGATAGAGATAGATAGGTAACCAGGGTTTCACTTAACTGTGAGCTCAGTACAAGTCAGTGGTGTGATACAGTTGTACATAAAGCAGGTGAGGTTGGACCACAGGAATGTGGAATATACCAAAGACAATGACGGTTATAGATAGATTCTGAGATACACTACTCTGAGCTTATCATTCATTATATACTTCCAGCTCATGCTGAGCAACAGAATATTTTACAAAAAATTTAAAAACAAAGAAAAAAAGGTGGAGTATTCTGAAGAAGACCAAGTAAATGAGGAATCTCACAGCCTTGGAAAGAAAAAACCTAAAGGGAAGAATTCTTTATCTGTGTGAAGATCTGCAATGTAAAAGAGGACTGGATTTGTTCCTTGTAGATTCCAGATACTAGAGTCAGGATAGCATGGTCCAAAGTAGAGTGTGGCAGATTTTGACTCAATATTTTGACTCAAAATTTCTAACATTTAGATTTATCTTAGAGTGAAATAGGCTCCAATGAGTTGTCAAAAGTTCCCCTCCAAGAGGAAGTGCTCCATCAGGGCTGAGTTACCTTGTAGAAGATGTACGGACTTGCTTAAATCTCTCTATTATACACTGTCATGACACTGTGTACCTCCTCACCACAGCACTTAGAACAATTATAATTTCATAGTTGTTAGTATAATCACTTAAATATGCCTTTTCCCTAGACTGTAAGCTCTAGGAAGACAGGAGACTGCTGTTTGCATTCATCACTGCATCCTCAATCCCTGGTCTAGTGTCTGGCACATAAGATAGAAAGAGAAAGAGGGAAAAGAAATGAGGGAAGGAAGGCGGAAAGAAAGAGAGGAAGGGAGAAAGGGAGGAAGGGAGGGATTCAAATACTAGAGAGAGGGCTGGATTAAATCTCTTTGTAAATTTCCTTCTAAACTGAGATTTCTTGATTACAAACAAAACCCAAGCACTGCAAATGAATCATATTCTCTTAATGAGTCTTTTCCCTACCGTTGTAAAGAATTTCTGAAGGAATGGATGTCCTCATCCCAATGCTTCTCAGACTTTGGCGAGCATCAGAATCTGCTGCATGGCTTGCCGAAGCAGACTGTTGGGCCCCACCCCAGAGTCTCT
Source organism: Balaenoptera acutorostrata (assembly GCF_949987535.1). NCBI lineage: Eukaryota > Metazoa > Chordata > Mammalia > Artiodactyla > Balaenopteridae > Balaenoptera > Balaenoptera acutorostrata. The sequence continues at coordinate 146,714,190 of NC_080064.1, forward strand.
GATTCAGCAGGTCTGAACTAGGGCCCAAGAATGTGCATTTCTAACAAGTTCTTCAGGTGATTCTGTTGCAGGTGGTTTACAGACCAGATTTTGAGAAAACAAATTACAGAGAAGAAAGAGATACAGTAGAAGACCGTGGCTCTTGAATGCTTAGGGTCTTAATGAGGGCTTTCCCTCATTATCAGGTTAAGAAATGTCCCCTCTGTCAACTGTTCACCTATTTAACACAAATGAACCCTTCTACTTACTCAAAGTGATGTATAAAAATAGTCCTATGACGAAGGCTTATCAGAGATATGTGGATAAGGAGCCACTTTAGGCAGGTTCATAAGGACATCATCTCATGCAACTAGAACTCTACCTGTGGAAGGGAACTCCCACTCACTTCAGAGGCAATCATCATTGTCTGGACATAAATCCTCAGATGCAACCCTAGTTAAACCTCATTTTCCCTTTTTTGGTACTCAGTGGATATGTGGAGGATATCTTCTGTGGCAGCCTTCTTTTCTTCAGCATATATTATCTCACTTTCTTTATCTTAATTTTTTTCAAAGTCTCAAAGAGATAAAAATGACCTATGCTCTTATCTCTTCCAAAGGTAAGGATAGTGTAATCGAACTCCTGGTAAGGAAGGAGGAAATATTTTATTCTTTCCAAATACCGTGAAGATACTCTGTGCCCTGAAGCTAGGTTCATTGAATATGTCTTCCATGGCCCTGAAAGAGTTTGTCTATCACCCTATGTATCTAAGATACCTGGGCAGAGTCAGGCCAAGAGAACAATGACACAATCAGTCATCTCCCATCTGCCCAGGACAAACATATATGGCTTTATATGGGTGAGATTTATATTCTAAGACAGTGAGTGCAGAACTGTTTCCCAATCCTCTAATAACTATTTGTGGAGATGATGCTGAAATGCCTCAGGAGGAAAAAGTAATTACACCCAAAAACCTAAGCAAAACAAATGAAGACTATCTAATTTACTCTTTAAAGTGTGAATTTTAAAAGAGTTCCCTATGTAATGTTTATAGGCCGTTGGGGCAGTGCACACACTCGGGTAATCTTTCAGCTCAGACCATGGAAACTGGGTCAGGTGCCTCCCACTGAAATTGTGGGGAGTTGTGTGGCTTACTCCCTGCAGGCAAAAACCTAACCACACAACCTGGACACAATTTAAAGCAAGCTTGAGTGTTCAAATGCATAGGGAAGATGCTCCTCTAGCCACAGACTTGTCTTTCACTTTTGATAACACTGTCTCTTATTCCTGGAAATAACTGTTTACACATGGGTCTTGGTGTAATTTGTCACTGCAGAACACAAAAATATTAGGGAAATTCTTCCTGGCTGATTCTCTGGATGACCTTAATATCGTGAGTTCAGAACACCTTGCCTAGTCTGTGGAAGCATGCTTCTACAAGTAAAGGAAGAGGTTTACATTAGGGAACAAATCACTGGTGCTAACTGGCATCACTTCACCATATCCTAGCCTGACACACCCACAGAGTGTCCTGCTGTCTGATGATGTATCTGGGGATTTCTCACTCATCATCAACATTCACCATCACCAGTGATTAATAATAGCATCCACCTTGCACTTGTCAGAAGATTTTACAGTTTACATCTCATTTGATTCTCACAGCAATCTCACGAGACAGGTAAGCCAGATGTAATCATTCCCAGGTAGAAAATGGAAAGAAGTGAAAATCAAAGAAGTTTAAGTCATTGCCCAAGGTCAGATGAATACATAACTCCTTTTATCAGGTCATCAAATGAAAGTTAAAATAATCGGCAGAAAGAAAATCTCTACTCACATACAGACTCAATATCAAAAAGGACCTAAACTTACTTAAAACTTCTAACTACAACAGAAGTTGTAACTACTTTTATCTAGGATAAAATATCTCAGTTTCCTATATTATTTATAACAGTTTTCCAAAGACCTAAAAACTTAAGTTGACCCATGCGCCATTCCCTTCCTAAGTAGGGATGGCAGCCACAGACTCCTGGAACCCATTATCCTGCCCTGATTAAGAAAGTGAGCCTAGCTAATCCACGGCCTCCTCCTTAGGTTTGGGGGGGTCAGTATATAGTTTAGTCCTCAGATTCTTAGGGACCAGATCACTTTATAAAAACTAGGAACTTCAGCAGTCATGTACCAATAAAAAGTGTCCACATGCCTGACCTATTACAAGAAGGGGCAGTGCTGTCAACAGAGTTCTTTTTAATTTCTGGGTTAGCTGAGCCTATTATATGTACCAATTTTGCAAAATTGTTTTAAGCCAAAAGACACTTTGAAAGCATCTCGCTACTGGGGAGGTTGAAGGCCTATGACTCTACAGCAGCATATACTGTGCCGCTAAATGATCCACTGAATGTGCTTTATAGGGTAAGTATGTGTTTTATCATGAAAACTCTTAAGCATTCACAGTGATTTTCAGTAAAGTCCAAGGAGCATCTTGTTTAATAAGTTGGTTAACAACAAGTTTAAGCAAAACATGATCGGATTACTGAATGGAATATCATGCAGTCACTAAAATAACAATTATGATGACTTAGACAAACTGTGGAAAAGCAGTTTGGGGAAACTTTCAATTGCAAAATCCAGATTATAAAAATTACACATACATCCTGATTAAACCATGTAAAATATGCACCCATAGGAGCATTGACTGGAAGGGAATGCATAGGAAGTGGGAAGTGAGTTACGGGGACTTTGTATTTGTGACTCAAACTTTATGAAATGTATTATTATCCTTAGGAAGATTCGTGCTGACCTAATGACTTTGTTTTGTTTTGTTTTGTTTTACCAATCCTCTTATGACCATGAGCAATATTTGCCCCTCCAGAGTCCAAACAGTCCCGTGGCAGTTTGTCTCTTAAATCCTCAGAGCACCAGCAGTTGCCAAATCGTGGCACGTTCCATGATCCCAACATTCAGGGTCCATAATGAAGTGTCTGTCAATTAACTGATGTGAGTGGAACAGCCTTTCTCTCCCTCAGGACAGGTGGGACCCAAGTCTGGTTCCTCATTCAGTCCATCAAGCAGTTTCCAGTGTGATTGCAACTGAAGAGGTCATGCTTTTTGTCCTCTCCTTAACCATATTGTTTAGTGTGGTTCACTCAGAATAGGTCTCTGCTGACTCCTTCAAGTGTTTGTCTTCACAAATGGAGGGCAAACCCTTACATCTTGGAGCCCTTGGAGTTTGTGACAAATATCCTTTGAAGTATTCCTATCCTCAGCTTACCATGAAAATTGAACAGGGTCACAAGATGACATAATGTCCTTGAGGACGAGGACGGTCATATTCATCACTGTATCCTAAGGCCATAGCACAGTGCCTGGCACCAAATGTTCTTTTGAATAGACCAATGAACAAAGAAATGAATGACTCAGTAATTCAGAGGCAGCCTAGAATAGTGCGGACAACCGTCTAAAGGGAATAAAAACTGGATGCTATTTCTACTTCTGCCACTTTGGCTGTGGGACTTGAGGTGAGTTACTTTGCTACTTTGGGCCTAATTCATCTCACTTGAAATGAGAGGCTATCAGGTCTCCGTTTTTGGCTATGAAATAGTGTAATCCTATGATAAACTGCAAGTACAGCTAGTTTATCAACATTTGGATAGTGCTTTCCATGACAGTGTTCCAACTTGGGGATATAAAGTTCCAGCTGCAGGACCACTTCATCCTTTACTTCACACTAAACTTTCTCTCTCTCTCGCAAATAATGTCTTTCTCTGAGCAGCAGAAAGTAATCAGTGTGGCTATTAGAAAATATTAACTTACATATGTGGCTTTCATTACATATTCTATTGGCTAGCACTGATCTAAATTTCTTGGCCCTCGCCTTTCCCCTTTCATTAACCTAAATACCAGTTTAGTTTGTGGTTGTTATCACTGGGCTCCCCACCTGGGCTTTAATTTAATTAATTACGCCAATAAAATGGTGAAAATACTTGTTTGCCATTTCATGATCTATGACAAGATTATAGTAAAACTGATTTGTCTTATGTAGAACATTAAATCATTGACTTAAGTCATATAGGCTTGGTCTCTAAAATACCCGTATTTTTTCTTGAAAAAGTAGAATCTGCCTGATATCTCTTAACTTTTAACAAAAGCATCTTGATTTACAAAATCTTCCAGTTCTCCAGGAACACCATCATATTAGTTTGGGTGTTTATTTAAGTGTAAACTATAAGATCATATAGATCATATAGAAACTTCTCTTTTATAAAATGCTGTAGAATAGAACATATTATAGCCTTTATCCAAATCAGAACTATCAGGTGGGATACAGGTCGGTTCTTGATTACCTTTGTTGACTAAGGAAAGCGATGACAATGACCATTCTTAAAACTTTGTTTGCTTCTGTATTTTGTGTCTACATTTTAATTCAGAAGAGTCTGATGTCCCAGTGATTCACCCTCTATTAAAACAAAGAACAAAGTTGCCTAATGGGGAACTAAGTTGTGCTCGGCTCTTCCTCCTTCCTTACTTTAAGTGGTGGCGTCCCAGACCGATGCTGGTTGAAACTACTCCCTTCTTTTTCCTTCTTTTGCTCCTTATCCAGCTCCACCACCCCTACATATGCACTCACATGTATGCACATGTGTGTACACACACCCAGAAACAAATCTTTCCCTGGGCTGCGGGAAGTAATCAATACTGGCTCTAAAGGCTTCCCCCAGGGTAACAGAAGGGAAAGTGGGCGGGCAAAGAGACTCTAGACCAGCACTGCCCGGTAGGAATATAATGAAAGCCTCATACGCGATTTTAAATTTTATAGTAGCCACGTCATAAAAGTAAAAAGAAAGTTAAGATTAATAATATATTTTATTTAAACCAATATATCCAAAATGTGTAAGCAATATAAAAATTATTAATGAGATAGTTTACATTCTTTCTTTTCTTTTTTTTTTTTTTTTACTAAGTTTTCGAAATCTGGTGAGTATGTTACACTTTCAGCACATTTCACTTCGGACTATCCACGTTTCGAGTGATCAGCGGCCACATGCGGCTAGTGGCCACCATGTTAGACTGCACAGCTCTGAATGTTCATGGTTTAAGTTCTATTGTTTATCTGAGTGGGGGCAGAGGAAGGAGGCAATAAAAGAGGGCACGCCACTGCACGCCTGAACGGTATTCCAGCAGCATGATTGCAAAGGAGATGTATTCAGATGTATTCCTACTCTAGATCAATAAAAAAGGAAGAGACCTGACTTTATCTCTAATTCATCGTTACACACGTAGCACAGTTCATCTACTAGAAGAATCCTAGGAGCACAATAATGCACGAAAATCAGAAATAAGATGACTTGCAACAAGCCCTTATATGGATTAAGGTTAGAGTTTAAGACCCTTGACAACTGTATCTCACTCATAAGCCCCGCCCCATGGGCACTGAGGAATCCTTATGGCTTTAACTTGGAGGGCCCTCTAACAACAATGCCATATCAGAATAGTTCTGCTTCGTGTGGCTAACCACCAACGGACATATGAGATGAGATCATTTCCAAACAGGATACAGCCTTACAGCAATCTGCTATATTTGTAGCAGCAAATTGTTCACCCCTCTCTTATGTCCCACCAAAAAGAAAAAAACAGCTACAATGCTTGGTGGATTTAGGTGCCTCCTGTTCCTATTGTAGACAATCTCAGTAGTTGCTATAGACTTGAATTACATGATGTAATCAACTCGTTCCATGGAACTATTTGGAAGAATTGGCCTGATGAGCTAATTCTCTTATGGTAAAACAGAGAAAGAGGAAATAAAAAGAAAACCTCAATTCCTGTGTTGGAAGTATCAAAGCTTCTGAATGCATGAGAGAGAGAGAGAGAGAGAACATGTACGCACATCTCTTACCTTGATGTGTTAGTTATAAGCAAATACCTCTTGAGTGTTCACAGCTCTTAATGGTATTTTTACCACCAAGGAAGACATGATGGAATCATAGGACTAGAATGGACTTTTAATGTCTAGTTCATTTCTCTACTAGTAGGGGAGCATTTATTTATTTAATAACTGAAATAACACATAAATTATTCCAGACCTATGATCATTATTCATAATAGTAAAAGCTAATACTTATTAAGTAGTACATTCCGTGTGTGGGTTTACAAATCAAAATTAATCAAGTTTAAGTCATTCAGAGGACATTCTCTCGGTCTTTCCATACATCACATTTTAGAACACAAGAGTTTTTGTTCTCAGGCAGTTCTCCCTTGTGGGTGACCTACATTTCTCATGTTACAATTGAGAACATTTGTGCAAGTAGCATCTTCAATGGAGTTAGAAACACCATTGGAAAATCATTATTGTGTCTTCCCAGACCTTTTCTTTCAAGTTGAGTAATACAAGTATCTCTAAGAATCCTTACAGTTTTTATTTTTCAACCCCGTACTTACATTTTTGAATCTCCTCTGATAGCACTCTACAACTCCACATTTCTTAAGTTTTAGGCTGGGCGTAGTTCTCCCTATTTAATTTAATATTAACATAACCTTATTTAATATAACCTTATTATATTTAATATAACCTTATTTTATACTGCAGCCTGCCCTCACCCCTTCACTTCCAGCACCCTTAAAACCCCTTAATCTCCCCTACTATTTTTCCATAGTACTTATTACCTTTTATCATATTTCATAATTAGCTCATTTACTATATTTATGGTTTATTTGCTGTCTCCACCATCAGTCCCTAACTAGAATATAAGTGCACAAGAACAGGGATCTTTGTTTTGCTCATTGCTGTACCCTGAGTTCCTAGAATAGTCCTTGGCACGTAGTATATGCTCAATAAATATACACCTGATCAATGTAAATTCACACAGTTTCTAATTAAGTTAATGTATAAGTATTCATCTAGACACACATTTCTAGCTGATTGGTAAGTATATCGGGCAAGACACAATTAAATGTCTAAATTTAAAATAAATGTTTATTTTATTACAATAGAGAAGAAAACTTGGTTATACTGGAAGTACTCATTCTTTAAAAAGTTTGTTACTCTTCAGTAGCAAGGATTGGGAGTACTGATTATTTCTGTTTTATTCCCATATTTTTCTAATTATGAACACTAAGTCGACAAATCTAGAATATTCAGAGTTACATTCACTCACTTCTCAATTTAAATATAGATATCAAATATTAAATCTATTTTAGGCTCCTAACACCTTTACCTGTATTATAAGTTAGACCTCATAATTTTAGATTAAAAAATATTGTGCCTACGTGCTATCTGGAGAAAACAGACCCAACTTCCATTTTTTAAACAGCAATTTTATTGATGTGGGTTTATATTTGATCCCCATTTTATCCCCAATGTTTATTATGGTGCCTAAAATATAGTAGGGGGAATCTTAAATTATTTATTTATTTATTTTTTAAATGAAAAATAATTCTGGCAAACTAGGAAAAATTTGACCAAAGACATTTGGAGGAAAAGCAACAAATACAGTGTATTCTAAAAAATTTTAAAGTAGGGAAAAAGTGATAACTGATTGATGTAGAACTGAGAAAAATCATATTTCAACCAGAATCATTGCACCTGTGGCCTAATTCCTATCATATATTCACTCACTCACCAAACACTGGTTGAACATGTTCTATGTATGAGTCACTGTGAAGAATTCTCTGAATAGAAGGGAAAAAGATTTGGTTCATGGGCATGAAGTTTAGTGTAGGAAATAACGATAAATCCATCATCTCTTCACCATTGTATCCCCAGCACCCCAAACAACCACAGGGCAGATGTTCAACTTGGTAAAAGTGGTACAAAGAATGGCTAATTATCCATAAGACAATAAAGGGTGTAAAAAATGCTATCAGAGAAAGCGAAGGGCCATGGGAGTTAAGAAGGGAAAGGAGTCTCTCTGGTTTGGGATGGGAACGTTTTCCTGGAACAGGGATCTAAGTGGACAAGGATAGGTTGAGTTGTGGCAGGTGGCGGGTGTTCAGGGCAAACGGCGGAGCACGATGCAAAGCAATGAGGCAAACCACACAGAGCACATACGACCTGTCCTCGCCAAACAGCATTTCCTGTTTTCAGGTATCTGAGCTACGAAATCTTCAAACCTACCTGCAGAAAGGGGTTTTAATTTATATTAAGTGCAGATATAAAATTATGTGGTTATAAAGGCTTCCAAAAGAGTACAAGGCAGTGAGCTCTGGAGTCCAAGAGGCCTAGGGGCTTCCTAACTGTGACCAAGATGCTGTTGTGTTGGCACCGTGCAAAGGACTGAGGACAGAGACTGGCACTTGTGGCTTCTCTACAGCTGCTAGTAGCTTTCCTTCCTCTCCTTCACTCAGTGTCCTAACTGCAGCCTTGAGCTTACTTGGCAGGAAAAGCGCACATTACAGGCATACCTTGGAGATACTCCGGTTCGGTTCCAGACCGCTACAATAAAGCAAATATCCCAATAAAGGGAGTCACATGAATTTTTTGGTTTCCCAGTGCATATAAAAGTTATGTTTACACTATACTGTAGTCTATTAAGTGTGCAGTAACGTTATGTCTAAAAAACAATGTACATACCTTGATTAAAAAATATCTTATTGCTAAGAAATCCTAACCATCATGAGCCTTCAGTCAGTCATAATCTTTTTGCAATAGTAACAACGAAGACCACTGATCACAGATCACCATAACAATAATAATAATTAAAAAGCTTGAAATATTGCAAGACTTGCCCAAATGTGACACAGAGACATGAAGTGAGCAAATGCTGTTGGAAAAATGGCGCCAACAGACTTGCTTGATGAGGAAGAGCCACAAGCCTTCTACGTGTAAAAAATGCAGTATGCGCAAAGTGCAGTAAAGCAAAAGCACAACCAAACAAGGTTTGGTTCTAGTGTATCCCCATCAGTGTGAGTCTGGTCTTTAAAAAGAGTTTTTTAATCCTCCACTGAATATGACATGTAATAAGTTAATACTTTCTAAAGTAATTTATAAATTAATGCGATTGCATTGGAATTCCAGCAGGCATTAGGGGATACTTAGCTACAATGAGTGTGAATTCATAAAAAAGACTATATGCCTAAAGTAGTCAAGAAAAATATAACATGAATGAATTGTAAGGGGAAACTTCTCTTATCAGATATAAGAACATACAACAAAACTCTACCGTAATAGAATCAAAATCGCATTAACATGGGAATAAATAGATCAACGAAAAATAAAAGAGAATATTTAGATAACCTAAAGATTATATATATAATGTTATATGGCAAAGATAGTAGCTTATGCAAGTATTCAGTGGGGAAGGTTAGATTTAATAAATGGTGCTGGCACAACTGGTTATCCACTAATATACATATATACACGTGATTTTCAGGCAGACTAGAGATTTAAATATTAAAAATAAAGCAATATAAAAATTTCAAGAAAAATCAAGGGAAATTACATAATAAGCTAGGGGTAGGGGAAATCTTAACAAAGGCAGGAAATCCAAAAGCCATAAAACAAAAGATAGACACATTTGACTGTATAAAAATGAGACATCTTTGCATGGCAAAATATATCATACTTAAAGGTTAATGACAATATGATTAAATTGCTCCCAAAATTAGATTTTTTCATTTTTCTCTGGATTATCTGGGGGGGGGGGTTCCATTCCAGACACATGTGTGTCTCCTATTGTAATCATAGTTTGTAACTGTAAACTGACAGGTTCCTTTTGGTGTCTGTAATCCTGGTTCATTTAAGAAAGATTACTATTTAAAAAAAAAAAAAGAAAGATTACTATTACAGGAAGTGTAACATTTTCTCAAAAACTTTCCCTATGCCTCTGTAGAGAAAAACATCTTTAAATATATGTGAAATATTCTCATTTTTGAAATATGGGTGGCAAAAAACCCCAATATGATTAGCTAATGACAACAGATAAATGATGAATTTGAGAAAAATGTTTTTAATGAAGAGATAGAAAAGAGTTACTATCTGCAGATGAATGGATAAAGAAGATGTGGCACATATATACAATGGAATATTACTCAGCCATAAAAAGGAACGAAACTGAGTTATTTGTAGTGAGGTGGATGGACCTAGAGACTGTCATTCAGAGTGAAGTAAGTCAGAAAGAGAAAAACAAATACCGTATGCTAACACATATATATGGAATCTAAAAAAAAAAAGAAAAAAAATGGTCATGAAGAACCTAGGGGCAGGACAGGAATAAAGATGCAGATGTAGAGAATGGACTTGAGGATACGGGGAGGGGGAAGGGTAAGCTGGGATGAAGTGAGAGAGTGGCATGGACATATATACACTACCAAACGTAAAATAGATAGCTAGTGGGAAGCAGCTGCATAACACAGGGAGATCAGCTAGGTGCTTTGTGACCACGTAGAGGGGTGGGATAGGGAGGGTGGGAGGGAGGGAGATGCAAGAGGGAAGAGATATGGGGACATATGTGTATGTATAACTGATTCACTTTGTTATACAGCAGAAACTAACACACCATTGTAAAGCAATTCTACTCCAATAAAGATGTTTAAAAAAAAAAAAGTTACTATCTGAATTTTCACAGAGCTCTTACAAGAAAATAACCAAAATAGGGAGTGGGGGTAGAGAACAAAAGAATGAATGAATGAATGAAAATGGTCAAAGAACATCGATGGACAATTCACATAAAAGTAAATTCACAAGGCCAATAAATACTGGATAAGATGCTTGGACTCAATGATGGTAGTCAAAGAAAGGGCACTCTATGTATCAAGGAGATTCACTCCCCCCGCCCACTTAAGCTTGTCACAGCAGAAAAAAGAGCAAAAAGGCCTATTAGTGACAGGAATGCAGAAAAAAGAGTGCTCTCATACACTGTAGAAATGTGAAATTTTACAATTCATCAGAAAATTAATCTGGCAACATCTACTAAATTAAAAATACATTTACCTTTAAACTTAGTAATTCTACTTCCTGTTCACTGCCTCAGAGAAAAAAGAACATGAGGATACATGCACAAGGATATTTATTTCATCATGAATTATAGTGGTAAAGCAGGAAACAAAGTTAAGGCTGTCAATAAGAGAATGGTTGAATAATGCAGGACACAAACCATGAAATATTATATGGCCACTAACAAATGAATCATAACTATGTCAATTGACTTGGACAGATTTCCATGAGGCCCTATTGAGTAAGAAAAACAAAAATGCAGAAAAGTATGTATCACATACTTTTAATACAGTCTTATTAAAAAAAAAGTGACCACAAAAACCCCTATAATGTATGTATGTATATGGAGAAAAATATGGAAAGATACATATAGGGTTTTTAATATTGTTTACAGAGAAATGAAGAGAATAGGAAGGACAGAGCAAACAAAAAAGCCTAGAATTTATGATATGATCCAATTTATGCATTTATATAAACTTATATGTGTCTTTTATATATATATAGATAGATAGATGGATAGATGAGAGAATTTTAAATAAAATAAAACAAAAAGGAGGAAACAACATTTGTCTCAAAAGAATCATGTAGTTCACTAAAGCCCTCTGCTGCCTGCAAATTGGTCCTCCTCCCACCCATGTTTATCAATGCTGCTTTTCCTCCATGTGATCCTGGGTAAGGCACCCAGCCTCCCTGTGTCCTCATCTATCAAACGATGGCGGTGGAGCACATGATCTCAAGGTTCTCTCCAGCTTTGGCATCATCATCTGATGCCTCTGAAAACACAAGTCTATGTTTGTATTTCCCAGGGAACCATGTAGCCTACAGAAATAAACCAATAAGGGTCAGAAAGCAGAAGCAGACTATATCCCACTACCTGATTTCTGTTTTACCCATTCTCTTTTTAAATATTTTTCTTGACTAGGTAATCAGGCCAATGCTTATTTTCACGTTGCTGTGAAACCATCACCACGGTGTGCCAGCAGGCTCGCTTGCTGTACATCGCTGATGGGCTGTGCAGCGTTCACTGAATTTCTGTTGGATGACTTCTGGCCACCAAATAGGCATTTTAAGGGAAGCGCTGGGTGCCAGTTTCATGAACAGCATGGTGTGAACTCCGTTGCTCAGCAGGGAACTGAGGCCTGGAACAGGAGAAGGGACGGCTGAGCAGAGTGCGTGCAAGGCAGTCAGCTTTCACTGTTGTCACCCCATCACCTCACGGTTTTTCAGATGACAATCAATCAGCACCCATGTGCTCGGCACATCAGAGTCATGGGAAACTGGAACCAAAGCTGGAAATTTGGGGCAGAATGGGCTAGGGTGAGATGGGGGGTGGGAGGAGTGGACAGATCAGAACACGGACTATAGACAACAAATAGAGAGAGAGAGAGAGAGACAATAAGAAAAGGTTACAAGAATTGGCCCTCTCTTGAATAGCTGAAAACAAACCCAAGAACTGTGGTGTTGGGTGGGGTTGGACTTAAAGCTACAGGGTTAATACAGGCTGGAGTTGTAGACTGAGGAAGCAGTAGGGAGGAAGACGTTCCTCGATGGGCATTCACAGATCGCAAAGCTGCAGGCAGTTGGGAATACGCAGTGAAGTTCAGTAAGAAGCACACACCCCCTAAATATAGCACTGGGAGAGGGAGATGAGGGAGACATAGTAGGCAAAACCCTCAAATTTCCAGAGTTTAAAAAAAATTTAATTTTGTGAACTTGTGAACATGCTAAAAATTTCAAAATATTATAACATCAATTTCAATCATTGCAAAATTGTGACTTAGATGTCACCTCTTTTATTTATCCTCAGACATCATGAAAAAATGTGTTTATTAGAATAGAAAATAAAAGAAAAACTGTGAATACTGTTTATGGGATGACATTACAAACATTGACGTGTCATTTTATGAAAATGTTTTTGTATCTTAAAAATATTTATAATGTATGATATGTATTCAGCATTTACTGTATGTCAGTCATTGTACTAAGTACTCTCTTGCATTATTATCTCATGGAATTTTCACAGTAACTACATGAGGTCAGCACTATAAGTACCTCTCTCTTACTGATGAGAAAAGTGAAGAGTAATAAGCTTCACAAAAAATAACACAGCACATAAGTGAAGCTCCTAAGTGGTAAAGCCAGTATTTGAATTCAAAATAATCTGATTCCATGTAAAGCTCACAATCACCATGCCATAACACTCTCCACAAATAGAAAATCCACTTGAATTATGCAACATCAAGTTTCAGAGAAAGCTTTTTTGCTTAAAGCCTACTTCATGAAGAGACATACGCCATCACGTCCAAAAAAAAAAAAAAAAAAATTGTGCCCACAAACATTTCAGTCATGCAAAGTCTATGGCCCACATTGTCTGAAAATGCATGGGTCAAACTAAATATCATAGCTCTTATTTTCAAGTATTTTCTAGACCAGGGGTCAACAAACTTTTTCTGTAAAAGGCAAAATAGTAAATGTTTTAGGCTTTGAAGGCCATATGGTCTCTGTCACAACTACTCAACGCTACCGTAGTATTGCGAAAGCAGCCATCGGATCCCTAGGTGAACAGCGTGGCTGTGTTTTACACAAAAACAGGTGGCGGCCAAATCTGTCCTATAGACCATAGTTTGCCAACTCTTGCTTTAGCCCACACGTTCTTCAAGGCTAATTCGCCATGTTACTCCTTCAGACAATCTTTCCCTTGAACCAACCTAAATCAAGCCCTTCTATTAAAATGTTTGGGTGCATCTTTTACACACACATCTCAATCTGTAATTTTTTTCTTTATTATTACTAGTTTGTAACCTCTAAGAAGGCGGGGGTCATATCTGTTTTGTATACCATTGGATTCCCAGAACCTAGCAAGGGTTCAAAATAAAAAAGGTGCTCAGTGAGTATTTGTTGGCAGAAGGAAGGGAGGGAGAAAGAGAGGGAAGGAGGAAGGAAGGGAGGGAGGGAGGAAGGACGATGGCAGCTTCTCATACTTAACCTGCTTCTGCGTTCTGGAGTGGAATTAGTGTGCTTCAGAAAGCCACCTTCCCCTGCACCACTCTGACTAGCACTGTGCAGTCTTAATGGTACCATTAGATATCAAAGTGCCCCAGCATCCTTTTACATGAAAGAAAAACAAATTCTTACCCTTTTATCCACAGGTGCAAGGGCACCCACAGTTATTCTACCATTCAAGGAGAGGAAAGAATGATAAGATTCACCTGGTATTTCCATGCACCAAGCCAACATCAGGCCATGCCAAAGTACACAGTATTAGAAAACTGCAGACCTTCCCTTGGTGCTGCCTGTTTATCCTTAAATTATCCCCCTGCCCAGTTAACATCAGCCACTCTACTGTTATGGGAAGAGACTAGCCAACCCACCAGGCCAGCCAGCACTGGGTTTCTTGATCCTCTTCACATCACTTCCTAGTCAGGGCACAATCTGTCACCAGGTTTTATTCATTTAACATTACATGCCTCCTCTAATGAGCTCCAAGAACTTCATGTTTAGTGGTTGACTCTCACCTCAGCACCACAATATAGCAAGTGTTATTAGTTGACTTGTCCAATGTCCTCTGTCTTACGAAGGCTTCGAGCACTAAGGCGATTCTCCTTTCCTACCTCATCAGTTGACTTTATCTTCCTTTAGAACTATTGACACCTTATTCTTAGAAGGACAAAAAGAAGACAGATGAGATTATTTTTGTTTTCATTCTGGCAGATATGAAACAGACTTGAGGCTTTACCTCCGTCGTTCTGGAAGTCTTGTTCCTTCTAATATAAAAAAAATGTGATGGCATACTTAGCAGATGCATGTAATAGATGCCACTCAGAGCCTTTAACTGAGCTCAAATTTAATTTTTAGTAATTTTGAATTATAGATTCAATGCCTACTTTTAATTAAATAAAACTCCTAGAAGTGAGTAACCGCACTTGTGATTTCAGAATCTGGATTGCCTACATTTACAAGAGATGCTTTTGCCTTCTGGAACAAAACAAAATATGCCTGATCCTTCTTCTTCGTGACAGAAGATAGTTGAAGATTTTTTTCCTCTCCTCACTCATTGTGAGGCCACATACCCAGTTTTCTCATCACACAACCTGGTTTCCTGACCTCATACTATTCATCACCTCTCTGAACACACTCCAATACATTGCAGCAGCAAGAACACAGATCTATGCATGAATCAGGCTGAGCTATTTAATAGTCTTGTGACCTTAAACAAATTTCTTTGTTTTCCATGAGTCTCAGTTTCTTCATCTGCAAAATGGGGCTAAAAGTTAATTCTCCTTAGTATTGTCATGGGGACTGCAAGACCATGTATCAAGCACCCAGTACACTGTCTGGCCTAGCTGACATTATTCCACTAAAGCTTTATGGAGGGGATAGGGGTTCAGAAACTACTTCAGTGTGAGAGAAAAGTCTGTGCAGGTGAAGAAATGTTCTTTGTGTTCTTCTTTTGTTAAGTTACTTATTCAAAAGTGACTCTACCAATTACAATTACCAATGTAACTGTAAAGGATTATATGTAAAATGACCACCGATGTACAAAAATAATTTTTTTAAACAAAAAGAAGGAATATTTAATGGGGCACAACCAGCAAAACAATTAATTTAAATAACAGCACAATGCAACAAATTTCACTTTGCTTGGCCAGTCTTAGTAGTCAAGTAAGATAGATTTTCATGAATTATCCAAATAATAAGCCAAAAGTACTCCTCTATACCAAGAATAAAGACTAAACAGGAATCATAGGAAGTGATAAGGAGCATGAGAAAAAGTTGCAAAGTTGAGTCACCTTTGGAGAAATGGAAAATAAGCAAATAATTCATAGTCAAGTGGATAGTCAAGGAAGAAAGCTGAGTCTTCCAAGGAAATTGTCTTTGCTGTTAACACAAATAAAATGTACCTTCCCCCCAACACTCTGGATAGCTTTAATAGCTACTCATCATTTTCAGACACTTCTTCAAATAATGACCTCCTCCTTAAGGTCATTCATTCAGTTAAAAAAAAAAAGAAAATGTGTGCATGCTTATTATACCCTAGGCCTGGGGCTAGCGCTGGAATGCAATAGTAGATGGGCACTGGCCCAGCCTCCAGGAGCTTCTAATTTTGGGAGCCAGGCAAGTAAGCAGTCAGTGATGATATAATGTAGTTAGTACTGGGAGGAAAGAAGGAAGGACAGATGGATGGACAGACTGGAAGAAGGATATCAGAAGTGCTTTCATTTAGACTTTATAAATTAAGGAAGGCTTTCCAGGGGAAATAACACATAAGCTCAGGCCTTCAGAAAATGAAACTAAGGAATCCCAAGCGAGCTACTAGCCCAGGATTTATTCCTAAGGCAGAAAGAAGCAAAAGGCAGTGAAAATAGTGTTGTAATTCTAGGATATATTCTTTGGAGGAAAATAAGAAGACAAGAAATATAATTTCAAGATTATAATGTGTAACAGTCCATTTATTTCCAATTGTTAGCTCCCTATTATAATATTTCAATTTCAAATCTGCTCTTTTCTCTTCAGTTATGAAATTCACATTTCTAAGAACATCTTAACTAGACCATAAGTGACTTAGATTCCTAACCGGGTAAAAGGAAAATTGTTTGAATAGAGTAGTACCATGTTCATTTAAAATCACCAAATATGGAATTAGAAATCAGAAGAGGAGCCAGAAATGGAAAAACTTTAGACCACCTTCTCTATCCAATGGCAACTTACTCATCTCTGCTGGGAATTTCCCTATACTTCATCATGACCAAAGCCAGCTATAAATGTCAATCAACCTATCACAAAATTAATGATATTCATGATATTTAGAACTTTCTGGCAGTCCTAAGAAGGTTTTGTTTGCAAGGTAGCTATAGAAGAAATAATGGAAGTTTTGCACTTGTTTCAGCCAACAAGAATTCAATTTCTTTTCCATTTTAATGTTGCTCATTGACCAGCACAAATGCAGGTAAATTGATTTATTTTAAAGTCAAACACTAAATATGATGACCTGCATCTGCACAAAGGATACACAGTGCAGCACCTGTACTAAGGCAGCGACATCAGTGAGGCCAACCAGAAAGCTGGGATGTAGCCCCCACTACACACGGCACACACACACACACACACACACACACACATGCACGCACACACACACAGACTACACATATCAAAAGTGGCCCAGCTGTAATACTGAATGCGCTTAATGAATGGCCTTGTTGCAAAATGCTGCGGTTTCTGACTAGGGTACATAGTGCCAGGAAGTACGGCTCACTCTGTGTATGTTAAACTTCTGCTGACAAGAAGTGCTAGACGGATGCAAACTACCTATGTTCTCGGCAAGAATGACTCATTACAATTGTCAAAAGGAGTCTACAACTTTGTGGAAAGGCTTTTGGTTCTCAAAACTTGAAAATATCTAATTTGATGTCTTAACGAGTGGAGGAAAACAGAAGAGGGGAGACCTTCAACTATCATCCTCCTCACAAGGAAGTGAAGAAGGAAAGGACAATGGCTTAGACGTCTTACAAAAGCGCATTTGGGCTGATTCGCCATGTTCTCGGGAACCGAACCACTTCAAGTTGGGCAGGAGTGGCCTTGAAATGAGATGGAATGAGGTAAAATGATGTTCCTCGTCGACTTTCCAATTCTGTTATTCCACCTGTCCTTGACAGTCAGAAGAAAATAATTCCAAAACTCTCCACTATTGATTGAATGGGCTAGCCTTATAATGGAGTCTTGCTTATAAGCAGCAGCTGTATATTTTTGATTTGTTTCCTCCCACCAGCATCTAAGACAATGTTCTGGATATGGTAGGCACTTAATAAGGGTTTTTTGTTCCAATTTTTGCCTACCTCGTCACTTAAGGTGTCCTTTATCCCTGGCATATATGCACAAAACTAGAAGAAAATTGGTTATTCCAGTCCAGGCATTTGGGCAGTCCTCTACCTTCTATGGAAAGCTAGGGAAGGAACAGGGAAGTACAAATGAAGAGAAGTCTCGGTTCTTTTCTTAGTTGGTACTTGCATAGGTCATGCCCTGATCTCCCACAGGAAAGGGAACTTGGTAGGGAGTGGCTTGGTCAAAATGGGGTATTATGATGTCAGTGCTCCTCCCTGACTTCCTTCTCTTTCACTCCCTCTCTAAGCCCCTTAAAATAGGAATGTCCCACTAACAGGCAGATGGTGGTCACTTGAAGCATAATTTGTGGTCTCCAAAAGAAAACACTAAAAACATATCAGGTCAAGTCAGGACTTCCCTTCAGCAAAAGCCAATATAGGAATCCAGCTGGCATAAGAAGATGCTGAAAGGAAAAAAATATATAAAGGCTAAGTACTTAAAACATAAGGAGATGGTAATACAGAAGTACCATGAATTTTCATTTTCACCCCTGCACTATACCCCACAAAATTATTCTCAGCTGTATATTTGCATAAGCCAAGAAAATTCTGACTTTGGAAGAGCATTTTTATAGTACACAGTTTACCATGGGAACACCCATCTGGGTTAGGACACAACTTCATGCTTAAAAGCAGAGAAAAGACTGAACTTCTGTATCTCAATTGCCACCTGAATTTCAACAGATGGACAGAAGTTCACTTCCCTCTTGGACAGATATTAGGAAATTAACCATGCTGGTATGGTGCAGTGAGAAGTGACTAACCTCTAATCATCTGGGCCTGAATAAGGAATTGGACTAGATTTTTTAAATAGCAGCTAGTCAAATAATAAGCACACAATAGGTGCTTAATAAGTACGTGCTCACTGAGAAGCCACAATGGTACAGTGGCTGAGATAGAGCATGGACTTTGGAGTCAGATTGCCTGGGTTTAAAATCTTGTACTAATCACTAGCTGTCTTCCTGGCTGCCTCAGAATCCTCATCTATAAAATGGAGATGTGATGATAATGGTGTCTACCTCACAGGACTCTTGTGAGGGTTAAATGAGTTAATACAGTGGTTTTCCAAGTATGGTCACCACACCAGGAATATCAGCAATACCCAAGAACATGGTAGAAATGCAAATTCTTAGGACCTAAGAATTTGCAAATTCTTAGGACCCAATTCTTAGACCTATTGATTCGTGAACTTTGGAGGTGGGGCCCAGCAATCCGTGCTTTAACAGGCCTTCCAGGGGATTCTGATGCCACCAAAGTTGGAGAATCACTGAATTTATGCCTGTAAGCAAACAGCACAGTTCCCTTTGTTCCCAAGCTCACGGGAGCACTCGGGGAGCCCTCAAGACCATTAACTAAAATTTAAAGGCAACAACTAGGCTAACTCAAGTTTTCAAAACCCAAGGTTCCTCTCCTCTTGTGAGAGGTGCCTTCCCTATACCCGGAAGAAGGAACTTCCTTATCCCCAAAACAGGGGGACACCAAGAAGAATCCGAACAAACAGACCGTGCTAAGGTTCCCCCAGTTTACTGAACTTAGCTCATATCTTTTCATGACTTTCCATTCTTCATCACACTTAAAAACACTCAGGTTTAACTGTTTCTTCAGGTCTTCATTTCCTTATGAAGGCTCCCATGTCATCTAAAACTTATATTAAATAAATCTATAAGCTTTTCTCCTGTTAATCTGTCTTTGTCAGTCTAATATTCAGAGCCAGCCAGGGACCCTAAGAGGGTGGAGAAAAGCTTTTTCTCCCATACAGTAGTTAGAAGAAGACACAGGCAGAAGGGGAAAGAGTCCATCTTTTAAAGGAGATCATCCATACACACATACTCAAGGTACAACTTGGCAGAGGGAGCTTTCATGTAAAATTAGATAATTCAGTAGAAAAGAAAAAGGCTCACATTGGGAATGTAAAACTCAGTAAGTAAATAAAACACATCCCAGTTTTACTTGCTGTTAGATTTAAGATAATTTTCAAAAAGTAAATTCTATGAAGTTGTAGTACCCTAACTGAAATATTATAAATGGTTCAATTTTATCACATAATTGCTAAGCACATTGTGGCCCTTCTCTGCTTTTTAACTATTAATTGAATGTCACTTCAAACACTGATTTCATATTATAAAAATCCTAACTATCAGGAATGTAATTTAAGAAAAACAAAAATTAAGCTGCTTAAAGCAAAATATCTTACATTTTAGAGGAGACCCTAGGCAGTAACCATTCTCTAACTTTGAGGGGATGCTGGTTTAGAATACAGATTTCTGGGCTCCACTCCTCAGAGATTCTCATTTAGTAGGTGTGGGGTAAAGCCAGGGAATCTGAAGTTTTAAGTCTCTTCACCTCCACCCTGATCCCATACCAGGTCATTCAGGGACAAGTGGTTCACAGACCACATTTTGAAAAACATGGCTAAAAATCCTTGTCTACAGATAACCCTAAACAAATAAGAGCTTCAGATTAAGAAAAGCTTTCAGAGCTGAGACTTAACCCTTTAGATACAGGAAAGGTTTGAACTATTTTTAATGGAAAGCTTCGTAAGATGTAGCCCACATTTTTCTGTCATCTTACCCATAGCATATAGGGTATAATTTAATCTTGATGACAGAAGACTTTATGATTATTGTCATGGCTGATATGTGCTATAGTTGCAGACAGCATTCAACATAGAGTTGACCAAAACACTGATTCCTAAAGTGGCCCTAGAACTTGAAAATGTTCTAAGTGTCAGCTTTAGCTTTAAAGTTAGCTACACTAACTTTAAAAAGAAAGTTAGTGTAGCTACATCAATATCAGACAAAATAAACTTGAAGGCAAAAAGCATTAAGATAAAATGGGTCATTTCATAATGATAAAAGGTTCAGTTCACTAGGAAGATAAAACAATGTCAAATATGTATTCATCTAGTTATATATATATATGTTACAAAATATGTAACAAAATATAATTCAACCGTTAATAGAAATGAAAAAAAATCTACCATCATAGTGGCAAATTTTAACATACCTCTCCTAGTAACTGATAAACTTTGCATAATAAAAGATAATTAGTAAAAATACAGAAGATTTGAATGACACAATTGACACACTTTAGCTAACGGGCGTATGCAACTGTTGAATATATATTATTTTCAATTACCTATGGAGCTTTTATAAAAATTGACCACATACAGGGCCATAAAGTAAGGTGCAACAAATTTTAAAGGATTATATCATATAGACTATATTTTCTGTTCAAAATGCAGCTAAACTAGAAATCAATAACAAATACACAATATATATTTAGAAATTATGAAACATAATTCTAAGTTACTTATAAGTCAAAGAAGAAGAAATAATGTAAATTAGAAAATATTTAAATCTTAATGATAATGAAAAATACTGCCTATCCAAATTTGTGGGATTTAGTTAAAACAATATGTAGAGGGAAATTTATAGCATTTAAATGCTTATGTCAGGGTAGAAGGGCTGGTGATTAATGAATATATTATAATAGTTTCTACTGTTGCAAGACGAATTACACCAAAAGCTAATGGTGTAGAACAACAATAAATATCTATCCTCTCTCATAGTTTTTGTGGGTCAGGATTTCAAAAGCATGGCTACGTGGTTCTGGCTTGAGGTGTCTCGTGAGGTTGCAGTCACATCATCTGAAGGCTTGAATGAAACAGAAGCATCCACTTCCAAGGTTGTTAGCTGGCAAGCTGGTGCTGGCTGTTGGCAGGGAGGCCTCAGTTTCTCTCCACGTGGCCCTTCACAGAGGGCTGCTTGTGTGTTCTCACTAGATGGTGGCTAGGTTCTCCCAAGTGGGTGATGCAAAAGAGAAAAAGCCAGGCAGAAGCTATTCTTTTTGTGACCTATTCTTGGAAGCCACATACCATCATTTTTGCCACATTCTATTTGTGAGAAGTGAGTCACTAAGTCTTGTTCACAAGAGGAGGAAAATCAGGTCCCATTTTTTTTTTTTTTTAAGGAAAGGGTGTCAAAGCATTTTAAAACAGTCACAGTGAGCTGAGCACCTATTCATTGTAGAGGTGAGAAAAAAACTCTAGCAAAATAAGCCCAAGGAAACAGAAAAAAGGCAATTTTAAATGACAACATCAGAAATTAACAAAATAGAAAACAGATACACAATGATGTGCAAAGTCCAAATTTGGTTTTTTGAAAAAGTTGACAAAATTGACAAACTTCTAGTGAGACTGAATAAGAAAAAAAGAGAGGAGGTACAAATAAACAACATGAAAAATAAGGAAGGAACAAGTACAGATGCTACAGAGAATAACGGGGGCACTGTGAGTATATTCTTTAAAAACAAGAGGATATGATACATAACTTTATGCCACTAATTTTTTAAAATCATAAACAAAATGTATACATTTCTAGAAAACTGTAACCTACTAAAACAGACTTAAGAAACAGAAAAACTGAATAATCCTATAACAATTTAAAAATCTATCAGTAGTTTAAAATCCTCCCTCAAAAAGCACACTAAATTAAGAAGGTCTTACAGGCAAGCTCTACCAAATGGAAAAATACACTAGTAATTCCAGTCTTAAACAAACTATTCCAGATTATATAAAAGGGAAAAGAAGAGGTAGGAACACTCTAACTCCTTTTCCAAAGCAAGAATAACCTTGATAGCAAAAACTAAAAATGTCAGTGCAAAATAGGAAAATTACAGGTCAAATACACGATGTGAACATTCCTTAAGACGTTAGCAAATCAAATCAAAAGTAAATTTCTATAAACGAGCAGCAAACAGAAAGTGTTCACAGCAGCACTGCTAATAATAAATAATGAAACCAGCCCAAATGCCTATCAACAGTAAAATAGATACTAGAAATTATAGCATATTAACATAATGGAATGTACTCAGCAATGAAAATCAATGAAATACAGCTACAAGCAATAACATGGGTGAATCACTGGCATATAATATTGAAAAAAAGAAGCCATGAAAGAAGATGTAATAAAATTCCATAGGATTAAGTCTAAAAACATGCAAAATGATTAAACACATATGATAAAACTGCAAAATCCAGGATGCTGCTCTCTCAAAGGGAAAAGAAGTTAATAGGATCAGGGAGAGGCACATAAGAAATAACAGAGGTAACAGCAATGTTCTTTATATCTTCTGTAAGCTTCATAAGCTTTCTTTTATAGCTACTCAATATTTAATTTAAAAACCTCAAAACAACTAACAGAATGAACAATAGCTCCTAGGATGGTCTCTTCCATCTCATATGCTCTAAATTTCTTTACAGTATAGGAAGGAGTACTGCAGCTCACCATTCTATAACAATAGGTGAGAATTTTCTCCAAGCTCTCCTGAATGTGGATTTTTAAAAGAAATTTGGAATACATGCCAAATAGAACTCTTTCATAATGTTGATTATCTAGCCACATATTAAAGCAACCACACCATTTGCTCTGTCATTTTAATAAGTGTGTTTCAGTCTTAACCATATTCCAGCTACAAGTAAAAAAACTGGAAAGCTATTCCAGCTTTCAGTCATAATAACGTCAAAAACTGTCCTGTGGTTTTTGAATTTACCCAATCCAAATGGCACAGACAAAAAATTTTTGCTTGAATTCACTTTAACTCTCTGGTTGTTTAATCTTTTCTATTATTGTTCCAATTTGTCACCCTTAACTACCATAATAACACAATTTTTAGACCTTCATACCAAAATAACTACTTGGTTCCTTGAAAGTGGAGGGGGAAGGTGGGCAGGAATCCGTGGTTTCACTGAAACTATAGCGTGTGTTTGACAGGCCAAAAGAAATATTCAAGAGTAGTTCCATGGCAACCTAGCTTTAGACAACAAATGAACCAAAGACTATATATGTACTGGTGGTGATAAATGCTAAATGGCTGAGAGGACCAGTTCTACTTTTTCTGGTCTCTGATGGAAACCTGTTCTTTCAGGTCCAACCCTTAGACTGTTTTGAGAGCTTCAAGTAATTTAAGTAAATCCAAAAGTATAGACACTATGAATAAAACATGTTTAGACCTATTATTTCAGCTTTATTGAGGTATAATTGACATAAAATTACAAGACGTTTAAAATGTACATTGTGGTGATTTGATGTATGTGTACATTGTGAAAGGATTCCACCCATCTCGTTAATTAACACATCCACCACCTCACGTATTTATCCTTTTTGGGGGGAGGTAAAAACATTTAAGTTCTCCTCTTTCAGCAAATTTCAGTTATACAATACAGTGTTATCACTACAGTCACCATGTTTTTCGTTAGATCCTCAGACCTTATTCATCTTATAACTGAAACTCTGTACCCTATTACCAACCTCTCCTTATTTCCCCCGAACCACACCCTGGCAACCACTTTTCTGCTCTGTTTCTAGCCTTCGACTTTTTTTTTTTTTTTTAAGATTTCACATATAAGTGATTCTCTGCAGTATTTGTCTTCCTCTGCCTGGTTTATTTTAGGTTAATTACATTTTTAAAGTATTCCAACCCATGTCCTCAAAAGCTGTAAAATCTTCCTTTACAAATCAGAGTTTTTATTTAAATTGTATAAAAACCATATATGGTTTGCATTTTTCTTATTAGTCATCCATTTTATACACATCAGTGTATACATGTCAATCCCAGTCTCCCAATTCATCCCACCACCACCCCCACCCCGCCACTTTCCCCCCTTGGTGTCCATACGTCTGTTCTCTACATCTGTGTCTCAACTTCTGCCCTGCAAACCGGCTCATCTGTACCATTTTTCTAGGTTCCACATACATGCGTTAATATACGATATTTGTTTTGCTCTTTCTGACTTACTTCACTCCGTATGACAGTCTCTAGATCCATCCACATCTCAACAAATGACCCAATTTCGTTCCTTTTTATGGCTGAGTAATATTCCATTGTATATATGTACCACATCTTCTTTATCCATTCGTCTGTCGACGGGCATTTAGGTTGCTTCCATGACCTGGCTATTGTAAATAGTGCTGCAATGAACACTGGGGTGCATGTGTCTTTTTGAATTATGGTTTTCTCTGGGTATATGCCCAGTAGTGGGGTTGCTGGGTCATATGGTAATTCTATTTTTAGTTTTTTAAGGAACCTCCATACTGTTCTCCATAGTGGCTGTATCAATTTACATTCCCACCAACAGTGCAAGAGGGTTCCCTTTTCTCCACACCCTCTCCAGCATTTGTTGTTTGTAGATTTTCAGATGATGCCCATTCTAACTGGTGTGAGGTGATACCTCATTGTAGTCTTGATTTGCATTTCTCTAATAATTAGTGATGTTGAGCAGCTTTGCATGTGCTTCTTGGCCATCTGTATGTCTTCTTTGGAGAAATGTCTATTTAGGTCTTCTGCCCATTTTTGGATTGGGGTGTTTGTTTCTTTAATATTGAGCTGCATGAGCTGTTTATATATTTTGGAGATTAATCCTTTGT
Organism: Balaenoptera acutorostrata; assembly: GCF_949987535.1. Taxonomy (NCBI): domain Eukaryota; kingdom Metazoa; phylum Chordata; class Mammalia; order Artiodactyla; family Balaenopteridae; genus Balaenoptera; species Balaenoptera acutorostrata. The sequence continues at coordinate 146,739,398 of NC_080064.1, forward strand.
CAGTTGCTTTGTTTGCAAATACTTTCTCCCATTCTGAGGGTTGTCTTTTCATCTTGTTTATGGTTTCCTTTGCTGTGCAAAAGATTTGAAGTTTCATTAGGTCTCATTTGTTTATTTGTGTTTTTATTTCCATTACTCTAGGAGGTGGATCAAAAAAGATCTTGCTGTGATTTATGTCAAAGAGTGTCCTTCCTATGTTTTCCTCTAAGAGTTTTAGAGTGTCCGGTCTCACATTTAGGTCTCTAATCAATTTTGAGTTTATTTTTGTGTATGGTGTTAGGGAGTGTTCTAATTTCATTCTTTTACATGTAGCTGTCCAGTTTTCCCAGCACCACTTATTGAAGAGACTGTCTTTTCTCCATTGTATATCCTTGCCTCTTTGTCATAGATTAGTTGACCATAGGTGCGTGGGTTTATCTCTGGGCTTTCTACCTTGTTCCATTGATCTATATTTCTGTTTTTGTGCCAGTACCATATTGCCTTGATTAATGTAGCTTTGTAGTATAGTCTGAAGTTAGGGAGCCTGATTCCTCCAGCTCTGTTTTTTTCCCTCAAGACTGCTTTGGCTATTTGCGGTATTTTGTGTATCATATAAATTTAGAGATTTTTTGTTCTAGTTCTGTAAAAAATGCCATTGGTAATTTGATAGGAATTGCATTGAATCTGTAGATTGCTTTGGGTAGTATAGTCATTTTCACAATATTGATTCTTCCAATACAAGAACATGGTATATCTCTCCATTTGTTGGTATCATCTTTAATTTCTTTCATCAGTGTCTTATAGTTTTCTGCATACAGGTCTTTTGTCTCCCTAGGTAGGTTTATTCCTAGGTATTTTATTCTTTTTGTTGCAATGGTAAATGGGAGTGTTTCCTTAATTTCTCTTTCACATTTTTCATCATTAGTGTATAGGAATGCAAGAGATTTCTGTGCACTAATTTTGTATCCTGCAACTTTACCAAATTCATTGATTACTCTAGTAGTTTTCTGGTGGCATCTTTAGGATTCTCGATGTATAGTATCATGTCATCTGCAAACAGTGACAGTTTTACTTCTTCTTTTCCAATTTGGATTCTTTTTATTTCTTTTTCTTCTCTGATTGCCGTGGCTAGGACTTCCAAAACTATGTTGAATAATAGTGGTGAGAGTGGACATCCTTGTCTTGTTCCTGATCTTAGAGGAAATGCTTTCAGTTTTTCACCATTGAGAATGATGTTTGCTGTGGGTTTGTCATATATGGCCTTTATTATGTTGAGGTAGGTTCCCTCTATGCCCACTTTCTGGAGAGTTTTTACCATAAATGGGTGTTGAATTTTGTCAAAAGCTTTTTCTGCATCTATTGAGATGATCATATGGGTTTTCTTCTTCAGTTTGTTAATATGGTGTATCACATTGATTGATTTGCATATGTTGAAGAATCCTTGCATCCCTGGGATAAATCCCACTTGATCATGGTGTATGACTCTTTTAATGTATTGTTGGATTTTGTCTACTAGTATTTTGCTGAGGATTTTTCCATCTATATTCATGAGTGATATTGGTCTGTAATTTTCTTTTTTTGTAGTATCTTTGTCTGGTTTTGGTGTCAGGGTGATGGTGGCCTCATAAAATGAGTTTGGGAGTGTTCCTTCCTCCGCAAATTTTTGGAAGAGTTTGAGAAGGATGGGTGTTAGCTCTTCTCTAAATGTTTGATAGAATTCACCTGTGAAGCCGTCTGGTCCTGGACTTTTGTTTGTTGGAAGATTTTTAATCACGGTTTCAATTTCACTCCTTGTGATTGGTCTGTACATATTTTCTATTTCTTCCTGGTTCAGTCTTGGAAGGTTATACCCTTCTAAAAATTTGTCCATTTCTTCCAGGTCGTCCATTTTATTGGCCTAGAGCTGCTTGTAGTAATCTCTTAGGATGCTTTGTATTTCTGCACTGTCTGTTGTAACTTCTCCTTTTTCATTTCTAATCTTATTGATTTGAGTCCTCTCCCTCTTTTTCTTGATAAGTTTGGCTAATGGTTTATCAATTTTGTTTACCTTCTGAAAGAACCAGCTTTTAGTTTTATTGATCTTTGCTATTGTTTTCTTTGTTTCTATTTCATTTATTTCTGCTCTGATCTTTATGATTTCTTTCCTTCTGCTAACTTTGGGTTTTGTTTGTTCTTCTTCCTCTAGTTCCTTTAGGTGTAAGGTTAGATTGTTTATTTGAGATTTTTCTTGTTTCTTGAGGTCAGCTAGTATAGCTATAAACTTCCCTCTTAGAACTGCTTTTGCTGCATCTCATAGGTTTTGGATCATTGTGTTTTCATTGTCATTTGTCTCTAGGTATTTTTCTATTTCCTCTTTGATTTCCTCAGTGATCTCTTGGTTATTTAGTAACGTATTATTTAGTCTCCGTGTGTTTGTGTTTTTTACGGTTTTTTCCGTGTAATTCATTTCTAATCTCATAGCGTTGTGGTCAGAAAAGACGCTGGATATGATTTCAATTTTCTTAAATTTACTGAGGCTTGATTTGTGACCCAAGATGTGATCTATCCTGGAGAATGTTCCATGCGCACTTGAGAAGAAAGTGTAATCTGCTGTTTATGGATGGAATATCCTATAAATATCAATTAAATCTATCCGGTCTATCGTGTCATTTAAAGTTTCTGTTTCCTTATTTATTTTCATTTTGGATGATCTGTCCATTGGTGTAAGTGAGGTGTTAAAGTCCCCCACTATTACTGTGTTACTGTCGATTTCCTCTTTTATAGCTGTTAGCAGTTGCCTTATGTATTTAGGTGCCCCTATGTTGGGTGCATATATATTTATAATTGTTATATCTTTTTCCTGGATTGATCCCTTGATCATTATGTAGTGTCCTTCCTTGTCTCTTGTAACATTCTTTATTTTAAAGTCTATTGTATCTGATATAAGTATTGCTACTCCAGCTTTCTTTTGATTTCCATTTGCATGGAATATCTTTTTCCATCCCCTCACTTTCAGTCTGTATGTGTCCCTAGGTCTGAAGTGGGTCTCTTGTAGACAGCATATATATGGGTCCTGTTTTTGTATCCATTCAGCGAGCCTGTTTCTTTTGTTTCTTTATTTTTTTATTTTTTAGTTAATTAATTAATTTATTTAAAATTTTTTTTTTTTTGGCTGTGTTGGGTCTTCGTTTCTGTGCGTGGGCTTTCTCAAATTGCGGCAAGTGGGGGCCACTCTTCATCACAGTGCGCGGGCCTCTCACTATCGCGGCCTCTCCTGTTGCGGAGCTCAAGCTCCAGACGCGCAGGCTCAGCAGTTGTGGCTCATGGGCCCAGCCGCTCTGCGGCATGTGGGATCTTCCCAGACCAGGGCTCGAACCCGTGTCCCCTGCATTGGCAGGCAGATTCTCAACCGCTGCGCCACCAGGGAAGCCCGAGCCTGTTTCTTTTGGTTGGAGCATTTAATCCATTCACGTTTAAGGCAATTATGTATGTTCCTATGACCATTTTCTTAATTGTTTTGGGTGTGTTTTTGTAGGTCCTTTTCTTCTCTTCTGTTTCCCACTTAGAGAATTTTCTTTAGCATTTGTTGTAGAGCTGGTTTGGTGGTGCTGAATTCTCTTAGCTTTTGCATGTCTGTAAAGCTTCAGATTTCTCCATCGAATCTGAATGAGATCCTTGCTGGGTAGAGTAATCTTGGTTGTAGGTTCTTCCCTTTCATCGCTTTAAGTATATCATGCCACTCCCTTCTGGCTTGTAGAGTTTCTGTTGAGAAATCAGCTGTTAACCTTATGGGAGTTCCCTTCTATGTTATTTGTCATTTTTCCCTTGCTGCTTTCAATAATTTTTCTTTGTCTTTAATTTTTGCCAATTTGATTACCATGTGTCTCGGCGTGTTTCTCCTTGGGTTTATCCTGTATGAGAATCTCTGTGCTTCCTGGACTTGAGTGGCTATTTCCTTTCCCATGTTAGGGAAGTTTTCGACTATAATCTCTTCAAATATTTTCTCTGGTCCTTTCTCTCTCTCTCCTCCTTCTGGGACCCCTATAATGTGAATGTTGTTGCGTTTAATGTTGTCCCAGAGGTCTCTTAGGCTGTCTTCATTTCTTTTCATCCTTTTTTCCTTATTTTGTTCCACAGCAGTGAATTCCACCATTCTGTCTTCCAGGTCACTTATCCGTTCTTCTGCTTCAGTTATTCTCCTATTGATTCCTTCTAGTGTAGTTTTCATTTCAGTTATTATATTGTTCATCTCTATTTATTTGTTCTTTAGTTCTTCTAGGTCTTTGTTAAACATTTCTTGCATCTTCTCAATCTTTGCCTCCATTCTTTTTCTGAGGTCTTGGATCATCTTCAGTATCATTATTCTGAATCCTTTTGCTGGAAGGTTGCCTATCTCCACTTCATTTAGTTGTTTTTCTGGAGTTTTATCTTGTTCCTTCCTCTGGTACATAGCCCTGTGCCTTTTCATCTTGTCTATCTTTCTGTGAATGTGGTTTTTGTTCCGCAGGCTGCAGGATTGTAGTTCTTCTTGCTTCTGCTCTCTGCCCTCTGGTGGATGAGGCTATCTAAGAAGCTTGTGCAAGTTTCCTGATGGGAGGGACTGGTGGTGGGTAGAGCTGACTGTTGCTCTACTGAGAGCTCAGTAAAACTTTAATCCTCTTGAGTGTTGATGGGTGGGGCTGGGTTCACTCCCTGTTGGTTGTTTGGCCTGAGGCGACCCAACACTGGAGCCTACCTGGGCTCTTTGGTGGGGCTAATGGCTGACTCTGGGAGGGCTCACGCCAAGTAGTACTTCCCAGAACTTCTGCTGCCAGTGTCCTTATCCCCACAGTGAGCCACAGCCACCCCCGCCTCTGCAGGAGACCTTCCAACACTAGCTGGTAGGTCTGGTTCAGTCTCCCCTGGGGTCACTGCTCCTTTCCCTGGGTCCCGATGCACACACTACTTTGTGTGTGTCCTTCAAGAGTGGAGTCTCTGTTTCCCCCAGTCCTGTCGAAGTCCTGCAATCAAATCCCACTAGCCTTCAAAGTCTGATTCTCTAGGAATTCCTCCTCCCATTGCCGGACCCCCAGGTTGGGAAGCCTGACGTGGGGCTCAGAACCTTCACTCCAGTGGGTGGACTTCTATGTTATAAGTGTTCTGCAGTCTGTAAGTCACCCACCCAGCAGTTAAGGATTTGATTTTACTGTGATTGCACCCCTCCTACTGTCTCATTGTGGCTTCTCCTTTGTCTTTGGATGAGGGGTATGTTTTTTGGTGAGTTCCAGTGTCTTCCTGTCGATGATTGTCCAACAGCTAGTTGTGATTCTGGTGTTCTCACAAGAGCGAGTGAGAGCAAGTGCTTTTACTGTGCCATCTTGGTTCAGGCTCTATATGATAGCTTGCATTTTATACTACACAAAATTTAACCAGTAAACAGCTACATTACCAAATATTTTATTTCCTGAGCATATCTAAACTAAAAAATATAGTCATGTTTACCTGGTGGACAAAATACCAAGTTATCAGATGTTGCTACTTATGAAAAAAACAGACATATCCCAGGTCTCAGATGACCTCCAATGAATGGTACAGGTTTGCTTCACTTTAGATCATGCAAACGTATCACAAGAGTAACTTGATTAAATAGTAATGTGCTTTAATTGACCAAAAGATGAAAAATTCTTTTAAAAAGTAATGTTGAAAAGACAACATGGTAATGTATAACTGAAACAGAAGTCAAGGACTAGGTGTCAGGACAACTGGTCCTCTACCACTGACTAGCTGGGACCTTGGGCAAGTAAGTTACTATCTGAGCCTTATCATAAATAAACTCTGAGGAGATAGAGTAGGCTATCACTAAGATATCTTCCAAATTTAGATTTTTATGAACAGTAAAAAAGGGTCAGAAAGGGGAAAATGATCACTTCCTAAGAAAAAAAATGACATATTCATATACGTCACATATTTATAATGTGTCGAGTATTACCTGTGTGAGGCACAGAGTACACACTAAACTCAAAGAGAGACTAAACTCCAAGCAGAGAAAATCCTTTTAAAAATGTTTGTTTGGGACAGTTTATGAAAAGTAGAAATTGGTATCTAGTTATTTATTAAACAGTAATTAGCAAACATTTTTGTTTACAATGCATAGAGGTTTTAATGCATTGAAACAAACGTACACTATGAAATACCTTTTATAAGTAAAAGCATTCAAATAGATGTTTACAAAAATTGTATTTGTTTATCTATGTCCAGTCAAACGTTATTCATTTCCAGTAAAGCGTCCAAAAGAGCCCAAGCACTGTTAGCATTTTTTAATTCATAGATATGCGTGTGTATATAAATATAAGTATGTGCCATAAATTCAGAGATATGTTTTCATATATCACAAAAGAAAATTCATTGACTATTTTCAGTTAAAATTTATTGATGCCCACATCAGACACTTAGTCCCTCAAGTAATAAACTTGTTTCATAAATGGTAATGGGTGTTCAAATAAACACACCAAAAAGGATTTGCTCTAGCTAATTTGAATCATACGGCCCTTGTCTGGCTTTTTTTTTTTTTTTTTGACTTCATTTATTTATTTATTTTTTGGCTGCTGAGCGGGGGCTTTCTCTAGTTGCGGCGAGCGGGGGCTACTCTTCGTTGCGGTGCGTGGGCTTCTCATTGTGGCGGTTTCTCTTGTTGTGGAGCACGGGCTCTAGGCACGCAGGCTTCAGTAGCTGTGGCATGCAGGCTTCACCAGTCATGGCACATGGGCTTAGTTGCTCCGTGGCATGTGGAATCTTCCCGGACCAGGGCTCGAACCCGTGTCCCCTGCATTGGCGGGCAGATTCTTAACCACTGTGCCACCAGGGAAGTCCGACACTTTTCTGTTTTAAAATTCAATTTAGGGGCTTCCCTGGTGGCGCAGTGGTTAAGATTCTGCCTGTCAGTTCAGGAGACACGGGTTCCAGCCCTGGTCCGGGAAGATCTCACATGCTGCAGAGCAACTACGCCCGTGTGCCACAACTACTCAGCCTGAGCTCTAGAGCCCATGTGCCACAACTACTGAAGCCCGCACGCCTAGAATCCGTGCTCCGCAACAAGAGAAGCCACCAAAATGAGAAGCCTGCACACCGCAACAAAGAGTAGCCCCGCTCACTGCAACCAGAGAAAAGCCTGTGTGCAGCAACGAAGACCCAATGCAGCCAAAAATAAAATAAATAAATAAAATTCTATTTAATTCAGCAGCATTAATTGAACACCTAAAACGTGTAAGTGTCAAACTCCAATCTAATAAAGGCATTTGATTTGACATGGGATTTCTGGGATAAGAGCTCAAGGCATACAACCCTGACAGCAACCAATTCCAAAGCTTAACCATCTATTATAGCTCCACATTCAGCCTAACTCACTCCATCACATGCACCCTTGAATAACATAAATGTCATAGGTGATTGAACTAGTCCAAGTTAAAGCAGAAGTTTGCAAAGTGTCTTTACATGATTGTGTTCTCTTCATCAAGAAAGATGTGGGTTTTTTTATAGTATCTTTTCCAATGCACGTGCCCTTATGCTTCCCAGATGTTCTACTGTGCCCTATTTCTTAGTGTTCATGATGATGGGAACCACTGGGGTTTGCTTAGTGGCAGTCCTGACTGTCCTTCAAGCTAGCAGAGTACTGCTGAACAAAACTTTGCCATCATTCCACCTTCATTCCAGAATCACCTTCTTCTGGTGATGGATGCCTGACATGTGACTCCTTTATTCCTCAAATCCTTTACGCTTTGTATTGACAATTCTTTCCCTTACTCATGCCAGTGTGTTTATGAATTAGGCCAAACCACAGTTATAATTGTCATCTCTAAAATCACACTTAAATTCTGAAATCAGCTTTACTTTAGTACTAAGTTATTAATTCATTAGTGTCTTCGAACCATTTTATGAAACACAAGATATCTGTCTGAGCACTACAGAGGGACACAAAAGATGACACAAGATTCCCCTTCAGGAATTTGCAATAGAGTTGGAGAAACAGGACAACTAGACATGAAAATGAATAATGTAAGGCAGACTGTCGTGAGCATCCAATCAGTGGAACAGATAATAGGCACTAGTGAAGATATCCCTGTGGCCTTCATGGCAGGGGTCAGACTGAGGCTTGTTCTTAAGGAAATAAGAGAGAATTCGAATAGGTGAGGAGTGGGTGTTTCAGGTGTATGAGAAGGCCAAAAATGTCTAGGTAAAACTTTCATTAAAAGCAGGTGGGTGGGGTAGGGTAGCAAGGTTGGGGGAGAGGAGGCTTGTACTTGAGAATAGTAGGAAATCAGGCACACAATAGCCAGTCTCTTTGGAATTTTCATCTTTTTGAAAATGGCAGTGCCATTGAAGGATTTTAATCAAAAATTGTGTTTAAATATGATTTATCTGACTGTTACACATGGAAGGAGGTGGCAGTAATTGGGAAAAGTAAGATCAACTAAAAGCCTCTGGGAATGTTTTTTAGGAGTCCCAAAACAGATTGGTAGCAATGAACTTGAAATAAAATACAGAAGAGACACTGGCATTTGAGTATTATCTCTATGGAGAGGGTGAGTCAGAGACCCTGATTTACTGAATTTCACACAGACTTTGTATTCCTAGTGAACATGTTGTTTAAACATTCAACAGTAAAATCATAGGCCCATGTAGTGAGTGAAGTTAGTATTTAACACCAACCTATTTTACATTAATGCTTACAGATTTTGGATACAAACATCTTTAATCTACTTCAACGCACATGCCCCATGCTTCTCCCACATGGGCATATTTGCAACTATACATGAGGATGGAGGGTGGACATATGTACAGAGCCTGTACCAGATGCCAGGCCCTCAGCCAATGCCATGACCACTGACAGGTTGCTGACTTCCCATCTGTCTCTGCTCCAGACTGTGCTCCTGCCCTCCAGCCTTGTCCAGGCATCCGTCTCTGAGACTCCCTCACCTGGATGTCCCTAGACTTCTCCAGCTCAACATCTGCAACACTGAACACGTCGTTTCCTTTCCCTGGAGGCTGCTCCTCTTCACACAAGGTTCCCATCTCAAAGAACGGCAGAAACCTGGGCCTCTTCCTTGGGTTCTCCCACTGCCTCACTCCACACATGATCTATCCTTAAGTTCTGTTGATTCTACTTCCGGGATATCTCTCTTATTTAGCCACCTCTTGCCATTTCCAGCGTCACCTCTTTGGTGCAAGCTACCACCATCTGTTGCCTGCCAAAGCTTCCTAAGTTGGCCTCCTGGCATCCCAGCGGCTACCCTCCCATCCACTGCCCACACAGCAGCCAGTACGTGTGACCTTTCTAAAATGAAAATATGTTTGAATTGCTTATCTGCTTAAAACCCTTTAATGGTTTCCTATTGATGCTAGAATAAAGTGCAAACCCCCTCATGCTCCACAAAGCCCGTTATAGTCTGGCTCCTGCCCATCTCTCCATGCTTGCTTGGCATCTCTCTCCTCTCTAAGCACCAGCCACATGAAATTCGTTCAGTTCCTCTAACAGTCCATGCTCTGACTCTCTTCCTGGCCCCAACATATCCTATTTTTCCTGCCAGGAACACTTTTTCCCCTTCCTGAAAATTCTTATGCCAAGGAATGATTATCCTGAGCTGGAAGGACAGATTCACATTGATAATGATCATTATTCCGCATTGTATGTATACAGTCTTCTATATGTGTTAATAGTTTTAGCTATATCCCTGTAACTACAAGAACCATATTTTGCAAACTACAATTCTGAATAGGACTGAATTTTGGACAATAGGACTGTCTTAGAACATTTTGGCTTTAGATAAGTTCCATTTTTTGTAGAAGTGGACATTTAGAACCCTGGACTTCTCCCATCAGGGACAGGGGGCTGCAGTAAGATTCCAAAAGGACAGAGGACAGCAGCTGCTCTAGGTACACGGCACTTGATGGGGTTGAGGGCAGGCTACCCCAAGTCGTGCTACTCCAGCATGAGGATTATTTTGAGCTGAAAACAATCAAAGCCCAAAAGACTCAGGAAGAGCCTCTGAACTACCCCTTTACTGCCTAAAAGAATTTAAGGTAGGAGGACTGTCCCAGGAAGAAGCTATCACTATAGATAACTGTAATGAAGTATTGAAATTAGGACTGGTAGACAAGGAGAAGCCTAGCAAAGCTGTTTGATCAAAGGCTTCTCTGTGTCCCACTGTCTCTGGATGGCCCAGCAAACATTAACTCTTTCTGTCTTCCTGTGAATTATCTTACTTTCCCTCAAGGAAAAATAAGCCTCAGACTCCCAGCTCCTTCTCCTTGGTCCAGAATATATAAAAACCTCACCGTGCCTTGCTGTCTTTGAAATTCTTCATACTTAAGTGAATTCCCCATCCGCATGTAATAAATTTGATTTTTCTCCTGTTAACCTGCCTTGTGTCATTTTAATTGCCAGCCAAAAGAACCAAGGGGGGGAAGGGGAAATTCCCCCTCTCCTGCACACAATGGGCTTGATATTTAGTCCAGTGTGTTGCTAAAGATTAATCTTGTGGAGTTTTCTTATGCCTCAGTGAAGCGATGCCAAAAACAACACACACACACACACACACACACACACACCCCTCTATGCCCCTTATGAGTGTAAATCATCTTTGAGGCACCCAGAGGAAGATCTGTCACTTGAAGGAAGGAGGAGCAGAGAGCCCTCTACTTGCCCTTACCTACCTCAGGATATAGCCTTATTGTCCAAGAGCAGGGTGTAATTAAGCCCTTTGTCAGGGTTAAATAGGAAAAAACTCATTCCATAAGGAGGAACAGGAGAAGTGGTTCCAGCTTCAGAATGAATGGACAAGGATACCTAGACCGATTTGAACCCAGAACTCCTGGGGCAAGTGGCCTGGGCTTTGTGGTGGGATTTGAGCACCTGGGAACCCCAAGTAACAGAAATCGTTGGCAGAACTTACCATGAAGGCAACGAGATGATCTTCCCTGAAAGATCCTTTAAGGGCATTATGCTAAGTGAAATAAGACAGACAGAGAAAAACAAATACCGTATGATCTCACTTATACGTGGAATCGTAAAAAAACAGACTCACAGAAACAGAGAACAGATTGGTCGTTGCCAGAGGAGGTGGGGGGAGGATGGGTTAAAGGGGTCAAACTTCCAGTTATAGGATAAATTAAGTCACAGGTTGTAATGTGCAGCATGGTGACTATCGTTAACAATACTGTACTGTGTATGAAAAGTTGCTAAGAGAGTACAGCTTAAAAGATCCCATCGTAAGAAAAAACTTTTGTTAACTGCGTGAGGTGATAGGTTAACTAAACTTATTGTGCTCATCACTTTGCAATGATCATACATTAAATCATTATGTTGTACACCTTAAACTAATACAATGTTATATGTCAATGATATCTTAATAAAAGTGGGGAAAAAAGATCCTGAGGACTTGTGAATGGACAGATCAATAGCGGCCCAGCATCAGCTGCTAGAATATCTTGGACCTAGTTGTCAACGGCGGCGCATGCTGGCCTGAGAGCCAATGGGGCAATGACAAAGGCATACAGCCCTGGCTCTGGTCGCCTGGGGATGGAAGTCAGCAGCCTCTCCAAAGCCCCCTCAGGGTTTCTGGCCCTTATCACAGCGCTAATTTTACACCTATTTCTAAACTCTTCTGGTTATTATGGAAACAATAATGGTTAACTGGGAGTTTGTGAAACCTCTTACTGGTTTAGTCAAGATCCCACAACGAATAACAGGCAGAGATTGAAACCAAAAAAAAAAAAAAGCGACACAGTAAAGATGGGTGGTAGATTGTGCCGTCAAAAACAAAGAAATAGAGGTGAGAAAGGAGAGACCCATGAGCTCATTGGCCCATGACAGTCAAAGACAGTTCCCTACAATGTTTTGATGGTCTCTGGTTCTGACTGTAGCCACTGGAAGCTATGCCAAATCACGTTAAGTCTGCATAAAGTGAGGTTTCTGGACAGAGGAATGTGACACAGAACCAGGGCAATGTGACTAGACCCCATTATCTCAGTGCCTTTGATAACATACTGGAGAGCAGAGTGGGGTTTTGAATCGACTGAAATCTTCCATAAATGGACTCTAAATGCAGGCTACATAACTTCCAAAAACTCCCTAGAGAAATTCCTATTATGTACACGGAAGGGGGAATGAAGCCAGTCCCATCTGGCTGGGTGGAGAACATTCTCTGCTTAGCGAAACTTCATGGTTCTTGTGTTTAGTGCCAAATGCATGTTCATACTAGACCAAGGCCCTGCCCACAGAGGTGTAAGTGTATGAGTTAGATGGCGCAGGCAGTGCTGGGGAATTCTTTGTCTCTAAAACATCAAAACCACAAGGCAAGATATTAATAAGGTTATCATTTTTATAAAGTCCCTAATGAGTTATGAGCCAATATTATGATGAACGTTGGTCAGGGTTGCTAGAGCAAAATAGAGTGACATTATCTTTTTCCATTAGCCTTCTATCATTACACAAGCTAAAATCAAGAACAGACTGAGATGCATCACGAGTGACTTTTGCTCAGTGGCACTGACACTCTCAGGGAAACCTCAGAACTTTAAAGTAAATGCACAATGAAATTATTAGGAAATACAGTAAAGGCACAAATGGATGAGGTGACTCAACTCAAACGTCACCTGCCCAGAAAGGCCTCCCCTGACAAGCCTTCTCCCTTCTTCCCTACGTAGTAACCTCTAGTTACTCTGTAACACATAGCTTTGATAACTATCAAGTTATCTTGTGAATTTGTACGTGTGTTTGCCCCTCTTTCCTGTTTGAATGTAGACCCCAAAGAGGGGTACTTTGCATGGCTCATTACTCTGTTCCTAATACCTTTATAGGTTGGCACAGAGTAAGTCCTCAATAACATTTGACTGGTTACCTTTCCAACTGCCAAATGACAAAGAGCTCAATTATCTGTACCTGAAGGTTTTTCAGAGTCCAGAAAAACCAGCATTCACATCAATTTATCAAAAACATCACGTACTGGAATGAGAAATCTTTTTTATTATGGACCCAACAGTAATTAAATCGGTACGTAGAGGCAACATGGTCTGAAGCAATGCAACTCCAAGTGTGGTCCACGGGCTAATGGCATCAGTATCCCTTGGCAGTTTGTTAGAAAACCAAAATCAGGGCCCCAGTATCAGTATATCTGAAGGTGGATCCAAAAAAAAAAAAAATCTGTTTAGCAAGTTTTCCAGGCGATTCTTATGTGCCCTAAAGTTTTGAGTAACTTCTTCAGAAATCAAGGTGAAAATAAACAAGAAATGTCATAAGGACTAGGATTTTGCCAGGGACAATTGGTACATTCTTGCTGTCACTGAGATCTTTAAAAATCAGGAAAAAGGAAGAGGAGGAATTATACTCAAAATTCTATGCATGAATATGGTGCTCCGTCTACATGTGCCATCAGATACCTACTCCACGTCCCGTTGCGCTAAGGCTTCCCTGCCCTGACTAAACAACCAGCAAGCTGGCCACGCTCTTTGTGTACAAAACCCTCCCTTCGTTCGATTTCCCTCTCCTTCCAGAGGCAGCACCATCCGTGGCTCTTTCTAGGAATCATTCTAACAGATGACTGAGCAGACCAACTGAGAAAAGGCAGCCTAACTGGGGACCAGAGGGCAGCCGTGCTATACCGTGATTTAGATGTCTGATGCAGTCACTCAGGAGGGCACTGAACTTCTTCTGGTCAGCGGCATCCTGGAAGCAGAAGTAGCCATGTCTGAGGAATGGCTGCCACAGGTACACCGGGAATTCCTTGGGCAGGACCACAAAGGGTTGCGCGTTCTCCTTCTCACTGGACGCTGAAGAAACATGGAAAACGCAAAGATGTTTTAAAACGTGTATCTCTCATTTAAAATATTTATTTCAGGCTGTGAAGGTTTATTTCCGGCTGGCGGGCAGCCAGTGCGATGGAAAGGTGGTGTGAGATGTCTTCACAGGGTGGGGGAAAAGAAGAGTTCCGCTTCACCTGTCTCACTCCAGCAGGTGGCCTCACCTCCTATCCACAGGGACAACCAAGGCCATCAGACATAATCTATCTCAATTTCCTCACCAGGAATGAGCCACAAACAGAGCTCACTCCTCCCTACCCATCCTCAGCAGTTGATGCGTCTACCTGTCAGGCACTCACCCTACTCTCCCCCAGGCTCCCATCCCACCAGGTCTGCTCTCTGCCCTGCACTCTCTCCCGCCTTCTTGTCACTGCTACACTAGCATTTGCTGCTTTGATGCCATCAACCTCTATTCTCACCCTAGTCTTGTTCCTGCCCCACCAGTCCCAAAACCAAATTGCCTGTTACTAATGTCATCCTGACTGCCGGCCTATGGCTTCTTCATTACCCACCCTCTCAACCCGATTGGAAACATCTGCTGCTGTCAATTACCCCTTCTTTTGAAAACATTCTCTTGACTTCCAGGGGCCCCTCTCTCCTCGTGTCCTTCATGCTTTTTAAAAATTGTTTCCCCTTTTCAGCTTTATTGGTTCCTCTGCCCCTTCTCCCCATCTCCCTCTTTAAGTGTCGGTATTTACCCTGTTCTGTGCTGGTTTTTGCTCCCTTCTCACCTCTACTCTCCTGAGGTGTCATCATTCTTCCCGTGACTTTGCATATTGCTTCTGCAATTCATATTTCCTTTTCCTCCTTCCTTTCCACCATGCTTTTGCATGGAAAACTCTCATTCGTCCTTCAAAAGTCAGTTCAAAAGCCACCTCCTCTGGGGTGCCTTTGTCGGCAGCACCCTCTGCCACCAGAGACAGAGCTGGGTGCTCCCTACCTTGTTCTCCCAAAGTAATGTAATGATCTGTTTTCGTGTCTGGTACCCACACTCAGAGTGAGAGACATAAAGTGAGATAAGCCTCCCCAGCCAAATAATTTTCCCTGGGAAGCAGAACCACTGCCCCGGAGCTCCTAGAGGATGGAGGCCTCACCTTACTTATCTTTGTATGCTCAGCCCATAGCAGAGCCATGGGACCTAGTAGATGTTCTACTACAGTTTGCTGAATGAATAAACGTGCTGTGTTGTCCTAGGAAATTTTAAAAGCCTTAAACAATGGGACTTTCACCTCTTCCCTCAAAATCAATTCCAAGAAACTCATGTTAACCCATTATCATTCAGATCCCCTGTCTAAACTTGATTCCCCTCCATGCATTCCAATTCTATGATATTGCACTCGGTTAAATGAGCCCCAGCTTATTTCCAGAGTCACGGAAAACAAGCAGAAGAAAAAATGAGTTCTGTGCTCTCAGCCTACATAATGGGCACAATCTCAAGGAAAGCAAGGGAAGAGGGACCCAGTAAGAGGCAACTGAAAGCACCGGACATACCAAGAAACTGATCATAACCATAAGGAAGGCTCCAGAACTGAGTCTTGCTACGGGCAAATGAATAAATCAAGATTGGCTTCGATAAAGAATAGATTTCCTGGGGCATACATTGGAATTCTGTTTCTGAAGGTAACAGAGTCAAATGCACTGGGAGCACAAACTTTGGCCCACCAGTCCCTAGCAAAATGCCTGGCACGTGATAACATAAGAATGAATCAACACATGAATGACAACAAATGAATAAATGATTGAATGCTGTAGTAGAGACCTCTCAGTTGTAACACATCTCTATTCTCTCCTCTTTCTCAGTAATAAAACCCCTGATTTTTTAGTTGAGCAAGTGCCTGCATACAATAAAGACTACATTTCCAGCCTCCATTGCAGTTTGGTGTGTCACAGCCACTAAGTTTTGGCCAATGAAATGTAACCTGAAGTGGCAGTGAGACTTCCTAGAAGCATCCTTAAGGAGAGGGAATGTGCCTGCCTCCTCATCTTTTCTCCTTCCTCCTGTCTGGAATGAGAAAGCCATGGCTGGAGTTCCAGCAGCCACCTTGGACTATGTAAATCTGGGCCACAACCCAGAGATAAAGGGGCAGAAAGCTAAAAAGTGTCCCTGACATTTATGGAACTGCCACACCAGCCTGTACTGCTAATATCCAAGTATTTTTAGCAAGAAAATAAAAACATGTATTTAATTTGAGCTTTTTGTTGTGTGCAACAAAGTAGATTCTAGCTAATAAAATGCCAAACAAGGGAATCATTTTAGCAAAACACGGGACCATTTTTGAACATCATCTTAGCACACTACTGTGTAAAGAAGACCTATATATATATATTTTTAACATCTTTATTGGAGTATAATTGCTTTACAATGCTGTGTTAGTTTCTGCTTTATAACAAAGTGAATCAGCTATACATATACATGTATCCGCATATCTCCTCCCTCTTGTGTCTCCCTCCCACCCTCCCTATCCCACCCTCCCTATCCCACCCCTCTAGGTGGTCACAAAGCACCGAGCTGATCTCCCTGTGCTATGCAGCTGCTTCCCACTAGCTATCTATTTTACATTTGGTAGTGTATATATGTCCATGCCACTCTCTCACTTTGTCACAGCTTACCCTTCCCTCTCCCCATATCCTCAAGTCCATTCTCTAGTAGGTCTGTGTCTTTATTCCCGTCTTACCACTAGGTTAAGAAGACCTATATTGATAAACCTCCAGTGATTTACCTCTAGTGAGGTTAATTTCTCCCATCTTTATTGTGCCTTTATTCTTTCCAATAAAATTAGAATCACACTGCTGTTAACAGTGTGATTCCTGTTAACATAGTTTTGTGAAAACACTCTCCTTGCCCTTTCCAAGATGTCACAATTTTGTACAAACAATTAAAAGCAACATTCACCACTTATATTTAAAAAAGCCTTCGTAAGCCCCATAAAATTCATTCCTATTAGCTAGCCTCTTGTTATCACTCATTTAACATTTTACAACAATTTTCCAGATACCATTAGTCTGCATTTTTTCTGAGTTGAGTTATAAGGATATCACAAATGATCTACTGTAGAATATTCTATTTTTAAAACTGAGAAGGGCACAACATACAATTTTAAAAGTCTTTGAAATGTCCAGTCTGAAGCCCTGGGCCAAATGGCACTAGTCACACAGGACTTGTGTTTTTTATTCCTTTTCATTCCTTCTGATATATTTCATCAATAAATCAATAAACATATTGTCAGTTCTGATTTCATTGGAAAGTTCTTTTGAAGTGGTTCTAAAGAGTCAGCGTGTTGGCATCCCCATTTCTAAGTGGCAGCTCCAAAGCCAAGATAACACGTGATTAGATGTTAAAATATAATAATATGTATAGTGTACATAAAGTGTTGTTTTAGCTTGAATTACTTAGTAAGAGTTTGTTAATCTAGGTTTATGGTTCATGTACTAATCCTATAACAGTGTCATTAAAAACACTATGCTAAGCATTCTGCACTGAAATAACAATTGATAAAATAATTTTATATTTTCCCCATAAATTCCAGTGAAATGATTATACCTATTAATAAGAACCAGGGCTCTCTTCAAGAAACTAAGTAATTACTGTGCAGTGTGATTCACACAAAGCCAGATGGTGTTATTACATTATCCACAGTTCATGAATCTCTATGAAATGCTCTATTTCATCTGAATATTATCCAACACACTCTCTACATGGAAAAAGTGAAATGAATGAGAATCAGAGTATGTTAGAGCCGGTAATATTCTTCTAGATTTTCAATTTCAAGGCCCTAGAACTGGGAGAAACAGAAATCAGAGAGGTTCAGCAATAGCTGGGGAAAATGCTTGATAAGCATCACAGATAAAACTAGATAAAAATCCAGCCTTCAAATTCTCAGTTCAATGCTCTTTCCACGGCAGCATTCAGCTATTATTAAAGATATGCTAATTAATGCAATGCTTTTTTACACAGTAGCTATGAGTCACTGTAATGCTTGTTAAAAATGTTTTGTTGATTTAGGATATTTTATTGCATATCATCCTAAAATTAGAAAAATAATATTCTCTGACAGGTCTTACTGAAAGATGGGATTATACATTTCACAGACTGGGCCCTACATATTTATTTCTGCTGTCTTGTGTAAAGCTTGCAATATATGCCAAAGCTTCAAGATGCCTGACCAATGGTATATTTTCCATGTGCTAGAAGCACAGTGACTGACTTGTATACTACCAAATATGATTTAAAGTAACAGAATTGTTACAATGTTTACCTGAATTAGAGAAATTATATCTTCCATTTGCCTATGGAGAATGTGTGTCTAGCCCGGGGTTTCTCAACCTTGGCAACTACTGATATTTAATGCCAGATAATTCTTCATTGTCAGGGGTTGTTTAGCAAGCATCACTGGCCTCTACCCATTAAATGCCTGTAGCACGATCCTCCCAAGTTGTGACAACCAAAAATGTCTCCAGACACAGCCAACTGTCCCTGGAGAGTGAAATCATCACCCCTCCCCTTGAGAAGCACTGATCTAGCTAAACAAAACATGTTTAGGAATTTTGTCTTGGGAAGGAATGCTCAGCAACTCACCAATGGGGTCTGGGAAATGCCGATCAGATAATAAACCATATTCATCTTCTGAGGTTAACACCTTGCCACCAGCTGGAAGAATTCGGCTTTTAGGGGGAGCTCCTCTCTGATAGGCCTGGGAAAGGAAAGGCATAAATGAGTGGATTTTTTCCTCATTTGGATTTTTGGAAAATATCAGGAATATTAGAAATAGACAAATATACTCAGAGATAGAAATTCCCACACTATGTCAACGAGTAAGAGCCATTTATTCAAAAACTATGTTTTGCACTGGAAGCCTCTGTCAGAGAGAGCATCAGGACTTGCTCCAGGACCAAAAGGAAGAAAGGCTATTACACTTGCCACTGGCTATGTTTTAGCTGCAGTGATTGGGTCAGGGAAGGTCACATGACCTCAGCATGTCCAATCAGAGTGAGTGTTAGGGTTTGTCCCAGGGGCAGCGAGAAAAGCTCTTATAGTTTCTACTGGCTATATCCTGGCTGCAGTGATTGGGTCAGGGTCAGTCACATGACCTGATTCAATCCAATCAGAGTGAGCTTCAGGCCTTGCAAGAGGGGCTGACAGAAAAGCTCTGCGAGGAGGTGAGGACAGGACACCACCACCATTTTGTTACTGTGGAGGACTCTGAAGGAGCCTGACAATGGAGATTGTGGCCTGTTAGGGAAGTCAGGCTGAATGAAGGCAAAGATTTGAGATGGAAGAAAGAACAAACTGAGTTCTGATATCACTGGAGCCGTGGATCCAAATGCACCTGAAACCAGACCTGTGCTGTGGAGATTTCAAGTCAGGAGCCACCAAGCCCAGCCCCTTTTTCTTTTTCTTTTTTTATCTTAAGAAAAAAAATTTTTTATTGAAGTATAGTTGATTTACAATGTTGTGTTAGTTTCAGATGTACAGCAAAGTGATTCAGTTACATATATATATATTCTTTTTCAGATTCTTTTCCATCATAGGTTATTATAAGATACTGAATACAGTTCCCTGTGCTATACAGTCGGTCCTCGTTGATTATCTATTTTATGTATAGTAGTGTGTATCTGTTAATCCCAAACTCCTAATTTATCCGTCCCTTCCCCTTTCCTCCTTTGGTAACCATAATTTGTTTTCTATGTCTGTGAGTCTATTTCTGTTCTGTAAATATGTTCATTTGTATCATTTTTTTTAGATTCCTCATATAAGTGATATTGTGTATTTATCTTTCTCTAACTTACTTCACTTAGTATGATAATCTCTAGGTCCATCCATGTTGCTGCAAATGGCATTACTTCATTCTTTTTTATGGCTGAGTAATATTCCATTGTATATATACACCACATCTTCTTTATCCATTCATCTGTCATGGACATTTAGGTTGCTTTCGTGTCCTGGCTATTTAAATAGCGCTGCTATGAACACTGGAGTGCATGTATCTTTTCAAATTAGAGATTCTCTGGATATGTGCCCAGGAGTGGATTGCTGGATCATATGATAACTTTATTTTTAGTTTTGTAAGGAACCTCCATACTGTTCTCCATAGTGGCTGCACCAATTTACATTCCCACCAACAGTGTAGGAGGATTCCCTTTTCTCCATACCCTCTCCAGCATTTATAATTTATAGACTTTTTGATGATGGCCATTCTGATTGGTGTGAGGTGATACCTCATTGTAGATTTGATTTGCATTTCTCTAATAATCAGCAATGCTGAGCATCTTTTCATGTGCCTTTTGGCCACCTGCATGTCTTCTTTGGAGAAATGTCTATTTAGATATTTTGCCCATATTTTGATTGTTTTTTTTTCTTTTTTTGATATTGAGCTATATGAGCTGTTTGTATATTTTGGAAATTAATCCCTTGTCAGTTGCATCATTTGCAAATATTTTCTCCCACTCTACAGGTTGTTTTTTCGTTTTGCTTATGGTTTCCTTTGCTGTGCTAAAGCTTATAAGTTTGATTCAGTCCCATTTGTTCATTTTTGCTTTTGTTTCTATTGCCTTGAGAGACTGACCTAAGAAAACATTGGTATGATCTATGTCAGAGAATGTTTTGCCTATTTTCTCTTCTAGGAGTTTTATGGTGTTCGGTCTTATAATTAAGTCTTTAAGCCATTTTGAGTTTATTTTTATGTATGGTGTGAGGGTGTGTTCTAACTTCATTGATTTAAATGTGGCTGTCCAATTTCCCCAACACCACTTGCTGAAGAGAATAACTTTTCTCCATTGTATATTCTTGCCTCCTTTGTTGAAGATTAATTGACTATAGGTGTGTGGGTTTATTTCTGGGCTCTCTATTCGATTCCATTGATCCATATGTCTGTTTTTGTGCCAATATCATGCTGTTTTGATTAATGTAGCTTTTTTTTTTTTTTTTTTGGCTGTGATCGTGTGACCAGCTCTGGACTAGACCAATCACTTCAGTCAGGGTAGAGCTTTACTTGACCTGATGTGGGTCACAGCCCCTCCTGGCCCCAAGGGTGAAAAAAATGTTTTGCGTCCTTGCTACTTGTGGGTAGTACTTTAATACTTCTGTGTGACGGTCACAAGATGGTAAATCAGAGTCCCTAATCTCAGGGAGATTCACTGTAGATATGTTTCTCAAAGGGGGTGAAACATAATCTCAGTAACTTCAGAAATTCTGCACCACACTTATCATTTCAGATGCTAGCGCCTGACTCATTCTAATAACCAAAAGGATGATGACGCATACAGACATTTACCGCACAAAATGCTTGGAGACTAATGACAAATGAGACTGTGGGACATGTAGCTTCAATTATGGTTGCCAAGGACTTTTACCAAAAACATAAAAATGTAACCATGATAAAATATGCCACCACTTTGCCCTCAGGCGTGAAACTGTTTCGCAGTAAAATGATCTGGGATGGAAGGGTAATATCATGACATCAGAACAAATTCCGGCCAGCAGACAAAAAGCTCTGCTGTTTGAGAAATGTAAAAGGGGTGCAGAGCGTCGCTAAAGCAGTGAAACAGTTGGTTAAACACATATACTCACATGGACATGCAGATAAGATAAAATGTAAGTATGTGCATCTGATGGGAGGGCAGAAGTCAAGGGAAAATTTTGAGACTAACAAGCTAAAAGCAAGTTGAGAACTGAAACCACGAAACTGTGGGACCCAAAATCTGGAGTGTACTCTTGGGAATAACTAAAATAATGTTGATCAGGGCCATAAAATCAGAGTAACAATAACACATTCTGCATCAATAAGATAGCGACTGAAGAAACCCAAACAAAACAAACTCTTGTATACCTAAGAAGGTTGTTTTCATTCTTGTAAGAACTACTAATCAACTGCTCAAGCACATCAGGACCCAGAGCAGAAGAGAGAAGAATCCAAAACGATGTGATTTTTTTTTTTTCAAACATCTTTATTGAAGTATAATTGCCTTACAATAGTGTGTTAGCATCTGCTTTATAACAAAGTGAATCTGTTATACATATACAATATGTTCCCATTTCTCTTCCCTCTTGCATCTCCCTCCCTCCCACCCTCCCCATCCCACCCCTCTAGGTGGTCACAAAGCACCGAGCTGATCTCCCTGTGCTATGCGGCTGCTTCCCACTAGCTATCTATTTTACATTTGGTAGTGTATATATGTCCATGACACTCTCTTACCCTGTCACATCTCACCCCACCCCCTCCCCCTATCCTCAAGTCCATTCTCTAGTAGGTCTGTGTCTTTATTCCCGTCTTGCCACTAGGTTCTTCATGGCCTTTTTTTTTTTTTTCCCTTAGATTCCATATATATGTGTTAGCATACTGTATTTGTTTTTCTCTTTCTGACTTACTTCACTCTGTATGACAGACTCTAACTCCATCCACCTCATTACAAATACCTCCATTTCATTTCTTTTTATGGCTGAGTAATATTCCATTGTATATATGTGCCACATCTGCTTTATCCATTCATCTGTCGATGGACATTTAGGTTGCTTCCATGTCCTGGCTATTGTAAATAGAGCTGCAATGAACATTTTGGTACATGACTCTTTTTGACCTATGGTTTTCTCAGGGTATATGCCCAGTAGTGGGACTGCTGGGTCGTATGGTAGTTCTATTTGTAGTTTTTTAAGGAACCTCCATACTGTTCTCCATAGTGGCTGTATCAATTTACATTCCCACCAACAGTGCAAGAGTGTTCCCTTTCCTCCACACCCTCTCCAGCATTTATTGTTTCTAGATTTTTTGATGATGGCCATTCTGACCGGTGTGAGATGATATCTCATTGTAGTTTTGATTTGCATTTCTCTAATGATTAATGATGTTGAGCATTCTTTCATGTGTCTGTAGGCCATCTGTATATCTTCTTTGGAGAAATGTCTATTTAGATCTTCTGCCCATTTTTGGATTGGGTTGTTCGTTTTTTTGTTATTGAGCTGCATGAGCTGCTTGTAAATCTTGGAGATTAATCCTTTGTCAGTTGCTTCATTTGCAAATATTTTCTCCCATTCTGAGGGTTGTCTTTTGGTCTTGTTTATGGTTTCCTTTGCTGTGCAAAAGCTTTTCAGTTTCATTAGGTCCCATTTGTTTATTTGTGTTCTTATTTCCATTTCTCTGGGAGCTGGGTCAAAAAGAATCTTGCTGTGATGTATGTCATAGAGTGTTCTGCCTATGTTTTCCTCTAAGAGTTTGATAGTGTCTGCCCTTACACTTAGGTCTTTAATCCATTTTGAGTTTATTTTTGTGCATGGTGTCAGGGAGTGTTCTAATTTCATACTTTTACATGTTCCTGTCCAATTTTCCCAGCACCACTTATTGAAGAGGCTGTCTTTTCTCCACTGTATATGCTTGCCTCCTTTATCAAAGATAAGTTGACCATATGTGTGTGGGTTTATCTCTGGGCTTTCTATCCTGTTCCATTGATCTATATTTCTGTTTTTGTGCCAATACCAAACTGTCTTGATTACTGAAGCTTTGTAATATAGTCTGAAGTCAGGGAGCCTGATTCCCCCAGCTCCATTTTTCGTTCTCAAGATGGCTTTGGCTATTCGGGGTCTTTTGTGTTTCCATACAAATTGTGAAATTTTTTGTTCTAGTTCTGTGAAAAATGCCAGTGGTAGTTTGATAGGGATTGCATTGAATCTGTAGATTGCTTTGGGTAGTAGAGACATTTTCACAATGTTGATTCTTCCAATCCAGGAACATGGTATATCTCTCCATCTATTTGTATCATCTTTAATTTCTTTCATCAGTGTCTTATAATTTTCTGCATACAGGTCTTTTGTCTCCTTAGGTAGGTTTATTCCTAGATATTTTATTCTTTTTGTTGCAATGGTAAATGGGAGTGCAAAACGATGTGATTTTGAGAAAGTCTGGGAACAGGTTGATTCAGACCGGCCTCAAATCTGAATTGTGTTATCTGTGAAAACAGGCCTAATCTAGGCTTTAATAAACATTATATAATATATTACTTAATCCTCAAAACAGCATTGTGAATTAGACATTATCTCCATTTTATAAACGAGAAAAATGAAGCTCAGAGAGGTTAAATAACTTGCCAATGACCCAGTGGTGAGTAGGTGACAAATCCAGGATTCATACCTGGGTTTGTCCAGCCCCAGAGCAAGTGTATAGGAAGTAGGAAGTGAGAATGAGAATGCTCATTTTTTTCCTCCTCAATTACCAGCCAAAACTGGATTCTCAATAAAAGAATAGGCAGTTTATAGATAGATACTTAATGTATATGTATAACTCTTAGGTGTAATTTTTTTTAAAACCTTCTGTAATTAAAAAACAGGATATCATTAAAACTTTAAGGAATTACGGCACACTGCAAGGGCATTTTTTTCCAAGTTAAAAAAAAAAATTGGTTATTACCAAATTCAGTGACCATATCTTAACAATCGGAACAAGTTCACCTGAAAATGATGAGCAAAGTAAAGAGAGCAATATAGTCCATAAATTGCAAGTTGAGGGAGCAAGCGTAAAAAAATGAAAAGGGGAAAAAAAACACAAAAATTTGATTCAAAGTGAAACTTCCGTTAGTGCCAAATATGGTGAAAACCTTAATAAATACAAGAGTGAGTTCTATGAGTGCTTCCTCCACATTAGTTAGTTGTCATACTGGCAACTGCTCTATATTGGGCTCTGCCAGCACTTGGCCATATGCTAAGGGCTTCAATGCATTCATGTCTTTAATTCTCACAACAACATTGTGATGAAGGAATCATGCTCACCATTTTACAGATGAGAAAACTGAGGCTCAAGGAGATTTATAACTTATGCAAGGACACATATCTGGTAACCGGTAGAGGTGTGATTCAAAGTGCATAATGTTAACCATTAGGCTATACTGCCTCTTCTCAAGCTTCCCTGAGAGGACAGTATAACGGGACGTATGAAATCTAAAGTGATTTGTTATTATTATCATTATTTGTACTGTATTGATCATTTGCTTCAGAGAGCAAATCAAATGTTGACTAAAATCCTAAAATAGATAAAGCAGAGAAGATATTGGCTTAACAAATGTTGGAAAGAATAAGACTACCCAAGAAAGCACTTGAGTACTGCCTGGTAGGTGGTATAATAAGTTTGTATTATATTTTATTTCTATTTTCCATCAAAAATTGGAAGGAGACACATTATCTGTCAGCCTGAAGCCTCTTCCTAAAGGTTTAGCATCAAGGGTAATTACTCAGAGTATCTGCAGAGGACGTCCTGACTAGTTTTGAACTTAGAGTGAAGAGTGCAGAGTTTTAAATATGTTACTAACTTTAACCCATAAATAGTAACTATTCATTTCAAAGGGAGCTTGAGAATCTATGTAGACTGAATATGTGTACAGTATGAGATCTGGAAGGAGTCAGTGGGATCATTCAGCCTCACACTCTAGTTTAATGGAGGCCTGACCTCAACTTTAGTTTTCCAAATTCTCTGCCCAATGTTCTTTCATTTATACCATATTACCTCCCTTGATGGGGAAAGAAATGGGAACCAATAAAAACTAAGGTCCTCTCAGGTGCTAGGCACTGTACATATGCTATCTCATCTCTCCACATTTTACAGACAAGGGAAAAAATGAGATAACCAGGAAAGAGCTAGTTAAAAAAATTCATATGTATAAGTGAAATATAGTATGTGAAAAGTTCTGAATTTTTAGGAACCCATGCAAATCCAATCACAATCTTAACAAATAACTCCTCTGCCACAGAGGAGGCTTAAGAGTGGGAAGACATGGAGACACAGAGCAGAGAGGGAGAGATATCAGGGAGGTGACTAAGACAGACCTCGAGGCCCAATGATCATAGGAAAGGCTCCCGCACTGGCCACTCAGTATAACCTTCTATCTTCACACTCACTTGCAATTACTTGTTCGAAGTCTACGTTGCCCACTAGACTGCAAGCATCTGTCTAATCTACAGTGATATACCTAGAACCTACTATAACCCACAATAAATATCTGTTAACTGAAATGAATACCTGAATCTGTTAGTGCTCATTGAATCAGTCAGTCTCAAAGGAGAGAGCTTGCCAGTCAACCCAGCCAACATTTAAGAAAACGGCAAGAATCAGTGGTAACAAGGAAATGTCTTACCTCTTTGTTCTCATAGCTTTCCACAGCAAAGTCATTTTTAACCACAATATATCTCTCCTTCCATTTCTTTATGTCCTCAGCAAACTGTGATAGCTCTGCTTCATACAAAACAGTTCCAGGCTCCAATGGTGGCTTAAAGAAGATGAATGCAATTAACTGTCACAACAAAAGATAGCATATCATGCTACCACTAAGTCTATTCACGGTATTTCAAGGAATATTTTCAGAAACTATCTTGTGCTGAGATCCTGGGGAAATTGTTGCTTCCCCCCACCTCCCTCCACATTTCCCTTTCCTACCTCTCCTGACCAAATGCAAATATTTGTCTTATTGATATTTTTGTGATTTGCATTCCCTTCATTATGCTACAAGAACAGAAGCATATGCTAGAAGGGATTATAGTAGCAAGGTTATGCCTTGCATACCTGTGGCACTTAATAAATCCTTGGTAAACTCTGTGGAAGAGAGGGAGTGAGCCAGTTAACTGCAAGTTGTGGACATCTATCCCAACACCCTGAATATACCTCAGGGTTAATTCCTGAAAAAACAGGGGAGTTAACAGGCTGCTCCCCTCTTTGTCAACCTTCAGGGGCTGCCTCAAGAGTCAGTGTTCAGTGGTTTCCCCAGACCCAAAGCTCTGGGGACCAAGGCTAAAAACACTTAACCCACCTTTGTGCTCTTCAAGGAGACTTTGTTTACTCTCTAGTTAAAGAACAAGCAGGCAAGCCAGCAAACCTTCATTCTACCTCTTCCACTTAAAGGTCTAGGGATTTCTCGTTCATAACCCCAGCTAAAAGCCAAGTCATCACTGATTTCTCTGTTCTATTATTTGTGCTGTAGGGAAGTCTCTGTTAGATACCTAGTTAGGTCTTCTATTGGGCTAACCGTGTAAGGGGGAATTCCCATCCTGCCTCATGTATTATCTCAAAATATAGGAATGGGCCTCCTGTCTTTCACGTGTCACTGACTTTACATTGATGTTATTCAAACACTATAGTGCCTTTAACACAATATTGTAAACCAACTATACTTCAATCAAAAAAAAACCATAGTCCCTTTAGAAACTCATGCCTCCCCTTTCAAGCAAAATTTACATGAACCATACAGAGAAGAGTGATATGCTAATCTTTTTAAGAATCTGCTAAGGGTTGAAATAAATAGCCTTATAAATTCCAGGGCTTAATACTGAGGCAGATAATGAGGCACTCTCCTATATGGACTCATTAACACGTAAAAGAGGACCTCACTCTCCTCTTAAAATGAGACTGCAACCATATATAAGCTGAACTTTATAGTTCTTACGTAGAGCATTTCTTAAACCTGGGCCACTTTTTCTCTTTTATTTATTTATTTATTTATTTTTAGTGTTTTAATTAATTTATTTATTTACTTATTTATGGGTGCATTGGGTCTTCATTGCTGTGCACAGGCTTTCTCTAGTTGCGGCGAGCGGTGGTGGGGGCAGTGAGCGGGGACTACCCTTCTTTGCAGTGTGCGGGCTTCTCACTGCGGTGCACGGGCTCTAGGTGCGCAGGCGTCAGTAGTTGTGGCATGCGGGCTTCAGTAGTTGTGGCTCACGGGCTCTAGAGTGCAGGCTCAGTAGTTATGGCTCATGGGCTTAGTTGCTCCGCGGCATGTGGGATCTTCCCAGACCAGGGCTCGAACCCGTGTCCCCTGCATTGGCAGGCAGATTCTTAACCACTGCGCCATCAGGGAAGCCCAAACCTGGGCCACTTAGATCAACTGATACGCTTGTTAAAAATGCCGCCTCACCAACCATCCAGATAGTGGAGACTTGGTCAAACTGTGTCCCTGAGTGAGGACCCTGAGCAGCAGAGCAGCCCTCTGCAATCTACGCAGTGGACACGTAGGGCATGTAATATGAGGGAAAAACAAACTACTGTTTTTAAGCCAGTGAGATTTTGGTGTTGTCTTTTTACCATACCATATATTACTGTATCCTGATAGGTTTAATCTTATTAATTTAAGTCCTTCATTATACTGAGTATTTTTTATTGTGGTAAAATACACATGAACACAGGATGCTTTTCCATTTATTTATGGGTTTAATTTCTTTCAGCAACATTTTGTTTTCAGTGTACAATTCTTTCATCTACATGGTTAAGTTAATCCCTAAGTATTGTATTTTTTTTTCCTTATGTTATTTTTTATTGTGGTAAAATAAATACACATGGCATAAAGTTTACCGTTTTAACCATTTTTAAGTGTACAGTTCAGTGGCATTAATTATATTCACATTGTTGTGCAACCATCACCACTATCTATCTCCAGAACTTTTTATCACCACAAACTGAAATTCTGTGCCAATTAAATAATAACTCTCTATTTCCCTCACCCCCACTGCCTTGTTACTACTATTCTACTTTTTGTCTATATGAATTTGACTACTCTGGGAAATTCATGTAACAGGAGTCATACAATATTTTTCAAAAAAAAATGCAGCCTCACCCTAGACTTATATACTATATACTATACTATACTGATACTATATCAGAATCTCTGGGGGTACAGGCCAGAATTTGCATTTTTATCAAACTCCCAAAATTTTGTCAATCATTGTTTTATGGGGATGACAATCAGTTATCCCTACAAAGCCATGCTGCTAAATCTATTGGTCAACTTTCAGCAATATCTGACCTATTTATCACTCCCTCTTTCTTGAAACCCCTTCTTTATTTGACTCTGGCACATTGTACTTTCCTGATTTTTTTTTTCCTACTCCACAGGCTATTTTTTTCGCAGTCCATCTTGCTGAATCTTTCTCCTTTTTCTGATCTCCAAATGTTGGAGGGGCCAGGACTTGGTCATGGAAGCTCTCCTTTTCTCTGTTTATACTTTCCCTTGATTATGTCCCATGACTTTAATACCAGTTATGAGCTAAGAACTCCCAAATTTCTATTCCCTAGCCTCAACCTCTCCACTGAGCTCCAAATCAGAGCATTCAACTACCTAGTCAGTATTTCCATGGGTGTATGTGAAATAAGTATCTTAAACATAACGTGGCCAAAAGTGAAATGATTCCCATCCACCTCTGACTCTTCTGAGTAAAAGACAAGTCCATCTGCTTATTTGCTCAAGCTAAAAGCCAAGTCATCACTGATTTCTCTCTTCTTCTATTATCTCATACCCAACCCATCAACAAGTTCTGTCAGCTCTGACTTGGACTCTTCTCACAACTGTTTCCACTACCACCCTAGTCCAATTGGCCATCATCCTTCTCTTGGACTGCTACAGTGTCTTCCTTGCCAGTTTCCAGTTTCTTCTCATGTCCCTCCCCATAGTCTATTCTCTATAGAAAGGCCAGAAAGATCACTTAAAATTATAAGTCACTCTGTATTCAATACCCTCCAATAACTTCCCATCACACTTAAAAACCTTTATTGTGGTCTATGGGCCTACACGATCTGGTCCCTATTTGTCACTCTGCGTTCCTTTTTCAGCTCTCCTCCCTTGCTTATATGGCTCTCAGCACACTAGCCTTCCTGCTATGCTTCTGACTGCTGCAAGGTCTTTGCACTTCTGTTCCATATGCCTGGAACACTCTTCCCACAGATATTCACACAGCCTACTCTCTTATTTCACTCTAGTTTCTGCTCAGATGTCATCTCCACAGAAGGCTTCACTGACCACCTTCTCTGAAATAAGACTCCTGCTTTATTTTACTTTGTAGCATTTCTTATTACCTGATATTCATTTGTTTATTTGTTTATTGTCTGTCTTCTATTTGAATATTAACAGGAAAGCAGAGAATTTGTCTTGTTCTCAAGTTCTTAGACTAGGGCCTGGCACATAGTGCCAATAAATATTTGTTTAGGTTGTGGATAATTATTAAAATGGAGCAAAGGAGACAGAATAAGTTACAGGTTTAGAAGATAAAATCACATTCGATCAATGATCAAAATAAAAACACCCATAGTATGAGGCACTGAAATTATGACTTTTTTTTTTACTGTATTTCACCACAGCAAGTCAGATTTCTGACGTCAAAGCATCAATGTGGGAAAAACATAGTAAAACTGAAATCATGCTAGTTTTCTTTTTATGTGGATTACACCATCAACAAGAAATCATATGCTCTAACTTCCAGGCAAATAGTTTTTTGAGCATGAAATGATTAGAGAACAGATTTTTTAAACTGTCATTCACATTTTTGTTTATATCAGAAATATTATGAGTTATAAACCATTCTTCAGTGGGAGAAATATGGAAACCAAATTCCATGGGTTACCTTGGTCTTCAAAAATTGTGATGTTAAATCTCTTTGCTGTTCTACTTCACTGCGTACATAATTGCAGAAAGCCACAGAGTATTGGCGACTGTAGTAGGGACTGAAGTTTTTGACAGCAGCCTCAG
Organism: Balaenoptera acutorostrata; assembly: GCF_949987535.1. Taxonomy (NCBI): domain Eukaryota; kingdom Metazoa; phylum Chordata; class Mammalia; order Artiodactyla; family Balaenopteridae; genus Balaenoptera; species Balaenoptera acutorostrata. The sequence continues at coordinate 146,769,674 of NC_080064.1, forward strand.
TTTTCCCTGGAAAAATATGAAAATTAAGAATTTAGAAATGTAGCATCTGTCTCCATAATTCTATATATACCCCTCTAGGCTCCCCAACCCCTCTGCTTCCTAGGGATTCGTTATTAGCCCACAGGCCCTGAGAACTTTGATACCTGCTGCCATGACTTCCTCCCGCTCTGGCATCATCCTGAGAGACTTGGAGGTCCTTAAGGACCATCTATCCAGTAACCAACTTTCTTCATTTTACATTAACAACCCATTGCCATGACCATAAACCCAACCATCCTCCTAGTTCTTCTACAACCACCATTCTACCTCACCCTGTTCTCCACTTCAACTTGCTCTTCATTATCTTCTACCTCCAGTCATTCAACTTCTCCTACACAGCAATGCAACAATAATCCCAGGGTTCACCATTTCAACTCTGCACACACGTCACTCCGTTTGTCTTCAGATCCTGAGGCTCCACTTCTAGCCCTGCTGATCCACAGCCCTGGATAAAATCAACAAACTGTTTCTTCTAGTTCTGCTCCTACGCTTCTGGTTTAAAAAATTTTTTATTTTATTTTATTTATTTATATATCTTTTGGCTGGGTTGGGTCTTCGTTGCTGCATGCGGGCTTTCTCTAGTTGTGGCGAGTTGGGGCTACTCTTCGTTGCGGTGTGTGGGCTTCTCATTGCGGTGGCTTCCATTGTTGCGGAGCATGGGCTCTAGGCGCGTGAGCTTCAGTAGTTGTGGCACGTGGGCTCAGTAGTTGTGGCTTGCGAGCTCTAGGGCACAGGCTAAGTAGTTGTGGCGCACGGGCTTAGTTGCTCCACAGCATGTGGGATCTTCCCGGACCAGGGTTCGAACCTGTGTCCCCTGCATTGGCAGGGGGATTCTTAACCACTGCGCCACCAGGGAAGTCCCTAAAATTTTTTATGATTCAAAGAATGATATAACTACCATGGGGTAGAGGTAAAAACTTTGGATAAAGAGTCTCGAGACCTAAATTCTGGTCCCAATTCTAGAAGACAGAGAAGTGAACCAGCTTTATGACGTCAGTTGTCACTCATTCTCTCTAGGCTCCAGCATCCTAACTGTAAAGGAAGATGCTCACTAGTCCACACTTTTCCTGGAATCTACGTGACAGTGAAATATAACCATGGAAGTACAGCTGCCTCACAACTGTGACCAGCAACTACAATATGACCTCTTAGCACCAGAAGAAAATAAATCTGAGGAATAATCATGTGGGAGGAGCTTGAGGACTCGAGATGGAGGGAGAGGGAGAGTCAAGCACCGGAATACTCTTGAGCTTTTCCAACCTATGCTTAACTTCAGAAAGTAGGGAAATTGCAAAGGCAGGAAAGGAGAAGGAGAAATAGGGGAGAAAGGGCAAAGCAGCATTCTGAAGCAGATGAGAAATCCTCACAACATTTCAAGGACTTGCCACAGAGTATACAAATATATACAGGTCACACTGACTGTGCTTACAAGCTATTAGTCCTTGGAATAAGATATTAGTTTGAGAAAAAATAAACCTGATATAACATTCCAAAATATTTTAAAATACTCTCATGTGAACTTGGCATAATTTTTGTTTTCAAATTTGATATTATAGTCAACAGAGAAATATTAAAATATAATGTACATAGCTACTTATAGCTCTGTATGTTATATTTTATACTTATATTTATTTATAGCTGTTTAGAGCTATTACACATGTAAAATTTCAAAAATAAGTGAAGGGTTCTAACCACATAGATCAAGATACTCAATATGAGAAACTTGAATCCATAGCTGCCAACTTCTATGCCTATGGAATCATTGCCCCAAACACCCACAGTGTATAAATACTCTCTCTATAAGGAAAATCCTTCTTTAGTTCAGGCATTTAGATCTCATAATACATATGAGGTAAAGGGGAATTCTTGCTTATTCCCTCAATAAAATGACATTTTCTGGTTGTATTTATGAGCTTTAATAATTATTACTTGTAAGGTGCTTTGATACCCACTAATAATAGGTTCTGTAGAGATGCAAATAAAAGTTCCTATAATTTGAATCAGGTATACTTTTGCTTGCTTTGTGAGTTTATGGTATTACTATTAATCAGTATTTGCATAATACTTTAATATACTCAGGCTTTATGTGTCTAATTGGTTATTTTCTCTTAGCTTTTATACAGTGCATAAGGAATAAAATTCTATATACTTGTCTATAATTTTCTTGTATAGGCGTGGGACATCTTTGAGAATCCCCACAATGAGAATGAGTCTCACCTCACTGAAACATATAAATGATTAACAAAATTGGCCGTTTAGATCCAAGTAACCACTATTTAGTCTAGCAGGAGAGCAGCCGGTTAATTTCTGATTAATTTTGGCACTCTTGCAAGCAATTGGATTTAAATAAAAGGAGGTGGATGTCATTTTATGACGAGCTCTACAAAGCCTTGAAACCTGACATCCTGCCACATCACCAAGCCCCCTCAAGGATGCCCTGCTTCTACTGAGATGCTGCAATGCCACCACTCCCTCCCAATGTATGAGAAAAATGTTTCTGTGATTTGAATATCTGCATATACTGTCAGCACAGCATCCACCAGGGAGCACTCATAAAAAAGAGGTTACAGCTTCCTAGGGGAATTAACCTAAAGACTGGTTCGAAATGTAAATAAAACAGCTAACAACATCACAAGTTCTAGGAGGAAAAGAACCTAAAGTGATTCCCAAAATGTATCTAGATTTTAGATCAAGCTGATCTAAACCCAAATAAAGGAATGCCCAGTGTAGGGATCTTGACAATTTGAGAAAAGCCTGGTGTTGGGGCAAAATACCACTGTAGTTAGGAGGATGGACTCTGGAGTCAGACAGACATGGGCTGACTCTAAAGAGTCCCATCTCTGCTACTTACTAGTAGTGGGACTTCACACCAGTTACTTTCCCTCATATAAAATCAAGCCAACAAGAGTAGCAATCTCATGGATATTACTCAATCATAAAAAAGAAAGAAATACTGCCATTAGCAGCAACGTGGTTGGAACTAGAGAGTATTATTCTTAGTGAAATGTCAGACTGACAAATACTGTATGATATCACTTATATGTGGAATCTAAAAAGTAATACAAATGAATGTATATGCAAAACAGAAAGACTCACAGATATAGAAAACAAACTTGTGGTTACCAAAGGGGAGAGGGAAGGGGGAAGGACAAATTAGGGGTATGGTATTAACAGGTACAAACTACTATATATACAATAGATAAGCAACAAGGACATACTGTGCAGAAGAGGGAATTATACCCATTATCTTATAATAACCTATAATGGAATATAATCTGCAAAAATACTGAATCACTTTGCTGTACACCTGAAACTAACACAATATTGTAAATCAACTATACTTCAATTAAAAAAAAAAGAGTAGCAATCTCATAGTGTTGTCATAATCACATGAAGCAACACAGTAAAATAAAAGTGCTCAGCACTGCATTTGGCACATAGAAAGTTTTTGGTAATCCCTAGTAATTAAATTGATGATGAAGCACCCAAGCCAACCACCCAGGGAAGGTCCTTAAACTAAACTGAGGAATCAAGGAGAAGCCAAAAGCAAGTTGTCTATTGTAACTCATTAACTGGGGCCATCCTGCCCTGCTGCTTGCAGAACAGCCGTCCTACTCACTGCAAGCTCAAGACAAACATAACCTACATTTTCACAGATGTTTAGGAATGCTTACCAGCACGTAAGCGGCCCTCAGTGCAACCTGAATTAAAACCAACTAAATCAAACGTTAGCCTTAATGAGTCAAAGTGAAAAGCGAGTTAGTAGCTGTGTTACATTGAGCTCCTCTCTCCGAGCCTCAATTTTTTTATACTGAGGTATAGTTGATTTACAGTGTTGTGTTAATTACTGCTGTACAGCAAAGTGATTCAGTTATACATATATATATATACATTCTTTTTTTTCTATTTTCCATTATGGTTTATCATAAGAGATTGAACATAGTTCTCTGTGCCGTACAGTAGGAACTTGCTGCTTATCCATTCCATATATAAAAGCCTACATCTGCTAACCCCATCCTCCCACTCCATCCCTCCCCCAATCCCTTCCCCCTTGGCAACCACCAGCCTGTTCTCTATGTCTGTGATTCTCTTTCTGTTTCACAGATAAGTTCATTTGTGCCATATTTTAGATTCCACATGTAAGTGATATCTATGGTATTTGTCTTTCTCTGTCTGACTTATTTCACTTAGTATGATAATCTCTAGTTGCATCCATGTTGCTGTTGCTGCAAATGGCATTATTTCATTCTTTTTTATGGCAGAGTAATATTCCACTGTCTATATGTACCACATCTTCTTTATTCATTCATCTGTCAATGGACATTTAGGTTGTTTCCATGTCTTGGCTATTGTGAATAGTGCTGCTATGAACATAAGGGTGCATGCATCTTTCTGAATTATAGTTTTGTCCAGATATATGCCCAGGAGTGGGATTGCTGGATCATATGGTAATTCCATTGTTAGTTTTCTGAGGAGCCTCCACACTGTTTTCCACGGTGGCTGCACCAAGTTACATTCCCACCAACAGTGTAGAGGGTCCCCTTTTCTCCACACCTTCTCCAGCATTTGTTAATTGTAGACCTTTTGATGATGGCCATTCTGACTGGTGTGAGGTGATACCTCATTGCAGTTTTGATTGCATTTCTCTAATAATTAGTGGTGTTGAGCATCTTTTCATGTGCCTATTGGCCATCTGTATGTCTTCTTTGGAGAAATGTCTATTTAGGTCTTCTGCCCATTTTTGGGTAGGATTGCTTTGTTTTTTTGTTGTTGAGTTGTATGAGCTGTTTGTATATTTTGGAAATTAATCCCTTGTCAGTTACATCATTTGCAAATATTTTCTCCCATTCTGTAGGTTGTCTTTTTGTTTTGTTTATGGTTTCCTTTGCTGTGCAAAAGCTTGTAAGTTTGATTAGGTCCCATTTGTTTATTTTTGTTTTTATCTATTGCCTTTGGAGACTGACCTAAGAAAACATTGGTACTATTTATGTCAGGGAATGTTTTGTCTATGTTCTCTTCTAGGAGTTTTATGGTGTCATGTCTTATGTTTAAGTCTCTAAGCCATTTTTAGTTTATATTTGTTTATAGTGAGGAGAGGGTGTGTTCTAACTTCACTGATTTAAATGTGGCTGTCCAATTTTCCCAACACCACTTGCTGAGGAGACGGTCTTTTCTCCATTGTATATTCTTGCCTCCTTTGTCAAAGAATAATTGACCATAGGTGTGTGGGTTTATTTCTGGGCTCTCTATTCTGTTCCATTGATCTATATGTCTGTTTTTGTGCCAGTACTACGCTGTTTTGATTACTACAGCTTTGTAGTATTGTCTGAAGTTTGGGAGGGTTATGCCTCCTGCTTTGGTCTTTTTTTTCAGGATTGCTTTGGCGATTCCAGGTCTTTTATGGTTTCATATGAATTTTAGGATTATCTGTTCTAGTTCTGTGAAAAATGTCTGAGCCTTAATTTTGTCACCTGTAAAATGCGGATTATAAGACACCCATTTTCATAGCATTTTGTGAAGATTCAATGGGATACTCTACAGGTTAAAAAGTACCTGTAGCAGTGTCAGACACTTTAGTTACTCAATAAATTTTGAGTATTATTACTATTATTTAATATTCCACCATGAGAGCATTCAAATAAGTGGATCAGCCCACAGGCACCACACAAAATAACTTCAGCTTAAACCAGCTTGTTTCCACAGTTTTCAAGATGCTTGAGTATTGAATTGCCACTATTTAGTATCACATTCCCTTTCTTAAATTGTTTGTAAAACACAGTGCCAGGTCTTTCTCTAAAAGGAAGTTACTCAATAATATAAAGACTAGAGCCACAAAGGGCTTCTTCTGCATTTTCTTACACCAGCGTTTTTGGCACAGGCATATTTCTTCTAATCCTACTCAATTATTGCAGCATACTATGCTGGGTGCGGTGCTGCTACCATTTACTTGACCAGCCTGCTCTCAACACCCTTCAGGGTGATCATCACTAAAGTTAAAAGAAGCCTCCGTGACAGGTCTGTCCACAACACTTAGCTTCAGTTCAACTTTGTAAAAGTAAGAAAAGTATCTTCTGGACCTTTTAAAACCATTTGAATTCATACAGACTCCAAAACTCAGCACTATTATTTGATTCCTTTTCCCTTGCTCCCATATTCAGTCATCAGGTATTGTCACTTCTACTTCCATAGAATTTCTTGAATCCATCTCCTTTTCCCCATCCCAACCCCCATGCCTTCAATCAAGTCTTTATTATCTTGAAACAACATTGTAAAAGTCTCTTAATCTGCCCTATCTCTGAATCACAGCGGGAGCAAAAATGCAAAACAAAACATAGCAAACAAACCAGTAAAACCTTTTAGCTCTCAGTTCTAAAAGAGGAACAAAAAAGTCAAAGCCAGAGTGGGAGGGGGCAGTGCCACTGCCGATACATAAATCCTGGAGGATTATGGGAGAAAGACAAAGCTTGGTCTGTGTTGCAAAGGCAGATTCTAGGAAGTGGCCAGAGTGAGTCCAGAGTTGATGGAGCAGAACAGGAAAGGCTGAATCCTATCTGGCCACCATGTTTCCACTCAAGAGAAAGCTGACACGAGTTATCAAGGCCCAGATGTTAGACTGGGGAACTGGCCTTCAGAACCAAGTCTTGCCATTAATGCTCCCAGGAAACTCTTTTGAAAGCCTTAAGAGACACACCTCATAGTCGTAGAGCCATAATCCTCTGCATCCCGGCCTGACAAGTTTCATTTGACATGTTGTTGCAAGATCACGTTAATTCCTTTGTAAAAACCTTCAACGTTCCCCATTGCCTAGAAAAGTAACCACTTAGCCTGGCAACAAAGGCCCTGTGATCTGGCTCCAACTATCTTTTATTTCCCACCTCTCTACTCAGACTAACCCTCCTCGTCCCCTGTACATGGCCACGACTTCTCCCTCCCTTCAAGCCCAGGTGGCAATCCCAACCCAAGAAGAAGCCTTTTTTGGCTCTCCCCAGCTGGAAACACTCACCTTCTTTCCTATCCTCCCAAAACTGCACCACTTTTGCTACAGCTGTTTAAATATAGTTTATCTCTCCTCCAGGGGTATAGTGTATTTATGTACTCAGCAAATATTTGTTGAATGAATGAAAGAATGGCTAAGTAAATATTTAAGAGTAAAGCAAATTACAGTGCATCAGAATCATGAAACCCATGCTAGTACCCCAAGAAAGGAGAAAGGTCCAGTTCTCAGCTTGACTATTTATTATTAAAACTATGCACTCTCATAGCACAATTCTTTTATTTAAAAAAAAAATCTGACTCTCACAGGTGAACTCCGTTTAAGCTTTTAGATGAATTTTGTCCCTGAAATTATAGGTGGGGAATTATTTACAAACAAAAGCTTTTCTTGGTTTGTTTGTTTTTCTTGACCAGTTCATAGACATGGGAAATATATCAGGGCCTAGGTAAAACATATACAAAGTCCGAAGAACCTGACAGATTTGTATATTTTCTCATTCTAGAAGGTTGTTTGTCAATATTCCAGTCCTTCAGTAGTTTATCTCAATTCTACACTTTATCAATAGTTTTCTTCCTTGAAAGATACTGCTTCTAGTGGATTATTCCTAGTTCCTCCATTATTCCCAGGGTCAAAACAACTATGGTATATTAAAAACTCTTCTCCAAAATATTCAGATTCTATGCTGTTTCAATCACTTTTAGAAATGTAGCTCATAAGTACAGCAAGATACAAAAAATCCAAGCACTATTTTTGCTATATATCCTTCTTATCTTTTTTCAATTATTTTTTAAATAGTTGAGATTATTACATTTTGTATCCAGTTTTATTTACTTCACATTTCACCTTTGGTTTTTCCTATGATATTACAAAAAACAAAAAAATCACATTTTTCAGATGTTACATTTCTATTGTTACTATGAAGGAGAAAAATACAGAAATTAAAAAAAAAAAATAGGTTCCTTTTAACAAAGTGGCTGTTTCCTGAAAACTGAGGCAAATTCACACATGAGAAGAGGGTTAACTAGGCCTTTGGCACACTATCCTTTTTTTTTTTTAACATCTTTATTGGAGTATAATTGCTTTACGATGTTGTGTTAGTTTCTGCTGTATAACAAAGTGAATCAGCTATACATATACATATAGCCCCATATCTCCTCCCTCTTGTGTCTCCCTCCCACCCTCCCTATCCCACCCCTCTAGGTGGTCACAAAGCACCGAGCTGATCTCCCTGTGCTATGCGGCTGCTTCCCACTAGCTATCTATTTTACATTTGGTAGTGTATATATGTCCATGCCACTCTCTCACTTCGTCCCAGCTTACCCTTCCCCCTCCCTGTGTCCTCAAGTCCATTCTCTAGTATGTCTGCATCTTTATTCCTGTCCTGCCCCTAGGTTCATCAGAACCATTTTTTTTTTAGATTCCATATATATGTGTTAGCATACGGTACTTGTTTTTCTCTTTCTGACTTACTTCACTCTGTATGACAGACTCTAGGTCCATCCTGGCACAATATCTTAAAATCTTTCGAGGTTTCAGGTGAAGATTAATTTGGGAGAATGACAGAAGTAGCTCTGAAAATAAAACATTTTTAATATTTATAGAAGAGTATAATAATATCCACTATTGTTTATTTTCCCCAGAGTTTCTCAGATTATAAAAGTTTAAAATTCCTGATGAGTTATAACATCAGCTTTAGTTTCAGGTTTCTAAGCACCATTACTTTGCACCTCAGGGTGGAGATATCAGAAATCCCAATTCACAATACAGAAGGTGCAAAAATCTAATAACACAAAATACTGCCCAAGGGCTCTCTCTTTCTTCTAGTAAATGCCTTAGAGAATGGGGATAAATTGGATTCTCCATAACTGAACTAAATGATGTTTTATTTTTTAAAGCACATTTATTATTGGTGCTTGAGTGACAGGTTTTCTTTTCTTTTTTTTTTTTTAATTATTTGCTTTATTTTTTTATTTAATTTAATTAATTTATTTATTTATGGCTGTGTTGGGTCTTCGTTTCTGCGTGAGGGCTTTCTCCAGCTGTGGCAAGTGGGGGCCACTCTTCATCGCAGTGCACGGGACTCTCACTATCGTGGCCTCTCCCGTTGCGGAACACAGGCTCCAGACGCGCAGGCTCAGTAGTTGCAGCTCACGGGCCCAGCCACTCCGCGGCACGCGGGATCCTCCCAGACCAGGGCTCGAACCCGTGTCCCCTGCATCAGCAGGCAGATTCCCAACCACTGCGCCACCAGGGAAGCCCCGTGACAGGTTTTCTTAACAGACTCTACTACAAACATTCTTCGTGGGCAGCATCGATGCCAGCAGGTCCCTGCGTCCTAGCTGGCAGGAACTCCACTTTGAGTTAAAAATGAGACCTATAAACCAACTGAAGTTCTCTGTGATTTACTTCAGATAGTAATCCACAGAAGAGAAACACACACTTATGCTCCCAAGAGCTTCTATTTAATATATCAGAGTCATGCCAGGACCCTCCCCAGACTCAGAAAGCATTTCCTCGTTTCCAAAACTTACACTCATAGAAATCCTAAACTCTGAGTGTATTTGCTCTTGGACTGTTAGAGACCCTTATTTTTTTCCAATCCCTATTCTAAAAGCAGATGCATTATCTTCAATATAGCCACAAAGCTTAGTCCATTAAGGCATTCAGGGAGTCCACATGTACTTACAGATGCTATGTAAGGGGCCAGGCACCAGCTCCAGTTGGTGAGGCAGAAGCAAAAACAGTGTTTTCTACAAATGATCACAGCCACTGAAATGAATTAAGGTTCCCATCTGCACTACATATTTAGTAGAACAATACTTTGACAGGTTAATATAAGAGAAATGGGAGGAGCTATCTATGGGAGGAAAAACACACTACCATATTATGTTACAATCCTCACTACCTTGACTCTATGGAAAAATAAAACTCCTACTGTGGTCAGCTATTCAAGAGAACAGATTTTTAGAACCTGTAGGATCTTAAGTCTGGTTTCCTCTTTTTTAGGGGAAGAAACCAACTGCAGTGTTAGAAAAATACATATGCCTGTAATTTTATGCACACATTTTTCTTTAGCCATAATTAGATGGAAGCTAACTTTAAATGTTCTTCCATTTCATTTGGGAAAAGTGCTTGGAAATTTTCAAGATTATTTTGCCATTACTTCACAGCATGCCTCCAATTTCCTCATGACACATTTGATGAGAATAAATCATGTTTATTTTGCTACTTCTCTAAATTGTCTAATTTCCCCTAAGAAAGTTGCAGATTGGCTGCCTTTTTTTATTTTTACAAAAAGGAGAGGGAAGAGTGTGAAAAAGAAAATTAAACCAATCTGATACAGCTACTTTTTCAGAAAGCATCACAAGAACTGTGAATTTAGGAAGAATACTAATATTTTGCCCGTTAAACAATCTTTTTTGGTTTTGAAGAAAATATAAAACTGAAATGCAGAAACTGAAAAAATGAAATTCCCTTTGCTGTTTTTGAGTCTAATTATGGTTATTAAAGTTTTTGCACATATTTTATCAGAGGCTCTCAGATTATTCCAAAATCCTGAAGATAATCTTTGCTTTGAGATTGCAGCCATGCAAATGAATACAACATGCACATTAATAGAAGTCAGGCCAGACTTAAACGAAGCAACAAGCTTAGGAATGTTAAAGTGATTCCCCTTTCAACATAATAGGTTCTCTGGTGTCTCCTTCAGATTCTCTTTTATTTTCCTAACTATGTCCTTTCTTTTTTCTTATCTTATTCCACTTTTCTTTTTTCTGCACAGAAGTATGTTTGTCTGAAATGCTTTCTGTTACAGTTTTTACTTCTTCTCTTCAAGAATTTATGCTATTAATGTAAAAAAAAAAAAAAAGAAAAAATTCAAGAAAACTATGTTTGGGACCCAGATATGCTTGTGCTTTGTTAGTCTGGGGAGACAGGTAACAATAAGAAGGAGTGGACTTTGCTATAAAATGAAAGGTGGCAGTGCTAGGTTTGGGAAAGTCCAGGAAAACTTCATAAACTATTCAACATTTCTGCAGGCCAGCTAACTTTCTGAAACCATTTACAAGGTAGATAAAGTACTCATTAGGGAAAATTATTTTAGCATGCTCTAACTTATCCTCACATGAATTTCAGAACTGCCAAAATGGTTCTGACTCCTGTCCACTTGATTCAGTCAGGCACTGAGTCCTCTGAATACAATTTTCTTGATGATAACTCAAACACCTGCAATTTTGCTTTTTTGACAACCTAATGATTGCCAGCCAGTATATCAGTTAATCACTAAATTTAAAAATTCTTGAGTAATGTACGTTAGTGAAAAATGAACTAAAAGCTATTGTATGTGATGCTCTAAAAACAGAAACAGAAAAAACCCCACCAAAAACCCCAACAGTACTATCTAAATAGTACCAGGTTATTTAAAGTCACACATTTTTACTATGGGAATTGCTCTTCCATAAAGTGAATTCTCAAGGCACTTAATAAATGTGCTAGAACCTCAGACGATTAGCTCTGCTTGGAGTCCAAGCCTCACAGGTAATTCACTTACTCTAAACTAGCATTATATGCACCAAGGGGGTTAACTATGAAGTAGAACTGTAAATAACTGAGACTATCTTCCACAATACACGTACAAAAGCAACTTGAGTTCATCTGGACAGTAGCACAGACATGCCAATGTCAATCACATTCCAACTTCCATATATTGATGAAAAGACCAAAGATTACAGACTTCTAGAGCTGGATGGGATCATAAGGGTCATTTCCAACCTTTTCCTATTTTCAGATCAAGAAATTAATTGGCCCATGGTCACAAAACTAGTTTGTAATAGAACATTTATGAAAATTTTTTTTTTAAATGTCAATTTCTTATTAATTTATTTATTTTTATATTAATTTTTGGCTGTGTTGGGTCTTCGTTTCTGTGCGAGGGCTTTCTCCAGTTGTGGCAAGCGGGGGCCACTCTTCATCGCGGTGCGCGGACCTCTCACTATGGCTGCCTCTCCCGTTGCGGAGCACAGGCTCCAGACGCGCAGGCTCAGTAGTTGTGGCTCACGGGCCCAGCCGCTCCGCGGCATGTGGGATCTTCCCAGACCAGGGCTCGAACCCGCGTCCCCTGCACCGGCAGGCAGACTCTCAACCACTGCGCCACCAGGGAAGCCCGAAAATTTTTAAAAATCATTGTCAATGTTTTTAACAAAGTTTTTCTCTCTACTAAGACTACACTGATTTTTATGGAGGAATTCAAGCACTCCCTTTTTATTAATGGAGGAATGTAAGTATTCTTTCGTAATAAAAACCACATTGTCAAGAAGCCTTGTGAAATGCTCTTAAATTTAGGTAAAAAGATGTTGTTATGGTTAATCTTATGTGTCTATTTTAGTGGGCCATGTGATGCCCAGATATATGCTCACACATTATTCAGGAGGGTGTCTTTGAGGGTGTTTCTGGGTGAGGTTAGTATCTGAATAGGTAAACTGAGTAATGAATATTGTCCTCCCCAATGTGGGTGGACCTTATCCAATCAGTTAAAGGCCTAAATAGAACAAAAAGGCTGCGTAAGAGGGAATTTCCTCCTGCCTGACTTTCTTGAGCTTGGACATTTGTCTTTGCTGGCCCCTGGACTTAGACTGAAACGGCTTTTCCTGGATCTCTAGGCTGCCAGCTTTCAAACTGGAGCTACAATATCAGCTCTTCTGGGTGTCCAGTTTGCTGCCCTCAGATCTTGGGACTCGTTAGTCTCCAGAATTGTGTGAGTCGATTCCTTATTTAAAACATCTCTCCTGTGTCTCTCTCTTTCTCACCCTAATACAGATATAATCAATTGAAATACATTATTGAATCCTCACAAAAGTATCAATTTATTTCATTAAATGTATATTAAATTGTTGGGTCAACAAGTTAAAAGTAATGAGAATGTCTAGGGCTTCAATGTAATGAGTTCTAAATTTGTCAGTAGAATCTGCAAGCCAGTGTGTTTCAGAATACTCTCTGAAACACATGGAATCTGTATTTAAAACATTCCATTAAGTGATTTATGAAGGACAGTAAAAGCATTTGACTCAGCTTCATCCAATTGGCAGAGGTTGCCAGCAAGAAGGCAGAGACCCAGCAAAGCTCTGGGTACAGGGGGAACAAGCTGACCTTATCTGAGTACCCCTTAATCTCATTCAGGTGTTCCAATTAAGTAGTATCACTGTCTCAATTAAAGCTGCAGTCTCTATTGGCTAATACCATAAAGCTCCCTGGGAAATACACTAATTAGGTAGATTTTCTTATCTGCTGATTAAGAATCTGTTTTGCACCAAATCAAGGTTAAAACTTACTGCTATGGACCAACCCCATCATCTGTAGGATATTCGAAATGTCTTTAACAAAGTTTCTCTCATCTCTTCTCTATATTCTACTTTATCTGAGCCAAGAGATGAGGTATGTTGAATCATAGACCACTAATAACAAGGGTTTTGTATATGTGTATATTTCAATTATGAACCATTTCAACATAATGAACAATAAAGTGAGTAACATATATTCCCACTATCCATCTAAATAAATTTTACCATTACCCCATATTTACCTCAAAAAAATTTTAAACAAAACACTACAGCTAGAGAAAAACAAATACTGTATGCTAACACATATATATGGAATCTAAAAAAAAAAAAAAGGTTCTGATGAACGTAGTGACAGGGCAGGAACAAAGATGCAGACGTAGAGAATGAACTTGAGGACATGGGAGTTGGAGGGGGAGGGGAAGCTGGGACGAAGTGAGAGAGTAGCACTGACATATATACACTACCAAATGTAAAATAGCTAGTGGGAAGCAGCCACATAGCACAGGGAGATCCGTTCAGTGATTTGTGACCACCTAGAGGCGTGGGATAGGGAGGGTGGGAGGGAGGCTCAAGAGGGAGGGGATAAGGGGACATATGTATACATATAGCTGATTCACTTTGTTATACAGCAGAAACTAACACAACATTATAAAGCAATTATACTCCAATAAAGATGTAAAATAAAAAGAGCATCAAGGATTGCCAGCAGCCACCAGAAGCTACGAAAGGCAAGGAAGGATTCTTCCCCAGAGCCTTCAAAGATCATAGCCCTATTGACACCTTGACTTTGGACTTCTAGCCTTCAGAACTGTAAGAGAATAAATTTCTGCTGTTGTATGACAAAAAAAAAAAAAAAAAGAAGAAAGAAAAGGGAGGAGAATCATAAAGTGCTTCCAGTAAAAGTAGAACATATGTCCAAGTACCTTATTAATTAACCGGAGTAGAGAAATTGGGTATTATCTATAGAGAGATATAAAATGAAGTGAAGGCATTTCTTTCTAACTCTTAAGACAGGGCATATTTGACCATATTTCCATGTTGATGAGAAAGATCCACACTGAGGAATGCTTGCAAATACATCCTTGCAACAGTAGTACACATTTTTCACAGTCTATGAAACATATATTTCACTGTGTCTTCAGTGAAATAAATGAAAAAAATTTAAGAGGTAAAAAGGGGTATGCTAATGACCTTACTTTGCAATTATTTCATTTCCCATGCATCTGAAAATATATGTAGATCTTTTAGCCATTTACTTTATCTCAAATTGTCTGAGTCCTTTGATTTACACAGTAGGATCAGAGAATTTTTACTCCTGATTTTGATTGCAAACTTTCAAACAAAGAATTGGAGTTTTTTAACAAAGTGGCTCTTTGCCTTTTCATTATTTTATGTATGTATAGATGTACTTGAGGAGAAATAAGAGTGTATATAATTTTGTGTGGTCAAATTTATAAATCAGTCATACTGTGTTCTCTCAAAAAAATACTAGGATCAGGGATTTATAAACTGAATTTTAATTGAATACCTACTACACAGTAAATGCTATAATGAATACACTTGATAATTTAAGCAACTTTATCTATGGTTTTTATTTATCTTTTTGAAATTTGGTACAGTTGTCAAAATATTACATCTTGAAATAAACCAGTAACCCTGAAAAATAACAAACAAACAAACAAACACTACAGCTACATTTGTAGCCCCCTTTACCCTGCCTTACAACACTACTAGGCACCACTATGCTCAAAGTGATGTTTATTCCTTTAAGGCATTTTAGACTGTTACAAACATGCGTAGGTATCCACATGAAACTAATAGCATTGTTATGCATATTTTCAAACTTGATTCCACCTGTCATTCTGCAGCTTGTTTTCTTCACCCATATTATGGCAGATAGATAGACATCATATGTCATATACATATATATAAGGTATTTAACTCTAGCTTATTCATTTTAACTGCTATCTATACTTCTAACATATACTACAATTTATATCCTTGTTGATGGACCTCTCACTTGTTTCCTCTTGCTTTGCTCTTATAATCAATGCTGGTGTGAATATTTATGGTGCAAATACACAAGAGTTTCTGTAGCGTTGAGTGTAGAATTCTGGAGCAAAATGTGAGCATCTTTACCTGAGTTGGTATTGCTAAATTTCTCTCCAAAGTGACTGTGGAATTCATATCCCACCAGCTGAGTACAAGAGTTTCCTCCTTGCACGTCATTAGAAACTCTAGGTATTGTCCCACTACACATCTTTGTCTATTTTGATATGTGAAAAAATGGTGCCTTAATTTACATTTATCAGATTACTAGTGAGTTGAGCATCTTTTCATACATTTATTGGCCATTCTTATTCTGTGAATTCACACCCTCTCTCCATATGTATTCTTACTGATGTGCAGGCATTGTTTATCAATTTTAGGTGTGAATCCTTCTCAGATATAAACATTGCAGTTGTTTTTTCCCAGTCTGTGGCTTGCCTTTTCCCATTGATTACAGTGTTGAACAAAAGTTTTAAAGTTTAATGAAGTCAAATTTAACTATCTTATCCTCTCTGGTTTGTAATTTTAGGGTCTGGTTTAAGAAATCTTTCCTTGGGCTTCCCTGGTGGCGCAGTGGTTGAGAATCTGCCTGCCAATGCATGGGACACGGGTTCGAGCCCTGGTCTGGGAAGATCCCACATGCCGCGGAGCAACTAGGCCCGTGAGCCACAACTGCTGAGCCTGCGCGTCTGGAGCCTGTGCTTCGCAACAGGAGAGGCCGCGATGATGAGAGGCCCGCGCACCGTGATGAGGAGTGGCCCCCACTTGCCACAACTGGAGAAAGCCCTCGCACAGAAGCGAGGACCCAACACAGACATAAATAAAAAATAAAAAAAATTAAAAAAAAAAGAAATCTTTCCTTACTATTTTCTTTGTAAGTATGTTTTCCTATATTTTCTTCTAAAAGTGCTTTAGCATTAAGCTTTTACAACCTGGAATTAATTTTTGTGTAGAACATGATTTAGGAATCCATACTTTTCCCTACAGATAACTAATTATTCCAGCACTGTTTATTGAATAGTCCACATTTCTCCCAATATGTATAACCACAAATGATATGTATCAAGCTCCCATACATATCATGGGTTGTTTTTGCACCCTCTACTCTGATCCATTTGTCTATTGTCTATCCCCGTATCATTAGGCTGAAGAGTAATTGCATTTTACACTTGCAATTGCCTTTCCAATTCAATCCGATAAATAATTAGCTCCTTTTATGCTCAAGGTCCTTCCCAGGTACAACTGTTAAAGCCAAGTAAGAGTCCAGGAGGTCAAGGAGCATACAGCCTAGAAAAGAGAAATAAGTTGTATTTAAATGACTATGACATAAGGAAGACTATGAGAAGCATTAAAAGAAAAGCATCAAAAACATGGTTTCTGGCTTCATAAAGGAGGGATATTTGACTGGACCATTTAAGAGTTTTTAGGTTTGGTCAGTGGAGAGGAGATGATGAGATTATCAGCTATGAACTTTGCACTCCCTTTGACATTATACGGAGTTCTAGGGCTTCTATTGTTGTACAACTAGATATCTCCCAAAATGAGATCCTTGAGCCTGGAGTGCCCCATAGAAGGGATCCTTGTTCTACCCTCCTAAGTGCAGAATGTATGACAGCCAGGTGCTTATGAGAGTGTGTAGGAAGAGCTAAAATCATGTTCAAAGAAGTATACGAGCGCTAAGGAAATAATAATAGTTAGCATCCTAAACCCTTTATGTTATTAACTTATCTAATATACCTATTTTACAGATGAGAACATTAAAGCAGAGAAGAAATGCTTATAGTTTGGGCAAAAGTAGAAATTGAATTGTTTTGAATCTTGCACATCTCAGAAATAGCAGAATTCTGAGGATCAAAGGAATAATTCATGGCAAAGTGCCTGGTACATTATAAGCCCTCAATAACTAGTAGCAAATATTTGAAAAAGTGCCATTAAAAAAATTGTGAAATGGCCCTTCTAGTCCCTATTGAGAATCATTGACCTTGAATGATTTCTTTTTTATCATTTTATTTTATTTTTAATTGTGTTTATTTTATTAAATAGGTAATATTCATATAGTTCAAAAATAAAAGTAATATAAAAAGATATACTTTGGGGCTTCCCTGGTGGCGCAGTGGTTGAGAATCCGCCTGCCAATGCAGGGGACACGGGTTCGAGCCCTGGTCTGGGAAGATCCCGCATGCCGCGGAGCAGCTGGGCCCGTGAGCCACAACTACTGAGCCTGCGCATCTGGAGCCTGTGCTCCGCGACAAGAGAGGCTGCGACAGTGACAGGCCCGCGCACCGTGATGAAGAGTGGCCCCCACTTGCCACAACTAGAGAAAGCCCTCGCACAGAAACGAAGACCCAACACAGCCATAAATAAATAAATAAATAAATAAATAAATAATTTTTTAAAAAAGATATACTTTGAGATATCTTCCTCCCACCCCATCCTTGTCCATTCCATTTCCACCTGTCTCTTAAATGCAATCACTTTTATTAGTTTCTTATATATCTTTCCTGTGTGTGTGTGTGTGTGTGTGTGTATTCTGATTTTTACCTATTTATTATGCAAAGATTAGCATATTTATACACTGCTTTGAAACTTGCTCTTTCATTTAATAGCATATCCTGAAGACTTTTCAATATCAATACACAGAAAGTGTCCTCATTCCTTTTTTTAACTTTTGCATGGTATTCCATTATATGGATAAACTAGTTATTTAATTTGATGATTCTTGAAGTGTGGGCCCTAGACCAGCCTCATCAACATCATTTAGAAACTTGTTAGAAATGCAAATTCTCAGGCCCAGCCCCAGACCTACTGAATCAGAAACTCAAGGGGTGAGGCCCAGCAAACTGTGTTTTAGCAAGTCCTACAAGTAATTCTGATACACAGTGAAGTTTAGAACCATCGGTCTATTCAGTCCTCTACTGATGGATACTTGGACAGTTTCCTCTGTCTAGTGTAAGCAATGTGGTAATGAATCATCTTATATGTGTCTTTTGTACCTGTGCAAGAATGTACATTAAAATGTACACTGTACAGTCTCACAAAAGAAGAGTGGTAAATGGTACGTATATGTAACTAACACTGTTTTTATACTTCCTTATTACAATTTTGGTGCATCCATTTCTTTTCTATACATTGCAGATTCTTGTAGGCCAGCCTGGAAACCAAACTAACAGTTATAACGTTGTTTCTACAGGAAAAGGCCTTCTTAAATCCAAATCACTGACTTATAATTGAAACATTTGGAGTACATGAAGGACTAACTAGATATGAGAAGAGAAACTGTTACTTCCACTTTGCAAAAGGGAAACACTTTAAAAGGAGATTCTCTCTTGAACAAGATGAACTTCTGTGGTTGACTGAATGTAGATCAGAGGTGGGCGGCTCCTATGGATGCAAATTTGACTTATTGTGTAATCAGATTAGTGGCTGTCATCTGTCCGCAGTCCCCTAAATATGTCACCATTTGAGGTTTACATCAAGCACTCAGAGGGCTCATTTGGTTTCAGAACTAACGCCCTAAATGAGAGACTTCTGGGGTTTCAGATACATCTGAAGAAAGCTGGCTCAGTCTCAGCACTGAACAGATCCTCAAGCCTTTCCCTTGGGCAGATTCTCCTGAACGAGGCTAGACTTACAGTGGCCAAAAATTCTGTTTCAGAGAGGTGTGCATCCAAATACCCATTAAGATGGTTCTACCACTTATTCATTATATGACCATAGGCAAGTTACTTTATCTCTAGGGCAGTGTCATTTAATAGAAATTTCTGCTACGATGAAGATGTCCTACATCTGTTCTACGTAGTATGGTAGCTACTAGTCACATGAGGCTACTGATTACTTGAAATGTGGCTAGTGTGACTGAGAAACTGAGTAATATTTCAGTTACCTATAGTTAACTTTAATTTGAATAACCGTGGCTAGTGGCTACCAAGAGTATTGCAGCTCTAGAAAACCTTCATGTCTTCATCTCAAAATGGGGATTAAAAACCACCCGTCTCAGTGTTTTCCTTCATCTTTCTGGTCATAAGATTCTCCTAGGCTGCCTGATTAAAACAACAACAAACAAACAAACAAACAGAAAATTCCATTTCCTACATCAGACCTACTGAATTGGAATGCACTCAAGAAAGGCTAGAGATCCTGTACCTTCAATATCTTCTTCCAGTTGATTCTTATGATCAGACGAGTTTGGTATTTAATAATAGCATTATAATGAAGAGTAGATATGGATGCCTGCACAGTACACATCCCAGAGAGAGAAGAATCCGGTTCTGGAGAAGTCAGTTTCTTGTGAAACACATGTGCTCGCTAATATCTACAGTACTAAAGGGGATCAGAATATGCAACAAAAAAATATGCTACTTTGACATAAGGATTATTTTGAGCTGAAAGCAATTAAGAAGCAGCAAACACAGAAAGAGCTCTTTTCCTTTCCCCTATCCGCCTAAAAGCAGGACATAAGTTTCCCTTTGTGAATGTGTTCCCCTTCGCATCTCCCACACAGAGGGAGAAGACAACCATTATCACTGGAGAAAGAAAGTTAGCACCAAAATGAGTCTTATACAAACAAACCTTACTAAGATAAACCTTGGGACTTCCCTGGTGGTGCAGTAGTTAAGAATGTGCCTGCCAATGCAGGGGACACAGGTTTGAGCCCTGGTCCAGGAAGATCCCACATGCCGCGGAGCAACCAAGACCATGCGCCACAACTACTGAGCCTGCGCTCTAGAGCCCACAAGCCTCAACTATTGAAGCTGGCGCACCGCAACGAAGAGTGGCCCCCGCTCGCCGCAACTAGAGAAAACCTGCGTCCAGAAACGAAGACCCAACGCAGCCAAAAATAAATAAATAAATAAATAAATTTATAAAAAATAAAATAAACCTTAATTTTCATTATTTTCCCCCATATATTTACCTTCCCACAATTTACTGCCCTAGAAGCCCAAATCCCTTTTCCTTTGTCTTGTCACTTCTCCACAAATTTATCACCCTTTGTTAAGGTAGTATAAAAGCCCCAAATTCTAACTACCCATCTGCTACTCAATACTGAGTTGAATGTATGTGAATTGCATGCTTAAATAAACTATTTTTTCTCCTGTTATTGTCTCTTGTCAGTTTAAATCATAGGCACCAGCCACCAAATTTAAGAGGGTAGAGGAAAGTTGCTGCTTTTTTTTTTCCTCCCCTACAGCACCCAATTCAAAGCTCTCTGACATATGGTAAGACAGTGTAGTACTTCTGGGGGTGGGGGATATTCCAGAAGGCTGTGAGCACTTTATCAGTTTTCCTTTGTTTGTTGTAATGGAAAGGAATAGAATAATATAAGCAATGAATCTCTTAATGGTAGCTTTAAGGCTGGATGATCTTGACACTATTTGATGGGGTAAATTATTTTGGAAATTTGGTGAAGGAAGTTGGAATGGGGAGGTAAGAGAAAACTAATATGTAATTATACCACCAAGATAATTTGAAAACCAGATGTAAAAGAGGGATGGGGGAGAGAGAAAAGTTGAAAGAAAAATCTTTTATAGCAAAAAGTTTCTTTAATGTCAAAGTTGTTAACTTCATGAAATAGAAAAAAGAAGGATCTCAGTAGGATTAAAGGATGGCTTTTTGTCAATTAGCCTGCATTCTAGTCCATTCCTAAGTTTGTTGCTGTTTCAATGAATATATTACATAACCACCAAAGGGAATTCTGAAATTTCAGTATAGTTCCAGAAATCTGTGAACATTCCCATTTTGCAGATGTGGAATTCATCTGCTCATTTACTTTCCTTAAGGGAACATAATGACATTCTTTCAGAGTACTTGAAGCTCTCCTTATAAAAGATACAAACAGTACAAGAAAGTTTGTTATTTGTAGAAGAAACAGCATAAGCTAATAAACGTGTCTATTATTGCTCTGTGGGCTCTTCTCATCAAGGAGACTGATCTGGAATAGTATAAATAGATACCATTGGGTCTGCTTTATAGTAGATATACAGAAACAGGAAAAAAAGATGGTATTTTGGGGAAGAAGAAAGCTGCAATGAGGTAAATAAATATATATGTGTAAAGCTAAAAGAAGCTCAGGTTGGGAACTTCACTTGAATTTCCATTTTAAATTTCACTTTAATTGTAACATGTAAATTATAATGTTAGGCTAACTGCAAATTTTGACTTTTACTACTACAGTAGATGGGAGATAACCTAGCTATGAGCAAAAATGTAAAAGAATTCATTAATTCTTCTTTATCCCTTTTAAATAATTGATTTATGTAAAAAAACCAAATAAATTATATATAATTTGGTCTAAAGCTTTAAAATGAGGCATTTTTTAAAGTAAAATATTTAATTTCCAAGATAAGATTGGAGGTTGTTTGTTCCATCTAATATAATAACAAAATATTAATATTTTATATTATAATAATATAACAAAAATAAATATTTGTATTGAATGAATGAACTGGCTAAGTATGAAAACACTACTCTTTTGCCCACAACATCCTCTCTTCCTTCTTCCTCATTCATATTCTCTTTCTGTCTCTCTCTCTTTCTTCTTTTAAACCTAATATTCTACTATTCACCTTCCACCCCTTAGGCACTTGCCTGTCCTGATTCTCCCAACCCCTAGGATGCCTCCAAGCTTTACTTCCTGCACTACCTATCCTAGCACTCTGGGATACCATGATTTATCCTTTAATACCACAGTCAGGAACACCTTTTATTTTCTTACCGCTTAACTATCTTCAAAATCTGCCACATCAGTTTCTAGCCCTGGATCAACTCCTCTGCCCACTTTCTCCGGCTGCTTCTTGCAGCCTTCCCAGCAGTACAGAAGACATCACAAAGCCGTGCATTTGGCTCCACTACAAACAAATGAGCTCCAGTCTGGGCCGGACGCATCACTATTCAGCAAACCTTTTCTCATCCTTGGTGACTGCCTCTTCCACTCTCCACAGCCCCTATTGCATCTTCATCAGTATCCTCACTCCCTCCTCCAATTTCCCTTTACTCTCAGACTTCCTTTTTTTAAGAAAATAGAGATAACAAGCGTCATTTCTCTCGTATCCACTTCCAAGTTCATCTCATTGTCAAATATACTTTCTTCCTTCCTGCCTGTCTCAAAGGAAGACATCCCAACTTCTTCCTCCAAACTCTTACTCCATCAACTATGTCCTTTTTCTTGCATTGTCATTATCTTCCTCTCCACTGGTTTTTACCTCTAAGCCCACAAATGTGCTCAAGTCCTGAAACAAAAACAAACCAAAGCAAAAAATCCACTTCCAAATCCCTCACCTCCTATCTACTTCTTAATCAGCCACTTTCCCCCTTAGAAACACAACCCCAAACCACAGGCTATACACCTTGATGACTCCCCCATGTATGTCTATCATCCCACCCTCTCCTGAGCACTGTCATATATTTCCAACTGTCTCCTCCTAAAGACGCCACATGGACGTCCTTAGAGGCACTTCAAACTTGCTTCCTATCTCACTTAACAGATCCACCATTACCTGGGTGCCTGCAGTAGAAATCTCAGTCATCCTTTCCTCCTTTCGGTGCTGCAGACACCAAATCCTTCCCATTTGACCTCAGGAATCACTCCCAATTGCAGCCCTGCTACCAATGATTGTTCAGACCCTCATCTCCTGCAAGAACAATTCCTGCGCTCCTATCTTGTCTCCTCCCTCTGACCTCTCCCTTTTCAAATCTGTTTTTCACACCACCAACAAAGGTAAGGTCATGAAAAGTGCGTGACTGATCAGACCCCTCCCCTGGTAAGAACTATCTTGGGCTCTTCAGGCCTTTCTCAAGTTGTCCCCAGCCCTCCTCTCCAGGCTCTCCTCTATCCACAGAGCACAGCGTGCACTGGCTATGCCACGTTCCCCACTACTGTTGAACATGCGCATCTCTGACCCTTTGGCTCTACCGTTCGCTCTTCTTGGAACCCGTAGGTCCAAACTCCTATTCATCTTCAAAGTCAAATTGAAAACCTACCCTGAAGCTTCTCCTGACTTTCCTTCACCCACCACCTCAGTCAGAATTAATTGTGCCCTTTTTTATATTTACAACCCAAATTGAACCCCCAGTTTGCCCCTTTCCACTGTAGTGTACTGTAGTGTAGTTAATTGTTTACATCCCCTCTTTCGCCAGTACAGTAGCTCAGTGAAAACTCCTGAGAGTCTAGAGAGGTCATCTTCTTCTCCTGAGAGCCTAGAGAGGTTAGTACCAGGCATGTAGTATGCCTCGATAAATATCTGAGGAATGGATATTGTAGATATCAGCTCTATTTTGAATGCATTTTCTGCCCATCCTCCCAACATCCACCACCACAGGACTAAGGAAAAAGCAAGTAGAAAATTAATTTGGCAAACAAATGGAACATTTACACCAACATTTAAACTTGTAAGTACCTCTAGAATTCTTTAGAAAGCTCCATTCCAAAACTGTTCTGTTTCTTGCATACTGTGGGCTTATTTTTCCTTCATTAGAGAACCAGGAAGCCTTCATTTAAATAATAATTTGTCAGAAAGAGTCATTCTAAAGCAATATGTTTAGCTATGCAGGGATTTAGTACGAGACAAATTGCAAACAAACAAACAAACGAAATCAGTAATCTTAAGTGTTTAGATAGCTGGTACAAACTGGACTGTCCTGACCTCCTGATGAATCAAGCTGATCTGCTCCCCACAGCCTGGGGCTCCAGAAGAGGAGCTCACAGAGGGAACATTTTATTCCTTTTCTCCAAATCTGATCTGAAGTTTACTGTTCTACTGGGAACAAATCATCAAAGCTACACATTTACAAAGAAAGTTGTGAGGTAGGAAATTAGATTAAGACCATGCTTAGGTGGCACAAAAATACTTAGTTGATTTAATCCCATTCAGCATGAAGTGGGGGGGGGCAATCAAGTTTAAACAGTGTGAATATTCGAAATTCACTTCTTATTGGAAAAACAAACCCAAATTTACGTTGGAAATAATTTTAAAAGAGAGACCTTTAAGAAGAAAAGAAGTGAGCTCCTCTGTCATCTGTTCTGCTGTTTTCCATGAAAGGTTTCTATGGTGCTTTGGACTTGTCTATATTTGGGTAATGGCAACAGGTGAGGAATAAAGAGCAGCTGCATATTGACTCCCTGGGGGAGAGGGAAATTCTGCAAACATCCTAGGTAATGAGTATAAAATATATCTCTATACACAATGCCTTCTATGAGTCACAGCCTCTTTAAAAATCTCCAGATAAACAAACAAATAAAACAAACACTAAACAATAACCAAAAAAAAAAATTAACCAAACATACTCAAAAATAATTTTCAGATTGAAGGAACTTCCCTTAGGAGGGAAAGAGATGAAAGTCTTCTCTCAGTTACCCAGGGCTAGAAAAAAATCTCTCTCTATATATTTGTTATTAAGGCTTTAAATAAATAACACCTGCCAACCAAAGCCAGGGAAATGAATGCACAGGAAATGAGGCAAACTTTAAAGAGGAAGTGATTTTGAGCTGTCAACTGGAGTGGATTAAGGAGTAGGAAACCCACAAGATGTGTAAAAGTGGTAAATCAAGGACCTCATCTTAAGAGAGAAACTCAAAGCCCAAGGCTACATTATCACAAAGATGAATAATACAACATATTAGACTTTTATGGCTATTTGAAGAGACTATAAGAAGAAAATCAAGAGACATCAAGAAGATAGAAGGTGTATTATATATAAAACCTTCTAAGTTTGCCATTAAAATGTATGTAAATCATCAAATCATTAAAAATCTAAAGGAAACATTTTAAAAGTGGAATAAGAACACCTCTTTTTGATTGTATAATCCTCCAGGATTATTTAAAATTCAGTAGTCTGAACTTAGATATCTTAATGTTATAAAACTTGGTAGTTTATCTGCTGCTTTAAAGTTATAATATAAAAGTTGAAGCAAATAAAAATTTTCTTCCATTGAAAAGCAGTGTATTTCCCTATCTAATTATGCATAATAAAGTATAAGAAAGTGGTACTGTCAGGGAAGTAAAGTATGGTATATTTTAAATTGAATGCAACCACTAAAAATATATTTGTGAAAGGGAACTAACATGTAAAAATGCATGTCATAAAAGTAAGCAACAATAACCAAAAAGTGAACATAGAGTTTTACAGAGAGAGAGTTCACAGAGAAGTAAACAAATGAAACAAAAACAAACAAAGAAACCCAGCTGGACAGAGGGGAAAAAAAGACTGAAAGAAACTACTAAAACGATAACAGTGATTATTATTGAATAATAAACTCATGGATGAGTTTTTTCCATCTATTTATATAAAGGGCTATGCTTGGTAGGTATATTTTATTTTTAAATGGGTAAGAAAGAAAACTTTCTCCAGAGAAACAGTACAAAGTAATAACCTGCTTAGTTAAGGTCTAAAAAACCAGATTAGAGAGCACACAATTGCCCAAATAAAACCATTACATATTATTAAATTAGTATTTGAAAATCAAGGTAAATGGGTGTCCCATTAACTGACAAAGCATGGCATAATCAATTCAATCATTTTAAGAGTAGCAGTAATCAACAGTAATCTCTCAAACAGCATCGATTCTGCCATCATTTTCAAGAATATTTATACAGTTGAAATAAGGGATTGATTTAGCTAAGCTATGATTCTGTGCTCTGGTTATTTTAAGCATGGAGTCCCAATTTTAAAGAACAAGTAATGACATAATAATAGCAATTTTAACTGCTTCTTCTATATTACAATTTTAACACATGATTCTTTCAAAATATATTAAATGTTTATTATATGCACATAATTATAGTAAGTGAATTGATAGGAGTAGAAGGAATGATTCTCCCCACTTTCTACCCTTTTTACCTTCTTCATTCTTTTCACATTTCTGTGAGGCACACCCACCACCCACTCCCTCATCCCCATCCCATTCCACCGCCAGACATACAAATGATTATAATGTCACTGGGGAAAGAGCTCAAACGTACTGGGAAGTATAATAAGCATGTAAAATACAATGGCACTAAATCATTTTTCTTAATAGTTTCATTACATTTGACTTCTAATTAAAATAATAATTTCTGTTGCCATCTATGACCTTGGTGTTATAGTTTATCCATAGAAACTCCCTTCCTTGGAATTCCAGCCAGTCCTTTTCTAATTCCCAAAATACTTAACTTTTTTGGTCAGCATTTTTAAAGTATAATTTGCATACCATAAAAGTTACCAATTTTATGCTTTGTGACCATCTAGAGGGGTGGGTTAGGGAGGGTGGGAGGGAGACGCAAGAGAGAGAGGATATGGGGATATATGTATACATATAGCTGATTCACTTTGTTATACAGCAGAAATGAACACAACATTGTAAAGCAATTATACTCCAATAAAGATGTTTAAAAAAAAAGCTACTAATTTTAAGAGTACAATTCAATGAGTTTTGACAAATGTTTATAATCATACAACTATCACATGATCATGATGTAAAATATTTTTATCGCCCCCAACGACTCAAATAAAAAAAAATTCAGGCCATCCATCTAACAAATAATAACATTTAGTCTCATTTAAATGTTGTAGTACTCTAAAATCATAATTTTAAATGATTCCAAACAGTGTTGTCCTTTGACTTTCTGAGATTTAGTAAGTCTGGTTTCTAAAAGTTTGAAAAGAAGGTCTATGCCACTTATTTTTTGTAAATAACAACCTACTAGAAGATTTCTTTTCAAAAAGAAGAAGAAATATTAAGTTTTAAAGCACTCATTTAGTTTTTAAGAAATCTCACTGATTTAAGAATTTCCTTCTGAAAGTGTAAGTCTTTTTCTCCACCAAACAGATTTTACACTTAAATTTACATTTTGGGGTTTTTCTTAATACAAAAAAAGCAAATGCTGGCTAATTGTATCAGCTCCATTAATGCTTAGTCAAAAATGTTAAAGTGTACTGGATGGATTAGATTATCATGAATGTGAATAGGAATAAGATTTGTCTAACTTTTACTGAACATTGTGCTTGGTGCTTTAAACATTATCACATGTCATCACTTAACCAGCCATAAGACCACACCCAGCAGGTTAGAGCACAAGCAACCCTCCAGAGATAGTAATAGGTATAAGATCAAAAACAGGAATCAAGAACCCCTCCACCCCAAGGGAACATCCAAAGGATCAGTAAAACCAGCTCCCAGCTGCAGTTGTCCTTTTCATGCTTCAGTGACCTTGGCTGCCAGAAACCAAAGCCACTACTGTGTTTTCCTTACACATTGTCTCTCACAGGCTTTACAGGACTATCCGGTTTACTGGTCTTTTCTTTATCCTCTTTCACAACTTCCTCCTCAGTGACTATTTTACCAGTAAGAGACTGGAGAAGAATCGATAGGGTAAAACTCAAACCTATTCATCTTTCAAATAATCAGCAATGAAATAAAAGTCTTTGGAGATTAAACTCCAGGTAGACTACTGAGAGGAAAGTTTGAAATCTGCTCAATTCAAAGTGAAGGCTGCTAAAACACATGTATCTATCAACCTTCAGCCTGGAAGACAGAGAGACTGACAGTCTGATTTCTTTTGGCAGATTTCCCACATATCTATCTGTGGGGCACACTCCTTAGTACAGAGATGGCCTGAAATGAGCATGCTCAGAATAATAAGAATGAAACTGACCCAAGAAGAGCAAATTATATGATTTCAACACACGCTTTCCTGTGTGTATATGAAAAGGTATGCTTTAGTAAATAAGGAATCATCAAGAAGTAAATCAGACAAGAAGTAAGTCAGACAGAAGCACAAAATCATCCATTAAATAACTGCTAACAGGTGCATATCATGGGTGGAAGGAAGCACGGGCAAATATGCCTATGATGACTCTACGTAAACATACAACCACCAACTTGGGAAGGAGAGCTCAGGAGTATGGAAGCTCAGTGCTTTGGCCTCCCTCCTGGAAGAGCCTTTGGTAAGATGACTGCACTCACAAATTTACATTATGGTTTTAGGACACGTGTTAGCACATTTCAAGAAACCAGAACCACAGAGGGATGTGGCTCAACTAATTTAGTCTTTAGTGATAGAGGCAATACTTCAGTAAGAGGTAGATTGGTCCCTGGCATGTTTTAAAGTAAGTGTATTTCATTGCTCCTAAAATGCACAGTTTCTTCATATTTTAACATCTCTAAATTGGGACTGTGTTTTATAATCAATGGGGTCTTATAATTGCCTTCCACGAAGTTGTTATCATGGCATGATTGCATGTACACAAACTTGGTCATAGCTGTTCACACTGCTGTCACTTTAACTGAACTTTGTTTATAGTTAGCATTAAATTTAATTGGCATTTTTATATGTCTTTAAAAGATTATACTGATTTGACATCAAAACAAAAATAATCATTGTACAAATAAAAAGGCATGGAAATGGAGTTGCAGGATAAATTTTAAGTTAGTGGGACAAATATTTACCTTTGGAGAAATGACCATAATTCCTTATTTTGTTGTGAAGCAACAATCAATTTTTAAATGAGATTTAAACAGGAAGTAGAGGAATTTGAGTTGCATGTTGTTACAATGATACAGGCAAAGGACTGTCCACCTCATGCCAAGCAATACAACTGAGAGCAGGTGGAAATGCCAAATATCTCAGAAGAGATGCAAGAAATGTCCAAGCAATGATAATCCAATACGGCCATATCATGTATAGTGCAGGATGATCGTTAAACATAATTGGCAGCACTTTTTTTTTCATAAAATTGTTGTGCACTCACAATTGAGATCATACACAAAGCAGTGAAATACTATAGTTAGATTTGGCTTCAGTACCCTCTCCATGGTTCTCCCCTTCTTCAGGTACCTCAATACACTCCCAGCTGTTCCTGCACATTAGTATTACCCCTCTGGGAGATACTAATATTTGAAACATAATATCTAATTATGAAATAAGTTATGGATACAGCTGGCTAAAGCTATAAACTATTTTGCATTATTCCTTGAAACAATCTAGAATACATGGAAAATCATAGGTTCAAATATATTTGATTCCCTTATTGGTGGTTCTAAGCAGAGTGCCAATTCAACCAAACATGATGAATTCTTCCCTTTTGTATGTTTGGTTTCTTTGACTTGAATTTATGATTTTCTAAAAGCTTGAAAGTTATTAATGTTTAGCACAGTATTTAAGAAAGACAAGGTTTGGGCATAATCAAAGAAAAACTTAACTGCCTCTCTACTCCTTTTCAGTACCAGTCTCTTTATATCTGTTTTCTTTAGCATATAGAAAAATTTTCTCTTTATCCCTACTAAGGACTACCTACAACCCTGCCAACAAAAGGTAGAAACACAACAGATGATCATTATAATGGTGAACTTTCAATAACCCAGAAAGCATGACCAAAAAAAAAAAAAAAAAAATCCCTCCCCCCAAATTTGACTGAAGACATTGAAATTAAAAAGTAACCAGACTGAATTAAGTACAAACTTCCCTCTTTAACATTGGAAACCCTTTAAATACCCATATAAATTCCCAGCTTACATTTTACTCTTACTTCTGCTACTTCCCTACACTCCCATCAAACTAGACCATGTTCTGCCAACAAGACTTGCACCTTCCCATGTCCATGCTGTGCCCTCTGTCTAGAATGCTCTTTCTTCAAGTCCAACTCAACCCTCCAGAAATCCTACCCATCCTTCAAAATCCATTCATTCAATATATATTAAGCACAATCTAAGTGTAGCACACTACGGATTTAAAAAAAAGTAATTTGGAAGGTTCCTGCCCTGAGGAGCCACCAGTCTGACTTATATTAAATGCTACATCATCCACAAAGCCCTTTTGGATCCACTCAACCACTTGCGATCTCTTCTTCCTTTAACTCCTCTTCTCTAGTATTATTTCAATTTAACAATCTCTTACTGATCTCCTGTTCTATACCAGAGATAATACTGGGCACTTGCACATGCATTTACATCATTTAATCCATATAACAGCCTAACTAAATAGTGTTACCACAGACCCACTGGTCATATGAAAAAAACTGATGCTCATAAATTCACATTCATGGCAAGTGTCCTATTAGGGACCAGAAGCAGGTTCTACAGACTTTTGTATCTGGCGCTATTTCCATCAATATTTCAGCAGCATTCACTTGATCTTATTATTTGCATAGTCATCTTACCTTCTCTATCACAATGACATCTTAAAACAAGAATTGAATCTTACTCATTCTAATGTGTAGCTTGACCCTATATGAAATATCTGACTTATAGTAGGCGCTCAAAATGTGTTTACAAGGAAAATTGTGTCCCAGGTATTCTGGTGAATGCCAATGATGGTTCATAATGATGCAAAGATGAGGGTCTTAGGCCAACTGATCTCCTTGACATTGTGAGGAGTGGGGACGTACCAAACCCTTATCAGAAGTTGGAATGAGAGGAAAGATGAGGGTTATGAAGAATCTCAGAGTGTATGTGGGAAAATCATTGGTTCACAAAAGGGAAAATATGTTGATCTGATTAAGACTGGAAGGTCTAAAGTAAGTAACATACTAGAAAAAGTATTAAAAGAAAAAAATGTGAACAAGAGAAGAAAGTTTGTGAGAATTCAGACTGGCTTCATCAAGCTCTGTTCACAGATGCTGAGTAAAATGTAGATCCTGGGGACCAAAGAAAGGCTAGTTGAATAAATTTCAAAGTCTGAATCCAGGGACACCAAATTAGTCAAGAGCTAAGGGTTTTTTAAGCCTTGACTAGGATTGACTAGACCCAGAAAAACAATCTTCCTTCTCTAGGAACTTAAGTAGCTGAGAGACATCTTAAGTTACTCCGAGAGCTCAACTTGAGTCAGGAGGTAGAAGAAGCTACACAGTGAGAAAGAGCTACAGGCTCATGGTTGAAAGCTAATGTAGACTAGGGAGAGACTGACAGGATTTTAGAGCTGGAAGGAACCATAACTGCTATCTAATCAAACCTATTCTTATGATAGACACAAAAACGAGAAAGTTGAGTCTATTTAAAGGTTTACACTTATGCTAAACTAAGTAAGTAACATGAGCTTGCCCACTTATAACTGATCTCATCTAAATATAGCTGTGCTCCCACATTCCATCACCAGGCAGTGAAAGCCATATGCACCCAGAAGGAATGCATATATGCCTTGCCTGAAATGTGATGGATACTGGGATCAGAGGATCACGAGAGAGAAAAGAACTACCGGAGAGCTCACAAAGTCCAGGAGTATAGTTCTGGAGGCAGACACTTTCCATTTTTGATCCCGTGGAAAGTGAAAGTAGAACACTTTCCAAGGGAAGTGGGATGGAGAGCCATCCAAAGGAGCTCTCTGTTGGGACTTCCCTGGTGGTCCAGTGGCTAAGACTCCGTGCTTCCACTGCAGGGAGTGTGGGTTCGATCCCTGATTGGGGAATTAAGATCCCACATGCCATGTGGTGTGACCAAAAAAAAAAAAAAGGAGCTCTCTATTTATGGGGGTCTCATGTTTATCACACTCCCAGATTGCTGCTTCCCAGTGTATACTAATTTCCTACGGCTGCTGTAAAAAATTACCACAAACTTAAAATAACAGAAACTTATTCTTTGCTTAAAATAACAGAAACTCATTCTCTCATAGTTCTAGAGGCCAGAAGTCTAAAATCGGTAGCATTGGGACAAAATCAAGATGTAGCAGGCTCCCCTCCCTCTGGCAGGGTCACACTCCCTCCAGAGGCTCTAGGGGAGAATTTGTTCCTTGCCTCTACCAGCTTCTGGTAGCTGCCGGCATTCCTTGGTTTGTGGCTGCATCACTCAAAACTCTGCCTCAGTCTTCACATTGCCTTCGTGTGCATGTGTATGTGTGTGTGTGTCTAATCTCCCTCTGCCTTTCTCTTATAAGGATACATGTGATTGCATTTAATCACCTCGTCTCAAGATAATTAATCACATCTGCAAAGACCCTTACTTTAAATAATTTAACATTACAGATTTCAGGAGTCAGGCCCTGATATCTTCTCTGAGGGACATTCTTCAGTCTACTACACCATGTTAACAAAAGTCACTCCCACTGTTAACATAAAAATATTTTCAAATAAAGAAACTGATGGTCTCATATGAAGCCACACTAAAGACTCCATCCTGTTTCTAATTCTCCTATGCCCCTTTGTTACTTGCACATTTCTTTGTAAGAATTAATTATAAGTTCATCTAAGGAAGCATGTTAGGCAGTATAAACATTCAAAGAATCTAATAAAATTATCTAGGTATTCATTCCAGACTTCTTTTAGCAGCTGATTTTTAAATCCGTCTTAAGATGCTTCTGGAGATTGTACAACCCTTCTGTTGTCCTCCAATAACCCTTCTACTCTAGAAAATGGCCCTTATTAGTTTTCCCCTTCTTCTGCTTCCCCATACCACCATACAGAAAAGATCAAGTTATATTTTCCTTCACAAATAGTTAAAATTTATATATTGTTTGTATGTTGTTTGTTTCATTCATTACCTCAGTAATGAATTCTTAACTTCCTACCATGATCCAGACACTGTGCTAATCCTTGCAGATACAAAGATGAAAGGCGGGCTGGTGTCCCCAGTGAATGTAGCAGATATGGAGAATTGCCAACACAGTAAACGTGATGAATGCCAGAATGAAAGTAAATACAGGTACCAGGGGAAGCTACAGCAAGGGAGCAACACATTGCAGAAAGAGCTCAGGTTCTTGAAACAGAAAGAACTGGATTCAAATCCCAGCTTACCACTTACTGCCTTACTCTGGGACCTTAGGCAAATTACTTAAGCTCTTTGAGCCTCACTTTTCTTACCTGTAAGATGGAAACAAAGACTACTCACTTTAAACAACTATCATGAGAACTAAATAGTATAATATATATAAGGCAAGGTGCAAGGAGCATCTAAGTGGCCTGAGGGAATTGGGGAAGCTTGACAGAGACGTAAGGCTTAAACTGAAACTCAACATGCATGTAAAGCTTTGTTGGGCCAGTTCAGGCAAAGACTAAAATCTCAAGGTAATTAGAAAGAAGGTTACAAGGTGAGGCTGGAGAGGTGGGCAGGAGTCAGTCATGAGGTTTACAAAGGGCCACTGGAGACCTTCTAAGGGGGAAGTGACATGCTCAGATTTATGCAGACATGTCAAGGATGGTTTGGGGTACACACAAAAATGAGAGTTGGGAAGATCAGTTACAATTTGGTGTAATAATCCTGGAAAAAGTTCATAAAGGCTTGAAGTTGGGCAGTGACATGGAAGAGGATAAGAGAGGAGGAATATTAAAGACACTTTGGAGGTAGAATTTACTATTTAGTGGGGGATTGTCCGTGACAGGTAACAGAGAGTAAGGAGATCAGGATGGCTCCAAGATTCTCAAGTGACATCTGCATATCTGTGTTTTTCTATGTTTTCTTTCTAATAAAATCAAACGAAATCTTTCTTTTTGAATCAAAGAAGAAATTCAAACTGAGATATAAATACAAAAGTATGTTGAACATACTTTTCAACTTTCAAGTGGTTTTGACAGCATGAAGCCACTATAAATGTATTTTTAAATCCCATTAAGCTTTCTTTTCAGAAATGAATTATTCTGATGGTTTTCTTTTTTTTTTCTTATTAGTCATCAATTTTATACACATCAGTGTATACATGTCAATCCCAATCGCCCAATTCATCACACCACCTCCACCACCCCCTGACGCGTTCCCCCCTTGGTGTCCATATGTTTGTTCTCTGCATCTGTGTCTCTATTTCTGCCCTGCAAACCGGTTCATCTGATGGAATTCTTCAGTTAAAGCATTCTCTTCACTAATGGGAATTATAGAGTGCTGAGAGGCTGTAGATGCCAAATGTAAATACAATATTAAAGGTAGAATTTTAGAGCTCACCCTAGTAATCACGACCAACATCCCATGGATGGCAGATAAACTGTAACTTTAAAAGTTAGCTTCAGCAGCTAAATCAAGTTACATTGTAGGTTACATTATCAAACATCCACTGGCTAATTTACTCCTGAACTAAATTGATTACCATTACATCTGGCAAGGATTATGGATTATTTTTGCTTTCCCAGTAATTTTACTTTTCTTGCCCTGATTAATATTCATTCAGTATTCAGTAAATGTGTATTGGGTTGCTATTACATGCAACCCCACAAGAAGCCACAGAATTATATAGAAAAACACAATTTGGTGCCAAGGTAGAGGTGAGATACAGCATGTTCTGTACAAGGCAGAATGCACTGGGCACCACGTAAGTGCCGTAAACAAGGTTCTGAGAGTTCAAAGGAGAGTTACACTTTCAGGGCAAATAACTGAAGGCAGAGACGAAGGAAGAAAAACTCTCAGGCAGAGAGAACCACAGAAACAAAAAGGCAGAAGGTAATAAGCCCAAGGCTTCTCCCCTATTCTTTCAGCTCCTCCAATAGAGCTTGCTCCTTCCCACTGAGGCTACTTTGCCTAAAATGCCTTCCTTCCTTCCTTTCTCCTTCTGCTGATCTCATTTCAAATGTTACTTCCTCTAGGAAGCCTTCTCTGACAATTTTAGGTAGAATTTAAAGTTTCCTTTATAACTCACAAGGCCCCTCCAAACACATTTTAAATGCAAGTATAAGGCATTATTTGAGAATGACTGCCTGATTTTAAGTCCCTCACTTTCGCCACTTGACATCCAAAGGACTTTGGGCAAATTACTCAGTCTTTCTGTGCTTTGATTTCCTCATGTATGAAATGGAGATACCTATATTATTGGTTAGGATTACACGGGGTAAATTATGTCAAGGGCTTAGCACCAAACCTACGAAGGTCAATGCTCAATAAGTGCTTTATCACATACTTATAACTGTCTCTGACACTAGATTGTAAACCTCTGATGGGTAGGGATATACCCTATTTGTCTTTGTAGTTCCAGACTCTTGCACAGCACTTGGAAAATGCTGAATAAATTAAAATTTTCAGTGACCAATACCTGATTCTGGGAGTGTCTCAAGAAGATCTTGAGGAGAAAATATCAAATAAGCAGATAGTGATTCAGAATAAGCACTCAAAAGAAAATCATCTACATTGATGTGTAGATTTGAGTTATGTACACAGTAGTGATATCAAGAGGTGGAATACAAAGACGGAAAGAAAAAGAGAGAATAGAAATCTCTTGCATTCCTATACGCCAATGATGAAAAATCTGAAAGAGAAATTATGGAAACACTCCCATTTACCATTGCAACAAAAAGAATAAAATACCTAGGAATAAACCTACCTAGGGAGACAAAAGACCTGTATGCAGAAAACTATAAGACACTGATGAAAGAAATTAAAGATGATACCAACAGGTGGAGAGATATACCATGTTCTTGGATTGGAAAAATCAGTATTGTGAAAATGACTATACTACCCAAAGCAATCTACAGATTCAATGCAATCCCTATCAAATTACCAATGGCATTTTTTACGGAACTAGAACAAATCATCTTAAAATTTGTATGGAGACACAAAAGACCCCGAAGAGCCAAAGAAGTCTTGAGGGAAAAAAACGGAGCTGGAGGAATCAGACTCCCTGACTTCAGACTATACTACAAAGCTACAGTAATCAAGACAATATGGTACTGGCACAAAAACAGAAACATAGATCAGTGGAACAGGATAGAAAGCCCAGAGATAAACCCACGCACCTATGGTCAACTTATCTATGACAAAGGAGGCAAAGATATACAATGGAGAAAAGACAGTCTCTTCAATAAGTGGTGCTGGGAAAACTGGACAGCTACATGTAAAAGAATGAAATTAGAACACTCCCTAACACCATACACAAAAATAAACTCAAAATGGATTCGAGACCTAAATGTAAGACCAGACACTATAAAACTCTTAGTGGAAAACATAGGAAGAACACTCTTTGACATAAATCACAGCAAGATCTTTTTTGATCCACCTCCTAGAGTAATGGAAATAAAACCAAAAATAAACAAATGGGACCTAATGAAACTTCAAAGCTTTTGCACAGCAAAGGAAACCATAAACAAGATGAAAAGACAACCCTCAGAATGGGAGAAAATATTTGCAAATGAATCAACGGACAAAGGATTAATCTCCAAAATATATAAACAGCTCATGCAGCTCAATATTAAAGAAACAAACAACCCAATCCAAAAATGGGCAGAAGACCTAAATAGACATTTCTCCGAAGAAGACATACAGATGGCCAAGAAGCACATGAAAAGATGCTCAACATCACTAATTATTAGAGAAATGCAAATCAAAACTACAATGAGGTATCACCTCACACCAGTTAGAATGGGCATCATCAGAAAATCTACAAACAACAAATGCTGGAGAGGGTGTGGAGAAAAGGGAACCCTCTTGCACTGTTGGTGGGAATGTAAATTGATACAGCCACTATGGAGAACAGTATGGAGGTTCCTAAAAAAACTAAAAATAGATTTACCATATGATCCAGCAATCCCACTACTGGGCATATACCCAGAGAAAACCGTAATTCAAAAAGACACATGCACCCGAATGTTCATTGCAGCACTATTTACAATAGCCAGGTCATGGAAGCAACCTAAATGCCCATCAACAGACGAATGGATAAAGAAGATGTGGTACATATATACAATGGAATATTACTCAGCCATAAAAAGGAACGAAACTGAGTCATTTGCTGAGATGTGGATAGATCTAGAGACTGTCATACAGAGTGAAGTAAGTCAAAAAGAGAAAAACAAATATCATATATTAACGCATGTATGTGGAACCTAGAAAAATGGTACAGATGAGCCGGTTTGCAGGGCAGAAGTTGAGACACAGATGTAGAGAACAGACGTATGGACACCAAGGGGGGAAAACTGCGGTGGGGTGGGGATGGTGGTGTGCTGAATTGGGCGATTGGGATTGACATGTATACACTGATGTGTATAAAATTGATGCCTAATAAGAACCTGCAGTATAAAAAAACAAACAAACAAAACAACTAATACTAAACTTTCATTGGGTTATTTGTATGGAAATATGTTAATATAAATGTTTCAGACATTACATGAAATTTCTAAAAATCTTATATATTCTGGTATAATGTTATAAGTCATAATTCTAGTTATTACTTTAAAATGTATATCTCAGAAATAAAAAATAAAGATTAAAAAAACAAAAGAAAAAGAAAAAGAGAGAATAGAGCCTAGAATAATCTCACATTTTCCAGTTTGGAGAAGAAAGAAAAAACAGGGATGGTGCAAGAAGGGAACTGACTAGGGAAAGAGGAAAACCATAGGACAGCCTTGTTCATGGAAACCAAGTTGAAAAAGAGATTCAAATGAAAGCAATTATCTCAACAGTGGGGAAGAGGAAAAGGAAGGCAAAAAAAAATGGATTTCATGAATAGAGGTCACTGATAATATGAAAGTAGTAGTTTTAGTAGACAAGTGAAGGTGGGAAGAGGAATATAGGGTGATAAGAAGTGAGAGTGAGAGAAAGCAATGAATACAAAATTCTACTCTTGAAAAAACGTTGGTGGTGAAGGAAAAGAGATTTATGGGATGGCAGCTCAAGGGATAACAACTCAAAAGGTCAAAGGAAGGATTTCCTGGTGGTAAAGGTGGAGGTGGTGATAATGGTGTGTGTGAGATAGGAAAGGCTTTAGCCGGTTTCCAAGATCAGAAGAAGAAACCAGTGAGGAGGGAAAGGCTCCGGACAGAGAGGAAGAGGGAATGGATGAGGAGGTCAGGTTCTAGGCTAACCTGAGATTAAAAGGAGACTCCTCTTGCCCTGAAAAAGGACAGTGTGGGTAAGTGGCCATTCAGAGATCATTATGACAAGAGACCCCAGAAGCCAAAGCCCCTGGATTACTAGATCAGCTCTTCCTGGTGCTGGCCCAACAGAACTGTAGCTGAGACTGTTCAGAGACTAAACAAGAATTCCCACATCCACTGCAGGACACCTGGTTTTGAAGATATCAGCAATTGTGCATGGTAGTAAGGAAGCAAATTTACTTTTGCAGACCTGGCAGTGACTTGGAACTTTGAAAGTTCCTCAAATCACGTAATACCACAGACTACCCCCATACCACTCAGCAGCAAGAAGCTTAAAAATATGGGAAAGAAAACAATTTATAATGTATTGCTTTAAAATGCTTTTCTGATGAAAGCATAGTGATAGGTATACAGGATCCTAATTAGTATAAATTTGGTATACCCTAATTTATTTTAGTAGAGGGCGAGCGAGAGGACTACTATTGTTCTATTGTCTGAAGACCATGTGACAGTAATACAGTTCATATTAACTTACTATTACAGCAGGTGTTTGGCAAGAGAGTTAAGCAAAATACTTGTACAATATTTTTTTATCTTGTCCTCATTAGTTCTGTGAGTAAAAATGCTCAGGCACATTCTGCATTCTAATAGACAAAATAGATAATCTTCGTTAAAATGTGAGAAGGCTCTTTCTATTTCTCAACGGAAAATAAGTGAAATCATCAACATTTTGTCACTTACTCTGCTTGAGATGTGTCGAATGGGTTACTTCCTACATCTCCTGGCTGCCTACATAGATACAACCGAAAAGGTACTGCACCCCCTTCAGTCTACCCTTTCTGTGTTCCAATTATTTCCTGGTTCACATTATGGAAAATGTGATAAACATTTTATTGACTCTGGACCTCACTTACCCAATATCCAAACCACTTTGGGATTTGGCAGACAGAAGAAGGAAGAGGAAAAAGGAGAATTTAAAGGAGAGAAGATATTGAGGCAAGTAAACTAAAGCCCACTGAAGCTCTTCGGCATTCCTTTCCCTCTCAATGCCAACAAGTCTTGTTCTAGATTATGAAAGTTAAACCTCTAAAATGTCAACACTTTTATTTAAAGAATCTGGGAGAGATTCCATGGACCTCCTGAATTCAGATGGGGGTGGGGACATAATACATATATCTTACAATACTAGTTACTTTACTGTGGTTACTTAAAACCAATTAGAAGTGCTTCCCTATGTCCCATGTTAAATGATATCATAGATTTGTGTCTGATGTCATGTTCCTGCAACATTCTCAGAGATGCATCTATAATTTGGCTTAAGGTCTGCTGCTGGGAGATGAAGGAGACTATATTTGCCCTAATTTGTAGCAAAGCTTCAACCATTCATTTTGCAGCTCTCTGACCTCCTCACTCCTAATTCAGGTCTTGTCTTCCCAATTCTATTTAAGAAAGAGGTTGTGTAAACATATTAGTCTCATCATGAATTGTGTCTCTAGGACCTAGAAAGGTGTACAATAGCGTAAGTGATGATAGCCAAGTCTGTAATTAAAGTGTTTGAGGTTACAGCTAGGTTTATGGGGTCAGCTGCTCAAACAGGGAAGTGCAGAGGGTGTGTGAGTCTCCGATAAGAAGGATGTTCATAGTTCTCAGGAGAAGGGGGAACTTTT
This sequence comes from Balaenoptera acutorostrata, assembly GCF_949987535.1. Classification (NCBI taxonomy): domain Eukaryota; kingdom Metazoa; phylum Chordata; class Mammalia; order Artiodactyla; family Balaenopteridae; genus Balaenoptera; species Balaenoptera acutorostrata. The sequence continues at coordinate 146,809,444 of NC_080064.1, forward strand.
GAAGTTTTTAACTTAAATTTTTAATAGGGAAGGATACAAAGACAGCTGAAATACAAGGATGTTAAAATAGAGGACCAATCTTGACTCAACTTCCCACAGCTCGCAGCCCAATAACAGAAGTTATATTAAGACAATGCATAGTACATACAAGGCCTTAAGTTTACAAAAACAAATTAAGTGGTACAATTTAGTCTCCTGAGGCCCCGAGTTATCATTGATTCAAATACACAAAAATTATTGATCTGTAGAATAATTTCTCAGGGAGCCTATAGAATTCATAATGAAAGCTGTGTAGGCCAAGAAATACAACAGTAAACTATCAGAAAGAGAACATAGTAACCACTGTATCTTTACACTTCCTGTGTGCATTAAAGTTACGCTTTTTAAAGTCCATTTGGCTGTTTTCAGCTTAAAAAAGGAGACACATTTTGCAGGTTATAAAATACAACAACACTTAGCTTTAGAGAAAATCTGTAGCACAGGAGGAAATAGACAGAAGCCTTGAATTTTATCACGTCTTTGAAGAAATCTTTACAAATAAATTTAATGAAACTTTAATCTCAGACATATGTGCAGTAAAAATATGTTTAAAAGTGCCATTTTTAAAAGAATCACATTTCTCCTGGATGCTATCCAGGGATATGGCTGACTAACTGTCCACATGTAGTACCAAGGTAATGGTTGGTGGGAGCAGTCTCTCATACTCAAACTCTGTAACTCTGTGCACTAACAAAACAGCCAGCCCCCGTGATTTGTCACATCAAATATGAGAAGGCACCTCCATGTGACTTGAAAATCAATGATGTTTTAGAAAAATCCTCAACCCAAAACAAGAAAAAGAAACGTGAAGATAAGAACATCAATGAGAATGTGAGCTGTTTTGTTTATTTTTGAGAGAAAGTGATACTTTTTGTTGTAATCTAACATGTCTAGAAAAATGGTTAAGCTTTTTGGGTCACAGGCCCATTTAACAGTATGCTGAAAGTTTTGGATACCAGAAAAAGGTATATAGACACAAAGTTATGCCACTTTAAATTCCCTGGCTCCAAATCAAGACATTTTGATTTAGATGTCTGAGAAGAATCCTTCTGAAGCTAGCAACACTAATATTCTCAGTTACAAAATTAGACCAGAATGAGTTCTGTGGGAAGCCTGCATTGGCCAACAAATGGAAGAATAATGGGCTTGTCCTGAAAGAGAAAAGGAAAAGAGATTACATCTAAATTTTATTAATATTTTAGCTCAGACTTAAATTCAATATTTAAAATGGTGACTCTCTGGAATTAATATAGGACCCAGACCACTGCAACTTGAATATAATACCAATGCATCAACGCCATTTCTTAGAGAGAAAATTCTATTTTCTTAATGGAAACAGAAAGGTTGTAGTTGAAGTTTGTTAATGAAGCTAGCAAATGTTACTGCTGAATGACACAGAAAAAACCATCCATGCTGTTTAGAAGTTGACCACATATCTTGAGGTTTGAATATTTGCAACCTGCTAAGAAAATGCAATGTAGCAAGGCAAAACCAATAACCCAGCAACTGCAAATAACTGTTCAAAAGTGGATTCCAGGGACTTCCCTGGTGGCGCAGTGGTTTAGAGTCTGCCTGCCAATGCAGGGGACGCGGGTTTGAGCCCTGGTCTGGGAAGATCCCACATGCCGCGGAACAACTGGGCCCGTGAGCCACAACTACTGAGCCTGCGCGTCTGGAGCCTGTGCTCCGCAACAAGAGAGGCCACGACAGTGAGAGGCCCGCGCTCCGCGATGAAGAGCGGCCCCAGCTCGGCGCAACTAGAGAAGGCCCTCGCACGGAAACGAAGACCCAACACAGCCAAAAAGAAAGAAAGAAAGAAAGAAGCTTTCATTTAAAAAAAAAAAAAAAAAAGTGGATCCCAAAATCTTTGCTCATATAGTTAGTGGGCTCTTTATGAATTAATTAACTTAAAAAATCTTTATTAAGTGCTAAATTATCTAGCACACTATGTTAAACAATGCGGGTGATACAAAAGAGTAGAGTTCACTGTGGAAGATTATGCTCCAAATGAAAAAAAGAAAGCTCAGCATTTGAAACTTACCACAAAAAGAGAGGTAGGGAGGGTAGGATGAAATTCCAAAAAGAAATATGCAAAAATCATTGACTACATTTATCTCTACCACATTGTATAGCAACTTCTATATAGTTACCTCTGCAGCCACTGCTGATTTCTGTCTTTGTGTATGTGCAGCATCGAGTCACATCCAGAAGATACCCAAGCACCACTAGAATAAAGAAACCTACTACCACCTTGGGAGGAAAAGGGTGGGTGATGGTTATCACTCTTTGTTGGGGGTATTAAAGGCTCTGTGCAGACAAGATAAAGTCAATCTTGTTTGCTGTCCATCTTTCTGGTGACTAGTTCTGAAATATAATAGTCTACTGAAACATACTAAGCCCCACTAACCCAGGATTCAGTCCTTGGATCTTCATGGGAATGAATGCTTGAAGACAGAGGGAACATCATCATCATCTAAGAAGTCCCAGGCTGGAGACTAAAAGACCCAAGAGTACAAGTGGGATTCTCACACATCTTTCTTTCAATGGTTAGGACTTTGGAAAAGTGAGAATATTAAGGAAGTGAACTTACTAGGAAGAGGTGTTTAGCAAACAGGATGCCATTTTCTGTTTGATGACTTTATGTAGTACAATGATGGACTTTGGGTAGGGCTGGAGTACCTCTCATGAGGACATGGAAGAAAGTCTTGGAGACTATTAAGTGGTCTTTAAATTGAATATGGAAGAAAAAAAGAAAGCAATATTCATGCAAAATCATGAAACCAGTTGCCAGAAATGTCTGCAGTCTTGTCACGGGAAAATGAAGAATAGTTCAGGAGGAGCCATGAGACTCCTATAAGAAAACAATAGGGAAAAGTTCCCAAAATGATACTCTCAAGGGTCTCATAGTTGTATGGGACCAGAACAGAGCATGGGAATTGGAGAGTAAGATGGTAAATACAATCTCATAATAATTCCTGGGAGTTGGTAGCATTCCAAAGAAATATCTGTAAGGAAGGGTGCTAAAGAAATATCACTTATCATCTGTGTGAAAATCCATGAACCTAGGCGGTAAGGGTGATGAAAAAGCATTTGAATGAGGATTAAATGAGAGGAAAAGATATCATCTTGCTGATGAAATCCATATTAACAGACTATCTGGCCAAATGGAAGAAATGGATGATGTGTTCCTAATTTAGTTTACAGTGCTGGCACAGAGGTACAAAAGAGATGTGATGGGAAACTTCAACTACCCAAACATTTGATTGGAGACTCTAAACTGAAAACAGAATGTCTGACAAGTTACTGCCTGTACTGGATAGCAACTTTATTTTTCTATAAAGAGAAGCAGTAACCAGGGGAATTGCTACTTGAATCTTATTCTAAACAACCAAGATATCAGCTAGTGAAGTAAAATAAATAAAGTTGGGTGAAAGCAATGATGTCATTGTATCACATGTAAAGCCCTCTTAACCATCCTTCACTCACCCGAGGCTTTTCACTCTCTTCATAAAACACACTTGCTGATTCACAGAATCCCAGGGCTCAGGTTTGATAGACTACACTCTAGTACCTCCACTTCACCTGCCAAGCTGTGTGCTTATCAAACATCTGTTGTGTTTCCTTCCAAACCTATTCATGCCAGTTGTACTGGCTATTGTGGACAAGTAATTTAAATTAAATATTATACAAACGACTAAATATTAGTACAAAAAGAAAAGAATTGTTGTTAACTAAGTTAAATGTTTGGGAAAGTTTTGATAGAGTTCTAATGAGAATTGTTGTTAAATTAGGTGTAAAGCAATTCAACAGTAAACATTGTTCGAAAACCTAAAAACCATAAAAAATGGACCTAGATGGATTTTGTGATCAGATTTCTTTACAAGATCTTGCCCAACTCAAAGGAACTCAAAATTGAAAATTATAAAAATTATAAATGATACAAAAATTATAGATGATAAAAAATTACTGATACAAAAAAAGACTTTTGCCCTATGTCAAAGATTGGTGAATGAATATATTTGTTTCATTAATATATTTTAAGTTAAAATACAATATTCAAAGTACATGTATCTTGTTATAATTTTCTATTTTAACTGTTTTTGATAATAGTTCCACTCCATTCCAACAGCAACAGATAAAAGGCATTCTGGATAGCCAGGCAGAGGGTGGTTGAAAATATAATGATAAAACCTGGACTTCTGTAAGGCAGACTTCAAAAGGCTCAAAAGAAACAGAACCAAGACTTTGGGGCAAGAGACTCTGAAAGAGGGTTGAGTGGCACCTACGTGTCCACATAGTCTGTAATTCTGTCTATACAATCACAGATAGTGATTCCACCAAGGGAAATGATGGGAGTTCCTACATAGTTCTATCATGACCTCTGATTTCGACAGCCTAGGATAAAAAAATAGATAGACTGAGACCTATAATTTATAAGAACAACAAAAAGGGTTCTTTTAGTTATGTTAGGAACAAAAGGAATATCAGGAAGAGATAAGCCTGATGTCTGGCACCAAGGCCGTGATGTTGCTGGAATAATAAAGAGAAACAACTGCTCCACTATTATTTTTGTCCTAGTCTTCTCTTCCAAGAAGAATGATTTTGGGACTTAAAATAGTAGACTAAATATGGTAAGAGAAAAAGAAAGCCCAAGATTGTTAAAGAGATTTAAAGTGAGCAGTGGAACACTATAAAATAACTACAATCCAGTGTACTGAGAAAATTCACAATTAAGATTGCTAAACTGTTGGAACTTCCCTGGCGGTCCAGTGGTTAAGATTCTGTCCTTCCACTGCAGGGGGCATGGGTTCGATGAAGATCCTGCATGCTAAATGGTGCGGCCAAAAACAAAAGAAACAAAAACAAAAACAAACAAACAAAAAAAGATTGCTAAACTGTTGCAGACCAGTAGAGGTGCTGGAAGAGTTGAATGGATAAATGTAGATCTGATTCTCAAAAAATGAAAAGAGGAAGAATGAATGCAGACTTTGCAATCTACAGGACTTTGAGCTTAATTTTAAAACCAGGAAAGCTAATAGACTCAATATTAATGGGATAGTTTGAAATTTCAAAATTAAAAAATAGATCATAAATAGTATCTGTTTCAAACTAAAAGCAACTATCAAATTTATTGGGGAAATAATAGAAGCACTTCTTTTAAAAAGCAGGATCAAAACCAGAATGACTGCTATGGGGGAGGGGGGTGCATTCTCTCCGTTCTTCATATTTTTATAAAAGGGAATCTCGTACAACAGAAAGGAGAAATTGCCTAAAGATGAGCTTAGAGTCCAAGACAAAGAAATGCATTGTTTCTCCTGCCCTGCTTTCTATTGGAGCAACTGACATGCAGTCAAAACTTTTGAGATCTTTGTAAAAATGCGGCAGCTCTCGGAATTAAATGAGTTTAAGAAAATTTATACAGGCAAAATGCATTAGTAATAGCAAATGATGCTATGAAGTTAGGTGCTGTAGTAAAAAGAAGTCTGGCTTTAGATACAGAAGGACAAATACTGTATGATTCCACTTCAGTGAGGTACCTAGAATAGGCAATTCATAGACAGAAAGTAGAATAAAGGTTATTATTTAATGGGCACAGAGTTTGCATTGGGAATGATGAAAAAGTTTTGGGTGTGTAGATAGGGGTGATAGTTACACAACATTGTGAATGTACTTAATGCCACTGAATTGTACACTTACAAATGTTTACAATGATAAATACTGTATTATGTATACTTTACCAAAATAAAAAAATAAAAGATGTCTGGCTTTGACCAGACAGACCTGGGTTTGAATCCTAGGTTCTTATAGATTGAGAGCTCCCTTCTTTTTGTTTTTTTTTCTTATCAAAGTATAGTTGATTTACAATATTATATGTGTCTGGTGTACAACATAGTGATTCAATATTTTTATATATTATACTCCATTTAAAGTTATTAAAAAATAATGAATAGGACTTCCTTGGTGGCGCAGTGGTTAAGAATCCGCCTGCCAATGCCGGGGACACGGGTTCGAGCCCTGGTCGGGGAAGATCCCACATGCTGTGGAGCAACTAAGTGTGTGCCACAACTACTGATCCTGCACTCTACAACCCGCGAGCCACAACTACGGAGCCCGTGTGCCACAACTACTGAAGCCCGTGTGCCTAGAGCCTGTGCTCTGCAACAAGAGAAGCCACCACAATGAGAAGCCCATGCACCGCCACGAAGAGTAGCCCCCGCTCGCCACAACTAGAGAAAGCCCACGTGCAGCAACGAAGACCCAACACAGCCAAAAATAAATAAATAAATTTATTTTTAAAAAAATAATGAATATATTTCTTTGTGCTATAATATATCCCTTCTTATATACACAGGAGCCTGACTGCTGACCAAAGGCCAAAGACCAGGGAGAACTGGCTGGGGCTGGGCAAAAGAGGTGACAGAGGGCCTGATCCAGGAGCTAAGTGTGAGCCAAGAGGCAGAGGGTGGAAACTAGGAAGAATTCAGTTCTAGCACAATTCACTAAGAAAATAATAATCCAAATATGCATAGATTGGCTTTAGGAGATAATGAGTTTCCTGTTACTGGAGGTATTGAAAGCTCCTCACAGCCTTATAAGGGCATTCAAGCATAAGATGACCCTTAATAACTTTTAAATTCCCTTCCAAAGGGGTAAGCAGGTGATGTTTATTCCTTTACCATAATCTCCTTAAACTATGGGACATATACAGTGATGCCCCCAAATAATGGTGAAGTGGAAAAATAATGGGGATGGAAAAAGAGCTCTCAGATTATTTGGTTATTCAACCTACTCCTGGATAAGTACAATCAAGATATTCAAGAATATGCAGCAAGAAGAAAATATCCTTAAAAATAAGAATTGCCAAATACAATAATTACTATTAAATATGCCTATGGAATTTTTTTTCAAGAGATCTTTAGGTATACATGGTGCTTAGAAAGGTGCTTAGAATGGTGCTTAGAATTCAGATACATTTCTGTCTGAAAAAGGTCTGGAGATTCAGTTAACTCCAGTTCAAAGCAATTATTTATTCATTTATTCATTTCATTCAATAAATAAGTTTTGAGGACATATCATGGAATACAAAGGGGGTAGGAAAATGCATAAGTAAAATTTCTCCTCCCAAGAGCTCGGATTACTTACTGCTAGAAATTCAGTGTGGGTGATACACTGTGCATCTATTATGCCTTTTGTTTTGTTTTGTTTAATTTATTTATTTATTTATCTTTGGCTGTGTTGGGTCTTCGTTTCTGTGCGAGGGCTTTCTCCAGTTGTGGCAAGCGGGGGCCACTCTTCACCGCGGTGCGCGGGCCTCTCACTATCGCGGCCTCTCTTGTTGCGGAGCACAGGCTCCAGACGCGCAGGCTCAGTAATTGTGGCTCACGGGCCCAGTTGCTCCGTGGCATGTGGGGTCTTCCCGGGCCAGGGCTCGAACCCGTGTCCCCTGCATTGGCAGGCAGACTCTCAACAACTGCGCCACCAGGGAAGCCCATGCCTTTTGTTTTAAAGCTATAATTTAAAATTTTTTTCACACTCTTTGACACCCAAGAAGTACTTCTAAGAGAATAATCAGAGATGCACATAAATATTAATGCATTAGGATGCTCACTAAAAATTTATTTTTTTTTTAAATTTATTTATTTATATTTATTTTTGGCTGTATTGGGTCTTCGTTTCTGTGCGAGGGCTTTCTCCAGTTGCGGCGAGCGGGGGTCACTCTTCATCGCGGTGCGCGGGCCTCTCACTGTCGCAGCCTCTCCCGTTGCGGAGCACAGGCTCCAGACAGGCAGACTCCAGACGCGCAGGCTCAGTAGTTGTGGCTCACGGGCCTAGTTGCTCCGCGGCATGTGGGATCTTCCCAGACCAGGGCTCGAACCCGTGTCCCCTGCATTGGCAGGCAGATTCTTAGCCACTGCGCCACCAGGGAAGCCCAAAAAATTATTTTTAATAATAAAAATTTGAAAATGACATGTCCCACAAGAGGAGAATGGTTAAATAAATTATAGGCTATAATTTACAGAAGCTGATATCATCCACAGCCAATAAAACATGCTTTAGAAGAACATTTGGTGATAGGAGAATTGTTTGTGGCATAATGTGGAGTAGCAGTACACAGACTTGCGTGCGCAATACGACCCACAGAGATGGCACACTGCACTTCTCTCTCAAAATGAAGCAGTAATTAATTTTGTGATAATGCTGTCCTTCAGAGTAACTATGAAAACTGAACTAGGATGGTACTAAGGGGCATGAATTGCACCTATTCAAGTGTAAAATCACAAGTTAGAATTTAAGTCTCAGTTCGTAATCTGGAAATTGGGGATGATAATATTTGTAGGAAATTATGTATAACTGAGTTTGGGTCCCTGCTCTGACACAGACCAGCCATATATACGGCTCTAGCACCACCAGGCAGACAGCACCATCACCATCACTACTGCCATCATCATTATTGAGTGGAGGCCAAAAAAGAAGCAATAAAGAGATAATTCAATGGAGTGTTTATTTAAAACAACTCAATCAAGACAATGATTTTTTTTTTTTTTGTAATTTATTTTATTTTTGGCTGCATTGGGTCTTCGTTGCTGTGCACGGGCTTTCTCTCATTGCGGCGAGTGGGGGCTACTCCTCATTGCGGTGTGCGGGCTTCTCACTGCAGTGGCTTCTCTTATTGCAGAGCGTGGGCTCTAGGCGCGTGGGCTTCAGTAGTTGTGGCACACGGACTCAGTAGTTGTGGCTCGCAGGCTCTAGAGCGCAGGCTCAGTAGTTGTGGCGCACAGACTTAGTTGCTCTGTGGCATGTGGGATCTTCCCAGACCAGGGCTCGAACCCGTGTCCCCTGCATTGGCAGGCAGATTCTTAACCACTGCGCCACCAGGGAAGTCCCCAAGAGAATGATTTTTTTATCTGCTTTATCTCCAAAATAGTTTTTTAAAATCAAGGGTTATAGGGGAGTGATCAAGGTTACCAGTGAAGAGGAATCTTCATTAATTTAGAAGTTGATGGTCTCATGATTGACTACCTATTAGCTTGATGCTGAACAAGGAATCTGAGCCTGTTGGTGAAAAGGTGCACAATTTTTTTTTCAGGTCATCCAGCACTGTTTAGCCTTGTAAGATGAAATTTGCAAAAGATAACTGAATAATAAGAAAGAGTAACGTAATTTATTCCCCACTGTAATTTACTCCACATTCTTAAGAAGGCAGGCCATGGACACACTGCCTTTTCACTCCATCATTCTCCTGATATGTACTAGGGGCCATTAACCTAGGTAAGAAGATGAATTACTAGACACGATTATGCATGCCTTCAGCAGCCCATGAAATGTACCCGAGAACAATAAAGATATCTGATGACCTGTCAGGGAGATGTTTATGGAAATGAGAACATCATGATTACACTTTTGCTTGTTCATCTAAAGGCTATCATGATATATAGATGGAAAAATTTCACTTGCTCAGTAACATCACAAATAAGAAGCTGGTTTCAGATTAGGATATGCTAGAAAGGAAAATTTATGACCGAATTCCTAGTTCAGCAGTAAAAGAGGACAATAATGGACATAAATCAGCATCCAAGCTTATTTCCGTGGAAAACAATAATTTCATTAGATGACAGTTCTTACTGCTCTTCTGAAATTATAGTATTTGGCACTAAAAATTATTTGTAATCTCGGAAGTAAAATATATTTAAATATATGTATCATCAGCAACTTTCTGCTCTTAAATAATAAATGATATTTCTGACTGGAATTCAACAACCTGCAAGGTATCCATGAGAATTAAGACAAAAAGAGGATGAAGCAACTGATATCAAGCCATAAAAAGCAAACTCCTTTTGGGAGCAGGAACTCAATTAGGTTATTCTGAAGCCCAGCCTCTTCCTCTCATGGCAATACAGTGACACTGTTAAGAGCAGGGCCTTGGCTTCAGAGGGAATTCCAACCACTAAATAACACACATGTGGCCTTAACCTCAGACATAATCTCCCTGGGCCTCAGTCTTACCATCTGCAAAATAAGCATGATAATAGTACCTTTCTCAGAAAGTTATTGTGACGATTCAAATGAGATAATGTGTATAAGTTCTTAACATAGTGCCTGGCAGGTAATTAAAGGCTTACAAAACAGAAACAGAGTCACAGACGTAGAAAACAAACTTATGGTTACCAGGAGGGTCAGGGGGGGAGGGATAAATTAGGAGATTGGGATTGACATATACACACTACTATATATAAAATAGGTAACTAATAAGGACCTACTGTAGAGCACAGGGAACCCTACTCAGTACTCTGCTAATGACCTATATGGGAAAAGAATCTAAAAAAGAGTGGATATATGCATATGTATAACTGATTCACTTTGCTGTACACCTGAAACTGACACAACATTGTAAATCAACTATACTCCAATAAGAATCTTAAAACAAACAAACAAAACAACAGTTATTATTAGAGGAGACATTCATTGTCTATCTGATATCTCCACTTGGATCTCAAACATAGCATGTCCAAAAATGAACTCTTCACTCTCAAATGTGTTTCCCTCAGTCTTCCCTGTTTCAGTAATTTGCAACTCCATTCTTTATGTTGCTCAGGTCAGAAATCTTGGAGGTGTCCTTGAAGCCACTTTCTTTTCCTCCTATACCATAGACCTCATCAGCAAATCCTAGCAGGTCTACCTTCAAAATGTACTTATAACGCAACTACTTCTCACTACCTCCAGCTACCCCCTAGTCCAAGCCTTCCCTAACCTGGATCACAGATCTAGCTTCCTAATTAACCTCCAGCTTTCTCCCTTTTCCCTCTTACAGTCTGTTCTCTACACAGGAGTCAGAAAAATCAGATTATTTCACCCTTCTGCTCAAAACTCCCCATGGTGTCTCTTCTCATTCAGAGTAAAAGCCCAAGTCCTTACAGTAGCCTGCAAGTCCCTCTGTGACGTTGCCCCACCTACCCCCTGCCCTCCATCTTCCATTAGCACTCATTGCTCATTCCTCTCTAACCACACTGGCTTCCCTGCTGTTCCTAAGGCAGGATAAGCTCCTTTCCAAATTCAAAGCTTTCGAACTTGCTCTTCCCGCTGCCCAGGATGTATCTCCCCGAGATATTCCTGTATCTCGCTCTAGCACTTCATTCAAATGTCAGAGAGGGCTTCCCTGGCCCCTTATCTGAAGTAGCACCCCTCATCACACCCTCCTCTTCTCTGTTCTTATGTTTCTCCAAAATACTCATTACCACATGCCATCTTATTATTTGTTTATTTTTCCCCACCAATACCTCCATGATGAAGTCCCTCAAGAGCAGTTTAGTGTGTTTTGTTCATCTCAGTTCATGAAACAGGGCACATTCTATTTGATGACTAAAAGGAAAGATACACAGTGAATGCCTCACCAGAAGAAATAGGTCTGTTCCGTGACATTTTATAAGTTCATCCTAAGTAAGATTCTTTAGCGAGACTTAATCAATTATATGACTTGTTTCACTAATAGGAAAACTGAGGCCTAAAGACAAGCCCAAAGTCACATGGTAAGTGTTAGAACCAGGACTCAAACAAGTTCTTCTGTACCAAGTGTCATGCACTTGTCCCTAAAGTCCATGCTTTCTATTGAGTATGGAGCATGCCGCAGTCTCAACTCCATGAATTATAGAAAATGTGCATCAGTTCAGTTCTGGTTCTAACTGGCTGACTAAGGATTTTAAGGGAAAAGACTTTATATGCTGTACAGTTTATTTAACACCTTTTACTTTGGTTTTAGAATAAATAAGATAAACTATTGTAAATGATAAAACAGCTAACAGTTCAGAGTCTAAGTCCCTAAGAGTGTTAAGTATTTTGCAAGGATTAGCACAGTGAATCCTTACAACCTCCATCTGGGGCAGTACTATGATCCCCATTTTACTGTTGAAGAAACGAAGGTCAGAGGAGGTTAGGTAACTTTAAAAGCTTGCACAGCTAGAAAGTGACAGGCCAGAAGCTGAACTAGTAGTCTGCCTGCAGAGCCAATGTTCTGTTGAATCACAAAAGTTGCAGAGGTAACATGTTTGATGAAAGTTTTATAAGGATTTATCTGCTCTGTAAGTTCATTTTATTTTATTTTCCTGAAAATGGAACAGATACATATTATAAATACCATTTTGAAAAATTTTATTACAAACTTAGTCTTACACTCATTTGCAAAATATATCATTTCTCCTTTTAATTCACAATGCAAAGTTGAAAAAATATCCCTAGAGAAACAATGAGTTTGGCTCTCAACACATCTCAAGACGTCAAATATTTTCATAAAAACTGTACAGAGACACTAAGAGTTTGTGCTCTCTTTCTCAGACATCCATTGATGTCAATAACTGTGATGATCTGAAATAAGCAAAGTAGTTACGGTGTGCCTCAAGAGTTTCTCATGAAAGTGCCACAGAACAATACTGAAGAGAGGAAGTGCCAAAACATGAAACATGTTGGTAAATGGGTCACCAAGTTGTCATGGGTCAAGAGGCATTCCTTACGGCTCTTCCAGAACTTACAATTCTAGGGACCACTGAAAATGCAGAGAAATGCAAGTTTAGAGACATCCCAGAGTCTAGGTGACATATAATACTTTCCAAAGAGTGTTGAGTAAGAGGACTATTTATTTCAATTGCAACAGCAAATTATATGATTCAAGAAGCACTTACATTTTCTTAAATTCCTAAAAGGGGAAAAAATGATTTATTGGCAATGCATCATTTAAGGTAAGGGTTTTTTGTCTAAACTCTTATCTTAAATATTATTTAAATACACAATGGCCCAAATGTGATCCTATGAAAACTGGTGCATCATAGAGGGAGAAGGAGCTGGAGGAAGGAAAAAACCCGGGGGAAGGAATATTCTGGAACAAAAAGGTCAGTAAAGACTCAAGACATCCTCTTAAATTTGGCTATAGAATCCACAGTGGGAGCCAAGAAGAGAAAACGGGAGAAAAGAAAATGAAGCCCACCATTTAGTTCTTTTAATTGCTCTCCACTGTGCTCCCTCCTGGCTGGAAGAAAGGGGTGATCATGTTAAGTACTAGGGTTCCACATGTTTCCATTCCTTTAACACAAAATCCAGAAGAGATGAGAATAGTGTAGCATTTCTTTATGAGCTTAAACATTCAACAGAGGGAAATACAGGGGGGAAGAATGATCTCAGGGCTCCTTTTATCTGGGATCATGAGGGAGGAAGTCAAGTATGAGCCAGTCTGTCTGCCCACCTGTGCCTGCAATTCTTCAGTAGCAAGAGGAAGCTGTACTTAAGGTTTAAACCTGGGGCTGAACAAGACATCAGATTGAAAGAAGAAACTTGCCATTTTCAGGATTTTATGTATAACTCTGAATTAGAGTGTATTCTGGTATGGACTGGAAACTTAGAGATTTTTGGATAGGTTTGGTTTGACTGAAATACCATGGACTATGAAAAGAGCTCTGTCCCAGGAGTGTGGGGACCTGAGTTCCAGCCCCACATCTGCCATTACTAGCTATGCAGATAGGAGCAACTCAGTCTCTCAGATCACAATAAAGTGATCGGGTTAGATGTTTGTCTCTAAGGTCCCTTGCAGTTCTGTGAATCTTTATTCAAGAGTAGGAGCCTAAAAGAATTATGTGAGCCATAAACATGAGTCTCAAATGTAATTTGAAGTTTTCTAGTAGCAGGTTAAAATTTTTAAACGGATTGGATTAATTTTACTTTATATTTAATGTATTTTATTTATATATGTATTTAACCCAGAAGGACCCAAATAGTATCACTTCAATATGTAATTGCTATTAAATAATATTACTAAGATATTTTACATTCTTTCCTTTGTACTAAGTCTTCAAAACTCGATGTGTATTTTGTACTTGCATCATATCTTTATTTGGACTAGCCATATTTCAAGTACTCAATAGTCAAGTTTAGAGGGCTTGAGCTTTTCTTACCTAAAGATAAAGATATAGCTTATCTTCAAAGTGAGATTACATTGAAAGTAGAAAAGCTATTCATTAAAATGTTAGGGTCAACATATTGAAGAGATGTAAGGGAAGATGTGACCAACAAAGGGATTGGACTTTTGATGGTAATTGCCAAATGGAAAGATACAGAAGGAGGCTGTGTCATGTGGAAATTCAAGGGTTAGACAGAAATGATGTATGCCACCTCCAGGCCTAATAAAATGTTTGCACCTAATTCACCACTGTCCCTCTTCTCTTATCTAGACATATGCAGGTGTTCCGTTAAGGTCTATGTGGACCTCCAGGCATAATAAAATGTTTGCACCTAATTCACCACTGTCCCTCTTCTCTTATCTAGACATATGCAGGTGCTCCGTTAAGGTCTATGTGGACCTCCAGGCATAATAAAATGTTTGCACCTAATTCACCACTGTCCCTCTTCTCTTATCTAGACATACGCAGGTGCTCCGTTAAGGTCTATGTGGCCATAAGAATAATGGAGCCACCAGATCAGGGGTTCCTAATCTGGGGTCTATGGATGTTTATGGGATCTTCAGATAGAATTCAGGGAGTCCAAAAGTTGAATGAGGGTAAATAACAGCTTTATTTTTATTAACTTTCAACTCAAATTCAGCATTTCCTTCAATTATGAATGTAGGCAAACCACAGTAGAATTTAACAGTACTTGTGACCTCATCCTCAACAGAGATCACAGATGTCTTCTTAGCACATTTCATTAACTGCATATCATACAATAGCACTTCATCAAAGTGACAGCAGTTATTAGACCCACCACGAGACCTTGTCATTGACTGCATTAATAAAGAAGCACATATATTATTATGTCACAGATTTTTAATGTATTTCGATATCTGTATTTCAATAAAATTGGTTTATTTTGTAAGCCTGTGTATTTTTTTTAATTTAAACATATTATTCTGAGAAGGGGTCCATAGGTTTCACCAGACTACCAAAAGGCTCCATGGCACAATGCACTAGAGGGAAAGACTCTGGGTCCTTGAATGACCCCAATCCCCTTCTCCATCCCACACCAAATCACACTGGATTGTGTAATGAGTGAGAAATAAATCGTTATCATGTCAAGCCACTGTGATTTGAGGAATGTTAGTTTCAG
The DNA here is from genome assembly GCF_949987535.1 of Balaenoptera acutorostrata. NCBI lineage: Eukaryota > Metazoa > Chordata > Mammalia > Artiodactyla > Balaenopteridae > Balaenoptera > Balaenoptera acutorostrata. The sequence goes on from NC_080064.1 coordinate 146,824,564, forward strand.
CAGTTAGCCCACTCTAATGTACAACTGAAATGTGGCTTCAGGCCAATGCCAACTGGTTACAACTGTGACCAGATTCCATACACTGAAGAGACAGGCACTGGCAGTTACAAGCTGGTAAACTGGGTCTCAAAAAAAAAAAAGAAGACCCTCCCATGGCTGATTGATTGATTGATTTTTGGCTGCTTGGGTCTTCGTTGCTGCGCGCAGGCTTCCTCTAGTTGCGGCGAGCGGGGGCTATTCTTTGCTGCAGTGCGCAGGATTCTCATTGCAGGGGCTTCTCTCGTTGCAGAGCACGGGCTCTAGGCACGCGGGCTTCGGTAGTTGTGGCACATGGGCTTAGTTGCTCCACGGCATGTGGGCTCTTCCTGGACCAGGGCTCGAACCCGTGTCCCCTGCATTGGCAGGCAGATTCTTAACCACTGCGCCACCAGGAAAGTACCCCCATGGCTGATTTTAAACTACCAATATGATGTCACTGAACTCTGAATTAGGAAGGATGCCCAGCCAGCGTGAGTTGACTCCTGGAACATCACTGGGACTACTCTCCCTATGACATTTCCTAGAACGGTGTCTTGCTATCACCCCCCCTGGTTGAAGGGGAGAGGTGTGTGCAGAATCTTGAGAATAGTTGTTTAAAGGCTCCTATTTAAATCATCGTATCTGACTTTTTCATGATGAATAAATAAAGCAGAATACCTTAGATGCAGTAATTTGTACATTCAACAAGCTGTTGAAAAGAATCTAATTAGTACTAATTACAATACTAGAGTGTCCCAACAAATTATAATGCCATTGTTTCTGTAGAGGCATTGTGTTTAAACACTCTGAAACATTAATTAGTCTACAGAACAAATGTGGGAGATAGGTATTATTCAGCAGTGTCTGAAAGCCAATTATTTACTCTGGGAAAGCCTGATGCTGTTCCTGATAGTAAAAAAAATTGATTATCATAATAGTAGGATCGGGAAATTCCATAATTATATGACCTTCATTTCTGACCTTCCTTTATTTCACTGGGCATTACTGCTGTCCCCATTTTACATATGAAAAACTGAACACTGCCAGTTGACAGATCCAAAATCTACAGAGAATCCAGCTTCAGATTCAGCAAGTCCTCAGGAGATTATCATGCCTATTTTTCAAATTTGAAAGCTCCATTTATGAGTCTTTTGTGCCTTACTTCCCAAATATAAATATTTTCTTTTATAATGAAGAAGTTGTTTAAAGGCACCATTTTATTACAGTTTTAAAGTGACCTACAATGCCTGCTTTCACCTATTTGTAAATTCCCTACTATGTTTTGCTAACATTTAGACAAATTTTACTTTCTGGATTAAGCTATTTATAATCTCATCCACTAAAAATATTCACTTCAAAAAAAAAGTCAAATCATTTGGGGTTAAGATATGGAATCAAGGGTTTAGTAAATGTTTCAAGGGATAAATTACTGGCTTATCTCATTTAAAGTTAATAAGTGACTGTTCAAATCTTATCAAGCTGATGCTCCTTTCCATCAGAAAGGAGCTATGTGGACAAGAAAAAGCTATGTGGACAAGATTTGTAATTTCTGGAAGAACATTTGATATTCCATTGCTTATTCTCTGAGAAATTTACTTGCCTGGAACATAGTAGGCACTCAATAAATATTAGTGTTTAATGCTGTTATTATTATTATCATTCCTCAGACCAGGAGTTATCATTTTTAGTTAAGAATTGACATCCCAGTTGATATGCACAGGTCTTAGTTATACTCTAAAATTATCTGCTTTAAATTTAAATAGTACAATATATGTATATGTATAGCTGATTCACTTTGTTATAAAGCAGAAACTAACATACACACAAAAAAGTTAATAAAAAAAAGTTAATAAGCATAAAAAAAATTTTAATAGTACATTTCAATTAATGTTACTAATTTAATTCTTCTTTACAATGAAACCATTTAAAATATTTATACTCCAGATATTACACAATATTATTACCATTGCTAGTAAAATTTACCTTTATTCTAACTCTAAGCCTACATCTGTTTTGTTTAGGCCATTATTCAGACATACCTAACTCACTCAGCATGACTTACATAGGAAATAATTTTTAAAACAAACATGTTCACTCGAAATTGGGAAAACTTCTGAGTTCTTTTGAGCTAATCATAGAAATTGTCACTTACCCTATGTGAGCCCCAGAGGTAATGGTACGTGACCACTACTAACAGTGTCCTTTTCAAAAGAAAATCCACAATTTCCCTTCATTTCTGAGTTGATCCTGCTCATCTGTCCCGGCCCCAGACCAGCACCATCTCAGCAGTTCTTCATGAATATCTGCTCTGCTCCTCTCCCAAATCTATTGAGAATGTTGGTAGCAGGTAGTACAGCTACATTCTCCAACAGATGTTCCAACAGACTTCAAAAACACAGTATACATATTGTTCTTTCCTAGAGACTGGAGACAGGAATTATTATTTCTATCTTCCATTTCTCTCCTCATTGTGTTCATGTTTTCCTCTACTTTAGGAAATGGAACATATTTATAAAAACTGTCTTAACATCCTTGTCTGCTAATTTCATCATGTCTGTAATTCCTAAATCCATTCTATTGAAGGATTTATTTCCTTTGAGTTATGAATATTTTCCCGCTTCTTCATTTGCCTGGTTATCTTTGATCAGATTCTGGGTATTGTGAATTTTACATTGTTGAACGTATATTTTATTGTATTCCTATAAAGAATGTTGGACTTTGTTCAGGCATGCAGTTAAGTTACTTAGGATCAGTCTGATCCTTCTGAGGTTTGCTTTTACATTTTTTATTAGACAGGTCCAGACAAGTGTTAACGTCTAGGGCTAATTTCTGTTCACTACTACAATGCCCTATGTAATAGAAGGTCTTTCTGTTTCATTTTGTTGTTGTTGTTGTTGTTGTTTTAAGGTCTTTTTGTTTTGGATGATGGGAACGTAAACTATTCCCAGCCCTGGATGAGCGCCACGAATTGACTCTATAAAACCAGATACACATGATCTTCTATTCTAGAAAATGGTCTTGTATTATTTTTTTGCTAATTTTCTCCTCTTCATTTTCTTTGTTCTCTATTTCCTAGGACTTCTGTGAGTCAGATATTGAAATTTTTGGAATGACCCTTGAATTTTTTTTATTATTGCCTCTTCTATTTTCCATATTTAGATCTTTTTGTTCTATTTTCTCCAAGATTTTCTCAACTTTGTTTTCCAGAGCAACGATTGGATTTTTAAATTTCTTGATCATTAGATTTTTAATTTCCAAGAGATATTTCTTATTCTATCATTGTCATTTCTTCATTGCATCCTGAACTTGTTTTCCAAACTCAATACTTCTCTTATTTTTTAGGATATTCACTATAGTAAAAATTTGTTTTTCTCCTTTCATTCATTTATTAAGCAAATATTTATTGGTAACAAACCATATACCAGACACTGATCTCTCAAAACAAAGACCCTGCTCTCGTGGAGGTGAAAGTGCTGATAGGCAGGCAATAAAAAACTAACAAATAAATATATTTTATGTCTGTTAGTAATAAGTGCTATGAGGAATCCCCTCCATCAAAAACCTTTCCCTCTTGCTCACTACATTCCATCCATACCACCCTTTCTTCAATTCCTTCAGGTTCCTTCTCCTCTTCCCTTTCTATACACTGTTCTCTCTACTCAAAATATTCTTCCCCATCCTCCTGAGCACTATATCTTAAGTATATCTCATCTCCTTGCTCTATCACTACCATCAGTTTTCTGTCTCAATACCCTTTTTACTCCGTTCATAACATTTATCAAAACTCGTAATGTTGGTTACTTACCATTTAATAGCCATTCATGCTTCTTCCTTGCCAAGTGAGCCTTATTTTGTTCAGGTGTCCCTATAGCCATGTGCTTCAGTGAGGATAGGGCCCAGCCCCAGGCAGGGGTGAATCTGGATTAGTCTAACCAAATCATGATAATTCCATACTCTTTCCAGTGATAACTTAGGAAGGAATGTGTGATGCTGTTCTGATCAGTGGGATATAAAGGCAAGTCTGCTTGTAAGGCATCTGGAGAAGGTTTGTTCTTATAAAGAGACTCACAGAATAGATAGTCCTCTTCTCGGCCTCTGGGACATTGCTTTACTTAAGAACGTGATATCTTTTGCTACTCTAGTCATCTTTCAACCATAGGAGAGCTAGCCCACAGAGAGTAGAAAGATAGAAATAAGCTGACCTTTGATGATATCGCTGAGCCACTAAAGTAGTCCTACCTTCATGTTTCTTTATGTTCCCACGAGCTCTACTTGAGAAATCTACTAGATAATGAGCTTCAAACACCAATGAGACATCAACATAAGGACTGATGTATTCAGTAATACTTACTTGGAAAACAAAGATTAAATGAGAAAAAAAGAATATAATATAATGGTTATATGCCCTGATATAGTAAAATCATAAAATAAAATTGGGGGAGAATTGGGATAGCATATACAAAAATTTTGTTACTAATTCTTAAATCAGCTTGTTCAACAGTTTTCTACAATCATAATTGATGGTGGTAGTATTCACATTATTCTCTGAAATAGTTGTATATATTAAGTGGGATAACATAGATAACAATTTGAGGATATTTAATTCTACCATCTATTGTGTCTTTGAGAACCAAGAAAAAGGAGATACAAATATAATGTAGGAGATATACCTTTTTTTCCACAGTTCTGTCCACTAAAAAGGTCCAGAAATGGTCCAGAATGGCCAATCCAGTCATAGCAATGAGCCTCTCTAGGCCCAAACTGTCTTCTTGAATACCATTTTCCACTAAAAGGAACCAGGGATTCTTGTAGATATTGCTTATTCCAAGTATGGAATAGGAAATAAATGTGATGAACCAAGAACATCTTGACCTACTGGAAGGCAAGGAAGCTATCAAATACTACTAGGGTAATTTCAAAAGGACTCAGGAGCCAACTTAAGAGGCTTTCATTGCCAATGATGGGAAATTTGGGCTTCAACAAGGATAAGAATTACAATGGAATTCATAAGTTTACAATGATATTTTTTAAGTTAATTGATCACCTTCAGGGGATGACAGGAAACCAACAAATTATCTTGAAAACTGGTAAATAAAATGAAAGGGTAAAGTTTTTATCCTGCCTTTCCTATATGAACTATCATATGAGGCAACCAAATAGTAAATAAGGAAAGTATCACTCTATAAAACTATTCCAGCTAATAAGTGAAAACAAAGTGACATAATTAGAATATCACCATTCTTCAATCCCAGTGAATTAATGGGTCCTGGCAATGAGCATCAATAACCGCTAACATAACAAAAAGAGACAACCAAATGTTAGGTGCCTCCAAATGAAGAACACAGCACCACCTATAGCCTTGACAAAAGTATTAATCCTCAGTCTGATCACATCTCAGTATCTCTCTGTCGATTTGTAGAAAATACAGGAGAAATGCGTGGAACTGCACCATGAACAAATTTCAGACTGTGGAAAACCCTACATGTCCAATAGCCCAGATCTGTCAACAGATCATTTGCAAGTAAAAGTCAGAGACGTAAGGGAAAACTGTAGATTAAAAGAAACTTAAAAAGATATTTTTATAATGGGCAAGACTAAACTATAGTGTTTAAAAATGCATTGTTGGATGATAAAACTATAGGAAATATAAGAAAGTCATTACTATAAAATCTAGGATGAGTAATGTGGTCATCTGTTACATTGGCAGCCCCTAACGAACCACAGCTCATGGTATTCATGACTTTGTGACTTTGTATTACTCTCCTCTTGCATCTGAACTGGCCCTGCGACTTGCTTTAACCAATAGAATGTGGCAGAGTAATGCTGTGCTGTCCTAAGGCTAAGCCATAAGAAGCTCTGGCAGCTTCTAGAAGCTTTTGCATTCTTGCAAACCCTGACCTAGCATTTTAAAAGTTTAGGACCCTACTGGAAAGACCATGTAGAAAGTCCACCTGGAGAGACAGCTTACCCAAGTTCAGACCAGCCACCAGCCAATCTGCCAGCTGAATGGACTCACAGGACTGACTACTAGGAAATAAGTAGAATCACCCAGTGGAATCCGAGGCAGATAGCAGAACTGCGAGGAAATAAATAGTTCTTTTAGGAACCAGTATCTTCAGGGGTAGTTTTTTTTGGAGAGACAAAGGGGTCTAAGATTGGGATGGGGTACATGGAGGCTTCTGGGATGGCTAGTAAAGTTCTTCCCATTTCTTGACCTGGGTGGTGGCTACAGGACATTTGCCTTGTAATGATGCACTAAGCTATGCATTTGTTTTGCATGGTTTTGAAGCCTATGTTTTATTTTTAAATAAAAGAAAAAAAAATCCACATGGTTTGGCATAGAAACTTTTACTCTTTTTCCAAAATTCCTTTAGACTATGGACCTTTTAAAAAGGACTTCAAGGCTCCTAGTAAAAAACTATTGATTTGTTCTGATCCTATCTACAGCAATATCCAAACAACATCAAGCATAGAAGTATAAACTGCTTTGGGTCTTAGACCTTGCAATTTGCAAAACTGAATTAATTTCTTTCATATATCTAAATCTTTTCTTCTCTCCTGTAAGTGAGAAAAAACATGTAGTACCAAAAAAAAAAAAAGAGGCACTTTTATAAGCTGGCCTGCAATTTCTTATTGGCAGCAACTTGCTAGTCTCTTTTTAAAATGAATTTTCCAGTTTCAAAGGAGAAAATCTGTATTGCATTTGGGACTGTGTGTGTGTGTGTGTGTGTGTGTGTGTGTGTGTGTGTGTGTGTTTTAGTTTGGAACTGTTAGAATTTCAGCCCTCATGTCATATGTCTTACTAAAGTGCTTTTAACAGACTGTGCCAGATGAATTGTGCTCTTTTATTCTTTTGTCTTCCTTTTCATTATTATCCTCACCTCTGACTTCATTTTCCATTTCACAAGGCAAACTGCTGCATGTACCTTTTTTCTTAAAATGGTGTTAGTTAGCTTCACTGACCAAAAATATTAAAATTTCTGATTAGGAGTTTAAAATTCACTGTCATAATGCACGTTGCATATTTTGTAAAACTTTCACAGTGCATTTGTTTTAATTAAATTAGAAACTACTGTCACAAATTGTGCTCCTCCTGTTGCACTTTTTACCTGGGAACCCAGTTCAGATCTTTCCAGAGAACAACAGAGTAAAACCATAATCAGTTCAGTAGTCCACAGCAAAAATAAATAAAAATCACTATTGTCATTTTAGGAGTTACTATTACTAAAGCACCGGTGATGAAGTGATCCTCTTGTAGCCAATGTCCATAGGCAAAAAAAAAGTGTTTTATCAAAACCAGATCTTGATTTAGCATCTGACTCTATGCGTCATCAAAACACAAATTGGGACCAAAGAGGGAAGATCAGTCTTTCTTCCAAAAGCACGGTAGAAAATATTGAATTGTCTCAGCCTAGGGTCTTTATTTTTGATGAATCTAAGAACCTCAATTCACATTAAATTCCCAAAGTCTTGATTTCCATTCGCAAAGACTAAAGGTAGTAAAAAGTAATAGTTGCCACCAGAAATTCCTAATCTGCAATAGTTTTCCTAATGCAAAACTCCTGCCAGCTTCATTAGTAGATTGTCATTTTTTAAATTAAAACATAATGTGGTCAATATACCTTTGTGCATTATTTACACTGGGCCCTCTCCTTCTTCTTTTCTCCCGTCCCTGCTGTTCCCACCTGAGGCACTGCAATTCCTCACTTCTTAGGAGAACCCATTTATTTCTACAAATTAGGAACTGAGACAAATACTAATGGTATAATTCTGACCCACTTCCTACTTTCTTTGGATTAATTTTTCTTGAGGGGGACCTAGTAAGGCAGCACTTAGTGTACTGGCTAGAATGCTTTGGGCCATAAATAACAGAAGAAAATTATATTAGTTAGGATAAGTTTGACTGTGGATAACAGTAATAGCACAGATAACACTAGCTTAAGTAAGATAGAAGTTTATTTCTCCCTTATTATGGTCCAGAGGTAAGTAGTCCAAAGCTGGTATGTAAGTTCTACTACATGAAGTCCTCAGGAACCTAGGCTCCTCTGTCCACTTATTCCACTTTGCATGAATTCCTTCTTAAAGGACAAGCCACAGTCCAAGATGGCTGCCCCAGTCACGTTCGCAATCTAGCCAGCAGTATGGAGGACAGGACAAAGAAAGGCACACCCTTTCCCTTTAAGGTCACTTTCTGGGGACTGCATACAGCACTTCTACCTACATCCCATTAGCCAAAACTCAGTTATATGACCCTATCTAGTTGCAAAGGAGGCTGGGAAATATCTTTATTCTAGGAATTCGTGTGGCCAGCTAACATTTGGAGGTTCTATTATTTTAAAAAGTAAGAGAGAATTATATTAGGGGATAACTAGCAGTCTCTAGCAGCCCAACTCAAAGAGGACTTAGTATCTATCATAACAAGAAGTACTCAAGAGTAGGGCAGGCAATCAGCGAGGTTTGTTGGGCTCCAGCTTCTCCTCTCTGAGACTGCCTCAGCCTGGCACTGCTCCCGGTGTTGCCTATGTCTTAAGCTAGTGCCCCTCCTGCTCATCAAGATAAAAACAGCAGTTCCAGGCATCACATTTCAGATGCAACAAAATCCAAAAGAAGGAGAGAAAGAATACATCTCTTCCCTTTGTCTCCTTTTGAAAAGGGAGGAAAGTTTTCTTAGAAGCAGCCAGCAAAGTTCCCTTCAAGCTTCAATGGACAGGGACTTCCCTGTTGACGCAGTGGTTAAGAATCCACCTGCCAATGCAGGGGACACAGGTTCGATTCCTGGTCCAGGAAGATCCTACATGCCGCAGAGCAACTAAGCCCATGTGCCACAACTACTGAAGCCCGCACGCCTACAGCCCCTGCTCCACAACAAGAGAAGCCACTGCAATGAGAAGCCCATGCACCACAACGCAACTAGAGAAAAGCCCACACGCAGCAACGAAGACCCAACGCAGCCAAAAAAAAAAAAAAAAGCTTCAGTGGCCAGATTTCATCACAATCCCATGCCTTGTATACAGTTGACCCTTGAACATCGGGGGGGGATGGGTGTGAGGAGCGCCCACCCTCTGCACAGTTGGCCCTCCATATATGCGTTCCTCAGTAACTGCAGTTCCTCCATATCTGTGGTTCCACATGCCCAGATTCAACCAACTGTGGATCATATAGTACTGCAGTATTTACTATTGAAAAAACCCTGCATATAAGTGGACCCATGCAGTTCAAATCCATGTTGTTCAAGGGTCAACTGCAATCACTGACAAGAACACACCACCATGATAGGCATGGACCAACCAGCACCCATCTCTCAGAAGCCATAAGTGGGGCTAGCCTCTCTGAAACAGAGGGCTGCCCTAAAAAAATTGGGGCTCTGTTATGAAAGAGGAATGGGGAAAGGATGCTGGGTTGGCATCTAATAGTGTCTACCACACTCCACATCCTAAAATTCCATTACAATATACAGTTGACCCTTGAACAACATATGGGTTTGAACTCTGTGGGTCCACTTACTTTTTTTAATAGTAAATACTACAGCACTACATGATCCACAGTTGGTTGAATCCGTGGATTTGGATCCATGGATAGCAAGGAACCGCAGTTATGGGCTTACTATAAGTTATACACAGATTTTCGACAGTAAAGGGGGTCAGCACCCCTAACCCCCATATTGTTCAAGGGTCAACTGTACTTTTACTAGAGATAAATTGAACTCTAAGATTACATCAGACCAGTTCTTTTGCCCATCTCCTACCAACAAATTACAGCTGAAGAACAAGCAAATGTGTGGACTAATAACTACGCATCTAGGTTGAGTAGACTGCAAACTCCCTATCTTCCATTCACCTGGTCTAGGGAGACTTCACTCCAGACACTATAATCAGCATATATTTCACATACAGCCACCTAAGTTAACCCTTATGGTATAAATATGAGAAAATTCCTCTGAGAGAAATACATGTTGTTTTTAAGCTGAAACTCATTTCTTACTTTATAAGCATCAGATCACTGATGAGTACTTCAGAGGAAGCCGCTTTACAGGTTAGGTGTGGCTGACAATGCGACAGTAAGTCTAGGAGAAGAACAGTTTTCCTGACTGCTATTTGCTGCCACCAGGCCTAGAGGTGTCCTCCAGCATCCCCCAGCCCACTCCAAGAACCCAAGTATCCCTCAGTTCTCAGCCGCAGCATTGATTTTCCAGTACTTTTCCGGCCCTCCACAGGACATATGTGAGAGTTTTCAAGTTTGTTTTCTTTTGATTCATCAACAGTTCAATGGTAATTTTTTAAAGGAAATAAAATTATTGCTTTAACAGGAAAACACTGTGTTTTTTGAAGCTGTAGTTCACTTTTAGGCATACCAAAAGTTTAAAAGGAAAAAAACACAGGGCAGAAAAAAGAGATAAGTGCCCTAAATTGACCACTGATGCCGGGATTGTATGAGCTTTCTTTCTCATTAAAGCAAGATCCTTTTAGGCCACTGCTAAAAGCATTCCTGACGGCTAACAGATGACACTACCCATGTGATTACAAGTTGGTCTTAGTATTGTTTATTAATAGCAACATCTCATCAAGGGAAGTTACCGAAAGACTTCTAGACACATCCCCAAAATGTATTCTGTTGTTAAGAAACATGAGCGCGGTACTAATTTTCAAAACTAACATCTTTAGAGATGAAGTAACTCCTTTAACACTTCTGATGCCCCTTTACCTAGAGATTTACCAAATCTTAAGAAATAATGTACTTTCAAAATATCCATGGGACAAAGATCACTATTAACACAAAGTTTTGAGGCACACAAACCAAATGGCAGCTGTTAAATGATTTGGCCAAAAGTAAGTGCTGATACAGAATCATTAGCCTACTAGAAATACAGCTGCTCATAACACGTACAAGATTAAGTTAGCAAAATTCACACCAAAGGTATTGACTAGTTATTCTCCATGTTGGCAAAGTTTATAAAGCTTGAAAGAAAGTAATTTTCTCAGCTACAGGAGCTTTCAAATCTATAATATTTCACTGGCGGCTGCTTTATGAGAAAGGTCATAAAATCGTGCTTAAACTTTACTGTCATACTTTCAATTGTTCTGCTTACAATTAAATCAAAGTTTGAGAATATTTGTGGGCTAACGGATGGGCAAAGCAGTGAAGACAGGGTTATGGTTTTTTTCAGGGATCTGGGGCTTCAAAACCATCAGGAAATCACAGCCTCATGAACTTCTTTTGCTCATGCACTAACAATTCACAACACCATGCATTTTTCCAGTGCTCTTTTCTCTTTTTGGCAAGACTAGTATTCTCAAATGAGGCAACTTCTCATTTTCTCTGGAGGTATTCTGACTTTAACTCTTCTCTTCCCTCCACCCCTACATACCTTGAAAGTGCCCTCCCAAACAAATAATGAGGAGATATAACTGAACAAGACTAGAGGATACAATGACTGTCACACAATCTGCTTATAGTATTATGCATTCGGAACGCATTTATTACAAGTCCTTCCTGCGTACTAGCTAGCTCATATTTTTGAATGTGTCATAATTTAATTTCAGAATGAAAAAGGTAACACATTTTCTTATCACATGAGTACAATGCTTGTGTCAGCAGCAACATCCATAATAACCATGAAGTCTTCTTCAAGCAAGTTAAACCCCTCACATTGTGGGACTTCCACTGATTACCGTATATGGCCCATGCTGCAACTTGATGTGTTTCTATGTTTTTCAGTGAAACAAAGTTTTATAAAATAAATGCCATAAACATATTTTGCTAATAATTAAATGCAAGTCCCTTCTCACAACGTTCTAGTACATTGTTCTTTCAGTCCCCTGCACATTGGTGTAAATAACAAGCATGTAGCCAAATTTGTAAGATTAAGGCAGACTTGGTTTAGCTCTTTTTCTAATACAAATAAGTCATCCATCTTTTCCCCATCTTAAATAAACGACAGCAAAGGGATACTTGACCAAGTTTTATTCCCTGACAGTATGGGTTGTTGATGATCTTCTACCTCTCAAAGCACCAGAGCAGAGGTCTGGAAAATCAGTTAAATTGCTCTCAAGTGCCCTAATTTGATATCCTTTTTAAATGGTTTTAAATGTTGTGGTGACTGAAAGCAAATTTGGAATAAGGACACTAAATAAATGCTTTCCTCTTAGGAAATGGTTCAGGGGCCAGAAAGAGGTACCAGAAAGAACTTTTTTTTTTTTTTTTTTGCAGAATTAGGGTAAAACCTAGAGTATAATACCTAGTTTAGAAGGTATTTCTAAAGCCAGAAAAACACTAAACTCACAAGATAACCAACTGTTAGGTAGTGGTTGTCGGCAAGGTTTGCGGGGGAGGGAAGAGAAAGAGGCCAGTTACACCTAGGAGATAAAGAATCATGATTTCCTGCAGTTTCAGCTCAGTTTGGGTTTTGTTTTCTTCTGCCCCACACTCTTTACTGTATCACTATATCCCAGAAAGGCTCTCGAATGAGTTTCTCCGCATCAACAACTTTAGCAACTGTTACCCAATATGCCAGTGTTCCTCTTTCAGTTTCCCCCAACCTCCCACCCCCGGGAAGAGAAGGGAACCGCACAACCTGGGAGCCTGATGACACTGTCCTTTCTGCCTCTGATGAAATCATCCCACAAGTGACACTATGAAGCTCAAGTAAAGCTGTGGCCGACGCTGCGTCTTACAAAACCAGGCCAGGGAAATTCTGCCTTATATGCCGGGAATCCCCAGGGGAATCTCTAGAAGCGAGGGGACATCCCCACTGTTCTCTCTGCGGCAAGTTCGGAAAGAGCTCAGAACTGAGTCCAATGCCAGGTACAGGACGGCGAGGTGTTGCTGGGCCGGGGGCGGGGTGTGCAGAACAGACACCGAGGCGGCCCGAGTGGAGGCAGCTGGGTGGTCCTCCTCTCCGCAACCTGCACCTGCGTCTCCCAACCGCCCGGCGGCGCTTCCCTAAGCACCCCCAGCCCCTTCGCCCTGGCTGCCCCGCACCCCACCCGGGGCAGGGCGCGCGGGCCGAGCTGCCGTCCGGTTGCGGGAACCCTGGCTGAGCGTCCGGTGCGCCCCTGTCATCCCCGCGCCCGCCGCTGGAGAGCGGGCCGTGGCGGGCAGGGGCGCCGCGGACGCCGCTCGGGTCGCCCCCTCTGGGGCCAGTGCCCGGGGGCCCAGCCTGGCCCAAGGCTCCGGGTGGACGGGCGTCGCGCTCCGGGAAGCCCCCGGCGGGCGTACCTCGGATGTAGGCGCACTTGCCCTCGTCCAGCTGACTGGAGGCCGAGCCGCCCATGGCGACGGTGCGGGAGAACGCTGAGCGCCGCGGCTGCCCGGCCCAGTCCCCGGGCGGGAGAGACTGACACTCCCGTCGGCGCCCGCTGCCCGCTCCTGGAAGTTGATGCGACGGAGATCTGAGCTCTGCAATTAAAGGGCAAACTTCCTCCAAGAGGCGCGGCCTGCTGGGGCGCCTCCTCCGGGTCCGCGCCCTCTGAGGATCTGTGGGCTGGCCCGGGGCTGTCTTCCCGCCTTCGCTTCACTGGGGAGCTCCGAGGGGATGTCTGGTCTGGAAGGACTACTTCCCGCTTCTTCTCTTCGCTGCCTTCTTATTTTCACCTTGGGGTAAGAGGTCAATTTCCCTAGTGACTGGAAACCTCTGTGAGCTGGAACCTTCCCCCTCACATCTCACGAGGTGGAGTTCCAGAGCTCCTTGCTTTGCACGCCCTCCTCTCCGGTACGGAAGCAACAGTTCTTCTCAAGTATAACCTAAGAACTTGTTAGTAACGCGAAATCTCCGGCACCTTTCCTCTCTACCCCTCTACACACACACACACACACACACACACACACACACACACAGAGCGCCCCAATTAGAAACTCTGGGTGTGGAGCCCAGCAATCTGTTTTCACAGGCACTCCAGGTAATTCTGATGCCTGTTGACGTTTGAGAAACCAGTGGTAAACTGTCCCTTCCTGCAGCCAAGAAGTTGGACCAAGGAGGGAGTGGGGGATGAAGGAGAGAAAAGAGAGAAATAGAAAAAGCTAGGGAGAACCGAAGGCTGGGACTTGATCAGAGTCTGCTCTTCACATGTTTAGGTTCGGTTCCTCCCCTCCGCAAACCAGAAATAGTTCATTAGAAAGGGCACTTGTTCTTTTCCCACAACCACTGTTTAGCTTGGCAGCTTCTCCCAAACAAGAACCAGCTTGGTAGAAGGGTCACCACTCATTTCTTCCTATTCTTAGCAGTCAGATTTTAGAGATTCCTGTTGACTTAACCTCCAAGGTCGAATGGTCTGTTCACACAAGAACCAGGCCTGTGGAGGACTTTGAAGGCTTTTCCCTCCAAGGTTAATTATCTAGCATTTTAGCACAAAGATTTCTCATACCTCACACCCAGTCTCTCACACCTTACGTTCCAATCCATCAGTAAATCCTTTCAAATCTACTTTCAAAATACATCCAATATCCAACCATTTCTCATCCCCTCCACTGCTATCAACCCCATCATTTCTCACCTGGATGATTACAATAGCCTCCTAACTGGTCTCCCTCCTTCAGAGAAAAAGCCACAAAGTCTATCACAGACACTCGGCGGGACTTCCTCTCTGCCCTCATCTACCACACACTCTCCCTTCCCCTTGCTCTCTCTATTCCAGCCCTACTGGCCTTTTTGCCTCTTCTAGGACACACCAAGCTCAGGGCCTTTATTGCATATGCTCTTTCTTCACCTAGATTTCTCTTCCCTCGGGTAATTCACATGGCTTACTCTCCAACTCTCTCACTTCATTCATATCTCTACTTAAATGCTAACACCTCCGAGAGGCTTTTCTTAACCCCCTATTTAAACACCAGCCTTCATCTCTCTGCCTCTTACCCTTTCTTATTTCTATTCATATCACCTAGCATCATCTGACATGTATTTCATTGTCTGTCTCTCCCCACTGAGATGGAAACTCCATGAGGTCAGGGACTGTCTTTGTTGATACTGTTGTTTCTTGGGGTTTTTAAAAAATTATTTCTTTTCTTTTTTATTATTATTATTTTTCTTTAAGGGCAGGGATTTTTATGTTCTCTGATATATCTTAAATGCCTAGAACAACACCTAGCACATAGTAGGTGCTCAGTGGATAGCTATTGAATAAGTGAATGCGTGAAATATAAAATGTAAGAATCTGCAGTCAATGAAAGCTGTGATCTCAATGAATAAAGAGCATTTCCAGATAACTATTCAATGATTTAACAATTCAATGTTCAACTCTGTTCTCAATATTCTAGTTGGCTCTATTAAGTATATTTTCTCAGAGTAGTAATTCCTTTCATTATATAAATTGCTATAATTATGCCTCAGAATACTGTTATTGTTATTAAAGAAAACTAGTTTGGATCTCCTGCCAGAGTATAGTTTTAGCTTGTCACCTCTTATTTGGGAATACACTGAGAAAAGACTGATTATACTGATCTATCATTCTTTGCTCATTTGTAGCATTCACAGAATGAACAAGGTACAAGGAAGGACTTTGTATGGTGTAGTTATTAACAAGCTTTGTAACCACACAGTTCCAGCTTGGAATCCTAACCTGATAGATAACTTAATAGCCATGTGACCTGGTCAAGTTTCTTAACTTACCTGTCTTAGTCTCCTTATCTGTTAAACGGAGCTAAGAACACTTACCTCATAGTATAGTCAAAATTAAATTTGACTGGGTCTGTGAAGCACTTAACATATTCCGAGGAACATAAGTGTTCAGTAAATGGAAACTAGGATTGTTATTATCAGTAAGGACAGAGTGGTCAAAAATGCAATTTTCTAGAGAAAGTGTATTTTAATTGGACCTTGAAAATCATTCATGTTACATTAAGCAAGAACTTCTGCTCCCTTTTTTCCCCAAATTAAAGCTCTTTTTCCCCAATCGGTTTACAGGAAAAATTAAGGAATTCATTATTTTAGTCATAGTATTTAATATTTGCAAATCCTATGTGGGAATCATTTTATTAATCACACACTAAAATGAGTCTCCAAGCAGTTCAATAACTTTATGAACCAGATTCAACTTCATATGATTCAAATCAGCTAGTTTAGAAAATTTCCTTTGCAATGTTAGCTTTTTGTATTGCATCAGTGTTTTTGGTCTTAAAATACTCTTGAGACCATTTCTTTCAGGTAAGTTTCACATACTATAATGATTACCTTTTTTTAACATCTTAATTGAGATATAATTCACCCATTTAAATTACTTTTAAAGGAACAAATTAGTTTAATAGACATTTAGCACGTTGAAAATGTGACTGTGTTTTGGGATTTCCTTGCATATCATAGAACTTTGAACCCCTTGTTTGCCATGTTCTCATTTGAGTTAGTAACATCTGTCTATTTGGGAATTTAACTGCCTACAGAGCAGGGACAATCTCAAACTGTGCATTTCCCCAAGTACCTTGTACTGCCCTATAATATCGGAGTAGAAACTCTGTAATTACTTGATTGACTGGTAAGTACAAACAGTAGGTCACATCAGCTGTCTAATTTAATCTTCACAAAAATCCGTTGAGGTAGGCACTATTATTATCACCATTTTACAGGTGAGGAAACCAAGATTAAGAAGTTTAAGGAACTTATCGAGGTCACCCATCACCTGGGCTTATCTGACTCCAGAGTTCATCCTCTTAACCACGATACTGCTTCTTTTATTTTGAATCTTGCTTTTGTTTATTTACATAAGTAACCAGGTTTTACTATAGAAAAATTAGACACTACTGATAAACAAAAAGAAAAAAGCTGGAAAATTCACCCAAATCCCAACATCAATATCTTTAGATAACCCCAACTACCAGTTTGATGTAGATTCCTACAAATTTACATACAAATGTATATGCAATTATAATTTATAACTATATATACATTTATTTATAATTACTTATTTATCAAAATGAAATGATGTTCTATATGTATTCTGTAATCTGTATCATAATTTTTCATCTGGAATATTTCCATCTAAATATTTAGATGTAGGTCCATGATAGTTCATTGTATAAATGTAAATTAATTCACCTATCTACTAGCACTGGATGCATACCTATTTCCCTACTCCTCAATCACATTGGACATTGTCATATCTTTTATTATTTATTATTATTATTTTCATTATTCCTTTTAATATTTGGCAATTTGGGGAGTTGAAATTGGTATAACGTTCTATTGTTTAATTTTGAAATTCTTAACGAGAAGGTTAATTATTTTTTCCATGGATTTTCTGGCCATATGTGTTCCTTTCTGAATTGGCTATTGTTATACTTTTCCATTTTCCTATTGATTTGTTATTCTTATTGATTTGTAAGAGCTTTATATATATTAAAGACATTTACCTGTTTAACACACACTGCAAATTAAACATATTTTGCTTATTAAAACATATTTCCTTATGTTCTTTATTGAATAATCTTCTTTGAAGGTTGTGCTAAACATAGGCAAATTGTTAAATCAATTTAATTTGTCTCTGACCCTCTCCCATCTTTACTTAACACTCTCTTCCCCTCTCCTCTTTATACAATTTCTAAAGAAGGCCTAATCTTATCAACAATATCTGTTATAGGTTGTTGTACAAAATAGGGTTAACTATTGAAAGTCATTTTATGAACTGTTTTTGTTTTTTTTAAATGAAGCTCCTTCACTTACTAACAAGATTGTTGCAGTACTCTAATATGTTCTGTCTTTTTCAGGGGTATAAGCTTTAGAAGTCCTCATTCTGATACTGACTTGCCACATGACTTGGGGAAATAGTTTTTAAGCTTTATATTTCTTTTCTTCAAATTGGGTATCTGAAAATTAAATGAGATCATATATGTAATGCACTTATTACATATGAATATGTCTAGCACATATTTAGCACTCTCTAAATGACGCTAGCATGGTAAGACGTAATAAATGAAAAGGTGTTTTACTAACTGTTTGGTTATTAATTGCTTTTATTAACATATCAATGTTAGTTCTTTTTATTCTTGTGCTTATTATAGTACCTTTAATTTGTGACCAGCAAATCACACTTTCCAGGAGGCAGGGCATTAGGATCAATTTTGAAAGGGAAAAAATGCCCATTATGTTTTAATTGTATATTTGAAAGACACAAAAACCTATTTTTGTAATACAAACTGTAGAAAATTAACTGGATAAAATCTTTTCTAGAAAGAATATGTAGAAGATGGAATCCAACTTCTCATCAGTGATTCTTTTTTTTTTTTTTATAAGTAACTGCATTTTTTTTTTAAAGAAATTCACGTTCTTTTATTTATTTATTTATTTATGACTGTGTTGGGTCTTCGTTTCTCTGCGAGGGCTTTCTCTAGTTGTGGCAAGTGGGGACCACTCTTCATCGCGGTGCGCGGGCCTCTCACTATCGCGGCCTCTCTTGTTGCTGAGCACAGGCTCCAGACGCGCAGGCTCAGTAATTGTGGCTCACGGGCCCAGTTGCTCCGTGGCATGTGGGATCTTCCCAGACCAGGGCTCGAACCCGTGTCCCCTGCATTGGCAGGCAGATTCTCAACCACTGCGCCACCAGGGAAGCCCTCATCAGTGATTCTTGAGGGGAAGTTTCAGAAGCTCCAAGGATGTGTGGAATTTTTATTAGAAAAATATATTTTTTTAATTGAGAAACATCACTTTTGCTCAACCTGCTTGTCAAATATGAATCATCACAATTTTACGTAGACCTCCAGCATTGTGCAAGACCTTAGACATAGAGTAGAAGTCAAAGTATTTTAACAGAAACTGATAAAGGCTTAAAACTAAGGATGACAAACTCTAGACCCAATGGGGCAGTTAGATGTGTATGGACCAATCTTCAAATCTGACAAAGACCAAAAGTGACCAAGGCCACAAGCGAGATGCTGGTGGCCTTGAGTCCCTACGCACAGTTCCAGCCAAGCTGCTTCCACCTCGTGAAGATGGGTTTTGTGATGGGTTACACCACGGGCATGGCGGCGGGGGCGCTCTTCAGCATCTTTTCCTGTCTCAGGATAGGAATACGGGGTCGGGGTTTGATGGGCGGTGTCAGGAAAACCATGATGCAGAGCGGTGGCACCTTTGGCACATTCATGGCCATTGGGATGGACATCTGATGCTAATCAGGGCAGTGGTTGCCCACTACATCCACCCCCTCACATCAGTCCCAGTCCGTGTACTATAATAAAACAAGTCTTTGATTTAAGAAAAAAAGTTGACAAAGACCAGACCAACATAGTTCCCCTTGTGAAATCTATGACCATATTATTGCCATAGATAAACAGATTATAGGGTTCTTCTGAAGGCAGGACTCTAAACTACCTTGTACTTGGCCAAGTTGTTAGTTTAGTACTAGTGCACAAAGAAAAGAGTGCCACCTGCTGGACCAGCAATGATACTCCCTCCTGAGCCAGGGCTACATGGCAAGGAAGACAGACACAGACTCTGATCCAAATCAAATTCATATGCTTGCCTTTAAATTAGTTTAACAGACATTTGGCATTATTCAGCTATTCCTTATAAGCTTCTTTTGCTCAGCTGACAAATGAATTGTTCTTCCAGAATAGACTTTTCCTGTCGAATATATTTGGGGGGCTAATTCAATTATTTTATATTTCAAGATTATACTTACTGCTTATAACACACAGTTTGACATTAAGTATAATCCATTTTGTAAAGCACTGTCTCTTGACTATTTCCTCTTGCAGTCTCAATTCACTCTTTTCTTTATAATGCAAGTCACCAATACATTAATTCCCCTAGTCATGTATCAATAGTTGTGAAAAGTAATATGCCAGGGCTCTGACTTCTATTCTGGCATGCTTGAATGGGGAGATGGGAGGAAGTATTGGCAAGGAACCCCAGGGGGATGCAGGAACAGTGGGACTGGTCCATCAAGGTGGGGATGGATATTATATCACTGATATTGTTTAGAATTTCTGCACATGATGATAAAAAAAAATGCAAGCTGACTTAGTTTTATTATTTCTTTTCTGTTCTCTACAATGTATCTCTTATTGCCTGAACCAAGGACAGACCATTCTCACAGCATCTTCCCAATACACCGCCAAATATTTGCACTCACAAATAGTGTGAGGAGTAGGGCAGAGATGTCCAGATTTCTATGCCTTGTGTATGAAAGAATGTATCCTTCTATATTGGCATGATTTAGTGAACCCGATTAAAACTGTCTTTATCCAAACTGACTTAAGTCCTTTTCTTATTGTGACATTGTACCAATTATCAGTTCATTTATTGATAAGTTGCAAATGATAAAGCTATCATTTTAAATACCTTAAGGTGAATCAATTTAACCAGATTACATTCTCCTAAAATTCAGCTAAGATCAGCTCACTGCAGGAATAACAGTTTTGAAGGAGAAAAAGAGTAATCTAGGAGTGTGAGGACCTTTGAAATACATTTTGTTAGTTTGTTTCCAAACTGGGCCAGTCAGAATCTTGCCTAGGATTTCTCTATTGTAGCTATTGAAGAAGAACCGTTTCTTTCCCCTTGGGTTGATAAACTGGTAGGATCTGAATTCTGAGCTGCTAGTGAACATTAGTTCACCAGGAGAGCCCCTGATTGAAAGAGAAGAATCCTCTGATGACATTACATTAGTTGAGTTCTGGCTTTCCCAGTTACATGAAACAATAAATATTCCCCATTTTTGTTTAAGTAAGTTTGAATTGGATTTCTGTCTTCCTTCCCAACCAAAAGCATTTTGACCAATATATAGTGCTTTAAATATAGTGCTTGTATGCAAGATTAAAACATTATATAGCTATTTATATATAGCTCTTTATATAATTGATTAAAGCAAATATAAGTAGACATTGCTTTCTATGAGTGATCTGTAGCCTATGCCAACAAATGGCAGTTAGCACAATATATAACAATTTGCTTTTCTTTTCTTAATCATTTTTCATTCTCTACAGTTTTGAAAGTGATTTATTTTCATTCTAGACATTTGATTAATGATTGGCTCTACATATACACTAATTCCAATTCAAATTTAAAACCAGCTGGCTCAAATTTTGACAAGAGAATTAGCAGTCCTCTGCACATCTCGACCTGAATATATACAAATTTAGTTCCTTATTAATCTCTTTTTTAAAAAATTAGATTCATAAAATTCAAAATTTTAGTTTAAGTCAAGGTGCAATTAAATTTGGAAGCATGGCAGAGTTTGGATTAAAACTAAATCAGATTGGCAGGAAATCTGCAGCCTTAATGGCTATGTTTTACATCATGTTATTAAAGTTATAGCCACATAAATTATGTTACTTTATCCTAGAATTCTTGAAAATTAACTATGGTAATAGCGATAATAACTTTAACTTAAAGGGAGCCCAGTGTAGATAAACTAAGCAAAATTGAGAAAACTGTTGTGAAAGTGAAGTATCAGTAGAAAATCAGCTGGAGAACAAGGATAGCATTAACCTTCTAGGTTTTCTGTTTGTTGAGACTGATGTGCTATAATCTTGATGGTGATGACTTGGCCTCCAGTGCCTAGAACGGTACCAGGCTATAGTCAGCACTCAGAAGAAGCTTGTTGAATGAATGAATGAATGAATGAATGCTCTTCATGGGACTTCCCTGGTAGTCCAGTGGGTAAGTCTCTGTGCTCCCAATGCAGGGGGCCTGGGTTAGATCCCTGGTCGGGGAACTAGATCCCGCATGCATGGTGTAACTAAGAGTCCACATGCCGCAACTAAGAAGTCCACATGCCGCAACGAAGATCCTGCATGCCACAACTAAGACCAGGAGCAGCCAAAATAAATAATTTTTTTAATTTTAAAAAAAGAATGTTCTTCAGTAGATACAAATCTTTGATGCAACAAGATTTTTCCTGTAATTACTGTAGGTTTTAAGACATAGTCATTGCAGACTGAGCCAGAAGGAATTTCAGGTATCCTTTTCTTCAGGCTTCCTCATCTTAATATTGAAGGAACTGAGATCAGAAGAGGTAAAGTGACTGCCCAGAACAAAGATGGGGTAATAAATCAGTTAACAAACATTTACCGAGTACCCACTACTTGATAAATATTTGGAACTGTTTCAAATAATGGGAATACAGCAGAGCATAAGACAGCCCAAGTCTCTGCCTTCAAAAGAATTTATATTCCAGTGGAGAATGATAATTAACATGTCAATGAATAAATAAGATTTCAGTTCCTGATAAATGATGCTTTGAAAATACTAAAATAGAATATTGTGGTGGAGAATGACAGAGGGTGGGGAAAGACACAAATGATTTAGTAGATTACTCAGCACAGGACTAAGAACTCTCATGTGAGCTGAGCCCTGAATGATGAGGACACACCCACACAAATGTAAGGAGGAAGATATTCCAAGGGCAAGTGCAAATGTCCTGAAATGGGAACAAGCTTGGTGTGCTTGATGGAAAGAAAAATAGCCATAGCGCTTCAGCTGGAATGAAGAGGGGATAAAATGGACAGAGATGAGGTTAGGTGGGCAAATACCACACATTGTAGAACCCTGAGTATCAGGAAAAGGAGTTGAGTTTTATCACAGAGGGTGATGAGACACCATTTAAAAAGTTTTGAGGAGGGACGTCATATAACTTAATTTTCATTTTAGAAAAATCACTGAGACTGCTGTGTGGAGAATGGACCAAGATGAAAAAGAGAGGAAGCTGGAGACTGATTAGACTATCCTAGTAATCCAGGCTGGATGGTGGCCACTTGGACTAGGATGTAGCAGTGGAGAAGGGAGAGCAGTAGCCAGACTAAAGACATATTTTGTAAGTACCTATAGGACTTGCTGATAATTGCATGTGGGCAGTTGGGCAAATGAAGATGCCATTTACTGAGATGGGGAAGACTCTGGGAAGAATAAATTGGGAGGAAGGGAAAAATAATTGGTTCTGCTTTAGACATGTTACGTTTGACATTTTTATTAAACACTTAAGTGGAAATGCCAAAAGGTAATTAGATAAATAAGTCTAGACCTCAGGATAGAGGAGAAGAGGTGTGGATTTGGAAGTCATCCATAAATAGATGATATTTAAAGCGTGGCTGTAGGAGAGAGTGCAGGTAGAGAGCCTGGAGCATTGCAAGAGGTCTGCTGGAGGAAGAGGAGCCAGAAAAGGTGCTGAGAAAGCTACCAGGCCAGTCATAGGAAAATCAGAAGAGTCCGACTGCATGGACATCTACACTGGCAGCCTTAATAGGAACTGTCTCTTATCAATGTGGTCATGGGAGAATGGAGTAATGAAAGCCTGACCGAAGTGTGTTGAGGTGGAATGGGAGGCAAGGACAAAAAGGTAGCAAGTTAAACTTGGCTTTCAGAAATTTTTCTGTGGAGTGGGGAAGAGAAATGGAGTGGTGATTGCAGGAGGCTGGAGGACCAAGAGACATGTTAGATTGCTAATGGAAAGAGTGCAGTAGAGAGAAAGAATCTGATGATAAATGAGAGCAAGGGAAGAACTGAAGATACACAGCCATGTGGGAGGATTGGCCTTTGGCCTTGGCTGGAGCAGGGATGCTTCTTTCACTGTAACTCAAGGGAAAAACAGATGCCTAAGTTCAGAGGCATGTGAGCTGCAGGATTTGGTAAGGAGCTGAGGCAGCTCTCAGCCAATTCCATCAGAGTTGCATCCAGTTTTCTCAAATCCCACTCCAGAGGGTAGCCACATACACAGCCTCCATTAGAATGATAATGTCATATTCCTTGTATTGGACACAATAGCTGAAACTTTTGATAGATGTGATTCCTACTTCAATTAATTTGCAGTGTGAAAAACATTTTGCAAATCTGATAATAATATGTTCACTGGTACAAAAGCGTCATTATTGACATAAATGGAATTCTTATAGCACTAACCTTGTTTTGAAAACAATGTAGAAGAGACAAAGCCCTCAATTTTTAGTTTGAATAAAGGAATGAAGTCAACGCACTGAAAATGTGGAAAGAATCTGGGTCCTTGAAATCATTGTTGAACCACTGAATTCACCAACTCTGAAACAACTGTACCCCAGATTTCTTGTTGTGTGACTTGGTAAATGTACCAACTGCTTAAGCTGTTTTTCGCTGGTTACAGGCACAGCTGAAAGCATTTTAACTGATACAGTATTTTATTGGGACAACTGGTAGCCATCTGGAAAAAAATAAAGCTCAAACTTTACACAAAATCCATTCCAGATAAATTAAAATATAATTTTAAAGGTACTGGACAAAACTATGAGGGAATTCTTCTATAATCCTGGATTAGCAAAAGCCTTTCCAAGCATAACACAAAATCTAGAGGCTCCACATGGATGGAATCATGATTGAATAAGCCATGATACTTTAAGATATGTTGCAATGTTTATGTGAACAAAAAAAAGAGTAAACAACATGTACAGAACATGTACACACTATATATACCTTATATAAGAATATGGCTCTATGTTCATTGGGTTCTTTTTTATTTTACTATAAAGTTTCTTAGATTTCTGATTTGTTTTAAAGATGTTGATTTAATTATCAATATAATGCCCCACCCCAAAAAAATCTAGAGTCCATACAAGGAAAGATTAATGTCCATATAAATATTTTTAATTCTTCATTTAAAAAAATTACAAGTCAAATCTAAAAAAAAATGGTTCTAATGAAACTAGGGGCAGGAGAGGAATAAAGATGCAGACGTACAGAATGGACTTGAGGACACGGGGAGAGGGAAGGGTAAGCTGGGACAAAGTGAGAATGTGGCGTGGACATATATACACTACCAAATGTAAAATAGGTAGCTAGTGGGAAGCAGCTGCATAGCACAGGGAGATCAGTTCGGTGCTTTGTGACCACCTAGAGGGGTGGGATAGGGAGGGTGGGAGGGAGACACAAGAGTGAGGGGATATGGGGATATATGTATAAATATAGCTGATTCACTTTGTTATACAGCAGAAACTAACACACCATTGTAAAGCAATTATACTCCAATAAAGACGTTAAAAAAAAATTACAAGTCAAAAGACAAATGAAAAGTTGGAAAAATTTGCAATGTGAACCAGAGATGAAAGGTTAATTTACCTAACATATGAGGAGTTCCTTTAAGTCTATTAGAAAAACACCACCACCAAAATAGAAAATGACAAAGGATATTGATAGAGCGTATGTCAAACAAATGGTTCTTTTCTTTCTTTTTTTTAAAAATTTATTTTATTTGTTTATTTTTGGCTGCATTGGGCCTTCGTTGCTGTGCGCGGGCTTTCTCTAGTTGTGGCGAGCAGGGGCTACTCTTCATTGCAGTGTGCGGTGTCTTCTCTTGTTGCAGAGCACGGGCTCTAGGCGTGTGGGCTTCAGTAGTTGTGGCTCGCAGGCTCAGTAGTTGTGGCACGGGCTCTAGAGTGCAGGCTCAGTAGTTTTGGCGCACTTAGTTACTCCGCAGCATGTGGGATCTTCCCAGACCAGGACTCGAACCCATGTCCCCTGCATCGGCAGGTGGATTCTTAACCACTGTGCCACCAGGGAAGCCCCACACAAATGGTTCTTAAATATAGGAAAAGATGTTCAACTTACTCATAAAAGATAACTTCACATTAAAACTATACTGAAATACTACTTCCCAGGTCATATCTTCTATTCAGGAAAGTATGGGAAACAGGCCCTTTCATAGGTTGCCGGCCAAAGTGTAAACTGATACAGCTGAAGGGTAATTTGGCAATACCCATCAGCATTACAAATGTGCATGCTCCCAGAGGTAGCAATTCCACTCTGGGAATGTGCCCTACGGAGTTATTTGTACACTTGTAAAATTATATATGATAAGGCTATTCTTTGTAGCATTATTTGTAAAAACAAAAGATTTGAAGACCAGGTAAAGGTCCATCAAGGAGCCAGTTAAATAAATTTTGGAGCAATTGTAAAATTGGACACTATTGTAGCTGCGAAAAAAAAAAGAATGAAATTTTCCTTTAAATTCTGGTATGGAAAGATCTTCATGATTTAGTGTTAAGTTAAAAAAAAACAACACAAGATATAGTATGTATAGTATGCTACCATTTGTATAAAAAGAGGGAGAAATATATGTACATACTTGCTTGCATATGCCTATCTGGAAGAATATACAAGAAACTAATAACGTAGACTGCCTATGGCAGAAATGTTGGAGACAGACAGGAAGGGGAAAAAGACCTTTTACAATATTTTTTTACATATTGGATTTTAAAGCATATAAATGTATTATATATTTTTAAAATAAATTTAAAGATGCTGTGCAGATTAGACAAACTAAATCTCTGTTATTAAATACTCATGATTTGAGAAATACAAAATTATTTTTGTTAAAACAAATGTTTGGAAAAAACTTAAATGTCCATTAATAGCAGACAGATTAAATAAATTATGGGACATTCATTCCATAGAAAACTAGGCAAGCATTAAAAGAGAAAGAGAAAGCACTTTATGTAAAAATATAGAAAGATCTCTAGGATGCATTTTTTAATATAAATTTATTTATTTATTCATTTATTTATTTTTGGCTGCATTGGGTCTTCGTTGCTGTGCGCGGGCTTTCTCTAGCTGCAGCGAGGGGGGCTACTCTTTGTCGCGGTGCGCGGGCTTCTCATTGTGGCAGCCTCTACTGTTGCGGAGCACGGGCTCCAGGTGCGCGTGCTTCAGTAGTTGTGGCTCGAAGGCTCTAGAGCGCAGGCTCCAGAATGCAGGCTCAGCAGCCATGGCGCACAGGCCCAGTTGCTCCGTGGCATGTGGGATCCTCCCGGACCAGGGCTCGAACCTGTGTTTCCTTCATTGGCAGGTGGATTCCCAACCATTGCGCCACCAAGGAAGGGAAGCCCCTCTAGGATACATTTTTAAGGGGGAAAATAAAGACATGAGGTACTTCCCTGGTGGTCCAGTGGCTGAGACTCCGTGCTCCCAATGCAGGGGGCCCAGGTTCGATCCCTGGTCAGGGAACTACAGGGATGCTGTAGAACTCACATGTCGCAACTAAGAGTTCGCATCCTGCAACTAAAGATTCCTCATGCCACAAGGAAGATCCTAAGTGCCGCAGCTAAGACCTGGCACAGCCAAGTAAATAATAAATTTTTTTTAAAAAAGAAAGAAAGATATGAAATGGGTCACATAGTAGCCTACCATTTATGTAAAAAGAGGGAAAAATTAATATATGCATGAAAGCTTATTGGTTGCCTGTGAGAAGGGGGAGTAGGTAGTTGGCAGATGAGGTTTGGAGCGAGCTTTTTTACTGCATATCCTTTTATACCTTTAAAATTTTGAACCACATAAGAGCATTGCCTACTTTTTTAAATAAAATAAAATGTGACTACATGCATGCTCATAGTGATGTCTCAGTATTTTAGGACAGTTAAAAAAAATTCCCTATAAGATGGTAGTTCAAAGGATTCTGGAGTCGGGTTTTCAGGGTTCAAACTCTGAACCTACCAGCGACCTTAAGTAAGCTACTTAAACTCTCTGTGCCTTAGCTTTTCCGTTTCCCAAGATGGGGATCATAAAGTCATTTTGAGGACTGAAGGACAGAATGCTTGCACTGCTTAGCACAATGCTAAACCCATCATAAGACCACACCAAAGGTTAGCTAGCACCATTCCTAATTTGCTGTGATTATCAAAGCAGCAGAAATTTTAAAGCAAAACCTGTTCTCCTAAGTCTTAATTTTGTTATTCTAAGTGATACTTAAGTAATTTAAACCGGTCCATTTAACAAATAGAACATAATGGATAATATAAATGCCAACACTAATTAATAACTGACAAATATTTTGTCATTAAGATATTTTTTCATCATCTATTGTTTTCTTTTTCTCTCTTTTAGTATGTGGTATTTTTCTTAAGCTATAAAATATTATTTACTGGATGTTTACAGAAGACAACATTATCCTTTCCACAATTAAATATGAAACTATCAGTAGACCCTAAACCTACCTCTTTCTGTCCTCTCTGGTTTTTTGTGTCAGCAATCCTGGTCACCCTATCATCTTCTGTGAGCCCCTGAAGAAAAAAGACCACAGTAAGTGATCAGTGTTGTATCCCCAGTACCTGTCATGATGCCTGGAGCATGAAGGCATTCAGTAAAGGTTTGTTGAGTGAATGGACAAATGAATGAATGCATACATGCATGCATGAGAGAAAATGGAGGGAAAGTAATCTTCTTTCTACTTCTGCAGCCTTGCAGAGTCAAAAGAAAGAGAATGAGATGTTGAGGGTTCATGGAAAGTTCAGCAACAGAGAAAGAGATTTCATCTTCTTAGCTAGTGCATGAGCTCAAGGAGCTGTTGCTCGGAGGTTCTCCCTGGTGGCAGTTATGAGAACTATTGTAGGACGAGTGAAGAAAACAATTATGGAGCACCGACTGTGTATGAGGCACTGTACTAGACACTTCAGTACATTGTTTAAACTTCTCAACAATAATACGAGGTAAATGTTATTCCTATTTTGTAGATAAGGAAGGTGTTATCTAAAGGAAGTACACAAACTATTCAACCATGGAAATTAGCAAATCCTAAAACATTCCATCTATAGCTCAATAGCCTGAACTCTGCCTATCTAAGTTCAAAATTAACTATCTTTCTCAAGCATATGTTCTAACTTGGAAGCCAAATTGTAGGGTAAGATAAAAATAATACAGCAATACCTTTTTAAATAAAAACATTATACAGCTCCAAGGTAGCTGCTCAAAGGGTACTTGTAACAAAGTAGTCAAAAATTCCACTAGGACTACCTTGGTAGACTTCTCTTTGAGTTTCTATCCAGCTGTTTTGTGGGAGAAATTAGAGACACAATGAATGATTATACTATGGCTTTTTGTCATCCTATGCTAATGAATATAACTACTAGGGTAGCTGTGATGGTTAAATTTTATGGATCAATTTGGCTAGGCTATGGTATCCAGCTGTTTGGTCAGACAGTCTAAATATTGCTGTGAAGTTATTCTGCAAATGTGATTAACATCAGTAGACTTAAGTAAAGGAGATTACGCTCAATGATGTGAGTGGGCCTCATTCAATTGAAAGCCTTAACAGCAAAACTTGAGGATTTCTGGAAAGGAAGGAATTCTGCCTCAAGACTGTAACATAGAAGTCTTTTTGGTGTTACCAGCCTGCTGGCCTGCCCTGTGAATTTTTTTTTTTTAATAAATTTATTTATTTATTTTTGGCTGCGTTGGGTCTTCGTTGCTGCACATGGGCTTTCTCTAGCTGCGGCGAGCGGGGGCTACTTTTCGTCGCAGTGTGCAGACTTCTCATTGCGGTGGCTTCTCTTGTTGCAGAGCATGGGCTCTAGGCGCCCGGGCTTCAGTAGTTGTGGCTCATGGGCTCAGTAGCTGTGGCTCGCGGGCTCTAGAGCTCAGGCTCAGTAGTTGTGGTGCACAGGCTTAGTTGCTCCGCGGCATGTGGGATCTTCCTGGCCCAGGGCTCGAACCCATGTCCCCTGCATTGGCAGGCGGATTCTTAACCACTGCGCCATAAGGGAAGCCCCTGTCCTGTGAATTTTAGACTTACCAGCACCCACAATCAATTCCTTAAAATGAATCTCTTTATATTTATTTACATATTTATGTATATATATATATTTATATATAAAATAATTTGGGAGAAGAGCATTCAAAATACTCAGCTGTAAGAATTAAAAGCATTCAAAAATTTTGTTTGTTTGTTTGTTTGTTTTTAGCCACACCTGGAGGCTTGTGGGATCTTAGTTCCCCGACTAGGGATTGAGTCCGGCCCGGCAGTGAAAGCGGGGAGTCCTAACCATTGGACCGCCAGGGAATTCCCTAAATACTTTCTCTTTTGATCAGAAGTTGCACTGATATTTTTTAAGCTTTGGGGGTAAAAATATTAATATGGAGGCTGTGACATTGTGATTTATAATAGGAAATATATATTTGGTCTTCATCCCCATTTCTGGCACAGAGCTCCTAAAACCCCTGGAATTTCCTAAGTGTGAGAATGATAAAGGTGTCTTTTTTATGTTAATGAGTGACTTTTGGAAAGCCCTAGGTAACCAAAGGAGGTGAGGGGGCAGGGGGCGGGGAGCTGGTTGCCAGGGAAGCCAGCTCTGTGATTAGAGGGTTGAAACTTTGAATCCCACCCCTCTGACCTCTGGGAGGGGAGAGGGGCTGGAGGTTGAATCAATTGCCAATGGCCAACGATTTAATCAGTCATGCCTAGGTAATGAAGCCTCCATAAAAAACCAAACAGACAGTGTTCAGAGAGCTTGGAGGTGCTGGGAGAATGGTGCTCAGAGGACATGGAAGCTTTGTGCCCTTACCACATGCCTTCCACCTGGCTGTTCCTGATTCGCATCCTTTTATAATACACCAATGATCTAGTAAGTAAAATGTTTCTGTGAGACACTCTGGCAAACTAATTGAATCCAAAGAGGGAATAGAGGGAGCCTATAATTTTTAGCGAGTTATTCAGAAGTACAGGTAACAACCTGGGCTTGACATCTGCATCTGAAGTGGCGGATGGGGACAGTCTTGTCAGACTGAGCCCTTAACCTGTGGAATCTGATTCTATCTCCAGGTAGATAGTGTCAGAATTAAGTTGAATTGTAGGACACCCTGCTGGTGTCCAAGATGTGTGGGGGACCCCCTGCCCACATTGAAACTGGGTCCCAGAGCACTCTTTAGGGGCAATCAGAAATAACAGTCAGGTGCCCCAACTATCTGGCACAAATATTGGGGGACCTTGGTCCTGTACATCCTGACTCCCTTTGCTCCAATTACTTATTTCTCTTGGATTCACTCCTGTTGTCTCTCCAGTCTCAGCAACTCTAAATGAAGCTGCCCTGCTCACACAAACATTATATAAATATACATATGTATTAGTTCTGAAATATATATTAATCGTGTTTCTCTGGAGAACCGTGACTGATATAGAAGCTATGCTATTTGCAACAGATCAAAAATAAACTAGTATTAAGAAGATTGAAGTAATTAGGAGTCTGTGTCTCTCTTTTGGTAGCATTTATTCAGAAACATTAACTCCAAATCTGCTTTGGAATCCTACAGTTTCTAATTGTAGTACAAAAAGACCCAAGATTAAAAAAAATAGAATTAATTGCAGGTCATTTTAATTTTTAAAACACGTGATTTATTGCCTTGATAAAGTGCTAAGGTCATCCTTAAATCAGACAATGAAAAAGTGATGCAACTTTAAACATCCTGAAGCACTCATTTTAGGGATCCCGTAGGATTTTTTTTCAGTCCTTACGTTGTATCCAGGTTGTGTTGCAATATCCATATTTAGATGTGCCCCTAAACTTTTAAACTTTCCTAAGTTTCAAACCACTAAAATATGAAATAAGAACTATCAGGAAAGCATCTGGAGCAGCCACAAAAAAACCGGAGGGAAGTACACTTACGAGAAGGCTCTGAGCGGTTAGGTGATAGTCACTTAGCAATATCTAACAGCAAAGAGAGAATAAAACATAAAATGGATTGACTTTTCTGAAAAGTGTTTGAATCTCAAGTGTTGAAAAAATGTCTAGTTCTCTCAAGTTTATAGAGGCAGACACTGTAGCTCTTTAAGGAGCACCTACCATGGACCAGGGTGCTGGCTGGGAGCTGGACACAATCCCCACCTCTAAAAAGATTAGAGTCTAGTGGAGGAGACTGTCAGACAAGTAAACAAGCAATTGCGATGAATTGCAACATGCTTTATAAAATTATTTCATGTACACTGATTTGAGAGAACACTTTTCCCAGGCAAGAAGAACAGAAAGATGATTGTGCTAGAGAGAAGGGGATTGCAAAGAGAAGATAACAGCCTTCGAGAGGAGAACTTTCACCCAGGTCTTGAAGTAGAAGGGGCAGAGAATTTGAGGGTGAAGAGAAAAGAGATCAAAGCAAGGAGAGTCATTCTAAAATAGTCCAGGCAGGAGATTTCCAAAGCACAGAATTCAGTTTGGGGCCAGGCTAGCAGCCTAGCCTTGCTGTAGGGTACGTGGTGGGACATTGCACAAGGTAGAATGAGAAAAATAGGGCTTAGTGAGAGACTGGAGGTGGGAAAAGGGGAGAAACACCTGAATGTCTGGTTTGGGAAACCGTGGCTGTAGAAAACAGAAGGCTAAAAACAGACAGAAGGATAAACTGCTCCGGGAGGAAGAGGATGAGTTGAGTGGGGGAACGATGAGATCGCAGAGCTAGTGGAATATCCAAGTGGAGATTTCAAGTAATCGTAGTAACCTGGGTCTGCCACTTGGGAGAGAGTTTAGGCTAAAAATTTAAGTTCAGTCCTCATTAGCAAACTGAATGAGATTCCCCAGAGGAAGAGGGCAGGACAATAAAAGGAGAGAACCAAGGAACAAAACTGCTGAATCCTAATATTTAAGAGGCAGACCAAAAGGGAGCAGCCCTGGAGAACACTGAAGAAGGTCAAGGAGATATTATTGTGCCTTTTTGTTTTATTGTGGCAAATTATACATGACATGAAACATATCGTTTTAACCAATGATAAGTGCACAATTCAGTGGCATTAATTACATCCACCATGTTGTACAACCATTAGCACTATTTATTTCTGAAACTTTTTCATTACTCCAAACAGAAACCCAGTAACCATGAAGCAATAATTCTCCATTGCCCCTAACCCAAGCCCTGGTAACTTCTAATCCACTTTCTGTCTCTATAAATTGGACTACTCTAGGTACCGCATATAAGTGGAATCATTCTTTTGTGTCTGGCTTATTTCACTTAGCTTAGTGTCTTCAAGTTTCATCCATGTTTTATCGTTCCTTTTTAACAATTTTTTTTTTTTACTAGCAGCCTTTTATTTATTTATTTATTTTTTAAATTTTATTTATTTATTTATTTATTTATTTATTTTTGGCTGTGCTGGGTCTTCGGTTCGTGCGAGGGCTTTCTCTAGTTGCGGCAAGTGGGGGCCACTCTTCATCGCGGTGCGGGGACCGCTCTTCATCGCGGCACGCGGGCCCCCCACCATCGCGGCCCCCCCCGTTGCGGGGCACAGGCTCCAGACGCGCAGGCTCAGCAGCCGTGGCTCACGGGCCCAGCCGC
Organism: Balaenoptera acutorostrata; assembly: GCF_949987535.1. Classification (NCBI taxonomy): domain Eukaryota; kingdom Metazoa; phylum Chordata; class Mammalia; order Artiodactyla; family Balaenopteridae; genus Balaenoptera; species Balaenoptera acutorostrata. Next base: position 146,857,544 of record NC_080064.1, read on the forward strand.
TCCGTGGCACGTGGGATCCTCCCAGACCAGGGCTCGAACCCGTGTCCCCTGCATTAGCAGGCAGATTCTCAACCACTGCGCCACCAGGGAAGCCCTATCGTTCCTTTTTATATATTGTGCCTTTCTAAAATCAGGAAATAGAAACAGGGAGAATAGTCATTATGGGTGTACTAGGACTGTTATTAAGGCTCACATGCTGGGGCTTGCCAGAGGGAGAAAGGAAGGAGATAAATCAACTGGGAGGCCAGAACTGAAAGTTGAGTGCAGAAACCATGATTCGTTAGCTAAGAACTCTGTGGTAGAGCAGACAGGCATCTGGGAGTCGGAGGTTGCTGGGTAAATCTTCATCTGAGAACCAGATAGCACAGTGTATTTGGACGGATGACTGAACCCAACACAATATTCCCCTCTTCTGATGGGAAGCCCTGGTGGAAATACTTCTGCCTGAACAGTTCCACAGGCCCTGGGTGGAGGGGGTAAGGGGTGGGGAGGGGGCTGTGACCTACAGTTACTGTCTGAAGGATGGTAAAGCGCATGAGCCAGAGAAGCACATCAAAAAACAGGTCACTAAAAAAAAAAAACAAAAAAACCGGTCACTGAGCAAAGTTAGACAGAGGAGCTGAAGGGCAGGCTCAACCCAGGTGAAAGAGGATAAGGAATATGCAGATGCAATGAGTGAAATACTCAGAAGCTAACATCAGAGGCTAAATTCTATTAACATAAACTTTGTGTGACCAGGGCAGCTTCATTTAGAAGTGCTAAGACTGGAGAGACACAGTGAATTCAAAAGAAATAAGTAATTGGATCAAAAGGAATCAAAATGTACAGGACCATGTTCTCCAAATATTTATGCCAGATAGTTGGGGCACCTGTGTATCATTCCTGATTGCCCCCGTGTTAATATTTTTGCCCCCAAGGCTTAAAAGATAACAGTACAACTTCTGACCCCCCGGAAAAGGGTATTCTGAATGCTTTTAATTCTTACAGATGAACATTATAAATATTCCCTCACTCAAATTATTAAATTATTGGTTGAGAAATTAAGTTTCTCATTATATAGCATCTATCTCAAATAATGTAATTTTGTCATATAGTGAATGTGCTCACTGGGCTTCTGAATCCATAAATCTATCAATTTTGCTGAATAACGAAGCCAAAGATTATAGAAGACTATAGAAGATCTAAATAACAGTAACAAACATAACAGACATATACAGAACACTGGATCAAACAACTATAGACAAAAAGTTATTTTCTAGGACACAAGAAACCTTTACAAAAATTCTCCATATACTGAGCCATAAAGCAAGTCATGACAAATTTCAAAGGACTGAAATCATATATGGCTGTGCTAGAAATCAATAATTTAAAAATGATAACTAGAAATTAAGAAATATACTTCTAAATAACCCATGGATCAAAAAAGAAATAAATATGGAATTTTTAAAATGCCATGAATCAAAACTTAGAGGATACTTCTAAGTATCCAAAAGAAAATTTACAGATTTAATTGCAAAAATTATAAAATTTAAATTGCTGAAAATGTATGAGCTAAGCAGACTTCTCAACATGTTGGAAAAAATTACAGCAAAATAAACCCAAAGAAGGAGAAGGAAGAAAATAATAAAGTAACAACAAAAAAAAGGAACTCCAAAATAAAAATATAGTAGAGAGTATCAACAAAGCCAGATGTTTCCTTGAAAAAATTAAAAATTGATAAAATTCTATTGATATGGATTAAGAAAGAACAAATAATCATATCAGGATGAAAAGGGGGACAAAATTATAGTTACTACAGACATTAGAAAGTTAATAAAGATTTGAATAGACATTTCTCAAGAAAAAGTATGCAAATGACTAATGAACATCAAAGGATGCTCAACATCATTAGTCAGTAGGGAAATGGATATCAAAACCACAGTGACATACAATTCACACCCAGTAAGATGGCTATAATCAAAAACGATAGATAATAACAAGTGTTGGTGAGGATTTGGAGAAATGGGAACCCTTGTTTATTGCTTGTGGGAATGTAAAATGGTACAGTCACTTTGGAAAACACTCTGGCAGTTCCTCAGTATGTTAGACATAGAGTTACCATATGGTCCAGCAATTCTTCTCATAGGTATCCAAGATAAATGAAACCGTATGTCTACATGTGGTACATCCATACAATGGAATATTATTTTTCAATAAAAAGGAATGAAGTGTTGATTCTTTCTAAACCTGGATGAACCACTAAAATGTTATACTGGGTGACAGAAGCCAATCACAAAAGACAACACATTATATGATTCCATTTACATGAAAAATCCAGAATAGACAAATCTATAAGAAGGAAGTAGATTTGTGGTTGCCTAGAAGTGGGGTAGAGGGGTGGTGGTAGTCAATGAGGAGTGACTGCTAATGTTACAGAGAATCTTTGGGGTGTGATGAAAATGTTCTAAACTTAAGATTGTGGTATGATTGCACAATTCTGTGAATATACTAAAAATATTGAATTACATGCTTTAAATTTTATGGTATGGAAATTACATATGAGCTGCATTATGTCTCTCCAAAATTCATATATTGAAGCCCTAGCCCCCAGCACCTCAGAATGTGACTAGATATGAAGACAGGGCCTTTAAATAAGCGATTAAGTTAAGTGAGGTCATTAGGATGGGCCCTAATACAATCTGACTGCTGTTCTTATAAGAAGAGGAAATTTTGATGCACCAGGGATGCATGTGCACAGAAAAAGACCATGTGAGAAAACAATGAGAAGCTAGCCATCTGCAAAATAAGAAGAAAGGCCTCAGAAAAAAAAAAAAACACCAAACCTGCTGACAGCTTGGTCTTGGACTTCTAGCCTCCAGAACTGTGAGAAAATAAATTTCTATTGTTTAAGCCACTCAGTCAGTGGTATTTTGTTATGGTATCCCTAGCAAACTGTACATATCTCAATCAAGTTTTTTTAAAAGTATTTTGCCAAACATACTTGGTTCTCCCCAAAAAGAAATTGTGTATTCAGCTCTCCAAACTATTAGAACTATTTAGGTCTCACGTAGAAATTTCCCTTTTTTTTACCTTATTTCCTAAAATTCTTGCTTGGATTCTTTATTCTTCCTTCCTTCCTCATGATAATAGACCTCATTAATATTGGCTCTGGTTTTCAGGGAATGGCTTATTGATTTAGTAAGGGGCTGGGGAAAAGGTACACACAAAGACATGCAAAATCACTCTACCAGAGCAAGGCAACAGATAATTCAGAAGCTCCCCTTGGTGTAATATATACCCAATCTAATGTGAAAATCCAAGTTCAGGCAATATAAAGTTACTGACCCAGGCTTGGGAACTAATACTTTCTTACGTTTACATTTCCTCAAAGTAGAAGAAATAGTTTAAAGAACATAATTTGTGCATTTGTCTATTTTCCATTAAAATAGCATCACACAGTAAAAGTTGTATAAAAAGCTATTTTAGAGGATATAAACTTTGTGAAATAAAGGCCATTTGTGAATTTGAAATATAAAAAATTAATAAGATAATATTATGAACAACTTATGACAAAAATTTGAAAGTTTAGATGAAACGGACAAATTCATAAAATATTACAGAGAATTAAGACAAATAAAATTTAATTATGTAAGCATACTAATTTAAGAGGATTATTTCTCCCAATAACTCTTCAAATATGTTGCAGTGTATTACCTATAAACTTAATCAAAACCAGGAATACTTTACATGCACAGGATATGTCAGTTGGGATCATCCTGTCCATTGAAATATGGATTGGATTAGCTCAAATATTCACTGCACTATTAGAAAGTCCCATATCTGACTTCCCTGGTGGCACAGTGGTTAAGAATCTGCCTGCCAATGCAGGAGACACGGGTTCAATCCCTAGTCCGGGAAGATCCCACATGCCACAGAGCAACTAAGCCCGTGCGCCACAACTACTGAAGTCTGTGCACTCTAAGGGCCTCATGTTGCAACTACTGAACCCATGTGCTGCAACTACTGAAGCCTGTGCACCTAGAGCCCGTGCTCCGCAACAAGAGAAGCCATCACAATGAGAAGCCCGTGCACCGCAATGAAGAGTAGCCCCTGCTTGCAACAACTAGAGAAAGCCCAGGCGCAGCAATGAAGACCCAATGCAGCCAAAAATAAATTAAAAAAAAAAAAAAAAAAAGAAAATCCCACACCTTCCTCAAGATTCCTGAAAATTTCTAGGGAGATCATATTCATGTCGTTACCTGGCTCTGATAAAATTTGACCAAACTTTAGTTAAGCACCTCTGAGCCCTCTTCTCAACAAGGCCTCAATCTTGGCCTATAAGAACTGCAACTTTTAGTACAATTTCATCCACCCCTGTGCCCTTCACCAAAAGACTTTAAGAAATGCTAGCATAGTTTCTGAGGTAGAGTTTGTGTCCCTAGGACGATGACCCCAGCCCCCTTAAGTTCCTGCCTAATAAAGCTCGATGCTGCCAAAAGAATTTACTATTTGTTCCAGCCAACACTTGACTATAGGGCCCTGACCTCCTTTTTCTTAGAGCATTTACTTTAAAAAAACCTTGCAATCATAAATTCTTTCTCTGTCTCTTTGAGACCTATCTTCTACACTCAAGAATGTGTTTCTCATGGACCTGGGAGCCATCTCTTTGAAATGTAGTCATCAGGAAAGATACAACCCCTGTCTCCCAGTTTCTGGAGGGTAGGAGCCTAAGTTCAATAAGCATCACTTAGCAAACTGATGACCTCATCATATTGACTAAACCTCCTCCACTGATGTCCCCCAGTACTTTTTCTTTCACACATTCCAGCATTTTAAAGCCTCCCACCTTTTGTTTTGTTGGAGTTGAGCTCAGGATATACAGAGGTCTCTCCTCTACTGCAGTGGTACCAAATAAAATCAGTCTTGCTGTTTTTAACAAGTGTTCAGTACAAAGTTTTTCCTTCATTTTTGCTTTGAATTTTTGCTTCTGCTGAGTTAACTTAGGTAAAGGAAGTTCTCACTGTCCCACGTGTGCCATTTCTTTTTCACATACCACGTGGATCCTGTTGCAAAACCCAATACCTCTCCCTAATTTCCTTAAAAACAAAACAAAACTTCTACAAGTAATTAGTGTGAACAGCCAGTTTTACTGAAACATGAGGGAGAAAGAGGTAATTTACATCACAGAAAAGTAAATGCTTAAAATAGAATATCATAGATCCTTTTACAGAGCCCTTTACCTTTTTGCTATATTGTTCAGCCATCCTCTCTCCTTCCTCAGCTCCTCTTCTCCTAGCTTCTCTGGACACCACTCCTTTCTTGTACCAACCAGTCTGCTACCTCTTTTGTTCCCATGTCTCCTGCTGACTCTGCTGAGATTCTCACTTTCCACCCCAAGAAGTTGATTGAAGTATTTCCTAAAGTAAGACAATTCCCTCCCTAAGATAAATTCCAGCGCCACTTATAAAGAGAAGTTTTTACCTTGATACAATTCATAAAAATCTTCATATTTACCTATTTGCATATCATTATTGAATCCCTTATCACCATGCTGATAAAAGATGATTGTAATACCTATAGGTACCAAGAAGCAAGTAAGTATTCTCTGCCTTATCAGAGAAGCAAAACCATCAACACACAGGGGAGAAATTTCACTAAATTAAAGACACTTACTAGTGGCAATTAAAAAGTCCATTACTTCACACATCAAAAAGCACTTAAATAGCTATTTATTTTGCTGCATAAAATACATAAAAATAAAAATCATGTAGCTATTTAACACATTATGAGTCTATTAAATATAATACATGAAAGGCTTTAGCACTAAACTATGTCCGCCCAAAGTACAAAATTCCCTGCACGTATCTAATGCTATTTCTCATTTTTAAATAAATGTCAGCCTTCAAATTGATTGAAAGAATCAATTTCCTCAAAATTCTCCAAGAGTTATTCTTTATTCTATTGCCCATGGACCTTTAGTCTCCATTTTCATTTTTCATCTCTGGAGACTGGCTTGGATAACTATTAGCTGAAAACCACAAACTACAGATTGTTTACTTCACACCTAGTAGAACCCTCAGTGAGAATGACAACTTGTTATAAGTAAGCAAATTATGATGAGTCTGGAATGGCTACTCTATCTACCAAGAACATGCTGAATGATAAAGGTAACACTTATTAGCTATCTATTATGTCTAGTCATTTTAGATGCATATTCTCTTTAAGTTTTACAATCTGGTGGCAGGTGAGTATAAGCATACCGATTTTATAATTTAGGAAATGACGGTGAAGGAGGTTAAGCAACTGCCCCTTGCCCTCAAATTAAATAGCTAAGACGTGACAGAACTTGATATAAATTCAATATTTTTTTCTGACTCAAAAGCCTATGCCCTCAATACAATAAAATTTTGTCATGTGCTACTTTTCACATTCTACACGCATTTGCACTATGGGTATTTTTATCCAAAATTAGGAATTCAGTTAGCTCCACTGTAGATACTGTGCCTCAGTCTGTTGAACAGATACAATTAAGGTAGCATTGCACTATTTACAAAAAATGTGCCACTTGTTTTAAGTAATTTTAATACCTCCAAGAAACATTTAAATTGCTTTTCACATAATAAACTTATTTGTGTTTTAGCTGATGAGCTACATCTATTTTCTAGAAATTACTTTAAAAAATCCTGGCAGGTTTTTATTTCTCCAAAAACATACAGAAATATACAAAATATTTTTTAAATTTTATTTCTTAACAATTATTATTAGGAAAAATGTCACTTTTTGGAAGTATAGTGAATTTGCAATGTTTCAGGTGTACAGCAAAGTGATTCAGTTATATATATATGTATGTAATATATATGTATTCTTTTTCAGATTCTTTTCCATTATAGGTTATTATAAGATATTGAGTATAGTTTCCTGTGCTGTACACTAAGTCCTTAATTTATTTTGTATATAATAGTGTGTATCTATTAATCCCAAATTCCTAATTTATCCCTCCCTATTCCCTTACCCCTTTGGTAACCATACGTCTGTTTTCTATATCTGTGAGTCTAGAAAAATGTCACTTTTCATCATCACTCCTTCCTTTTCCTAAATCTCATTCATATTTTACAATAGGTCACCTATCTTCTGCTCCTGCCCATACACACATAAGCACATATTCAGGACCACAAACACAAGAGTCCCTGATGACTTCATGTTTACAAAGAAGTTAAAGAATAGTGCTTTTTGGAGAGATAGGTATGCTTCCAAACTCATTCTATGAGGCCAGCATAACCCTGATACCAAAATGTATCACAAAAAAGAAAATTAAAGGCCAATATCATTGATGATCATAGGTGCAAAAATCATCAATGAAATATTAGCAAACTGAATTCAACAATACACTAAAAGAAAAAAATACATTGAAAGAATCATACAAGACTGGTTCAAGATGGCGGAGTAGAAGGACATGCGCTCACTCCCTCTTGCGAGAGCACCGGAATCACAAATAACTGCTAAACAATCATCAACAGGAAGACACTGGAACTTACCAGAAAAGATGCCCCACATCCAAGGACAAAGGAGAAGCTGCAGTTGGACAGTGGGAGGGGCGCAATCACAATGAAGACAGGTCCCATCGAAAACCAGGTGGGTGACTCACAACTGGAGAACACTTATACCACAGAAGTCTACCCACTGGAGTGAAGGTTCTGAGCCCCACGTCAGGCTTCCCAACCGGGGGGTCTGTCGATGGGAGGAGGAATTCCTAGAGAGTCAGACTTTGAAGGCTGGCAGGATTTGATTGCAGGAGTTTGACAGGACTGGGGACATGGAGGCTCCACTCTGGAGAGTGCACACAGGGAGGTGTGCACATGAAGACCCAGGGAGCGGTGACCCCATGGGAGACTGAACCAGACCTGCCTGCTAGTGTTGGAGGGCTTCCTGCTGAGGCGGGGGGTGGCTGTGGCTCACCACGGGGACAGGGACACTGGCAGCAGAAGGTCTAGGAAGAACTCCTTGGCATGAGCCCTCCCAGAGTCTGCTGTTAGTCCCAACAAAGAGCTATTAGGCTGCACTGCGGGGTCACCTCAGGCCAAACAACCAACAGGGAAGGAACCCAGCCCCACCCATCAGCAGAAAAGTGGATTAAAGTTTTAGTGAGCTCTGCCCACCAGAGCAATACCCAGCTCTACCCACGACCAGTCCCTCCCATCAGGAAGCTTGCACAAACCTCTCAGATAGCCTCATCCACCAGAAGGCAGACAGCAGAAGCAAGAAGAACTACAGTTCTGCAGCCTGTGGAATGAAAACCACATTCACAGAAAAATAGACAAAATGAAATGGCAAAGGACTATGTACCAGATGAAGAAACAAGAAAAACCCCCACAAAAACAACTAAATGAAGTGGAGATAGGCAACCTTCCAGAAAAAGAATTCAGAATAATGATAGTGAAGATGATCCAGGATCTCGGAAAAAGAATGGAGGCAAACATCGAGAAGATGCAAGAAATGTTTAACAAAGACCTAGAAGAATTAAAGAACAAACAGAGATGAACAATACAATAACTGAAGTGAAAAATACACTAGAAGGAATAAATAGCAGAATAATTGAGGAAGTAGAACAGATAAGTGACCTGGAAGACAGATTGGTGGAATTCACCGCTGTGGAACAGAATAAAGAAAAAAGAATGAAAAGAAATGAAGACAGTCTAAGAGCCCTCTGGGACAACATTAAATGCACCAACATTCTCATTATAGGGGTCCTAGAAGGAAGAGAGAGAGAAAGGACCCAAGAAAATATTTGAAGAGATTATAGTTGAAAACTTCCCTAACATGGGAAAGGAAATAGCCACCCAAGTCCAGGAAGTGCAGAGAGTCCCAGGCAGGATAAACCCAAGGAGAAACATGCCGAGACACATAGTAATCCAACTGACAAAAATTAAAGACAAAGAAAAATTACTGAAAGCAACAAGGGAAAAATAACAAATAACATACAAGGGAACACCCATAAGGTTAACAGCTGATTTCTCAGCAGAAACTCTACAAGCCAGAAGGGAGTGGCACAATATATTTAAAGTGATGAAAGGGAAGAACCTACAATGAAGACTACTCTACCCAACAAGGATCTCATTCAGATTCGATGGAGAAATCAAAAGCTTTACAGACAAGCAAAAGCTAAGAGAATTCAGAACCACGAAAGCAGCTATACAACTAATGCTAAAGGAAGTTCTCTAAGTGGGAAACACAAGGGGAGAAAAGGACCTACAAAAACAAACTCAAAACAATTAAGAAAATGGTAATAGGAACATACATATTAATAACTACCTTAAATGTGAATGGATGAAATGCTCCAACCAAAAGACACAGGCTTGCTGAATGGATACAAAAACAAGACCCATCTATATGCTGTCTGCAAGAGACCCACTTCAGACCTAGGGACACACACAGACTGAAAGTGAGGGGATGGAAAAAGATATTCCATGCAAATGGAAATCAAAAGAAAGCTGGAGTAGCAATACTCATATCAGATAAAATAGACTTTAAAATAAAAAATGTTACAAGAGACAAGGAAGGACAATACATAATGATCAAGGGATCAATCCAAGAAGAACATATAACAATATTATATATATATATATATGCACCCAACATAGGAGCACCTCAATACAGAAGGCAAATGCTAACAGTTATAAAACAGGAAATTGAGAGTAACACAATAATAGTGGGGACTTTCACACCTCACTTACACCAATGGGCAGATCATGCAGACAGAAAATTAATAAACAAACACAAGCTTTAAAGGATACAATAGACCAGACAGGTTTAATTGATATTTATAGGACATTCCATCAAAAAACAACAGAAAACACTTACTTCTCAAGTGCTCATGGAACATTCTGCAGGATAGAGCACATCTTGGGTCACAAATCAAGCCTCAGTAAATTTAAGAAAATTGAAATCATATCAAGCATCTTTTCTGACCACAACACTATGAGATTAGAAATCAATTACAGGGAAAAAAAACATAAAAAACACAAACACATAGAGGCTAAACAATATGTTTACTAAATACTAAATAACCAAGAGATCACTGAAGAAATTAAAGAGGAAATCAAAAAATACCTAGAGGAAAAAGACAATGAAAACACGATGATCCAAAACCTATGGGATGCAGCAAAAGCAGTTCCCAGAGGGAAGTTTATAGCAATACAAGCCTACCTCAAGAAACAAAAAAAATCTCAAATAAACAATCTAACCTTACACCCAAAGGAACTAGAGAAAGAAGAACAAACAAAACCCAAAGTTAGTAAAAGGAAAGAAATCATAAAGATCAGAGCAGAAATAAATGAAATAGAAACAAAGAAAACAATAGCAAAGATCAATAAAACTAAAAGCTGCTTCTTTGAGAAGATAAACAAAATTGATAAACCTTTAGCCAGACTCATCAAGAAAAAGAGGGAGAGGACTCAAATCAATATAATTAGAAATGAAAAAGGAGAAGGTACAATGGACACCACAGAAATACAAAGCATCCTAAGAAACTACTACAAGCAACTCTAATGCCAATAAAATGGACAATCTGGGATAAATGGACAAAATCTTAGAAAGATATAACCTCCCAAGACTGAAACAGGAAGAAACAGAAAATATGAACAGACCGATCTCAAGTAATGAAATTGAAACTGTGATTAAAAATCTTTCAACAAACAAAAGTCTAGGACCAGATGGCTTCACAGGTGAATTCTATCAAACATGAAGAGAAGAGCTAACACCCAACCTTCTCAAACTCTTCCAAAAAATTGCAGAGCAAGGAACACTCCCAAACTCATTATATGAGGCCACCATCACCCTGATATGAAAACCAGATAAGGATATTACTAAAAAAGAAAATTACAGACCAATATCACTGATGAATATAGATGCAAAAATCCTCAACAAAATACTAGCAAACAGAATCCAACGACACATTGAAAGGATCATACACCATGATCAAGTGGGATTTATCCCAGGGATGCAAGGATTCTTCAGTCTGCACAAATCAATCAATGTGATACACCATATTAACAAACTGAAGAAGAAAAACCATATGATCATCTCAATAGATGCAGAAAAAGATTTTGACAAAATTCAACCCCCATTTATGATAAAACTCTCCAAAAAGTGGGCATAGAGGGAACCTACTTCAACATAATAAAAGCCATATATGACAAACCCACAGCAAACATCATTCTCAATGATGAAAAACTGAAAGGATTTCCTCTAAGATCAGGAAGAAGACAAGGATGTCCACTGTCGCCACTATTATTCAACAGAGTTTTGGAAGTCCTAGCCATGTCAATCAGAGAAGAAAAAAAAATAAAAGGAATACAAATTGGACAAGAAGAAGTAAAAATGTCACTGTTTGCAGATGACAAGATACTATACATACAGAATCCTAAAGATGCCACCAGAAAACTACCAGAGCTAATCAAATGTGGTAAAGTTGCAGGATACAAAATTAATGCACTGAAATCTCTCGCATTCCTATACACTAATAATGAAAGATCAGAAAGAGAAATTAAGGAAACAATCCCATTCACCACTGCAACAAAAAGAATAAAATACCTACGAATAAACCTACCTAAGGAGGTAAAAGCTCTATACTCAGAAAACTATAAGACACTGATGAAAGAAATCAAAGATGACACAAACAGATGGAGAGATATACCATGCTCTTGGATTGGAAAAATCAATATTGTGAAAATGACTATACTACCCAAAGCAATCTACAGATTCAATGCAATCCCTATCAAACTACCAATGGCATTTTTTACAGAACTAGAACAAATCATCTTAACATTTGTATGGAGACACAAAAGACCCCGAATAGCCAAAGCAAACTTGAGGGAAAAAAATGGAGCTGGAGGAATCAGACTCCCTGACTTCAGACTATACTACAAAGCTACAGTAGTCAAGACAATATGGTACTGGCACAGAAACAGAAACATAGATCAGTGGAACAGGATAGAAAGCCCAGAGATAAACCCACACAACTATGGTCAACTAATCTATGACAAAAGAGGCAAGGACATACAATGGAGAAAAGACAGTCTCTTCAATAAGTGGTGCTGTGAAAACAGGACAGCTACATGTAAAAGAATGAAATTAGAACACTCCCTAACACCATACACAAAAATAAACTCAAAATGGATTAAAGAGATAAATGTAAGACCAGACACTATAAAACTCTTAGACGAAAACATAGGAAGAACACTCTTTGACATCAATCACAGCAAGATCTTTTTTGATCCACCTCCTAGAGTAATGGAAATAAAAACAAAAATAAACAAATGGGACCTAATGAAACTTCAAAGCTTTTGCACAGCAAAGGAAACTATAAACAAGACAAAAAGACAACCCTCAGAATGGGAGAAAATATTTGCAAATGAATCAACAAAGGATTAATCTCTAAAATATATAAATAGCTCATGCAGCTCAATATTAAAGAAACAAACAATCCAATCAAAAAATGGGCAGGAGACCTAAATATACATCTCTCCAAAGAAGACATACAGATGGCCAAGAGGCACATGAAAAGCTGCTCAGCATGACTATTTATTAGAGAAATGCAAATCAAGACTACAATGAGGTATCACCTCACACCGGTTAGAATGGGCATTATCAGAAAATCTACAAACAGCAAATGCTGGAGAGGGTGTGGAGAAAAGGGAACCCTCTTGCACTCTTGGTGGGAATGTAAATTGATACAGCCACTATGGAGAACAGTATGGAGCTTCCTTAAAAACTAAAAACAGAATTACCATATGATCCAGCAATCCCACTACTGGGCATATACCCAGAGAAAACCGTAATTCAAAAAGACACATGCACCCCAATGTTCATTGCAGCACTATTTACAATAGCCAGGTCATGGAAGCAACCTAAATGCCCATCGACAGACAAATGGATAAAGAAGTTGTGGTACATATATACAATGGAATATTACTCATCCATAAAAAGGAACGAAATTGGGTCATTTGTAGAGACGTGGATGGACCTAGAGCCTGTCATACAGAGTGAAGTAAGCCAGAAAGGGAAAAACAAATATCGTATATTAACACATATATGAGGAATGCAGAAAAATGGTACAGATGAGCTGGTTTGCAAGGCAGAAATAGGTACACAGATGTACAGAACAAACATATGGACACCAAGGGGGGAAAGTGTGTGTGTGTGTGTGGGGGGGGATGTACTGGGAGATTGGGATTAACATATATACCCTACTATGTATAAAATAGATAAATAAGAAACTTCTGTATAACAAATAAATTAATTTAATTTAAATAAATCCTAATATCAGCAGGAAATGACAGACACATGTAAGTGAAAACTAACTTTATTTGAAAAATAATTACACTGAATTCCTATAATTGGATGGCTCTAAAAATCACCGAGTTTCAGTTACTCAAGGATTGTGATGGAATTTCACCTCGTGAAAATTCAAGAACATAACCAAATTATTTATTTCTTTTAAATGGTGTATACCATGAATAAATGTATCACTATGTTATTTAAATCTAATTTTAAAACATTAAAAAAAAAGAATCATACATCATGATCAAGTGGGATTTATCTCAGGGATGCAAGGATGGTTCAATATCCACAAATCAATCAATGTGGTACAACACATCAACAAATTGAACAATAAAAAACCTATGATCCTCTCAATAGATGCAGAAAAAGCTTTTAACAAAATTCAACATCCACTTATAATAAAAACTCTCAACAAAGTGAGTATGGAGGAAACATACCTCAATATAATAAAGGCTGTATATGACAAGCCCACAGGTAACATCATACTCAATAGTGAAAAGCTGGAAGCATTTCCTCCAAGATCAGGAACAAAACAAGGATGCCCACTCTCACCACTCTTATGCAACATAGTATAGAAGTCCTAGTCAAAGCAATCAGAAAAGAAAAAGAAATAAAATAAATCCAAATTGAAAAAGAAAATGTAAAACTGTCACTGTTTGCAGATGACATGATACTCTCTGCAGAAACTCCTAAAGACACCACCAAAACCTACTAGATCTTATTAATGAATTCAGTAAAGTTGAAAGATACAAAGTTAATATATAGAAGTCTCTTGTATTTCTATACACTAACAATGAACTATCAGAAGGAGAAATTAAAACAATCCCACTTACACCTTGAGGGCATTATGCTAAGTGAAATAACTCAGAGACAGAAAAATACCATATGATGTCACTTATATGTGGAATTTAAAATAAAACACAAAAAAGCAAACTCATAGAAAAAGAGATCAAACTTGTGGTTAACAGAGACAGAGCGTGGAGGGAGGGGAGATTGGAGGAAGGTGGTCAAAAGGTACAAACTCCCATTCATAAGGTAAATAAGGAGAGGACCTTCAAGATGGCAGAGGAGTAAGACGTGGAGATCACCTTCTTCCTCACAAATACATCAACAATACATCTATATGTGGAACAACTCCTACAGAACACCTACTGAACACTGGCGGAAGACCTCAGACTTCCCAAAAACCAATAAAATCCCCATGTACGTGGGAAGGCAAAAGAAAAAAGAAAAAACAGAGACAAAAGAATAGGGATGGGACCTGCACCTCTGGGAAGGAGCTGTGAAGGAAGAAAACTTTCCACGCACTAGGAAGCCCCTTCACTGGTGGAGACAGGGGTGGTGGTGGGGGGGGAAGCTTTGGAGCCACAGAGGACAGCGCAGCAACAGAGGTGTAGAGGGCCAAGCAGAGAGATTCCCACACAGAGGATTGGTGCCGACCTGTACTCACCAGCTTGAGGGGCTTGTCTGCTCACCCGCCGGGGCAGGTGGGGGCTGGGAGCTGAGGCTCGGGCTTGAGAGGTCAGATCCCAGGGAGAGGACTGGGGTTGGCAGCGTGAACACAGCCTGTAGGGGGCTAGTGGCCACAGCTAGCCGGGAGGGAGTCTAGGAAACAGTCTGGAACTGCCGAAGAGGCAAGAGACCATTGTTTCAGGGTGTGCGAGGAGAGGGGATTCACAGCACTGCTTAAACGAGCTCCAGAGACAGGCGCGAGCCACGGCTATCAGCACGGACCCCAGAGACGGGCATGAAACACTAAAGCTGCTGCTGCAGCCACCAAGAAGCCTGTGTGCAAGCACAGGTCAATATCCACACCTCCCCTCCTGGGAGCCTGTTCAGCCCGCCACTGCTAGGGTCCCGTGATCCAGGGATAACTTCCCTTGGAGAACACATGTTGCGGCTCAGGCTGTCACAATGTCATGCTGGCCTCTGCTGCCACAGGCTCACTCTGCATTCCGTACCCCTCCCTCCTCCCGCCCTGAATGAGCCAGAGCGCCCTAATCAGCTGCTACTTTAACCCCGTCCTGTCTGGGTGGGGAATAGACACCCTCAGGCGACCTATGTGCAGAGGTGGGGCCAAATCCAAAGCTGAACCCCAGGAGCTGTGCAAACAGAGAAGAGAAAGGGAAATCTCTCCCAGCAGCCTCAGGAGCAGTGGATTAAATCTCCACAATCAACTTGATGTACCCTGCATCTCTGGAATACCTGAATAGACAAGAAATCATCCCAAAACTGAGGCAGTGGACTTTGTGAGCAACTGTAGACTTCGGGTTTGCTTTCTGCATCTAATTAGTTTCTCGTTTTATGTTTATCTTAGTTTAGTATTTAGAGCTTATAATCATTGGTAGATTTGTTTATTGATTTCATTGCTCTCTTCCTTTTATATATATATATATATATTTTTTTCCTTTTTCTCTTTTTGTGAGTGTGTATATGTATGCTTCTTTGTGTGATTTTGTCTGTATACCTTTGCTTTTACCATTTGTCCTAGGGTTCTGTCTGTCCTTTTTTTTTTTTTTTTAAGGATAGTTTTCTGTCTGTCCTTTTTTTTTTTTTTTTAAGGATAGTTTTTAGCACTTGTTATCATAGGTGGATTTGTTTTTTGGTTTGGTTGCTCTCTTCTTTCTTTCTTTTTTTTTATTACATTTTAGTTTTTATTTCTAATAATTAAAAATTTTTTATTTTAATAACTTTATTTTATTTTATTTATTTATTTTTCTTCTTTCTTTCTTTCTTTCTTTTTTTTCCTTCCCTTTTCTTCTGAGCCATGTGGCTGACAGGGTCCTGGTGCTCTGGCCGGGTGTCAGGCCTGAGCCTCTTAGGTGAGAGAGTGGAGTTCAGGACATTGGTCCACCAGAGAACTCCCAGCCCCACGTAATATCAATCAGCAAGAGCTTTCCCAGAGATCTCTGTCTTAATGCTAAGACCCAGCTCCACTCAACGACCAGCAAGCTACAGTGCTGGACACCCTATGCCAAACAACTAGCAAGACAGGAACACAACCCCACCCATTAGCAGAGAGGCTGCCTAAAATCATAATAAGTTCACAAACACCCCAAAACACACCACCAGACATGGTCCTGCCCACCAGAAAGACAAGATCCAGCCTCATCCATGAGAACACAGGCACCAGTCCCCTCCACCAGGAAGCCTACACAACCCACTGAACCAACCTTAGCCACTGGGGACAGACACCGAAAACAACGGGAACTACGAACCTGCAGCCTGCGAAAAGGAGACCACAAACACAGTAGGTTAAGCAAAATGAGAAGACAGAGAAATATAGAGCAGATGAAGGAGCAAAGTAAAAACCCACCAGACCAAACAAATGAAGAGGAAATAGGCAGTCTACCTGAAAAAGAATTCAGAGTAATGATAGTAAAGATGATCCAAAATCTTGGAAACAGAATGGAGAAAATACAAGAAACGTTGAATAAGGACCTAGAGGAACTAGAGAGCAAACAAACAATGATGAACAACACAACATATGAAATTAACATTCTCTAGAAGGAATCAATAGCAGAATAACTGAGGCAGAAGAATGGATAAGTGACCCTGAAGATAAAATATTGGAAACAACTACTGCAGAACAGAAAAAAGAAAAAAGGATGAAAAGAATTGAGGACAGTCTCAGAGACCTCTGGGACAACATTAAATGCACCAACATTCGAATTATAGGGGTCCCATAAGAAGAAGACAAAAAGAAAGGGACTGAGAAAATATTTGAAGAGATTATAGTTGAAAACTTCCCTAATATGGGAAAGGAAATAGGCAATCAAGTCCAGGAAGCACAGAGAGTCCCATACAGGATAAATCCAAGGAGAAACACACCAAGACACATACTAACCAAACTATCAAAAATTAAACACAAAGAAAAAATATGAAAAGCAGCAAGGGAAAAACAACAAATAACATACAAGGGAATCCCCAAAAGGTTAATGCTGATATTTTAGCAGAAACTCTGCAAGCCAGAAAGGAGTGGCAGGACATATTTAAAGTGATGAAAGGGAAAAACCTACAATGAAGATTACTCTACCCAGCAAGGATCTCATTCAGATTCGATGGAGAAATTAAAACCTTTACAGACAAGCAAAAGCTAAGAGAATTCAGCATCACCAAACAAGCTTTACAACAAATGCTAAAGGAACTTCTCTAGGTAGGAAACACAAGAGAAAGAAAAGAACTACAGTAACAAACCCAAAACAATTAAGAAAATGGTAATAGGAACATACATATCGATGACTACCTTAAATGTAAATGGATTACGTGCTCCAACCAAAAGACATAGACTGGCTGAATGGATACAAAAACAAGACCCATATATATGTTGTCTACACGAGACCCACTTCAGACCTAGGAACACATACAGACTGAAAGTAAGGGAATGGAAAAGATATTCCATGCAAATGGAAATCAAAAGAAAGCTGGAGTAGCAATTCTCATATCAGAAAAAATAGACTTTAAAATAAAGAATATTACAAGAGACAAAGAAGGACACTACATAATGATCAAGGGATCAATCTAAGAAGAAGATATAACAATTGTAAATATTTATGCACCCAACATAGGAGCACCTCAATACATAAGGCAAATGCTAAGAGCCATAAAAGGGGAAATCAACAGTAACACAATCATAGTGGGGGACTTTAACACCTCACTTACACCAATGGACAGATCATCCCAAATGAAAATAAATAAGGAAACACAAGCTTTAAATGATACATTAAACAAGATGGACTTAATTGATATTTATAGGACATTCCATCCAAAAACAACAGAATACACTTTCTTCTCAAGTGTTCATTGAACATTCTCCAGGATAGAGCACATCTTGGGTCACAAATCAAGCCTTGGTAAATTTAAGAAAACTGAAATCATATCAAGTATCTTTTCCGACAACAACGCTATGAGGCTAGATAGCAATTACAGGAAAAAATCTGTAAAAAATACAAACACATGAAGGCTAAACAATACACTACTAAATAACCAAGAGACCACTGAAGAAATCAAAGAGGAAATCAAAAAATACCTAGAAACAAATGACAGTGAAAGCATAATGACCCAAAACCTATGGGATGCAGCAAAAGCAGTTTTAAGAGGGAATTTTATAGCAATACAATCCTACCTCAAGAAACAAGAAACATCTCAAATAAACAATCTAAACTTACACCTAAAGCAATTAGAGAAAGAAGAACAAAAATACCCCAAAGTTAGTACAAGGAAAGAAATCATAAAGATCATTTCAGAAATAAATGAAAAACAAATGAAGGAAATGATAGCAAAGATCCATAAAACTAAAAGCTGGTTCTTTGAGAAGGTAAACAAAATTGATAAACCATTAGCCAGACTCATCAAGAAAAAAAGGGAGAAGATTCAAATCAATAGAATTAAAAATGAAAAAGGAGAAGTAACAACTGACGCTGCAGAAACACAAAGGATCATGAGAGATTACTACAAGCAACTATATGCCAATAAAATGGACAACCTGGAAGAACTGGACAAATTCTTAGAAAAGCACAACTTTCTGAGACTGAACCAGGAAGAAATAGAAAATATAAACAGACCAATGTGATTGGTCTGAACTGAACTGTGATTCAATTTCAACTGAAATTGACACTGTGATTAAAAATCTTCCAACAAACAAAAGCCCAGGACCAGATGGCATCACAGTCGAATTCTATCAAACATTTAGAGAAGAGCTAATACCTATCCTTCTCAAACTCTTCCAAAATATAGCAGAGGGAGGAACACTCCCAAACTCATTCTACAAGGCCACTATCACCCTGATACCAAAACCAGACAAAGATGTCACAAAGAAAGAAAACTACAGGCCAATATCACTGATGAACACAGATGCAAAAATCCTCAACAAAATACTAGCAAACAGAATTCAACAGCGTCTTAAAAGGGTCATACACCATGATCAAGTGGGGTTTATCCCAGGAATGCAAGGATTCTTCGGTATATGCAAATCAATCAATGTGACAAGCCATATTAACAAATGGAAGGAGAAAAACCATACGATCATCTCAGGAGATGCAGAAAAAGCTTCTGACAAAATTCAGTACCCATTTATGATAAAAACCATCCAGAAAGTAGGCATAGAGGGAACTTACCTCAACATAATAAAGGCCATATATGACAAACCCACAGCCAACACCATTCTCAATGGTTAAAAACTGAAACCATTTCCACTAAGATCAGGAACAAGACAAGGTTGCCCACACTAAACACCATTATTCAACATAGTTTTGGAAGTTTTAGCCACAAGAATCAGAGAAAAAAAAGAAATTAAAGGAATCCAAATTGGAAAAGAAGAAGTAAAGCTGTCACTGTTTGCAGATGACATGATACTATACATAGAGAATCCGAAAGGTGCTACCTGAAATCTACTAGAGCTAATCAATGAATCTGGTAAAGTAGCAGGACACAAAATTAATACACAGGAATCCCCTGCATTCTTATACACTAATGATGAAAAATCTGAAAGAGAAATTAAGGAAACACTCCGGTTTACCATTGCAACAAAAAGAATAAAATACCTAAGAATAAACCTATCTAAGGAGACAAAAAACCTGTATGCAGAAAACTATAAGACACTGATGGAAGAAATTAAAGATGATACAAACAGATGGAGAGATATACCATGTTGTTGGATTGGAAGAGTCAACATTGTGAAAATGACTCTACTACCCAAAGCAATCTACAGATTCAATGCAATCCCTATCAAACTACCACTGGCATTTTTCACAGAACCAGAACAAAAAATTTCACAATTTGTATGGAAACACAAAAGACTCTGAATAGCCAAAGCAATCTTGAGAAAGAAAAACAGAGCTGTAGGAATCAGGCTCCCCAACTTCAGACTATACTACAAAGCTACAGTAATCAAGATGGTATGGTACTGGCACAAAAACAGAAATATAGGTCAATGGAACAGGATAGAAAGCCCAGAGATAAACCCATGTACATATGGTCACCTTATCTTTGATAAAGGAGGCAAGAGTATACAGTGGAGAAAAGACAACCTCTTCAATAAGTGGTGCTGGGAAAACTGAACAGCTACATGTAAAAGAATGAAATTAGAACACTCCCTAACACCATACACAAAAATAAACTCAAAATGGATTAAAGACCTAAATGTAAGGCCAGACACTATAAAACTCTTAGAGGAAAACATAGGCAGAACAGTCTATGACATAAATCACAGCAACATCCTTTTTGACCCACCTCCTATAGAAACGGAAATAAAAACAAAAATAAACAAATGGGACCTAATGAAAATTGAGAGCTTTTGCACAGCGAAGGAAATCATAAACAAGACAAAAAGACAACCCTCAGAATGGGAGAAAATATTTGCAAATGAAGCAACTGACAAAGGATTAATCTCCAAAATATACAAGCAGCACATGGAGTTCAATATCGAAAAAACAAACAACTCAATCCAAAAATGGGCAGAAGACCTAAATAGACATTTCTCCCAAGAAGATATACAGATTGCCAACAAACACATGAAAGGATGCTCAATGTCACTAATCATTAGAGAAATGCAAATCAAAACTACAATGAGGTATCACCTCACACCAGTCAGAATGGCCATCATGAAAAACTCTACAAACAACAAATGCTGGAGAGGGTGTGGAGAAAAGGGAACCCTCTTGCACTGTTGGTGGGAATGTAAATTGATACAGCCACTATGGAGAACAGTATGGAGGTTCCTTAAAAAACTAAAAATAGAATTACCATATGACCCCGCAATCCCACTACTGGGCATATACCCTGAGAAAACCATAATTCAAAATGAGTCGTGTAACACCATGTTCATCATGGCACTATTTACATTAGCCCAGGACATGCAAGCAACCTAAGTGTCCACTGACAGATGAATGGATAAAGAAGATGTGGCACTTTTATACAATGGAATATTACTCAGCCATAAAAAGAAACGAAATGGAGTTATTTGTAGTGAGGTGGTGTAGTGAGTCCTAGGTGGACTCTAGGTCACATATAGTAGTGACCTAGAGTCTGTCATACAGAGTGAATTAAGTCAGAAAGAGAAAAACAAATACCATATGCTAACACATATATATGGAATCTAAAAAAAAAAAAAAAAAGTAAGGGTTCTGAAGAACCTAGGGGCAGGACAGGAATAAAGACGCAGATGTAGAGAATGGACATGAGGACATGAGGTAGGGGAAGGGTAAGCTGGGACGAAGTGAGAGAGTGGCATGGACATATATACACTACCAAATGTAAAATAGATAGCTAGTGGGAAGAAGCCACATAGCACAGGGAGATCAGCTTGGTGCTTTGTGACCACCTGGAGGATGGGATAGGGAGGGTGGGAGGGAGACTCAAGAAGGAGGTGATATGGGGATATATGTATATGTATAGCTGATTCACTTTGTTATACAGCAGCAACTAACACAACAATGTAAAGCAATTATACTCCAATAAAGATGTTAAAAAAATAAAGATAAATAAGTACTAGGGATGTAATGTAAAACATGAGGACTATAGCTAACACTGCTGTATGTTATGTAGGAAAGTTGTGAAGAGAGTAAATCCTATGAATTGTCATCAAAAGGAGAAAGTTTTTTTCCTTTTTTCTTTCTTCTCTGTTTATTTTATCTATATGAGAAAATGGGTGTTAGCTGAACCTATTGTGGTAATTATTTCATAATATATGTAAATAAAACCATCCTGCTGCACACCTTAGACTTATACAGTGATATATGTCAATTATTTCTCAATGAAACTGGGGAAAAAAGAATTTTAAATAAACAAGAGAGTTAGTTTACATTGAAAATAAAATCCCATTTTCAGTCTCATCAAAAAGAATAAAATACCTAGGAACAAATCTAACTAAGGAGGTAAAAGACCTGTACTCTAAAAACTATAAGGCACTGATTAAAGAAACTGAAGACAAAACAAATAGATGGAAAGATTTACCATGCTCATGGACTGGAAGAATTAATATTGTTAAAAAGACCATATTACCAAAGCAATCTACAGATTCAATGCAAAACCTATCAAAATACAAATGACACTTTTCACAGAACTAGAAAAAATAAGTCTAAAATTTGTATGGAAACACAAAAGATCTGAATAGCCAAAACAATCTTGAGAAAGGAGTACAAAGCTGGAGGTATCATGCTCCCTTATTTCAAACTATAACACAAAGCTAGTCACCAAAACAGTATGGTATTGGCACTAAAACAGACACAGAGATAAGTGGAACAGAATAGAGAGCCCGGAAATGTACCCACACCTATATGGGCAATCTACAACAAAGGAGGCAAGAATATACAATGGGAAAAGACAGCCTCTTCAATAAATGGTGTTGGGAAAACTGGACAGCTACATGCAAAAAAATTAAAGTGGACTACTCTCTCACACCATGCACAAAAATAAATTCAAATGAATTAAAGACTTAAATGTAAGACCTGAAACTATAAAACTCCTAGAATAAAAAATAGGCAGTACAATCTTTGACATGCGTCTTAGTAATATTTTAGGGGATATGTCTCCTCAGGCAAGGGAAACAAAAGCAAAAATAAACAAATGGGACTACAACAAACTAAAAAGCTTTTGCACAGCAAAGGAAACTATCAACAAAATGGAAAGGCTGTCTACTGAATGGGAGAAGATATTTGCAAATAATATATCCAATAAGGGATTAATATCCAAAATATAGAAAGAATCATACAACTCAAAAGCAGGAAAACAAACAACCCAATTAAAAAGTAGGCAGGGCTATATGGGAAAAGAATCTAAAAAAGAGTAGATATATGTACATGTATAACTGATTCACTTTGCTGTACACCTGAAACTAACACAACGTTGTAAATCAGCTGTACTTCAATAAAATTTTAAAAAAATAAATACAGTGGTATTTCATTGTTTTAAAAAAAAGTAGGCAGAGGATATGAATATACATTTTTCCAAAAGAAGACACACAAATGGCCAACAGGCACATGAAAAGATGCTCAACATTACTACTCATCAGGGAAATGGAAATCAAACCACAGTGAGATACTCCCTCATACCTGTTAGAATGGTTATTATCAAAAAGATAACAAATAACAAGTGTTGGCAAGGATGTAGAAAAAAAGGAACCCTTGTGTGTCGTTGGTGGGAGGGTAAATTGGTGCAGCCACTATGGAAAACAATATGGAAGTTCCTCAAAAAATTAAAAACAGAACTACCATACAATGTAGCAATTCCACTCCTAGGTTTTTATCCAAAGAAAATGATAACAGTAATTCGAAAAGATATATGCATCCTTATGTTCACCGCAGCACGTTTTACAACAGCCAAGATATGGAAGCAACCCAAGTGCCCATCAATAGAGGAATGGACAAAGAAGATGTGGTATACACGTATGCAATGGAATATTACTCAGCCAGAAAAAAAGAATGAAATTTTGCCATTTGAGACAACATGGATGGACCTAGAAGTCAGACAAAGACAAGTACCATATGATTTCATTTATATGTGGAATCTAAAAAACAAAACAAATGAACAGACGTAACAAAAGAGAAACAGAGTAATAGGTACAAATAGGTGGTTGCCAGATGGGAGAGGGCACTGGGGAGAGGAGAGAAATACATGAGGGAGGTTAAAAGGTACAAACTTCCAGTTGCAAATAAATAAGCCATGGTATGAAATGTACAGTGTTCGGAATACAGTCAATAATTACATAATATCTTTTTAGGACAGATGGTAACTAGATATATCATGGTGAAATGTATAGAATATTGAATCACTATGTTGTATAACATAGTTGTGGTTCAAGAGGAACTAACATAGTGTTGTAGGTCAATTATACTTTAATAACGAACAAAGAAACAAACACAGGAAAAGAGATCAGATTTGTGGTTACCAGAGGTGGGGGGGTGGAAGGAGGGGAAACTGGATGAAAGCAGTCAAATGGTACAAACTTCCAGCTATGACTAAGTACTAGGGATGTAATGTACAACCGGATCAATATAATGAACACTGCTGTATGTTCTATATGAAAGTTGAGAGTAAATCCTAAGAGTTCTCATCACAAGGAAAAAATTTTTTCTATTTCTTTAATTTTGTATTTATATATGAGATGTTGGATATTCACTAACTTATTGTGGTAATCATTTTATGAGGTATGTAAGTTAGATTATTATGCTGTACACTTTAAACCTGTATAGGTCAATTATATCTCAACAAAACTGGAAGAAAAAAAAAGAATAGTGCTTTTTTTTTTTCTCTCTCCTTTATAAAAGGAATTTCAGATATGGATTAGTCAAAAGTCTCCTGATGGACGAGTAATTGTCTTTGGCTGAGCAATGCTGCTGACCTGAATTAAATAAATTTCAGGAACTTAACATGAAATTCTTAATATAAATTTGTTTTTTCGATTCAAGAGGGGCTAACGTTAAATATGCAAATGGGTTATAATTAATTACTGCATCATTTGTTATTACGTTAAATACTAATACCAAATGAGGAACACCTAGGGCTTCTAGAAGACCACAGATCTAGCCAATGATTGGGGACTCTGAGTTTTTGAGGTTTTGCTGTTAGATCGACCAAAAGATACAGTCCCCATTGTGTGAAGATTTCAAGGAAACAGTAACTTTTATACACTATAGGTGAAAATATAGTTGATAAAACTTTTCAGTTGGAAAATTTTATTATGTTATCAAAAACTTTCAAATGTTTAACCTCTTTTGATGAAAAGTATTTCCTCTTTAAGGAGTTTGTCCTACAGAAATATTCACTGTTAAAGAGATTCAGGTGTAAGGATGTATGTAAATCCTATGTACACAAGATTATGTGTAAGGATATTCACCATAGATTATTGATACTAAAAAAATTTGAAGCAACTTAAGTGCAACAATAAGGATTTTATTTTATTCACTGATGGCACATCGACATGATAACATACAGTAGCAAAGGCAGTACAATATGCTAGTTAGAGGTTTCCAAATCAGACAAACTAAGGTTTGATCCTGACTCAATCAGATACTTGCTGTGTGACTTTAATATTTTCTAGCCTCATGTTTTTCGTCTACAAAGTGGTGATAATTATACCTACTTCATATAGATATAAAAATTAAATGAAAGAACATATGTGGGCTTCCCTAGTGGCTCAGTGGTTAAGAATCCGCCTGCCAATGCAGGCGACACGGGTTCGAGCCCTGGTCCGGGAAGATCCCACATGCCGCGGAGCAACTAAGCCTGTGCGCCACAACTACTGACCCTGCGCTCTAAAGCCTGCGAGCCACAACTACTGAGTCCAAGTGCCACGACTACTGAAGCCCGTGCACCTAGAGCCCGTGCTCTGCAACAAGAGAAGCCACCCAATGAGAAGCCCGTGCACCGCAACAAAGAGTAGCCCCCGCTCGCCACAACTAGAGAAAAGTGTGCGCAGCAACAAAGACCCAACACAACCAAAAATTAAAAAAAATTTTTTTTTAATTAAAAAAAAAAGAAAGAATGTATGCTTCTAAACACTTAGCACATTACCTAACACTTGAGAAATACTATTTTCTGTCCATTACAAATGATATTTAAAGTAATATTTCAGAATATGGGAAAATGCTTACAATACAATATTAAGATTTGAACTATATGCAGATAACAATTGCAACTGTAATATAATCCAAATATACCTGTAACCTATTGGTATGACTGTGTTAATGTCCAACATTTTTTTCTCATCAGCCCCTCTCTGGGTAACTGCAAGACCTCAGCTCTGTCTCTCCAGTATTCCTCGGGATTTCTGGGAAGCCCCAGAGTATATCTTGTGTACCTTACATTCCCACAACATCCAGGCTACTCCTGGTGTAACCTAGTCCATAGCAACTGGGTTGAAATTTCTTCTGCCTCCGAGACCAGTCGTGTTATTAAATATGATCTGAAATTCTTTGCGCTTCTTGGCTTTGGTACCTGAAACTAAACTGAAATGTTCTTTAACTGTCCACAGAGAATTAATGCTGCTTGACTTCTACTAACTTTCCTAGTAATTATTCTCTCCTTTCATTTACTTTTTTGTCATTTGTACCTCTAAATCAATCTTATATGCTGCCCTACTTTTATTTTCATTTTTTAAAATTTTATTGAATGAAAGATTCTTTAAATTCTACAGTGCTTTCCAATCTTCAGAAGTTTCACACACATGATTTCATATAATCCCATAATAACCCTTTTTCAAAATACCCTATTCCTATATTGCCCCTCTCCTCTTCCCTCTCCCCACTGGTAACCACTAGTTTGTTCTCTACATCTTTGAGTCTTATGTTGCCCTATTTTTAAATTGTCTTTCTTTCACAGTATATATTTGCCCTTTATTGAGTTGACTTCTTTACTGTTAGTGACTTAATCTCCTAGATTATAAATTCCTTATGAGAAAAGACTAGGATTTCTTTTTCTGTAACATCCCCCATAGCACCCAGTGTAATTCTACCACAGACATAAAGTAGGAACTCAGGAAATTCTAATTAATGCAGCCCCAAAGATGCAGTAAGGAATAAATTATGTAATAGGTAACTATGACTCAGCAAGAAATCCCTTTATGCTAACAGAGTGGGCCTTTACACGTTGACTTCTCCCGTCATTCATCATACTACCATGATCCAGCACAGCCTAAAACAGTGGAAAGGCAGTAACCCTCTGTTCTGGGCTCCTCTGATCTGACAAATTCCTCCCCTTCATGGGCTGCTGAGACATGAGCTGAATGTGAGACATGCTTCCATAAGGAACAAGGCAGGTTCAACATGCACTACCCTGTATTCTTGATCAATTTCACATGTATCCTTTCTTCTGCTTCTTTGCTGGTTACCGGTGAAAATGAAAACGATCTCAACCAACTCGTCATTCAAACCAAGCTTTAAACCTGAATCAGCCTTTGTGATCTGACCTGCCTCATCAGGTACAATTGTAAATATACATCATCTCATCGAATCCTCACAAAACAAAGGGTGATGTGGCGAAGACAGTGCTCAACAATGGCTCTATAACCTCCTCTGCATTTCCCAGACTCCCTTGCAGATAGGTTAGGGCCATGTGACTAGTTCTGGTCAACGGACTGAGTAGAAATAACATATGTCTCTAAAGGCCAAGGAAGTTAAAAAGCCGATATGGAGGTCCTCCATACCTCTCCTGCTATAACATTCCTGGATTGGAAGCTATTAGTCACAAGAGGAAGCACAGCTGTCACATCCACATAGGAATCTATGAAAGCAAAAAATATAATTTGTTTGTGTTAAAACACTAAGATCTCACAATTTGTAACTTCAGCATAGCCTATCCTGTCCTGACTAACATAGATAATATTCAGAGTATTTAATAACTAGTACAGAATGGGCACTGACATATCAGAATGAATGTAATGAGCAATCAGAACAGACATTGGCTGTACACAGCTGGTATGGCCATATGAGTCCATACCAGTTGAACAGCCCGGAAAATAACTCTACAAACTTATCCCAATTTCATAGTTGATGAAATTCATGAAGTTCAGAGAAGGTCAAGTGGCCTGCCTAGAATCAATGATTTCTAAGTGATATTCAATCCAGCTCTTCTTGATATAAAGTCTGTTCTCTTCTATCTCTACATTCTATTCCCTACTTGTTGAATGCTTAAATTATCTCAACAACTCATCACAAGTTGTTTTTGATGCACCAGTAGAGCTGTCCAAATAGTTTAATTGTTTATCTAAACCATGGTGGTATGGTCCAAGAGTATATGTTTATTATTGCTGAGTTTTCTTGAAATTGAGCCCCTTCTTGTTGCCTATAGAATGTCAGCATTATATTTTGCTTTTCTTTTAAATTTTCTTCTGTCATTATTCTTAATTAATCCTGAAACTGTAGTATTTAAGTGGATACATCCAACTTTATGATATATATTTAAAAGGTGAGAGAAAATTAAATTGGATGAAATGCTGGCTTTTGGCATAGTTCTTTTGCTCCTGCAGCTCATTCTTCATTTAAATTCATAAGTCTCTTTTCTCCATGACAGGATAATCATCTCCACAGCAACTAACTATTATACCACAAAGGAAGATGCCTGTGAGTGAGAACTGATCAGCAGGAGATGAGCAACACTTAGGCAACAGAGATTCTATTTTCACACAAATATCTCTAATTATAATAAGCTAAGGAAGAACTATATCATTCCCTCCATCCCACCCAAATACAAGCAGAGCTATTGCTACATAGTTTCTCACAAAAATATGGTACTTTCAACCACAGAGAGCTTTAATAAGCATATTCCTATGTAGAGATGATATCACCTATTACTGCAAGGCAAGCACGTATCTAGACTGAAAAGCAGGCACTAGTTAAATTAAAATCACACAGATTATGGCATGATTCAAGAGTAGAAATTAAAGCAGGATATGCTTTACAGATTGCTAATAATATTCAAACAAACAACAAGCCAAAAGTGAAAGGAAAGGTACAGAAATGGTTACTGGCCAAGCAATAATTATTACCAGGGCTGCTCTTTCCAAAGAGGAAATTTGGAATGGGCATGGTGGTGGTCAGGGGCTTGTATGGGTGCTAATCACAGCAATGATAACACGCATTACATTTGAAATGGGTCTGAACACTTTACAACACAATTTCAAGGCAGCACTTTCACTGGCAGGCAGAATTCTCTAGGGAATCTGAAACCATAGTATATACTGGTGATGGAGTCCAAGAGGACATTGGATGATTACTAGACGCTGCCTACTACCCACCGTTTTTACATTGGTTTCATAGAATTTTAAGTCAAATCATATTTATAATCTATAATACACAATCTTACAAGTGACATATGTTGTTTGAAGAATATCAATCTCTTCTCTCCCACTAGATGATCAGCATCTTGAGGGCAGGCACCATATCATATGATTATGCTATTTCCTATAATGTTCAAGACAACCCACGATAAAGAGGTTCTGTCTCAATATAATATTGAAATGACAAGTTCCTCAGATGTGTTATAGCAGCAAAAAAAAATCGTTGAAGTAGACACTACCTCTCTGCCCTTTTAGCCCCAAAGCTCAGATTAGTTGGGTGGTAGGTTGACCCCCATTCTGGATTCTCTCAACACCAGAGCCCTCCCAAGGTGGCTAACCTGTTAGTCTCCTAAGAACATGTAACCCTTAAGCTGGATTCCATTATCAACCATGCCAAAGAAGCTTCCTCCCAGTGCCTTAAATCTCTAGCCCCTGTACTCTTCTGACTGCATCTGACCTTCCTGGATTATCTCTGTTGTCACTTTCTGCATGCTGGTCCCCAAGCTGACAAATGTTGCTGGAAAAAGTCAGTGGACTTTCTTGATGTTGCTTTCTCTAAATTCACACTTGTCACCTCCACAGAGCCCATACTGCTGCCCAGGAATCTTTTGGGTCATCTCTTACTGATTCCTTAGCACTGTCTATATTGGGGATAATATTCAAAAATTTTGATTACTGTAGCAGAGGCACCATCCTTGAACTGATACAGCAAGGTCTGAGAGAGAATCCCAGCTGCACCCTGTATTTACCTCTTTTTAAAAAAAGTTATTTTTATTTATTTTTTTGGCTGCACTGTGTCTTCGTTGCTGCGTGAAGCCTTTCTCTAGTTGCGGCGAGCGGGGGCTACTCTTCGCTGTGGTGCGCGGGCTTCTCACTGCGGCGGCTTCTCTTGTTGCGGAGCATGGGCTCTAGGCACGTGGGCTTCAGTAGTTGTGGCGTGCAGCTTTCAGTAGTTGTGGCTCACAGCCTTCAGTAGTTGTGGCACGCGGGCTCAGTAGTTGTGGAGCACAGGCTTAGTTGCTCCACGGCATGTGGGATCTTCCCGGACCAGGGCTTGAACCCATGTCCCCTGCATTGGCAGGTGGATTTTTAACCACTGTGCGACCAGGGAAGTCCCTGTATTTACCTTTTAGTTGCTGACTGAGGCAACTTGGGAGAGAAGCGAGGTTGCAGGAGCAGCAGATATTTACCAGCTGATATGAAAGCATGTCAATATTTTAAACAACCAGTACAGCTGTATGGTTTGAACCAACTGAATATCAGTCCTGCTTTCAACTATGACTTTTCCAAAAACTGTCTCTCCTTTTTTCCTGCCCGCATTCAACATCAACCTTTCTATTTATTCATTCAATAAATATTTATTGAGCACCTTGCATCATTTTAAGTAAACAAGAGACCCAAAAAACCCCCATCCAAGTGGTGTTACATTCTAGTGGGAGTCATAGGTAAGAGAAAACAAATACAGTAAGTAAAATACATAGTATGTTTAAAAGTGAGAAGAGCTATGGAAAAAAAGAAAAAGAAGAGGGTAATGGAGTTCAGGACTGCAGGGAGCAGGTGAAGATTTTACGACATGGCATGAGGGTTGGGCTCACTGAGAAGATGAGGAATGAGCCATTTGATGGGGAAAAGCATTCAGGACAGAGGAAACAGGCCATACAAAAGCTTACATTCTAGCAACTCCTCATTATGCAAAGATAATTTAACCTCCAACCTCCTGCTGTATAGAGATCAAAGTTATTGGTAAATGATCTTTTTGGCTTTTCTTCCTTTGCATCTCTAACACATCCTTACATTTTTTCTTTTCCTTCACATCTTAGATGAATAAGTGCTCCTCCTTCCAATGTCTTCTGCTTTCCTGTGTCCTCCTCATCCCCCTCACCTCATTTACCCTTATTTCCACCATCTACAATCTCTTCCCATTCTGTCCCTTCAGATAGGCAGAAGTCTTTTCTAAATTAAAACACCATTGTCACTTAACTAAATGTTTCTTCTAAGTATAGGCTATTTCCTCCATTTAAAATCAAATACTTTCAATTTCCTCACCACAGATATTCTCTTTGGCCTCCGATTTCTGCCTTCTGCCCCCACCAGACAACTTAAATTAATCTCTTGACTCCTAAAGTCAAATTGCTCCTGGACCCTGTTCACAGTTCTGTCAATTGATAATTATCACTGCCCAGGGAAGATTGATTTGGAAAGGAATACCCATCTACAATTACTTGTATTAAAATCAGGATTCAATTTGTTAAAGTTGTAAATCTTAAAACCCTGTGGTTTTTAAAATGTAAATTTATTTTTATTGTGGTAAAATACATGCAACATAAAAGTTACCATTCAATCATTTTCAAGTGTAGAATTCAGTGGCATTAAGTACTTTCATGATATTGTATAACCACCACTGCCACTATTCACTTGCAGAACTTTTTCATCATCTCATGCAGAATCTCTGTACCCATTAAACAAGTATGCCCGCTCCACTCTGTCCCTGCTGGTAAGCTCTATTCTACTTTCTGTCTCTATGAATTTAACTATTCTAGGTGCCTCATATAAGTATTTGTCCTTTTGTGCTTGGCTTATTTTACTTAGCATGATATTTTCAAGGTTCCTCCATGTTGTAGCATTTATCACAATTTAGTTCCTTTTTAGGGCTGAATAATATTCCATTGTGTATATATACCACATTTGTTTTTCCATTCATCTGTTGATGGACATTTAGGTTGTTTCTACCTTTTGGCTATTGTGAATAATACATCTGTGAACACTGTTCTATAAGCATCAGTTTGAGTCCCTGCTTTCAATTCTTTGAGGGTATATACCTAGGTGTGGAATCGCTGGATCATATGTTAATTCTATGTTCAACCTTCTGAGGACCTGTTAAACTGTTTTCCACAGAGCTGCACCATTTTACATTTCCACCAGCAATGCACAAGGATTGCAAGTTCTCCACATTCCTGATGACAACTGGTATTGCTCACTTTTTTTTTTTTTAAAGATTTATTATTTTTTTTAAAGATTTATTGATTGATTGCTATGTTGGGTCTTCGTTTCTGTGCTAGGGCTTTCTCTAGTTGGGGCAAGCGGGGGCCACTCTTCATCGCAGCGTGCGGGCCTCTTACTATCGTGGCCTCTCTTGTTGCGGAGCACAGGCTCCAGATGCGCAGGCTCAGTAGTTGTGGCTCACGGGCCTAGCCGCTCCGCGGCATATGGGATCTTCCCAGACCAGGGCTCGAACCCGTGTCCCCTGCATTAGCAGGCAGATTCTCAACCACTGCGCCACCAGGGAAGCCCCTATTTCTCACTTTTTGATAAACGACGTTGTAATCGGTTAAAGTGGTATCTCATTGTGGTTTTAATTTGTATTTTCCTAATGAGTAGTGATGTTGAGCATCTTTTCATGTGCTTATTGGCCACGTGTATATCTTCTTTGGATAAATGTCTATTCAAGTCCTTTCCACTCCTAAAACATCTTTATACTTTCTAATTGGGTTTTTGTTGTCGCTGTTGAGTTGTAGGAGTTCTTTACATAGTCTAGATATTAATCTCTTAACAGATACATGATTTGCAAATATTTTCTCTAATTCTATAGATTCTTTTCACTTTCTTTTTTGATTGAAGTATAGTTGCTGTACAATATTATATGTTACAGGTGTACAATATAGTGATTCACGATTTTTAAAGGTTATACTCCATTTATAGTTATTATAAAATACTGGCTATATTCCCTGTATTGTACAATATATCCTTGTAGCTTATTTTACCCCTAATAGTTTGTACCTCTTATTCCCCTACCCCTATTTTGCCCCTCCCTCCTTTCCTCTCCCCACTGATATCCACTAGTTTGTTTTCTATACTTATGAGTCTGCTTCTTTTTTGTTATATTCACTAGTGTCTTGTATTTTTTAGTTTCCACATATAAGTGATATCATGCAGTAATTGTCTTTCTCTGTCTGACTTATTTCACTAGGCATAATGCCCTCCAAGTCCATCCATGTTGCTTCAAATGGCAAAATTTCATTCTTTTTTATGGCTGAGTAGTATTCCGTTTTGTGTATATATATATATATATATATATATATATATATATATATATATATATATATATATACCACATCTTCTTTATCCATTTATCTGTTGATGGACACTTAGATTGCTTCCATATCTTGGCAATTGTAAATAATGCTGCCATGAACATTGGGGTGCATGTATCCTTTCGAATTAGTGGGATTTTTTTTTGTTTTTTCAGATATATACCCAGAAGTGGAATTGCTGGGTCATATGGTAGTTCTATTTTTAGTTTTTTGAGAAACCTCCATATAGTTTTCCACAGTGACTGCACCAATTTACATTCCCACTAACAGTATATGAGGGTTCCCTTTTCTCCACATCCTTGCCAACATTTGTTATTTGTGTTCTTTTTGATGATAGCCATTCTGACAGGCGTGAGGTGGTATCCCATGGTGATTTTTCTTTTCACTTTCTTGATAGTGTCCTTTGATGCACAGAAGTTTTAAATTTTTGATGAAGTTTAGTTTATCTATTTTTTCTTTTGTTGCCTGTGCTTCTGGTGTCCTATCTACAAAATCATTGCCAAATCCAATGTTATAAATATTTCACCCTATGTTTTTTAAGAGTTAAACCTCATTTTTAAGTTCAACATATTCTATTTATAAATCGAATAATTTAAAGTATAAAAGGTCACTTTTACTTGTTATTAGGCTAATATTCAATTAATTATGTTTAAAAAAGTTAAATTCCCCTAAAATATTTTAAACTATGTTTTCAAATTTTATATAATCTTCAAATACTTCAAATATCTGACAGAATAAACAGCATGATTTATCTAAACATTTAAATAATCAACAAACACATATGGATTATCACAATATTATAAAACATAGCCCTAAACTACTACAAAAATGGGAATTCAATACTTTTGAGCTATATCATAATTTTCTATATATTCCCAGGGTTACAGAATCACTTATCCAACCAAAGGTAGCAGATTTTCCATCCTACTTGGCTTAAAATTTGGGGCACAAAAATGCCATAGATTTAGGTCTATCAGAGATTATGAAGTTAGGGCTCTTTCCTGAGCCCTTTCTTGCAGTGATGGTCATTCTCCTGCCTGCCCATTTAATTCCAACCTAGTAAATAGATAGCAAACACAGAATGAAATCAGAAAGGAAGTTAGAAAAAGAAATACAGATTGGAAAGTCCTAGTCAGAAACTGAGAGAGTTGCTGAAGATCCCAACAGACAGAGGATATGCCCTCAGACCCTTTTTTCCTTTAAAACAAGCAACATATTTTACAACCCTAGTTGTTACTGTGACTTGGTAAGAATCTCCTCTCTGACTAATTGAATTCTATATTATTTTTTTGTCTTTCTTTTGGCCTCCCTGTTATTGGCAAACCCCTTAAACTTAAAAAACTTTAACCAATATGGGCTGTGATCCTCTTTTTTTGGAAACTGTTTCCCTTGCTTTCATGAGGCTACAGTCTCCTGGATTTTCTCTCATCTATCTTCACTGCCTCTTTTGTTCTTGGATCCTTTCACTCTTTCTTCCTCCCCACACTGCATAGAGGTGACCAAGCGCCAAGTTTCACAGCAGAGCCCTCTGGCTCTCTCTATAACACTTTCCACTGGAATCTTCAGCAACTTTAACTCTCAGCTTTTGACCAGGACTTTGCAATCTGTACCTCTATTTCCAATTTCTTTTTTGAGCTCAGATCTGTGTTTTCTATCTACTGCTGGAAATTTGCACCTAGATTTCTTGCCTTTAGTTCACACTCAACTCATCTGAAATAAAATTCTTTATCCTTTTCACAAATGAACACCCTCTCTGACCTTCCCTTATGGGTACTAGTATTCTCTCAGGCACAAGACGAAAAGTGGTAGCCTTATAAAAAGAGAGGATTGGGAATTGTAAGGGCAAAGGGGGCAGTAGGAATGATAGAACAGAATTAACATATCTAGAATAGAATCTTCAGAGGGAACAAAGCAAAACACCAGGGCTTAAGGGTTACATTCCCGATCCCATTCTGATTCATGGCTACGTGTCTTGCTAGGTTTAGTTGCTATGGAACAGAGTTGCCCCGGACCCAAGTTCAAGCTTTGTAACTCCATCTGTTGGGGAAGGACAAGCTTCCTGGTGGGCTAAAGCTTTCTCCACTAGTTAAAAAAAAGCTGTTTTAATACAATAGAGCTCAAGAGTTTTTCTTTTCAGAGGCATCCAAGCAAATCCACTGACTTCAGGGCCATAGCTCTCCCTGAACATTGACTCTGAGGATTCTGTTGTACTCAAGCACCCTGTAGAATTTTTGAACTCCTTCCTCTCACTTCTCACATTCAGTCTGACACTAACACAGGTTTTCTTTCTCAAATATGTCTCTCAAATGTGTGTATTCTTTTCCACGCCCTCTATTACCACCAGGTCCAGGTTCTCATTACCTTATTCCTGAAGTACTTTGGCCAGTATTTGCTATCTCTTTGCCAATTGTCTTTCTCTCTCCAACGATCAAGTCTTATGGTCAGAAAGCACCTTGGAGTGAGCTAGTCCAAAGTCCATCTAACTCTTGTATCACTTCCCCAGTGTCTCTTACTGTTCCTCTAACCTAGGATAATTAATCCACCTCAAGCACAGTGATGAAGTCGAGTACCATATTACTTCCTGTTTTCAAAAACTTCCAATGGGCTTTCCAGAGTAAAATTTGAACTCCAGAGCTCATATTAAAGTAAGGCTCACACGACATAATAGTCATCGACCTCTTCAGTCTCACACCTCACTGCAGCCTCTCCACCACCCACATTAGACCACTTACTGTTCCTCAAATACACCGTGCAGTTGAACTCTGCTTATCTGCCCACTTGGTTCCCTTTATCCAAGAATGTTTCATTCTCTGCTTACCAAAATCCTGCTATTCTTCAAGATCCAAGACTCAAATTCTCCTTGTTTGAAATTGTCTTCTCCTCTCTGCTCCCACACTATTTCATTTATATTAAAGAGGAGAGTGGCTTTACTAGTAGTTGTGCATGTGTTTCTTTCCTTCAGAAAACTGTGAGCTCCTTGAGTATATATATTACGTGGTATTTTTGTTTTCTTGAGAAGTTCTTGAGAAATTGAGAATTCCCTATTCTCCTGACTTTCTGCTTTTCAGACATTTTGGTTGGTCTTATATGTGTCACAGTGTTTTTACATAATTATTAATGAAACATTCAGTCTCTCACTCTGTGCTAGCAGTACAGGGGCTGCAAGATTGAATTCTTGGCACAAATAATACATTGGGGCTAATGACTATAGCAGTAAGAGTACAACTGCTTTCCTGGCACAGAATTGCAATGGGGTAAACTGTAACTTCTAGTGCCTGGTGGTGGCAACATTTTCCTCATTAGACCTGCTCATGGAATGTGGTTTTGGGCATTCTTCCTAAAAGCTTAGCCTTGAGTCTAATGTTCCAAATATTCCAACCATTCTGTGAACTACTTCGTAACTTTTAATAAAACTCCATTCCCACTCATTCAGCTAAAGTCAGTTTCTGTTGCTTACAACCAAGAACCCTGACTGATAAAGACATTTTCCTTAATTCCCCATAGACCAACTAAGTTAGGATCATAATATTTAAAAGACTTTACTGAAGGGTCAGGGATAACACAATGAAAATACTGTATTAAAAGTAACCTATCACAGGCTACTAGATAATTGCTGCTCTCGGGGGCTACAAGCCCAGCCTGCGCTCACAGAGAAATTTCATAGGTCCCTCTGCCTAGTCTCTGACATGGCTATGGGTGCAGAAGCTAGCTTTATCCCTACCACAGCCAATTATCCTTAATCACAGTGCACAGTGCCTAGGGACCACAACACTTTTAGGAAGCCATGAAAATGTTTTTGTTTTAGTTTTTTAAAATGGAATTTTTAAATGAATATAATTATAATAAATATATGTAAATTATAATAAAAATATAATAATGAATTCAGCCTGGATTATACAACACAGTCATAAAATAAAATGTGTGTGTGTGTGTGTGTAAAGCAGAATAGTGAAATAAAAAATAGACCCACACATTTACGATTAATTGAATATTTATCAATACAAAGGTGCCAAGTCAATTCAATGGGATAGGAAAGTCTTTTAAACAAATGGTGTTGGAACAACTGGAAAAAATGTATGGAAAAAATAAATCTTGAGTACTCATTTCAGCGGCTTGTATACTAAAATTGGAATGATACAGAGAAGACTAGCATGGCTTTTGCACAAGGATGACATGCAAATTCGAGAAGCAGTCCATATTTCTAAGACAGTTGATTTTAAGTATCCTTACCACACACACACAAAATAGAAACTATGTGCAGTGATAGATACATTAATTAGCTTGACAGTGTTAATCTATTCACAATGTGTGCATATACCAAATTCTTTAATTAGAACAATCTAATTAAATAATGGGCAAAAACCTAAACAGACACCTCATCCAAGAAGATATACAGATGGCAAATAAGCATATGAAAAAGATGATCAATATTATGTGTCATTAAGCTATTACAAATTAAAACAACAATGAGATACCACTACATACCTATTAGAATGGCCCAAATACAAAATACTAACAACCGAATGCTGGTGAGGATGTGGAGCAACAGGAACTCTCATTTACTGTTGGTGGGAATGCAAAATGATGCAGCCATTTGGAAGAGAGTTTGGCAGTTTCTTACGAAACTAAACATACTCTGATCATATGATCCAACAATTGTGCTCCTTGGTATTCACCCAAATGAGTTGAAAAGTTATGTCCACACAAAAACCTGTATATGGATGTTTATAGCAGCTTTATTAATAATTGCCCAAACTTGGAAGCAAGCAAGATATCTTTCAGTAGGTGAATGGATAAATAAACTGGTACATCCAGACAGTGAAATATTATTCAGCACTAAAAATATGAGCTATCAAGCCATGAAAAGACATGGAGGAATCTTAAATGCATATTTCTAAGTGAAAGAAGCCAATCTGAAAAGGCTACATACTGTATGATTCCAACTATATGACATTCTGGAAGAGGCAAAACTACAAAGACAGTAGGTAGATCAGTGGTTGTCAGGGGTTCAGGGAAGAGAGAGATGAATAGGCAGAGTATACAGGAATTTTAGGGCATTAAAACTACTCTGTATGAAACTACTCTTTATGATACTATAATGGCGGATGTATGTCCAAATCCAATGAATGTACAACATCCAGAGAAAATCCTAATGTAAACCATGGACTTTGGGTGCAGAATGTTGACACTGAGGGAGGAGGTGTAGGGGCAGGAGGTATATGGGAATTCTCTACACCTTCTGCTCAGTTTTGCTGTTAATCTAAACCTGTTCTAAAAAATAAAGTCTATTAGAAAACTGAGAGAGAATATTCTTATACATATACCTGATAAAGAACTTATATCATTATACCATTATATCTAAAGGACTCCTACAAATAAAAAATAAAAGGATTTAAAAACCCAATTAAAAATAGGCAAAAGACTTGAACAGACATTTCACAGAAGTAGACATACAAGTGGTCAATAAGCTCGTGAAAAGATACTTAACATCATTAGTCATTGGGGAAATATTAATTAAAACTACATTGAAATTCTACTTCACACCCACTAAAATGGCTAAAATTAAAGATTGGCAATATCAGTTGTTGGCAAGTGTGTGGTATAAGTGGAACTCTCATACAATGCTCATGGGAGTATAAAATGGTACAGCTTTTTTTGGACAACAGTTTGGGAGCTTATAAAATTATACACTCACTTAATGACCCAGCAGTTCCAATCCTAGGTGTTTATACAAGAGAAGGAAAATATAAATTCACAAAAACTTGACCAAGAATATTAATAGCAGCTTTATTCCAAAAACTGGAAACAAATACAAATGTCCATCAACAAGATTATGGATTTTTGAAAAAATGTTGCATATTTATACACAGAAATATTACTCAGTAATAAAATGGAATGAACTACTAATACAACAATATGGATGAATCTCTAAAACATTGGACAGAGTAAAAGAATCAGACACAAAAGAATATGTATTGTATAATTCAATTTATGTGACTTCAAGAGCAGACAAACTAATCCAATGTGATAGAAATCAGAACATGATTGCCTATTTGGGAAGGGAGATTGACTGAAGGAGGACATAAAGGAACTTTCTAGGGGTGATGAAAGTGTCTTCTATCTTGATTGGGGTGTTGGTTACATGGTTACATTTGTTAAAGCTCACCCAGTTGTACACTTAACAGGTATTGCATTTCACTGCACGTCACTTTTACCTCCTTAAGAAACCTTAAGCTTGTTAAGCAAGACATATCATTTATACATCTTTTTCATTTTCTTTCCCCCTCATGCCTAGAAGAATGTCCAGAACACAATGAGTGCTCAATACATGTTTGAGGAAAGTTAAACAAATGAACAAATCGTTTTGGCAGTTTATAGACATGCAATGAGAAATTCAGGTAGCTTCTTCCAGGCATGTGTCTAGTTTCCTTAGATAACTTCTTACAGGGAGAGGGACCTTCCTTCTCTGCTTTTCTTAGACTGTCAATGATCACTCTAGCTTTGAGCAAATTAACTCTCTTTGGTGTTCAATATACATGTATGTATGCACGTGTGGATGTCTCCACAGTATGATCAACTGTCTTTTCTCCTGTCATAGAAACTGTCTAAATTGATGAATTATTTTTAAAATTTTATCTGATCATATAAATGGATAGTAAAAATAAACTGAAAGCTAAATCACAGGTACTTTTGAGAAAAGCATTTTTGCTTAACTAATGATTTTTAAGATAATTTTCCCTCAAAACTAGATGAATGACTACAAAGTTATTCTACATTGTGCATTTTTTGTCTCAAGACTGTTTCCAAACTAAAACACTTATTATGAGAAATCTTTACTAATAATTTTGAAGTATTGAAAAATAGAAAGTTTATATAACTGTAGGTAGATATGTTAGGCTAATGTAGAAAACAATCTTTTTTTTCCTTAGATATAATCTTTAAAATGAAATTACTTTCAGTACTTAAATGTGATCTGAAAAGAACAGACTTCTTTATAGCTTCAGTTAAAAAAAAAAGCAGATGTCAGACAAAGATGTGTTATTGAATTCTAGCTATTGAAATGTGATGTCTGAAATTACAGATGAGAACAGAGAAAATAGGGATGTGTAAATGTTAATATTTACATATCAAAGCTGTATTTTCCAAGGATATTTTGCTTTAGATTAAGTAAAAGTTTCTCAGAAAATCTTAGATCTTTGAAATATTTTTCAAATATAATTGCATTTCAACGAAAATAACTGCATTTCAAAAGCCAGAAGTTTCAACAAGTTCCAGATTAAGAAATGAAGTCCCAGTTAATTTGAAAAGATGATTGAAGAACTTTTATTTCATTGTATGACTAGCATAAAAGGAAACTTCTGAACCACGTACGAGTTCTGATTCTTTACTTTCAAGTTGAGGTCACATTCCTCTCCCCTGTCATGGGATAGTCTCCTCCACAAAACACACATCTGTTTTAAATTCCCGCCACATGTGATAAATCAATGCATAACAGATAATACATTTGGAAGACTGTATTCCTATAGGCTTTGGCTTCTATTCTTTTAGCCTTTGCAAGTCTGATGATTTTTCCATTCTTAGCTCACACAGAATGTGCTTTAGTACTCAGAACTTGTCTCCAAAGGCAATCAGTGGGAAACTTGAAATGATCAATCCTTGCTGCTGTGTCTCTATGAGCTTTGAAAAACTGAACCACCATTTCACAACTTCCTATGCTATAGTCTTTTTTATCCAGTTATGTTTAGTAATTGGGGATTATTACTGAAGTGTAACGGATATTCACTATTTGGATTATTCATACGTTTATTCTCTTATTTTAGTACAAATATTCAAAAAAATGTATCCCCATTTTTATTAATTAAAGCAGGACCACCAGTTGTGAGAGGGCAGTTTAAAATAATGGTTAAGGACATGAATTTGCACACCCTATTGCTTGAGGTGCCTTAGGCAAGTACTGAAATGCTTTAAACCTCTATTTTCTTTTCTTTTTTTTTCTTTGGTCAGGCTGTGTGGCTTGTGGGATCTCAGTTCCCTGACCAGGGATTGAACCTGGGCAATGGCAGTGAAAGCCCAGAATCCTAACCATTAGGCCACCAGGGAACTCCCTAAACTTCCATTTTCTAATCCATAAAATGGTAGTTATGACGGTAGTAACTT
The DNA here is from genome assembly GCF_949987535.1 of Balaenoptera acutorostrata. Taxonomy (NCBI): domain Eukaryota; kingdom Metazoa; phylum Chordata; class Mammalia; order Artiodactyla; family Balaenopteridae; genus Balaenoptera; species Balaenoptera acutorostrata. The sequence continues at coordinate 146,898,881 of NC_080064.1, forward strand.
CCTCATAGGTTTGTTATAAAGATTAAATGAGATGATGCTTATAAAATACTTAGCACAGTACCTAACACATACAAAGTTTATGAGGTTGTTGGATATTAGCACAGCTGTGACTCTACCTACACCTCTTCCAGCTTCTAGGACTAAAGCCAGTATTGCCAAGAGTGGAGTCTTATGAGAGAAAATGCTGCTCCACAGTGTGTAATTAATACTGGCGGTCGAGGGAGAATTATTTCTGTGGCCTTTCTCTTATTGGCCTCACCACATTTAGTATGTGTCTGTTTCCCCTACTAGATGCTGGGTTCTTTGAGGATAGGGTCTATGTCTTACGTCTCTGAATTACTGACTCTGGTTAATTGTCGACTCTTGCTAAGGGAATGTATAAATGAACACGTATGTGAATATACTTGAAACATTCACTTTAAATTTGAGTTATTTAAATGGTTTTAAGTAATTAGAAAGAAGAATTTCTTTTAACTGGGTCTAGTAGAGCAATATAGATATTACAGCTACAAATAAAAGGACAGTTATCAATCACATTTTTCTTTGTTCACATTTCAAAGATGAAGTCCAGTTTAGGCATTTTATGTGTGAGATGCCCATTGGACATCCAAGTGGAGAGACTGAATAGGGAGGTGGGCATAAGTTTGGAGAGGTCCTCAAGTTTCCAGAAACTTACAGAAGTTCATAAGTTTGGAGAAAATGGGGAGTTGTCAATATGGGTAGTACTTGGAGCCATAGGATAGGCTGAATAGGATCACCAAGGGAGGGGATATAAATTAAGAGGACATAAGGTCCTAAGACTAAAGCCTGGGACATTCCAAAACTTAGAGTTTGGGGTAATGATGAGAAGCCACAAAAGAGACTGAGCTAGAGAGGGTCAGAGAGATTAGAAGAACCAAGAGAAAACCAGTCATCACATGTTCAGCTCTCATTGTCCCTGGCTCTTTTCAACACGCACTCTGATTCTTCTCATCTATCTCAGGAGCTTCTTCCAACTTCAGGGCATTATCACTAATTTTCCTATCTGCCCCTCTGCTTCTCATGACCCTCACTCAGTAATTCTGTTTCGCCTTTGTCTTCAGATTTGGCCCACCTGCAACTTGAGGACATAGGGTCGGGGTGTCCATTTGCAGCCTCAGCTCACATAAGCCATGTTGTACATTTCCCTTATTCCTCACCTCACCTGTCATCTTCTCCACTGAAAGAGACAGAGAGATAGCTACTCTTGATGTTCTTCGCTTCAGACCCTCTGATTCAGCTTTCAGGTTGGGTGCCTTGCACCCCCTTAAACTTATCCTAAGCCCTGTTTTCCTGGACTTTCTCCTTGCCTGTGTATTATATTCTGGCTCCAGCTCTGGGCATTCGGCCACTTTGGAAAAACAACCTGTACTTTCCAGTCAGTCCCTGAGTCCCTCTATTTCTGCACAACCCCATCCCCACTCTACCCCAACTTCAGTGGACAGCACTTTTTGCTGTCACCCCTCAGGTCATTTGAGCCATAGTTGGAGGGAAGTCAAGTCTCCTGAACCCACCCTAATATATTGCCCAAGCTTTTTACTATACGGTGATCTCAAAGAGTCTGGGGAAAAAATTCCCTGGAATAGAGATGTATAAGATGGAAAATTCAAATATTTGATTCTCAGCCTACAATTTGTACTTGCTTCCTGCAATCACATGCTAAATCAGTAGGAATTTCTTGAGGGAGAACTAAGGAGTCTAATTAGCAAACGACACCTAACATTTGCCTTAGAGACTGTGGGATATAAATTAGTAGGAGGAGAAGAGAATCCCAAAATAATTATATCGGTCCTAGAACTATTTTTGAGGGCTCTATAAGCATTGGTTGGTCCCTGTTTAGCTTAAATTCTTATCAAGTAGGGTTAGGAATGTTTAGGGGAATAGAGACTGAGGTCTAGTAACAAGTCATTTGAATTCCTGAGTTTCAAGGCCACTACACTACCAGATCTCTTAGAAAGTCAAGAATTCCCAAGTTCTAGTTTTCTTATTTGTTTTATTGATGATGCCTGATCTAGAACAATTGTTTTCTTTACCTCAGTCCTTCAGTTAATAATAGGTAGATATGTGCTGAAATTTTCACTCATTTTTAACAGATAAGCATGTAATTGTACCTTTACTACTGTTGGGATAAAACACGTTCTATTCCATTGTGAAACATTCAAACAATGCAGAAAGTAAACAATTTAGAAACTGAAAGTCCTCTAAAGTCCTCCTCTCCTTAAATATACTCAATCCCTCCTAATAGTTTGCTGTATATTTTAAAAATATTTCTGTATTACAAAAATGGGATATATGGAACATATCGCTGAGAACTATTTCATTTGATAATATACCTTTGATACCTTTCTACGTCAGTACTTGTAGCTCTGTCTCATTTTTAACGGGTATATGATGTATTACTGTATGGATTTACCAAAATTTGTTTAGCCAAAAATGTAGGTTATATTAAGTTTTTTACAAACACAATCAATACAAAAATTAACGTTCATGTATATATTTCTTTGTACACTGTGTGAGTACTTCTGTAGGATATATTCCTGGAATTGGATTTCTTAGGCTAAAAATATACACATTTAAAATTTTGAGAGATAATGACCAAATTGCCTTTTTAAGAGGTTGTGTCATTTTTCATGAACATCAACAAAGTGTGCAATATCTGTGTTCATAAACATTGACCAACAGTATTATAGTTGCCTGAACATGGTAGGTAGAAAATTATATCTATTCAAATTTGCATTTCTCTAAATGTTATGGTAATGATTAAGTTAGATACTTTTTGTAAAATATATAAAGTATTTTTATTGACTGCTTTTACAAAACTGTAGTTATTATCATTAATTAAAGGTATACCAAATGTATCTTAGGAGCAAGGCAGAAACATATATGTATATATATATATACATATATACACATATATATTCAATATCTACATCTATATCTACATAAAATATATAAAACCTTGTTTCAAGTGCTGAATAATGACTGGTGTTGAAAGATGAGTAATGACATTTTGCCCTCCTGCTACTTTCACTCTGGGGGGAGGGGGGACATACTTGCACACTGCTAATCTAAGCAAGTGAATGGGGGAGAAAAGACACTAAATGTGGTTTGAGAACTAGTCAAACTTTGAGTCCCAATTGGAATTTAGGATTAATATATAGCATTTTAAACTTTTACTCTTGGTATGAAATGTTACTGTATTTTGATAAGACTTTAAAATCAACATCCAAATGCAGTTCTACTTGAAAGTCCACCAATAACAAACTTTCCTGTTGGTCATAATTTTTCTTTGGGTAGCTGCAATAACATCACATGACATTCCTAACATGGGTTCTCCTGACCCAAGATCATTCCTGGAGTATTCATTTCCAAAGATAGCAACCTCATTGCTGCTCTGTTCTTTTCCACTGAAGAGGTCTGTATTTTCTGTTTGTTGACAGAGATGGCTCTTTTTCCATACCATGAATGACATGGTGTCTACGGGTTATATTTGTGACATCTTCTTGTAATGTAATTTGCATTCACTATGTGTGAAGCCACAAGCTAAAGGCTTAGATGAGAATATGGCCAAGCCTAATTAAAGAGCCAAGTCAGGAAATGAATAGGTTGCCAAATAGCTAAGAACTGGATCATGTAGAAGAAAGGACAGCTGTGTTGAGCTCAGGCCCAGAGTAGTCTTTTGAATTTTAGGAAAGGGACAGTCAAAACAGGGCAGCTAATGTGATGAAGTCCAAAAGTGAAACTGGAGCTAAGGATGTATGAGTCAAGAAGTCAAGGAATTGGAAATCCACTAACTCTGAACATCAATACTGTTCTAGAACAAAAGCTGATTAGATCAGAGGATGAGTGAGTATTGGAGAGGGACACAACCAGGTGAGTTAGGCCACCCGTATATACCTAACAGGATACTATGACAAGAAGATTCATTTGCAGCTACCTGTATCTTATCTTACTCCACATGTGGCAGAACTCATAATTCTTAAGGAACCACAGTCAATTCTGATCTCATAAGCATGACTTATGAAATGTGTTTATTTAAAAATGATGAAACAATATATACAATGGAATATTAGCCATAAAAAAGAATGAAATCTTGCCATTTGTGACAACATGGATGGACCTGGAAGGTGTTACGCTTAGTGAAATAAATCAGACAGAGAAAGACAAATACTGTACGTTTTCCTTTACGTGGAATCTAAAAAACAAAACAAACGAACAAATATAGCAAAACAGAAACAGACTCACACATGTACCAAAATGTTCATTGCAGCTCTATTTACAATACCCAGGACATGGAAGCAACCTAAATGTCCATCATTGGATAAATGGATAAAGAAGATGTGGCACATATATACAACGGAATATTACTCAGCCATAAAAAGAAACAAAATTGAGTTATTTGTAGTCAGGTGGATGGAGTTAGAGTCTGTCATACAGAGTGAAGTAAGTCAGAAAGAGAAAAACAAATACAGTATGCTAACACATATATATGGAATCTAAGGGAAAAAAAAAATCATGAAGAACCTAGTGGCAAGATGGGAATAAAGACACAGACCTACTAGAGAATGGACTTGAGGATATGGGGAGGGGGAAGGGTAAGATGTGACAAAGTGAGAGAGTGGCATGGACATATATACACTACCAAACATAAAATACATAGCTAGTGGGAAGCAACCGCATAGCACAGGGACATCAGCTCTGTGCTTTGTGACCACCTAGAGGGGTGGGATAAGGAGGGTGGGAGGGAGGGAGATGCAAGAGGGAAGAGATATGGGGATATATGTATATGTATAGCTGATTCACTTTGATATACAGCAGAAACTAACACACCATTGTAAAGCAATTATACTCCAATAAAGATGTTAAAAAAAATAAAATAAATAAAGATGCTAAAAAAATAAATTAAAAAAAAAAAAAAAGAAACAGACTCACAGATAGAACAAACTAGTGGTTTCCAGAGGGGAGGGGGCGGGGGAGGGGCAAAACAGGTGAAAGGCTTAAGTGGTACAAACTAGCAGTTATAAAATAAATACGACACAGAGATGTAATATATAGCACAGGGAAGATAGACAATACTTTATAATATTGTATAATATTTGTGGTGTGTAGTCTATAAAAATATTGAAATACTATGTTGTACACCTGAAAATAATATACTATTGTTAAGTCAACTATACTTCAATAAATTTTTTTAAAAACATAAAACCAAAAATTTTCTACAGACTAAAATCCTTAGGAAAAAATCTCTTCCTGGATGTAACACATAAAACCTTGGTATTCTAGGTTGACCAGAATCGTTTTCAGATTTACCTGAATTGTAACCAACTTCAGTATGTTATTCAATGTATATTTCAATGGTTTACTTTTGTGGAGTATTAAATGCTAATGGATACTGCAGGGTTTTCTACATCTTGATGTAGTCTAAAATAAAACAAAATTTTCTTTGTATGGTTGGGATCTGGCAGTTCTTTTAAATTCTTTACTGAAAAACATTTCCAAGAATGTTAGATAAGAGATGTCTTTACCCTCCACTCTCTCACCCACAAAAACTATTCTTCCATGCTTGTTTTAAGTGGGAAAAATTAAATTGTCCACAAGGGCAGTTTGAGCAAGCTGTAACTTGATTTAAATATTTCACACTCTTCAGCTGTACTTTCCCCCTGGGATCTTGCAGCCTTCTTTTCCAGAGAAATTTCCATTTTAGTTCTAAGTTTTGATCTTAATTATCTATTCCTTGCTAGTTTCCAGGATTATTCTTGGTGTTCCTAGATCAATGCCAAGGCACAGTTCTCATCTCTTGCAGTAAATATTTTAAAAGGAAAAGACCTGCAAAGTTTGTTTGAACAGAATAAACTTACTTCACATTAGAAAACTAAAGCCACTTAATTATTAAATCATACTTCATTGTATATATCAAGTTGGATATCACAATAATATCCTCCATTATTAACTACAAAGAAACAGTTGGCTATTTGTGCTGCATCAGAATGAAAACTTTTATTCTTTTGACTTTTTTCAAACACATGCTAGTTCATTATTTTACTAAAAGGCACTAACAGATGTTAGGCAGAATGTGGCCTCATCTGGGACATATAAAATACCATTCCAAGTCTCCATAGAAGGGAAACAGCAATATTGTTTAGTTCTCCCCAAAAGCTTAACCAGCCCATCTCATTTAATCTGTTTAAGGTGAACAGTTAAGAGTAGCACCAATTATTTTGGTTGTCTCAGGAATATAAAAAGGAACAATGAACTAAAACACCAAAAGGAAAGTGTCACAAAAAGAAATGCACTATGTTGAAATACAAATAAAACTTCACTAAAGCTTGTGGCTAGAGCTATATTTTTTCAGCTGAAGAGGTAGTAAATCTTGAGTTGCCTGCTTCCTGAAGCCACCTTGAATTATAGGTCTCTTTAGGCCTTTCTACAATGTTTCTACTTAATTTGACCCTTTCAAAGAAAGCACAACACATCTAAAAGATGGCAAATAAAGATTCTGGTAGAAGATATATTTTGACAGTTTTATATATATATATATATATTTTTTATATATATACATATATATAGTGATTAAATCCCAAGATATTCCAGTCTTTTAACCTACCTTTTAGTTTTAATTTTGTTTTGTTTTCTTAAAGTAACTTTTCTAAGAAAACAAAAACAAAACCTGATGGTTTTTGTCAACAGATCAGGTTCATATACTATTATATTTAGCATTATCTCTAGCTTCTTGAAAATAGACCACATTGAGGACTGGAATAAATACTAGTGTTGAGAGGAAGCTCTGGAGATGTTTGCCTCAGACTGCTTACCCATTAGAAAGAAGAAAAATGCTGGAGTTGTGTATGCAGCACAGAGTGGGAAGGCACATGTGGCATAATGGAATGTATCCTGGACTTGGAGTCAGATGACCTAGGTTTGAGCCTCAGCTCTGCCACTTATGAACTCAATGTTTGGGAGAGTTAGTTAACCACAGAAATCACATTTCCCTCCTCTGTGAAGTAGGAATAATACCTTGGAGAACTGTTCTGAAGAGTCAGTGAAATAATGGATATAAAAGTGTTCTGTAAACTGTGATATATACATAGCTTGTTATTAAACTATTGGTGGCCTGCAATTTTCATCTCAGATAAGCAGATAACAATTAGATATTTGGAGCACAGCTGAAAAGAAATCCATGGAGTGGATATAGAATAGGCAGGTGTGAATTTCCATTTGAGACACACTGCCTAAACAGAAAGCCTCTGGGGGACTAAATGCAATCTTGATAGGAATGTCTGCTTTTAAGCGGTAAAGTGAGGCAAACCAAGCTCATATGAACTATTTCTATTTCATATAAACACTGGGATCAAAGATTCCCAATCTTTCATTCTCTTAACACCTATTTAAGGAGCATCTATTATATGCCAAGCATTGTGCTAGGTATACGCTGGTGAACAAGATTTCTGCTCTCAAGGAACTTGTGTCCTAGTTACATTAATATCTTTATTCCAAGCACTCGGCAAAGTGTTAGCACATAGTAGATGCTCAATAAAAGTCGACTGAGCTGAACTAATCTAATTTTGTAGCATTACCATAGCAGAAAGCCAGTAAAGAGATGATTTTTGTGATCAGAGATGTCTACCCAATTCACCATGTGATTAACAGGGTACTACTTCTGAAGTTTTGAGGGAAAAGAAACTTTCTAACTAGAGTTCATCTAGTATTATATAGTATTAATTTAATGTCTTCCTGCTTAAAATATAGTTATCACTTCCAATTAGTAGATTTAACAAGGGGGCAGGGTGTTAGTAGAAAATGTTTTTCAGGGTGGTATCCCTTATGTCAGGTCAAAAAATTAGCAAAAAGAATATAGGCTGGATATGTCAAATCACTATTGACAGGCTGACAATGGACTTGACATTGATTTAATACACAAAACAAAGGGGAAGAAAAATGGAAAGTCCATTCTATTTATATGATAATCAACTCTTAACAAGTGCAGAGAGTTTATGTTTTGAAAGCATACCTTTCTTGAAGCCACTCAAGAGAGCTAGTGTTATGAAATAAAACTTCTTAGAGTTTTTTCATAACATCTAGAAGCTGACTGGTGGGGTCAGGGTGATTGACGTCAGTATTGTCCACCAATATCACCACTTCTTCTGAACTCGGTTCAGCCTCAGTTCAAGGACTCAGTCCCCTTGCAGATGGAGGAGGCTATGTAACTAGTTTTGGCCAATGACATGTGATCAGAGATCTGTTTCCTTCCCAAGCTAAGGCTGTGAAAAGTTCATAGGGATTTTTTACTCACTTTTTTCCTCTGCCACAGAGACTCAGTTGCTGTGCTCTGGGTGATACAGCTACAAGATGGTGAGCCCTCTGTCAATCTGAAGCCCTCTGTCAATCCTGGAGTGACTGAAATAGAATGAGTCTGATTCACATGAAGCATGAGCAAGCAATAAACTTCTGTTGTGTTAAGGCATGGAGATTTGTTACTATACCATAACACAGCCTTTCCTGATTAAGGCAGTCAGGGAAGGCCTGTAATACTCAGTCCAAGTTTCTGAGTAAGAGATAAAATAGATAATATGAGTTCCATTAATTTGTCAGTAGTGTCTTTCATATTAAGGCTGCTAGCCTGAGGTCTAGCTTTTTAATCACATTTAATCCAGATATCCCATAAGTTTTCCATCAATTGTCCCGTGAATTTTTTTAAAGTACCATATTTAACTTTTATCCATAAAGTTCCTGTGCTTTTTACAAATGATCACTTTCCTCAACATCAATTGAATTTCTTAACCTAACCACACATTATTTTCATAAGCATTTTCACTAGAGCAAAACGTTCTGAATTATGAGCAGCATTAATTGAACGACATGTGCAGTTGTGAACAAAGAAGGGAGATGCTTCTGCAACTGCCCTGTCTCTAGAAAGTGGACCTTGTAGAAGCAGAAGCATTCCTAATTATTTTGATTTTTTTTTTTTTCCCACATTGGAAAAAGACCTTAACCTTGAAGGGCTGGTAGAATCTGAGAATTGTCATTTCTTATTTAAAGCTTTAGGTAGTTAGTGAGTTTTGAAGTCACTGTCTTTGCTCTTGTTTACCTTAATGGATTGTTAGGTAGGGCACACAGTGTGTTGTGTTTAATATTTTAATGCCTGTCTTCTTTCTTTCTACCTATCCAAAGCTAACACTCACAGTCCTACTCGACTCCGAGCTCCTCAGGAAATCTCCCCTGAACACACCAGCTGGAACGGTTCCTTTGCTTTTCCAAAATCTTATGTAAATTCATACCATTTATTTGGCATTGCTTGTAGAGAGTTTTACAGAATTCAAAAGCTGGAACGGACCTAAGAATCATTCAACACAATCCTCTCATTTTGCAAATGAGGAAGAGCAATTATATAATTTAGTTAAGTCACATAGTTAGAGACACATTGGAGGCTATAAACCTAGTTCGCCCAATTCCCAGGGCAGTCCATTCCTTCGTGCCACAAGTGCCTTCACATTAACTATCTGGTAGCGCTGGTTACCTTTTCCAGAGAACAGATCATCTCACCAATAGTATATCTTGAGGTCAGGGAACTCTTTCACTTTGTTACTTCAGTTTGTAGCTTAATTTATACGCATTTTATATACTCTTTGGTAGACTAACTGGTTGTGTTTTAGGGAGTCCCAGGCGAGACCAGGAGTCCGAACCCGATCCCCAGCAGCCGGCCAGGGAGGCTTAATGGGGGTCGCAGGTAGGGGCAGGAGACCTCAAGGAGAGAGAACGCCGAGAACGAAGCGCCGCCGTCGTCATCCGGGCATTGCCCGGGGGCTCCGTCGCCCCGCGGAGGGCGCCGGGGGGCGGGGCCGGGCGGCCCGGGGCGGGGCGGCGGCTCGGGCCCTCCTGGCAGCACGCGGCGGCGCCCCCTCCCCTCGCGCCACGGGCCTCCTGGCGCCGTGCACGTCCCCGTCCCGCGCCTCCGCCCCCTCGCCCACTCGCTCCTTCCCGCCCTCCCCGCCGCGCCGGCCGAGCCGGCTTCCCCTCGGTCTCTCATGAATATTGAGCGGCCCCTGTTGTATTTCCCGAGCTCCATTGCGGAAGCCGAGGCTCGCCATATTGTGCGGCGGCGCCGGCAGCCGCGGCGCCTTGTACCTGAGTCTCGCTCCGGCCGCGGCTAGCGGAGCCCCGGATTGGGGCAGGAGCCGGTGAGCGGGGCGGGCGGGGAGGCGAGGGGCGCGGAAGCGGCGGGCTCGGCCGCGCGTTAGCTCGGCGTGGCTGCGGGCGGCTGACGGCCGCCCCGGGGTCGGGGGGGGGTGTGTTCGCGGGGGTGTGAGGGGAGATGGCGCCGCCACCCCCGGCCGCTCTCGGGGCGGGGATGGCGGGGGAGGCGGCTTCTCATTGTTCCCGTTTCTTCGAGGGTCTTGGCGGGGGTGGGGAGTCCGGCTTGGGGAGGACCCCGTGGGCGAATCTCGGGGATTCCTTCCTTCGTGCGAACCGCTCGTTCCTCTGCGCGGAGGCCGGGGCTGCGGTGCGGCCCCCTCGCCTCCCGGGGCGGGGGCCCCAGCCTCTCCACGTCCGCTCTCCGGGGGCGAACCGCGTGGAATGCAGGGTTTTCCTCCCCGGGCTTCCCCCTCGCAGCCGGGGGTGTGTGTCCGCACTGTGGAGGGTGAGGCAGGGGCGCTTTGTGCAAATAGCCAGCTTTCCCCCGGGTTGCTGGAGTCCGGGTTCGAGCGTAGAGGCGCTCTTCGGCGTCGGGGTTCCCTGTAGGCTGCGGGGAGACCCCTCCTGGTTAAAACATTCCTGGACTGCCGCTTGCCTGCTCGGGAGTATCTGTTGCTGCTTTCTAAAACCGCGAGGTTGCCCCGGAGGAGTCGTGGGGGGAGGGGGTGTCTTGGGTTGTTTCTGATGGAAGCTTCGCGTTTTGAACCCAGTCGTGTACGCTGAGGTCTTTGGTACCGAGTGTTGCCGGGGAGCCCTCGTCCTGGTTGTCAGGATCATTTCCCTCCTACAGACGTTGCCTCCCTGCTCCCAGAGATACTGTTAGTAAAAATTGGTCTCTAAAACTTTGAGGTTCATTCCGATTATTTGGCCCCTAAGACCAATTATAGGCTTACCTCCTTGAATCTTTTTTGGATAACTATTGCCTGGCTGTCAGAAGTTTTAGAGAATGTGTACCTTTACGTGGTAAAATGGTTTGAAAATGTCAGGTTTCTCGAAGGTGTGTAAAGATACTTGTTTGCTGTGAAAAGGGTAGCTTTGCTTTCGGTATTTTAGTAATATGGTTTATTTCTTTTAAAAAGTAAAAAAATTGAGACATGGTTTCATTGTTTTAGACTGAGAATTATGTTTAAAACTAATGTGTGTGTGATTTGCATCACATAGTCTACTTTTGGTAGTTCCAAGATGATCAGCTGGAATACTTAGTGTAATTGGCAGATAATCTACTTTCCTCACTTGCATTAGAGTGTAGTTGTTGAATATTTTAATAACTTAGATTGGTGTTAGAGCTTGGTTTTAAAGTGAGTGTTTCATCCTTTGATTTATAAAGCATTTAAATGGCAGCAATATGACTCTTGGTTATTCCTTTTTCCCCCTAAAATTTCTACTTGTCACAATCAACAGGTATCTTTTAAAATCTTGTTTGTACATTTAACGTGATTTTTAGTAAAATAATGGGTAGTTATATAAGACTCCATTTTCCAAGGCTAGCACAGCAAATATGGCCCCTTACTTTTTCTAAGGATTGGAGATAATTTCCTTCAGGTACCGTTGTGGAATACACATTTGAGGTAAATTACAGTAGTTGTGAGAGTGAAATGGAGAATTTATGAAGGAAAACTGCCTGAGTAGGCTAGTCCGCTTGAGTATTAGAAAAATATGCTGATGGTCCTCAAATGTGCTGCAAAGAAAGATTTTAAATTAGAACCATTAACATAATGTAGACAATGCAGACATTCAACAGACTACGAATTTTGAGTTTTTTCCTCTGCCTGTGTGGAACACTCAGACTGCTAGCTCCCAGGTTTGTGTGGATAGAAATATGGAGCAGGTCAGCAAACATCTTTGGAATTTCATTTGTCTATTACTGACCTTCAGCATGTGGTGTCAGGTCTGTCTCTTTAATTTGATTTATTCGTGATTTGTGTTTATATTATGCAGTCTTTGGAGTAAAGGTGATATATGTCTAATGAATAATATATAACCAGATGTTTCAGTGACAGTTTCATTTCTATACATTAGCACAGAAGCATAATTCCTTCTAGCAAGAAAAGTGAGTTAACATTAAAATGCACTTTATTAAAATTACGGCAGCATTTCTGGTGTGACTTAAAGCACTTCACACCTTTGTATCAACTCATTTGTTAAATCTGGGGAAACTAGACAGTGTATCCCAGTTTGCAGTTTTTTTTTTAATAGTAATCTTTTATTTATTTATTTATTTATTTATATATTTATTTTTGACTGCGTTGGGTCTTCGTTTCTGTGCGAGGGCTTTCTCTAGTTGCGGCAAGCGGGGGCCACTCATCATCGCGGTGCGCGGGCCTCTCACTATCGCGGCCTCTCTTCCTGCGGAGCACAGGCTTCAGACGCGCAGGCTCAGTAGTTGTGGCTCACGGGCCCAGTTGCTCCGCAGCATGTGGGATCTTCCCAGACCAGGGCTCGAACCCGTGTCCCCTGCATTAGCAGGCTGATTCTCAACCACTGCACCACCAGGGAAGCCCCTGCAGTTTTTAAAAAGGGAAAAATACTGTGAGATTATGTACAGTCTGACGGCATACAGATCTACACTTGATTTTTAATTAATGTTTGTTACGCATGGTGTGGAAGACAGACATTGTCGTCAGACATTAGTTATTTAATTTCCTGATGTTTTTCATTTCTTTGGAATCTTTCAAGATATCAATAAGTTATTATAGTAACTTATTGAGTGTTTATTTGCATTTAAGTGAGTAGATCCCCATATAATTTGGGTACAAAGGTACAGTAAAATTTACCCTGTCCATTCTCTGTAGATCCAGATATCCTGTCTATTCCACCCCCCCACCCCCGACTTTCACTTTTTCTACCTAATGTGTCAGACGGGTCCTCTGGTGTCTCTTGTAAGGTGTATAGCTTGGTTGATTTTACATGGATATACTGACTGTGGTAATGGGACTTTTGGCAGTTAAGTAGCAACTGGTATTAGTATGTCCATGGGCAGGAGCTAGGTGATGAGTCCCCGAATTATGCTAAGGGAGTAGGTGGCCCACTCTCCACTTTTATGCTTTGTGGAGGAACCCCAGTGGAACTGGCATGGACTTTTAACTTTAAAATTTTTTTCACTTCTGTTTTGTCTTATGGATGTTAGGCAGCCGAAGTGGACTAATATGTCTGGGTCTAGTGATACCTTTTCTTGGATGCTCAGGAACTATATACATACGTTGCTAAGAATTCTGAGAAAGATTCTCATTGTTTGAATTTGCCTTCTCTCTATGTGTCTGCCATTTTGTCATAATTTTTAAAAAATCTATTAAGTACAATAATGAAAAATTATTTTTGAAATTAACCTCAGATTAAATTGTCTAATGAGGGCGTCTTATTAAATGAAGTAACAAACCATAACATTTGAACAAAGCATTTTGGTCATTTGTTTTCAGCAGTTGTGTTGATTTGGGGCTCTCCTGCAAGAGGGATTTCTTTTTGTTCCTATGCTGTAGCGTGTAGTTGTAGTTTATGAAAAAGTTAGATTCTAACGTCAGTGCGTAAAATGAAAAACACATGTAGTAAGAAATTATGCTTGAAAATCCCTTAGGATAGGAAAACATACCAATAAGTTCAGTTCAGCTTTAGTGTTGGAATAGGTTGTTGTTTCTTTTGTTGAACACTAGATGAAGTAGTCAGCCTGTAGTATGGGCTGTGTTGAACACAGCAAAAAAAAAAAAAGTCTTTAAATATAAGAATCACATTCAGCGCGGCGTCATGCTCATACCAGGAGAGGCTTGTGGGAACTGAGAGCACTGAGGAACAACAGACCAGCTCCACTATCTCACATTTTCTCTAGGATACATGTGCTCTAGTGAGAGGACGTGGGGGTGTGTGCTTGGAATAGCCGGAACTGTGTAAATATTTCTCATTTCCTCTCTTTTTTTTCCTTTGCAAGCTGGATAGTTTAAATCACAAAAGGTAAATGATTTTTATGTTGCAATTTAACAGACACAAATTTAAAGGGTTTGGTGTTTTTCTTTCTAAAATATATTTTACCTGTAACTCCAAAGTTACTTTGCTTTTCCCTTCAGTAAAGAAGCAAGGTATCTCAGAGGAGAGCAGCTAGAATCACTGTGATTAACAATGTATTAGTGTCCAACAGAGAAAACAAACTTCAATAGGAATTTGAACAGAGGGAATTTAATATAGGGAGATGGTTAGACGAGTGTTAAGAGCAAAAAGAGAACGTTATAGTAATCAGTTAAAGAGCTCAGAGAAGAGGTTCTACTGGCCTGGTTCTGAACTTTTGAGGTCAGCCTTGTTGAGCTGCTGATTAGTTCTGGGGGATACTGAAGGAAGCTGGAGGCTGGAACCAAGTGCTGCTGCCAGTAACTGGAAGGAAGTCCCCTCACCCGTCTTCCTGCTTTCCCATCTCCATTCATTACCTCCATTGGCAAAGCCTAACAGGGAGCCCCCTGGCAGAAGAGTTGGTGAAATACAGTTGCACAGTCTCAGCCTAAGCACCACAAAGCGGTCTAGAGTGGTGGTTTTGGAGTTGAGAGACAGGGAGTAAATTACCTGCACAAGTAGTATAGATTAAAATAATTTAAATAGGGAATCCTGTCCTTACCTTGCCTGTTCAAAAAACATTTATTGATTATCTTCTGTGTGCCAGACCTTCTGCTAGGGATTAGGGATAGAAAAATGAAGCGAATAGGGTCTCTTATTCAATTGAATAAGCAGAGATGACAAACTACCATACAGGTGTTAAATGCAGTAACAGATAAGTGATACGCTTTGGGAACCCAAAGGACATAGCAACCTACTTGCCTCTTTTCTTCCCAGCTAAACCTAATGACTACTGTTTTTATTTGGTATCTTGATCAAATCCAACTTCATTCTGTTTGACTGCTGTCCTATGAAAGCTGTTTCTCTGAGATGCCTCAGATTTATCATGCAGTTACTGTCATTAGTTAAGCATTTCTCTGTGCTTTATTTTTCTAGATTATAAACACCATCATTTTCTCTGCACTTATAGCCTAGCCTAGTACTTCACACATAGAAGATGTTTGAGGAATATTTATTTTTGCAGTGGATAATGGGAATTAAAGTATTGCTCATTACCTTTGTAGACATTGTTTCCTCCTTCCAAGGTCATTAGAAAATAGTTTGGCTAGAGTGTTGTGATTTTACAGATGTGAGAATTGAAAGATTTAAATAATTGGTTAATATAAACTATATAGTACTAGTAACTGATCTACAAATAGGACTTTGGATTTCTGATGTGTTATATTCCAGATCCAGCAGTTTTGGCAGGGATTTCATTTGATGGCTAAATAAAACCTTCTTCTACTTCTCATTTTAGAGCCTAATGTTCTAAAATCTCAAATTATTTTGGGGTGGGGGGAGGAAGAAAAGAAGCCCCTCATTTTATTTCCTAAAAATAAAAACATCATGCAGTTTCTATTTACATTGTTCTTTTTAGTTGTCTACTGTTTTCTTTTTTTCTACTCACTGTGTTGATTACACTACTTCTGTTAGCTATTGTAAAATGTGCAAATCTGCATACTTCATTTCGACTTCCTTTTTAGAAGAGTGTTCTGCGTGTTTCCCCCACCATACACAGACTATGTTGATTTAACTTAAAACCAACTGATTTTTCACTTATAAAAAGATGTATGCCTCCATGCCAGTAATTGCATTAAATCCTCACTATTTACACTATTTACTGTATAAAGTCTAATTCAGTCTGGGACGGCTGTCTGTATAGAGTCTAATTCAGTCTGGGACGGCTGTCTGTATAGAGTCTAATTCAGTCTGGGACGGCTGTCTTGGTATCCAGCCAAATGTTTTGTAGAAGGCTTTCCTGTATTACAGAAGGGGTAGTGTTGTGTATAGTAGAAGGAGCTTCAGAACTGAAGGCAGGAGACTTGGTTTCTAGGTCTGGTTCCACTACTAGCAAGTTTCTTGGCCTTTCTGTTTTCTTTTCTATTAAAAAAAAAATAGCACACTCGTTGACCTTCCAGGTTATTTGTAAAGGTTTAAGAGGTAACATAAAGAGCATTGTGAATATAAGAGGGTGTATTTGAAGAAAGAGAGAGGGACAGATTGATCTGCTGCATGGATCTTGAGAGAGAGAAAGACAGAGATTGATCTATGGCATAGTTGTGTGTCTCCTTTCAAGTTTTTGAGTCTGCATGTTTAAAAGAAGATTTTTAGGGTGAAATGGGGTATGGGAGGAGTTGTGGATGTCCTATAACCCTACTTTTCCCAAGTCTGGTCAATAGTGTAGTATTCCCAATCTCCTTAAATAATTGTCTGTTAAGGTTGATGTGCTTCATTAATTTTCTTTCACCAGGGCTAAATATCTTATGTCGTGAGACAATACCCCAAATTTATACACTTAGGCACAAAACTACCACTTTGCAGATTGTTTAAATGACAAGGGCCTAAGGGAGTAGAAGAAGTAGATGCCATTACTATTTTGACTGGAAATTTCCTATTTTGGTTTTGTTTTATTTATGTTGTTTTATAATACCAATTACAGAAAATCTCTGTGCTTTTATTTATTTTTTATTTTTTTGGTTACGTCAGGTCTGAGTTGTGGCACGTGGGCTCCTTAGTTGTGGCATATGAACCCTTAGTTGCTGCATGCATGTGGGATCTAGTTCTGTGACCAGGGATCAAACCTGGATCCCCTGCATTGGGAGCTTGGAGTCTTAACCACTGCACCACCAGGGAAGTCCCTCTCTGTGCTTTTAAAAAGACACATAGCAAGATTAGAAATTATACCTGTTGTTTAGTTTTTTTTTTTATTAACACCTTTATTGGAGTATAATTGTTTTACAATGGTGTGTTAGTTTCTGCTGTATAACAAAGTGAACCAGCTATACATACACATATATCCTCATATCTCCTCCCTGTTGCGCCTCCCTCCCACCGTCCCTATCCTCCCCCCCAAGGTGGACACAAAGCATGGAGCTGATCTTCCTGTGCTATGTGGCTGCGTCCCACTAGCTATTGATTTTACCTTTGTAGTGTGTAAATGTCCATGCCACTCTCTCACTTCGTCCCAGCTTACTCTTCCCCCTCCCCATGTCCTCAAGTCCATTCTCTAGGTCTGCATCTTTATTGCTGTCTTGCCCCTAGGTTCTTCAGAACCGTTTTTTTTTTTTTGAAGATTCCATATATATGTGTTAGCATATGGTATTTGTTTTTCCCTTTCTGACTTCACCCTGTACGACAGTCTCTAGGTCCATCCACCTCACTGCAAATAACTCAATTTCGTTTCCTTTTCTGTTGTTTAGCTTTAATGAATTTAATTTCTTATCCTTGATCTTAAAAGTTTTTTTTTGTTTGTTTCTTTCTTTGTGGGTAAATAAGAATTTTTTTTGAATTTTATTTTATTTTTTTATATAGCAGGTTCTTATTAGTTATCCATTTTATACATATTAGTGTATATATGTCAGTCCCAATCTCCCAGTTCATCACACCACCACCACCACCTTCACGCCCCGCCACTTTCCCCACTTGGTGTCCATACATTTGTTCTCTACATCTGTGTCTCCATTTCTGCCCTGCAAATCGGTTCATCTGTACCATTTTTCTAGGTTCCACATATATGCGTTAATATACAATATTTGTTTTTCTCTTTCTGACTTACTTCACTCTGTATGACAGTCTCTAGATCCATCCATGCCTCTACAAATGACCCAATTTCATTCATTTTTATGGCTGAGTAATATTCCATTGTATATATGTACCACATCTTCTTTATCCGTTCGTCTGTCGACAGACATTTAGGTTGCTTCCATGACCTGGCTACTGTAAATAGTGCTGCAATGAACATTGGGGTGCATGTGTCTTTTTGAATTATGGTTTTCTCTGTATATACCCAGTAGTGGGATTGCTGGGTCCTATGGTAATTCTATTTTTAGTTTTTTAAGGAAGCTCCATACGGTTCTCCATAGTGGCTGTATCAATTTACATTCCCACCAACAGTGCAAGAGGGTTCCCTTTTCTCCACACCCTCTTCAGCATTTGTTGTTTGTAGATTTTCTGATCATGCCCATTCTAACTGGTGTGAGGTGATACCTCATTGTAGTTTTGATTTGCATTTCTCTAACAATTAGTGATGAGCAGCTTTTCATGTGCTTCTTGGCCATCTGTATGTCTTCTTTGGAGAAATGTCTATTTAGGTCTTCTGCCCATTTTTTGATTGGGTTGTTTGTTTTTTAATATTGAGCTCCATGAGCTGTTTATATATTTTGGAGATTAATCCTTTGTCCGTTGATTGGTTTGCGAATATTTTCTCCCATTTTGAGGGTTGTCTTTTCGTCTTGTTTGTAGTTTCCTTTGCTTTGCAAAAGCTTTTAAGTTTCATTAGGTCCCATTTATTTATTTATTTATTTAATTAATTTATTTTTAATTACATTATTCTAAGAGGTGGATCAAAAAAGATCTTGCTGTGATTTATGTCAAAGAGTGTTCTTCCTATGTTTTCCTCTAAGAGTTTTATAGTGTCCAGTCTTACATTTAGGTCTCTAATCCGTTTTGAGGTTTTTTTTGTGTATGGTGTTAGGGAGTGTTGTAATTTCATTCTTTTACATGTAGCTGTCCAGTTTTCCCAGCACCACTTATTGAAGAGACTGTCTTTTCTCCATTGTATATCCTTGCCTCCTTTGTCATAGATTAGTTGACTATAGGTGCGTGGGTTTATCTCTGGGCTTTCTGTCATTTTCCATTGATCTATATCTGTGGTTTTGTGCCAGTACCATACTGTCTTGATTACTGTAGCTTTGTAGTATAGTCCGAGGTCAGGGAGCTCTGTTTCCTCCAGCTCCGTTTTTTCCCTCAAGACTGCTTTGGCTATTCAGGGTCTTTTGTGTTTCCATACAAATCTTAAGATTTTTTTTTTCTAGTTCCGTAAAAACTGCCATTGGTAATTTGATACAGATTGCATTGAATCTGTAAATTGCTTTGGATAGTATAGTCATTTTTGCAATATTGATTCTTCCAATCCAAGAACATGGTATATCTCTCCATCTGTTTGTATCATCTTTAATTTCTTTCATCAGTGTCTTATAGTTTTCTGCATACAGGTCTTTTGTCTCCCTAGGTAGGTTTATTCCTAAGTATTTTATTCTTTTTGTTGCAGTGGTAAACGGGAGTGTTTCCTTAATTTCTCTTTCAGATTTTTCATCATTAGTGTATAAGAATGCAAGAGATTTGTGTGCATTAATTTTGTATCCTGCAACTTTACCAAATTCATTGATTAGCTCTAGTAGTTTTCTGGTGGCATCTTTAGGATTCTCTATGAATAGTATCATGTCATCTGCATACAGTGACAGTTCTACTTCATCTTTTCCAATTTGTATTCCTTTTATTTCTTTTTCTTCTCTGATTGCCGTGGCTAGGACTTCCAAAACTATGTTGAATAAGAGTGGTGAGAGAGGACATCCTTGTCTTTTTCCTTATCTTAGAGGAAATGCTTTCAGTTTTTCACCATTGAGAATGATGTTTGCTGTGGGTTTGTTGTATATGGCCTTTATTATGTTGAGGTAGGTTCCCTCTATGCCCACTTTCTGGGGAGTTTTTATCATAGATGGGTGTTGAATTTTGACAAAAGCTTTTTCTGCATCTGTTGAGATGATCATGTTTTTTATTCTTCAACTTGTTTATATGGTGTATTACACTGATTTGCATATATTGAAGAATCCTTGCATCCCTGGGATAAATCCCACTTGATCATGGTGTATGATCCTTTTAATGTGTTGTTAGATTATGTTTGCTAGTATTTTGTTGAGGATTTTTGCGTCTATATTCATGAGTGATATTGGTCTGTAATTTTCTTTTTTTGTAGTATCTTTGTCTGGTTTTGGTATCAGGGTGATGGTGGCCTCATAGAATGAGTTTGGGAGTGTTCTTCTGCTGCAATTTTCTGGAACAGTTTGAGAAGGATGGGTGTTAGCTCTTCTCTAAATGTTTGATAGAATTCACCTGTGAAGCCATCTGGTTCTGGACTTTTGTTTGTTGGAAGATTTTTAATCACAGTTTCAGTACTTGTGATTGGTCTGTGCGTATTTTCCATTTCTTCCAGGTTGTCCATTTTATTGTCATAGAGTTGCTTGTAGTAGTCTCTTAGGATGGTTTGTATTTCTGCAGTGTCTATTGTAACTTCTCCTTTTTCATTTCTAATTTTATTGATTTGAGTCCTCTCCCTCTTTTTCTTGATGAATCGGGCAATGGTTTATCAATTTTGTTTATCTTCTCAAAGAAGCACCTTTTAGCTTTACTGATCTTTGCTATTGTTTTCTTTGTTTCTATTTCACTTATTTCTGCTCTGATCTTTATTTCTTTCCTTCTGCTAACTTTGGGTTTTGTTTGTTCTTCTTTCTCTAGTTCCTTTAGGTGTAAGGTTAGATTGTTTATTTGAGATTTTTTTTGTTTCTTGAGGTAGACTTGTATAGCTATAAACTTCCCTCTTAGAACTGCTTTTGCTGCATCCCATAGGTTTTGGATCGTCGTGTTTTCATTGTCTTTTGTCTCTAGGTGTTTTTTGATTTCCTCTTTGATTACTTCAGTGATCTCTTGGTTATTTAGTAATGTATTGTTTAGCCTCCATGTGTTTGTATGTTTTACGTTTTTTTTCCTGTAATTGATTTCTAATCTCATAGTGTTGTGGTCAGAAAAGATGCTTGATACCATTTCAATTTTCTTAAATGTACTGAGGCTTGATTTGTGACCCAAGATGTGATCTATCCTGGAGAATGTTCTGTGCACACTTGAGAAGAAAGTGTAATCTGCTGTTTTTGGATGGAATGTCCTATAAATATCAATTAAATCTATCTGGTCTATTGTGTCATTTAAAGCTTCTGTTTCCTTATTTATTTTCATTTTGGATGATCTGTCCATTGGTGTAAGTGAGGTGTTGAAGTCCCCCACTATTATTGTATTACTGTCGATTTTCTCTTTCATAGCTGTTAGCAGTTGCCTTATGTATTGAGGTGCTCCTATGTGGGGTGCATATGTATTTATAATTGTTATATCTTTTTCCTGGATTGATCCCTTGATCATTATGTAGTGTCCTTCCTTGTCTCTTGTAACATTCTTTATTTTAAAGTCTGTTTTATCTGATATGAGTATTGCTACTCCAGCTTTCTTTTGATTTCCATTTGCATGGAATATCTTTTTCCATCCCTTCACTTTCAGTCTGTATGTGTCCCTAGGTCTGAAGTGGGTCTCTTGTAGACAGCATATAGATGGGTCTTGTTTTTGTATCCATTCAGCGAGCCTGTGTTTTTTGGTTGGAGCATTTAATCCATTCACATTTAAGGTAATTATCGATATGTATGTTCCTGTGACCATTTTCTTAATTGTTTTGGATTTGTTTTTGTAGGTCCTTTTTTTCTCTTGTGTTTCCTACTTAGAGAAGATCCTTTAGCATTTGTTGTAGAGCTGGTTTGGTGGTGCTGAATTCTCTTAGCTTTTGCTTGTCTCTAAAGCTTTTGATTTCTCCATCTAATCTGAATGAGATTCTTGCCGGGTAGAGTAATCTTGGTTGTAGGTTTTTCCCTTTCATCACTTTAAATATGTCCTGCCATTCCCTTCTGGCTTGTAGAGTTTCTGCTGAGAAATCAGCTGTTAACATTATGGGAGTTCCATTGTATGTTATTTGTTGTTTTCCCTTATTGCTTTCAATAATTTGTCTTTGTCTTTAATTTTTGCCAATTTGATTATTATGTGTCTCGGTGTGTTTCTCTTTGGGTGTATCCTCCCTGGGACTCTGCGCTTCCTGGACTTGGGTGGCTATTTCCTTTCCAATGTTAGGGAAGTTTTCAACTATAATCTCTTCAAATACTTTCTCGGGTCCTTTCTCTCTCTCTTCTCCTTCTGGGACCCAGAAGAGTCCCAGAAGACTCTATAATGAGAATGTTGTTGTGTTTAATGTTGTCCCAGAGGTCTCTTAGGCTGTCTTCAGTTCTTTTCATTGTTTTTTCTTTATTCTGTTCTGTGGCAGTGAATTCCACCAGTCTGTCTTCCAGGTCACTTATCCGTTCTTCTTCCTCAGTTATTCTGCTATTGATTCCTTCTAGTGTATATTTCATTTCCGTTATTGTACTGTTCATCTCTGTTTGTTTGTTCTTTAATTTTTCTCACTGTTTGCTCTTTAATTCTTCTAAGTCTTTGTTAAACATTTCTTGCATCTTCTCGATCTTTACCTCCATTCTTTTTCCTAAGTCTTGGATCATCTTCACTATCATTATTCTGAATTCTTTTCCTGGAGGGTTGCCTATTTCCACTTCATTTAGTTGGTTTTCTGGGATTTTATCTTGTTTCTTTATCTTGTACATAGCCTTCTGCCTTTTCATCTTGTCTGTATTTCTGTGAATGTGGTTTTTGTTCCACAGGCTGCAGGATTGTAGTTCTTCTTGCTTCTGCTGGCTGCTCTCTGGTGGCTGAGGCTATCTAAGAGGCTTGTGTGAGCTTCCTGATGGGAGGGACTGGCTTTGGGTAGAGCTGTGTGTTGCTCTGGTGGGCAGAGCTCAGTAAAACTTTAATCCTCTTGTTTGCTGATGGGTGGGGCTGGGTTGACTCCCTGTTGGTTGTTTGGCCTGAGGTGACCCAACACTGGAGCTTACCCGGCTCTTTGTTGGGTCTAATGGCGGACTCTGAGAAGGCTCACATCACAGAGTACTTCCCAGAACTTCTGCTGCCAGTGTCCTTGTTCTCACGGTGAGACACAGCCACCCCCCGCCTCTGCAGGAGACCCTCCAACACTAGCAGGTAGGTCTGGTTCAGTCTCTCCTGGGGTCACTGCTCCTTCCCCTGGGTCCCAATGTGCACACTACTTTGTGTGTGCCCTACACGAGTGGAGTCTCTGTTTCCCCCAGTCCTTTCAAAGTCCTGGTATCCAATCCCGATAGCTTTCGAATCTCATTCTTTAGGAATTCCTCCTCCCGTTGCCGGATCCCCAGGTTGGGGAGCCTGACGTGGGGCTCAGAACCTTCACTCCAGTGGGTGGACTTCCGTGGTATAAGTGTTCTCCAGTTTGTGAGTCACCCACCCAGCAGTTATGGGATTTGATTTTATTGTGATTGCGCCCGTCCTACCATGTTATTGTGGCTTCTCCTTTGTCTTTGGATGTGGGGTATCTTTTTTGGTGAGTTCCAGTGTCTTCCTGTCAATGATTGTTCAGTTAGTTGTGATTCCGGTGCTCTCGCAGTGAGAGCATGTCCTTCTACTCCACTATATTCAGTATCGATCTTAAAACTTTTAATTGACATATTTGTAAAGAAAACATGCCTCATAGAATTAGTGGAAAGATGCTTTTTTATTTTTGTCAGGTACTGTCCTCTAGGAATGTTTCCTTTTGTGATTGTAAAGTAATGGAAGCATGTTAAAGGCTCTCAAATATTGATAGTTGAATTTTGTCTAAAATACTAAGACTAAATTTCTCCATTCTTAATGTTATTATTATCGGTTATGTTTGTATTCAGATGTGGGTCTCATTTATCAGTTTGAGTTAACCAGTCATAATTTATCAGTTTAGTGTCCTGAAATATTTTTTTTTCCCAAGAAGTCTCTATAACTTTTGAAAATCTAATGTTACAGTTTTGTATAATTTAAATAACATGATTATTAATTCCAATTTATTTTATTCTGAAACCTTTGAGTATCAAGGATACTGGAATGATTGATTTAGGAGAATTAAGACAATACAGTTGTGCCAGTGAGAAAAAAACAGTTTCACAGAGTAAAGAAGCTGTCATTCACTTCTTAAATGGATTGTTTTTAGTTTTAATCCCTATGTGCAAAATAGTGCTTAGTCCTTTCCAAAGTAATTAAGAGCTAAGAATGGGGAAAAAATCCATAAATTAAGTTGTCTTTTTAATCAAATATAACAACTTTCAGTTGTCACTTTATTAATTAAAATTTTTTTAATGGAGAATTTAAGAAATGGAAAAAATCATGCTTTCAATACTCAGTTTTAATTGCTCTTAAATTTTGATTTATTTCCCTTTGGAAATAAATTTTAGCCTTTGGCTTTTGTTTTGTTTAAAATATAGTTTTAACTATCTTTTGTATGTAAACCTAAATTTATGTTTATTTTTAAATCTAACTTTAGATATCACTAACATTTTCTATGCCATAACCAATTTTGTAACATTTTTGATGATTGCATAATATTTCAAGTGGATGTACCATAGTATATTTATACACTTCCTTGTGGTTGGATCCTAAGGTTCCTTTTAGCTTTATATTTATGTTGATGGTAGGGAAGTACAACATTCATTGTGGCAACCAGATGGAAGTAATTAACAAGTAGTACCTATTATCTCCATAACTTTATCTTTGCAAGAATAAACCTGTTTTTTTTAATTGAAGTATAGTTGATATACAATGTTGTGTTAATTTCTGCTGTACAGCAAAGTGATTCAGTTATATATATACATACGTTCTTTTTTATACTCTTTTCCATTATGGTTTATCACAGGATACTGAATATAGTTAGTAGGACCTTGTTGTTTATCCATTCTATATATACTAGTTTCCATCTGCTGACCCCAACTCCCAATCCTTCCCTCCCTCACTCCCCTCCCCCTTGGCAACCACAAGTCTGTTCTCTATGTCTGTGAGTCTGTTTCTGTTTGATAGCTAGGTTCAGTTGTGTCACATTTTAGATTCCACATTTAAGTGATATCATATGGTATTTGTCTTTCTGACTTTACTTCGTATGATAGTCTCTAGGTCTATCCATATTGCTGCAAATGGCATTATTTCATTCTTTTTTATCTCTGAGTAGTATTCCACTGTATATATATACCACATCTGCTTTACCCATTTATCTGTTACAGACACTTAGCTTGCTTCCATGTTTTGGCTATTGTAAATAATGCTGCTGTGAACATTGGGGTGCATGTATCTTTTCGAATTATAGTTTTGTCTGGATATGTGCCCAGGAGTGGGATTGCTGGATCATATGGCAACTCTGTTTTTTTAGTTTTTTGAGGAATCTCCATACTGTTCTCCATAGTGGCTGTACCAGCTTACATTCCCACCAACAGTGTGTAGGAGGGTTCCTTTTTCTCCATATCCTCTCCAGCATTTGTTATTTGTAGACTTTATGATGGCCATTCTGACTGGTGTGAGGTAGTGTCTCACTGTAGTTTTGATTTGCATTTCTCTAATAATTAGCCATGTTGAGCATCTTTTTGTGTGCCTGTTGGCCATCTGTCTGTCTTCTTTGGAGAAATATGTCTATAGGTCTTCTGCCCATTTTTCGATTGAATTGTTTGCTTTTTTGTTGTTGAGTTGTATGAGCTGTTTCTATATTTTGGAAATTAATCCCTTGTCAGTCGCATCATTTGCAAATATTTTCTTCTATTCCAGAGGTTGTCTTTTAGTTTTGTTTATGGTTTCTTTTCCTGTACAAAAATTTGTAAGTTTGATTGGGTCCCATTTGTTTATTTTTGCTTAAAATAAACCTATCTTTTTTTAAAAAATTTTTTTAAAAATTAATTAATTTATTTTTTATTTTATGGCTGTGTTGGGTCTTCGTTTCTGTGCGAGGGCTTTCTCTAGTTGTGGCAAGCAGGGGCCACTCTTCATCACGGTGCGCAGGCCTCTCACTATCACAGCCTCTCTTGTTGCGGAGCACAGGCTCCAGATGTGCAGGCTCAGTAATTGTGGCTCACGGGCCCAGTTGCTCCGTGGCATGTGGGATCTTCCCAGACCAGGGCTCGAACCCGTGTCCCCTGCATTGGCAGGCAGATTCTCAACCACTGCGCCACCAGGGAAGCCCAATAAACCTATCTTTGATGGCGGTGGCTTGTTGTGCAGTACAGCTGAAGAAAACTGAGAAGCAATTAGAGAAGGTAGCCTCCGTTTCCCTGTTTAAGATTTGGAATTCTTTTTTAGACAGTGTGTAGCAAGTGTTTTTGGGCTTCAGTCCAAGGATCTCTTAAGGATCCATGAGTAGTCTGGAATTTTGCTTGTGTGTTCTTTTGTATTTTTTACTTTTGTATTCTGCACCCCACTCCCCGGAGATGAGAGTTCCTAGCTTTTATCAGATTCTCAAGGGGCATATAGACTCAGAAAAGTTAAGGGCCATGGACTAAAAGGATTTTGTTTAAAAAGTGGAGGTAGAGGGAAAACTATATTTAAAAAGTGCCTGAAAACAGTGAAACAGTGTCTGTTGTATCAAATTAGTGTTAGTTTTCCTTTCCGTTTATTGTTCAGTAACATAGAATCCGTTTTCCTTAGGAGAGAATGGGTTTTGCTGCTTTCGCTACTTAAATTCTTCTTTATTGTAGTATTATTATGGTTTTCTCTTTTTAACATTGGTTATTTGAAGAACTCACATTAAGATTTTCAAAGTCTAATTGCTAATAAGTAACTTTGCCCTAATAGACATATACATATATCTATATATTTTTAATATATACATATTTAAATATCTTTTTAAATTGCTAACCAGGAACTCTGCCGTAATGGACATTAAAAATATATATACACACACACACATATATCACCTAAAACATGCTCATTTTACAGATAAAGAGAATAAGAGGTATATATCGACTTGCTCAGTCATGTTGATTTCTAGTATATGAGCTATGCCAGATTTTTGCTGCTTTCATGAATCTAGAGATTATGCTAATCTTTATATTTATTAGAGCTATAAGACATCTTTCTATCCTTAAAGTTTCTGGTTTCTTTTTTCTTCTTCTAAGACCCCGTCCTTTGAAACTGCAGGAGCTGCTTTTTGCCAGTTTTAAACTTTTTTTGATGCAAGTTGCAGAAACCAGGAGATAGGGGCAGAAGAGAAATCAGTTTACCTTTTGAAATTGTATCAAGAGCCCAAAATGAGAATTGAGGTCTCCTGAATCCCAGTCTGGCTGCTACTGTTTTCCATAACAGTTGCTTTTCTGCAAAAGAAAATCTACCCTAAGTAAAGGGAGACCAGAAACACATTCTTTACTTCTCCAATCTTATCTATTGTTTTAAAACTGTTAAAATCTGTGCTTGTTGTATTTTGGTAATAATAGTAATAGGAGTTGAAAAATGGAGGGAAACCCCCTCTACAAACTCCAGCAACTCCACGTTATCTTCTAAAATAGAACTTTTACATAGCTATAATTGTAGCACAAATTCAAGTTAGTGGCCTCTCTCATCTCTTTACCTTACAAGTATTACTACTCATTGCATATGGTATTAATAATTGTTATTTTTAATGATTGAAGAAATTTCCCGATGTTGATGTTGCAGCAGATGTCTCCGTGCTGATGGCATTATTATTGTAGTAGTGGTAATAATAATAATTGGTGTGGTAGTTAAAGGCATGGCTTTCTTAGTCAAATAGACCTGAGTTTGAGTCTTTCCTCTGACCCTGTGAGACCTTTAAACAAGTTGCTTGCTTGTTTGTTTATTCAGTTATTTATATTTTGGCTTGATTTCCTTATTTATTAAATGTGGGCAGTAATAGTACATATTTCATAGGGTTGTTAGGATTAAGCAAGATTTCATATAAAGTGGTAAATACTCTGTAGATGTTACCTATTATTATTAATAGCATTATTTTCTAGGACTGGGATTACTGGGTGCAAGAATATGAATGTTTTGTATCTCTGGGAATGAATTGCCTAGCTGTTTTCTGAAAGGGTTATTCCAGCTGCTGTTGGGAGAATGTGGAGGCATCAGCCTTCAGCTTTCTTATCTTTCTCAATCTTATTTTTTCTTTTCTGCCCTTGTCAGAAATTTAGACCCTGTTGGTATATTTTCTGTGACACAGGGAATGTTGCTGTTACTTTGTACATTGTTACTTGCTAAAGCTAACGTGTGTTCATCAGCACCTCTGCTGCTTCTGACAGGAATCTGCACTTGATAGACATTTCTCTTCCCAAGAAAGGATGACAACCTTGGTATACCACTTTTCAAAAGTTGTTAACATCGGACTTCCCTGGCGGTCCAGTGGTTAAGATGCTGCGCTTCCAAAGCAGGGGCGTGGGTTCAATCCCTGGTCGGGGAACTAAGATCCCATATGCTGTGCAGTGCAGCCAAAAAAAAAGTTGTTAACATCTATTCTGGCATGTGGGGTTTTGGACTAAAAGTCGTTAGTTACTAGAATTCTCTTTTTAGCTTTGCCATTAATGATAAGTATATGTAAATCTTTAAGCTTTGCTTTATGCTTTACTTGTGTTTCATTTCTCCCTCTCAAAGATAGAAATACATATCTGTTTCTGCCGTTAAATCTGCAGATTTTTATTGGGAGCCAACCATGTATGCTGATGGCATAGAGCAACAGTCCACAGTCAGTAGTCAATTGGTTACACACATCA
Organism: Balaenoptera acutorostrata; assembly: GCF_949987535.1. Classification (NCBI taxonomy): domain Eukaryota; kingdom Metazoa; phylum Chordata; class Mammalia; order Artiodactyla; family Balaenopteridae; genus Balaenoptera; species Balaenoptera acutorostrata. The sequence continues at coordinate 146,927,395 of NC_080064.1, forward strand.
GTATGTTCCCCTGTTTACAGTTTCCTGTAATCTGGGTACGGATGTGAAATGAAGTTGGTACTCCCTCTTGTTCTACTTAGGAACTCAGAATTTTTCTGCTCTGCTCAGCAAATTATCAATGTCCTTTGTATCTCTTGGTCTTGTAGCATGGGGAGAATGAAAATTAATCTCTCTCTAAGAATGTGGTTAGTTTGTGGTATAGAGCTGGTGCATGTTCAGAGCTGAGAACCTAGATTATGCTGGAGTTTGAGGTCTAAACTATAGTACTAGTGAGTCAGTAGTTTGGCAGTAGGTCGCTAGATTCAAATAATTGGTTGAAGCAGTCGACTGGGAACCCCTTAGGCAAGCAGAGGTTGATACATGTTAGAAGAATTACAAAATCCCAGACTGGCAGATGAGAACCAGGAGGTAAAGTGCCACTGTAAGGACAGTCTTGTCAGAGGGACAGACGACTAAGAATTCAGGAAATCAACAAAAATGGGACGTTCTGACCAAATGGAGCAAAGCAAAAAAAAATAACAGGAGGAAAAAAGCAAACAAAACCCTCCACGTGTACAGCCTCTAGCACAAAGATACCAGTTCAGAGGAAAATCTACAGCTAGCTGACTGTTTAAAATATGTATGCAAGCATACCAGATGGATGTGGAGAGCTATGGTATCAGCTCTTTTCTTTAAGACAAGGAAAAAAGTGCAGAAAGCCTTGTATATGACTTGAATGCTAGACGTGTGAACTTTAATGCACAATATGCCTCTTTTTGACCTGCTTTGAAAAGAAAAGAGTGGAGGAAACGACTGGTCGAGGTTGTTATTCAAGTTGTAAGAAGTATTCAAGTTGAAAGAAGTTGCTAAAGGTAGAAGAATACCTTCTTAGCTTAAGAGGACACGACTGTGTTAGGCATTGTCCTATTAAGGATATTTAAGCAAGCTTTTTTTTTTTTAAATTTTATTTATTTATTTATTTATTTATGGCTGTGTTGGGTCTTCGTTTCTGTGCGAGGGCTTTCTCTAGTTGCGGCAAGTGGGGGCCACTCTTCATCGCGGTGCGCGGGCCTCTCACTATCGCGGCCTCTCTTGTTGCGGAGCACAGGCTCCAGACGCGCAGGCTCAGCAATTGTGGCTCACGGGCCTAGTCGCTCCGCGGCATGTGGGATCTTCCCAGACCAGGGCTCGAACCTGTGTCCTCTGCATTGGCAGGCAGACTCTCAACCACTGCGCCACCAGGAAAGCCCTAAGCAAGCTTTTTGATCCACAAAATATGAGAGCTAAGGGGGCTCTTGATATTACTTAATATAAATTCTTAAACTTACAAATAAGGAAACTAGATCCTCAGTTAAAGTGACTAGCCTTAGTTCACCCAAGAATTTGGAAGCAGACCTTCTTTACTATTTGAGTATATTTGTAGAAGATTTGTGGCTATTCATGTTTCAGTAACCGATCTTCCTATTATCAAATTGTCTCCACCTAGTGGCAACAAATATTTTGCAAAGCTGAGTACAACCAACGGGGAAAAAACTGCTGGGGGCCTTTATTCTTCACTGCTTTTCAGGAAGTCAGCCTGGTGACAGTTGTGTTGTTTTGGGGAAGGGAAAGGAGGAGACAGTGTGCCTAATGCTTACTTTCATTTTCCATAACCTTATAGGAATTTGTAAACTCTTTATACTTGAATTAGGCAGCACATTTATCGTTGACCATGTAAGAAGTTCGTGTGTTAAGCTTGTACTGTTTTCATGTACACACACACACACACATACACACATATTATATAAGCATATATGTATATATACTCACACATATACTTTTTTTCTCTCTCTTCCCATCTTTGTGTAATGAGTTAAAAGATAGCATGATAACTTCATCAGTGGAGAATAAATGAACTAAACAATAAATGATGTTGGGACAATTGCCAGTTATGTTGGGGTGGGGCTCTGTGGAGGGGAATAGGTCCCAACCTTTGTAAAAAATGAAATTCTGAAAGTATTAGAATAAAGTATGGGTGGATGGTGGATATTGTTTACAACTTTAGAGTATGGATTAGCTTTCCAAAGAAGCCATAGAGGAAAAAATAAATACATTAAAAATATATAAAAAATAAAATCTATGGCCTAAAGAAGCCAAAGGCAAAAGACAACAAAACTGGGGGAAAATATTTAACAGTCATGACAAGCAAAAAAGGTCCATTTCCTTAACAGGAAAAGTTCTTACAAATTAATTTTTAAAAAAACTAATAGAAATGGATATGAATAAGTAATTGACAGACCCCCCAAAAAATGGCCAACAAAGCTCTGAAAAGATACTCAGCTTCACTCATGGTTGAAGCCTTGCAAATTAAAACAACAATGAAATATCATTTCCCACCTATCAGATTCGGCAGGCTTTTTAACAAAGTGTTGCTAATTCTTAATTGGTAAAAGGGTACATTGGTCTAGCAATTTAGCAGTATTTGTCTGAATTTAAAAAGTTACCTGCCTTTTGATCCAGTAATTACACTTTTAGGAATTTGCCTAGGCAACATCTTATCTAGTATAATTTTCTGTCAAATGTAAAGTCAACAAAACATACATTAAACTAATAAATGAATGAATGAATGAATGGTAAACCACATCTTTATTGGGGGACAATTTCAGGAACTTATAGTATCATTTGGAAATGCCAGGAGTTTCCTAAGGTCACTTAAAACTAATCTTTAGCTAGAACAGTTCTCAACCCTGGCTATACATAAAAACCATCTGGTTGACTTTCTAACCATACCAAGAGCCCCAGAAATAATGATTCAGTTGCTCTGAAATGGGACCTTGGTATCAGAGCTCTCCAGGTGATTCCTGTATGCAGCCAAATTTGAGAACTACGTCTCTAGATTAAGATTGTTTTTCCTGTGAATACATTAATTTTCTTCTGGCAGAAGATAAGACTTTATTGGGCAAGTAAGCTGAAGTTCATATTTTTTCCACCTTGTCCCACTCTGGCTTTCTCTTATAATTTGGGTTCAGCTGGTACGTTAGTTTCCTATTGCTGCTTTGACAAACTACCACAACATAGTGGCTTAAAAATAACACAAGTTTGTTATCTTACAGTTCTGACAGCCGGAAGTCCACAGCGGGTCTTGGGGAATTAAAATCAAGGTGTTGACAGGGCTGTGTTCCTTCTGGAGGCTCTAGGGGAGAATTCATATCCTTTTCATTTTTAGCTTCTAGAGGCTGCCTACACTCTTGGCTCATGAATTCTTCTTCCATCGTCAAGCCAGCATTATAGCATCTTCACATTTCTTTGACTTATACCTCTGCCTCCATCACATTGCCTTCTCTCTTTTAAGGACCCTTGTGATTACATGGGGCCAAATCCAGATAATCCATAAACTCCCCGTATCAAGATTGTTGATTTAATCACATTGGCAGAGTCCTTTTTGCCATGTGTGGTAACATGTTCACAAATTCTGGCCATTATTCAGCCTGCCACAGTTGGAGACCTAATTCAGAAGCCACTAAAAATTTACAAATGGAACATTTTATTGTATTTTAAATTGATATCATATTGCAGCCCAAAGGAAATTAGCTTTTATATGGTAAGTTATGATTAATGTTTATTGCCTCTCAGAAACAATCTGCAGTTTTTCTTTTATTGTTAGAAATGTGGGTTGGATACGCTAGGCATTCTTGTTTCTATTAAAATCAATAATAGCTATCATATATTCTTCACAGAATGGTACAAAATAGGTACATACTTTATTTCAGCCCTGGCAGGATTTTTTTTTTTTTTAATAGAATTCAGGACTCTTTTTTTTTTTTTAGAAGTTTGTTTATTTATTTATTTATTTATTTATTTATTTATTTATTTATTATTTATATTTGGCTGTGTTGGGTCTTCGTTTCTGTACGAGGGCTTTCTCCAGGCGAGCGGGGGCCACTCTTCATCGCAGTGCGCGGGCCTCTCACTGTCGCAGCCTCTCTTGTTGCGGAGCACGAGCTCCAGACGCGCAGGCTCAGTAGTTGTGGCTCACGGGCCCAGCCGCTCCGCGGCATGTGGGATCTTCCCAGACCTGGGCTCGAACCCGTGTCGCCTGCACTGGCAGGCAGACTCTCAACCACTGCACCACCAGGGAAGCCCCAGGGAAGCCCTGGTGGCGCAGTGGTTGAGAGGAAGCCCTGTACTTTTACAGGAACCCCTATACTTTTATTCCAAAGTATAAAATTCCAAAGGATTTTATACTTTGGTATTTGTAGTATCTCTGAAGAGTAGTTTATAGCAGGGTTGAGGGTCACCATTAGGTTTCTTCCTATTGCTGATGAGTTGTTTTCGAACCAGCTGCAGATGATCCATAAAGATTGATATATGGTGGGATAATTTTAACGACTTCTCTTCCTACGCCTGTGAGTTCAGTTAACAAGCCCAGAATTTCCTTTGACCCTTACTCCACTTTTTCTTTTTACACGGCATGTTCCTTTCTCTTATAGTTTTGGCTAATATAAGCTGAAATTTCCCACCAGAACCTTTCTTGCTTCAGATGGGTTTATTCTTCTGGATGACCTTGCATGTACCTTATGTGCAACAAGTCCAGAACTGAATTCAGCTTCTCATTCCTTCCTAGAAGATGCATACCATTTCCTGTTTAAGAAACATTTAAAATATTTTTTTATTGCTGTAAAATATATACTATGTAAAATTTACCATTTTTAATCATTTTTTAAGTGTAGTATTAAATAGCATTAAGTACATTAACACTGTTAATGTAACTATTACTACTATTTATTTCCTGAACTTTTTCATCATCCCACACTGTAACTACTCATTACCAATCCACCCCCGCCCCCAGCCCCTAGTAACCACTATTCTACTTTCTATGAATTTGACCATTCTAGGTACTTCATATAAGTGGAATCACAATCTTCATTCCTTTGTGTTTGGCTTATTTTACTTAGTATAATGTTTTATTTATTTATTTAATAGGTTAATGTATTTTAATAGCAAACTTACAGGAACAGCACAGAAGACAGACAACATTAAAAACATGTACTTTCAGGTAGGACAACTCAAAAAAATATAGTGAATGGATGGAATCTACTGTATGATAAGAATGCTACAAACACTATTTAGTTGCAGTCAGTAAGAAATTTACTCGTTTTAAAAAAATCCAAATGCTGGCATTGTCCAGAAAAATTTAACAGCTTTATTTATAATTGTTATAAAGTTGAACTGCTGAGACATTTTGACTTGCATTAATGCTTTATGTCCCCTCATTTGTATTAAAAATTCACACACAAATGAAAATGGAAAAATTGCCAGTACCTGATTTCTGTCCCCTATTTTTCCAGTCATGTACTTAGGTATTTTTTGACCTCATTGGGTGGGGTGGGGGGGGGAATCTAACATTCAGAACTACCAGTAACAGGAGGATAGTGTTCTTTGATGTGCAAAAGTTTTTAATTTTAATAGAGTCCTGTTTATCAGTTTTTGCTTTTGTTGCCTATGCTTTTTGTGTCCTATCCAAAAAATAATTGCTGAATTCAGTGTCATGAAGAATTTCCCCTGTGTTTTCTTCTAAGAGTTTTATAGTTTTAGCTCTTACATTTAGATCTTTGATCCATTTTGAGTTAATTTTTTTATGTGGGATAAGGTAGGAGTCTAACTTCATTCTTTTGCAGGTATATAGCCATTTTTTTCCAGTAACTTTTGTTGACAAGACTGATCTTTCCCCATTGAATGATCTTGGCACCCTTGTCAATGTAATTGACCGTAATACATGAAGATTTACTTCTGGGCTTTCTATTTGATTCCATTGGTTGGTCTGTATGTCTGCCTTTATGCCAGTACCAAATTATTTTGAATATTGTAGCTTTGTAGCAAGTTTTGAAATTAGGAAGTATGAGTCCTTCAACTTGTTCTTTTTCAAGATTATTTTGGCTATTTGGGGTCCATTGAGATGCTATATGAATTTTAGAGTGGGTTTTTCAATTTTTGCAAAAAATATTGTTGAGTTTTTGTTAGGGATTGTACCGAATCTGTAGATTGCTTTGGGTAGTATTGTCATCTTAACAATATTAAGTCTTCTGGTCTATGAACAAGGGATGGGATATCTTACCATTTATTTGTCTTTAATTTCTTTTAGCAGTGTTTTGTAATTTTCAGTGTACAAATCTTTTTTCTCCTTGATTAAATTCCTAAGTATTATTCTTTTTGATGCTTTTGTAAATGGAATTGTATTGATTTCCTTTTCAGACTGTTCATTGTTAGTATATGGAAGGTCAACTGATTTTTGTGTTGATTTTCTTTTTTCTTCCCCTTTGCAACTGTTGAATTCATTGATCAGTTCAGTTTTGAACATTTTTTTGGTGGAATCTTTAGGGTTTTCTACATATAAGATCATGGCATCTGTTAACAGATACTTTTAGTTCCTTTCTAATTTGGACGCCTTTATTTCTTTTTCTTGCCTAATTGATCTGGCTAGAACTTCCAAAAATACGTTGAGTAGAAGTGGTGAAAATACCATTTCCTATTTTGTTAACTCACTTTCTTAGCATCAACATCTTAGAAAACCCACAAGCTTGTGGCTCTATTCTCCTCTTTTCTTATTTCCTATATCCTATGTATTTTACCTTCTCAGTATTTTTCAGCTGTGTCCCTCCTAAGTCATTCTTATTATTATCAGCCCCATTGTAGGCATTTCTAATTTGGATACTAGCCTTTAGCTAGTATTCTTGCCTCCCTCATCCTCCACTGTTGCCAGAGTTGGTCTTTTTGTCCTAAATGCAAATCTGATCTTGTCATTGCACTGTGAATTTCTCCTGACACCTTTGCATGACATATTGAGCCTCCCTGATCTCACCCACGGTTTAATTCTTCAGTCTCACTCTGTGCCACTCCCTTTCTCCCTCTTATCATCAATTTAATGGTGAACTACTTGGAGTTTCACAAACACCGTGCTGAGTTGTGCCTTTGCTTAATATGTTGGTCCTTCGGGACTGCTTTCCTTTCCTCAGTTGGTTAGCTTCCACTTAACTGTCAACTCTCCTCCTCCAAGGAGGAATGTCTTTCTCTAGGTTTCTTTGTGCTCTTGTAGCATTTATCAAACTGTGTTGAAAATATGTTCAGGGCCCACTAGCCAGTAAACTCATGGAGGGTCTCATTTCCATCATGTGCTGTGGTAGCTCTCAAATGTTTCCTAAACTTTTGAACTCAACTGTTTTTCATTATGGGTCTGTTAGCTTCTCATATGGGTAGGCAGAGGGACAGAAGGAGAGCCAGGCTGCTGCTGATATAACTGGTGTTGGCTATTAATAGCCCTTGATAGGTGCTTTCTGAAGTCTTGGGGAGAGACTGAATTGAGCCATTAAGAAAGTATCTGTGGGAGTGGGGAAAGTGAAGGAGTAGTGTTTGAGGAGATGAGATAGTGATGAGAAGTATTATAGGAGGGCACAGATCACACTAAATTATCTAGATCTGCATTTTAAATGCTTTAAAAAAATTTTAGAACATTTATTTTTCCTGTAACTATAACTTAATTTTATATAGAGACCAGCAAACATTAAGTCTGTTACCAATAGTACTCAGAAACTTAAGACTGGATAATGAAGATACGGTAAATCACCTTTGAAAGGTTCCTGCTTTGTGTTCCACAGTGTGGAAAGATATAATCCAATTAGGAAGTGATTATATTACCTTTTAAAATAAAGCTATTGGGTTACCAAAAGTAATTTAGCTTTTTATTCAAGATGTTTAGTACAATGACAACTTTTCCAATAAAGAACACTTTGTGTTTTTAGAAGCTTACAGAAATTAGTGTCTGTCTTACAGCTGTAGCTTTAGATTAAACTGCTGTGAGTGGCTTTTATGAGGTGATGCTTATTGCCGGCAATGTTATGATGACAATTGGATTGCTTACTCAGAATTATTTCTCCCTGGTTTGCCTAGTCTTGAATAAATTTCTAAACTCTAACACCTGTACCTGTGAGCAAGCAGTGTTTTAATTAAGGAACAAATCGTTTGCTCTTTCATATGTTGTATAATGTAATGCAAGAGGAAAATAAAACTTCTAAAGGTTGGGAGAGTTAATTTGATGTGACCTTTATTTACTTTATGTTCAGAGATGGCAATAACTGTGGAAGAAAAAGATAAATTTCTTGTTACAAAAAAAGAGTTTCATAGCTTTTGTTTCGTAGTAGAGAAGCAAATCTCAAATGAAGAAAAATGCTTTATAGGAAAATGGGATAATCTAAGTAATTTAAAAGTGATTGTATTTTCTGATACATGGTTCACAGTTTTAAAAACAAATTAAGGAAACAAATCATATACAGGATAAAGACAGAAGTATTGGCTGTGAGGAGTTAGTTACATAGTTACTTTTACTTTTGGCAGTTGTGGTAGGCTGAAAAATGGACCCTCCAAAGATACCCACATCCGAATCCCGGGAATCTGTGATGTTACTTTATTTGGGGGGTGGGGGTCTTTGCAGATGTCATTAAGTTAAAGATTTTGATATAAGGAGATTACGCTGGATTATCTGGGTGAGCTCTAAATGTTATTACATTTGTCCTTGTAAGTGAGAGGCAGAGTTTACACGCAGAAGAGGAGGAGGCAATGTGACCACAGAGGCAAAGATTGGCGTGTTGTGGCCACAAGTCAAGGAATGCCAGCAGTTACTCCAGTCTGGAAGAGACAAGGACCAGATTCTCCCATAAAATCTCTGGAGGATGCACAGACCTGCCAGCACCTTGATTTTGGCCCAGTGATATTGATTTAGGATTTTTGGCCTCCAGGACTGAGTGAGAGAATTTTCTGTTGTTTTAAACCACAAAACTTGTGGTAATTTATTTCAGCTGTTGTAGGAAACTAATACATCAGTTTTTCTTCAAAGTATGAATGGACATTTCTGAATAACTCCATATACCTTAACTCTGTTAACTCTTTGTTCTTTTGGGGGGGGTATATTTATAGCTCAAGCACGTTAGACTGTAGTTCTATTTCAAATATTCTGAATAGACCAGGTAATTTTTATGATTAAAACAACTGGTAAACATTTTTAGGCGCAGAACTTTGAGGTTTTAGCTCAAAGTAAGTTATATTTAAAGCTCTTTTTTTGGGAAGAGTGTTTTTATTCATTCTGGAATCTCCCTGGTGGCTACTTTCAATAGCTACACTCTGGTAAGAGTACAATTTAGAGTCCTAAAATTTTACAACACAGTGTCAGCCCTTTTGCCTGTGTATCTGCTGTTTGATAAGAATTCTTCTCTCACCTGCACTACAGAAAATGTACACTTGAGGCTCTTATTGAGAATGGAGTTATGAGTTTTTTATGACCCAGCATGTGTCAGGGAGTCTTTGAGACTTGACACTTTGGTTTATTAGGAGTCTGACCAAAGTGTAAAGACCATATAGATTCTCTGCACTTTAGCCCTGTATCCTTAATGATCAGACAGCAGTGTACCTGGCCTATATTATCTTAATTTTCTCAAAGATTATATATGTGTTTGGGGAAAGAGAAGGATAATTCAAGAAACATCCATTTGAATGCCTCTAAATGTTCTTCAAAGCTGTGGTTCAAGATGCCCTTCTTTATGTCACCTAGTGCCCCTTGTATAAAGAATCCACAAGTTTCTAATGGGATTTGAGCCAGAAATGTCTCTATCTAATATTTCTTTTTTCCCTTAAGCTTCCAGGAACTACTCTTAGTATTCAGTTACATACAGGTGACTAGCAGTAAACAACTGACAAAGATATCTGCCCTTTCTGGCAACTTCTGTTTGTTATAGAAAAGGCCTTAAATAAGTAGTCTTGGGAACGAATAAGCCTGTTGATTGATTTTTTTCTTTTTTTTAATCACATGAGGCACATGATCAAGCATTCTTGTGTTCCTTTCTAAAATAATAAAATTATTATTTTTGAAAGGGGTTTTATGTAAAAATTTTTATTTTTAATAAGTTAGGGGGTGGCTAAGTCATTTTTTCCCCTAGTCTTTTACATATTGGGGCCTGAGAAATAATAATTCTTATTTATTGAAATAAAGGAAATTATATCTTTTCATTTTTATGAGTTATCATTTATAAAGTGCTGGACATTTTATATGAACATCTCATTCAGCTTTACCAATGACACTGAAAAGTTTTGTCATTTTGCAGATTAAAAAAAAAAAAGCCTTGAGAGACTGAGAAATTTGCTTGTGGATCTGTAGCCGGTAACAGCCAGCGTTAGCATGCAAACTCAGGTTGATCCAGTTCCAAAAAACACTCTGCTTTCTAGTTGTCTCATTTGTTGTACTATAACAAGGATATCCCTAAAATATGAAGTTCTCTGACTTTATGCTTGAAGAATATATGGTTTAGTGGATCTGTTTTTCCTTCTAGGGGAGCCAGAGAATGATCTTCGGAGCAAATGCATGGCCCAGTCAAGGAATTTGAGGGTCTTGGAGGTCTCAAAGAGTTGAATGGAACCTGTATTAGTATTGTCCTTAGTTTTTTCATGTGAAACCTGCTATTTGCCACATCTAACGTCTATAGACTAGTCACTATGGTTTTTTAATACTCCCCTCAGCCAATTTGAGGATTATAGATGAGAGGTGGGATAAAAATGGCACTTTGGGGAGCCTTTACATTACTTTGCTAGGTACTATTAAGAGAATATTTATGTGAGATGATGTTATGATTAGTGTCTAAGTCCCTAGATGAGTCTTCAAAAGACTAATCCATAATGTCATTGAATTAGTATACAAATACAAATTTTCCAATACTTTAGACATGTAACTTAAGTATGATATGTTTTTAATGGAAAAAATTAAAGTGGAAATTTTAGTTTCTAAGTTGAGGATTCATGACAAAGTAATTTTTATATTCATTTATAAAAATTTGTCACTCTTCCTAAAGCCTGAATTACAAGATATGTTTTACCAACCAAATTCTGTTAGAATGATAAAATTTTGATATCTGTATTTGTTCATATTATCCTGAAAGTAGACAAAATTTCTGGGGCCAGGATAGATTTTACAGTAGTAACCACATCAGTTCCCTTTTGCCCCAGTTCTTCACCCCTAGAGTGATGCAGTGAGAGCGGGATGTTCGTTTGGTAGGTGACGAATCCCAAAAATTTGATTCTAGGCGCTTGTATACAAGTTGCCCACCTCTCCTTCTGAGAGAGGGAGAGAGACCTTTGCTCCCTAATTAAACAAATTTTCCTGGGTTACGGAAGGGGAGGAGCCTAGATTCTTAATCTTTGGACTATTAAATGAATGTTTCTGGGGGAAAAATTAGACAAGTCTCAGAATTTACAACCCCTGGAATGTCTCCATAGTCTCACAGCTGTCCCACCCTGAAATATAAACACATATCCTAGAGAGGTGAATCTGTTATCTATACAGTTATCTATAAGTTTTCAAAGCTTGTCCTTTGAAGGACAGATTTCTTTGCCCAGGAAGCCCTCACCATGCAGAAACATAGAACTATTTTCTCTGCACATAGAAAATAGACCAACTGATAAATCTTCCTTTTTGTTTTATCTTTTCTCAGGTTAATTTGAATTGACTTTTTTTTAGTCATGAAAATATGAAATGTTAAGGTTGCCTAATTTGAGCTCCTTTCTTTATGTAGTCATCACCATTGTTGAGTTGTTCAGCAAATATTTATTAACTATTATATGCTAGGCACATTGCAAGGTACTGGGAATATTGTGGTGAATAAGATAGGTAACTACCCTGCTTTCAAGGAGCTTAGAGGCTATAAAAGTGTAATGGTGAAAAACAAACAAACAAGGGAAGACTTGAGAGAATGAGAAAGTTAGAATTTTGTTAGAATGCATGAAGGAGCTAGCTGTGGAAATATCGTGGGGGAAGAAAGCATTCTGTTACAGGTAGAAGGATGGGCTACTGAAAAGATTCTAAAATTAGAATGTGTTTGCCAAGATTGATAAAGATGGCAAATGTGGCTAAAACACAGTCAACAGAATTCAAAATTACAAACGTATTTAGGTATTTGGATTTCCTTTTTAATTACTTAAATGAGGTCGATCACATTATACATTTTGCTCTACAGCTTGCTTTTTTTTTTTAACTTAATGTATGATGTATACATATGTTGAATTCCACGTCAGTATGTATAACTACATAGTATTTTGTACTATGGGTATATTCTAATTGGCCATATTCCCATTGATAAACATATATATGTACATGATTTTTTGCTATTACAATGCTGTGATGACTCTTCATGTATATATATTTATCACATACCTGTATGAGAATTTTTGTCAGGTAGATTTCCTAAGAGAACCATTATGAGGTCAAAACTTAGGTGCATTAAAAATTTTGACAGATATAGGCTGCTCTGAGTGGTGATGGTTCAACCAGTACAGTACAGTGAGTCCTATTTTTTGATTTGGCCAAAGAGCAGAGAGTTCTTTTGGTGTATTCTTTCATTGGCATCTATTTTTCAGACACTGACTTTTGATTCACAAGTTAATTTTATTAAATTTTTTGAAGGATAAATGAATGGGATTATTTTGTAGTTTAAGGTTACCTTTGTGTGTTAAAATACATGTTGTACTAAAGTTCTAAAAGCTGATGTGTCTACTATTAGACTTATAAAGAATGTGGATTAAATGACATCAGCCAGTAAGTTAATTGTATGTTGATGAAAGGTAATAAACTGAAAAGTAGGGAATGCATTTCCATAGAGATTTCTGTAACAGTCGTGTATAGCTTGATTCAACCAGTTTCCATTTCAAAGAGTACATTCTTAATGCCAAAAACCGCAGTTATGCCTTAAATGCCAAATTGCTCTGTCCCCAAAACCATGCCACTGTACACTTCCAATGATTTGAGAATTCCTGTTTCTGCACACCCTTTTAACACCCAGTATTATCAGTCATCTTAATTTTTGTCAGTATTGCAGACAAAAAATAGAGCCTATGTAACATTGTCTTGATTTGCAGTTTAGTGATTTGTAGTGAAGTTAAGCACAGTGTAGTTTTGTTGGCCACTTGTATTCCTCTGTTAATTACCCATTTATCATTTTGCCTATATTGAGTTGTCTTTTAAATTGACCTGGGGGAAGATTTGTTATGTATTATGGATTTTGGCCTTTGTTTATTATGTATGTTGCAAATATTTTCTCCCTGTCAATTGTTTATCTTTTAAATATGCTTATATCTTTTGTTGTTTTTTTGTATATAAGTTTAAAACTTTTATGAGGTGAAATGTGAACTATTTTTAAAGCCTTCTGGGTATGGCATCTTGCTTAGGCTGCCTTCCTAATCCCAATCATATGAAGACATTCTACCCTCTTCTAGCTCTTTCGTATAGTTTTTTAAAAATGTTTAATCCTTCTAGAATTTTTTTATTCATTTATTTGTGTAGGTTCATCTGATTTACTTCAAAAAATTTAAAACTTTTTGTTATCCCTCTGATTTAAAATATCCTAAATTACATAAATTCACATGTTTTTGAACCCTCTGTTTTGTGCATTATTTCATTCATCTTCGTGCATTAATTCGTCTTTTCTTCAGACCATAGTGTTGCTTTTTATTAGGCTTTAATGTTTGATGTAAGGTAAGCCTCCCTGATTATTTTTCTCTTTTAAAATATCCTGGGTGTTCTTGTGCATCTTCTAAGTGAACCTTAGAATCACTTTGTCTATTGATATTTTGATTGGGATTGCCTTACATTGGGTTTATATGTTTATCCAATTTAGGTCTTCTTTAATGGCCTTGAGTTAAGTTGTAGAGTTTTGTCTTGTCAATATTTTTTGAAATTTACTCCTAAATATTTCATAGTTTTTGTTGCCATTGTGAATGGTTGTGAATGGGAGCTATTAAAAAGTACATTTCTAAGTGGTTATTCCTGGTTTATAGGAAACCTGTGGCTTTTTGACCTTGTTTTCTCTCCTCAAGCCAAACATGTTACTGCTTTTTTTTTTAGATCTAGTAGTTTTTCATTTGATGCTACTGGACGTTCTAGGTAGCTATATTATCTGCAGCTGATGATTTTGTCACTTCCTCTTCCAGTGTGTGTGTGTGTATGTGTATGTGTGTGCCTCTCTTTTTTTTTTTTGTGGTGGCATAATTTAGGACTTCTGGCAGAATGTTGTAGGGCAGTCGTGTTTTGCTCCTGACGTTTTAATAGGAATCTTCAGAAGTTTTAACTTTGGGGCTTCTGGCATATTTCCATCAAGTTAAGGATATTTCCATTTATTTCTAACTTTCTAAGACTTTTAATTAGGAGTAGTTGAATTTCTTAAGTGGTATAAAGATGAATATAGCATTCACTAATAATCTAATTTAAAAATCTGTTTTATATCTATGTATGTGCATTTTCTAATTTTTCTTTCCCTTTTGATTATGTCAGAAATTTAGCTATTGGATTAGCTGTATCAGGTTACTAAATTTTGCTTTCATGAACAAGTCCATTTTATTTTTAAAGCAGTTGTTTCTGTTTGATTTCTGCTTTTATAATGATCATTTTTCCCTTTTACTTAATTAGGTTCATATTCTAATTTCTAATGCTTGGTGCATATTTTTTTCTACTCTCCATGGTTTTATTACTTAAAAATTGAAGGTTATAAGTATTTTTGAAGGACATTTTTCTCATTATACATCCCATATGTTTTGGTAAGGTTGTATTTTCACTTTATTAATTTATAAAGAACATATAGTGTCAATTTTCAATTTTGCTTTCCTTTTTAACCCATTCCAGTGTGGCTTTTGCTCCTCAGCTTAACCCCATTTGATTCTTGGGAAGATCACCATCATGGCCCCTTCTTTAGTTCTGTAACCTCTTCTTGTGTATTTTCCCATTTACTTACCTGTCACACTGACCTTTCTGTCTTTCTGACATGTCTGTTCCTTTGAAGTCCTTCCTTGATCCTCTGTTTTTAATAGCTCCTTTTCTCTTCTTGATTATCTAAACCAATGCCCTTTTTTGTATCTCTTATTTAGAACTTAAGAATTTTTAGTTTATTGTGTCATACTTGTGTTTACTGCTATCATTCTTAGCACCGTGTACAGTGCATGGGTTGCAATGGATAATCAGTATTTGAATGAGTGAGTGAATGATATGTAATCTTATGAAAGGATTGGGGCAGGGAGAGGGACCTACCCAGATATATAGGCCTTTTGTCAGGGCAGATCAATTTTGGTAAAATTACATCAGGAAAATTGATAATCTGGAAATTAAATTCCTTTCAAACTATCCAAGCCTTATAGCCTTTTGTGTAGCTCAGGAGTACATATGCATACCCCACTTTGAGGATTCCTAGTTAAATCATAAAAGATCAGCATTAGGAAATTCTTTCCATTTATGTATTATTTAAGGTTCATTTTTTTCCTTTCTAAATGCCTTCCCTCACTCATTTATTTAACTTTTATTGAAAAGCAGGCTCATTTCTAGGTGTAGCAGAAAATATTAAGATGTATCAAATTATTTAAGTCAGTGGGATAGACATGTAAGCAGCTCTAATGCAATACAAGTAAGTTCAAAGTACAGAAAATACTTTGTACTTTGCATCCCTTTTTTTCTACTCAAGTAAGTATAACCTTTTCCTCTGGCTTGTTCAAGATCTTTTCATTGTCTTTGAATATCTGTAATTTAAAAATGATACGCTGAGGTGTAGTTTTTTTGGCATTTATTCTGCTGGGTATTCTCGGAGCTTCCCAGATTTGTGGTTTGATAATCTGACATTAATTTGGGGAAATTCTCAGTCATTATTGTTTAAAATCTTTCTTCTGTTCCTTTCTCTCTTCTCTTCCTAGTATCCCCATTACATGTATGTTACATCTTTTGTAGATATTCCACAGTCCTTGGATATTTTGTTCTGTTTTTCTTAGTCTTTAGTCTTTGTTTTTTTCGCTTTTCAGTTTTTGAGGGTTCTATTGGTACATCCTCTGACTCAGAAATACTTTCTTTAGCTGTATGCAGGCTACTAATAAGACCATCAAAGGCATTCTTTATGGCTGTTACAGTGTTTTTGAGCTCTAATTTCTTTTTAGTTCTTTCTTAGGATTTCCATCTCTCTGCATACATTGCCCATGTGTTCTTCTATGGTCTTTATCCTTTAGAGCCCTTAGCATATTATTCATAGTTATTTTAAATTTCTGGTCTGATAATTCCAGTATCCCTGCCATATCTGGTTCTGATGCTTGCTTTGTCTCTCAAATTGTGTTTTTGTCTTTTGATATGCCTTGTAATTTTTTCTAGAGCCGGATATGATGTACTGGGTAAAAGGAACTGCGCAAAAAGGCCTTTAGTAATGTGGTGGTGAGGTGTGGGGGGAGAGCAAGGGTTCTGTAGTCCTGTAATTGGTCTCAGAGCCTATGCCTCTGGGCTATGAACTTCACTAGTGGTTCTTAGTTTTTTTCTAACCCCTTTTAGTTGGGACAGGAAGACTAGAATGGACTGGAGTTGGGTGTTTCCCTTCCCCAGGTCACTTAGGTTCTGATAGTATCCCAGCAGGTTAGGTTCTGGTTAACTAATTTTCCCTGAGGGCAGGACTTGTTAAGAAGAACTAGAGTACTCTGGCATATTTAGAAATGGTTCCTTTTCCCCTCCCTCTGCTGGACGCATGAGGGGATTTTTCTCTGATAATTAGTGGGGGAATCTGGTTGGGCTACTGGAGGTAAATTTCACAGTATTGTGGGGACCTCCCTGTGACTGGGTCCTCCTGGAGTTTTTAACTCTCAGACTTGTCCACACTGAGCTTCCTCCAACCATTTTTCAGTTATAGTTCAAGAGTTTCCTCTCTGACACTGCTTCCTACTGCGGTTTCAGTGCCTCCGTCTGCTCAGATATGTTGAGATTCCCTGTATTCTGTCTCTTCAGTTTTGGGGCAGTGATTTGCCTTGTGTCCTCCTCTCGCTTATGGATCCCAGAAGAGTAGTTGATTTTTCAGTCTGTTCAGCTTTTTACTTGTTAGGACTGAATGGTAACTTACACGCAGAACTGGAAATGAAAGTCTAACCTTTTTCTTGTTTAAAAAAAGATAAGCTTACTAAATCTTTTTGTGTAGAATGCATAGGAGTTTTCGTCTCTTTTGCCTGCTCTGCTCTTTGCTTTATGGGTAGTCACTTCTTGAGGGTGTAGTATTGAAAAAGCGTTTGAAACCACATTGAGCCTCCACAAAAGGACTTTGTGATCTACCATATGCGAAGATGTGGAAAGTCAGCATGAGTGCCAGGTATTTGTGGTCCTAAAAAGAGCATTCTGAATATCCTATTGCTGTTTCCCCTTCGGTTATTGAAGCTGTGAGCTTTCAAAATTGAGCTGTGACTAGATCTTTTCTCAAGATTTATTTTCTGTTTCTGTCACTGCTACTAAAGTTATATTGTCCAAACTATAATGCTAACATTCTCTCCACAAATTTGAGGGCCTACTTTGTGCAAGAAACACTTCTGTTTTGTTGGGGGTATCTTTTATTCAGAAATATAATTTAGGTGGGTATTGGGCCACAGGTAGACCTAGATCTTCTGTTGTGCTGCAAGGATCTTCAGGCAGTAGGCAACTGGGAAGCACATTCCTGTTGCTGGAAAGAATCCCTAAGATTACTTTGTCTGACATCTTATTTCCCTTCTTTCCTGGCTTCAACTCTACTTTCCATCCTTTCAGATTATAATTACTACGTAGGCCATCCATTCTTGTTCCTTTCCTCTTTCGTTGCTCTGTCTATATATTAGTAGTATCAATACATAGACGACTCCCAAATACCAGTCATCAAAATCACAATTTATTCCCATCCGAAAAACAGAAGCTAAATGTCTTTTACATTCTTGGCTTGGGCAAGAGTGAACTGCAGACAGAAATGTAGCTTCTCACTAAACCAAAGAAGAGGAAAGGTTATATATGATTTGGGGGAAGGGTAGAATTTAGGTTCAATTTAAATGAAAAAATATATTGACCTAAAGCAAAGAGGAACTAATGCTAGAGAGCTTATCTGTTCAGTAACTGCCAAAAGTAGAAATTTGAGCTTCCTAAATACATGTAGATAATGTGCTTTAGGCCAGAGTAGAATTTACAGCTTCCTCTGTATATGTGGATTGTGTCTTGAGGCAAAAAAACGGAGTTTTTCATTCTCAGATCCCCTTTTGACCCTCCTTGGCCAGGTCACAGTAGAGGTCACTAAGTATTGTTCAGATTTATTTACACTGCTAACATGTTCTTAAAAATTGAGATAGCAGTTTTGGTGCTCAGCAAGACTGGATCCTTTTTTTGGTCTAGGATTACCTGCTGTATTATCTGATAAGATGGCATCCATGCAGTAGCATTTAAGACTCTAGCTACCAGGGAACATATGATTGATTGTAATACAGATTCAAACAGAAAGACTGGAAAATTTTTAAAACTCGTGTAGATCCTAGTTTTCCAAATGATGATACCAGGAAGTTCTGGAACTACAACTAACTTGTGAATTACTTCCTGAATCTTAGTTGCCACAGGAATACAAGTATCCGAATCGGATATAATTTGGCTATGTTCAGGAGAACTGGCATCTCTAGAAAGAAGACTTTAAAAAATATATATATATTTTGAGGAGAATATTTCATTTGACAGCTCCTATTAATTTGCTGGGGAAGCTTTCTAGAAACAGATGAAAGGAGTGTTCTGTTTATAGTTGGCCCCAGGGTAACAGTGTTGAGACATGGGTTAGGATTTAGAATTCTTAGAAATTCCTCCTATCTTAGTAGTTTTAGTTCTCTGATAAATTCATTATGCTATTGTAGGATTTATGGTAGAAATAGTGGTACATGTATCTACAGGGAAGCTGTATTTAAAGGTAGTTCACTTTGAATTCAATGAATTCTAGAGTTATCTTCAGAGCAGCATCATTGGTAGGTTTGGGGCCATTGTTCTTTACACACACACACACAAACACACGTGCGTGCACACACGCACATACACCACGCTTTATTTGCTAATATGGAGCAGTGCCTCTTCCAGATATTTTTCTGATTGCTGTATCTGCAGTATCTTTATGAATAGGTCCTTGAAACTTAGAGGCTGAAGGATCTTTGATTTTTTTTTTTTTTATCTGAAGGATCATATGTTTGTTTTAGTTTGTAGTTTGTCAGTTTTCTAAAGGTCTTCTAACATTTTCTTTCAGCTCTGTGTTGGAAATCATCCAAATTTGCAGTTTTCTGTTCCATTTTTTTTAAATCCTGTATTTTAGATTTTAACCTATTAAGAAAAAAAGGGGGCAGGTTCTTTTTACATTGCCTCTTGGGTCTATCCCACAATACAGGTTGAACACCTTGAAGTCAGTTTCTTATGTCCCCTGTTTATCGGTCCATTCCTTGTTTGCAGCCTAGAATTTTAGTCTAAGTTTTAAAGGAAGGGCACCAGAAAAGGCTTTATTTATCACCCTGGTTTTCTTGCTTTCTCTAGTCCCTGTTGAACGTTTTGCAAGGTTTTTTTTTTCTTTTCTCCAGCCACTTTTCAACTATTTTTATCCATCTGAGGGGCTACAAGTAAATGGAATCATTAATATAAGCCTGGGATTCCTGGACAGTTTCTTAATAGAATGAAATTCAGTAGCAGCCATTAGTCTGTCTGCCTTTTGGTTTTGGAAAGTCTTTTATTGTGACTGTTAGCCCTAAACTGTATCTTAACTTAGTTTCCATTGGTTTACCTACCATTGTAGCAGTCTTAAGTGGTTATGGGTCATTGGTTGTTTTCCTGGGGGAAGACCTTGGGGAAAGGATAGTTCATTTAGGATTCTAGGGGTGGCAGTAGAGGGGAACAGAGGGAATATAGGTAAAGGTGGTGATGCTAAAACATGATAATGTTGGATGCATAAGGAGGGCAGGTTTCAGATAATTTGAATGCTTTTTTCCTTTGGTCTTTGCTAGAGAATCTTTAAAGGGATGGTACTTTGAAGTTTGGGTTTAATTTTGGGGCCTCAGCATACCAGTCAAAAAGACTGGCCAGGGGCTTCCCTGGTGGCGCAGTGGTTGAGAATCTGCCTGCCAATGCAGGGGACACGGGTTCGAGCCCTGGTCTGGGAGGATCCCACATGCTGCGGAGCAACTGGGCCCGTGAGCCACAACTACTGAGCCTGCGCGTCTGGAGCCTGTGCTCCGCAACAAGAGAGGCCGCGATAGTGAGAGGCCCGCGCACCGCGATGAAGAGTGGCCCCCGCTTGCCGCAACTAGAGAAAGCCCTCGCGCAGAAATGAAGACCCAACACAGCCATAAATAAATAAAAAAAAAGACTGGCCATTGTGTATTTGGTACTTTTTTTCCTTTCTTTTCTAGAGCTTCTTTTAGTTGTATTATCTTTGACATGTCCAAGATTACCAGTAAGAGCTAAGGTAGTTATAAACATCCTTGGAGAAATTGTGCCATCTAGCCTGGTAAGCAGAATAACTAGGATTATAATAAGAGTGTATATAGGGGTAGGAGTTCTGCCAGGAGAAGTTTGTATTTTAGATGTAGAGAAACCCACATCAATACACAAACTACATACAATAAGATCAAGTGATGCTTATAAAATGGTAGCTAGGGGGGCTTCCCTGGTGGCGCCTGGTGGTTAAGAATCCGCCTGTCAATGCAGGGGACATGGATTCGAGCCCTCGTCCGGGAAGATCCCACATGCCGCAGAACAGTGAAGCCTGTGCGCCACAGCTACTGAGCCTGTGCTCTAGAGCCCGCGAGCCACAACTACTGAGTCCACGTGCCACAACTACTGAAGCCCGCGTGCCTAGAGCCCGTGCTCCGCGACAAGAGAAGCCACCGCAATGAGAAGCCTGTGCACCGCAATGAAGAGTAGCCCCCGCTTGTCACAACTAGAGAAAGCCCGCACACATTAACGAAGACCCAATGCAGCCATAAATGAATGAATGAATGAATGAATGGTGTCTAGGGACCATGATTTAGTCCCTAGAGTACAGAAATGTTAACCTTTAGCCCCAGAGTACAGAAATGAAGGAGAAAGTCCTCCTACATTAAACAAAATGATCTCTCTTTTAGATAATCTCTTCACGAAGGCTTTTAGAGAGGCTCATGGCAAAGTTTTTTGCTCCAGAGAGCAGATACTGGTCTGTTGGGTCTCTTGTATCCATCAGTTTGACTAGATAGCAATTGGTAGAGTCTGTGCCATCATTTGATCCTCTGGAGACTGAATGAGAGAGAAAGACAGTATTTCAGGAAGGAGACGTTTTCTGTCACAAAATTCTTTCAACTTGTGATTCTCGCACTCAGGGAGATACTCGAACCACAGGCTACTAATCCTAGGATAACAAACTCTGCTAGATTAGTGACCAGAGCTCTGTGAAAAATTGCTCAGATTTCAGACTACTATTGGGGACACTGATCAGGAATCATGATGGAGCTGAAAGATAATTGTATTTCAAGCACAGAGGATTCAAGGAATGTTTGCTTGCTTGGGAGTCCACTAGTTCTGATAAGCAAAATGAGTGAGTCTTCAAGGTAGACTCAGTGGACAGCCTCAAAATTATAAACGAAAGCCATGACTCACTCAAATTTGAAAAATTTGAACATATTTATTTCAAATTTTTGCTTGCACAAGGGAGAAACTTCATGTGGAAATGTAGCTGTTTGTTGAAGAGACAATGTATATTGAATTTTAGAGGGGGCTAGAATTTAGGTTAAATTTCAGTGAAGTGCTTTTACTTATAAAAGCAGAGTAAGTTAATTGCTCATTGGGTGGGTTCTTGAGAGCAGGTATTTTTTTTTTTATTAATTATTTTTGGCTGCGTTGGGTCTTTGTTGCGGTGCGCGGGCTTCTCATTGTGGTGGCTTCTGTTGTTGCGGAGCATGGGCTTTACGCGCGTGGGCTTCAGTAGTTGTGGCGCACGGGCTCAGTAGTTGTGGGTCCCGGGCTCTAGAGTGCAGGCTCAGTAGTTGTGGTGCACGGGCTTAGTTGCTCAGCAGCATGTAGGATCTTCCTGGACCAGGGCCCGAACCCGTGTCCCCTGCATTGGCAGGCAGATTCTTAACCATTGTGCCAACAGGGAAGTCCGAGAGCAGGTATTTTTAAATGGTAGCTGCTAAAAGTGGGAAATTCAGCATCCTGGATACAAATAGATCATGTCCTTCATTGTTTATGTGCCAGTGTAGAATATATGCCATACTGTGATTGTGCAAGTTGTGTCTTTAAGCAAGTGTGGTATTTTTCTTTCTCACTATCTACTGGACGACTCTACCCCCCTCAGTGCTCCATTAAATAACTGGAACTCAGTGTGTGTAGCAGCTCCACTTCTCCTCTAACCCATACCTTCTGTGTTCTATCCCAGTAAAGGATGGTTGCTTTCCTAAAATCTTATTTGACCCTTCATCTTAGACCAGTGTCGTATGTATCACGTAGTGATCTGTCTGATTCTTTCTCTCTGTCCGTGCTTTACTGCTTTGGTTCAGATAGTTCATATCACTAAGGTTTTTTAACAGCCTCCTCATTGTTCTTACTGCTAGTTGCTTTCTATTCTGTCTTCTGCATACTGCTTGAATTTCTTTGAAACTATTTGATCATGTCACTCTCTTGTTTAGAACTGCCAGTGGCTTCCAAACTTATACATACATACATGTTGCTCGACTTTGCCTGGAACCCTGTTTCTTTTGTAGTCCCATCCCAGTATAGTATTTTTTTTAAGGCTGTTTAATCTCCATTTAAGCCTTCCCTGACTCCTTAAATTTCCTGATCCTTCTCTGTAATTCCATATTGTTTTTTCCATGGTTGCTTAGACTTGATCTTGTCAGTTTGTAGTTTAGCTGTTTACACACATTTCTTTCTTTATAGGCTATGAATTCTGAGGCAAGGACCTAGAGCAATTCTGCTTGGCCAATAATAGATGCTTACTAAATACTTGAATGATTGGAGCCTCTTCCTTTGCCCTAGAGGAGTTAGTTGTCTAAGACCATCTTCCTTACATGTATACTAGATCTCGTCCCCCTATTCAAAGACAGGCAGAGAAATTGGCCGTACATTGTTCATTCATAACAAGAGGAAAGTCACAGTGGTGAGAAGACCTTGAAATTGTGTCAGATGGTGAGCAGTAGGAGGAACTAGGACATTTAGCCAGAAGTAAAGAAAAATCAGGTGGAATATGGTAACAGTGTCCAAATATTTGAAAGGCTGTTGTGTAGAGAAATTATTCAACTTGGTTTGCCTCCAGAGGACAGCTGTAAGGTGAATAGGAAGCAGTTTTGGGCTCATCATTAGGAGGAGATAAGCTGACTTATTAGAAAGGGGATTTTTCATGAGTGGAGCTGTGAAAGTAGAGGCAGAATGACCTGTGGCTTAAAGTGCTTTAAAGTATATTTTGTATCTTTGGCAAAAGTTGGACTAGATGGCCGTGCTGCAGAGTCTGAGATTTTCCTGACATTTCTAAGTTGCATGACTACCAGTTTCAGAAAGATACTTCTTATTTTGGGTGAAGAGAGTTTCCTATACGTCAGTAATAATTAAGCATTCTCTGTGTGCGAGCTATTAGGCATTCAGAGATCAGTGATAACTTCTTGCTCTCAAGTAGCTTGTATTTATAAATGGAAAGATTCTTGAGCTTTTCTTCTTTTTCATTCTTGAGGAGCCAGTGTGTAATTTCTGTTGGTTTTACTCTCAGGATTTACAATGTCTAAAAATTAGTTTTGAGATTTACTTCCATTTCAGATACTAAAATTGTTTTTCTCTCTTCTTTATTCCTAGCAATGTCTCAGGCTGTGCAGACAAACGGAACTCAACCGTTAAGCAAAACATGGGAACTCAGTTTATATGAATTACAACGAACACCTCAGGTAATGTAGATTAAGATAACTTAGGGGAAATATGAGACATATATAAACTGGGATATAGTTTTAGAAAGTGAAAACGTGAAGGAACATAACAGTAGTAATAAATTTATGTACAGTTCTAATTTATGTATGTTTGGTTGACACTTCATTTCTTGAACAAATAACTTGAGTGCGTGTTCTATACCAGGTCCTAAGCTGGGCAGTAGGTAAAGTGGTGAATAAAACAGATGTGGCACCAGCCCAGGGAGTTTATGGACATCAAACAAGTAAATCACACACATGAGAAGTTATGTAGAGGGAAGGTCCTTAATGCTGCAATAAATAATAACGGGAGAACCGGGGAAGACTACTTTGAGACGGTGAAGATGGGAAGGACTGGGAGAGGAACAGGTTTGAAGGAGATAAACATGCTTAAAACTGAAGTCATTTTCAATTTGAAATGCCTGTAAGACAAGCAGAGATGCTACCTAGGGGTCTGGACTAAATATAAAGTTTTAGGACTTGTCAGTACATTTTAAGCATGAGAATGCCAGAGCACCTAGAGAGATGAGCAGAAGGCCCGGAACTTCATCCAGAGGAGCTTCAGCATTTAGAAATTAAGTAATGGAAAAGGAGCCAGCAAAGGAGACTGAGAAGGAACGGCTAAAGAAAAGTAAGGAAAAATGGAAGATGAAGTGAGGGGATCAAAACATAGGACAAAGTGTTTCAAGGAGGATGCAGTTACTGTGTTCAGTACTACTGAGGGGATGAGTAAGATGAAGATTACAAAAGTGAGCGTTAGAGTTGGCAGTATATACTTGGTGACCTTGACCAGAGTAGATTCACTTGAGTAGGTTCTGCTGTGTTAAAGGGGAGGGGGAGGTGAAAATGAGTAGGTAATGTTTCAGAGAAGTTTGGCTGTGCAGAGAAGCAGAGAAATGGAGGGAAAACTTGAGGGCAACATAGAATCAGGAAGTTACTTAAATTTTGTTTTGTTAATAAGATGAGAGACGGAACCACCCTCACCCTACCCTCCTCTACACACAGCTGCAAGCTCATCATTCACATTTCACTATGCAGCAACCCTATATTAATCTAGGCTGATTTAGTGAAGAGGGAGAGATTGCTGAAGTCTGAGATCAAATAGAATAATCCAAAGAGGTATATACTTGAGAAGGTAGGAAGGAATGGACATGTGATAGGAAGAGGTGTACTTTCTCTTTGTAAGAAGAAAGGAAGATGCTTTATAAAGATTTGGTAGAGAGAAAACGAGAGAGTTCTTTAAATGAAATTTGAGGTAAGGTAATTAATCTATTGAACATTTAGGTGGTAGGTCTGCAGATAGAAGAAAAGTTGTAAAATAGTGTAGTGAAAAGAAAAATGAGTTTTTAGTGATATCAGTCTGGTTGTGTGATTCCTCCCTTTTTTTCCCCTGCAGTGCTATGCAGATGCACAGGTATAGTCATGGAAAATATGGATGGATGGTTTATCCAGGGTTCAGATTTTGCTAGGCAAATTCTAAAGAGGAAGAGGGGAGCAGACTTGATTACTAGCTGGATCATCATCCTACTCTCTGTGTGATTTATAAAATCGAGGTTATAATTCCTAAATCAAAAGTTTGTGTATATATTAAACTAAGTAAAATACAGAAAGTGCTTTATATAGAGAGGTTGAAACATAATGGATACTTGATAATGGGCAATATCTATAGTTTCGATGTCTTTCCTTGTGGGGTCATCAATCTTTGACCCTATAGAGAAAACACAAGTACGACGGAGAGCCAGTGGAAACAGGAAGTGTCAGTAACATATGGGAAGCCCCTTATTCTACCTGCATCTTCCTTTTCAGTGGCCACATACTAGACCTCTTTCCTCAATCCGTAGGAGCCTGTATTGGTGCCTTTAGAGCTACATAATCTTTGTTCTCAGTGCCACCTTGTGGGACGGGTGAGTAGTGGTAGTGGCAAAGAAAGTAGGAGTCACTAATCTGTGCATTTGGGAGGTTTGTCCTGAATTCTGCATTGGAACTCCAAATGCATTTTCGCACTGAAAACGTTTTTAGACATGACAATTAGAAATACTAATACTTTTTATACTTCAGAGGTGCTATGGTTTAAATCAGTTTGTAGGTTAGCTTGAGAACCTGACCACTTTGTATAAAACTGCTCTGTGGATTAAGACTTTTTAAGGTTCAAAAGGTGATTTTAATATTAAATCCTGTTAAGCTGTGTATAAATAGAGAATACTTGTATTTGAATTTTAAAATATTTTAATGGATGGCATGAAAGGTATAGTTTATTATCAAAATGGTACAGTTTTGCAGATGGAAGAATTTTTAGGGTTCATTTAGCTTAACTTCCTCATTTTGCAGGTAAGAAGACAATGTTAAAACTAATTATTTAGTGTCACAAAGCTAGTTATAGAACTAATAGAACCTAAGCCATCTAATTCCATATTCAGTGCTTTTTTTTATTACTATACCAGCGTAATTTAGCATTAGTTATCTTTTAAATATATAATATGTTATCTTTAGCATTAAAATAAGGGCATTTGTATAATGCTTTGGTGCTGGGGCTGAGGGGAGTTGGAGGAGATTATAGCTAAAACAAGATTGGTTGTGAGTTGACAGTGATGGTGACTGGGTGATGGGTATATAGATGTTCATTTTTGTCATTTTCTATATTCTTACGTTTGAACTTGTCCATAATTTTTTTTTTTAAATTAGGTAGCATTTAATTTTAAAGTGATGCTTTTACAGGAGGCAATAACGGATGGCTTGGAAATTGTGGTTTCACCTCGAAGTCTACACAGTGAGTTAATGTGCCCAATTTGTTTGGATATGTTGAAGAACACCATGACTACAAAAGAGTGTTTACATCGTTTTTGTGCAGACTGCATTATCACAGCCCTCAGAAGTGGGTATGTTAAAATGAATTATGCCAGGTACTTAAATTATACGAGGTCAGTGTTCTAGTGCTCTGTGGGTTTTGAGAAATGCATTTTCTATAAGTGTTCGTTTGAGAATTGGAAATTTATCTACAGTCTAGGTTTTAATTTTTGGAGAATCTTTGTTTTGAAACAGTTGATTCTGTATAGTTTTAGAAGCTTTTTAGGATGAGTTTTTGTTTTGAGGAAATTACGAAGCATGAAACCATGATTTTCTCACTTCTTAAGTATATAAAATAATATCTTGATGAATGCTATTTTAATAAAATAATTCATAACATATAAATTAATATGTATTAGTGGATAGTTTTTCCATGTATAGCATGGATATCAGAAACAGGAAATTTAGGAAGGGATAGATTTTTATTTCTAAAATGGTTATATATAATTTATCATGGGGAAGTATTTAGTTTTTTCCTCTGTTGGCAAGTAGTATGGAGAGTCTCAGGTTTCAAAAATCTTGCTTAGTCACTAGTCAGATATTCAAGGAAAGTCAGGTTAATCAGTTTAAATTTCTGTGACTTAGTAAAGCTATTGGAATAAAGATGATAATTATCTGGAAGCTGGCTATTTTTGTCTTTAGCCCAAAGATACTGGCATTATTTACATTTTCTTTTCTCTCTTTTTATTTAGCAATAAAGAATGCCCTACCTGTCGGAAAAAGCTAGTTTCCAAAAGATCACTAAGACCAGACCCAAACTTTGATGCACTCATCAGCAAAATTTATCCAAGTCGTGATGAGTATGAAGCTCATCAAGAAAGAGTATTAGCCAGGATCAACAAGCACAATAATCAGCAAGCACTCAGTCACAGCATTGAGGAAGGACTGAAGATACAGGCCATGAACAGGTATATGGGAGAGAAGGCCAGGCAGGGCAGCCATTTTTCCAAATACTTTATTAAATACTGAATTAACACCCTCCATTTTGAAAAAGATAAAATGCAGTAACAAATAGTAGTTCTGTGTGGTTACCTTTTCTTGAAGGTATAAAATATGTCTCTAGGCATAATACGGTATTCCATTTAAAGTACTAGAGTCTTAAAACACAACAAATACCCTCTCTTATACCCACTTCTCCATCCACTTACCATTGTATTTCTCCTCTTCTCTTTAAAAGAGTTGTCTGTGCTTACTATATCCAATACTTCTACTGTCCCATTTTGAACTCCCCCAGTCAGGCTTTATCCCCATGCCTCATATCACCCTTCTTGAAGTTACCATTGACCTCCACATTGCAAAACCCGGTTGCTGATTCTCAGATCTCATCTTACTTAGCAGCATTTTACACAGTTAATTTCTCTTTTCTCTTTGACTGGTTTTCTTCCGCTGGCTTTCAAGAGACGATATTCTCCTGGTTCCCTTTGTATGTCGTTAGCTGTTCCTTATCTCAGACTTAACATGTTCAGTACTGAACTTGTAATTCTTAGCCCCTATTTCTCTTCATTCTTGCTCATTTTAGTTGATGGCAACTCCATCATCCTACTTGCTTTAGCCAAAAACTTCGGAGTTACCTTTAACCTCTCTCTTTTTTCCCAGTCTGTGTTCCAGTTTGTGAATAAATATATTTTTAGCTTTTTCCATAATATATCCAGATTGGTCTAGGCAACCACCATCTTTCATTTGAAAGTGTTGAAACAGCCTGCTAATTGGTCTTTCAACTTTCCGTGCTTACCTCCACATTGTCTGTTCTCAGCACAGCAGCCAGAGTGATAAATTGGAAGTCAGGTCATAGTTCTCCTTTGCTTTGAAGCCTCTAATAGCTTCTATTCACATTCAGGTTAAAAGACTTTAATGATAGCTTCCAAGACCCTATGTAATCTGAGCACTTTCCTCACCCCTATTCTCTTTTCTGCTCTGACATCTCCTAATATGTTTAGGCCTCAGGGAGAGTCAGCATCTTCCAAAGCCACATCCCAATAAAGCCAGCCACCAATAAAGCCACATCCCAATCTAGTGGCTTTCACCTTGGCTGAATATCAGAATCACTTGGAAAGCTTTTAAATCCTAGGGCCTCAAAGGTATCACTCCAGACTAAGTAAATCAAAATCTTTGATTGGGGTACAGGCATTCGTATTTTAAAGGTTCCAGAAGTGGTTCTGAAGAGCAAACTTTTAGTCTTTTACCAGGAGAAAGAATCCCCTTCGTAAAATCCTTTATAGATAGACCTTTGATTTTGCTTGAACATTTCTAGTGGTGGGAATATGTGATAGAAGCTTTTTTTCATTTATTAATAACTTTATTAAAGCTCCTTGGCTGTTTCTGAGACTTGGCAAGCTTGTTTCTGCCTCAGGGCCTTTATCCGTACTGCTCTCTGTTTCAGGAGCCCTCTTCTTCTAGATAGTCCACATGACACACACTCACTCTTCAGGTGTCTGCCAAGTTCCCGTCTTCCACCCCAGGACTCCACACTTTCGTACCCTCTCCGCCCCATTTTTCGTCATGGCACTTACCATTCTCTGAACATGTGTGTGTTATTTGCTGTACTAGAATAATATAAGCCCTAAGAGGGTAGAGACTGTGTGAGCATTACTGATTCTTATAACACCAGTACATAGAACTACGTTTGGCTTAAAGTAAATAAGTAAATAGTTTTGTATGAATATATATTTTTTAAAAGTTCTTCCCTTATATTGAATTAAAATTAGTCTTTTGTGTGTAGCAGTCTTGATGTGTCTTTGTCAAAATACTTACGTTGGATTCTATACTTACTTCAGATTCTGCTTCTATCTACTAGTCCTCAGATAATTTCATATAAATATACATTCTTATATGCTCCTCTAAAGGCTAAATATTTACATTCCTAATTTCTTTTATTCCTCATATGACATTCAAGTTTGTTGGTGTATAATTCTTGAAATGCTGTCTCTAGAACAGTATGTAGTGTTATGGTTATGATTTGATAAATGCAGGATATGATAGGCTTTTGATCTACCTCCATTATCTGAACATTATTTTGTGAATGCTGCCTGAAATTACATTAATCTAGCTCTGTTCTTTGGAAAGAAGGGTGAGGTAAAAATAAATACATTAGACAAGTAACCCTGTTGAGTTTTTTGTTTGTTTCATTATCTTGGTCTTTCCATATCACAGTAGAAAATTATGATAAAAAACATAAAATTTACCATATTCAGCATTTTTAAATATACAGTGCAGTATTGTAAGTACATTCACACAGTTGTACAACCAATTTCCAGAACTCTTTTCATCTTATAAAACAAACTCTGTACCCATTAAGCGACAGTTCCTCATTTCTTCCTCCTCTCCTCAGCTCCTGGTAAGCACCATTCTACTTTGTGTTTCTGTGATTTTGATTACTTTAAATACCTCATATATGTGGAATCATACAGTATTTGTCTTTCTGTGATTGGCTTAATGTCTTCAAAGTTTATCCATGTTGTAGCACCTGCAGAATTTCCTTCCTTTTTAAGACTAATATTCCATTGTATGTGTTCACATTATTTTTTTTTTATAAATTTATTTATTTTTGGCTGCGTTGGGTCTTTGTTGCTGCGTGCAGGCTTTCTCTAGTTGCGGTGAGCAGGGGCTACTCTTCATTGCAATGTGCGTGCTTCTCATTGTGGTGGCTTCTCTCGTTGTGGTGGCTTCTATTGTTGCGGAGCAGGGGCTCTAGGCGTGCGGGCTTCAGTAGTTGTGGTGTGCAGGCTCAGTAGTTGTGGTTCGCGGGCTCTAGAGCACAGGCTCAGTAGTTGTGGCACACGGGCTTAGTTGCTGTGCGGCGTGTGAGATCTTCTAGGACTAGGGATCGAACCTGTGTCCCCTGCGTTGTCAGGCAGATTCTTAACCAGTGTGCCACCAGGGAAGTCCCAGTGTTCATATATTTTTGAATCATAGTTTTGTCAATTAACATATTAGTCACCCCCTCTTAATTTTGAAATGCTGTATAGATTTCATAAACAGTATTTTATTTTTTTGGGAAAAAAAAAAAGTTCTTGAGCATCTTTCCTAAGCAAGGATGCTCACTCTCACCACTTCTGTTCAACATGGTATTGGAAGTCCTAGCCACAGCAGTCAAAAAAAAAAAAAGAAAGAGAGGGAGTGAGGGTATCCAAATAGGAAGGGAAGAGGTAAAATTGTCATTATATGCAAATGACATAATACTCGATAGAAAACCGTAAAGACTCCACACAAAAACTATTAGAACTAATAAATGAATTCAGCAGAGTAGCAGGATACAAGATTAGTATACAGAAATCTGTTGCATTTCTTTACACTAACAATGAAATATCAGAAAGAGAAAGTAACAAAACAGAACAATCCTGTTTAAAATTGCGTCAAAAAAAAAAACAACCCTAGGAATAAATTTAGCCAAGGAAGTAAAAGACCTATATGCTGAGAACTATAAAATTGATAAAGGAAATAGAAGGTGATTCAAAGAAATGGAAAGACATCCCATGTTCTTGAATTGGAAGAATTAATATTGTTAAAATGGGCATACTACTCAAAGCAGTGTACACATTTAATGCTATCCCTATCAAATTACCCATGACATTTTTCACAGAACTAGAATAAATAATCCTAAAATTTATATCAAACCACGCAAGACCTAGAATTGCCAAAGCAGTCCTGAGGAAAAAGAACAAAGCTGGAGGCATAACCCTCCCAGACTTCCGACAAGACTACAAAGCTAGAGTTACGAAAACAGCATGGTACTGGTGCAAAAACAGACATACAGATCAGTGGAACAGAATAAAGAGCCCAGAAATAAACCCACACAACCTGTGGTCAACTAATCTTTGACGAAGAAGGCAAGAATATACAATGGAGAAAAGAGTTTCTTTAGCAAGTGGTGTTGGGAAAGCTGGACAGCCACATGTAAATCAATGCAGTTAGAACATTCCTTCACACCATACACAAAAATAAACTAAAAATGTCTTAAAGACTTAAATATAAGACATGACACGATAAAACTCCTAGAAGAGAGTATAGGCAAAACATTCTCTGATGTAAATTGTAGCAATATTTTTTTAGATCAGTCTCCCAAGGCAAAATAAATAAAAGCAAAAGTAAACAAATGAGACCTAATCAAACTTATAAGCTTTTGCATAGGAAAGGAAACCATAAACAAAACAAAAAGACAGTGTACGGACTGGGAGAAAATAGTTGCAAATGATGACACTGACAAGGGCTTAATTTCAAAAATATATAAACACCTCATACAACTCAGTATCAAAAATCAAACAAGGGCTTCCCTGGTGGCGCAGTGGTTGAGAGTCTGCCTGCTAATGCAGGGGACACGGGTTCGAGCCCTGGTCTGGGAAGATCCCACATGCCGCGGAGCAGCTGGGCCCGTGAGCCACAATTGCTGAGCCTGCGCGTCTGGAGCCTGTGCCCCGCGACGGGAGGGGCCGCGATAGAGAAAGGCCCGCGCACCGCGATGAAGAGCGGTCCCCGCACCGCGATGAAGAGTGGCCCCCACTTGCCGCAACTGGAGAAAGCCCTCGCACGAACCGAAGACCCAACACAGCCAAAAATAAATAAATAAATAAATAAATAAATAAGAAAATCCTTTAAAAAAAAAAAAAAAAAAATCAAACAACCCAATCAAAAAATGGACAGAAGACCTAAGTAGGCATTTCTCCAAAGAAGACATACAGGTAGCCAGCAGGCACATGAAAAGATGCTCAACATCACTGATTATTAGAGAAATGCAAATAAAAACTACAATGAGGTATCACCTTACTCTGATCTGAATGGCCATCATCAAAAAGTCTACAAATAATAAATGCTGGAGAAGGTGTGGAGAAAATGGAGCCAGCCCTCTTACACTGTTGGTGGAAATGTAAATTGGTGCAGCTATGGAGAACAGTATGGAGGTTCCTTAAAAAACTAAAAATAGAGTTACTATATGATCTGGCAGTCCCACTCCGGGGCATATATCCAGAAAAGGTGGAAACTAATTTGAAAAGATACATGCATCCCAATGTTCATTGTAGCACTGTTTACATTAGTCAAGACATGGAAGCAACCTAAGTGTCCATAACAGATGAATGGATAAAGAAGGTGTGGTACGTACGTATACACACACACACACACACACACACACACACACACACACACACTCTGGAATATTAGCCATAAAAAATGAAATTCCGAAAAAAAAAAAAAATGAAATACTGTCATTCGTAGCAAAAGTGGAGATTATCATACTGAGTGAAGTAAGTCAGACAGAGAAAGACAACTATATGATATCACTTATATGTGGAATCTAAAAAATAATACACATGAACTTATTTACAAAACAGACTCATGGACGTGGAGAACAAACTTATATTTACCAAAGGGGAAAAAGGGAGGGGGAGGGATAAATTAGAGGAGTATGGGTTTAACAGATACGCACCACTATATATGAAATAGATAAACAACAAGGATTTACTGTATATAGCATAAGAAACTATATTCAATATCTTGTAATAACCTATAATGGAAAAGAATCTGAAAAAGAATTTTATATACATATGTATGTATATATGTATGTGTGTGTATAACTTACTTTACTGTACACCCAGAACTAACACAGAATTGTAAATCAACTATAGTTCAATTTAAAAAAAAAGTTCTTGAGCATCTTTCCCAAACAGTGGGCTATTATTTCCTTGTTCTGGCAATAAAAATGTAGTAATGACACTGTTCTTAGAAGTGCATGTCGTTCTTTCATATTTCTTTTTCATCATATATTCCCTCCTTTTTTCTTGTATATACAGCTGAAGAGGCAATACATATGGTAGAAAGAATGTGTATCATGTTCTTCCTCTGGTTCTGGTGCTTACTAGCTTATAACCATGGGCCTTGGACCTCAGTTTCATTGGTTTTTCTCAATTATGAAATGATAATAACGTTAACTGCCTTGATAGTTGTTTTCATGGGTAAATAAGGTGTATACACAAAGTACCTTGCCCAGTACTGGTTTTTAGTATTTGAGCTTGTTAGAGAGCTGCTTCTGTATTTATGCTCCATATTTAGATACCATCTCATCTTCTGCGTTGGAATAATTTTGCATTGCATTAGCAGACTTTGGGTGAGGTCAGCAGCGGGCAGGTAGTGCTTACCATTCCTCTTAAATCCTGTTTCCTTAAGAAATTCTAATTAAAAAGGCATAAATATCTTCCCTCAGAACTGTAAATTTTTCATAACTGAATTATGCCTTTCTTTAGATTTAAAATCTCATAATAAAGGAAATTATCAAAATATAAGTATTTGCCAATAATTCCTATAATCAATAAAGAAAATTTTTAAGGGAATATAAACATTTGTTTAATTTATTCAAATGTTTGCCTGTGTATGAGTGACGTTCCCTAGACCTTTCGGGGACATGTGGGAAATAAATGACATTATTCAACTTAGAGCAAATTCAGTTATCAAGATGTTTTTAGAATTTAGCTTTTGGGGTTTTTTTTTTTTTTTTTGGCCACGCTGCATGGCTTGTGGGATCTCAGTTCCCCGACCAGGGATTGAACCCGGGCCATGGCAGTAAAAGCCCGGAATCCTAACCACTAGGCCACCAGGGAACTTAGAATTTAGTAAATTCAGTAAACATACTTCGAAGTTGATGCATTGAAAAGGCCTAAATGAAGATTTCATGCAACCCGGTTTTTTGTTTTGTTTTGTTTTCCTTAACTAGATTACAGCGAGGCAAGAAACAACAGATTGAAAATGGTAGTGGAGCAGAAGACAATGGAGACAGTTCTCACTGTAGTAATGCATCCACACATAGCAATCAGGAAGCAGGACCTAGTAACAAACGGACCAAAACATCTGATGATTCTGGGCTTGAGCTTGATAATAACAATGCAGCAGTGGCAATTGATCCAGTAATGGATGGTGCTAGTGAAATTGAATTAGTATTCAGGCCTCATCCCACACTTATGGAAAAAGATGACAGTGCACAGACAAGGTAAGCGTGTGGGTTAGTTTCAGATTATCTGAATTTAGAGTGTTAGAATTTAGAATGTTAAGGAGTTAAAAGGCAATTTTAGATAAGAATTAAGGGTGATATTTGTCATCCCATTGATTGCCAGGGTTTGGTTGGATATTTTGGCTGCCTGCATTGTTGTTTTCGTCTTTCCTCATGTGCTTCCCACCCACAGTTGCATATCTGAAAGGAATGACCCTTCTAGGTAGAGGAGGAGAAAGGATCATTTAAATTTCTTAACAATGATGCTGGGGTGCCAGTAGGCTCTAAAATTCACGCTGGCCAGGATGGCTGCTTTACCGCTATATAACTCTAGAGAGCCTGCCCTTGAGTGCGTATACGCATCAAATATTTGTTGAGTGAGTGAGTAAATGGTATACGATGCTTTAAAAAACGATTAGCACTTCAGTGCTTAGTCTTAAAAACCTAAAATTTATTAATTCTTAGACAAGAAGCAATTTGCTCATATTCTTAGTATTCTTCTTACTGCTGTAGACTCAAAACTCTGATCATTGGGGTTGAGGGGTATGTTCTTTTTTTTCCTCTCAGTACAGTGTTATTTCTACTTGATTCTTGTCATTTTATGTCATATTTTATGGATGGCAAGGTAGGTAGAGCTTTCATGGCCTGGTAGATAGTGAGCTTGTACTTCTCCTGTTTCTGTACCTTTTCGATAAGAAATTTTTAGATAATAGAGGAATAAATTTCTGATGTTATTTTGTCAGTAATTGAGACATTTTACATTTTATATACCTTTTTGGAAATGTATTAGTTTTATAATTTATGTATGTTTTACCACTAATCTAGAAATTAAGGTTTTAATGATTTATTTTTCCAGATACATAAAGACTTCAGGTAATGCCACTGTTGATCACTTATCCAAGTATCTGGCTGTGAGGTTAGCTTTAGAAGAACTTCGAAGCAAAGGAGAATCAAACCAGATGAACCTTGATACAGCCAGTGAGAAGCAGTATACCATTTACATAGCAACAGCCAGTGGCCAGTTCACTGTAAGTATTTAAAATAATAGGCTGTTGAAATTGGGAGTACATTGATCATCTGAGAGTGGCAGGTTGTGGGGTGGGGCCTAATAAAATGGTACAGACCCTGGAAGAAGGAGAAATTGCAACAGGTAGTTAACTTGATACATCCTTTGTTCTTTTATGAATAGTATAAGTGACAACAAGTTTATCTTAAGATTTTTTTTAAGATGGACTTCTTTTTTAATTGGGGTATAGTTGTTTTACAGTGTTGTGCTAAGATGGACTTTTATGTTTGTTCCATCTCACAATTTTGTGCTTTGAGCAGTTTTCATAATTCTTTCTTTCTTTTGTTTTGTTTTGTTTTGTTTTGTTTTGTTTTAGGTGTTAAATGGCTCTTTTTCTTTGGAATTGGTCAGTGAGAAATACTGGAAGGTGAACAAACCCATGGAACTTTATTATGCACCCACAAAGGAGCACAAATGAGCTTTTACTAAAACCAATTCTGAGAATGAACTTTTTTATAGCCTATTTCTTTAATATTAAAGATGTACCGTCATTACTTTTATGGACAGAACATTGGCTGTGTTGTTCAGTTTTCTTTCTGAGCCAGATTCGTTTACACTATTAGAATCTTTTCCCCTTAATTTAAGATATCCTTTTTTGGAAGGGACTGCAGTTATTCAGTACTTTTTCTTTCCTTTTAAAACTATATCTAGGATGTATGTTTTCACGAAGTGTGGTTCCATCTGGAGCATCTTGGAGCTTCTGACCCAGGAATTTTTCATAGTTCTGTATTCTTAAGTGAAGATTCAGTTGGCCGTCCTTTCCCCTCCCTTCACAAGTTTTTTAGGCCTACAGAATGTTAAATAATATGTATTTTGACTTTTTTTCCTTGAGTCTTGTATATTTATAGTTTTCTATATAAGCTGTAGTATCTTCATGAAGACCAAGGCTCAAATTTACTGTGCGTAAAAAAACAATTCTCATAGGATTATTATTTTCATGGTGTTTTCTTCCATAATATCTCATTTAAAAAAAAAAAAGTTCCTTATGAACTTAGTGTCCATTGTCATGCAATGTTATTTTCTTCCATTTTTTTCTCTCTAATTTTGGAATTTCTGATCCTGGGAAAGAGAACCAAACAAGATCTCAAGTTCTGTGAGAACTTGGTTCATTCACAGATTTCATTGAAGAAACAAAAATTAAATTGGTCTTATGTAGTCTTCAAGTGTATATTTAAAGAAGTCTTTTTTTGCATTAGTTCTACTGTCACCTCAGTTCCTTTATTATGTGTTATGTTTTTTCCTATTAAAATACCAGAGACATGGAGATATTTTGCACTTTAGCCTTGATGAAAAGTACAAGATATGTTCAAAGCTTCCCTAATTCTTTTCTTATTGGTAGCCACATAAGTTTCAAAAATAACATGGCACATAGAAGTAACAATGGGGAAAAATTTGCTTCTGTTTGAAAAGTGTGTTTAGCATTTTGGGTTGCCATATCAGTTTATAAATTTGGTGCTCCGCTAATTATACTCTTTCTAGAGAAGCAAGTTAATGGAGCTTGAGCCCTGCCTTGATGTGTAGTGAAAGATAATTCTGTAGAAGAATGTCAGCCAGCATGGTAAAGTTGTTCTACTCTTCTTAATTTAGTTTTATATTGAAGGACAGTGTTTGGTGTTTAGAGCCAAAAGGCTTTATGATTACAGGTCAGAAATAAGATTGACTTGCGTTTTATTTTTCGTCCCTGTCCTGATGCCAGGTATGTTTCCAAGTTTATATTATCACAGTATTTACAAAAACATGTTTGCATTGAGAATTAACCATAAAAGTTTTTTGCCAGGGGAGAGTCATCCTCTAATACCATTGTAACTAAAGCCTGTCTAGTCATTGTAAATATTTACCTGTCATTTTTGACAGATTGGGGCCAGCTTGATGTTTTAAATCTTCACCCCAATATGAAAATTAAAAGGCTTGTTCAATTTTTTTACCATTTTATTGAAAATATTTAAAATCTGTTTTTACCTTGGGAATCTGTGCCATGAAATTTGAAAACCACCAAAAATCAAGGGAAATTTTGTATTCAGTTCCTTTTCTTGTATAACGTTAAATTGTATAGATTATTAATGCATGTCCACTGAATATAACCCTGGTTTTGTGATATAACTGCTTAGATTTTATTGGTGACATTAGGTTAGTGGTTGCATTAAATAACTAAATTCCCATTGTGATTATTAATTGAAATTTGTCTTTAAGCAAAAAGTTATTTGTGAATATAAGCTTTGTGCTTGGGGAATGTATGTGTTTTTATCTGTCAGTATGGGAGGATGTAAATTCTTTGCATCATTAGTGAATTTATTGGATGTGTAATCCTTTGAAAAATATAATTATAGGTATTTGATAAGAGCATTGAGTGTGTAGTGTTGTGTGTGTGTATGTATGTGTATGTGTGTGTGTTTTGGAGGGTGGGTACTATTTACTATTAACTACCAGCCATTTCATAAAGTATTTATTATCTAAGTAACTTCTATAACCACCGTCTCACCTGAGGAACAAAAGGCTCACTAAATAGGACCTTTGGATAATACATTATCATTTAAAAATTTATTATGGTAAAATATATATATAACCTAATTTATCATTTTAACCATACAGTTAATTCAGTGACATTAAGATACATTCACAATGTTGTATAACCATCATCACTATCTATTTCCAGAACTGTTATCCCAGTCAGAAACTCTGTACCTGTTAAATGATAATTCCACATTACCACCCCTACCCCCAGCTCCTGGTAAACTCTGTTCTACTTTCTTTCTTTGACTTTGACTATTTTAGGCACCTTATATATGTGGAATTGTGCAGTATTTGTCCTTTGTGTCTTATTTCTCATAGCATAATGGTTTTAAGATTCATCCATGTTGTAGCATGTATCAGAATTTTATTCCTTTTTATGGCTGAATAATATTCCACTGTATGAATATACCACATTTTGTTTATCCATTCATCTGTTGATGGGCCCTTAGATGGCTGGACACTTTTTGCTGTTGTGAATAATGCTGCTATGACCATTTTTGTACAAGTATCTGTGTGAGTCCCTGCTTTAAATTCTTTTGAGTATATACCTGGGAGTGAAGTTGTTGAATCACATGGTGATTCTATATTTAATTTTTTGAGGAACTGCAAACTTTTCCACAGTGGCTGCACCATTTTGCAATTCCTCCAGCAATGTAGAAGGATTCCACTTTCTCCACATCCTAACTAACACTTGTTATTTTTGTTTTTGTTTTTAATAGCTGTCGTGATGGATGTAAAGTGTTATTTCATTGTGGTTTTGGTTGCATTTCCCTAATGGCTTGTGATGCTAAGCATCTTTTCATGTGCTTATTAGCCATTTGTATATATCTTCTGTGGAGAAAAGTCTGTTTAAGTCTTTTGCCCATTTTTAATTGGGTTGTTTTTCTGTGTGTGTTGTAGGAGTTCTTGATATATTCTGGTTATTAATCTGTCATCAGATATATGATTTACAGATATTTTCTCCCATTCTGTGGGTTGCATTTTCACTCTTTCAGTAGTGTCCTTTGATGTACCAAAGTTTTTAATTTTGATGAAGTCCAGTTTTTCTTTCTGTTGCCTGTTCTTTTGGTGTCATATCCAAGAAGGCATTGCCAAATCCAGTATCATGAAGATTTTCCTCCAAGAGTTTAGATCTTTGATCCATTTTGAGTTTTGTATATGGCGAAAGGTAAGGATTCAGCTTTGTTTGCATTTGGATATCCAGTTTTCCCAGCAACATGTGTTGAAAAGACTGCCCTTTCTCCATTGAATGGTCCTGGCAGCCTTAATTAATTAATTTTCAATTGATGAAAATTAATTGACCTTATATGTCATGGTTTATTTCTGAGGTCATATTCCATTGGGTCTGTATGACTGTTCTTTTGCCAGTACCAGTCAGTTTTGATTATTGTAGCTTTGTAATTAGTTTTACATTATCATTTTAAATCTTAATGCTGGGGAAGACAATATTTCACTTGTACATTTAAGAAAATTGAGCCTTAGGATTCTGACTTGGACAACTAAACAAGAAATAATTAAAATTCCAGATGAGAAGAGGTGTCTCTTTTGAATTCCCATCACATTTCTAGTTAGAAATATTTGGTTTTCTAAGTCTTAGAAACATGATTATTAGAAAGGAATAGTAATTAGTGTTCCATTGTTATAATTATAAAAATGGCTTCTTTGAGAACTTAATGGAGTAAGGACCTCTGAAAATCTGATGTTCCATAAAAGCAATGAGAACACTAAAAGTTGTCAAAATCAACTTTGTCAGAACTCTAAAAATTAACTAAAGGCTGCCAATAGTCTAAAAAGCACTTATTCAACAGAAACCGTAACAATATATTTTGTAACTTTTGTGTGTGTGTGTGTGTGTGTGTGTGTATGTATGTATGTATGTATGTATGTATGTGTTATACTGCTTAAGAACCCTGCTTTAGAGTCTGGATTTAAATTCCAAAATTCCAATGCAATCTGCCTGGATTTAAATTCCATGCATCACTAGCCTTGGGCGGGTGATGCCAAGGTCATCATTTGACCTTGGGCAATTCTTTTTCGTTTCTCCAGCACCCACCCGCAATGGGCAAGTTGGTTTGTAACATTTTATATTGCCCTGTCTATCTTTCCCTAGTTCCAGGGTAGCCTTGAAAACAAGTAGCCTTGCAACTATGGTAGCTGTTAAAACCAGCAGCCTAGTTGCCACTGGAGGGGACTTGAAACTAACCAAAAAGCCCACCCCAGAGAACTGTCACTATTTGACCTGTCTGGTACCTCACTGAAAAGCTCTATTCTCAGAGCTTGTCTTTATTTAACCTGACTCTACTCGCTGTGTGCAAACAGCTCTGTCTTCAGCCTGTTTGTGAAAAGCAGCTGCATTTGTTTACCGTAGAAGCTGCCTGAGGCAGTGATAACAATTGGGGCTAAAAAGACACTGACCAAAAAGCAAAAGGAAAAGCTGAGGAATGACATACCTGTAGAGGACTTTGAAAAGCTCCAGCATATTCCTGGGAATCTAGAAGGCCACATGCGCAAGGCTGTATGCATGCCCAAGAGAAAAATGAAGAAGGCACCATTCTCACCTGTGACAGAACTTGAGGCTCTGCAAGTAGGAAGTGAAGGCTAGGGCAGAGTTGTAAACTGCATGTTGGAGTGTTGAAGGCCTATCCCAACACATTCACAGAGCACTTCTTCAATGCTAGGAGAGTTCTTGTTTGAAGGCATTTAAGGAGATTTCTGTCCAATCATTAGCTGACTTCTAAGCTAACAAAACAGAATATAGTGGTCACACTCAGCAAAGAATGCAGACTTTACAGAATTAGTCCAAGAAGTTCACTAACAATAGCAAACACAACAAACCCTGGGGAGGGAAGGGATTCTGTTGTTCAGAGTTGCCACATTATATTAAACGTCTAGTCTCAACAAAAATTTACAAGACATGCAAAGAAACAAAGTGTCTGGGAGGAAGCCCAGATGTTTGACTTATTAAGCAAAAACTTTGTTAGCTTTTAAAAGCATGTTCAAAGAACTAAAAGAAACTATATCTTAAAAGCTAAATTTGAGGATAATCTTTCACTAAATAGAGAATAACAATAAAGAGAAATTACGATAAAAGAACCAAATAGAAATCCTGTATTGGAAAAATATAACAAGTGAAATAAATTCAGCAGAGGGCCTCAAAAGCAGATTTGAACTGGTAGAAATATTCAACAAACTTGAACAGAGGTATCAAGAGGTATCAATTGAGAGTGTCCTATCAGAAAAAAAGGAAAGGAATAGAAACTAACACAACATTGTAAATCAGCTATACCCCAATATAAAATAAAAATTAAATTTAATAAAAAAGGAATGAAGGGGAAAAAAGCTGCAGAGATCTGTGGGACACTGTCAAGTGTATTAGCATAATGGGGGTCCTAGAAGGAGAGGAGAGAAAGGGGCACAAAGTGTATTTGAAGAAATAATTGTCCAAAACTTTACAATTTTATGAAGAAGAATCCCCACATCTCAGAAGCTTAACTAATGCTAAGTAAGACAGACTTTCAGAAGCAGCAAGAGAAAAGTGATCGCATACAAGGTATCTTTAGTAAGATTAACAACTCACTTCTCATGGGAAATCATGGAGGGAAATCATGACATAAAAAGCACTGAAAGAAAAAGACAGTCCACCTAGAATTCTGTATGCCACAAAATTATTCCTCAAAAATGAAAGAAATTAAGATGTTCACACATAAAAACAGAACAAATTTGTCACTAGCAGACCTGCCTGCCTTACAAGAAATACTAAAGAATCCTTTAGGCAGAAATGAAAGGTCATTAGATAGTAAGTTGAATCCACACAAATAAGTAGCACTGGTAAAGTTAACTACATAATTAAACATAAAGGACAGTATATTTGTATTAGCTTGGGCTGCTATAACAAAATACCATAGACTGGATGGCTTAAACAGCATACATTTGTTTCTCGTAGCTCTGGAGGCTGGGAAGTCCAAGATCGAGGTGTGGGTAGCTTCATTTCCTGGTGAGGGCCCTCTTCCTGGCTTGTAGACAGCTGCTTTATCACTGTTTCCCTGCATGGTAGAGAGAGCTCTGGTTTCTTTCTCTTCTTATAAGGACACTAGTCCCATAATGGGGGCCCCACTCTCATGACCTCATCTGAACCTAATTACCTCCCGTAGGCCCAACCTCCAGCTATCATTACATAATGGGTTTGGGGAAGAGACATTCAGTCTGCAATAGTACTTTTTATTTGAAGGTCTTCTGATTTAAAAGAAAACCACATACAGTAATAAATATGAGACTGTTGACTGGGTTATAATGTGTATAGATGTAATTTGTATGGCAATAGCGTAAAACATCAAGGAGGGAAGAGCTATATTGGAGCAAAGGTTTTATAGACTATGGAAATTAAATTGGTGTTAATCTGCAGTCAGATTATTTTAAATTAATATGTTATCATCCCTAGCACAACCACTAAAACAATAACTCCAAAATCAGTAAAAGGAATTAAAATGGTATATAAGAAATTAACATTTAACACAAAAGAAGGCTGTAATAGAGGAATAGAGAAATAAGACATAACAGAGAAAACGATAAGCAAACTGGCAGATACAAATCCTCTTACCATGAATTACATTGGATGTGAATGGACGAAACAGTCAAATAAAAGGCAGTTGGCAGAATGGATTGAAAACATGCAACTATATGCTGTCCACAAGAGACATGTTTAGTTTCAAAGAAACAGATTGGTTGAAAGTAAAAGGGTGGAAAACATCAACAGTAACCAAAAGAACCTAAATAGCTATACTAATTTTAGACAAAAGAGACCTTGGGCTTCCCTGGCGGCGCAGTGGTTAAGAGTCTGCCTGCCAATGCAGGGGACATGGGTTTGAGCCCTGGTCTGGGAAGATCCTACATGCTGCGGAGCAACAAAGCCTGTGCACCACAGCTACTGAGCCTGTGCTCTAGAGCCCGCGAGACACAACTCCTGACCCCGTGTGCCACAACTCCTGAAGCCCACGCGCCTAGAGCCCATGCTCTGCAGCAAGAGAAGCCACCCAATGAGAAGCCCGCGCACTGCAACAAAGAGCAGCCCCCGCTCCCCGCAACTAGAGAAAGCGCAGCAACGAAGACCCAACACAGCCAAAAATAAAGAAATAAATTCATTAAAAAAAAGAGACCTTAAGACAAAAATTGTTAGTAGAGACATAATCATTTATAATGATAAAAGAGCCAGTCTTCAGGAAAATGTAACAATTGTAAATATGTGTCCACCAAACAACAGGACCCTAAAATACATTCCCAGATGAGGCAGAAACCAGCATAATTGAAGGGAGAAATAGACAATTCAACAATAATAGTTGAAGTCAACACCCTGTTTTCATAGTGGACAGTTTAACTTGGTAGCAGATCAACAAGGAAATAGACTTGAACATCACAGTAAACCAACCTGACCTAACATAGCAAGAGAAAACTTTACCCAGCAATAGTAGAATACATATTCTCAAGTGGACATAGAATGTTCTCCAGGGTCGGTGATAAGCTAGATCATAAAACAAGCCTCAGTAAATTAAAAGAAAAAATTATTCAGTTTATGGACTTTGGCTACAATGAAATGAAATTAGAATTCAATAGCAGAAGGAAATTTCGTTAATTCATAAATATGTGGAAATTAACCAATACTTAAAAAAGGTCGGAGGAAATATCAAAAAGCAAATTGGAAAATATTTTGAAGTGCATGAAAATGAAGACACAACATAGTAGAACTTATAGGATGCTGTGCTTAGAGGGAAAATTACAGGTGTAGATATTAGCAAAGGAAATCTCTAATAACCTAACCTTCCACCTTAAGACTGTAAAGAGCAAACTAACCACAAAACAATCATAAGGGGTGGGGGGGAAAACATTGAAGCAGAAATAACCGAAATAGGTTATAGGAAAACAAAAAAATAAAAGATGGTTCTTTGAAAACATCAACAAAATTGACAAACCTGTTGAGAAGAGAAGACTCAGATTACTAAAATCAGCAATGAAGGATATCAACTACTGACCTTATAAAAAGAAAAATGATTATAAGGGAATAATATGAACAGTTGTATGCCAACAAATTAGGTAACCTAGGTCAAATGGACAAATTCCTATAAAGACACAAACTCTGAAACTGGCTCAAGAACAAATTGAAAATCTGAATAGATTTATAATAGATTGAATTTAAAAAATAACAACTTCCCACAGAGAAAAATGCCCAGACCCAAATGACTACACTGGTGAATTCTACCAAATGTTTACAGAACTAAAACCAGTGCTTTGTAAATTCTCGCAAAAAATAGAGTATACTTTCTAACTCATTCTGTGAGGCTAGTATTTACTCTGGTACCAAAACCAAAGGCATCACAAGAAAAGAAAACTACAGATCAGTGTTTCTTATGAATACAGACATGAATCTCAAACAACAACAACAAAAAGCCCTACTAGCATGCCAAATCCAACAACGTATAAAATGATTAATATAGGACATCTGATTCTAGGAAGATGGAGTAGTATTTTCCCAGAATAGGCAGACAGAAAATAGATTAGTCATTGCTAAGGGCTGGAGAAGGATTGAAGATTATGGCTATGGG
The DNA here is from genome assembly GCF_949987535.1 of Balaenoptera acutorostrata. Lineage (NCBI taxonomy): Eukaryota > Metazoa > Chordata > Mammalia > Artiodactyla > Balaenopteridae > Balaenoptera > Balaenoptera acutorostrata. The sequence goes on from NC_080064.1 coordinate 146,972,105, forward strand.
GTTTCTTCTTGGGGGAATGAAAATTAGTAAGTCTAAAGTTGGTGATGCTTGTACAACTCTGAATATTTAAACCCCCCCGAAACAGTTCCTTAAATAATACTTTAAAAGGGTGCATCTTATGGTTAAGTGTCTTATATCTCAATAAGCTTGTTATTTTTTAAAATGATTCCCTTTATAGAAGACAAATGGGTCTTCAGTTACAGATACAACTTTCTGTGCCATTCAGCATACTTTTAGTCTAACCCTACTAGCCTTTTGGGCCCAGTTAAAATTAGAAGTGTATCTTAGATGGTGTCTAAGGTTGCTTCCAGCTTAAACATTTAATGATGCACTCTGATGCTTACAAACAGCATGTTTTCTTACCACAGATGATTTATTTGGTATAAAACTGTGACCTTTTTGAATATGGCTATACATTTTATTACTGTTACAGAAATTCTCCTGTAGCTGCTATACGTTTGAAAGTTTACAGCTAGAAACCACAATTTTCCTTTTGTAATTTTATTTAATTAAGAATTGATTTAATAAATAAATGTTGTGTAACTAATCTGTGATTATTTTAGCAGAATGTAATTGAAGAGCTCTCTTCAGTGTTCTTAAGTTATACCAAATTTCTTTCAAATGAGCTCCTCAAAATCTTAAGTGATATTCTTTCATTGTGTATAGCCCTTAATACCAGTCTCCAGGTGGCTGTTTTAGTTTGCTAGGTCTGCCATAACGAACAGACAGATGGCTTAAACAACAAATTTATTTTCTCACAGTTCTGGAGGTTAGAATTCCAAGATCAAGGTGTTGGCAGAATTGTTTATTCTGAGGCCTTTCTCCTTGGTTTGTTGATGACATCTTCTCCTTTTGTCATCACGTGGTACTTCCTCTGTGCATTTGTGTCCTAATTTCTTAAAAGGACACCAGTCATACCAGATGAGGGCCCATCTCCAATGACCCCACTGAATCTAAATTATACCCCTTAAAAGACGCTATCTCCAAATACAGTCATTCTGAAGTACTCAGGGTGTTAGGACTTCAGTATGAATTGGGGAGGGTGGGGGGGACACAGTTCAGCCCATAACAGTGGCTAATGCTTGTTATTGGCCTAGACACAATTTAGCAGGCAATTCCTAAGGTAAAGATGAAAGCATACTACTAAATTATGCTAAATTAATCTTTTAGCAAAACATAAGATGGCCAGAGTCTTAGACTAAATTTTATTCATTTGGTGACCAGTAATAAAAATATATTGAAAGTACTGCTCAATTGGCAAATAAAAGTTATTTTCTAAAAGTGTACTTTTTCTGTTTAGTCAGTGGATTAAATTTTAAACTGCCTGGTTTAAACCAAACTCCATTAAGATGATACCAAAGGAATACATTTCTAAAATGAATAAACTCAACAGGTCAAAGATAAGGATTTTGGAGACAGATGTTAGCTGTCAGCACATTGGGAAGATGAATGGTCAGTGGTAACTGATAGAGCAGCATGAAGAAAGATCAGGAATGTCCACAAAAACTTTAAAAATTGGAGCCCTTGGACTGCTGGAAAAGATAAGGGTACAAAATGAGCATGAAAATTGGATTGGTTAAATTTGTGTATAAGGAGTATTTGGATCCACAGAAACCATCCTCACCACTAGAAGACTGCCTTTCCATTGTCCCATCAGGAGAAGGGTGATTGGTTCTCTATAAAATATGAGCCAGAGCTGTGTGAGACTTGGGACACCAGGCATAGCAGAGGGGGCCCCATCCTGAATGGTGAGATGACCCTGTTCCCTTCCCATACAAAGTCCCCAGAATGCTGGAATTCTGATGACCACTAGGTAGAAGACTGTAGGATTCTGCTTGGAGAAACCCACAATGACGTTTGAGGGTAACCCAAACAAAAAAGTTGCACTTTCTCAGTCGCCTTGCAGTATGGTGCACCAGTAAATAGACTTGAATAGACCTTTGCACACTGAAATATAAGAAGCTAGCCCAAGTCACCAGTCATTTGAGGAAAGCCTCTGACATGAAAGACAGACTGAAACTATAACAGATCAAAACTGATGAAAGATGAAAAAATGAAAAAGATAATGCAGGAAGCAGAAAAAAAAACCCAACTTTAAAATCTCAGAAACTCGGGGCTTCCCTGGTGGCGCAGTGTTTAAGAATCCACCGCCAGTGCAGGGGACACGGGTTCAAGCCCTGGTCCAGGAAGATCCCACATGCCACGGAGCCACTAAGCCCGTGCGCCACAACCACTGAGCCTGCGCTCTAGAGCTCACGAGCCACAACTACTGAGCCTGCGTGCCACAACTCCTGAAGATCGCGTGCCTAGAGTCCGTGCTCCACAACAAGAGAAGCCACCGCAATGAGAAACCCACGCACCACAACGAAGAGTAGCCCACACTCACTGCAACTAAAGAAAGCCTGCACACAGCAACGAAGACCCAATGCAGCCAAAAATAAATAAATAAATTTATTAAAAAAAATCTCAAACTCTTATATTCACAAATTAAAAGTAATATCTTTGAAAGGAAATATGCAAGAATAAAAGAACTTGGAAATTATACAATACAATAGGAAAAATGTTTAAGACCAACAGAAGTATTGGAACGCAAGTCAAATGCATCTCACAGAAAGTGGTAAACAAAAAGGTGGAAAATAGAGAAAAAAGTTTAAAAATCTACCTAGAAGGCCCAAAATTTAACTGTAAAAAGTTTTAGGAAGAGAGGAAAGGTTAAATGGAGAGGAAATTATTGAAGAAACAACGTAATAAAATGATTCAGAAGTGAAGGACCTGGGTTTCCAGATTGAAAGGACCCCGAGAGTGCCTAGCACAAAGAATAGTAAGAAGCTGCATACCAAGGACAGGAGCATGTGATAAAAGGATTCTGAAAGATCCAGAAAGGAGAAAACACATGCACATGTTCAAAGAGGTAAAAAACCATAGTACCAGTCATCTCAAAAATAGTATAAGAAAATTATACCCTCATCTTGTACAGTATTTAGTATATAGGAATTTAATAGGTGGTGCCTAAAATTGACTGAATTGAAAATTCAAAATTGAAAATAAGAGTACTGTTGGTATATTATGTAGAAATAAGGAGTGGATCTTTGGCCCACTCCTTCCACCTCTAAGAATTTATTTAACTTGTGTAATAATGTATATGTACTACTTTGGTAAAAACCAAAAAAAAAAAAAAATTTACCTTCTGATCTCATTTCTGTACGTGAATCTGATGTAACCATGGCCAAGTGTCTTAGTTCCTCTACCCCATTAGCGGTGTCTTCTGTAAGATGAAGGGGTTGATGTTTCCTATGATCCTTTCTATCTCTAAAACATGAACTTTTATCTTTGAAAGTATAAAATAGAATCTTTACAGGGTTGAGCACATTCTTATCAAATGTATTGAGATTTTCAAGTTGTGACAGATTACTGAGAGAGCTCTGGAATTTAATGCAAGTTTACCTGTTATCTTCAAAATGTTGTTTGCAATGATTTTGCTGTCAATTGAGTCCAAAGTATAATGAATGGTTGACGGTTTCAGATATGGAAGATGCTCAGTAGGCCAGTGGTTAACCATAGTTTTGTAATAATTCTGTTCCAGAACTTTCTATGGAACTGCCTTTAGTCAAAAGTTGACAGTCAAACTTTACGTATGTCTATATTTCCTTTAATAAAGGTAGATCACCAAGTGGCTAAAAGCATGAGTACTGAAGTCAGCCTGGGATTGGATCCTGGCTCTTTCATTTGCCAGTTTTACAGTGGAATTGGATAAATCTCATTTAGCTTTGCTGTAAGCTTATGTGATATAATCTGTGTAAAGACAACAATGTGTAGTGCTAAATCTCACATAAATATAAGCTATTAAAATTAACATGCCACTTCCTAGGAAATGTTTTTACCTGGCAAATTTTATTCTCAGGTCTCTATCTGGGGTCCCCAACCCCTGGGCCATGGACCAGTTAGAAACCAGGCCGCACAGCAGGAGGTGAGCGGCGGGCAAGCAAGCGAAGCTTCGTCTGTATTTACAGCTGCTCCCCATCGCTTGCATCACTGCCTGAGCTCCGCCTCCTGTCAGATCAGCGGCGGCATTCGATTCTCATAGGAGCGTGAACCCTACTGTGAACTGCGCATGCTAGGGATCAAGGTTGCGCACTCCTTATGAGAATCTAATGCCTGATCATCTGAGGTGGAGCTGAGGCAGTGATGCTAGTGCTGGGGAGTGGCTGCAAATACAGATTATCATTAGCAGAGAGGTTTGACTGCACAGAGACCATAATAAATCAATTGCTTACAGACTTATATCAAAACCCTATCAGTGAGTGGCAAATGAAAACAAGCTCAGGGCTCCCACTGAGTCTGCATTATGGTGAGTTATATGATTATTTCATTATATATTACAGTGTAATAATAGAAATAAAGTGCACAATAAATGTAATGTGCTTGAATCATCCCAAAACCATCCCCCCTCCCCCTGACCTCGGTCTGTGGAAAAATTGTCTTCCACGAAGCTGGTCCTTGGTGCCAAAAAGGTGGGGGACGGCTGGTCTATATGATTTAAAATTCTCTCTTCATAGGGACTTCCCTGGTGGTCCAGTGGTTGAGAATCCGCCTTCCAACACAGGGGACATAGGTTTGATCCCTGGTTGGGGAACTAAGATCCCACATGCCATGGGGCACACTAAGCCCGCACGCCTCAACTAGAGAGCCCGTGTGCTGCAAACTACATACCCATGTGCTCTGGAACCCACACCACAACTACAGAGCCCATGTGCTCTGGAGCCCACATGCCACAACTAGAGAGCACATGCGCTGCAACTAGAGAGAAGCCCGTGTGCTGCAACAAAGAGCCTGTATGCTCTGGAGCCCGCACACCACAACTAGAGAGAAGCCTGCACGCCACAATGAAAAATCCTGCATGCCGCAACAAAGATCCCGCGTACTGCAACTAAGACCCGATGCAGGCCAAAAATAAAATAAATAAATTTTTAAAAAAGGGCTGGGATGGAGGCAAGCCCCCTAGACCTCTTAAAAAAAAAAAAGTGATTCACTGGGGACCATTATATAGTAATCTACCCCAGCACATTAAAAAAATAATAATAAAAAAAATAAAATTATGTCTTCACAGTCAACTTCAATTGCATAAAATAGGTTGAAGAAGTTTACAGTTTTGGGATAACTCACATTTACAATTTACCTACATTTTAAAGTTAATAGTCTTATCATCCCCCCCGAGAGCCAGAAAAGGATCCTCGGGCTAGAAGAGGAGTTTCTCTGCACAGTGGGGAAAGAGAGGCAACAGAGAAAGGGATCATAGCTATGATTGTAAAGCAGCGTAGCAAGTGTAGACAGTCTTTCTTTCTAGATGTTCAGCTTTTGTAAACTCTTGCTGGGCCTTGTGATTTCCCTTTCCTAAAGAGTGGGAGTCAGTCTCCGTATGGAGACTAACATTGTGAGATGCCCACTTTTCCAGCTTCCTTTGTAATTTTAAGGCTGAGATTGTTATAAAAGACAGTTTGATCCTGCAAATTGGTTGAATTTGCTATCTTGCTGGGTCTCTTCAATGAGAGTAGAGACACTGGGCAGGAAAGATTGGCATTCTCAGAATTGGAATAAGAGTTTCGGAAAGATTTGGATGAATGAGTATCTTAAATCCTTAACTCCACTGAGCCTAACTTAAAATGGAAGAAAACTCCTTAGATATTTGCTGCCTTGGTGTATGACTGCTTAATAACCTCACTTCAAGTGGTTAGTTACCTGGGAAAAAGCAGCCTATATGTTCTGTTATCCTTAATATCCCCCATTGCCTCCAGGACATACAAAAACAAAGTGTGACCTGAAAGAATGGTTTCTTTTTTTTTTAAATCATGTATACTGATATGCGGAGAATACCAGGGAAATAGATTCTGAGTATGTTGGCTCCTGAAGGGAGGAATATAATTTTAAATTGGGTCAAATTATCAATATGGGTATACTTATACCCAAGGTTAAGGCTCAGTTTGTCAGCTTGAACAGCTGGGGACAGTTCTGTTTACTTGTTATTTTGACTCAGCAATG